>NC_083339.1:128421827-129828296 GCF_019175385.1 Lycium barbarum
CTCGATCGCGATTAATTACCTTGATTTCTCTTTTGAGTGCGGAGGTCTATCCTTCTCCACCTATTTATAGCAAACGACTGACAAAGAAAATAGTTAACTAGAACATTTTTCAAATAAGAAACTAATATTTTACTTTAGATAGATTAAAAATGAAATTCACCCACATCATTGGAGACTGAGGGAGTAGCACTTAATCATCGTAATTCGTTGGCACGTTTTAGTTATGGATAATCTCTTGCGGTCCCAGCAGCACTTAGGCCAATGAGACAAGGAGATATTTTTAAATTTTTGTATGAGGTGTCACTGATCAATTCCTCTTCATATCGGTGGTCCAATTTAGGCCGGCTATTGCACTGTTTAACTCGCTAGCATCTTCTGCAAAAGTAATTGTGTCGACTAAAATTAGAGCAATTAAATCGCTCAAATTAAATCAATATATGTAATTGAATTCCAACAATTGATGCTAGATGACAAATGTTTCAGAAACAAGCAAGTTGAGATTAGTACAGCTGGCTGAAAAGGAAAAAAAAATAGCAATCAGTAGGGGCAGATCTATTGAGAATGAGAAATTTATTCATTGCACAGATCAATTATGGATAAATGCATGCTTACAACTTCTCTATTTTCTTCGGCCAAACCTATTGACAGCCCCTGTGGTCGTCAAGATTTTTCACTTGAACACCTTAACTAAATCTTATTTCTTTAGACACCTAAAATAGGACTAGACTGTGTCATTTTGACATTTTTTGTACTATCAGTCAAATATATAGAATGTAATACACTCACCAAAGACATGTCAAAACAACGAATTAAATGAAGGCATGTGGCATATATATACTAAAAATAATTATTAAAGAATAAAATATGAGTAGAAAAATTATTTCAAAACTATTTAGTAAATTAAAAAAAGGAGCAAAAAAAAAAAAACTATTTTCACCCCCATGCACCTAACCCCTCCATCCTCCGCCTACCGTTCCCCCAACCTCACCCTCTTCCACCATGTTTTTTTCTTTCTTTTCTCTCTCGTCCATCTTCTCTATCATTATCAAAATTTCTATTAGATTTTCTCTCTCCTAATTTTCTTAGAGATTCATTTACTCATCCAATTATAGCCATAGCTTCAATTGGATGACAAGGACTATCAGAAACTATGAAAAGCATTTTGCACCACAAACATAGTAATAAGATCAAACGACCTCATCAAGTTCACTCTCTCATGTTTAACACTTATAGTGTAGCACTCATTACTCAACACTTGTATATGCATTCAAGATCAGACTTTTAGACGTCACACAATTAAACTCACATTCTTTCCTTTTTCCTTTAAAGAAAAGTTTCCTTTAATTTCTTCAAGAACCAACAATTCAAATATCTTCAAGCAAGTTTCAAAATGAAGTTTCACTATTAGAATAGTTCTAATTACATGGGGATTTTACCTGGAAATTTTTTTCGCAGATATTTCCTACGAATTTTGATGTGAAAATCAAAGAATTCCTAAGTTGTAGAATATTTACCCGCGGATATCATTTCCTCAGGTAATTTTGGCGCCATTTTGCGCCAGAAATTTATCTGGGGATTTATTTGAGGAAACTAATCCCCAGGTATCACTTTTGTAGATAATTCCGCAGGTAACCGATAAAAATATGTTTTTTTTTTTTTTTTTTTTGTGAATTAGTATGGAATTTCCCAGGTACAATACTTGTGGATTTATCTAGGAATTATTTCTTGGGGATTTACTTGGGGATTATATTATCTCGGAATTTACCTAAAGATTTTGTTGTTGCGATTTTACCTAGGGATTATTTTATGGGGATTTACCATGGGATTATATTACCTAGGGAATTATCTGGAGATTTGTTGTTGCAGTTTTATCTGAAATAATTTCTTGGGGATTTACCTGAGAATTTATATTACCTAGAAATTTACCTGGAGATCATGTAACTACGAATTTTATTGCTTAAGGAATTACTTGGAGATGCTGTTGTGCGATTTTGCTTATATATTTTCTGGTATATGTAGTTAAAATATTGTTCTCATACAAAAAGTGATATCCTTTTGGATTGAATATTACAAGTAATTAAACTTGATAAGTCGAGTACTAATTCAATAACAAAAATTGTCATAAGTCTACTACTCTCTCTGTCCCAATTTATGTGATACACTTTTCTTTTTAATCTATTCTAAAAAAATGATACATTTCCTTATTTGACAAAAATTTAACTTTAAACTTTGCCTTTTACGCTTGACGAGATGATCTATAATCACACAAATATCTTTGGCTTATCTTAGACTACAAGATTCAAAAGTCTTCCCTTATCTCTTAAACTCCGTATCTAGTCAAAGTATATCATATAAATTGGGACGGAGGGTGTATAATATAATTACAGTATGTTACTTAAGTGACATTAATTTGTAAATTTTAGTATTAAGATTTAAGCATAAAATGATCTTGTAATTCTATTTCAACCATCCTCTTGATTAACTTATAATCTTATTGAAATTATAACTTAATCATATACAATAAGTTTATTTTTTGTTCACTTGAAGTATTTTTTATATATAAGAAAAGAATTTTGCATTATTCACAGTATATAACTAGAATTTGGTGAAAAAATAACCAGTACTCTATATGTTTCAATTTATATGAACCTGTTTGATTGAGTATAAAGTTTAAGAAAGACGGAAAACTTTTGAAAGAAAAACACACACCATTATATGAGATCAATTAATCATTAAAGAAATGGTCATAATTTGATCTATTTGGCGATACTTGAAGAAATAACTGTAAATGAAGTTTTATTTGCGTAGGATTTCCATTATAAAAGAGTTTTAAATATTTCTTAAAAATAGGAATAACATCATTAAATTTAAGAGTTTCAAAATATTCTGAAATATGTAAAATTTTGGTCATCTTATTAAGTAATTTGTGTTTATTTCTTATTTAATAGTTTCAAAAATGCATATTCTAAAAAAATCCTTTTTTAATCAAAGACGTGAAAAAAAATTATATTATTTATCCTCTTTTTAAATTTCATAAGAAATAAGTACATAGATTTGGTTATTTATAATTTAAATTTAATATACTTTGTTACGAATATACCTCATGAAGGGTGAAAACATAGGATATCTATAGTATCTTAGGTGTATGTATTTGATTTTAAGATATACAAATTATATTCAATCAATTTACATGAATTGTTGGGAAAATACATTAATACTTCTCCAACGTATACTCGGATTAATTATGACGCACCCAATCTTTGCAGGCGACCTATTACGCCCAATGACCTTATTTTTTCTGTATTTTAGTACCATTTTTCGGTCATTTCTTACATGAGCGTGTCAACACGAAGCAGCAGTGCGTGAGGGTATTTTTTAACATGACCACGTCAACGCCATGTCAGATTTTTTAAAAAAAATTTAGTCTTTTCCTTATTTTTTAACATGGCATTTTACTGTTCATCTTCTTCGTATAGCAACTGCTTAAAATCCAACCAAATACACCTCAAATCTCAACCAAACAGCCCCAAATTTCAGGTTTCGAACTCCTCTCGACGTTTCAGTTCTTTTGAGATATTACTCATTTAAATCGGAATTCGTTTGTGGCAACCCGAAACTTCAAACTCGAAGCTTCAATGGAGCTCGTCAATGGCGGATTGCTTTGCTTTGAATTTTTCACCTCTCCATGGTTATTACGTTCTCTAGCTTCGACGTCCTTCTCCAATAGGTTCAATCCAACAAATGAATCCAAAAAACACTAGCTCACCTTTCCAGCTTCTTCAAAATTTCAACAATGTAGGTTTTCAAAACTTTATCACTTCCGAGCTTCTCTAATCAGTCAATAAAATGAATTTTAGCTCCAATCTATCATGACAAGCTGATTTCAACAACACATGGGCAACACCCTGATTTCAATCCGCAGCTTTCGGACAATGAAGAAACCAGCAATGGTGGTTCACGTTTTCAAGCCCACATTCAGTTTTCAAATCTAAAAGTTCACTTAGGTTCAACTCAAATTCATACTTCAAACAATAACTCTCAATCTAAATCACAAAAATCAAATAGATTTGCATAGATCTGAGACCGAAATAGTGACCCGAACACACCCAGTTACTATTTTTAGATTTTCTGATTTTGCAATTTTTTTTCAATAGTATCAGTGACCTATTACCGCCCCCCCCCCCCCCCCCCCCCCACTGTATAACCAATACATGCTGATTTTGCAATTTTTTTTTTTTGCAATAGTATCAACGAACAGACCAAGAACATGCTGATACTTTTTTTTTTTGAACTTTTAGATCTGTTCGTGACTAAGATAAACTCAAACAATGACACACTACTTCAAGAAAATCACCAACAACAGTGGTTTCTATTTTTAGATTTTCTGATTTTGCAATTTTTTTTATTTTTTTTGTAGTAATCAAATCCAAGAAGACCTGAGCAAACTGAAAAAGAAATGATGAAGAAGATGACTGGGCGCGTCTATCTCACCTAACACTAAAAAAGTGGGGCTCATGTAAAAATGGCCGAAAAAGGGTACAAAAATACATTAAAAAAATAAGGTCAGGAGGTAATAGGTCGCCCGCAAAGGTTGAGTGCGTCATAATTAATCCGAGTATACGTTTGGTTGGGGGGAGGGGGGAGGGGGGTATTAATGTATTTTCCCATGAATTGTTTAAGTGTAATTAACGCTAAAAAAAAATTACATATTTGATTTAGTAGATCGGAGAGAATTCATTCTTTTTATTGAGAGAATAAAGGAAGAGAATTCCTTGTAAGTCGATTGTACCACAACGGCTGGAGAAAGTAAAATCTAGGCATTTATAAGCCAACGTGTAAATCACTATTACGATATCATTAGAACTGGGTCTATTAGCAGCTAAAATTAAAATCCCGTAGCGGTTAAAATTAAAATTTCGAATTCTTAAGAAAATGCTCTTTTTTTTTTTTAGCAAAACTTCTTGCAAACTTTTAGTGATTTTTTGCAAGAAAATCCGCAATTAATTTACCTACGAATCAAAACCTCCAGGTAACTTATTTGGAGATTTTGAGATTCGCAGATAATAATTACCCATAAAGGGTTTTCCATCAGATTTTGTTTCGTAGGAAAATTCGCATGTAACTTAGTTACCTGCGAATTTTCATATATAATTCCCAACAAAATCCCCATGTAATTCGCACTTTTTTAATAGTGGCAAACAACGAAGGGCAAACAAGCCAATGACAAGAAAAAAAAATTATTCAGAAAGAAATAAATAACAAAAGCACTTCCAATCATTTCAAAAACTTTTAAGAACATAAAACTTTTCCAAATAGAAATCATTATCTTTATAATGATTATGAAAACTTCCAATCAAATAAGTACTTTAAACCAATTGAAATCATCTAAAATACATACTCTTTTAAAATCCACAAATGACTCACTGACGTCACTTTGTCGACATCTCGACAAACATACCACAGGACACTGTCTGCAGAAGTCTCTAAGAAGTAAACTGAACATTATGAGTCGGGACAGGGCCCTGACATACCCATAATCATACATATCTATACATGACTCAGCACAGCTCCAGAATGAGGTGGAACTTGCCAATCCTAGCTGACATCCAATCATCCTAGCTATACACTTAATGTGCCAATCAATCTAGGGCTGCAGGCATGAACGCAGCGTCCCCAGGCAAAAGGACGTCAGTACGGACAATGTATTGAGTATGTAAGGTGGTAACAAATCATAATCATAATTTGACTTAGGAGAGAAGAAATCACAATCTAACTCAATACCTGCAGCCTTCGCTGGAAGAAACATAAATGTGCACACGAAGTCTCAAACAATCTTTAAGTAAATAATGCAATCCAACACACATGCCGCTTCCAACATGTTAACAGAATGGTCCCTTCAGACAGCAGCTTCCGGCTAGTATCACAATAGTCCCTTCGGACGGCCGCTTCCGGCATAATAGTGATGGCCCCTTGGGGCAGCCGCTTCCGGCTTAATATCACCATCATATCAACACAAAATCAATCCACAAATATCAATTTCAATTCATATCATAAGTCACTAATCAATTCATGACAATCCAGTTATTAGCCTTTTTCATAAGAAGTTATCAAATTTGTATCTCGCTAGACTTAGGGGGACATACTTCCAAGTTTGAGGGTAGAATTGTTATGAAATTCTTACTACTTATATTCTACTCAATTTCATCTCATTGCCCTACCTAAAGAATAAATGATCATATCAATACAAAGGGATGATACTATGGAATGTAAACATAAATCGTAAATGAAATGAAGTAGTAAAATCTCTCACCCCCTTAGGAGTGGTTTTGAAAATCAAACTTTATGTTTCCTCTAGTATAAAACTCATTTCCTTGAAATCATTAGTAAAACCTCATTAGTAAAACCATACACACAACTCAACTTGGCACCTTATGGGTGTTCCCTTCGGAACAGAATAGGAGTGCAATATCAATAAGCCATCACAAGAAATATTTAGACCTTACTTCTCTAAGAATGGAATCATATGGGGTACATATAGAATGAATAACAACAAGAATCATGCCAAAGGAAGAAAAGTTTGCCTTACATACCTATTGTCGTCTAATCGATCTCAGTACCAACTCAAACCACAGCATTTCCACCTTATAAGCCATGAACTACTCTTCTTCCACCTTACCCCACTTCGAAGAAATTCCGGATTCAACAACTTTACAAAACGGGACAACGAGATCGAAGCAATATGTAAAATGTGTGCGTTGTTCTTGATAAAAATTATACCATGCTCCCTTAGAATTGCAACTCACGTTGCTACTATATCAATACAAAGTTGTGTTGCTGCTATAAGGATGGGAGTTACGTTAATGTTCTTCCCAAAATAGAAATATATAAAATTGGACATGTATGCTTTTGCTGCTGCCCCAAAGTAGAAACTCACGTACAACCTCTCCGAAATGGAAATACATTTTTTTGTACTTGTATAATTTTGTTGCTTCCCCAAATCCTTAGTCTTACAAGACATACTCTCTCTAATTAATATGACAATCATGTTCTCTTAGTGGACAGCGGGTCCTACCATAAAAGATTACCTTGCAAATGAATTTTAAAAGGTTGCCACCTAACCATCTTATACTTGGCATAGTCATTAGCTAGTTCCTTCTCTTGATTACACGTGCATGCACCTTAATTGACACCTATCCACATAATGATAATTAATACCGTAATTAATCCCTTGCTTTCCCACTTTACCCCATCATTTAACCGATTACCCACATGATTAATTTCTTGGTCACAATTCACTCAATATTGATCACTTCTAACACACTTCATATACTCATTACCATGATAATATGATATAACACTAGTCCATATCCTCTTCTTTATACATACACAAAATATTATTCCAATCACTGTCATCCCACTTCCAAGTCTTAAATCATTTCCGGACTTCATTCCTTGTATATACCGAGTTCTTGATTTTCATGCTTGAATATGACCAAATTCTCCGAGCTCGGATAAATTTGCTCATGTTGGATGGTTCAATTTCCTGGTCCAAAATACGGGATATATAGCTTGAACCGTATTTCATTCAAATAAATTTCGAACCTCGACGAAATTTATTTTTTTCGATTTGTTTAAATTCTAATCCTTACGATGCATCCGTACCATCACTCTAACCACCTGTAAGCTTGTGGAATAACCTCGTTTCCGTTACTAATGTTATTTAACTCACACGCTTTTCAACGCATGAAAAGACGGGATGTAACAAGGACCTCAACCTATTTGTTTCACCAAAAAAAATCATGAATGAGGATGTAACAAATTGCCTCAATTACAAAATGAAGATTGATATAAAATAATCTTGTGCTAATATGTACGGTGTCAACGAATTTTTAAAAACCGATTGAATTGACCAAATTGAATCGTATCGAACCAATTTTAGATTATTTTTAATAAAATCGCAAGTTTCTATATAAATCTATAATTGTATCGAATAATTAGATAGTTTTTTATTTTTATAAAAATAAATCGAAAAAATATCAAACAATACCGAAGAATTAATTTATATGTGTAAAATATATTTTAATATAAAGTTTTAAAATAATGAAACATTAAATTTCTCCTTGGGCCTGGGGTGATGAAAATGTTAATTAATACTCATTCCAACTCCAAAACCTGATATGTTACTCCTACTAGAGCTAAATCTATTCTAGCATCTTGAGACAACAATATTGATAGTAGTAAAATACAAGATATTGGATATGATTTAAACTTCTTTTATTGGATACTTAATCTTAGTAGACTTAGTTCTTGAGTCCCATCTGATTAATTTCCTTTCACTCGTGTCAACCAGATTCTTTATCTTTGCTTAATTATGTTTTACTCTACTGTAGAATAGTGAGGTGCATCTCTATTCTTGTCGTTTTTCATCTTCCGTTAATTTATCACTTTTTAAACAATAAAAAAATTTAGAGAATTTTTGTCAAAATCCTATGAAAGTATGCATGTTATCGTGTTCAATCTCTACTTGTGACTTTTTAACAAAACAAATACAAAAATTAATTGAACGGTACCGCACAGAAAACCGTTTCGAAAAGTCTAATTTTAATTATACAAAATAAATAACTGAAAAATTGATATGAAATAAATTTTATAAAATAACCAAACTGTCGTACTGTTGATATATATATATATATATATATATATGGGCCAACCACTTTGATCATGCTTCAACGTAGCTTTAACTTTATTAGGCAAAGAAATAGCTTCATTGAAGACAAGGTTACTCTTCGAATTCTCACCCAGATTGGCCATTTAATCAGCAAAGTCATTTCCCTTCCCTGAAAACGTGACTTAATAAGAATTCACGTTTCTCCATTAGTTACAAAAAATCTGCCCAATAACCTGTCGGTTTTCCCATGGTGGTTTCATAGATTTGTTAATCATGTAAACAATTAACAAAGAATCCAATTCCAGACTTTCAAGTGGTGATTATCAATACACCATTTTATTCCCTGTAACATTATATGGCCCTGGCTTCAGCCAAGTTGTTAGTAGTTAGTACTGCAGTTACCATAGAAAGAATTGACTCTTTGAATAAATAGTATACCCATGTTTTAATTTTGTGACAATTTTCTCTTAATTCATCTGTTAAATAAAATGAAACATTATTTATTTGATACACAAAAGTTTCAAATGTTCTTTTAATTTGATTTTAACATTTGGCCTTCACCCGTAGTGAACCAATAATGTGCAACCAACATAGAGACTACTAGAAGGGAACGATATTATTCATCACGCGTAAATAAAATGGACGGATGCCATGCAATTCTAGCTTGCAAGTGCACTATCTGATAAGCTTCTGCCGCCTCTATAAATTCGACCTTCAGTAACAGACTAATAGCAAGCAAAATACACAACAGACTCTCCAACATGAAGAAATCCGTTATTTTCAGCTTCCTCTTGTTTTCAACTACCCTCTCTTTGGTTCCCTTTGTAGCCTTTTCATCAACTTTCACTTCCGAAAATCCCATTATCCTGCCCACTACTATTGCTGACAATTGCCATCTCCCTGCCTCTACACTTCCTGAAGTGCTGGACATAAACGGCGAACCCCTCCACGTCAGCCAAGAGTACCAGATTCTATCCCTTAACCCGGGAGCTGGGTGCGGGGTCATAGACTCAGCCAAAATCGGAAACGCCAAATGCCCAAACGCCGTTGTCCTGCAAGGCGGGGACACTAACCTAGGCCTTCCCGTTAAATTCTTTATGAGTCATGGTCCGAGGACTCCAAAAGATGTTGTGCGTGAAACAAAGCAGATTAATATTATGTTCTCGATTCCAAGCACACCGCACTGTGGTGACAGAACTTTTTGGATGGTTGGTGATCCCGATAAGACTGCAGGGGGGCTTAGGTTCGTGGAAACTAGCCGTGTCGTAACAGCTCCACACGACGATTTCACGATTGAAAAATTAACTAAGAAATCACCGTTTTACAAGATAAGGCATTGTCCTAGCCAATCTATTTGTTCAGATGTGGGCTTGACACACCATGGGGGACGCAGGCGTCTGGCTCTTACTAAACAGCCTTTAATGGTTGTCTTCAAGAGAGTCCAGAAGAGTACAACTGATGGATAATTAATTATGCTTAACCTGGCTTTCGAAATTATGTGGAATTCGATATTTCGCTCTATGTAAATGTAAAGCTTATGAAGTATATTATATGAATAAAGAAGCTAGGATCTAAATATATTAATCATCTCTCTCCACATCATTCCCACAGTATATTAAAATATTTTAGTTATGTTTTCGGATAAATTTGCAAGCAAAAAGGAATACATAAGAATACAAGATGCATGCACGCATTTTTTCATAGCCTTTGATTCTAAATAATACTGTAAAATTTATCTAAAATTTGTGTTTGCGTGTATGATTCAACCATTCTGTTTAAGAAAATGCTTGACGGTAGATTGTTTCATCCATTTACGAGATGCTTAAAAATACAATTAAGGGTTATTAAATGGACAAATTAGATTGAATTTGAACGAATTAAAATGTAATCACTAGTTAATAAATGGGTAGACCAAGCTAATAATGATATTGCCACGTGAATGTGTTACAGAGCAGAGTACCGAAGAAGTCAAGCTGATTGATCAATGACAATAAAAGGATATAAAAGGACTTGCCTTTTCCATTTAATCACTTATTTAGGTTGTCACTTTAATTTGAAACCAACTCCTCTCCATTTTATGATGTTTTCATTTTTTCTAGAATGACTAATTTAGATTTTATTTAATGTAAAATATTCTTCATTATGGTTAAGAAAATAGTAACATTTTTATGTATATTAAAAGAGTTAAAGTTTAATTCACCGTGATTTTTTTATACTATCAGGTAATATTGAGCTATCAGGCCAACTTTCTTTAATTTCTTTTTCTGTTTTTTGTAAAAAAATAAACACTCCTTGGCTTCTTCCACCACAATTGCACTCTTTTTCCTCTCCTACAAACGCTCCGTCTTCCCTCATCTCTCAAACAACCTAGTATTTATTTTCTCTCTCCTTGGCTTCTTCCACCACAATTGCACTCTACCAATTTATTTCCTTATCTTGAATCAAACCCAATTTTCTTTGATAAGTTTTTCTTCTCTGGCTTGTTTCCAGGATTTATTAGTACTTTAATTAATTGTTTTGAAGTGTTCATAGCAAAGGAGAGAAGAAAGGGGTAGTGGAAAGGGAGAGGGAGGAAGAAGACACGTAGTGAAAAAAAGGTTCTCATAATTTCCTTCATATTCTAAGTGACATACTGACAATGGACAATGAAACGAATTTCATCTCTTTCGGCCTCTTCTTTGTATAAAATCTAATACCAGTGTACACATTATTATTCATATACATGGGAACTTCATGAATTAGGTGTTCATGAAAAAAGAAAATAATTGATGAACTGAAGAGTTTGAGAAATCCAAGGAATAAAAACAGGGAAAGAAAGCACTGCAACTTGCCGGTTTTTGCACTGCCATGGCTCCACACGACGATTTCACGATTGAAAAATTAACTAAGAAATCACCATTTTACAAGATAAGGCATTGTCCTAGCCAATCTATTTGCCCAACCTGCCCTTGTTCCGATGTGGGCTTCACATCCCATGGGGGACACAGGCGTCTGGCTCTTACTATACAGCCTTTAATGGTTGTCTTCAAGAAAGTCCAGAAGAGTACTACTGATGCATAATTAATTATGCTTAGCCTGGCTTTCTAAATTTTGTGGATTTTGATATTTCACTCTATGTAATTAGTACTTCTTTGTTTAACCTTAAAACGGATAACAATTAAATTTATGCATGATGTCAAAGATATGTGGTTAAATTCAATTCAAGATTAAATAGCGAGATATGTCAATAAATGAACAGAGAAGCAGATCTGACCAACTGTTAAGTGCGTCTGGCCTCGGGTATAGAAACCGAGGTCGATACCTTTTGTTACGAACTTACACGAAGTATAAAAAAAATGAACTTAAGAACAGATGTGAATGGATTTAAAAAGATTTTTATGATTGTTGATGTAAATTGTTTCTCTTCTTGCTATTGCTAACTTCTTTTATGAATGATAACCTCCTCTTGATATAGTAGAGGAGTTTCAACCCTAGTACAATTCTAAATAAAGCAAGTAAATCTGGTGACAGCTGTTTTACTGAGATCGACGCCGAAATAACCGGTTAAGGACGGATATTTCGGTCTCCCGCTGATGGTAGTCAATCCCCTTCCTTTATCGCCTCATCCCGGCCTGAACTCGAAGCCTCGTTCCCGGTGAGACGGTCGTACCGTGACCGAGCATAACCATAACAACGGGAAATCGAGCTTGCCTGTATCCTCGGTTTTACCCGTATACAGATAGTCCCTCCATTTCCCGAGGTACAATTATTGACGGCGGGGAATGGACCCAAATAATCTGAGCAGCCGCCTCCAATTACATAGGACGGGACCTTTAAGTCAAACCTCACTCTGCCCGATGCTAGGTCATTATTACCCAGCCGCCAAATCTTTTTGGGGAATCCTCCTTGTATCAGAATCCTTGATACGCTACAAGATCTCTTGAATCTCTTTCTATATAAAGCCCATGTCTTCTTTCTTTTCCATGCATCTGCACTTCTTCAAATCTCACTTTGTTCCACCTCAAAACCTATTGATATTCCTGCATTGAGCCCATAATACTCTTCGGATCTTCAATCTTCTTGTTCCAGGGTGTGAATACTTTTTGTTAAGGAGGACCTTCCATGATTATGGCTTACGTACCGTTATTGACTCGGGGTGAAAATCAGCATTCGTTCATGCCATCAACTGGAGCCGCTGGCTCTGATGGGGAGTTAGAATCTATCGCTGCTGGTATTGTTCTGTCGGGTTTTATTTATACGAACGACTGTAAAGTCCTTCGTCATCTTAACCCGGTGGAAGATTTCGAATCTTGTATTGGTGATAGCGCCATTACTACGGTCATGGAAGATTGACAGCTAGGCGCAGACGTCGACTTCCTCCCCGTTGGGGAGGGTGTGAAAATAAATCATCACGTTGCCGGTTATTCGTTATCATACACTTATCCCTTTGCCATAGGGTTCACCCTCCCTGTTCATAGAATAATCGAGGACTTATGCCGTCGATATCGAATATGTATCGGGCAGATCGCCCCGTAAATTTGGAGGCTCATGTTCTGCATTGAGAAGTTGGCCCATACGGCCGGGGTCGCTTTTACCCTCGATCATTTGCTTCATTTATATATACCTCGGGTGATCCGAGAGGGAATTGTTCAGTTGCTTCCCAGGGGAAGCTGAAGCCTAATCGACCCCGAAGACGATTATGATCAAGGATAGCTTCACTGGTTCGTGATGATACGCACGGTTCAACTTCACCGTCCATCGTCTGTCGATTTTCCCGAAGTATGGAACCCTTCACCGGATCCGGTTAAGCCCACGCTTGAAACTGCTATTTTTGAATGGGTGATTGCCCTTCTCCGGGCTTCTCGTAGCTTAGGCCGTTCTTGGATAAGAATGGCACCTGAAGGGTGGAAAGGCAAAGACCATGGTAACTTCTTAATCTAATCGTTTCGACCCCCATTTCCCTGTATTATATCCTAACTCAATACCTTTGGTTTCCAGGACTTCGGACGAGGAGGGCTTCCAAGGGAAAGTCGGTAGCTGAGGACGTAGTTCGGGGAAGAAGAACACTCGCTCCATCGAGTCCACCTAGACGCAGGGAGGCTGGAAGTTTTCCCGTTGTGCATTCGGGGGTTGGATCTCGAGTTCGAACTCGCCATATTATGGGAACCCGCCAGGAAATGCCTTCGGGCGAAACTACACCAGTGATTGTGCTTGATGAGGAAGATTTACCGAGATTGGATATCCCCAGGTCATCCACCTCTGGTGCAAGTCACGGGGACATCTAATCGGTATCACCCATCACTGCCGCATCCCGTGGATAGACTCAGAGATCTCATCCTCCGACTTGTTAGGTTGAGTAAGGGTGTGGCTGCCTTACTTTTGTTTTCTAATTACTGGTCGTAGAGTAGGGTTTCTTCTACTTTTTCTGATGTACTGATGTATCCGGCATAGTTGGAATTTTATGAAATGGAAAAAATCTTTAATGGAATTTTGCAAATTGGTTGTTATTGGACTTCATTGAGCATTCCATGTGTATTGTTTGTACCCAAACCTTCGTATATGCCCTTGTTATATTCAATCAGTAATCTCTTACTCCATAATCCGAAAAAACCCGACATGTTTTGCTACCAGCCATCGTAATCGAGCATCTTGTTATTAAACTCGACCACGACTAGTTCGAAACCACATCCTTTGCGAAATATCCGGAAGCTTTACTCGATCATAGAGGTGTTCGTACAAGGTCCCGATCTAGGTCTCTTCGGAAGGTCGACCCGTTTAAGCACGATCTGTTGGTTGAGTGGACGCCCCGATTCCTTCTCGCGTACGCTTCCCATGATTAGATAGGATCAAGGTCATATCCATCACATCCGTCTGACATCAACACGTGTCGAAGCCCTGTTGGCTCTGAAGACGGTTGCGGAAGGTAGAGCGTCTCGATCCTACTCTATAAAAGCAAGTTTTCTCCTTCTTTTTTCACTTTTTGACTTTTACCGAAGGGAATTTTACCTTCGTGTGCTCTGGATACGTTGATCTTCATATCTTCAAACCTTCATACCTTCATATCTTCTTCTTAATTTCCTGTTCAATCTTCAAACCTTCATTCAAAACCTTCTTATCTCCATAATTTCAAAATGACGAGCAAATCTTCAAAGGCTAAGGCCGGTGAGACGTCTTCGGCTCCTAAACCAGAGCCACTGCTGACTGACTTCGTTCCTCAAGACTGTTCGACCATTCGGGACTTCAAAGTCGAGAAACCTTCTCAACAAGGGGATCGAGGTGTCGAAATATCAACCTATTTATGCACGATACCCCCGAATAAACTCGGGCAAGTCAAGGAAAATTGTGAGTGGAAAGGTAAGGAGGTCGTTATTCCCGACCAGGATGAAGCCATATCGACCTACGTGGAAGGGTACTTAAGTGTTTATACTTACCCCTTCACATTCAGCACACTCGACCCTGTGGTGGTCGATTTTTGCAAGCGGTATGATATTACCCTCGGCCAAATTCACCCGTCATTTTGGAGGATCGTTGTGCTCCTCCGTTATTTTGCTACAAACGTGAACATTCCGTTCACATGCACCACCTACTTCGGCTATATAGCCCCTGTGTCTTCAGAAGGGGAATGATAAAACTCTCAAAACGAGCTAGAAAAACGCCCTTCTCCGGTCTGGACGAAGATATAGACCGAGGCTGGCAGGGTAGGTTTGTCTGAATCAGGACAGCGGATCTGATTCCCGCTGACAAATTACTGTTTCCCGATAAATGGAACCCAAACCGTAAGTAACTTTATGTTGATGCGATTCGGCCGCGTGCCTGCACCTATACTGAACATTTTATTTGTTCGTGTGTATACAACGCTTATCCGAACCCTTGGTGCGGTTCCTAACCTCGACCAGCGGATTGAGAAAATTTGTTCCCAACTTACTTATGCCGAACGTACCTGGAGGCGTTGGTCCCGGTCCTGTTAGGAGACCGGGACCCACGGTAAGTCTTTCCCTTAGAGCGTCGTCTTTTCTACTCTGTGCAATATGCCACGTTAGTTAGGTAATGACTTTTCTTCTTTTTGCTTCACAGATTTGTCAAAGGCCACCAGAATTCAGAGCGAGGAAACTGTCGAGGCCTCAGCTGACGAGCAGGATATCGAAGCTCCCGATCAGGGAGACCTAGTTGAAAGGAGGAAAAGAAAATACTCCGAATCATCTCGAGCTCCTTCCCAGGATAGGAAAAGATCGAGGGTCGTTATTCAAGAGACCTCGTCAGATGATATCTCAGCCCGTGCTTTGGATGTTATGTTTGTTGGTCAATTGTTGGACCATTCTGATGACGATGATCAGGCGTTGGGTGGGCCTCGTCTTATTGACGAGCTCCTCGAGCATGATTTGACCGGTTCTGTTGTAATCACTCCACCATTGGTGGAAAGCTCAAGTCGAATCCCGGTTGGGTCGAGTGGTATCTCGAGGTCGATGGACGCAGGGATCATCGGGTAGAAAGTAAGGGCCTCCGACCACACTTCTACTCAAAGTACTGAAAAACTGCGAGTCGCAGCCGCTGGATCGAAGGAAACTTCATCGGTATCAGGATCTAAGGTACCTACTATTCCGCCTTTGTATGGTATTGGTTCCGTCCTTCCGATACCTGCTGTGGCCTCATCTGAAATGATAATTTGCATACAAGATTCTCCTCCGCCATTGGTGGATATTCCTGCCAATGACGAAAAAGCCAAAGGCAAGGTGACCGAGCAGAGGGCAGCCGGTCATAAGGGTTATGAAATACCCACTCCGAGTATGTCAGGTTTTGAGCATTTGTCCATTCTCGTGGCCGATCGTTTCGGGGTTAATTCCGGCCCTAGGTTGGAGAAGTTATTTCCTGACCCTAGTTCCGACCCGAATCGGAAGAGGCTAATAACCTTCAAGGTGCCAGCCGACATAAACATGTTGTCGGGGCCAGTCGGGGTGGCCAGCTATTTATACCCTCTGGTGTCCCAGGAGGACCGTCCAAAAATGGACGAAGTCAGCAAAGCCCAGCAGGCATTGAACCGGGTAAGTTTTGTTCTTGTGTTCCTTTCATCTAGTTTTAACTTCATGTCTCATTTTACAATCATTCCTCTTTCTCTATTTGGCCTCCGTGCTTAATCATGCCTGCTTTCATCGGCTTAGGCATGAAGTGGGCCGGCTCAAGGAGGAGCTTAAAAGCAAAATCAAGAGGTGGACGAGCTCATGGATCTGTACAAGCGGAAATTGCAGTACAAGCGGGAGCGCGATTAGGTGGCAGAGAAGGTAAGGGCTTTCGAAGTTTACAATAAATCTTTAACGGCTGATGCTAACGCCCTTCCTTCTCAGGCCCGGGCTTATGTTAACCAGATCGATCAACTTCGGGCAGAGCTAGATGGGATCAAGCCCTAGTTTAATGCGCTCCACGAAATGACCATCGGTGCTGTGGCCGAACGTGATGTTCTCGGGGAGCAACTTCGGGCGTTGGTGGAACAAATGAATGGCCTTAGCTCATCACTTGCTGCGGCCGAAGCGGAACGGGATCGATTGAACCAGGTCATCACCGATCTGCAAACTAAGCATGGAAAGGCTCTTGACCAGATCTCGGGTTATGACGATATGTTAGAGCAGTACAAGGCCGATGTGACTGCTACCGAAAAGGCCAGTAATCTTCGAGCTGAGTACGAGTGGTGCTTATCCCGAAAGAAAACCCTCGAAGAAGTTCAAGCCACTGGTGTAGACTTATCAGATCTGATCGAGGAAGCCAAGAAGCTTGAAACGGAAGCAAAGGCTGCGTTCGACCCTGAGGATTCGGATATCGACCTCGAGTCAGCCGATGAAGAGGCCGAGGGGTCGGATGAAGATTAGGTTCGGGGCCTTGTGTCCCTTCTTTTGTTTTTACACCTTTGTTTTGAGGCCACTATTCTAAGCCTTTGTAAATCTACTTTATGTATGCATGAATCAAAATTTGTATTTGATATTTGCAAAGTACTCATCGGTTCAATGTTTGTTTGGTTTATGCCTTCGTTATAATTTGCCATATTGTTTCGGCCAGGATAAACTTCAAATGGTAAACGCTCGTGATTGGGTTTTACTCCGTGTTGACGTTAGTCGTTGCTCTATTCATAATTTGCAAGACAGACCCGATCACGACATTTTTGCGTTTTTAGACCGTGGTCTTTAACCGTTTTAGGTCGCAGCTTTCGAGCTTGCATATGTGTTTTAGACCGTAGTCTTTAACTGTTTACGCCATAGTTTAAACCGTAGTCTTTAACTGTTACGACATAGTTTTTCGGTATTTCGTCATATTGGATCCTTTTGATCGAAGTAAGTTTTTTATTGAAAAAACGGCCAGAGATACATTCGTAATTGTTGCCGCAACAAGAACAAACTAAGTGGACACGATTCAATCGATCGTTTGGTCCTTACATCTAATCCTATCGTTCAGGCCTTGGCTTTTACATAGTTATCACTTAACTCATATAATAGTCCCCTAGTATTCGAGTCTGAAGTATGAGGGCTCGGGTACTATTATCCCGGTATGTGCAGTCCCCGGTATCCGGTCTTTGATCGGTATTCTCTATATGCGTAGCACGCTGTTCGGCGCTGCCTCATTAAAAACCTTGCCGAAAACCTACTTCGGACAAAACAGTCGAAGGGAAAAAGAGTGCAGCACGTGCTTTCAGTCCTAAGTCTATGACTTCCGAGTATCTGCTGTGTTGTTTCGTTGTCCCTCAGGCTGTATCCCTGCATGGTTAGATCGAGAGAGAAGAAAGTAAAAGAAAAGTTATTCGTACCTTTAACAGTAATATCGTTTTAGGTGTGCTACATTCCAGTTGTTTTTCAACTGTTGTCCGTCTTCATTCTCGAGCTGATAAGAACCTTTTCCGGTTATTCCAGTGACTCGGTACGGTCCTTCCCAATTCGGGGCTAGTTTCCCTTCGTGAGGGTTCTTCGTATAAAGTGTGACTTTCCTCAGTACCAAGTCCCCAATCTGAAAATGTCTGAGGTTGGTCCTCCGATTATAATACCTTTGCATCCTCTGTTTTTGTGCGGCTATCCAGATATAAGCAGCTTCCCTTCTTTCGTCCACGAGATTCAGACTGACGGACATTGCTTTATGGTTCGAGTTCTCAGTGGCATAACGGAATCTTAAGCTTGGCTCACCAACCTCAACGGGTATCAGGGCCTCGACTCCGTATACAAGGGAAAATGGAGTCTCCCCGGTGCTTGATCTTACCGTTGTACGGTAGGCCCATAAAACCTCAGGTAGAACCTCCTTCCATCGGTGCTTAGAGCCGGCCAGTCTCTTCTTTAAATTCTACAATATGGTTTTATTAGTAAACTCGGCCTGACTATTCGAGCTCGGATGATACGGGGTTGATAAGATTTTCTTGATTTTGTATTCTTCGAAAAACTTACTGACCTTGCTACCTATGAACTGCTTCCCGTTATCACACGCAATCTCCATTGGTACCCCGAATCGACAGATTATATGGTCGTAAATGAAATTAATGACCTCTTTTTCCCTGACTTTCTCGAGTGCCTGTGCTTCGACCCATTTAGAGAAATAATCGGTCATAAGTAAAATAAATTGCGTCTTACCTGGGGCCCATGGAAAAGGTCCCACTATATTTATGCCCCATTTCATGAATGGCCATGGGGAGAGGACCGGATGGAGCTCTTCCCCGAGTTGATGTATTGACGGGGCGTGCCTTTGGATTCATTACATTTTCGAACGAAGTTTTTGGCGTCCTCCTCCATCTCGTTCCAGTAGTATCTTGCTCTGATCAGCTTGTGGACCAATGAATCGGCTCCCGAATGGTTTCCACAAGTGCCCTCCTGAACTTCCCTCAGAACATAGTCGGTTTCCCCTGGTCCTAGGCATCTCGCTAAGAGGCCGTGGAAAGACCCTCGGTACAACTGGCCATTGACCAAACAAAATGTAGCTGCCTTGGTTCGGAGGCACCTTGATTCCTTGGCATCGGATGGTAGCTTTCCTGTTTGGAGATAGTCTATGTATTTGTTCCTCCAATCCCAAGTGAGGCTGGTCGAGTTTATTTCGGCGTGGCCGGTCTCTATGATTGATTTTGTCAACTGTACCACAGCTCCGGAGGAAAACCCTTCTGATTCGACCGAGGATCCCAGATTTACCAGGGCATCCACTTCATTATTTTGATCCCGGGGTACGTGTTCCAACGTCCACTCCTTGAACCGGCGAAGGACAACCTGCAATTTTTCTTGATATCTCCGCATTCTATTATCTTTGATTTCGAAAGTTCCGTTCGTTTGGTTGACCACCAAGAGAGAATCGCACTGGGCCTCTATGATCCCGACTTCCAAGCTTTTAGCCAGTTCTAAACCTGCAATCATAGCCTAATACTCGGCTTCGTTGTTAGTTAAATCAGCCGATCTAATAAATTGTCTTATTATGTCACCTGAGGGAGGTTTGAGAACGATCCCTAACCCGGACCCTTTTACATTAGATGCACCATCCGTGTAAAGGGTCCAGACTCCCGTGCTAGTCCCCGAGGCAAGAAGCATCTCCTTGTCGACCTCGAGGATCATGGCCGGTGCAAAATCGGCTACGAAATCCGTCAGCATTTGGGATTTGATTGCAGTTCAGGGTTTGTATTCAATATCATACCCGCTAATCTCCACAGCCCACTTTCCTAGTCGGCCTGAGAGTTCGGGTTTATGCATGACGGTCCTTAGGGGGCGTGACGTTACGACGCATATGGGTTGACACTGAAAGTAAGGTTTTAATTTTCTAGATGCACTTAATAAAGCCAAAGCAAGTTTTTCCAGATGTGGGTACCTGGTTTCGGAGTCACCGAGGGTTCTACTTACATAGTAAACCGGGTATTGCGTACCTTTCTCCTCTCGAACCAACACACTGCTCACCGCTATCTCGGACACCGCCAAGTATAGATATAACTGCTCGTTCGCTTTTGGTGTGTGGAGTAGAGATGGGCTTGATAAATATCTTTTGAGTTCTGCCAAGGCTGTCTGACATTCGGGGGTCCATGCAAAGTCTGTCTTTTTCTTGAGTAATGAGAAGAAACGGTGACTCTTGTCCGAGGATCTGGAGATGAATCGGCTTAGGGCAGCTATACATCTCGTTAATCTTTGTACCCATTTGATGTCATTTATCACGGTGATATGTTCGATTGCCTTTATCTTATCCAGGTTAATTTCGATTCCCCGATTTGATACCATGAATCCGAGAAACTTGCTCGATCCGACTCCGAAGGCACATTTTTTCGAGTTCAGCTTCATGTTGTACTTTCTTAAAATGCTGAAATTTTCCTGCAAAAATTTCAAATGGTCCTCCGCTCGCAGGGACTTAATGACCATGTCATCTATATAAACTTCCATAGATTTCCCTATTTGGTGTTCAAACATTCGGTTTACTAAACGCTGATAGGTGGCACCGACATTTTTTAAGTCGAAAGGCATTACATTATAACAATATGCGCCAAACCTAGTTATAAAAGAGGTTTTTTCTCGATCCTCTAGGTCCATTTGTATTTGTTCGTACCCGGAATAGGCATCGAGGAAACTCAGTGTGTCGTGACCCGGGGTAGTATCGATCATGCGATCGATGCTAGGCAAAGGAAATGAATTCTTCGGGCAGGCTTTGTTTAAATCGTTATAATCTACGCACATTCTAAACTTATTCCCCCTTTTAGGCACTACTACAACGTTAGCTAACACATCTGGGTATTTTACCTCTCGAATGGATCCTATATTAAGGAGCTTGGTTACCTCGTCCTTGACGAATGCATGTTTTACCTCGGGTTGTGGCCTTCGCTTTTGTTTGACCGAGGGAAAACTTGGATCCAAGCTCAACTTGTGTGTCGTCACGTCCGGTGGAATACTTGTCATGTCTAAATGGGACCTAGCAAAGCAATCTGAGTTAATTTTAAGAAACTTAATAAATTCTTTCCAGAGCTCGGGGTTAACCCCGTGCCCAGGTATACCTTCTTTTCTGGTAGATGGACGAACAGTGTGACTTGCTCGAGTTTTTCAACGGTGGACTTAGTGAAGTCCGAATCATCGGGCTCCACAAAGGTTCTCGGTACTTCGAATTTAAACTCTTCATCTAGTCTGTCTCCGTTCCGATCTTCCGAAGATTCCAGGATCGAGATCTGTGATTGCTATTTGGCATTCTTCCCTTTGCTCCGATCTGGCGCAATTATAGTCTTAATAGATTCTTCAACCGCGAACATTTCTTTTGTGGCCTGCTGTTCACCACGGACGGTTTTGATACCTTCTGGAGTCGGGAATTTCAATACCTGATGCATAGTTGATGGAACCGCTCTTACGAGGTAAATCCATGGTCTGCCCAGCAATGCATTGTATCCCATGTCTCCCTCTATCACATAAAATTTTGTCTGTTGCGTAGTTCCTGCCATACTGATTGGTAAAGTGATCTCACCCTTCGTCGTTTCACATGCTATGTTGAATCCATTGAGGACCCGTATTGCCGACACGATTTGATCTAGTAGTCCCAGTTATTCGATGACTCTCCATCGGATGATATTAGCCGAGCTACCTGGATCAATCAGCACACGTTTAATTCTAAACTTATTGACAAGGACAGATATTACCAGTGCGTCATTATGCGGCTGGGCGATGCCTTCCATCTCCTCGTCATCGAACGTGATGGGGCCATCGGGGTCATCGTTCCGGATACGCTTTTCCCTCGTTATGGAAATTTTCGTGCGCTTCATAACTGGCCCAATGGGAACGTCAGTTCCTCCCATGATCATGTGTATCACCTGCTGAGGCTCTTCCGGCCCATCCTGCTTGTTGGAATCCAGGCTTTTAAAATGGGTTTTTGCTCGTTCACTTAGGAATTCTCGAAGATGTCCCAAATTGAACAGACGGGCGACCTCCTCTCTCAGCTGTCGACAATCCTCGGTTCGATGGCTGTGAGTATGATGATACTGACAAATAAGACTTTTATCTCGCTTCTCCGGGTCAGATTGGATTGGCCTCGGATGCCTTGTTTTTTTGTTTCGGATAACGGCTGCCGCTATGGTTGCTACATCGACGCAAAAGTTGTACTCGGATAACCTTGGAGTTTCTCTGTTTCCCGGAGCTCTATCGACAACATTTCTGTTTACCAAGCCACGGCTATTCTGCCTCGATCGTTTCTCCTATCATTCTTGCCCGATTCGCTGTTACGCCCGTTCCCTCTTCGATCGAGCGGGTAAGACCGGTATCTGTCATATAACGATCTGGAATTTTGATCTATCACTATCCTCGAGCGATGACCTCTTTTACCGAAATGCCATGATACTGAAGCGGCCCTCAGAATCTTATCATCTTCGACCCTGATCTTCGACTGATACATGTTGTGTACATTAGCCCAGGCGATTGCCGGGTATTCTATCAAGTTGTGTTTTAGTTCCATAGATGTGATCGAGCTCCTCGAGTTAAGCCCTTGGGAAAAAGCCTGAACGGCCCAATCGTCAGTAACTGGAAGTAAGTCCATGCGCTCTATTCGAAATCGAGCCACAAACTCGCGAAGGGTTTCATCATCTCGTTGTTTAACGTTGAATAAGTCTGATTTTCGAGTTTCGACCTTGATAACCCTGGCATGGGCCTTAACGAAAGCATCAGCGAGCATGGCAAATGAATCAATCGAGTGCTCGGGCAAGTTATGATACCAAATCATAGTCCCCTTTGACAGAGTTTTCCCAAATTTCTTAAGTAGCACCGATTCCCTTTCGTCATCAGCGAGATCATTACCCTTAATAGTGCACGTATACGCAGTCATATGCTCATTTGAGTCCGTTGTCCCATTATACTTCGGGATATCGGGCATGCGAAATCTCTTGGGCATTTTCATTGGTGCCGCACTCGGCGGAAACGACATTTGAATAAACTTTTTCGAATCCGGTCCCTTCAACACTGGTGGAGCCCCCGGAATCTGATCGACCCTCGAGTTGTAGTTCTCCACCTTCTTGTCGTTCGCCTCTATCTTCTTTTCACTGGACTCGACCTGTTTGGTCAATTCTTCGAGCATTCTTATCAATTCGGTACTTTGTCCGGGGTGGTTCTCGTTACCCCGTGGGGTATGTCTTTCCTCTGTATCCTGGGTCTGTTCTGATGGGGCAATATCGGGTGCCTGACCCCGATTTTGCAATTGTGCTATGATCTCTTGCTGGGCCTGCAACTGAGCCATAGCCACGTCTAACTGGTTTTGGAGCTGTTGCAGCATGACCCTGTTATTCTCGCCGGCCGGTTCGTTGCCCACCGATGATCCGACTTGAACAGGATTAACGGGGGGCGTGTTGTTGTTTGGTACGTCCCCATCGTCATGCTCATGATGGCTTGGTTCCACTTGGAAGTTGACAGAATGGGAATCCGACATTTCCGGTACACCTGAAATCAAACCTTAAAAAACAAGTGTAAAATATCGAGCGTGACCAGAATGTTGTATTGAACCACCACTACTATCTAAGGCCCCACGGTGGGCGCCAAACTGTTTAACCTTAAAACGGAGAACAATTAAATTTATGCGTGATGCCAAAGATATGTGGCTAAATTCAATTCAAGATTAAATAGCGAGATATGTCAATAAATGAACAGAGAAGCAGATCTGACCAACTGTTAAGTGTGTCTGGCCTCGGGTATAGAAACTGAGGTCGATACCTTTTGTTACGAACTTACACGAAGTATAATAAAAATGAACTTAAAAATAGACAGGAATGGATTTAAAAAGATTCTTATGATTGTTGATGTAAATTGTTTCTCTCCTTGCTATTGTCAACCCCTTTCATGAATGATAACCTCCTCTTTATATAGTAGAGGAGTTTCAACCCTAGTACAATTCTAAATAAAACAAGTAAATCTGGTGACAGTTGTTTTGCCAAGATCGACACCGAAATATCCGGTTGAGGATGAATATTTCGGTCTCCCGCTGATGGCAGTCAATCGCCCTTCCTTTATTTCCTCATCCCGGCCCGAACTCGAAGCCTCGTTCCCGGTGAGACGGTCGTACCGTGACCGAGCATAACCATAACAACGGGAAACCGAGCATGCCTGTATCCTCGATTTTAACCGTATACATTCTTATGAAGCATATATATGAATAAAGAAGCTAGATCCTAAATTTATTAATCATCTCTCTCCACATTATTCCCACAGTATAGTACAATACTTGAGTCGTGTTATCGGAAAGATTTGCAAGCAAAAAGGAATACATAAGAATACAAAATGCATGCACGCATTTTTTTCATAGCCTTGACGATAGATTGTTTCATCCATTTATGAGATGCTTTAAAATATGATTAAGGGTTTACATAGGTTTGGGATGAGCTGGGTTAAGATTGCTAAACCGTGAGTCATGACCCAATCAACCTAATACTTTATTAACTTTCTCTATTTGATTTCTTATAATTTGCTTTATTACCAAGTAAAATTAATAAAACTTTTTTTTCTTTATTATGGCTATATATAACATTTCCAACAAAAAAAAATTGTCAAAGTTTATGCATGACGGTTAATCTGGGCTACATATTTAGCTCGAATCAACACAACTTTTTAATCGATTGAATTGAACGGGTTAAACATGTTCAATTAATAAATAAGCAGGTCACTAAGTCGTCCAAACTCACGTTGGGTGTCCTTCGAAAGGACACCAACTTTATTTTTGGCCTTGGTAACACAATTCTAACAATTTTATATACCAACAACTCCTCCTTATTGATTATTTGTGGTTGGAAATGTATGTGTAAACTGGATATGTTGTTTTTGTTGGAATTGTATGCATAATGTTCCATTGAACTTATAATATATTTTTGTTATCCCGAATGATCTGGTTTCATTTAGTTGAATTTTCTTTTTTGAAGAACAACATTACTTTTTGATGTTCGGTATAAAATACAAATATTTATTCATTAGTTGTCTCACATTTTAGTATTTTTTTAATCGTCTTTTGAGTATTAATTATAATGGTTTGTGTTTAGTATTATATTCTTATTATATAAAAATAAAGCGGTGTAAAAATAAAGAGATTTAAAGTAAAATTGAATGAATAATGAAGAAAAAGAAAGGAGAAAAAGGGGGGAGATAAGTGGGAGACATCCATTATAAAGCAATGATTGCTTGGTGGATTAAAGAGTTTCAATGAAACATATAAAAGTGAAACAGCAAACAGAAAACGCTGCAATCGAAATGATAAGTAAAAGCACGCCTGCCATCACTTCAGTATGCGTCGCGGAGGTGACGCGAAGAAAAGTGTTCTCTATCTGTTTGGCCTTACGCGGCACACCGGTGACGCGGGTGTGATGCGGGTCCGTTATTTTTTTCTTGATCCGAGTTGAATTTGATTTTTAAAAGTTTAACATTTTTGGCACATTATAAATATATATTCTACACGATTTTGGGATAATTTTGGATAACTTAAAACCCTTAGTTCATAACTTTGAACTTACAGAGAGTGCTTAGAGCCGTCGTGGAGGCCGAAATTACAGGGTTTTACTTTCTCTTCTCTGTAATAATGCTTATTTCTATTCGGATGATTTGTTATTTTTCCTCCATGTCTATGTGAAGCTAAACTCTTTAGTTTTAGGGTTTCTGCTCAAACATGAAAGTTGACGTTTGATTATAGTTTATATCTATTGATTTTCCATCTTTGGGTTATTTATTTATCCTTGATTTTAATTGTTTGATTATTTGACGAAATAGTTGAGTACTATCTGTGGTGTGTGAATTGAACTAGGGATAGGGAATTTGCATGCGTAATAATAATAAATAGGTCCTTTTTTATATAATCATTTCGCTAATGAAGATAGGAACATACCCTTTAGCCTTGTTTAGTTGAATACGAAGAAGTAAATGCATTCTTGTTACCTCAGGCGACCATAGGAATATAGGCATTACAGTAGCATCTATAGGCTTGTGAGTAACTCTAAAGATACTCATAAAATTATAATTAACCCGTCAACTAATAACCCATAGGTAGAACGATTTGAAGTCTCAACTGGATTGTTAGTGGTCATACTCCTAAATCTATCTCTTTTCCGATAAAAATCCGCTCTTTCTTGGTTGAAGTTCATTAATTGTTTTATTTTATATTTAGTAGTTAATAGTTATATCTTGAGATTTTACTTCTTGTGTAAATAATTAGTATCATTTAATTTAGTAAATAGTTCATCATAAGTCTCTGTGGGTACAATGTCTGGACTTCAACATCCTATATTACTTATACGATTGTGTATACTTGCGTGTGTGTTTGGGAGCAACACTTTTTGAGCTAATTGAGTTTTTTTTTTTTTAATTGAAGATGACAAAGTGGATTTATTTATTTTTGAAGATTTAGGTTGAATAAAAAAATTGAAAATTGTTAGGATTTATATTAGATGGTTTGCATATCAATTTTGGAGTTATTTGGATCAATTTGAAGCAAAAATGTGCTGGTAAAATTTTTACACAAAAAATTATGGTGATTTTTCAAGATTTGGTGGCAAATTCTGATGATTTGGTAGCCTGCATATGAGGCGGCTTGATTGAGAGATTTCTGGACAAAAAAAAAATGAACGAGCATTAATATAGAGAACACCTCTCAGTTATCATCTCAACCAAATTGATGATTTCAAATACGTAACTATTATAATTACGTTAACTTACTAACCTAAAATATTAGGTGACTATAACCTTGTACTAGTTTTATTGTCCTGATTGTGTAAAAATTAATTTGTATTGACAATTACTAGTTAAAAAGGAATTAAATTGAGCATGAAAATATTTAGAGATATCATACGTGCTTTAAACACCATGGAGTAGTACTTTTGCAAACGTGTGCAAATATAATGAAACCTATACACGTACATGATGGTGCATGCATTTTTTAAGGTAGGGAAAGGACCAATTTATAGAATTTAATTTTTTTTATCCGGTACCTCTATCAAATAACTGAATGAACGAATGTATTAAAGTAGAAGTATAAATTATGGATTTGGCATAATAATATTCAGACATAATAAAAAAAATGATTTTCTTCTTCGAATTTGAAATTTAATTTGGTGTTATTTTTGAACGAATATTGTTGGGATTGTTAACAATCACTTAAAGGAAATTGTGTTTTAGATCTGGGATCAGTTGAAGGTGATTTGAATTATTTTTAGATCAAAATTTAAATTTCATTATCATTAGACCAACTTTATTAAAACAAAAAATATAGTATTCCCTTCGTCCCAATTTAAGTGTCTTATTTTTTTATATGTTCTAAAAATAGTGCCTCTGTCTAATTTATGAGTTTGACAATCCAAATATTTTACATGATAAGTTTAAAATCACAAGATTCAAATAACATTTATTACATTAAACACATCTTTAATTTAGGATCATAAGAATCAAAAATTAATTTTTATTTTTATTATTTAAATTTTGTGTAAAATCAAATTAAGTCACTAAAAAATTAGGACGGAGAGATTACTATGTATACACCTGTCGACCCGACAATGATATTGCCGCGTGAATTTGTTACAAAGCAGAGTACCGAAGAAGACAAGCTGATTGATCAAATGACAAGAAAAGGAAATAAACGGATTGGCCTTTTCCATTTAATCACTCATTTAGGTTATCACTTTAAATTTGATTTGAAACCAATTCCTCTCCGTTTCATGATGTTTTCATTTTTTTGTAGAATGAGTAATTTAGATTTAATTTAAATTAAAATATCTTAATTATGGTCAAGTAAATAGTAACATTTTTATGTATTATAAAAAATTTGTATTCAATCAAATTAAATTTGGTTATATGAAATGGAAAAGGGCCAATATAATCCTGTACTATGAGAAAAGGTTTAAATATACCTCTCATTATACTTTGAGTTTAAATATATCCCAACTGTTATACTTTTGGTTTAAATATACCTTTCCTTCGTTATATTTGTCCAAGGTGGACATCCAATCCTACGTGGCATTGACATTTAATGATGTGGATTCCACGTAGCATGCCACCTCAGCGCCCTAACTCATTATATCCCGCCTTTCTATTTGTTCTTCCACTACTAAAATTTCTTTCTCCTCCACCACCATTACCGTAATAAGAAAATTATTTACAAAATATAATGAAACTTTTCGCTCAAATTTTTTATTTTAAAAAAGAAATTATTTTTTGAAGAAAAATATTTTTTTAAAAAAATAATTAATTTTTTTCTGTCCAAGGCTTAAGAAAATGGCTTAAAAATTTATAGATGAAAAATATATAAAATGTATATATCTCACTCAAAGCTTAAAAGGTTCGCTTAAAATTTTGCGTAGAAAAAGCTACACCAAATACCCACTAAAAGACAAATATTTACCCAGACTTACCTCCTTGAAATTTAATTATAGCTACTGTTCATGAGAATCAACTAATTTGCCCGAATACCCCCATGATTTCGACGTCAGATTCTTTCTTTTCGGCTTCAATTTTGCTGTCTTGCTCTCTTTTAATTTCTTTATCTAGTTGGGTTTTTTTTTTTTTTTGACTTTCGTTTTCTTTTCATGTTCTTTTCCTTTTTTGGTTAGGTTATTTTAAGTCTATTTTTTGTTTTGTTTTTCTTTTAAATTTTGTGCCTTTTTCTATTTCTACCTTTTCTCTTCTTTTGTTCTTTTTAAAGATTTAAATATTAAAAATAAAAACATTTAATAATTATTTTACATTAATAAAAATATAATAAAATTAAATAATTAGACTACAACAAGTAATCATTAGAAGGAAAAAAAAACTAAAGTCACTAGTTTATTTATTAAAACCTAAATTGATAGAAATATATTTTTAAAAAGTATCTTTTGCAAATATACATCATGTGGATATTATAGAGAATTAGTACTTTATGATACTCTGTCGGTATATGGTATACTATGTAGGTATCATAAAAGATCGAGAATTTTTGAAAAACATTGGATCAATCCTTTATGATACCTTGGGAGTATATGATATATGCCATATGAGTAGCATTGAGGACTGATAAGTGTTTTTGTGTTGAAGGAAAGAATCAATCCTCTATGCTATCTTGTTAGTATATGATATATCATGTGGGTATCATTGATGATTGAGGTGTGTTTTTTTTGAGGGAATGAATTTGTCCTCCATGATACCCTGTTAGTATATAATATATGATTTATACCATGTGGGTATCATAGAGGACTGAGACATGTTTTTCTCGAATAAATGAATCAGTCCTCTATGATACCCTGTCAGTATATGATATATACCGTGTGAGCATCATAGACGACTGAGTAATATTAGAATGATTTGTCATGTATGATGCCCTTTCAGTATATGATATACCATGTGGGTATCATAAATGATTGAGTTGTGTTCTTGAAGGAATAAACATGTGAGTATATAGTATATGATATATACCATATGAATATCATAGACGATAAAGTTATGTTTTTCTTCAAGGAATGAACATGTCCTCTATGAAACCCTGTTAGTATATAACATATAATATATACCATGTAGGTATCATAGAGGATCGAGGAGTGTTTTTCTTGAAGGAATGATACAATCTTTTATGATACTCTATCAGTATATGATATATACCATGTCGGTTTCATAGAGGACTAAATATTTTTTTTAAGGAATGAACTGATAGTCCCCTAGGATACCCTGTCAGTATATGATATACCTTGTAGGTATCATAGAGGACTGAGTAGTAATTTTTTGAAGAAATGATCTAATCTTCTATGATAACTTCTCAGTGTATGACATATACCATGTCGTATCACAGTATACTGCATAATATACTTCAACTGCTACTGATTTGGTATACTATATGCCAAAAAAATTATATATATATATATATGATGCCCTGTCAATATATGATATATAATATGTTGGTATCATAATATATTGTACTGGTATACTTAAATTGCTACTGATTTGGTATACTATATGCTAGAATAAATTATTTTTTAGATATATAATAATAAAAAATATACTATATCAGTTATCCTTTTCATTGATATATATAAAAAAAGAGCCAAATGGTGTGTAGAATAAGATTATGAAAAGAAACAGGATTAAAAACAAATTGAAAAAAAAATAGAAAAGGAGAAAAATTGAATGAAAATTATCAAAAATTTAAAAATAAATTAAAGCAAAAAAAGTGAATGAAATTAGATTATGGAGAATTTTTTTTTTTTAAATAATTAAATGAAATAAAAAAAAGGAACAAGAAATTAAGAAATAAAAGAATAGAAAAAAAAAAGGGAGCTAGAATTAAACACAAGATCAAATTATGGTGAAAAAGAAAATAAAGGATAATATGATTTGAAACAAAAATGGAAAAAAAATAGAAAAAAGAAAAGGAGAAAAGAAGATAAGAAGTAGAGAAATAAGAAAATAAAGAAGAAAAAAGAGACAATTACCAACAAAAGCTACAATATGTAGGAAGGATAAATAATTTTAAGAGTATGAAAGTAAGAGGAGCATGAAAGGGTACTTATTTTGTGTGTAGTGAGCATGTGTGTTCTTTTCCCTAGGAAATATAGTAGCTATTGTAACATCCCGTAAATCCGTATAGAGTATGAAAGCATTGTATGAGTCCTTCGGAACCTTATATGTTGTGTTATGTGCATGGCTTTAGGCTAAAGACCTAAAAGGAGAGGGTCAAAATGAAAATTCTCTACAGTTTCACGAAAAGGAGGTTTGACGGTCGTCCTTTGTACCGTCGTTCTGTTCGACGCTCCGTCTTTTGTACCGTCGATTGTGAGGATGAGAAAGTTACTCACTGAAAATTTCATGATTTTGACAGAGCAGATCGACGCTCCGTCGATCTGTTTGACACTCCGTCATTTGTACCGTCGAATTGACCTAGCACAAAGACCATTCGACGGAGCAGATCGACGCTCCGTCGTTCTGATCGACGCTCCATCCTTTGAACTGTCCTTTGTGCCTGCCGGGCTGAAATTATATAAGTTGCAAAATTTTAGTTTTTCTTCCATTCTTTTCACTCTGAAAAACCCTAAGGACGAAAATATCTCTCTAGGGCTCCAACACTAAGGTAAGAACATCTTAATCATTGAATATCAATCCTAACAATAAACTCATGATTCTTGTGACCAAAACCTAGGGTTTGCAACATAATTCTTTCCAAAGAGATTCAAGCTAGGGTTTGGGTGTTCTTCATTAGAAAAGTGAATTGTTAAACCTTGTTTAACAAATTAAGGTATGTCTCTCTTTTAAAAAAAAAAACTTATTTTGAATGAAAATCATTTTTTGAAACTATTGTTGAAAGTATAAATTTTATTCAAGATTCTTTAATGGATGAAAGGAAAAGCAATCTTTTCATATTTCTTGAACTCTAATTCATGTCTAAATAGTGGTTAATGTGTGTGAGGGGACAAACCCACATTAAACCTAGATTGTAATAAACCCTATATATGTATAAGATATTATGAATGTTTTCCTCTATGAGAGATGCTTAATAATGATGGTTAAGAGTTGGCAATGACATTCTTCTTGATGAATTGAGACATGGAAATCTTTTGTAAAAGAGTTATATGTTTTCAAAACATTGACTGGAATGACTTAATCTTTTGATATGGCATAATGAACTTTAATGTTATTGATGGTGTGACTACTTTGAGATAAATTGTGAATCGGCTTTTATGCCATGGACCTTGTTGTTGTGTTTGTCTTGCTATTCGGGAGGAAGAGTAGCCACTATGGATCCTAGTGTATTAATTGTCTTGCCATTCGAGAGGAAGGATGACCACTTCCGGGTTCGCTACCTGGGGTGTATTAATGACCTTGCTATTCGGGAGGAAGAGTAGCCACCGTGAATTCATATTTCGGTGTATTGCGCAGTGTTTAGGGAACCTCTACGGTCATCCCTTCGATGTGATTGATTCTTGGGCCTGTATTGGCATGTGTAATATTCTTATTCTCTCATGGGTCTGTTGCTGACAATCGTGATCAATTTGGACAACATAATTGAAAGGAGTTGGGATTTTGAAATGACTTATAAACTGTTTAGCAAATGATATTAAGAATCACAAAGTGGAATAACTATTTTTATACTATCTTTTCTGGACTGATTTATTTATATATTATTATAATTTATATTCATATTACTTATTGTCCCCGAGACACTCACTGAGTACGAAGTACTCAGGCATACCATTGTTGTTTTTGATGGTATGTTAGGTAACAGAGAAAAGCACGTTCTTGATACTTCAGGCGCTTAGGAAGGACTTGCTGTTGCTGCTGATTTGGTGAGCCCACACGTTCGTTCGTGGGACACCCTACTATTTTGTTCATTTATTATTAGTTTTTGGGGCTGCGTCCCGATGAGTCAAACTATTACCTCCTTATCCTAGAAGCTCCATAGTATACGTTCTTGTGGGTAGTTGTTGAGTTTTGTTTAACTCTTGGGCGTTTGTCACGTTTTGATTAACTTTTATGCTTGAACCTGGCGGGTTCAAGCATTATTATTGTATTGTTTAGGTTCTTCCGATGTTGCTCATGACTTCGGATGCCGGTCACGTCTAGGGTGGGTTTTGGGTCGTGACAGCTATATAACTTGTTCTTTGGAGTATGAGGAGGGTTATGCGTATTGTTGTTAAATGTTTGTTCCTCTCATCTCCTTTCTCTGATTTTAAGCTTCTCATCCCCACTCTTTGTTACTGTTTCATTTCTTTGTTTTCTAATTGTAATTTCCTATTTCAGTTCGTTAAATACAATCATTTTCCTCGTTGTTGAGTATTTGGAGTAGTGTTTACTATATCAACTCAAATATTGATTTTGCAATATTTGGGTATATTTTTATAGATTAGGTAAAAAGTACTTCGAAATACAATTTTGGTAAACTAAAATTATTTAAGAATGCATAAAAACACCCTCAAACTGGTTTCGAATTACCAGTGGTACACTTATACTCTGCGGGGGTCATATGATCCCCCTGGACTATTTTAAACTGAAATATTGACACTCTTAAAATGTCATCCCCAGATCTTTGGTGCATAGTGTAATACACGCGCTTATTTTTCTGGTACCTTCTTATCTTTCTTTATTTCCTTATTCTTTCTTCTCCAATCCTCTCTTCTTAAAACATGATGCTAATTACATAAGCTTTTTGGCTATATTTGTCAATATATATTCTTGTTTCCAAAATTTTGTTGCTGCATTTGATGCCTGCCCTTAAATGTTTTCTTTTTTTCCGTTTTTGGATTTTTTACTTACTCATTTTTTCCCCTTCTTGAATCAATTCCTTTTTTGGTGATCTTTGTAGTAAACAACCTCCATTTTTTCATAGATAAAATTAACTTGAAAATAAATGTTAGTAAACCACTGAGATGTCAACTAATTGAGATAAGTGATACTTATAAATTTGCAAAAACTTGTCTTATTCATCCTAATTTTATAATTCAATTTGAGTAATAACTAAGTGAGTCCGATAGATTCAGTTTTGGTGAGGAATGAAATCTTAGGGCAAGTTATTCATTTGATTGTACTTTACATTATATTATTGATATATTAGATACTGATAAATGAATAAGTAAGTGGCCGGAAATATTTTCTGGTGAGGAATTGAAGGATTCTCTTTTCTTTGTTTTGGTTGTGCTGCGCGTTTTTCGGAGAAGATTTTGGTAATGACAAAAGAATACTGTAGATTAAGAAGAAAGAAGGAGAAGATTGAAATATTTGAAGGGGATGGTGGCAGACAATGTGCTTTTCAATGGCTTTGTTGCAGAGGTGTAAAAGAGGAAAGAGGTTAGACAGAGAAAGATTATATCTAATCAAATTTAATTAATTGTATAGTTTCTAATTAATAAACACTTGTCAAATTAATTTTTTTTTATATATATATTTTTGGCTCACATTTGCCTATAAGAGAGTGAACACATTTACTGTACCACATCATCACTTAAGGATATATATATTCAATTTAAAATAGCTTAGGATGGTTACAGGACCCTTACAAGGCATAAATGTATTACTGGTAATCAGAGACAAGTTTGAGGGTGTTTTTATGCATTTTTCCTTTTAATTTTGTGAAACTTTTCTCTTACTTAATTAGTCTGTTAAAAAAATGAAATATTTATTTTTCTAAAACAACATAATCTTAAATTTTATATTTTGCAATTACTTTATATTCACGAAATTTTCATGACACGTCTTATCCAAAAGGTTCAAACGCTTTCTTTAATTTGATTTTTCACGGTTGCCCTTCAATCCTACGCACAGTGAACCAATAATGAGCAACATATAGAGACTACTAGAAGGGAACAGATTTATTCCTATCTATAATATAAGAAAACGTGCAAATAAAGGACGGATGCCATGCAATTCCAGGTAGCAATAATGAAAAGTTTTATTCTGGATGAGGCACAACTGTTATTAGATGTGTGACGGGGATTATTTAATTAATTTTATAATGCGGGACCCATCACATCATATCACCCACCTGCTCCCATTCTCTCCAATACACGGTTTTTTATTTCCTCGTTTCCCTCGCTCTTCACTCTCCTCTTTTTACACATTTCATCAAAACTTTGGAACCAATTTTATTATATGGAGATCATAATTCTTTAAGACATTTTGAGTAAATTTTATCGATTGTCGTCTAACTTTAAGAATTTTGAGTAAATTTTTTTATATGAATAGTTTTTATTTTTATTATAAAGGTCATTCGTTTTTAAAACTTACCAAACTTTTTTTTTTAATTTTTCACCTAAAAATCATTCAAACTTTAAAGTTTACAACACAACTATTTTCTTTTTCATATAAAGTCATTCAACATTCGCCAAGTTAACTAAAAAATAAATTTAGTTAATAATTCACATTTGCCAACCTGAATGAGTGCTCGTTCAGGTTGTAATTTCTTTTGCTGGTATGGTAATAATACACATTTCATTGCCAAACAGAAAAACTAAAAATAAAATTTTACCTGAATTTTTATATTTTGTACAAAAAAATATTGCATGGCTCTCCTAAATAAGTTAGTTAAATTCAAAATAAATTTTAAACCTCCCCAAAATAATTTGCATCATGACACTAAATTAATTATGATATGCAATATTCAGAAGCGAATCCAGGATTTCATAAGGATGGGTTCACCATTACTTTAAGATAAGATATAAATTTTTATGGGGACATCAGCTTCCCCAACAAAAAATAATTAATTACATTTTTTAAGAAGTTGTTTTATAATTACAATGGCATCAAAGAGATGCATAGTCGTAAAGAAGAAGACATATCAACTCATATAAAAATAACAAAAACCTATCATAAATCTAAAGAGCTGAAAAATTCAAGGGCCTATCATCAGATTAAAGAGCTAACAAAATCCGAAAAACTAAACAACCCTACTATTACAACCTTTCGCATTTTGGAATCACACTCTTCCAAATTTATAATAAAATAGAGGAACCATACTCCTTTCGCATTCAAATGTAAGGGAACCACGCCCTTCCACATTTATAATAAATTAGAGGAATCACTCCCCTTTCGCATTCAAAATTATAGAAAAGTGTTCATTACCGTCTACCGAGCTCGAAATTTAATGCAAATACGATCCAAGAGGTCCAAAAATTTACAGCCGCAGTGCAAATGGTACTTCTCCTTCGAAACAAAATGATGACTCCAACCTAAAAATGAATTTTTTTTCAAATTCCTTAAAACCCATAAACCCCAAAATTCAGAAGAACCAAGAAAATGAGCTTTCAAAAGTCAAAACCCATAAACCCCAAAATTCAAAAACTCAAAAAAACTAATAAAATTCAGAAATCCAAATTAAAAAATCAATAAAAAGATCAGAAGGGTGTTTGAAATTCAAATTCAAGACTTACCAGACAACTTGTTGTTCTGAGATATTTTGTTTTGTGATTAGAGAATAATATTATAATAGAGAATAAATATGAGAATGCAGAATAGATTTTGCCTTTTGAAACTTGGGACTCTAATTTTACTTGATGAGTTTTGGTGGGTTCATTGCTACTTGCAGCTTAACTATCAACTACGGGTTTCTACGTTTCTTGATTGTCATGACTTATGAGTTCATCGTTGCGGTGCAGTCATGGAGTTTTTCTTTTTTAAAAAATAAATAAATTGGGATTTGGTATAATTAGAAATAAAGGAAAGAAAAGTATATGAAGTAAAAAAAGTAATAATATAAAAAGGAGGGTAAAAAGGTAGCTTTAGAAAACAATAGCAAAAATTAAATAAGCTGCCCAAGCTGGGGATTGAAACCGTGACATTGAGAATACAAAGATAACTTTTGACCAGTGCTCCACTCAACCTATAAGGACCATGTGTTCACTTAGTTAATATTAGATATATTTTTCAGAATTATACACATAATATATCGAGATTAGTTGAGTGACGATGTGCTCACGTGACCCAAAATTTACATACTAATTCGCCCCTGGCAATGTTACATTTGCTTTCCTTATTTTGATTTCTTGTGATAATTTTAACTCATTATCATTAATGTCAAATAATACACAACGTTGTGATAACGAAAACTTTTGGGTGGTTGGTAAACCTGACATGACTGCATAGGGGCTTAGGTTCGTGGTAACTAGTCGTGTCCCGATAGTTCCAGACGACATTTTTTAGATTGATAAATTTACTAAGACATCACCTTTTTACAAGATAAGGCATTGTCCCGACCAATCTACATGTCCAAAATGCCCCTGTTCAGACGTGGGCTTGACATCCCGTATTGGACACAGTCGTCTGGTTCTCATTAACTAGCCTTTTTTCTTCATCTTCAAGAAAGTACAGAAGAGTTATGATGATGCATAATTAATTATGCTTAACCTGGCTTTCTAAATAATGTGGATATCGATCTATCGCTTGTATGTAATTTCGATATTCCGTTCTATGTAATACTGCTTATGAAGCATATGAATAAAGAAGCTAGGTTCTAAATTTATTAATCTTCTCTAGTATTCCCAAAATATATTGATTTTTTTTTTTTTTATTATTATTATTAGAACTCCAAACAAAAAGGAATACACAAGAATACAAGATGCACCCACAATAAGAAAGCTGTTGATGGTAGATTATTTGATCCATTGATGAGATGCTTAAGCATAAGGGTGTCAAATGGGAGGCTCAGTTGGGCAGAATAATATAATGATCTAGTCAATAAATGAACATATTAATGAGCTGTCTAAAAAATATTTGTATTGAGATGAGCTAGCTAGGTAAAGGTTGTTAAACAACGGCTCATTGACCACCCCGTCGAACTCTTACGAAATATTAATTTTTTTGTGTTTAGTTTCTTTAAATTTGCTTAGTTATCAAGCAAGTCTAACGAGACCTTTTTTTTTCTCTTGCTATATACTATAACCTTTTAAGCTAGGAGAAAAGTTTAAAAAAATATTTTGTCATAATTTATTATAGTCAATTGGACTACATATTTAACCTAACTTTTAGATGATTCGAATTAAACAGAAATGGGCTGAGTTTAGAAATGAGGGGTTGATATTAACCGTCCCAAATTAACTTCATGAATCTGCAATGGGCATGTCACAACCCGACTAGGGGGCCGCGACGAGCACCCGGTGCTAGCCCACCCGGAAACCCTCTTAGCTTACTCTTATATTTACATCTAGGTGAGCCACATAATTAGACATACATTTCCATTCATTCGTCAAACTAGTCCCATTGGACGACATCACCATAATATCATAATTGGCATTTATGCCACGTTAATCTACATGGGCCAACAAGGCCAGACACATCTAAACATACATACACGTGACTACGAGCCTCTAAGAGAGTGACATATCGTATGAGCGGGACAGGACCCCGCTATGCCCACACATTATATACACAAAAGAGTAAGTACCCAAAAAATATGGCTCCGAAGGAATTGGAGCTCTCTATGCAACCTCAGAATAGGCAGCTACTGATCAAGTCTATCTCCCTGTGCACCTGCGGGCATGACGCAGCGTCCACAAACAAAAGGACGTCAGTACGAAGAATGTACTGAGTATGTAAAGCATGATCAATATCAATGTAGAAGCATAAATAGCAACATAGGAAATAGCATAGAATGAGAGATGGCAATATCATCGTCATATGCACTTACTTGCCTTTCATAGGAACTTACCATCGCTAATACGTATTTGTGTACATACATCATCGTCCGTATTCATAATAGTGCCCGTACCATAATTGTGCTCGGATTCGTATACATGCCTTTATTCACATTCATATACATAGCATATCATATTCATATTCATATCATATACATACTCATATCATATACGTAGCATTTACATAGCGTACCCGACCACCTAGGATCGGTGTTTCATTCATATCTTTACATAACATACCCGACCATGTAGGTTCGGTAAGCGTACATACCTGGCCAACCAAGGCTCAGTGTTACACGTACCTGGCCCTACCAAGGCTCAGTGTTATCCGTACCCAACTGCAGTGGTATGCGCGTGTTACATAATCACACATACATATACATCTATACATATACTACCCGGCCATATAAGCTCGGTGTTTCATAGTAGCCATACACGGGCATACATACATATAGCTCATAAGCACCTTTACTATTGTCATTAGTATTATCATCGTCATCGTTATCATCATCGTTGTTACCATTATAGTCGTCATCAATATCATTATCACTATTATCATCATTCATCACACTTATCTTTATAAGTTTACTCGTCATACAAGGAACTTAGTACAATCGTAGCATACCAAGAATCGTGAGCTTAATAGCTCGGAGAATCGAGTCATTTATGAGACATCACGGGCTTACGGAAGATTTAGACGTTTGGCCAAAGAACCATGCCTTATGAAAGAAGGGTTAGCCTTATATACCTTTTTGTCGAATTATTCTACACTTGCACGTACTCCTTCGATGCTCACGTTTCTACCTTCATTAAGGCCATACTATCATTAGTATCGATATCTAGTGCACATGGCTAAAGCTAGAGAAAATCGGACAGCATCTCCTTTATCTATTCAACATTTGTCCATATCTTAATTCAACTCCCAAACGTCAACAATACATTCATAATATCATTGTTGACACCCAATTTTGTCCCGCCTCTCTTCCAAAATACCTATTTACGCTTCTAATATTTTTAGAAAAAATTAAAATATATAGTTATTTTTTACTAAATTATTAGCCTTTTCATTATTCTATTACAGTTACTATCATTATTATTATTATTATTATAATATTATTATTATTATTATAATTATTATAATTATTATAATTATTTATTACTATTATTATAATTCACAATTTTATCATTTCGGCATTTTACCAGCTTATGCACACGCATCGCATTTATTCTTGCATAATTAAATAATAGTATTTATTTTACTGTGGACTTTCGAAATATTATTGCACGGCTATTACAACGCCATTTTTTATCTGAGCATTAATGATTGCATATTTCATATTGAGCAATATTTAACACAAGTTATTTATACAGGTCTTTTTACTCAAATTTAAAAGCCAAACTATTTCTTGCACTCGGTCCGTATTTTTGATTTATCGGATTCCAAATCAAGTTCAATCAACTCATAAATATTTTCTGGCCAGCCTATATGTTTTACCCTAATTTTTAGACCAGTCCGTGTTTTAATTCGCTAGCCCATTCTTTTAATACCCGGTCTAAAAATTGACCCAGTCCATAAATGGACCGGGTCTGACCCGTTTTACACAAAATAAGGGAAACCCTTTTAGGGTTTCCCCTCATTTTTCCCTTCCGCCGCACCCCCACCTTTTCCCCCTTTCCTCTCCCTCTCCGCCGTCTTCTCCACCTTCTCATCGTCGCCTCCACCACACCACCGTCTCCCCATCCCCTTCTCTGCCACTCCCTTTCCCTTTACCCCTAAACCCTAGCCGCCACCCCATCCTCTCCTGTTCCCTACGTTACCCCCACTGTCTCTCTCCTCTCTCCCATGTTACCTCTCTGACACCCCACTCCCCTCTTCGTCTCCACCATACCCTGTCTCCTCCGGTCCTCCACTTCACTTTGTTCCCCACTCTCTTGCTCTGCAACCCCCATCGTCATCGCCTTTCCACCACACCTTGTTCCCCACTTCGACTGTGTCTCCACGTTCCTCTGTCCACGCTCCTCTCAAACAAACCCTAGTTCGCCCTATAAATAAAAAGGGGATTTTTTCGGGTTCATGGAATTACCCTGGAAAAACGGAGAAAAACTCGAACTAAGGAGGAGTCGCACGAAATCCCTTAAAAAGTTAAGTCCGTTAGCCGCCATTAATCCCCTAAAATACGAGTTCGATTAACAGTTTTTATCTTGTTTTGTTATCAAGTCAAAATATCGAATCAATTTTGTTTTCGTTTACCTTGGTATTGTTACGAATCCGAGCATCGCAAGCTCGGATTCGGTAGTGTTCGATGTAGATCGAAGACTCGGAGCCTCACTTCGCTGCACCCGAAGAAGGTACTACACCTTCCATTAGTTAAATTTTAGCAAATGTTTTGAGTGTTTAGACTACTTATGTGATTCGTTTGGTCAGTCACGATTTAGTTCATGTTGTGTTTGTGGCATTATGCACGATTAAGCTTAAGTTAATCCTGTTTCTAACACTGTAGTCGATCAGCTCTATGCTCTGCCTCAGTTCGGGTTAATCAAGTGCTAGCTGGGTCTGTATTGATTATTTAGTCTTCATTTTATTGGTCCTATGCATTAATTTCTAGTTTGTCAATTAGGTGCATGTGTTTACTTTTAGTGGTTCTGCAGTGTTTCAGTTTATTGTCTTATCTTGAATCAGTCATACGTATTCAGTTTTAAAGCAGTTTAAGTATAGCTTGTGTGTTCAAAAAATGCTTGTTCGCAGATCAGTTCAGTAGCTGTTGGGATGTGTCATACAGGTCCAACTTTGGTTGTTTATGCATCAGTTAACCTGGGGTTTTGTTTGACTATATCTCTATATGATATCACATGTTGTAGTTTATGATTATTGCTTATATAAATTTAGCAGAAATCCTGTTGGATACAAGCATAGATACTTATTTAGATATCTTAGTAGTTCAGGATAACATTGAATGTTGTTTCAGTCCGATGTCCCTATGTGATTCATGAATGCATTAGTGCTAGTTTAGGCCATCCACAAGGAATCTGTACAACTGTTTAATCTATCCTTATATATCTGGTGTCCTCATTAAGTGATGATTTGAATTAGAACTTGCCTCGTATGTCGTTGTTGTCCAAATGCAGTCATGTCACCTGTTTTGTGGATGGTTAACTTGTGTGTGATGTCTAAGAATGTCTACTCACCCTTTTTTATTGATGTATGAGATGCTATCATATGTTTGAGATGTTTTACATGAACACTTTGGTTCTGAATTTCTGTTCATCTTAAAGGCTGCGTTGGCTTAATTCTAAACACATTAAATAAGACCATATTTAATGACATCACTGGTATCCTTCTGTGTTTACCAATGCCTGTGATTTGAGTACTTGTCCTTGTCTAAATTAAATAGTGGTCTTATATGCTTATATCCTATCAGTGCTAGTTTGTAGTTTGCCTTCTGCAAAATCAGTATCCCTCATGCCTGTTCCTGCTCTATATTATGCCAAATGCTTCCAACATATAAATGTCTTTGTTAAAAAGTCAGTAGCCTTCTCTACGTTGTGGTAAAATTGTGACCAGCCTGATCCCTTCAGTATGTTGTATTCCCTGCGTGTGTTTAATATATTCCAAGTTTTACCCCTTTTGCATCCTGTTCGTTTGACATGGTAAACCTTCTTCCTTAATTATTTTGTTTGTTTAAATTGTCGTTTGTGCTGTTCATGTTATGTGTTTAATCCTGTGTTAGTAATAAGCTTGATTAGGAATATTATGCTATTTCATCAGAATTATAGAAGTAGGCATGATTAAGATCAGATTGTGACTTTGCTTAGTTGTAATTATAGTTTGGCTGAAACATTAATGGCTTGTCAAGAAAGTTACTCAGTTCTGTCCAGTTTTTCTTACATATCAATTCGCGTTGGTTTGTTTGGAAACTATTGTTGTATTAATCAGGGGCAGTCCATTGTGTTAATTATAAGTCATTGAGTTGCTCATAAATTGTTATATTTAGTAAAGTCTGAAACCAGATCTGTGGAGCATGTTTGGGTTTGCTGTTGCTTGATATTTTGTCGTGATCCTTATATTGCAACCATGTTCGATTAGTTATGCATATGTATGTATGAAATATACATTCATTAGGCGCGGTATATACATGATCTGTTTTGAGTTATATTTTTGCATGTCTAACCTCATTCGTTGATTATATACTAATCCTTTTCTTTCGTTTTATGCATGAATATCGTATACGCGTCGCTCGTACTCGCCATCCTTTGCATTCGGTGTTGGGCCAATGCCCAACAAAATCTTCTTCTCGAATCACCCCCATCAACCATAGTCCGCAACATCGGGTTCGCCGAATCTAGCTGGGCCGAAGCCCAATAACAGGGAGCAGCGGCAGTCCTTCAAACGTGGGCTGAGCCCATTAAATTTTATTTCAGCCCCCCCCCCCCCCCCCTATTTTGTCTTTTTTATGCATTTAATTTGTATTATTTGACTAACCCCTTTACTTTGTTTTATTTTTCTTAATTTATACAAATCTCAATGAATTAGTAGATTTGGTTTTAGTAAGGGTAGTCAATCTAAGTAAAACTAATAATTAGTTCCATAAGTTTCATTTTCTTCTTTTCACATTAAAATTATTTATAGAATCTATAATATTTACTTCTAGAATAATTGATAATATAAATTAATTTTTTTTTAGTTAAAGGAATCATGTTTTATTGTCTTAATTTCAAAGCATCATTAATATGCAAACATAAATTCAAACACTTTTCAAATAATTCTTCAAGTTTTGAGTCAATCATGCATATTCTCAATTAAGCATAGTTGATAAAGATAATAAAATGAATAAAGGAAATCTATTAGCTACTTTGTATTCTTATTCGTATTTCTAAAACTCAAAGTTAACTAATACCTCATTGCTTAGTTCGTTTAAATATTTATTAAAACATTGCATAAATTTGCATCTTCTTCTACTTATATGTAAGTTATCATATTTTAAACTTCATTTTATTATGATATTTCCTTTAAGACCATTAGAAACTATTATAAATTTTATTTCAAAAATAGCATTTTAAGATTTCCTTTTATACAAAGTATTAGTCTTATTTTAATAGCCTTTTTATTTAAAGCCTTAGCAATATGTATAAGTCTCATTTTAAGCTGTTCATATTTTCCTTTTGAAACATTAGCATCATCACAAGTTCATTTCTTAAAATTTAAATACTATATCTTTAACTTCGATTAATTAACCTAAGTTTGGTCGGATAACCGTAAGTTAACGGATTCTAAAGGATGCCTAACCCCTTCCCTTTAGGATAATATAGAGCCCTTACCTAGAATCACAATTGGTTAAGCAGACTATTAATTGAGGTTTAGTTTTAACTTTGCCTTAGTTAACCTCTAGGTGTCCTAATTCACTGTTAAATTAATTAGGTGGCGACTCCTTAAATTAAACAAATAGGAATCACCAATATGTCATACTCCCTAAATCAACCTGGTTAAAATGGGGTGTGACAATCATGACAATTGCCATTAATCATTCACATTATCCACATTCTTAAATTACTTCCATTTATCCACATTCATGGTCACAATATCCAACTTTGTCCATTCACATACAATGTCCATTTCATGGTCGTAACGTCATTCATAACACATTCATATCACAATACAACAATAATCATGATCCAATTCGAGCTACTTCTAAAAAACGCCACTATTCATCATTCATAACCCATTTTGCTATTCTTTTCTAATGACCAAGCATTTCAACTATCAAATACCTTCAACAACATACAAATATCATGAATCTTACCTTAGAAGTCGTAGGAATGAGCTTTAGTTGATGATATTCCACTTTGATCAAAACCCTAGTTTTCCTCCATTTGGATTTCTTGACTTTGGAAGATCTTTAATGGGTTATTACCCTTGATTCACTTGTTTAATGATGTTAATCACTACAAACCCTTGAAAACATGTATCATAAATGTGGAGAGATGTTTTTAGAGAGAGAGAGGTGAAAGGGAAATGAAATGAAATTAACTTGGTCCCTTACATTTATTGAGCAAAATCTGTCCCGACCAACATACGGTCCGTATAAATTGTACGGGCCGTATGTCTGGCCGTACATTTGGTCCAGAAACTTTTGGCCAAACTGGGATGATTATACGGTCCAGACATACGGACCGTATAAATTATACGGCCAGTATGTTTGGCCGTATTATCCCCAGTGAATCCGAAGTTCGTTTCGTCGATTCGTATGATCTCCAATCCTTATGGAACCTTCTTAACACTTGTTCAACACTTCAATACCAATCCAAGGGATGTTATTACTCTTCTCCAAGACTTCATTAATTCCTTGCTAACTCGTTACTCGAAATTCCTTTCCGATACTTATCAAATACTTTGCCCTCTCTTGGCAATCCTCTCCCCCCCATCTCTAACATCTTTAAAACCTTGTCTAGAATCGTCACACACCATTGTTTACCCATGAACATATTGCATACTCGTACTCCTTACTAGTTCATTCACTTGCATACTAACGGAGGATTTTCCGAGGTGTAACAGGGCATCCTCCAGAAGGACACTCATTTCATTTTTGGTCTTGTTAACACGTCTGCAACAATTTTAGATTCTTCCTCCTACTCCATCTTCTTTTCCCTAGGTACAGGTAGTTTCGCAGGTAACCGATAAAAGTATGAAAATTTTATTTTCTTTGTGAATTAGTACAAAAAAAAAAATCTTACCTACTTATGAATTTATCTATGGATTATTTTTGCATATTTAATTGGGGATATCATATTACTTAGAAATTTATTTGGGATTTAGTTACTACGATTTTACTTGGGGATTATTCATGGAGAGTTACCTTCGGATTATATAATCTAAGGAATTATCTGGGAATTTGTTGTTGCGATTTACTTGGGGATAATATCTTGAAAATGTACCTGGAAATTATATATATTACCTAGGGAATTATTTGGGATTTAGTTTCTGCGCGCGATTTTACTTGAGTATCATTTCATGGGGATTTACCTAAGAATTATATTGCTTAAGGGATTATTTGGGGATCAGGAGAGGTGAAGGTAGGCCGAAAAAGAACTAGGGAGAAGTGATTAGGCAGGACATGACGCAGTACAGCTTACCGAGGTTGTGATCTTAGATAGGATGTTGTGGGGGATGCAGATTTGGATAGAAGGTTAGTAGGTAGTAGAGCGTGTCTCGTGTGTCCTTCCATCCTAGTAGGTGTACTATTACCTTTGTTGTTTCTTGTCCTTCGATTTCCTGTTACTATCTGTTATCTCTAGTACTTCGATTATCGTATTAGTTTACTACATTTATTGTTACTTTTCTGCATAGTGCTTATCTATGATATTTTACCATGGCTACTTTACTTTCTTCAATCATTTACTCACCTTTTTTTCATGCCTTATCTTGTGCTAAGGGTCTTTCGGAAACAGTCTTCCTAGCTACCTCCCGAGGTAGGGTAGAGCCTGCGTACACTCTACCCTCCGCGGACCCTGTTTATGAGATTTTGTTGTTGTTGTTGTAAGGAATTACTTGGGGATACTGTTGTGCAATTTTACTTATGTAGTTACTGGTAGATGTAGTTAACACACTGGTGTTATATAAAAGTGGCCTCATTTTGGATTGAATATTGCAACATAATTAATTTTTTCGTATAATTTATTCCATCCTTTTAAATAGGGAGTTATATTATTTTTTACCCCTGACTTAGGTTTTAGGTCCTTTAATTTTTTGAAATATATCAACGTGCTTCTGCTCTGTGCTTAATTTGATCTTCAAATTAAAATCATCTTATTATGGTCTCCAGCTTAAAACCATCTTATTACTATCGTAATTGTAACTAGTGGATGGACACTTACATGTCGATCTGCTATAATTTATAGGTAATTAACATAAAAAGTAAAAAAATTAATTTGAAACCTAAGGTCATGGAGATCATTTAAACTTCTTCATGATATGTCCCTCGTGCACCAATTAGTACACGTGACATAGATGTGCCAATGTAATTAATCTACTGGCTTCTATAAATTACTAGATGCAAATGCCTGTGCTAGCACGAGCCCCACATTATATCGTCTTTTACTTATTAATGTATTTTTTGTTATAATTTTTTGCGTGTCGAAAAAATTGTCTTAGTATGATTTGATACGAAATTTAAAAAAAAATACTTTTAAAATATGTGATCTAAAATAAGTCTTAGATATTTGTGTGGTTGATAAATTATCTCATAAAATTAAATAATACATAAATATAGAAATGTGTCAATCTTTTTTGGACAAACTAATAACGAAAGTAAGACAATTTCTTGGGACATAGGGAGTATACCTGTTGTTTATTTTTTCTTTAAATCTACTCTATAAATAATGATATGTTTTTATATTTATGACAATTAAGTATAAGCAGGAAAAAAATAAGCTTTAAACTTCTCATTTTATTCCTTTTAAGAGGTTTAATAGACACAAAATTATTAGGTCATAGTTGAGAACACAAGCTTCAAAAAGTTCTATGGTTACCTAACTATTATGACATGTTTAATGCCACAACTTTTAAAAGTTTTTTTTTATTTTTTCCATAAATTTCCTGTTGAGCCATGCTATGTTAAACAAACTACAGGTAAAAACTTAAGCTCACAAAATATTCTACGACGATTAAGAGATTTAATGAGGTAAAAAGTATAAAATTATATGTATATTTTCCTTGAGTTTGTCCTATTTAGAATATTTATTCATATTATAATTTTCCATGTTACCAATACTAATATAGTTAGATTAGATCTTTTGAAATTTTGAATAGTATACTTATTATAGCACTAAAAATATAAAAATGAAGTCATCTATAATGACTAATTAATGATATGTGCATGAATAATCTGTGGGTCCTCTGATATGATGATGTAGAGACATGTATGAGACCCTCCGAGCAAATCATAAAGCTAACGTGGAATAAGCATAAGCAGAGAACAAACTTATCAATTAATCAAAAGGACTAAAATGCCATTAAAAAATAAGTTAATCAAAATAAGAAAATGCAATGTCAGTGGGCGCCTCGGATTCAACTAAGACTTCTAGCAGGTTTGAAATGGATAAACAACTGGGATTAAATCGGCTGGTACAGAAGTAATTAAATTAAAGTGGAGGGGTTTTCTTGTTCAGCAGTGGACGATGATTCTGCCTCCCCAAATTCGACCTTGAACGAACGAGTAGCAATAGAAAAAAAAAAAAAAAATCCTCTCAGTAAACATTTCAATCAAATTGGTAATCTCAGTAAAAAAATAAAAATCCTCTCAATAAGTACGTAAATGTAGTAAACCAACAATTAGGTGACTATCTGCTGCAAGTTTTATTGTCGTGATTGAATGAAAATTAATTTGCATTAATAATGGTTAGTTAACGATTAATAATCTTACAAAAAGGAATTAAATTGAGTATGAAAATATTTTGAGATGTTATACGAGCTTTAAATACCATGGATTAGTATTCTTGCAAACAAAAATAGATACTCGTAAATGGTGCATGCATTTTTTTCAGGATAGGAAGCAATTTAATTTTTAATTTGGTACTTCTATCATGTAACTGAATGAAAGAATAAGATTTATCCACTATTCAATTGTACTTATAAATTATGAATTTGGCATAATATTCAGTCCGACATAATAAGAAAAAATCTAACATTTTCTTCTTTGAATTTGAAATTGGTGTAATTTTTAATAAGTTTTGTTGGGATCGTTGAAAATCACTTGTGTTTTAAATATGGGATCAGTTTGAAGGTGATTTGAATTATTATTAGATCAAAATTTAAATTTCATCATTATTGGACCCACCTTAAAATAAATTAAAAAATAAAATAAATTAAAATAAACCACAGAAGAAAGAAACCAAAAAATAGTCATGTAATTACAAGGTGTAATTATGCTTAATTCTCAATCCCCCCTTTAGATTAAATAGTATAATTACGCCCCCTCAATTACACCAAATTTCCATCTAATCATGTAATTACTTAATCAAATAAACAGATCAAACTATATAATTATACTCAATTAGGTCCAATTCTAATTACATGGGTTGCTTTCCAAACTGGCCCTTAGGGAAATTGTGTTTTGGACATGGGATCAGTTTGAACGTAATTTGAATTATTTTCATATCAAAATTTAAATTTCATCAATATTGGACCCACCTTAAAATAAAACGATTTGCGAAGCGGATTATCGAAGAAGAAAAGCTGATTAATCAATGACAAGAAAAGGACTTGCCTTTTTTATTTAATCGCTCATTTAGGTTATCACTTTTGAATCCAACTTCTCTTCCTTTCATAATTACTATCTAGAATGAGTAATTTAGATTTAATTAATTAATTAAAATAATCTTAATTTGCCTTTTCCATGTAACTTCCAAGTAGGCGTTTGAACATGCGATTTCATCTCTTGAGATAAATCTCAAATCATCTAAAAATACATGATTTAAAATTTCAAATCATATATATATTAAAAAAAAAGGAATTTCAAATCATAATTTCATTTTTTTTAAATGTAAGACTTGACCCATAAGTTTATATTTGTAAAAAAAAGACCCATAAAATTTTTCAATGTAACAATGTTGGTTCGTCTTCTGGGTCATCTGATCGGGAAATGCATGCTCAACGTGAAGAGATTGTTCGTACCATGTGGGAGGATTATATTAAAAGTAGTTACATTACTATTCATGTGAAAGTTTTTTTATTGAACTAAAGTTTGATCAATTGATGTTGTATTTTTTAGAAAGGTCTTCTAGTAGCGTATCAATTTTGCTATGAACTATGACTTGCTCATTTGGTAAGATTATATAATAATTAAGAAAGTTTTGATGGTTTTCATAACTTGTGGGGTTTTTATGCCTACAAGAAAAAATGCAACTTAAGAAATTCAAATTGCATGTCCAAACATTAGTTCATCTCATGATTTCAAATCATGTCCAAACGGCTCCTAAATATAGTGTCTTTCTGTACCGATTTGTTACTATGAGGGCAAGACGGTCTTTTGAAAAGTAGCTACGAGTTAATTATGTAGGTCATCAACTCATTAATCCCTCACGATCCCCTCGACGCATTAGTATTCATTAAATATTGGGAATTTTTGACTGAAATGATATCCTTTGAGGAACAAATCCAATAAATGGGTTTGTCAGAAGTTTTGTAACTTGGTGAAAATACATGCCTGGCAGAGCACCTTCAATGCGCGATTTTCACGTCTAAGAACATAAAGTCCGTTAAATATATTTACATTGAAAGTGTTATGCTATCCATGAACCTTCTGTGGATATTTTGGAGAAAGACTCATCCCTCCTAAGGCACCTTCATAGTAAATTTTACAATAAGAGACAAGTAGATTTTTTTTACTCCGATGTGACAAACGAGACAACCTTTCTCGATCTAAAGGCTCATATATCCCAAAGCACGTTCAATAAACCTACAAAGACGCCCTTGCCTAAGAGAGCCTTCTCCATAAATGATAATATATCTCTTTCTTCTCCATCACTTTCTATGCAGTCCCCCTTTCACCATTTCAGTCAAGAGCCTTCTCCATAAATTTGTTTAATACACTAAAATACAAAAAACTTTCAAAACATTATTTGGAAGGTGGGGATCACTTCTATCACAGAAATTTGTGCATTAATCAACTGTTCAAATAAGAAACCATATCTTCAAGAGGTCTCTTTTTGCTTTTACCTTTACTTTTTATTAGTTTATTACTTTTCTAAGTTGTGTATTAACTTTTTATCATATTTATTTATTCATTTTGTTTATTTCTATTAAAATTGCTGATTTTGTCTTATAGAATTTTAATATTATAAACAAGATATCGTATATAATCATATATCTTTGCATAATGGTGTTCATGAAAAATCAAACCAAGTCGATAATCAGATCAAATCGGAAAAAATAGACTTCCATCTACATCTGTCCCAATTTATGCGATGCACTTTTTTTTTTTTTTTTTTTTTTTTTTTTTTTTTTGTAATTTGTCCCAAAAAGTATGATATATTGTTATATTAAGAAATAATTTAAATTAAAATTTCTCCTTTTACCCTTAATAAAATAATTTACAGTCACACAAATATCTATAACTTGTTTTAAACCACAAGTTTTAAAAGTTTTTATTTCTTTCTTAAACTTTGTTCCTAGTCAAACTATACCACATATATTGGGATAGATGGAGTAACAATATGCAGTTATATTTTTAACATATTGATTTAAAAAAATTTCTACCAATAACAAATAAATTTTTATGAAGCAAAAAATAAAATTGAAAAGAAAAGTGTCTAAGGAAGATTGTTTTTGTCATTAGGTTGAAGGTACCTTAGCAGGTATGAGTGTCTAGGCTCTGAAAAAGTTATTTTAGTTGTCACATCATAGAAGAAAAATTTACTTTTTGAGACTCTTCGACTTTAAAAATTTATTCTGAAGGCGCTTTTGAAAAGATGAGCCCTTCTCCAAAGTTAGACCTATTCACTGAAGGCTCATGAGTAGCAGAGCACTTTCAGGGTAAATATATTTGACGGGTCGTCTATTTTTAGCTGTGAAAATCGCACACTGAAAGTGCTATGTTAGACATGCGTTTTCACCATTACCCATTTGTTGGATTTGTCCCTCAAAAGACACTATTTCAGTCAAAAATTCCGTTATTGGCTTGCAAACTAGAACATATGATAAGAATGGAAATTTGGCTGATTCTTCTTTAATTTCTTTTCTTTCTTTTGATGATTATAACAATGGTGGTTGAGGTGATGATAATAATGGTAGAGAGGAGAGATAAGGAGTAAGAAAGAGTGATTGGTGGTAGAAGTTGTGACAGCAAGAGAAAAATAAGAAATAAAAAAACAAATTCAAAATTTAGGGGAAGGGTCAAATTTGCACTTCAACTATGAGAAAGTGTAAAATGTGCCTGAACTATGCAAAAAGTTCAAATTTATCATCTGCTTGGTGTGAAGCTTCCACTATTTAAAAATAAGAGCAAATTTATTTTATTTCAACATAGTTCAAGGGCAAACTAGTCACCAATCAGTAACGGCGAGAGCATATTTGAATGTTAATCAGAGGCAAATAAGTGTTGACTGCCATAGGTGAGGGCATATTTGACCCCAACTATTTATTCTGTTTTGAATGTTCAGAAGCAAATTTGACCCTTTCCACGTAATAAAATAAATTGCACATCCTAAATTTAAAGAGGGAAAGAGTCAATGTGTCTTTTAAGTTTTTGCTGGATATACATATGCTCTGTTATAACAATTGTGGAGCTTATTCCGTGTTGTACCAATTCCAAACACCAGTACTTTGCACATGAAGCTAAAAGATAGAGCAAGAAAAGAGAAGTTTCCTACGCATTTCGAATCCTGATTTGTTTGTCAATAGGATGATAAAATTAGTTTAAAAAAAAATATGATTCATCCAAGTTTATTGATTTGCTCATTTTTTTCTTCTCTATTTCTCATGTGAAATTTATTCACACACTCTACATTTGCGTGATTCTATTACTTTATTAATTGGACTGTGACAGTAGGATTGAAACATTAATTCCTAGGGGAAAACATTTATAATTAAGAAAGTTACGCTCTGACATTTTATGCTTAGTAGCAGGGGTTTATTTAGAAAAAGTGTTCCCATCTGGAATTTGTTTCTTCTTGTTTATAAATCTTTTTCCCCCCCTTTTTGGAGGAGTACATGTTGTTTGGTTAAAAATATTCGCGTGTTTATACTCAATCTATTCTCGTATTTATACTCAATCTTATCAACTCAGACGTTACTATTGTTAAGTAACACCCGCTGACGAAGGTTTGGGAGACCCTTGTATTTTTTTTTTTTTTTGGATTAGGCACTCTTATAAATTAACATGTTTTCAATTTCTAATTAGAAGGGAAATAAAGAATTGAAGAGGAAAATTCAATTTTCTTTTCACAGGAAAAAAAAAGAAAGAAATAGAAATGATAGAGTATTTGTGGAAGGAGAGTCGAAAGGGAGAAGTTACAAAAAAAAAAAAAAAAACGAAAAGGGTTAAATATAACTTTCTACTTTGTTTTATTAGTTAAATATACCCTCTGTTAGTGAAAATTAATAAAAACATCCCTGCCGTCTTCAAACTTTACACTTATACCCCTATTTGGATGGAAATCCCCAAATTCTTTCAAATTACCTAATTTCAAAAAAATTGCCCACTTTTTTATTGATCTGCCCCGCCCGACCCGCCTATCATCATCATCAAGCTCTAGTTTCATCTCCTTCCATGGAGAAAAGGAGAAAAAGGAAAAAAGCAAGAACACACTTAAATGATAAAATTCCAAAACTCATATCAAATTTCATCTTTAAATTCAACTCCAAATCTTGATGCAACCAATACTTGGAGTCTATCAAGGACTAGTTGAATCTGAATCGTGTAAAAATGGGAATAGTTTAGTTTGTCAAAATGGTGAAATTTATCTATCTGCGAGGTAGGAAAAGATTAAAACTGATAGAATATTTTTATTCGAGTAGCATACTGTTGCTGTAGCTGGGAAGGTAAAAGGTTTGTTCAGATTTAACCTTGAGCTCGTAGAAGAAGGACTAGAACCCATCCATATGCATTGAGCCGCTTTTTTTTTTTTTGGTTGCGTTTTTTTTTTTTGGGGGGTGGGGGGTGGGGGAGGGGGGGTAAATAAACATTGTATTTATCAACAAGGGCAATATGTACAGCTCAAAGAAAAATGAAAAAAGGAGCAACCAATCGGACAAACCCTAGTTGTGCTCGAACTAGGCACAAACTATCAACATCCTAGCTAAACTATCAAGAAACAACTATCTTTCAATGCTCAGTCCATTTCTTCTACAGGTAGGAGTTCAACCTTTGCATATAATTTGATAGCTTTGGAGTTAAACTAGCTCTCAAATGAACCTCTTAGATGATACGTTTGGTCAATACTTGGAGAATCCAAGTACTGGCTGCACCAAGATTTGGAATTAGATTTAAAAATAAAATTTGATGTGAGTTTTGAGATTTTATCATTTGGGTGTGTCCTTATTTTTTTTTTCCATGAAAGGAGATGGAGCTAGAGCTTGATGATGATGATAGGTGGGTCGGGCGGGGCAACTTAACAAAAAAAATGGGTAATTTTTTTGAAATTAGGTAATTTGAGAGAATTTGAAATTTCCATCCAAATAGGGGCATAAGTGTGATGTTTGAAGATGACAGGGATATTTTTATTAACTTTCATTAACAGAGAATATATTTAACTAATAAAATAAAATAGAAGGCATATTTGATCCTTTCCCCCCAAAAAAAGTAGAGAAGAGAAGAGCACAGGGGCGTGATCAAAGAGAGATGCTGGAGTATTATAGATTTTTTCACATTTACACTCACTCGAGTATTATAAAAAAGTAGAGAAGAGAAGAGCATAGGGTTCACATCTACACTCACATCTACATTCACTAGAACCTTCACTTTGATAGTTACAACTTATCGGAAATGTAACAGAGATAAGGGTAGTAACAGTGAGATAAAAAAGATCAGCTTTCCTCAATATTGATATTAGTACTAATAGGAAAAGTTTTATTCTGGATGAGGCCAAACCATTATTAGCTGTGCGAGATGGATTGTTTAATTGATTTTATAAATGCGGGACCCATCACATCATCTCACTCCACGTACTTCCATTCTCTCCAATCCACTGCTTTTTATTTCCTCGTTTCCCTCGCTCTTCTCTATTCTCGGATTCAACTTCTCCCCATTTTTTTTTTAAATTAGAGTCATATGACATAATTTAAAATTAATGGCTAAAATTTAATTAATTAAAACAAGACTTTAACCGTAATTTACATAATTAATAAAATAAATATATTAAAATTATTTTCTCTCTCTTCCTATTTGAATATTCCTACGCAATAAAATGTCTTTTCTCCCTTACCCGATTATTTTTCCCACTTTATTTTTTTCTTACGCAGAAATAGAGCCCAATATTCAATTGATGATATTTTAATTTTTTTTTCAATTATGATGCTTACTAATTCACATAATATACACCTCATTATTCAATTATTAATTGTATATTTCTAAAAGAGTTGTCTATATTTTCAAAAATATCACCATTAAAGAGTTGTCATAATTGAAAAAAATGGAATATTAAAATAAGAAGAGAGAGAAATATTTTAACATATATGTTAACATATTTATGGATAAGTTATTAATTATATAAACTATGGTTAGAGTCTTGCTTTAGTCAATTAAATCTTAATCATTAATTCTAATCCATGCCATGTGTTTCTAATTTAAGGTAGTATTTTTACACATTTTCTATTTTCATCAAACTTTGGAACCAATTTTATTATATGGAGATCATAATTCTTTAAGAAATTTTGAGTAAATTTTATTATATGAATAGTTTTTATTTTTACTATAAAGGTCATTCGATTTTAAAACATACCAAACATTTAAAAAAAAAAAAATTCACCTAAAAATCATTCAACTTTAAAGTTTATATACAACTATTTTCTTTTTTATTGTCATATAAAAGTCACTCAACATTGGCTAAGTTAAACAAAAAATAAATTTTACCTGAATTTTAATATCTTGTACAAAAAAATATCGCACGGCTCCCCTAAATAACTTAGCTAAATTCAAAATAAATTTGAAACCTCCCCCAATAATTTGCATCATGATGCTAAATTAGTTGTGGTGTGCAATATTACATTTGCTTTCCTTATTTTGATTTCTTGTGATAATTTTAACTCGTTATCATTAGTGTCAAATAATATGATTTGACTATTTTTCCATTACTAATATACTCATTTGTATAGTAGCTTTCATAAACATCTTTTAAAAATAGAAAAATAATTTTTATATGACAAACTTTTTAACTGGATGTCTTTTATGTAGTAAAAAAAATAATTAAAAAGTGATTTTTGTGTGATAAAAATTAAAGTTAAATGATAGTTATCGTAACAAAAAAATAATTAAATAATTTTTATATGATAAGTTTAAATGATAGTTATCGTAACAAAAAAAATAATTAAATAATTTTTGTATGATAAGTTTAAAATTGGATGACCACCGATAAAATTTATACAAATATTCTTCCATTTACTATCCAGGTTTTCAATTTCTTCAAATTCCAGATTTTTTCCTTACCATAATTTTTTTTCTCATGTAATAAAAATAGAGAAAAGAATGATGATAGAATATATTACTCTTCAAAAACACCGGCTGAATTCCATACAAAAAGGATAAAGGAGAGGTAAAGTATGGCAAAGAAAAAAGAACATAGGTCTTTGATTGCTTGGAAAGTGGACCTACATTAGTCCACTTGTCAATGATCTGCTGCTTCTGCCACCTCTATAAATTGGACCGTCAATAATAGAATTTTGTAAGCAAAATACACAACATATACTATCTAACATGAAGTCCATTTTCAGCTTCCTCTTGCTTGCTACTTTCTGTTTGCTTCCCTTTGTGGCCTTTTCATCAACTTGCACTTGCGACAATCCCATTTTCCTGCCCACTACTACTGATGACGACAACGATTTCCCCCTCCTTGAACTTCCTGAAGTGTTGGACAGCAACGGCGAACCACTCCGGGTTGGCCAAGAGTACCGCATCCTCTCCGCTACCCCGCCCGCTCGCAGAGGAGCAGTAGGCTTGGCCAAAATTGGAAACGCCAAATGCCCAAACGCCGTGGTCTTGCACCGAGGGAACATTCAACTAGGCCTGCCCGTTAAATTCTATACTAGGCACCCTGGTCCTCCGCCTCTTAATGTGATACGTGAAACTAATCAGATTAGTGTTTTGTTCTCGACTCCAAATACACAGCGCTGTGATAACGGAAACTTTTGGATGGTTGGTAAACCTGACGAGACTGCACAGGGGCTTAGGTTCGTGGTAACTAGTCGTGTCCCAGAAGTTCCAGACGGCGTATTTCAGATTGAGAAATTTACTGAGGCATCACCTTTTTACAAAATAAGATATTGTCCCGACCGATCAACATGTCCAAAATGCCCTTGTTCAGACGTGGGATTGACATCCCATAGTGGACACAATCGTCTGGCTCTCACTAACCAACCTATTTCCTTCATCTTCAAGAAAGTCCAGAAGAGTTGTACTGATGCATAATTAGTATCCTCATAACTAGTTATGCTTAACCTGGCTGTCTAAATAATGTGGATATTAATCTATCGCTTGTACGTATTTCGATATTCCGTTCTATGTAATACTGCTTAGGAAGCATATGAATAAAGAAGCTAGGTTTTAAATTTATTAATCTTCTTTATTATTCCCACAATATATTGAGATATTTTATTATTACTATTATAATAATAATAATAATAATAATAATAATAATAATAATAATAATACATGATAGAACTCCAAACAAAAAGGAATACACAAGAATGCAAGATGCACCCACAATACGAAAGAAAACTGTTGACGGGAGTTATGTTATTTTGTACCACTGACTTAGGTTTTAGGTCCTTGTAATTTTCTGAAATATATCAACGTGCTTCTGCTCTGTGTTTAATTTGATCTTCAAATTAAAATCATCTTATTATGGTCTCTAGCTTAAAACCATCTTATTACTATCATAATTGTAACTAGTGGATGGACACTTGCATGTCGATCTGCTATAATTTGTAAGTAATTACCATAAAAAGTAAAAAAATTTAATTTGAAGCCTAAGGTTATGGAGATCATTTAAACTTCTTCATGATATGTCCTTCGTGCACCAATTATACACGTGACATAGATGTGCCGATGTAATTAATCTACTGGCTTCTATAAATTACTAGATGCAAATGCCCGTGCTAGCACGGGCCCCACATTATATCGTCTTTTACTTATTAATGTGTTTTTTGTTACAATTTTCTGGCTTAGTATGATTTGATACGAAATTTTAATAAAATACTTTTGAAATATGTAGTTTAAAATAAGCCTTAGATATTTGTGTGGTTGGTAAATCATATCATAGAATTAAATTATACATAAATATCGAAATGTGTCAATCTTTTTATGACAAACAAATAACGAAAGTAAGACAATATTTTGGGACATAGGGAGTATACTTGTTGTTTATTTTTACTTAAAATCTATTTTAGAAATAATGATATGTTTTTATATTTATAACAATTAAGTTTAAACGAGAAAAAATAAACTTTAAACTTCTCCTTTTATCCTTTTAACAAGTTTAATAGACACAAAAATTCTATGGTTATACAAATATTATGACATGTTTAATGCCACAACTTTTAAAAGTTTTTTTTTTCTTAAACTTCATGTTGAGCCAAGCTATGTTGAACAAACTACAGGTAAAAACTTAAGCTCACAAAATATTTATATCAAATAATATTAATCTACGATGATTAAGAGATTTAATGAGGTAAAAAGTATAAAATTATATGTATATTTTCCTTGAGTTTGTCCTATTTAGAATATTTATTCATATTATAATTTTCCATGTTACCAATACTAATATAGTTGGATTAGCTCATTTGAAATTTTGAATAGGACACTTATTATTATAGTACTAAAAATATAAAAATAAAGTCATCTATAATGACTAATTAATGAATAATTTGTGGATCCCCTGATATGATAATGTAGAGACATGTATGAGACCCTCCACGCAAATCATAAAGTTAACGTGGAATAAGCATAAGCAGAGAACAAACTTATCAATTAACTAAAAGGACTAAAATGCCATTAAAAAATAAGTTAATCAAAGTAAGAAAATGCAATGTCAGTGGGCCCCGCGGATTCAACTGAGACTTCTAGCAGGTTTGAAATGGATAAACACGGGGGACCCACAGGTATAATAACTTTTTGGCTGGTACAGAAGTAATAAAACTAAAGACGAGGGGTTCTCTTGTTCAGCAGTGGACGACGATTCTGCCTCTCCGAACCCGTGCTTCTATATAATAAATAATACTAGATGGCCGGTGGCGGTCCGATGCACTGGCCTATGCCCGTCACAGTTGTTTGTCTTATTTGCACACCACAAGATTAATAGAAAGACTACAAATCACTGAAAAAAGAAGCATCTGTCAAGTTGATTAATGTTTACAACATATATATTAACACTTCATAAAGTTATCATGCATCGAGTATCAAATTTCTAAAATCTGTTGAAACTATTGCGAGTATAGTTCACTACTCCATGAAGGGACAAGCTTGATCAAGCTTTTCAAGTCTTCTACTTGTTGGACTGTAGAGTCTCCATGTATATTATCAATAGAGCCATCTGATTTATTGTCTCCCCCAGTGATAAAGGCTTCACGATTGAGGAACCTATATAAGAGAGCTTCAAGCAAATGAGTATGAGGAGGGGTGAATGAAAGAGTTGGAGTCAGTGGATTTATGATGATTGTGATCATATCAGTTTGTACATAGTTTGAGTCATCAATAATAAGTTCAGTTGAATCCACATAGCATATCTTAGATTGCCCCCCAGGCATGAGTATTAACTCAAACACAAGAACGAATTAGTATAGAGGTTTTACCTGAAGGTAGTACTGATGACTGTTCTCGAAGAGGGGATTTTTCTTTTTTCGAATGGCTGAAACAGTGAGACGAGCCATGCCGATAAGAGGGCTGCCTTCTTGTTCCTTAACACGCAATAGAATCACCCAGATAGAAATATCACTAAGGCAAGGATGTTAAGGGCTAAAGAGATGGAAAACTCCCAAATCCAACTGATATTGTCCTCAATGTAGACAATAGCTGTGGAACTTACAACAATGGATGTATATAATGTAAATGCGTACCAGTTAAATGCTCCTTGATGTTTTGGCTCTAAAAGTGATATGATCGCATGGATTCAACTGTAAAACGCATACCTCCAGACCCTAGAGATGCTAGTGCGAGAACCATATATAAGACTGCTTATTAGGTTGAAGTTAGAAAGCTCTCTTTTTTGGAATTGGTAAACAAATAATTAGCGCTATGTGTCGATGATGACTCTTTTATTAATGGGCAGCTGAAACAGAGCGAATGGGCAACATTTACTTTGTAGCACCTAAATCCAAAAGAACTTGCTGCCATTTTGAGCTAATATCTCAATACAAAAATTAAGAAGTGCAGTGTACGCTTGCTTGCCAGTAAAAGAAAAACATTAAAGCAGAAATAGGTACAGAAAGATAAGTAGCTTCTTTACTTACAGTTGCAGTATCATAAATTGTTAATCGTACTTTAATGCTTTATTTCCAATTAGCACCTCTTACATCCCGAATTTAGACAACACATTAATTTTTGTCTTGAAAATAGAGTGTGAAATCCAAGAACCCTCTTTCGCTAAAAAATCTCCGCTTAGATAAGTGGAAATTTGTAAATGACTTTGTAAAAGCAGACATAACAAATCTTAACTTTCCATCACCACTTGTCTTCATCTTCATCTCCATCTTCTTTGATAACATCTTCCAAATCTTCAGATTTATCATATTCAGCAGCCTCACCAGTAAACCATGATACTACATGAAGAATTATCTTGTCCCAAGTTGTTCAGCTATAAAAGCACAAATTATAACATTAGATTCACTCTTCTAACAAATAACAAATAATGATGCATAAAACAAAAATTGAATTTCCTCAGACAAAGAGAAAAGTAGAAGTGAATTAACACTGAAGTACCTATCCCAACAACGAAGAAATCAGTGCAACCGACTCAATATAAATGGAATTTTCCAACAAAGACTATTTTTGGTCCCCTGTGGATATCTCCAACTGTAAACATATAGCCTGATTAGAGTAAAATGACAATAATGTGTAATTCACATGCTGAGTCGCAGATCCAATTAGTAAAGCATCTTTCTTCCGAATGAATTATTCTCAAAGATAATGTATCTGAAATATACTTATCTATTGTGAATATTGCATAATCCATCTTCTAATTAGATGGTTTTCAATGGTAATCAAGTAATCTGCAGTTGAAAAAAGAAACAAAAATGTACCAACTCCAAATAACGACAATATCCAATCTTTAAGATTTTTCACCAGAGTAATCAACTTTTACAAAAGAGCATATGTAGTACTGGTAAACCACAGGTAAAATCTTAACAAGGCTTTATCCCAAAAAAAAAAAATTGAGATCCAAGCTAATCAGAGGCAAATAAGTGTTGACTGCCTATATTCAAATTAAGAGGAAAATGAGACTTCCACCACCACCTTTACACTAAATTTATGAAACAGGGGATTGCAAGCTGCAAGTAGATAGAATCCGGAGCAGAATAATATCTGGTTTTAATATACCCGGAGTTGCTTAGCTTGCACCACTAGACGAAAATAACGCAACGGACCATAGAAGCATGTTTTCTCCCATTGCAGTGCCCCCTTGAATAACAAACTGGCCATAGATGAGGGCATATTTGGCCCCAACTATTCACAGAAGATAAATTTATTCCGTTTTGAATGTTCAGATGCAAATTTGACCCTTTCCACGTAATAAAATAAATTGCACATCCTAAAAATAAAGAGGGAAAGAGTCAGTGTGTCTTTTAAGTTTTTGCTGGATATACATATGCTCCGTTATAACAATTATGGAGCTTATTCCGTGTTGTACCAATTCCAAACACTAGTACTTTGCACATGAAGCTAAAAGATAGAGCAAGAAAAGAGAAGTTTCCTACGCATTTCTAATCCTGATTCTTTGTTAATAGGATGATAAAATTAGCTCACAAAAAAAAAAAATGATTCATCCAAGTTTATTGATTTGCTCATTTTTTCTTCTCTATTTTTCATGTGAAATTTATTTACACACTCTACATTTGCGTGATTCCATTACTTTATTAATTGGATTGTGACAGTAGGATTGAAACACTAATTCCTAGGTTTAAAGATAAAAACTCCAGATAATCAATTCCAAGGGGAAAACATTTATAATAAGAAAGCTATGCTCAGATATTATATATTTAGTAGCAGGGGTTTATTTAGAAAACGTGTTCCCATCTGGACTTTGTTTCTTCTTGTTTATAATTTTTTTTCCCTTTTTGGAGGAGTACATGTTGGTTCGTTAAAAATATTCACGTGTTTATACTCAATCTCTTCTCGTGTTTATACTCAATCTTATCAACTTATACGTTACTATTGTTAATTAACACCCGCTGACTCGTGAAGGTTTGGGAGACCCTTGTATTTTTTTTTATTTTTTTTTGGTCAGGCACCCTTATACATTAACAGGTTTTCAATTTCTAATTAGAAGGGAAATAAAGAATTGAAGAGGAAAATTCAATTTTCTTTTCACAGGAAAAAAAGAAGAAGAAAGAGAAATGACAGAGTATTTGCGGAAGGAGAGTAGAAAGAGAGAGGTTACAAAAAAAAAGTTAAAAGGGTCAAATATACCTCCTCTACTTTGTTTTATTAGTTAAATATATCATCCGTTAGTGAAAGTTAATAAAAATACCCCTGCCATTTTCAAACTTCACACTTATGCTCTTTTGGATGGAAATCCCCAAATTCTCTCAAATTACCTAATTTCAAATAAATTACCCACTTTTTTATTGATCTGCCTCGCCCGACCCGCTGTTGCGTCCAAATGCACACGCAAGTGTACGTGGTCGTACAAGTAATAAAGTAATTATGTAAAATCAGATGTCGAATCCACAGAGACTTATGACTAATATTTCACGAGAATAAACTATTGCATACTATCTATGCAAGTGAAGAATAAAAGTGTTGGTTCTTTTATAACTAAATGCTGTAATATAATTGACTAATAATGTAAACAGAAATTGTGCTTAGAACGTAATTAAGAATGGCTTTTATCAAGATTTTAGAAGTATTCCAGGGTCGTGGTTGGTTCACCAATCCTATTGAGTCAATCAAGTATCACACCTTAGCAACTTTGTTCACAATAGCTAATTAATCGGATTATTAATCTCGTAGTATTCTTCCGAATCACTACTTGCCGATTCAAAATAATTCTCCTCCTATATTCCTATGGTATTGACCTATCAAGAATGCAATAAGAGCACGGTATATAATTGATTGCGGTAACTAAGTATATTCATATCCTAGTCACAAATCCTAGCCCAACTCTAAGGATATTCAGATCACAATCTCATTACTTCTTCTCTAAATTAACAACGTCTTTCCTAAGCACGTATATAAATGAGTAAATAGAACTCAACTGTTGCGCAGACAATCAAGAAATTAAACACAGAAGTAATGAAGCAATTGCATACGAACAAGCTACTAAGACTGAAATACTTGTCAAACGTCAATATTCATGGCTACGCCACAACCCCAGAATTTAAGTGTTTAGCTACACATTAATTCGATGATAGAAACAAGAATTCATCATTAACATAGGGTTTTGATGTAAAGAAAAATAATAGAAGAGGAATAAAACCTAGGAAGAGTTTCACAATTCTCAAAAGTCGTCCCAGCTGTCATTCTAATGTTAAAAATGACTATTTATATGTTAGGGTAAGTATGAGATAAGTTGGCCCAATCCCGATCTGAATAGGACAACTGACGCTGCTTGTGCGCTGGTTGTGCCGTCGCATGGACAGCGCATGACCTCCTTTGTGTTCTTCTTGTGCGGCGCATGACCAACGCATGGTCTGTCTAAGCTTCAGGAATGGTGTTTTTGTGCGCTGGCTATGCGGCGTATGGCCAGCGCATGAGACCCTTCAGTGGTTAGATTTTGCCTTCAAGTGCTGGAACTTCCTTCGCAACGTTCAACGACATACACAGCCTCGGAATCACTCAAAACCGCCCGGAATACCCTTCGTTGGTCCTTGTTGTACCTATTCATAAAAACATACCAACATAAGCTCATATACAACAATTCGCATTCAAAACTGCGATGAATGTGCTAAGAAGTAAAGTGTAAATGACACTAACTCTAGATATTTGTTCCAAATATCAACACCCTTTCCAAATATCAACACCCCCCACTTAGACTTTACTCTCCCTCAAGCAACCACTTATCATACATTCCCTAGTACTTTACTGGGCCATACCACTCAAACAGGTCTACATCAGAATTCAGTGGATATGTAAGTTTCGAAATTGCATTAACGTATACATTGAGACAATTTTTGAAAGTCATGCCAACTGCTTCAAAACCACCATTTTCTTATGTTTCAAAATTCTAGCAACCAACCCTCTCAAGAAATGATACGATCAAAAACATGCATATGACTCCAGACACCACTCAAGACATAAAGGACATGCTACTTGACCGAGCGGGGAGTACTTCATCCATCTCCTATTAATTATGTGTCCTTTACCGAAAGAGAATTATCCATATCTCACACAAAGTTCACGACTTATTTCAATGGACATAAGATGCAACAATATCGCTCACTCTCACAAAGAATATCCAATGCTCAAACATGACGAACCATAGGCTTGCCCTTAGTGTAACCATTCAGCAACTTAGAGTGAGGTGAATTTAGGATCACTTAGGACTTGTATGGTTGCAATGTAGGCTTAAGGGACAGCTAGGATATATTTTGAAAAATAGTGACTAACCTCCCTAATCACTTTTAATACCTTACAATCATAGTTCATTTTTGCACCATCCTTCATCATCCATAGCATTCATCCACATGCTACCCATTTTATCTTATCAACACCCCTTTATTTTCTCAGTTTCAAGCATCTTCTTGTTTTTGACAGACTAGTGGGAGATGACACTAAGAACGCAGATGACAAACTAGACAACTCCTGTTTTACAGTTCTTTTTTTTTCCCACTAACCATCATCTACCCTTCAGACACACCCATAGACTTCATTTTTAACTTCATTCAACAACTCTCCCTTAACTTCACATCCTAGCTCCAATTCAATAAGTAACCATTAAAAGTGCCTAAGGAGGAAAACAAGGATAAAATTGGATCAATAAGAACAACGAGAGTAGGCTCATTGGCTGTTGTAAAAATAAAAGCTAAAGGCTCAACGGGGTTGACTAGGGATATACATACACAAAGTGTAGGCAAGTGACGTTTCAAACTGTGGCTAACAAAGAAATGCCATATCACTTCCTAAACTTCTCACTCAATTTCGCTTCACAATCACACCGGGCAAGTTCTAGTCATCATTATCAAGCATGGATCATACCAGAGTTACCTCACATCCTACACAACACATAATCAACAAAAAACAGAATTATACAACCATCCAATCAAGCAACTATCACAAATCATGCAAAATGGGTCATACATGAGTCAATGCAGTCTACTACAGAAATGTTTCGAGGTAGGTTACCTATTTTTAAGCATGCTTTTTAAAGATTTTCAAGAAAAACTCATGGTTTCCACATTCCACCTAACCTGAGCACCTAGCATTCGAGTGGTCTGACAGGCTCGACTCCTACGACTCTTATACAAAAACTAAAAAATCTAACCCGGTTCAAAGGTCCCCCCTTAGGATAGAACCGAGGTCATAAGAAAACCCAAGGAGGCGGATAGTTTGTGCCACTAACGAGGGAATCAAGAAGCTACCAAGAAAACCTAACGCAAGAAAACTGGAAATCATTTTTTTTCCGACTCAAACACTATAAAAAAGAAAACCTAAGGCAACTTGATCACCATCCTTAACCTCAAAATGTTGTTACAAGGGACGTATTTCCCACCCCACACTTAAATCATGCTTTACCCTCGAAGCATATGGATGGAAAAGTTTAGAAACAAAGTAAGGCAAGAAATACTCCCTGAGGCCCACTAGGGCCTAGTCATCATCCTCAGCCTCGCTACCAGATAGCTCGACATCTTCTTCCTCAGCATCCTGTGCCTCGGATTCTTCTTCACTACCCTCCTCCATCTCAGCGGATATGAGATCCGCAGAACACGAGTCCTCATCAGTGGGCAACCTGCCCTCCTCTCCAATGAGAACTCTTGAGTAAGGGGTGTGAGGACATTCCGCAAACACAATTGAGATATCTAGCTCAAACTGCTCACTAGCGAGTACCTCCATCTTGTATAGTTGTGTTAGCACGATCGATTGAGCCGATCTTTCTTATGCTTGAGTCAAGTTGAACTTGCTCTTCTCAGGGGCTTTGACATTATAGATGTTTATCGGGTTATCTGGGAACTCAATCACTCTATCATACTTACACTCCAAGTGCGGGACCAAATTTCTCAGATATGTTGTAAGTGTGTTTCCGAAGCTGAGCTTGAGGGATTTGCCCTCCCTGATGCAGATCATATCCTGAAGCATCCAGTATCTAATGTTGACCGGCTGCCCAGTCAAGAAGAAGTACACTATTGCCACTCTCTCTTTCAGCACGGTGGTGAAGTGGTCAAGAGGCATAATGCGGTAATTTAGGAGTCGGAGCCATACTCGTGCCTCCTTCAGAAAATCACCCATTAGCATAGTCTTATGCTTCTTCATATTCTCTCGGTATCTTTCTCACTTCGCCATGGATTCAGGGCCACACAAGGTTTCCCGAATGACTTTATAGTCAGGCCTTTTTATGAACTCGAGCAATGGGCCTATAAGATGGTCTGGAACTCCCAATTGTGCACACAAAGTGGAGGCTGTCAACGACACCCATTCACCCTTCAACTGCACTGAATGATGAGGCTCGCCCCCCTCTGTTCTTGCCAAAATAATGTTGGAGTAAATCTCCAAGACCATGTCAATGTTTACCGGCCTTGGGTTATCAAATACCGCGCTCCAGCCCATTCCGACTATTTGATTGTAAATTCCCCTGAAATTTTTGTTCAACGCCACCTTGTTGACAGGCCGTTCATGCACATATCCATCCGTCAAGGGGAACTCCTTGTACCATTCTTCTGCCAACCCAATCTCATAAAAGGTAGGTCGAGGCCTCTGGGAAGAGGCCCAAGGGACAGGGACCACTAGTTGCTTCCCACTACGAGTTGTTGCCCCTTTCTTAGTGGCAGTGTCCTTACCACCTCTACTTCTCTTGGAACCTTGTGACGGGCCTGACTCGTCAACTTTACCCTTGAGTTTTTTTACCATTGTACCTGTGGAGATTCAAAACACAAACATCCAACATTGTTAGCAAATTTTAAACCAAGTGGACACTTATTGCAAGCCGTGTTGTTTATGCATTGAGTGTTCATCATTCTTGAGGTTTGGGTCCTCTCATGTCTTTAATGACTCTCCAGTTCACGACCCCACACTTACTTCCGACTATGATACACAAAACTCAAAAGAAAGAAGTTAACTAATTTCTAGCCTAAAACGACAAAATTAATGAATTAAAGACTATCCTACAAAACAAGGAAAAGCATGTTGAATGACCTATGAGTGTTCATGGCATTGCCCTATGGTTTAGACTGTTGTTTCATGTTTATTTGCTAGTCAAGACTTCACAAAAATCACATGAAACTTAATTGAGTAATTCTATCAAGCATCTTGTGGGTATAGAACTATCTCTTGAAGTTTTGCAACAATGGAGGGTTGTAAAACCCTCCCTTATGTTTGGGAATCATTGTTCTAGCATTCAACACTCTTTACAAATAACACAATACCAAAACACCCATACAAATTCGCCCAACCCACAAACCCTTATTTATCAATATCTCAACCCAACAAAAAGAGGAAAGAAGGAATGGGATTTCATTGATGAAAACACACGAATTCTTACCTTGTGTTGTGAAGGAGATGATTGGCACTACTTTCCTTGGAGTTGGAAGGGATTGGGAGAAGGGTTTTTGTGTTTGGGTTCGGTTGGGAGCAGTTTTAGAAGGGAGGGAGAGGGGGTTGTGAGAAGTGGAAATTAAGTGGGGGTCGACCGTGTCTTATTCTTTTTAAAAGAATTCGAATTGGGACGACCCGTGCGATGGCCATGCGTCGTATGGTCAGCACACACGATCCCCCTTTCTGAACCTGACACTTAGAATTTTTTTAGCTCTGAGTTCCCTTCATGCGCTGGCCATGCGTCGCATGACCAGCGCACAATATACCCCTTTCTGAACTCTGGACTTAGCCAAACTTTTGGCTCTGATTGTTGATCATGCGCTGACCATGTGACGCATGGCTAGCGCACAATGTACCCCTCTCTGAACTCTGGACTTAGCCAAAATTTTGTCCTGCTTACCCGTTGTGCGATTTCCATGCGACGCATGGTCATAGGGCACACAAACCTGGAGCTGTTTCATTATTTGCTTCGAGTGTTTATTGTTCCTGCTTATTATTGGGTCCTGCAACATGAACACACATATGACATATATGCTACAAAAGTTGTGTTGCCTCCCAACCAGCGCCTTAGTTAAGGTCGTGGCACGACATTGTTTTTTAAATTGTTACATTACAAACTCGGGTTGCCTCTCGAGAAGCGCCTGAGTTAATGTCGCGGCACGACACGTATCTTTCTCTACTCGTCATCGAGGAGCACTTGCTCATTTTCCTTATAAAAATTTACATCCCAATATCGCTTGAGGCGCTGTCTATTGACCAAGAACTTGCACACCCCATCCATAGTTTGTAGTTCGACGGCCCCATGGGGTGTGATTTGCGACACAATAAATGGGCCAGACCATTGGGACTTAAGTTTTCTCGGAAACAACCGTAGCCTAGAGTTGAAGAGTAGTACCTGCTGCCCTGGGTCGAAATCACGATGCTGTATATGCTTGTCATGCCATCGCTTTTTGTTTTCTCCTTGTACAACTTTGCATTCTCATACGCCCCTAATCTGAATTCGTCAAGCTCGTGCAGCTGCAACAACCTCTTCTCTCCGGCAAAGCTCATATCAAGATTGAGCATTTTGATTGCCCAATATGATTTATGCTCTAGCTCAACCGAAAAATGACATGCCTTCCCATAGACTAACCTGTAAGGAGAAGCTCCGATGGGGGTTTTATATACTGTGCGATACGCCTATAAAGCGGCATCCAACTTCATTGCCCAATCTTTCCTCTGAGCGTTCACAACTTTCTCTAAGATTTGCTTTACCTCTCTATTTGAGACCTCTACCTATCTGCATGTCTGTGGATGGTAAGCTATAGACACCTTATGCTTCACCCCATACCTCGCCAGAAGGTTCTTCAGGAGGCTGTTGCAGAAATGGGCACCCCCATCATTGATCATGGCCCGTGGAGTTCCAAACCTCGCGAATATATTCTTTCGCACAAAATTCACTACCACCTTCGCATCATTGGTTGGAAGAGGGACTGCCTCTACCCATTTTGAAACATAATCGACAACAAGCATAATGTACCTGTTACCGAAGGATGGTGGGAAGGGTCCCATAAAGTCGATGCCCTAAACGTCAAATATCTCCACCTCCAATATGTTCGTTAGAGGCATCTCGTGCCTCTTAGAGATGTTTCCCGTTCGTTGACATCGATCACAACTTCCAGCAAATGCATGGGCATCTTTGAAGAGGGTGGACCAATAGAAGCCAGATTGTAATACCTTAGCCGCAGTATGATCACCTTGAAAGTGTTCCCCGTATGGGGAATAATGACAACTCTCCAGCACTTGACCCACCTCAGTCAGTGGAATGCATCTCCTTACTAGCTGATCAGTTCCTTGCCTAAACAAATACGGCTCATCCCATATGTAAAATCGACAGTCATGATATAACTTCTTTCTCTGCTGTGAAGTGGCTTCAGGTGGGTATACCCCACTTATGATCAAGTTCACAATATCAGCATCTATGGAACTTCGACAGCAGGAATTGCAAATGGCTGCTCGCCAGGCAAAACTCTCGAATTTGAACATCCTCCACAAAATGGTTATGGTTGTCCAATCTAGACAGGTGGTCCGCAACTTGGTTCTCCGCTCCCTTCAGATCTTTAATATCAATATCAAATTCTTGCAACAAAAGAATCCACCGAATCAACCTGGGTTTAGCGTCCTTCTTGCGGAACAAGTAGCGAATAACTACATGGTCTGTGTAAACAATAACATGTGTTCCGACAAGATAGGACTGAAACTTATTGAACGCATAAACCACAGCTAGCAACTCCTTCTCTGTAATAGTGTAATTCAATTGGGCAGCGTCTAACATCTTGCTAGCATAGTAGATAGAATGAAAAACTTTTGTCTCGTCGCTGACCCAACACAGCCCCCACAGCATTGTCACTTGCATCACACATTAACTCGAATATCACGTTCCAGTCAGGTGCAATGATTATTGGTGCAGTTACCAATATCTTCTTCAGACATTCAAAGGCTTTCATACATGCATCATCAAATAGGAATTTCACATCCTTTCCAAGTAATCTGCACATCGGACTTGAGATTTTTGAAAAATCCTTTATGAAGCGCCTATAGAATCCTGCATGCCCGAGGAACCTGCGCATGCCCTTGACTGATATGGGGAGTGGCAGCTTCTCAATGACCTCCACTTTTGCACGATCAACCTCCAGCCCTCTCTTTGAAACCTTGTGCCCAAGGACTATGCCTTCTCGGACCATAAAGTGACATTTTTCCCAATTCAAGACCAAGTTAGTTTTTTCATATCTTGCCAGCACTTGGTCTAGATTCTGCAACCTCAAAAGAGTTCTCGAATACCGAAAAATCATCCATGAACACTTCGACGAAGTCCTCAACCATCTCTGAAAAAATAGCCATCATGCACCTTGGAAAGTCGCGGGTGCATTACATAACCCAAATGGCATGCGTCTGAAAGCATATGTGCTATATGGGTATGTAAACGTGGTCTTCTCTTGATCCTCCGGAGCAATAGCTATCTGATTATATCCAGAGTAACCATCCAGAAAATAATAAAACTCTTGCTCGGCTAACCTGTCTAGCATTTGACCTATGCAGGGAATAGGATAGTGATCCTTTCTGGTCTGGTTGCCTCGTTCAGCTTGCGATAATCCATGTAGATTCTCCACCCAGTGATTATTCTAGTAAGAATGAGCTCGTTTTTGTCATTTGTCACAACTGTCATCCCTCCTTTCTTCGGGACGCATTGCACCGGGCTCACCCACTTACTGTCTAAAATGGGAAAAATAATGCCTGAATCTAACCACTTGATTACCTCTTTCTTGACAACCTCCTTCATCATAGGGTTTAGTCTCCATTGATGCTGTGCGCTGGGCTTATGATCATCCTCCATAAGTATCTTGTGCATGCACAGCGCGGGGCTAATTCCCTGAATATCAGATATCTGCCACCCCAATGCTCTTTTGTGGGATTTCAATACTTTGAGACAAATATAAACCTCTTCAGTGGTCGACTCTGCTGCCAATATCACTAGAAAGGTGGCCCCCTCACCTAAGAATGCATATTTAAGATGGGTGGGCAGGGGCTTCAATTCCAGCATCGGAGGCTCTTCAATTGATAACTTTAGAGTTACTCCCATTGTTCTATCTAAGTGCTCAAACTCGCCTGCCCGAATATAAATATTCGCCATATCCAGAGTCTGCACCATCTCATGAGAAGTGATAAGTGGCCTTCGTGTATCATCATTCAGAATAGTAATGGCGGACAGCTCCTCATAGATTGCAGGCATCTTCAGAGCTTGGTATACATTGAAGACCTCTGCTTTATCATGTACTCGCATGGTAAGCTGCCTAGCAGCTACATCAATAAGTGCTCTCCCTGTGACAAAGAACGGACGCCCTAAAATAAATGGGACTTCCGGGTCTGGCTCGAAATCCAATATCACAAAGTCAGCCGGAATTATCAACAACCCTACTTGTACCAATACATCTTCAATAATGCCTTCGGGTCTTGCCAACGATCTGTCTGCCAGTTGAAGAACTATAGTGGTTGGTCTGGGGACTCCCAAACCTAGCTTCCGGAAGATAGACGGAGGCATCAGATTTATACTTGCACCTAGGTCACAAAGTGCTCGATCAATGATGTGTCGTGAATTTCGGCACATTTTATGCCTTTGTAACTAGAAGTGTTGCTTGTTTTTAAGTGTTTTTACATTGTTTATTATGTTATTTTTGTATTTTATAGGATTGGTTAACTAAGGATCGGAAATGAGATAAAAATGCTAAAAAACGGACAAATTGGAGCTAAATGACGGTCCGTAACTGGATTCGTAACTCATGTTACGGTCTGTAACATTGAACCGTAACATGAGCCAAATTTCCAGAAATTTTTCATGGAAACCATCAGTGTTACGATGTGGTGTTATGGTCCGTAACTCATGTTACGGTCCGTAACATCTCACCGTAACATCAGCCAAAATTCCAGAGAGTTGCCAAGTAAATGTCACAAGTTACGCTTCAGAAGGACGGACCGTAACACAGGCTACGGTCCGTCGCATGGTGGCCGTAACAGCAAGATGACAAATGACGAACTGAAGGACGGGCAGTAACCTGGTTATGGTCCGTAACGACGCCGCGAAAGGGTGTTTTTGTCCAAAAACTTGGCACGATTTTTGTCCCTACAAATACTTAAAGTAGGGTCTTTATCTCATTATTTCAGATTTCTTTTGGGAGAATAAACTCTAGGTTTTGAATATTAGAAGTAGTTGGAGCATTTAAAGCAACAACTTCACTCTCATTCCATCTTGTATTTGCATCGTAAGTATATTATGTTAATTTGTAAGCTTTCTTTGTTAGCCAAAATTATGAGCAGCTAATTTTAAAGCTAAGGTTGTGGAACCCATGATGGATATTATGTGAATGGGTTTCTATTATTGATATATGTATAATGATTGTTATTATTTATTCTATCTTTGTGCGTTAGCGTTGGGTAATGATTGCAAGCATTATCCAAAGCAATTATATTGACTTTTTTGGGAAAGAGAGTTAATATTGGTAAGATTGAATAATAATGACTCGAGACGTTAACCCTCGTTTAATAGACTAACTTAGGAATAAGAACAAGTCTAAATTGGCATTATTGGTTGCTCTTCGATTGCAACTCTTTTATATTTAGAAGAATCATAAAGAGGAAATACTGCTTAACTGTTGGGAAACATTAAGAAGTCATTAAGAGATCAAATGCATATTCGTAGAACAACCATTAGAAATATATCACATTGAAACCTGAAGCATAATATCTAATCAAGTCGGGGAACACAACCTTAGTCTCTTTCAATTAATTATATTTCAAGTCAAAGTATTCAATTACATTATTCAACAATCAATTCAAACTATCCGGAATAGGATTAAAGCCTTTAAAGACTAGTATCGCATACGATTAGTATTTTCTCTCCATATTCCCTGTGGGATTCGACCCCAACCTTGTTGGGTTACTATATTTGACAATGTCCGCTTGACGCCATTAATAGGTGTAATTTGAGCGTATCAAATTTTGGCACCGTTGCCGGGGAATACAGTTTAGGAATCACTGATTGTTGTGTACTCTTCTTTAAAACTTTTTCTATTCCAGCACACCTTGTTTGCTGTTGTAGTGAACCAGGTGAACATGGCAAGAAGACACAATCGCAATCAAGGAAACCAAGGGGGAATCCAAGTGAACCATCCTGCACCAGAAGAAGAAGAGGGGGATGAGAATGTATTTGCGGAATTCATCAACGAAGATGATTATGCTTCTGCTGTAGTTCCTCCTAGAGCGGGAAATGCTAATTTAAAAATTGATAGTTCTATCTATCAGCTATTGAAACTTGAAGGCTATTTCCGCAATACTTCGGAGGATTGTCCACTCCGACACCTGAAGAATTTCCTGCATGTATGTTTTCAATAATCCCAAGGTGCTGTTTCTGTTGATGCACTGCAGTTACGTTTTTTCAAATATTCCTTGGCTGGCCAAGCGAGGGAATGGTATGAAAAGCTCCTCAGCAATACTATTCATACCTGGAGCGAGTTAGCCAATATATTTTAAAAAAAATGGTTCCCACCAAGCAAAAAGGATGAGCTCCGGGACAAGATCTTTGAGTTCAAACAACTTTCGGGGGAACAATTGTATGCATCATGGGAGCATTTCAAATATTATCTAGCTCAATCTCCGACTCATGAATTTCCGGATGCAATCCTCACCGGGAAGTTCTACAAGGGGTTAGATACCATGAATCAAATTGCTGTCAACACTGCAGCTGGGGGATGCTTCATGGACAAGTCATTTGTCAACATCACCAGGTTGCTCGATAAGATTACTACCCACAACCAAGCTTGGCATTCTAGTGATAGTGAAATACTGTCATATGGTAGTCCCTTTGCTGCCGCGGTGGCCAAAGAAAATCATGAGCGAGATCATGTTTTTGCTCAATTGCAAACCACCGTGGATTTATTATCGAAGAGGCTTACGGATAAAGAATCCAAAGGTGTGAATGTTGTCGAGGAGATGCCACCTCATGCTCCCGGAATATACCAAGTCTCTGAAGAAGCTTATCTAGAGGGGCAGCCACCAGATGAAGATGCGAATTATGTCAACAACTCGCAAGAGGGCTATCAAAGGCAAAATTATCAAGGTCCCGGTAATCACCCATGGCAAAAGCCTCAACAACAATTTCAAGGGTACAATTATGGAAGAAATGATCAGGGCAATCCAAATCAATGGAATTACAACAACAATAATTATGGCAACAAGAGCTCGAACCCCTACATTCCACCTAGGGGGCAAGCATCCAATTCCCAACAATGGAGAGATCATTCAGCTAGCAACTCTGCTGGCAACACGTCTAATGATTCTGTGAAACTGAAAAGTATGATGCAAAAAAGCTAATGAATCAAGATAGAACAGAGAGCACAATCAAGGGAATGTCTCAGGTCCAACTATCTCATTCAGCTTCCATTCAAAAGCTTGAAGCGCAATTCAAAGACCTTTCCCGAGAAGTGCATACTCCTCAACCGGGACAACTACTGAGTGATACAGTTCCAAATCCTAAAGGTAGTGGAGTAAACTCTGTGGAGAATGTAGCTGCTATTAGCACCAGAAGTGGAAAAGAACTTCAAGGTGCTAATAAAAAGGTGGTTGATCTTGAGCCAATTGTTAAAGAAAAAGTGCAACCTGATGTATCTGATGATATTGTAGAGGAAGAAGCAGAGGAGGAAGTCCCTATTATAGCGGAAGAGGAGCAGAACCTCGACAATCTCAAGGCACAAGGAGAAAAACAGGAAAAAGGGAAGGCAAAACTTTCTGACGCTCTTCGCCCTTTAAGCCAATTGTTAAAATCTTCACCGCCTTTTCCTCAAAGGCTAGTGAGAAAAACAGAAGATGAGAAGTGCTTGCGATTTTATGATCAACTCAAGCAGTTGACGATGAACATTCCTTTCATGGACGCTGTCCAAGAAATGCCTGGCTTTGCTAAGTATTTGAAGGATCTTTTAACAAAGAAAAAAAAGTCATTGAAACACGACACTGTGGGTATCACTCACCGCGTTAGTGCTATTCTTTCCAAGACCACAGTGCAAAAGAGGGAAGATCCTGGAGCATTCACAATTCCATGCACCATAGGGCAGCAGGATTTTACCAGGGCTTTGTGTGATAACGGGGCCAGCATAAATCTTATGCCCCTGGAAATTTTCAAGAGATCGGGATTAGTGATGCCAAGGCCAACTACCATGAGGTTTCAGATGGCTGACAGATCGATAAAAAGGCCAGTGGGGGTAGTTGATGATGTGCTTGTTCAAATCGGGGAATTCCTACTGACGGTAGATTTCGTGATTCTTGATTGTGCTATTGATCAGGAAATTTTTATTATTCTGGGAAGACTTTTCCTTGCGACAGGGAGAGCTCTTATGGATTCCGAGAAGTACGAGATCAAGTTCCATATGAACAATGAGGAGGTGAATTTTCACGCTAGCAAAGGCATGAAATTACCTAGTCCTTATCAAAGTATTTCAGTCATAAACTCTGTTGATGAGGTGGATGAAGCAGTGGAATTTAAAATGGAGGAAGAATGCTTGAGTGAAGCATTATTGGCCGTCTTGGTGAATTTTGATGCCGAACAAATGGAGGGATATATTGAGACAGTGAATTCACTCACCGGTCTGGGGTCTTACTCTTATGAGCCTAAGAAACCGTCTCTTGATTTAGAGAAACGAACAACTCCTCCAGCAAAACCATCAATTATTGAGCCACCAAAGTTGGAACTCAAGCAACTTCCATCCCATCTTAAATATGTGTTTCTTGGAGCAAATGCTACCTTTACAGTTATTGTGTCATCACTTCTGAATGAGGGCCAAATTCAAAGACTCATCGCAGTCTTGTGGAAGCATTTAGGAGCTTTGGGTTGGACTATTGTAGACATCCGGGGGATTCCCTCCGGAATTTGTGAGCACCGAATTCAACTAGAGGAGGAAAGTTCACCAAGTGTTGAGCATCAACGAAGATTGAATCCACCGATGCAAGTGGTGGTAAAGAAAGAGATTATTAAGTGTATAGATGCTGGGGTGGTTAACCCGATTGCCAACAGTCCATGGGTAAGTCCAGTCCAGTGTGTGCCAAAGAAAGGGGGCATCACTGTTGTCCCTAACTCAAAAAATGAGTTGATTCCGACAAGAACTGTCACCGGTTAGAGAGTGTGTATGGATTACCGGAAGCTGAACACGGCATCTTGCAAAGATCATTTCCCTATGCCTTTTATTGATCAAATGCTTGATCGGCTAGCTGGAAGGTCTTATTATTGTTTCTTGGATGGGTACTCAGGTTACAATCAAATCAATATTGCATTGGAAGACCAAGAAAAGACTACTTTCACTTGTCCCTATGGGACATTCGCTTTCAGCCGGATGCCATTTGGACTTTGCAATGCCCCGGCTACCTTCCAACGATGCATGATGTCCATATTCTCCGACATGGTTGAAAACTTTCTTGAAGTATTCATGGATGACTTCTCTGTGGTGGGAGATTCATTCGATGAATGTTTAGACTATCTTAATTGGGTGCTACAAAGGTGTGAGGAGACAAACCTCGTCCTCAACTGGGAGAATCTCATTTTATGGTAAAGGAGGGAATTGTCCTTGGCCATAAGATTTCAGAAAGAAGGATTGAGGTTGATCAAGCCAAAATTGATGTGATTTCACAACTCCCTCCATCCATTTCAGTAAAAGGAGTTCGAAGTTTCGTGGGACACGCCGAATTCTATAGAAGGTTTATCAAAGACTTCTCCAAAATTGCAAACCCAATGTGCAAACTCTTGAAAAAAGAGTCCAAATTCAATTTTGATGAGAAGTGCATCAAGGCTTTCGACGAGTTGAAGCTGAAGTTAACCTCCGCACCTATTGTTGTGTCCCCGGATTGGTCACTGCCCTTTGAATTAATGTGTGACGCCAGTGGTCTTGCAATTGGCGCTGTGCTTGGTCAACGGCTAAACAAAATCCTGCACCCAATTTATTATGCTAGCAAAATATTAAATGGAGCTCAACTGAACTATACAGTAACGGAGCAGGAACTACTTGCTATTGTTTATGCCTTTGAAAAGTTCCTAGCTTATTTGTTGGGTGCCAAGGTAGTGGTTCACACTGACCATGCTGCCTTGCGCTATTTGATGGCTAAGAAGGATTCTAAGCCTCGGTTGATAAGATGGGTCTTGTTGCTACAGGAATTTGACTTTGAAGTCAAAGACCGAAAAGGGTCAGAAAATCAAGTAGCTGACCATCTCTCCCGACTGGAAACACCAGGGAGACCGATTGATGTGCTGGATATTGATGACACTTTTTCGGATGAAAGAGTCTTGGTCACCTCCAATGATATGGCGCCATGGTATGCCGATATTGCCAATTATTTGGTAACTGGCATTGTTCCTGAAGAGTTGAAGACATATCAAAAGAAGAAGTTCTTGAGAGATTGCCGACAGTATTATTGGGATGAGCCTTACTTATTCAGGACTTGCGCTGACAATATGATCAGAAGATGTGTGACTGAATCTGAGGTGATGGATATTTTGAAGGTGTGTCATGATTCTCCGGTTGGTGGGCATCACAGTGGAAATCGAACCGCAGCCAAAGTATTAGAGTGTGGCTACTATTGGCCAGCCATTTATCGTGATGCAAATATGTTGGCACACTCTTGTGATAAATGCCAACGCCAGTGCACGATAGGTATGAGGCATGAAACTCCGATGAATTTTGTTCTTGAGGTGGAGCTCTTTGATGTATGGGGAATTGATTTTATGGGGTCCTTCGTGAGCTCCTACGGCCTGAAATACATTCTTGTTGCGGTGGATTATGTCTTTAAATGGGTGGAGGCGGTGGCCTTGCCTAACAACGATGGTAGAAGAGTCAATGCCTTTCTAAAAAAGAACATCTTTACTAGATTTGACACTCATAGAGTTATTATTAGTGATGGTGGCTCTCATTTCTACAACAAACCATTTGCCGATCTTCTTAAAAAATATGACGTGCATCACAGGGTTGCCACTCCATATCATCCTCAGACGAGTGGTCAGGTTGAGGTCTCAAATAGAGAAATAAAAAGCATCTTGACGAAGACGGTTAATGTGAATCGCACTGACTGGTCCAAAAAGTTGGATGATGCTTTGTGGGCATATCGCACGGCGTACAAAACGCCTATTGGGACTTCACCGTATAAGTTGGTATTTGGGAAGGCATCTCATTTGCCTATTGAGCTTGAGCATAAAGCCCTTTGGGCATTGAAAAAGCCGAATATGGACTGGCATGAAGCAACAAAGCTGAGGTTGTTTCAAATCAATGAGATGGATGAATTTAGGTACAATGCCTATGAAAGTGCAACACTGTACAAGGAAAAGATGAAATACTATCATGACTCGAAAATCCTAAAAAGGGATTTTCAGCCAAAGGATTTGGTCTTGTTGTACAATTCACGCCTAAAGTTCTTTCCGGGCAAGTTAAAGTCTCGGTGGTCTGGTCCTTTCGAAATCGCAAGTGTTTCCCCGAATGGAAGCGTCATTGAGGTGAAATCCGAGGATGGCACTCGGACTTTTAAGGTGAATGCACAAAGAGTGAAGCATTACCATTGGTGTATTGATGATGGTAAGGTCGTTGATAGGTACCATTTGAAATACGATTCCTAAACTCATAAATGAGGTATCCCGTCGAGCTGTGACGTTAAATCAAGCGCTGTGTGGGAGGCAACCCACATTTACTGCTTTGTAAGTAGTTTAAATTTTGTATTTCCTTTGTGTTCTTTTGTGTTTTTGATGTGCTAATGTGGTAGGATTTTGAGAACTTAAAAGGCCAAATAACTGTTGAGTTTTTCCCAGACGAGACGCTCCACGTTACGGCCCGTAACTCATGTTACGGCTCGTATCATGGAGCGTAACAAGCGAAAAGAAAAATCAGAAATCACTGAAAGATGGAGAAAGAGTGATACGGTCTGAGTTACGGACCGTCACACGTGTTACGGTCCATAACACATGACCGTAACTTTAAAAAAAAAATCTGGGCATTCACTGGAAATTTCGCACCTGTTACGCCAGGTAATACGGACCGTAACACGAGTTACGGTCCTTAGGCTGTGGTGCCAGGTCATAAATGAAAAAGGAAACGGTGTCGTTTGGTTAACCGTAACACGGATACGTCGCGTATCTCGTGTTACGGTCCGTAACAAGGAACGTAACCGTCAGGCATGTTTAAATACATGAACCGACGGTTACAAATTTTAAAAACAAAATAACCGGTGCCGTCAAACCTTTTAATTCCCTCTCTCCCATAACTCCCTTCTCTCATTAACTCCCTTCTTCTTCTCTTAATCTCCTCCTCTCTACATCTCCCATTCTCCTTAATATTTTTCTCAACCTAGTTGCTTTGTTATCATTCAAAATCCCGTCTTTGCATTTCGAGTTTCGTCTACTAATCGCCAACGATCAGGTATTACATGTCTTAACTCTCTTCTTTTAACTATCGACACGATTGCTATGATCTTCATGAGTAGATTTGTATGATTTGCAGTGAAATTTGTGTATTGATTGTGTTTAATGAATTTAAATTCCTATTGATAAATTGTGCGGGATTTGACAATGGTTGGGGGTTGGGATTGTTATGTGTGCTGTTTGAGAGACCCGTGGGCACAAGAACATTGTTTCCCACTGAGTCGGAGGGCATTCCGGGTGAAGTCTGAGTAACCCGAGGTAGGTGAACGGATAATATGTTGTTTTACACCATACCCAAGAAGCATAAAGTTGAAAATCTAGGCCTTGTGCTTGAAATGAGAAAATTAGGCCAAGAAATTTGTCTGTTGATTTAATGCCCGTCGTTCAATGTTACGAGCCGTAACGTGCGTTACGGACCGTAACATCGCACCGTAACACTGAGAATTTCCATGACAACTTTCTGGAAATTTGAACGATGTTACGGTGAGGTGTTATGGACCGCAACCCATGTGACGGACCGTAACACCACATCGTAACACCGAGGATTTCCATGAAAACTTTCTGGAAATTTGAATGCTGTTACGGTGAGGTGTTACGGACCGTAACACGTGCGACGGTCCGTAACCTCTTACCGTAACTCCTATGATTTTTCAGAAAACTTTCTAGATGTTTGGGTTATGTTACGGTACCATGTTACGGACCGTAACTCATATGACGGTCCGTCGAATGTTTTACAGTCCCTGTGTTAGAAATGAACAAATTGAGTTACGGTTGGAAGATACGAACCGTAACGCATGTGATGGTCCGTCAATTGTGTTACGGTGCCTGAGCTAATTGAAGCCTTAATTTCCACCAATAAACTGTATAATTGAACAGGTTCTCGTGCATTATATCTAACTTTACCTTCCACAGGTATGGGTAAACCACGACAAGCAAAGAAGCTTTCACCTAAGGTTGCGAAAAAAGAAAAAAGTCATGCTGCAAGAAAAGTAACCTCGCGGATACGCGACGATGATCTGATCAAAGACGCCAGGGCTACAAAGCGGCCAGTCGCACCTAGCAGGCTAGCCCCACCAGTCGCACCTAGCAGGCCAGACCCACCATCAGAGAGTTCCTCCTCGGCTGAGGAGGAGAGTTCATTTAGTTCGTCGAGCCAGAATGAACCCCAGCGGGCTTTCACACCAACACACCGACCTCAACCACCCATTAGACAGCCTACTGCGGAGAAGCGCGAAAAAGAGCGCGAGCAGGAAAGGATAGAAACTGACATTCGGATGCAGGCTATGTATGAGCAGGACCTCCGATTTTCTGTGGAGGGATCTGAAGATTTGTACAACAAGGGGTGTGAGCTGGTAAAGAATGAGGGGCAGGACCCAAGTCGGAGTATTTTCGAGGAGAGGAACGTCAGTTTCGACGGTCTCGATGGTTATCCAGGCATTCGTGACACTATCCGCTTCCATAAGTTAGAGTTTCTGAAAAACTCTGTGGGGTCTTACATCCCGGTTCTTGTCGGAAATTCTACGCTTCTTACGGGGCTGCTGTATTCAAAACACTAAAAAAGGGGCAATGCGCAAGTCAAGTGCCGGCCATGACCGAGGTAATAGTGCGGAAAAAGAAGATATACATCAATAGAATACTATTCAGGGAGAATTATATAGAGCCTACAGCAGCGAAAGAAGGGGAGTTTGTATACAAAATTGAACAGAAGGATACAATCTCCGTCCGAAAATGGGTGGCTTCAGTTATTTCACGAACAGCAGATCCCGAATGGGCCATACTGCTAAAGTTGACAGCCACCACGCGGATTTAGAAAAATACCCTCACGCCAGAGGCAAAGTTTTGGTGGCAGATTGTTCTGTTTCGCATCCGTCCTACCTAGACAGATAATGTTTTGACTCCGGACAGGGCTGTTCTTGTGGCTGCCATTATGTCGAGGTATAAGATCAACTTCGGACGACTGATAGCAGCAGATCTCCGAGAGAGAACCACTCAGCCGGCCACTTCCCTCATTCATCCATGTCTGCTTACGCTATTATGCTTGCGTGAAGAACCAGAACCCCTCCCCCATATCGATCACAATGTGATCGCCAGAAGTATTTATGACATCACAAAGGGGAAGGATGATGTGTTGAGCCAGGGTTCAATGCTATCTGCATCATCTTCTGATGTGCCGGAGGGGCCAACATGATCAGATGTTATACCCATGGCTATCATGGGTGCTGAGGAAGCTGCTGCGGGTCAACCTACAGATTCTGAGGCTCCACCGGCTGCTTATGCTACACAGCCCATGCCATCTCCAGCCGCACCTACTTCGGGTGGTCCTACCTCATCGACTGGAGCGAGCCCAGCACCGGCTCAGCCAATACCGGGAGTCCCACCCGAGCTTGTGAGAAAAATGATGTTCAATCGAGAGAATTTTGGGGCAGTAGTCCTGCAAGCAGATCGCACAGATAGGCAGGTCAAGCAGCTCATGACTGAGCTGAAATTGTACACTAAAAGTGTCATTGATGCTGCATTGCGGCCAATCAAAGAACAGCTGGCTGATGACCACCTACGGATCCACTCTCGGATAGATGGTATTGACAACATAATGACTGAGCTGACTATGACACACCCTGCTATGGAGTTGAGCACTATTCGGAGTGTGTTGCAGTCTGTCAAGGATGATGTGCAGAAATTGAAGGCACAGGACGTGGCTGTTGTGACTGACCAGCTTTTGAAAGTACACACAGAGTTGGTATAGAGCTTCTACTTGGGGATGATGACATCGAGGACATGGTTGAGGAGGAGCACGACGAGGAGTTGGAAGAGGAGACCCCCTCTTTGGCAAAAGGGAAGCGCAGGAGAGCCTCGCCAGATGATGAAAACCTCGAGCCCATTCTCCAGAGTCTTGATCCATTTGCTGATTTGCGCCCACAGAATGAGGAGGAGGAGTGACGTACTTTGAAGAAGATCCGCCAAGAGTCCCGACTGAGTTCTGACACCGCAGGAGCTACTTCTAGCTCAACCCATCCCATTGAGCCGGCTCACCATGCTTCTCCCCCACCCACTGTGACTGGGACTTCTAGTGTTGGCCAGCCTGACACCACCACTGCTCCACCTCATGATGCTGCTGCAAATCCGAGCACCTAGTGCGCTCCAGGGAGGCCCTCCGTTCTTTCGATGCATTATATTGATACCTTGAGGGCAATGCATGATTTTAAATTGGGGGTGTGGTTAATTGTTGTTGTTTGTTGGGATTGCTGTTTTGGTATACTGGATATTGTTTTTATTGATTTTGTTTTTGGTGGGTAGTTTATCCCAAATTGTGATAGTAAGCATGTGTTTAGGACAATTGTTATTGTTTGTGTTTCTGTTGGTATTGTTTTTATTATTAATTATGTGTTAGGACCTTCTTCGGCTAGTCTTTGCTATGTGTTCTATTCTCGAAGAATGCTATATGTATGTTGAACCTGGCATGTTTAGGATGTTTAATATAGAAGTAAAGTAATGATGACTTAAGTGGTGGTGGTCTGTGTTTCTAGCATAGATAAAAGTGGTTTTTACAGTTCAATGATATCCCTCCCAAAAATATTTTGTGATGTACATCAAAAATGAGTCGTTGATATTAACATGTATGGTTCTTTTAATGACATTGCAAAGAAAGGGTGTTCATGCATGTGAAATCTTCAAACAGAAATGAAGTCAGAGTATTTAAACAATCCTTATGCCATTGTGTTGTGAGTTCTTAGTTTCTATTTGCATATGATGCTTGTAATCTAGAACTTGCCCGGTTGGTCGTGCGTGAATTCTAAGGAGAGTTTGATTGTGAAGTGATCTTAGGCTTTCTTTGTATTAACCCCAAAGCCGGTTTATCTTAAATGAGCCTAGCCCATACAGAAAATGATCTCTAATCTCCCATTTTGAGCCTATAGACTTTTTTTTCGATTAACCGTGAACTAACCTCTTTCCCTTCTGTGAATAAACTTATTTGGCACCAAGTTCCTCCTTGACACTGAAGAATGGCAAATGAGGCTAAAAGCCTAAGTTGGGGGTGACAAGTTAAAAATGCGAAAAATGAGGCTAAAAGCCTAAGTTGGGGGTGATAAGTAAAAGATGCGGAAAATGAGGCCAAAGGCCTGTTGGGGGTGATCGCGAATATTAAGGGGCATAATTCAGCGTGGATATATATATATATATATATATATATATATATATATATAATTTTTTTTATAGATATATAGGTATATAAGCTCTAAATAAATCCACACTGAAGATGGAGGGTCGGAAATGATAGGAAGAATGGTGAATGAAGTCAAAAAGAAGTGTCGAGGAGGGTGATTCACCGATATCCAAATATTCATCCTACCCGTCCCTAAGCCAATGTTACAAGCCCAAAAAGTCCTAAGGTGATCACAATCAAATTGTTCAAAGTTGAAGGCATGGAAAATAAAGGCAAGCCTATGGTATGTGCACGCATGGTATGCAAATTTCTTTGTGAGTGTGAGTGTTCTTCTGTCTCTTTAGTCTTCTGTCCCATTTATGTTGTAAATGTGTGTTGCGACATTCGTTGGTCTATGTGAGGGCGTAAGGATTGTAGGTTTAAAAGTAACTAGCTTTCCGGAAGTTGAAATTCATGTGCATAGAAACTCCCGTACTATGATTGTGTCATTAATTGAAGTTGTATAGTGAATTGAATTTTTTCTGAAATGTACGTCTTGTGTCACAAATAGGAGATGGATAAGAGCCTTAATATTTTTCTTGGATTAAAGAGTCCGTGCTAGAAACACATGCTAAAACTATCGTAGTCATTCTTATTTTGCTAAGATGTCGTGTGTTAGTAGTGAATCTTATTGTAGTTGCATGAGGACAAGCAAAAGCTTAAGTTGGGGGTGTTGACGTGCCGTGAATTTCAACACATTTTATGCCTTTGTAACTATAAGTGTTGCTTGTTTTTAAGTGTTTTTACATTGTTTCTTATGTTATTTTTGTGTTTTATAGGATTGGTTAACTAAGGATCGGAAATGAGATGAAATGCTGAAAAACGGACAAATTAGAGCTAAATGACGGTCCGTAACTCATGCTACGGACCGTAACTGGATCCGTAACTCATGTTACGGTCCGTAACATTGAACCTTAATAGGAGCCAAATTTCCAGAAAGTTTTCATGGAAACCATCAGTGTTACGATGTGGTGTTACGGTCCGTAACATCTCACCGTAACATCAGCCAAAATTCCAGAGAGTTGCCAAGTAAATGTCACAAGTTATGCTTCAGAAGGTTACGGTCCGTCGCATGGCGGCCGTAACAACAAGCTGACAAATGATGAACTGAAAGACGGACCGTAACCTGGGTTACGGTCCGTAACGATGCCGCGAAAGGGTGTTTTTGTCCAGAAACTTGGCGCGATTTTTGTCCCTATAAATACTTAAAGTAGGGTTTTTATCTCATTATTTCTGATTTCTTTTGGGAGAATGAACTCTAGGTTTCGAATATTAGAAGTAGTTGGAGCATTTAAAGCAACAACTTCACTCTCATTCCATCTTGTAGTTGTATCGTAAGTATATTATGTTAATTTGTAAGCTTTCTTTGTTAGCCAAAATTTTGAGCAGCTAATTTTAAAGCTAAGGTTGTGGAACTCATGATGGATATTATGTGAATGGGTTTCTATTATTGATATATGTATAATGGTTGTTATTATTTATTCTATCTTTGTGTGTTAGCGTTGGGTAATGATTGCAAGCATTATCCAAAGCCATTATATTAACTTTTCTTGGGAAAGAGAGTTAATATTGGTAAGATTGAATAACAATGACTCGAGGCGTTAACCCTCGTTTAATAGACTAACTTAGGAATAAGAACAAGTCTAAATTGGCATTATTGGTTGCTCTTTGATAAGTTGGTATTTTACCAACTTATCTCTTCTTTAATCTTATATTTTTGCTATGTTTGCTTGAGAAAATAGTGCATTTAATATCATTTACATCTATTTTACAGGTTTATGTGATTTAGAATTGATCGGAAGAAACCAAGTGAAAATAAAGTCAAAAAGAGGTCAAATTGGACAAAACTGCACAGTTTTGCAAAACTGTCAAAAGTGGACAGTTTTGCAAAAATGGGACAGATTTGCAAAAAACGGGCAGAACTGCAAAAACGAAAATCTGGGGCATATTTTGTCATTTTTTGGACTTGGAAAAACTGGGAAACATAAAAGGAAGACTAGGGGGCAAAAACATATCATCTTTGGCACAACACACAAGTTCTTGGAGGCTAGGGTTCATCATCAACACCTTGGAAGAGAAGATTTGGAGGCACCCAATGAGAAATTCTTTACCCATTTCTTCTACTCTTGTTTTGTATTGAATATTTATGTGTGTAGTATTTCATTTCAATACTTGAACCTTGTTTATGGAAGTATACATTGTTTAAGTTTGGATTGAATCTCTTGTTTTGCTTATGTGTTGAATGATTTTATTCCTAATGAAGTGGGTTATTGTTTGTTTAATTAATCTCATTTTGAATGATTCTTAAGGGAGTAGTTAACCCTAAGACTTGCCCATTTATTTCGATTTAAACTTGGAAGAGGCAAACTCGGGATTGGGAAAGATTAATTAACAAGAATTTGAGGCGTTAACCCTCATCTAATGGAAATCGACCTAGGGATAGGCAACACCACTTGTAGCCATATTATGGTGTTCTTAATGCTCCTAATTGCTTTAGGGATATTCAATTAGGTAGTCTAGTAAGTCTTCGGAAAAAGCTAATTTAGAGTCATTATCCGAGGCTAAGTAATATAAACTCACCATTATTTGTAAATCATGAAATATATTGGATCGTTACTAGAGAGTAATTTCCCTTGTATCCATGCTTGTGGCCATTGATCATTTTACTTGCTTTCTAGATTAGTTTGCATTTTCGCATTAGTTATAATTTTCTCAAAACCAAAATATTATCCATCGTTTGGCTTTAGCTTAGTTGGTGAAAGTTCCCTACTTTTCCTAATCGCCTACATATTGTTCTCTGTGGGATTCGACCCCGACTCATAGTTGGGTAAATATATTTGCATACGACCGTGCCCATTCTAATTAATAGGGTGGATTTGGACGTTATCACTCTTACATTGCAACTCTTTTATATTTGGAAGAATCAGAAAGAGGAAATACTGCTTAACTGTTAGGAAACATTAAGAAGTCATTAAGAGATCAAGTGCATATTCGTAGAACAACCATTAGAAATATATCACATTGAAACCTGAAGCATAATATCTAATCAAGTCGGGGAACACAACCTTAGTCTCTTTCTCAATTAATTATATTTCAAGTCAAAGTGTTCAATTACATTATTCAACAATCAATTCAAACTATCCGGAATAGGATTAAAGTCTTTAAAGACTAGTATCGCATACGATTAGTATCTTTTCTCTCCATATTCCCTGTGGGATTCGACCCCAACCTTGTTGGGTTACTATATTTGACAACGTCCGCTTTACGCCATTAATAGGTGTAATTTGAGCCTATCAAGCAACAACTTGTGTCCCAACAGAAATCTCAATAGTGAAACTTCCGGGATCCTTCAATTTTGTGGGCAACTTGTTCTGAATACGAGAAGTGCACTCCTAAGTAAGTGCAACCGTGGCATACTCTGTGAAACGGCTCTTGTTTGCAAAAATATCTTTGATGTACTTAGTATACTTTGGAATACCCTGCAGCATATCGACCAAGGGGACGTTCACGTGTACCTGCTTAAGCAAATCAAGAAACTTCAAATAAGTAACCTCTTCTTTCTGTCTTGCCAGACGTTGAGAGAATGAAGGCGGTGGCTTTGCAACCATGGCCCGTGGCTGCTTTGCCACTGATACCTCAACAACCTTCCCTTTTTTCACTTGTTTCTGTGGCAATCTTCTCTTTTTCAGCCTCTACTCGACCAGCTTCTTTGCAGTCACTTCCTCTAGTTCTCGTCCATTTCACAGAGTTACGACATTGCAAGGCTTGGGATTCATATATGTGTACACACTTGGAAGTCCTCCAGGTGGTCTAGTATTTTGCGCACTAGCTATTTGTCCCATTTTTCTCTCTAAATTCCGTACATCCAAATCGCGATTTTGATTATCTGCTATCAACTTCTGCTAGTCTACCATCATCTTCTGCATGTCACCCATCATCTTTTTCATCATCTCTTCCATATTGTTTGTGGGAGCTTGAGGGGCAGGTGCTGACTGATAGTTCTGTTTCTGATTACCTGAGTTGTCACTCCACCTGAAATTCGGATGGTTCCTCCAATTTGGGTTGTAGGAATTTCCATACTGATTGTTGTTTCCTTGCCCATTGCCTGCATTACCCACAAAGTATATGGATGCAGGATTTGCAGGGCATTCATCACTGTGGAAAGGGTCACAACAGTGATGAATGCCCTGCAAATCCCGCATCCATATACTTTGATATTGACCGATTCAAAATAATTCTCCTCCTATATTCCTATGGTATTGACCTATCAAGAATGCAATAAGAGCACGATATATAATTGATTGCGGTAACTAAGTATATTCCTATCCTAGTCACAAATCCTAGCCCAACTCTAGGGATATTCATATCACAATCTCATTACTTCTTCTCCAAATTAACAATGTCTTTCCCAAGCACGTATATCAATGAGTAAATAGAACTCAATTGTTGCGCAAACAATCAAGAAATTAAACACAGAAGTCATGAAGCAATTGCATACGAACAAGCTACTAAGATTGAAATGCTTGTCAAACGTCAATATTCATGGCCACGCCACAACCCCAGAATTTGAGTGTTTAGCTACACATTAATTCGATGATAGAAACAAGAATTCATCATTAACATAGGGTTTTGATGTAAAGAAAAATAATAGAAGAGGAATAAAACCTAGGAAGAGTTTCACAATTCTCAAAATTCGTCCCAGCCGCCATTCTAATGTTAAAAATGGCTATTTATATGTTAGGGTAAATATGAGATAAGTTGGCCCAATCTCGATCTGAATAGGATAACTGACGCTGATTGTGCGCTGGCTATGCGTCGCATGGACAGCGCATGACCCCCTTTGTGTTCTTCTTGTGCGGCGCATGACCAACGCATGGTCTGTCTAAGATTCAGGAATTGTGTTTTTGTGCGCTGGCTGTGCGGCGCATGGCCAGCACATGAGACCCTTCAGTGGTCATATTTTGCCTTCAAGTGCTGGAACTTCCTTCGCAAAGTTCAATCGACGTACACAGCCTCGGAATCACTCAAAACTGCCCGAAAAACCCTTCGTTGGTCTTTGTTGTACCTATTCATAAAAACATACCAACATAAGCTCATATACAACAATTCGCATTCAAAACTGCGATGAAAGTGCTAAGAAGTAAAGTGTAAATGACACTAAATCTAGATATTTGTGTCAAATATCACCCGCCTATCATCATCATCAAGCTCTAACTTCATCTCGTTCCATGGAGAAAAAGAGAAAAAAAGAAAAAAGCAAGAACACACTCAAATGATAAAATTCCAAAACTCACATCAAAGTTCATCTCTAAATCCAACTCCAAATCTTGATGCAACAAGTACTTGGAGTCTATCAAGGACGAGTTGAATCGGAATCGTGTAAAAATGGGAATAGTTTAGTTTGTCAAAATGGTGAAATTTATCCATTTGCGAGGTATGAGAAGATTAAAACTAGTAGAATATTTTTATTCGAGTAGCCTACTGTTGCTGTAGCTGGGAAGGTAAAAGGTTTGTTCAGATTTAACCTTGAGCTAGTAGAAGAAGGGACTAGAACCCATCCATACACATTGAGCCGCTATTTTTTTTTTTTGGTTGGGTTTGGTTGGTAGGGGGGGGGAGGGGGGAGTTAAATAATCATTGTATTTATTAACAGGGGCAGTATGTACAACTCAAGGAAAAATGGAAAAAGGAGCAACCAACCGGACAAACCCTAGTTGTGCTCGAACTAGGCACAAACTATCAACACTGTAGCTAAACTATCAAGAAACAACTATCTTTCAATGCTCTGTCCATTTCTTCTACAGGTAGAAGTTCAGCCTCTGCATATAATTTGCTAGCTTTGGAGTTAAACTAGCTCTCAAATGAACCTCTTAGATGATACGTTTGGTCGATACTTGGACAGTCCAAGTACTGGCTGCACTAAGATTTGGAGTTGAATTTAAAGATGAAATTTGATGTGAATTTTGGGATTTTATCATTTGGGTGTATTCTTGTTTTTTTTTTTTCTCCATTGAAGGAAATGAAGCTAGAGCTTGATGATGATGATAGACGGGTTGGGCGGGGCAACTTAACAAAAAAATTGGGTAATTTTATTAAAATTAGGTAATTTGAGAGAATTTGAGAAATTTCATCCAAATAGGAGCATAAGTGTAAATTTTAAAGATGACAGGAATATTTTTATTAATTTTCACTAACGAAAAATATATTTAATTAATAAAATAAAATAAAAGAGCATATTTGAACCTTTTCCGAAAAAAAAAGTAGAGAAGAGAAGAGCATAGGGGCTGCTGGAGTATTATAAAATTTTTCACATCTACACTCACTCGAGTATTATAAAAAAGTAGAGAAGAGAATAGCATAGGGTTCACATCTACACTCACTCGAGTATTATAAAAAATTTCCATAGTTGGTATTATCACGACACTCGAAAAAAATATGACTACTAGAACCTTCACTGTGATAATTACAACTTATCAGAAATGTAACGGAGATAAGGGTAAGTAACAGTGATAATTTGATATTAGTACTAATAGGAAAAGTTTTATTCTGGATGAGGCCAAACCATTATTAGTTGTGCGAGATGGATTGTTTAATTGATTTTATAAATGCGGGACCCACCACATCATCTCACCCATCTGCTCCCATTCTCTCCAATCCGCTGCTTTTTATTTCCTCGTTTCCCTCGCTCTTCTCTACTCTCAGATTGAACTTCTCCTCATTGTTTTTATTTTAAAATTATTGACACATGACATAAGTTAGAATTAATGACTAAAATTTAATTGATTAAAATAAGACTCTAACCGTAATTTACATAATTAATAATTTATTTATAAATATATTAAAATTATTTTCTCTCTCTTCCTATGTGAATATTCCTACGTAATAAAATATCTTTTCTCCCTTACCCGATTATTTTTTCCCACTTTATTTTTTTCCTACGCAGAATAGAGCCCATTATTCAATTGATGATATTTTTAATTTTTTTCAATTACAATGCTTACTAATTCACATAATATACACCCCATTATTCAATTATTAATTGTATATTTCTGAAAGAGTTATCTATATTCCAAAAAATATCATCATTAAAGAGTTGTCATAATTGAAAAAAATGAAATATTAAAATAGGAAGAGAGAGAAATATTTTAACATATTTATGGATAAGTTATTAATTATATAAAATATGGTTAGAATCTTGCTTTAGTCAATTAAATCTTAGTCATTAATTCTAATTCATGGCATGTGTTTCTAATTTAAAGTAGTATTTTTACACATTTTCTATTTTCATCAAACTTTGGAACCAATTTTATTATGTGGAGATCATAATTCTTTAAGACATTTTGAGTAAATTTTATTATATGAATAGTTTTTATTTTTACTATAAAGGTCATTCGATTTTAAAACATACCAAACATTTTTTTAAAAAAAATTCACCTAAAAATCATTCAACTTTAAAGTTTATACAAAACTATTTTCTTTTTTATTGTCATATAAAAGTCACTCAACATTGACCAAGTTAAATAAAAAATAAATTTTACCTGAATTTTAATATCTTGTACAAAAAAATATCGCACGGCTCCCCTAAATGATTTAGTTAAATTCAAAATAAATTTGAAACCTCCCCCAGTAATTTGCATCATGATGCTAAATTAGTTGTGGTGTGCAATATTACATTTGTTTTCCTTATTTTGATTTCTTGTGATAATTTTAACTCGCTATCATTAATGTCAAATAATATGATTTGACTATTTTTCCATTACTAATATGCTCATTTATATAGTAGCTTTCATAAACATCTTTTAAAAATAGAAAAATAATTTTTATATGACAAACTTTTTAATTGGATGTCTTTTATGTAATAAAAAAATTAAAAAGTGATTTTTGTGTGATAAACATTAAAGTTAAATGATAGTTATCATAACAAGAAAATAATTAAATAATTTTTGTATGATAAGTTTAAATTATAGTTATCGCAACAACAAAATAATTAAATAATTTTTGTATGACAAGTTTAAAATTGGATGACCACCGATAAAACTTATAGAGATATTCTTCCATTTTCTATCCAGGCTTTCAATTTCCTCAAATTCCAGATTTTTTCCTTACCATAATTTTTTTCTCATATAATAAAAATAGAGAAAAAATGATGATAGAATTTATTACTCTTCAAAAACACAAAAAGGAGAGGTAAAGTATGGCAAAGAAAAAAGAACATAGGTCTTTGATTGCTTGGAAAGTGGACCTACATGAATCCCCACTTGTCAATGATCTGCTGCTTCTGCCACCTCTATAAATTGGATCGTGAATAATAGAATTTTGTAAGAAAAATACACAACATACACTATCCAACATGAAGTCCATTTTCAGCTTCCTCTTGCTTACTACTTTCTGTTTGCTTCCCTTTGTGGCCTTTTCATCAACTTTCACTTGCGACAATCCCATTTTCCTGCCCACTAGTACTGATGATGACAACGGTTTCCCCCTCCTTGAACTTCCTGAAGTGTTGGACAGTAATGGCGAACCACTCCGAGTAGGCGAAGAGTACCGCATTCTCTCCGCTACCTCGGAAGCTCGCAGAGGGGCAGTAGGCTTGGCCAAAATTGGAAACGCCAAATGCCCAAACGTCGTGGTCTTGCACGCAGGGGACATTCAACTAGGCCTGCCCGTTAAATTCTATACTAGGCACCCTGGTCCTCCGCCTCTTAATGTGATACGTGAAACTAATCAAATTAATGTTATGTTCTCGACTCCAAATACACAACGCTGTGATAACGGAAACTTTTGGATGGTTGGTAAACCTGACGAGACTGCACAGGGGCTTAGGTTCGTGGTAACTAGTCGTGTCCCAGAAGTTCCAGACGGTGTTTTTCAGATTGAGAAATTTACTAAGGCATCACCTTTTTACAAGATAAGGCATTGTCCCGACCGATCATTATCAACATGTCCAAAATGCCCCTGTTCAGACGTGGGATTGACATCCCAGAGTGGACACAGTCGTCTGGCTCTCACTGACCAGCCTTTTTCCTTCATCTTCAAGAAAGTCCAGAAGAGTTGTACTGATGCATAATTAATATCCTCATAATTAACTATGCTTAACCTGGCTTTCTAAATAACGTGGATATTGATCTCTCACTTGTATATATTTTCGATATTCCGTTGTATGTAATACTGCTTATGAAGCATATGAATAAAGAAGCTAGGTTCTAAATTTATTAATCTTCTCTATTATTCCCACAATATATTGAGATATTTTATTATTATTATTATTATTATTATTATTATAATAATAATAATAATAATAATAATAATAATAATAATAATAATAATAATAATACAAGATAGAACTCCAAACAAAAAGGAATACACAAGAATGCAAGATGCACCCACAATAAGAAAGAAAACTGTTGATGGTAGATTATTTCATCCATTGGTGAGATGCTTAAGCATAAGGGTGTCAAATGGGAGACTCGGTTGGGCAGAATAATGTAATGATCGAGTCAATAAATGAACATATTAATGAGCCGTCTAAAGAATATTTGTATTGGGACGAGCTAGCTGGTAAAGATTGTTAAATAACGGCTCATAACCACCCGTCGACCTCTTACGAAATATTAATTTTTTTGTGTTTAGTTTCTTTAAATTTTCTTAGTTATCAAACATGTCCAACTAGACTTTTTTTCTCTTGCTATATACTATAACCTTTTAAAAAAAAAAAAAAACTTTTGAAATATGTGGTCTAAAATAAGCCTTAGAAATTTTTGTGGTTGGTAAATCACTCATAAAATTAAATTATACATAAATATAGAAATGTGTCGATCTTTTTGAGACAAACTAATAACGAAAGTAAGACAATTTTTTGGGACATAGGGGGTATACCTATTGTTTATTTTTACTTAAAATCTATTTTAGAAATAATAATATGTTTTTATATTTCTAAAAAATAAGTTTAAACAGGAAAAAAATAAACTTTAAACTTCTCATTTTATCATTTTAAGAAGTTTAATAGACACAAAAATATTAGGTCATAGTTAAGAACACAAGCTTCCAAAAGTTTTATGGTTACACAAATATTATGACATGTTCAATGCCACAACTTTTAAAAGTTTTTTTTCTTCTTCTTAAATTTCCTGTTAGGCCATGCTATGTTAAACAAACTACAGGCAAACACTTAAGCTCACAAAATGTTTATATCAAATAATATTAATCTATGATGATTAAGAGATTTAATGAGGTAAAAAGTATAAAATTATATGTATATTTTCCTTGAGTTTGTCCTATTTAGAATATTTATTCATAATACAATTTTCCATGTTACCAATATTGATATAGTTAGATTAGCTCATTTGAAATTTTGAATAGTATACTTATTATTATAGTACTAAAAATATAAAAATAAAGTCATCTATAATGACTAATTAATGATATCTCCATGAATAATATGTGGGTCCCATGATATGATGATGTAGAGACATATATGAGACTAAACCTGTCAACCGGTTTAACCGGAACTGGACCGGTAACCAGTTAGGGAATCGGCCGGTTTCCGGTTAAAAAATCGGAACCATTTAACCGGTTCAGGTTTAACCGGTTTGAAACCTCAAACCGGAACCGGTCCGGTTCAAAGTCTCCAAAACTTTTTTTTTGTTTTTTGTATTTTATATATATATATATATATATATATATATATATATATTAGTATTTATTAGTATATTGTAGCTATATTTACAGATGTTATACAAGTTTAAGTAAAGTTTAAATATTTACCGACTAACAGACTAACATCAAATCAGCAATACAGAATATACGTGTATACATGTATATATATATATATATATATATATATATATATATATATATATATATATATATATATATATTAAGTTATATCATATATGCTCAAGTTATAGTGTTATACTACATATACGTATATATATCAATATACTTAAGTTATATAACTTATATATATATAAGTACACTATATATACTTATAACTTATGTTATTTATAGCTTAATTTTTTTCTAAGTTTATAAATTCTTATATACGTATACATACATATATATATATACCTAAAATATAGTAAGAATATACTTATATATATATATATATATATATCAATATATGTATCAATATACTTAGGTTATATAACTTAATATATATAAATATGTTTAAGTTATATATAACATTATAACTTATATATATGTATAACTTACATATATATATATATATATATATATATATAACTAAAATAACTAAAATATATTATGAATATACTTATAATGTATAGTATACTATAAGTATAACTTAAACATATATATATATATATATATTCATAATATATTTTAGTTATTTTTCAAATATATAACTTTTTAGTTTTTAATTTAAGTATATTTTAGGTATATTCCTAACTTAATAAAAGTAAAAATATGAACACAAGTAAATAGAAGAAAGCTCAATGAGCCATATATTTTATTCATTCTTGGATAACATTTATTTGCAAGTTGTAGTTTTTTTTAACTTGCAAATAATACATGAGTTGTACAGAAATAGTAGAATAATAAAATCACCAATTTTGACCATTTCGTTAATTTCCCCCACATCATATTCGGTCATGGAAATATCTTCAAAGTCTTCCATTTGGTCCGGTCCACTAGCTATCAAATCTTCAATTTCTTCCTCTTCGCCTTCCTCCGCTTCTAAGTTTTGGCTGCGTCGCTCCGATCTAATCCAATCGCGAATGCACACTAGTACTTGCAAGCTAAAGCCGGATAATGAATGTCTATGGTCTCAAATTTGTTGTCTTCCTTGGCTAAATGCGCTCTCCGAAGCCACGGTTGATACTTGAACCGTAAGGATATCTCGAGTCATTCTTGAAAATACCGGATAACTTGCCTTGTACTTCTTCCACCATGCTAAGACGTCCAACTCATCCAGTTCCTTGATATCCACATTTGGCTGCATCAAATAAAAGTTATATTCATCAAAGTTTGCAGTACAAGAAGAAGTTGGCTGTGAATGTAAAACTTTTAAACCCGACAAGCCCTTTTTGCTACTCTGAGAAGTAGTAAGGCGTGGAGCAACGGGCGTAGCACATTCTTTCAAACTAGAATAATGAGTAAAAACTTTTGTAAACTCATCATCAATAGCGAGTTCGGCTTCAGCTAAAGATGGTTGAACTCCCTCTTCAATTTCTAAAAATGTATAAATTTGACTAACCAGATTTTAGTATAAGACACTTTTAAACAAGGATTTAAAAGAGAACCCAATACAAATAAAATTGGGATGATAAAAAAATACTTCTTAAATTTGATTATCATTTCAAAAATAGCCAATTGTAACCGGGTTTATATTTATACTCTTGTAAAACTCTAGCTATTTCCGCTAAGTAGGCTAAAATTCCTGTTACCGTGGGATAGAATTGTCTAGAAAAAACAAGAGTTGCATTATAAAATTTTTTTAAGAGGTCAACACATTCTTTAACATCTTCCCAATGCGAATAATTTAACCAATCATCACTATCAGTATTATATTTGTTGTGAACTTGTTGTATAGGAATCCTATCCTCATATGCTTGTTGTAGCATAATGTAAGTGTAGTTCCACCTAGTCTCAATTTCTACTTAAATTTTCTTAAGTCTAAGGTTATGTTCCACACAAGCATTCTTAAAATCTCTAATTCTTCTCCTATTAGCATTACAAAAAAGAAACGCAATCGCATCTCTAACTTTTTGAACAGAATCTTCAAAATGCACAAGACCATCTTTAACAATTAAGTTTAAAATGCGACAACTACATCTTACATGAAAAATATTTCTTAGCGAAGGGTTTAGTTCTCCTTTTATAAGACCTATCGCTTTTATATTATTAGAAGCATTATCTAAAGTAATACAAAGTATTTTTCTATAAATGTTAAAAAATCTCATAATAGTAGACATTGAATCCGCTAAAAATTTTCCATCGTGACGACCTTTTCCTTCATCATATAAAAAAGCTATAATTCTTTTTTGCATAACTCAGTTGTCATCAACCCAATGACATGTAATAGCAAAAAAATCTAACTTGTTAAGACTAAGACCCAAATCAGCGGTACGACAAACATTACAATTTAAAGAATTAAATACATGGCGCAAATAAAATCTATATTTTTTAAACAAATCTATAACATCGACTTTACAAGTACTTCTAGGAATACCCTCAAATAACGGATTATAACAACGTTGAATGTAAGTAACAAACCCCAAACCCGAGGGAAAGGAAAATGGTAAACAATCATAAGTTACCATTTTAGCTATTTCTACACGCTCTTTTTTCTTGTCATACTTAAAATTTTTACCGGTTCGTGGGTCTATCGTCATTTGAATACCCCTACATTTGAACCCGTTTGCTTTCCTCAAACATCCATATGTTTGGTTCTCATATGACCATTTAGTGTACCCGTTCCACCATCCTTACCAGTTCCTTGCTTAAAACTAAATACTTGTCCACATAGGGTACATGTAGCTTATTGGTTTTCCCTATTCTTAGTAATAAATTTCCAAACTTTAGTTGTTGGCTTACGAGTTCTAGGCGGTTTGTCTTGTGTATGTGATTGTGTAGGACATGTATCTCCTATGGGATTTTCGGGGGGTTGTGTTTCATCATCATCATCATCTTCATTAAGACTGTCGGTAAAATGTTGTTGCATTGCCTCATGATCTAAAAGTGGATTATTCCACCAACATCAATACCTAAATTAGGTGTTTCTTCCAGAAATGTTTCCTCATTAAGCCCACCCCTAACAATACGACTACTACTACCGGCATCACGTCTTAATCTCTTTGACATTATTAAATAGAATTAATTTAAATCACAATCAAATAAATTACAAGAAAATAAATTACAACAAATTAAATTGCTAGAATTAAATTGCATAAATTAAATTGCGAAAAATAAATTGCTAGAGTTAAATTGCGAAAAATAAAGATAGAGTTGGAACGACGGTACCAAATTGCCGGATTAATTTTCAACAAAGTGAAGGCGGATAGAATTGCAAATCCACCAAAGCTACTTCGGATTGTTGCAAAATCACCAACTCCACCAACAATATTATAATTGTAAAATTAATAACTGAAAGTTGAAACTATAATAAGACTTTGTGGCTAATTATTGCAAAATAACTATAATTGAGAGATTGAAATTTGAGAGAAAGAGAAGAACAGTGAATTAGTGTGAATTAAAATGAAAATGACGATGGGTTTATATAGGGGTGAGAGATGAGTTAAAGTGTTAAAAAAAAGTTTGGGGGGTTGGGGGGCCAAAAATTAATTTTATGACCGTTTGGCAACAGCTATTTTTGCAAATGGACTGTTGCCAACGGTCCATTAATGGACAAAGGCCCAAGGCCAACGACTATAATTTTTTTTTTATTTCACCGGTTTAACCGGTCCGGTTTCGGTTTCAAAAAAATCGAAACCGGACCGGTAATAATTAAATGATTACCCCGAACCGGTTAACCGGTTATACCGATTTCAATTTCGGTTCCGATTTTACCAATCCGGTTACCGATTTAACCGAACCGGTTGACGAGTTTATATGAGACCCACCAAGCAAATCATAAAGTTAACGTGGAATAAGCATAAGCAGATAACAAACTTATCAATTAACTAAAAGGACTAAAATGCCATTAACAAATAAGTTAATCAAAGTAAGAAAATACAATGTCAGTGGGCCCCTCAGATTCAACTGAGATTTCTAGCAGGTTTGAAATGGATAAACAACTGGGGACCCACAGGCATAATAACCTTTCGGCTGGTACAAAAGTAATTTAACTAAAGTGGAGGGATTTTCTTGTTCAGCGGTGGACGACGATTCTGCCTCCCCAAACCCGTGCTTCTATATAGTAGTAAAATTTGACCTTTAATGAATGAGTAAACCCATCAACCGGTTCGGGTTAACTGATTCCAACTGGTAACCGGACCGGTAAAATCAAAATCGGTTAACCGTTTATTATATACTGGTCCGATCTCAATTTTTTTGGAACCGAAACCGGACCGGTTAAACCGGTGGAATTAAAAAAAAATTAAATAGAGCCGTTGGGGTGCTCTGTTAGACCGTTGACCAACGGTCCATTTGCAAAAATGGTCGTTGCCAAACGGTCCCAAATCCTTTCCCCCACCCCCCCCCCCCCCCCCCCCCAATCCCCCAAACGTTTTTTTAACACTTTAACCCATCCCCACCCCTATATAAACTCTTCTCCATTTTTATTTTAATCCACATCAATTCACTCTTCTCTTTCTCTCAAATCTCAATCTCTCAATTATAGTTACTTTGCAACAATTAGCCACTTTAAATTTCTCTCAAATAAATATTATAAAGTCTTATTATAGTTTCAATTATTAATTTTGCAATTATAATATTATAGGTGGAGTTGGTGATTTTACAACAATCCGAAGTAGCTTTGGTGGATTTGCAATTCTAACCGCCTTCACTTTGTTGAAAATTAGTCTGGCAATTTGGTACCTTCGTTCCAACTCTATATTTATTTTTCGCAATTTAATTTGTTGCAATTTATTTTCTTTTGATTTATTTTAGTGTGATTTAAATTAATTCCATTTAATAATGGCGACGAGATTTAGACGCGGTGCCGGTAGTAGTGATATTATTAGGGGTGGGCTTAATGAGGAAACATTTGTGGAAGAAACACCTAATTTAGGTATTGATATTGGTGGAAATAATCCGCTTTTAGGTCATGAGGCAATGCAACATCATTATACCGACACTTTTAATGAAATTGATGATGATGATGAAACACAAGCCCCCGAAAATCTCATAGGAGATACATGTCCTGCACAATCACATACATAAGACAAACTGCCTAGAACTCGCAAGCCAACCGCTAAAATTTGGAAATTTATGACTAAGGATGGGAAAAACAAATAGCTAAATGTATCCTATGTGAATAAGTATTTGCTTTTAGGTAAGAAATTAGTAAGGATGGTGGAACGGGTACACTAAATGGTCATATAAGAAAGAAACATATGGATGTTTGGGGAGAGCAAACGGGTTCAAATGTGGGGGGTATTCAAATGACGATAGACCCACCAACCGGTAAAAAATTTAAGTATTGCAACAAAAACGAGCGTGTAGAAATAGCTAAAATGGTAGCTTATGATTGTTTACCATTTTCCTTTCCTTCGGGTTTACAGTTTGTTACTTACATTCAACGTTGTTATAATCCGTTATTTGTCGTACCGCTGATTTGGGTCTTAGTCTTAACAAGTAAGATTTTTTTGCTATTACATGTCATTGGGTTGATGACAACTGGGTTATGCAAAAAAGAATTATAACTTTTTTATATGATGAAGGAAAAGGCCGTCACGATGGAAATTTTTTAGCGGATTCAATGTCTACTATTATGAGATTTTTTAACATTTATAGAAAAACACTTTGTATTACTTTAGATAATGCTTCTAATAATACAAAGGCGATAGGTCTTATAAAAAGAGAACTAAACCCTCCGCTAAGATATATTTTTCATGTAAGATGTAGTTGTCACATTTTAAACTTAATTGTTAAAGATGGTCTTGTGCATTTTGAAGATTCTGTTCAAAAAGTTAGAGATGCGGTTGCGTTTCTTTTTTGTAATGCTAATAGGGGAAGAATTAGATATTTTAAGAATGCTTGTGTGGAAATAACCTTAGACCTAAGAAAATTCAAGTAGAAATTTAGACTAGGTGGAACTACACTTACATTATGCTACAACAAGCATATGAGTATAGGATTCCCACACAACAAATTCACAACAAATATAATATTAATAATGATGATTGGTTAAATCTTACGCATTGGGAAGATGTTAAGGAATGTGTTGAACTCTTATAAAAAATTTATAATGTAACTCTTCCTTTTTCTAAACAATTCTATCCACGGTAACCGAAATTTTATCCTATTTAGCGAAAATAACTAGAGTTTTACAAGAGTATAAATATAAACTCGGTTATCAAGCGGTTATTTTTTATATGACAACAAAATTTAAGAAGTATTTTTTTCACATCTCAACTTCATTTATATTGGTTTCTCTTTTAAATCCTTGTTTAAAAGTGTCTTAGACTAAAGTATTGGTTGGTCGGTCAAATTTATACATTTTTAGAAATTGAAGAGGGAGTTCAACCATCTTTAGCTGAAACCGAACTCGCTATTGATGACGAGTTTAGAAAAGTTTTTACTCATTATTCTAATTTGAAAGAACATTCTACACCCGTTGCTCCACACCCTACTATTTCTCAAAGTAGCAAAAAGGGCTTGTCGGGTTTAAAAGTTTTACATTCACATCCAACTCCTTCTTGTGGTGCAAATGAATACCACTTTTATTTGATGCAGCCAAATGTGGATATCAAGGAACTAGATGAGTTGGAAGTCTTAGCATGGTAGAAGAAATACAAGGTAAGTCATCCGATACTTTAAAAAATGGCTCGAGATATCCTTACGGTTCAAGTATCAACCGTGGCTTCGGAGAGTGCATTTATCCAAGAAAGACAACAAATTGAAGACCATAGACATTCATTATCCGGCTTTAGCTTGCAAGTATTAGTGTGTATTCGCGGTTGGATTAGATCGGAGCGACGCAACCAAAACTTAGAAGCGGAGGAAGGCGAAGAGGAAGAGATTGAAGATTCGATAGCAAGTGGACCGGACCAAATGAAAGACTTTGAAGATATCTCCATGGCCGAATATGATATGGGGGAAATTAACCAAATGATTGAGAATTGGTGATTTTATTATTCTACTATTTCTTTGCAACTCATGTATTATTTGCAAGTTAGAAAAAACTACAACTTGCAAATAAATGTTATCCAAGAATGAATAAAATATATGGCTCATTGAGCTTTCTTGTATTTACTTGTGTTCATATTTTTACTTATATTAAGTTAGGAATATACCTAAATATACTAAGAATATACTTATAATATACATCTACTTAAATTAAAAACTAGAAAGTTATATATTTGAAAAATAACTAAAATATACTAAAATATACTAATAATATATATATATATATATATATATATATATATATATATATATATATATATATATATATATATATACATACTATACAAAAAATAAAAATAAAAAGGTTTTGGACGTGTCCGAACCGAACCGATTTCAGATTTTTAACCGGTAAATCGAAATCAATTTTTTAACCGGAAACCGGCCAGTTTGTTAACCGGTTACTGGTCCGATCCGGTTCAAACCTCCACCAGTTCCGATTTTTTAATCGGAAACCGGCCAGTTTGTTAACCGATTACCGGTCCGGTCCGGTTCAAACCGGTTAACAACTTTAAGTAGGGGATCTATCCAGTTTCTCCAGTGGTACCCTATATAGCTTATAATGGGTGAGACATAAATATGACAAGATGTGTGAGGAAGTATTTTATTACAATTATATTGTGGGCCCCACCAGTTTATGCTATTTTTACTCTTCTTTTCTTCTTTCAAGTTTTTTTGGTCATTTCTCTCTCCTCTTTCCTATTTTTCTCATTTTCTTTTTTTTTTTCATCAATTTTAAAACCAATTCTATTATACGCTGATCAATTTTTTTTTTAAATATTCTACCGTTTTATTATTTAGCTTTTCAATTTTTTCTTAAAAAATCAGTTAAACTCCGTACAAGTTTAAAAGAAAATAATTGGCACTCCAAAAAAAAATTAATATAAAAATTGATAACAAAAAATGAATGCCGGATACTTTTAAAAGTAAAAACACCTCAGGAAATTTATTGGAATTCTTTTTTTCCTTTTTCTTTTGGTATTTATTATTCAAAGTTGCTACATTCTTGTCACGACCCGACTAGGGGCCGCGACGAGCACCCGGTGCTAGCCCACCCAGGAACCCCCTTAGCTTACACCTACACTTATATCTAGGTGAGCCACATAATGAAACATGCATTTATATTCATCAATCATACTAGTCCCATTGGACGATAATGCTTTTATATCATCATTAACGTCTATGCCACATCAATGTATATGAGCCGACAAGGCTATAAAAAATGATATATAAAATATAGGCCGACAAGGCCAGACATATCTAATCATATACACGCGACAACGAGCCTCTAAGGAGAGTATAACATATCACATAAGCGGGACAGGACCCCCTATGCCCATAATTATGTACACAAAAGAATTAAGTACCCAAAAGCTATGGCTCTGAATGATATGGAGCTCTGCTATGTAATCTCTGAGAAAAGCAGCTATGGATCAAGCCTGTCTCCCTGTGCACCTGCGGGCATGACACGGCGTCCACAAACAAAAAGACGTCAGTACGAAGAATGTATTGAGTATGTAAAGCATGATCAATATCAATGAAAGCATAAATAGCAACATAAGAAAACGCGTAGGAGGGGAGATAGCAATATCATCGTCATAGGCACTTACTTGCCGTACATAGGAACTTTCCATTTCTAATGCGTGTTTGTGTACATACCTCCATATCCGTATCCGTAACCATTTACATATCCTTACTCACACCCATATCGTATTCATATCATATACATAATCATATCATATACATAGCATTTTACATAGCATACCTGACCACGTAGGATCAGTGTTTCATACATACTTGGCCAACCAAGGCTCAAGGTCACACATACTTGGCCCTACCAAGGCGTCAGGGTTACATCTACCTGGCCCTACCAAAGCGTCAGGGTTATCCGTACCATCTGCAGAGGTGTGCGCGCGTTACGTAATCATACACATACTTGTTTACATATCTTTCCCAGCCTTATAAGCTCGGGGTTCCATAACAGTCATACATATACATAATAGCTCATAAGCATCTTTACTTTTAACTTCATTACCATAATCGTCATCGTTATTATCGTCGCTATTACCATTATAATCGTCATCACTATCATTATCACTATTAACGTCATCCATCATATCTATCTTTATAGGCTTACTCGTTACGCGAAGAACTTAGTACAATCGTAGCGTATCAAGAATCGTGCGCTTACAAACTCGGAAGATCAAATCATTTGAAAGACAACATACTCGTATAGAGGATTTAGATGTTTGGCCAAAGAACCATGCCTTATGAAAGAAGGGTTAGCCTTACATATCTTTCCGTTGAACTATCTACCACTTGCACGTTCTTCTTCAACGCTCGCGTTTCTACCTTCATTAAAGTCATACTATCATTAGAATCGATAGCTAGTATGCATGACTAAAACTAGAGAAAATCGGACAGCATCTCCTTTATTCATACGACATTCCTCCATAACGTATATCAACTCCCATACGTCAATAATACATTCACAATGCCATAACAATAGTCATTATTCATCCACATCATCCATATTTCTTAATTTACCTTCAATCGCCCATATCCATGGTCATAATACATACGACTAAGTTCATTCACACACATTGCCTACCCCATGTTCTCAACATCATTTATAATATATTTACATCACAATACATCGAGAATCATAATTCAATTCAAACTATCTCTCAAAATGGCACTATCCCACATTCATGATCCATTTTCTATATTCTTCTATAATCCAAGTATTTTAACTCTTAAATACCCTAAACAACATAGAAATATCATGAATCTTATTTTAGATGTTGTAGGAACGAGCCTTGATGGATAGTACTTCACTTGAGCAAAACCCTAGTTTATCTCCATAAGGTTTTCTTGACTTGAATGATCTTTAATGGGTTTCCTTATATTTGATTCACTTGGTTTATGTTATTGATCCCCAAATATCCTTGAATTCTTGTGGAATATATGTAGAGAGATTTTTTAGAGAGAAGGGGTGTGATGTAGAAGTCAAATGAAATAAGCCTTGGTCCCCTTATTTAATGACTTAAAAATCTGATTTGAAGTGCACAGTGGTCGTAAACCCAGTTTACGGACAATATTCTAGTTTACGATCCGTATTCTGTGGGCGTATTTAAGCATAAAAAAACCAGAAAGTCAGGCTGAGACATGGTGATTTACGGACACAGTTTACGGGCCGTATTTCAGTTTACGGTCCGTATTTCAAGTCGTCTTTAACCATTCGAGCATTTGATAGAAAGTTGAAGTTTTGGAAGTCAAAATACGACATGGCAGTTTACGGGTCGTATACCACTTTACGATCCGTATTTCATTTTATGTCCAATTGGCCAAAATGCAAATCTGCAACTTTTCACATTTTTAGAACCTATAATTAGTCCTTATGGAGCATAACCTATCTCTTATTGCGATTGCCTTTGAAATCTTACTTAAGGCTATCAATTGTCATTTCTTACTCAGGGAAATATCGTATGCTTGTACTCCTTACTAGTTCATTCATTGAGCAACAAAGGAAGATTTTTCCGAGGCGTAACAATTCTGTACCCGAAAAATTCAAAGTTCTAAGTGTTATCAAAGTAGACCCTAAATTTAGTGGTGTGCAAAAATCGGTTTAATCAATAAACTGAACCGAAAAAAAAGCTATCTGTTTAGCAATCTATTTGGTTAATGAATTTTTAAGTTTTATGGACTACCGGCTCGATTTTAAATTTTAAGTTCTATTAAGGGCCTGTTTGGAAAGCCACCTGGTAATTGGAATTGGTGTAATTACTAGGGTAGTAATTACACAGTAGTGTAATTACAACGACATGTTTGTTTGTCATAACGTAATTACAGTGTAATTACAAGCGTGTTGTTTGGTTGCACAAGTGTAATTACACAGTCAGTTTAATTTAAAAATAAAATTTAATTATAAAAAATTTAAAATTAATATTTAAAAAATATTGCCTTTATAAATGATATTAAATTAGTTATTTAATAACACATTGTTTCTTGAAAATATATTAATTAATAATCATATATTTGTAACTAATATTGTAACAAAAATAATTGATATCTATATTTTCAAATTAATATTTAATTTTAATTAATTATAAAACTTAAAAGAAGACTTTTTTTGTGAGAACATCATGGATTGGATGTTTGAAAAAAAAATATTAATAAATATAATGCCATAACATTATTCAAATGTTTGACACAAAAAATCCATCAAATGTAAGTGAAAAATAAACACATGCAATGTGAAAGCAAATAACTTAAAATTGAAAATATAACCTAAATTCAAAATCCAAAAGGAAAAGTTCAACATAATACTCTTATGTCAAATTCCAACATTACATAGGTAAGTTCCAACGTAATTTAAGTAATTAATTCAAAAGAAAGGAAAAATATAAGTCCATAACCCCATTCACAATGAAATTCTACTTTAATAACGTTACCAATTATATGTCAAGTTTGTTAATAACTCATTCTTTCCAATATTAAGAGGTGTAGTTTCAAATATTAGAATAATAACACGGTTATGCTAAATGAATAAAATAAAAAATAAACAATACGAGCAATTACATGGAATCACAAGAAGTAAAGGTTGGAAATGAAAAGAAAGAAAATGAAAATAAATAATATAAAAAGAAAAATACTTTTTAAAAATAAAAATAATAAAAAAGTAAAAATAAAAAAGAAATTAAAATAATAGAAATAAAAAAATATTAAAAATCAAAAAAATTAAAATAATAGAAATAAAATAAATTGAAAATAAATTGAAAATAAAAATAAATTAAAGTAAAAAATTAAACAAACTAAAAAGTAGTCCTGTAATTACAGGGTGTAATTACACCCAATTCTCAGCCCCCCCTTGAGAATTGGAGAGTGTAATTACACCCTGTCAATTACACCAAATTTTCACATAACTGTGTAATTACTTAGTCAAACAAACAGGTCAAACTGTGTAATTACACCCAATTCCAATTACCTGGGTGGCTTTCCAAACAGGCCCTAAAAGTTATCAAAATTGATCATCGTTCTGACACTATGAATTCAAGCTTGATTAACAGACGGTAACCAAAGCAAGCAATATACAATTTGTATTAAATTCTTAGCTATTCATCCAAGTGATGGAAATGACATACTCCATTCTTTTCAATTTATACGACACTCTTTTCTTTTTTTAGTCTATCCTATAAAAAATTATACCGTTCTATATTTAGTAAAAAATCAACTTTAAATTTACCTTTTTATCTTTAATGATGATTTCTAGCCAGCAGAATTTCTATAGCTTGTTTTAGATCCCAAATTTCAAAAAAAAATCTTTATTTCTTAAATTTTATGTCAAATCAAACGTAGGGATCTAGTAACTCAGTTGGTTGGTTACCCAAACTCACCTTGTAGGTGAGGGTTTCTTGTAGGTGAGGGTTTAAATCCCCACACTCTAATCCCCTTTTCCTACCTTATATGTAATAAAAAAAAACAACTTAAAAAAAACAAAACCTTCATATAAAAAAATTGCGGTCAACGAATAACTTGTGTGACTCTTAATATCCGAACACCTGAGATGGGACGAAGGGGGTATTAGATTATGTTTTTGGTTATTATAAAACAATTAATTTATTGGGCATGGTGTTGGCTAATGGTGGTGGTGTGAGTAGTAACAAGTGTTGATGTTGACTGTCAGTAGTGTTGATGGTGATAGATAGTGGTGGCGGTTGATAATTGCGATGTCAGTAGTGTTGATGGTGATAGATAGTGGTGGCAGTTGATAATTGCGATGGATGATAGTGATAACTAATAGTGGTGTGAAAATGATGACGGTGAAAGAAACTAGTGCTTCATTAAACTCTTGGACACCTTCGTGGAAAACAACTCCAAAATGTCCAAATTACAGAGATTAGCATAGCATATCTCACGCATGCTTTTATTTCATACATCTATTATTAATAGTTTACAACAGATCATTGATTAGAAATCTGCAGTTGCCTCGGGTCTAGTACTCTCTCCTTCACAGACAAATCTGCCGTTTTTACCGAAATAGTAGCAACCCTTGTGACCTGTGCAACAGGTGGTGCATCCGGTGGGATAAATTATCGTCTTTCCACCTGAGCGAGGACATTTTGAATAAGCAATTCGTGGATCACAATTGAGGGTGCAAGGTTTTGGATTTTTGGGGTCAGACTCTCCTTCACAAATAAAATTTCCGTCAGCACTGTAATAATTGCAACCCTTGTAGCCTGCACAACAGTTGGTGCATATGGGATTCTTTGGACTCCCTTCTGAACGTGGGCATATCCCAAAGCCAAGATTACCACATTCTTTTGTACAAGCCTTGGCATCAGCATGTTCCACCGTGCTTACAAGTAGAAAAATCCCTACAATAAATATAGCTTGATATTAAGGAAAAGCAACACTACATCTGTATGTATCAAAGAAGAAAAGAGAAGGATAAAGAAGAATCTTACCAAGAACAATTAGTAGGTGAGCAAGGAAACTAACTTTGTGAACAGCCATTATGGATACTTTCTATATCGTGATTAATTACCTTGATTTCACTTTTGAGTGAGGAGGTCCATCCTTCTCCACCTATTTATAGCAAACGAGTAACAAAGAAAATAGTTAACTAGAACATTTTTCAAATAAGAAACTAATATTTTACTTTAGATAGATTAAAAATGAAATTCACCCACATCACCGGAGACGGATTGAGGTCCTCTCCATTTCCCTTCTCTCAATTTTCCTTTAAGTTTTATCTTAAATTAGGGACACATGACAAGTGTTACAATTAATGACTAAGATTTAATTGACCAAAATAAATCTTTAACCATGATTTATATAATTAATAACTTATCCATAAATATATTAAAATATTCTGTCTCTTCCTATTTTACGTTTCCCACTTTTTTTTTTCTGCCTACACAATATTCTGTGATATTACAAATTCACAGAATATATTTCATTATGCCATTACTAATTCACAAAATATATTACTAATTATATAGGATATCACCATCATTCAATTGGTGATATTTCTTTTGTTTTTCTTTATCTACACGATATCACCATTATTCAATTTGTGATATCTCTTTCGTTTTTCTTTATCTACACGATATCACCATTATTCAATTGGTGATATCTCTTTTGTTTTTCTTTATCCAATCCCTCTTTCAATATTTTTGAATTGATAACTTACACTCTATCTTCCAATTCCTTTTTGAGTATTGATAACTTACACTCTATCTTCTAATTCCTTTTTGAGTTAATCTTTTAGTCGGGAAACATAAAATAAGAAGAGAGAGAATATTTTAATATATTTATGAATAAGTTATTAATTATGTAAATTATGATTAGAGACTTATTTTAGTCAATTAAATCTTAGTCATTAATTTTAACATATGTCATGTTTTTCTAATCTAAGATAGAAGTTGAAAAAAATAGAGAGAAGGGAAATGGTGAGGAGCTCGGTACCGGAGAAGGAGGGAGTATCACTTAATCATTGTAATTCGTTGGCACTTAGGCCAATGAGACAACGAGATATTTTTAAATTTTTGTATGAGGTGTCACTGGCTCAATTCCTCTTCATATCGGTGGCCCAATTAAGGCCGGCTATTGCACAGTCTGTTTAACTCGCTAGCATCTTTTGCAAAAGTAATTGTATCAACTAAAATTAGAGATATTAAATCGCTCAAATTAAAGCAATATATGTAATTGGTAATTTCAGATGACTATCATAATTACGTAAATGTAGTAACCCAAAAATTAGGTGACTAACCTGCTGCAAGTTTTATTGTCCTGATTGAATAAAAATTAATTTGTATTAATAATGGTTAGTTAACGATTAATCATCTTATAAAAGGAATTAAACTGTATGAAAATATTTTGAGATGTCATACGAGCTTTAAATTCCATGGATTAGTATTCTTGCAGACAAAAAGAGATACTCGTAAATGGTGCATGCATTTTTTTCAGGATAGGAATCAGTTTAATTTTTAATTTGGTACTTCTATCATGTAACTGAATGAAATAATAAGATTTATCCACTATTCAATTGTACTTATAAATTATGAATTTGGCATAATATTCAGTCCGACATAATAAGAAAAAATCTAACATTTTCTTCTTCGAATTTGAAATTGGTGTAATTTTTAACAAGTTTTGTTGGGATCGTTGAAAATCACTTGTGTTTTAAATATGGGATCAGTTTGAAGGTGATTTGAATTATTGTTAGATCAAAATTTAAATTTCATCATTATTGGACCCACCTTAAAATAAATTAAAAAATAAAATAAATTAAAATAGATCACAGAAGAAAGAAACCAAAAAAATAACCATGTAATTACAGGGTGTAATTACGCCTAATTCTCAATCCCCCCTGAGAATTAGATGGTGTAATTACACCCCCTCAATTATACCAAATTCCCATCTAATCAAGTAATTACTTAATCAAACAAACAGATCAAACTGTATAATTATACTCAATTACGTCCAATTCCAATTACATGGGTTGCTTTCCAAACAGGCCCTTAGGAAAATTGTGTTTTGGACATGGGATCAGTTTGAAGGTAATTTAAATTATTTTCAGATCAAAATTTAAATTTCATCATTATTGGACCCACCTTAAAATAAAACGAAAAAAAGCATATTGTACAGTGTACACAGTGTGACCTGACAATGACAAGGAAAGGACTTGCCATTGTTGCGAAGCGGAATACCGAAGAAGAAAAGTTGATTAATCAATGACAAGAAAAGGACTTGCCTTTTTCATTTAATCGCTCATTTGGATTATCACTTTTGAATCTAACTTCTCTTCATTTCATAATTATTATCTAGAATGAGTAATTTAGATTTAATTAATTAATTAAATAATTATTATCTAGAATGAGTAATTTAGATTTAATTAATTAATTAAAATTAGTCTTAATTTTCCTTTTTGATGTAACTTCTAAGTAGGCATTTGGACATGCGATTTCATCTCTTGAGATGAAATCCTAAATCATCTAAAAACGCATGATTTAAAATTTCAAATCATATATAGATTAACAAAAAAAGGAAGTTCAAATCATAATTTCAATTTTTTTAAATGTAAGACTTGACTCATAAGTTTATATTTGTAAAAAAAGACCCATAAAATTTTTAAATGTAACAATGTTGGTTCGTCTTCTGGGTCATTTGATCGGGACATGCATGCTCGGCGTGAAGAGATTGTTCGTACCATGTAAGAAGATTATATTAAAGGTAGTTACATTACTATTCATGTTAAAGTTTTTTTTTATTGAACTAAAGTTTGATTAATTGATGTTGTGTTTTTCAGAAAGGTCTTCTAGTAGCGTATTAATTTTGCTATGAACTATGACTTGCTCATTTGGTAAGATTGTATAATAATTGAAAAAGTTTTGATGCTTTTCATAACTTTTGGGGTTTTTATGCCTATAAGAAAAAATGCAACTTAAGAAATCCAAATTGCATGTCCAACGCATGATTTCATCTAATGATTTCAAATCATGTCCAAACAGCTCTTAAATAAAGTATCTTTATGTACTGATTTGTTACTATGAGGGCAAGACAGTCTTTTGAAAAGTAGTTAAGAGTTAATTATGTAGGTAATCAACTCATTAATCCCTCATGGTCCCCTCGGCGCATTAGTATTCATTATTGGGATTTTTTTACTGAAATGGTATCCTTTGAGGAACAAATCCAATAAATGGTCAGAAGTGTTGTAACTTAAATGGTGAAAATACATGCCTGGCAGAGCACCTTCAATGTGCGGTTTTCACGTTTAAGAACAGACGGTCAGTTAAATATATTTACAATGAAAGTGTTACGCTATCCATGAGCCTTCAGTGGATATTTTGGAGAAAGACTCATCCCTTCTAAAGCAGCTTCATAGTAAATTTTACAATAAGAGATAAGGCACTGTCCCGACCGACCAACATGTCCAAAATGCCCCTGTTCAGACGTGGGATTGACATCCCATAGTGGACACAGTCGTCTGGCTCTCACTAACCAGCCTTTTTCCTTCATCTTCAAGAAAGTCCAGAAGAGTTGTACTGATGCATAATTAATATCCTCATAATTAATTATGCTTAACCTGACTTTCTAAATAATGTGGATATTGATCTATCGCTTGTATGTATTTTCGATATTCCGTTCTATGTGATACTGCTTATGAAGCATATGAATAAAGAAGCTAGGTTCTAAATTTATTAATCTTCTCTATTATTCCCACAATATATTGCAATATTTTATTATTACTGTTAATAATAATAATAATAATAATAGTAGAACTCCAAACAAAAGGAATACACAAGAATGCAAGATGCACCCACAATACGAAAGAAAACTGTTGACGGTAGATTATTTCATCCATTGGTGAGAAGCTGAAGCATAAGGGTGTCAAATGGGAGGCTCGGTTGGGGCAGAATAATGTAATGATCGAGTTAATAAATGAACGGATTAATGATCCATCTAAAAATTAATTGTATTGGGATGACCCAGCTAGGTAAAGATTGTTAAATAACGGGTTATAACCAACTCGCCAAACTCTTACCAAATTTTTTTTTTTTTTGTGTTTAGTTTCTTTAAATTTGTTTAATTATAAAGCAATTCTAACGAGATTTTTTTTCTCTTGCAATATACTATAACCTTTCAAGCTAGGAGAAATGTTAAAAAAAAAAATTGCCATATTTTATTATGGGTCAATTGGACTATATATTTAACCCAAATTTTAGATGATCCGAATTAAGCAGAAATAGACTGAGTTATAAATGAGGGATATATATTAACCTGTCCAAATTAACTTCATGAATTTGCAATGGGCATCCTTCGGAAGGACACTCATTTCATTTTTAGTCTTCTTAACACTTCTTCAACAATTTTAGATTCTTCCTCCTACTCCATCTTCTTTTCCTCAAGTATAGGTAGTTCTACAGGTAATCGATAAAAATATGGTAATTTTATTTTCTTTGTGAGTTCGTACAAAAAAATTCTTACCTACTTATGAATTTATTTATGGATTATTTTTGTAGATTTAATTGGGAATATCATATTACCTAGAAATTTATCTGGGATTTAGTTACTGCGATTTTACCTGGGGATTATTCCATGGAGATTTACCTTAATATTATATTATCGAGGGAATTATCTAGGGATTTGTTGCAACAATTTACCTGGGATAATATCTTGAAAATATACTTGAAAATTAAATATATTACCTAGGGAATTGTTTGGGATTTAGTTTCTGTGTGCGATTTTACTTGAGTATCATTTCATGGGAATTATTTGGGGATGTGAAGAGGAGATGTGCGGATGCCCCAATGGGGAGGTGTGAGAGATTGGCTATGGATGGCTTCGGGAGAGGTCGAGGTAGGCCTAAGAAGAATTGGGGAGAAATGATTAGGTAGGACATGACGCAGGTACATCTTACCAAGGACATGACCTTAGATAGGATACTGCGGAGGACGCGGACTAGAGTAAAAGGTTAGTAGATAGTTAAGCATGTCTCGTGTGTCCTTCCATCCTAATAGGTGTAGTATTACCTTTGTTGTTTCTTGTCTTTCGATTTCCTGTTACTATCTGCTATCTCTGGTACTTCAATTATCATGTTAGTTTGCTGCATTTATTATTATTTTTCTGCATAGTGCTTATCTATGATATTTTATCATGATTTCTTTACTTTCTTCAATCCTTGTCTAACATTTTTGTCATGTATTATCTTGAGCTGAGGGTCTTTTGGAAACAGTCTCCCTACCTCCCAAGTTAGGGGTAGAGTCTGTGTACACTCTGCCCTCTCCAGACCCCACTTAAGAAATTTTGTTGTTGTTGTAAGGAATTACTTTGGGATATTGTTGTGCAATTTTACTTATATAGTTACTGGTAGATGTAGTTAACATATTGGTCTTATATAAAAGTAACCTCATTTTGGATTGAATATTGCAAAATAATTAATTTGTCCGTATATTTTACTTCATCCTTTTAAATAGGGAGTTATATTACTTTGTAACACTGACTTAGGTTTTAGGTCCTTTAATTTCTGACATATATCAACATGCTTCTGCTCTGTGTTTAATTTGATGTTCAAATTAAAATCATCTTATTATGGTCTCCAGCTTAAAAACATCTTATACTGTCGTAATTATAACTAGTGGATGGACACTTGCATGTCTATCTGCTATAATTTATAGGTAATTACCATAAAAAGTAAAAAATTTAATTTGAAACCTAAGGTTACAGAGATCATTTAAACTTCTTCATGGTATGTCTCTCGTGCACCAATTATACAAATGACTAGCAAACAATGCCCGTGCATTCTTTAACATGATTAATTTGGTTACTCAATTTAGTTTGTCTTTATATGCAAAGGATATCGTGATTCTCTTTAGTGAGTCTCTATATTTTTTTTCTTTTCGTCTTATTTTTCTCCTTAATTTCTCATTTGTTGTTAAAATTTATCTTATTTTGGTTATGTCCGTCTCTTTTTATATTTAGTAAGTTGATAATTCAAATATCGTACATATCAAGTTTATAATCACAAGATTCAAAAGATATTTTATTAATGTTCAACTTCTGAAATGTACATATGTTAGTCCCTGCTTAGAGTACAATTTTAGTTGCTTTTTGTACAACTTATTGTTATTGTGTTCGTCCACCTTGGGAATAGACATATATTTTTAGTAATGTGGCCAAGTAATATGGGACGAACAAAGTACTTCATTTTTATTAATTCTTAAAGAACGTGAAAAGTCAAGTATAGTAATGTGGCTAAGTAATATGGGACGAAAAGAGTACTTCATTTATTAATTCTTAAAGAACGTGAAAAGTCAAGTAATGTGGCCAAGAAATATGGGACGGAGGGAGTACTTCATTTATTAATTCTTAAATAATGTGAAATGTCAAAAGTGAACAAGTAAAAGTGCATGGAGGAAATAAATATGTATCGGATAATTAAAATTGAAATACATACATGTTTATATGAGAAGAAAATAAATATTCAGCAAGAACATCAAAAGTCAAAAGTAAACAAGTAAAAGTGCACGGAGGAAATAAATATGTGTCGGAGAATTAAAATTGAAGTGCACACGTTTATACATGAAAAGAGAATAAATATTCAATACTATGACATATATCCATGTGGGCTTTATTAATTGTTAAAAAACGTAAAAAGTCAAAAGTGAACAAGTAAAAGTGCACAGAGGAAATAAATTTGTGTAGGAGAATTAAAATTGAACTACATATGTCTATACATGAGAAGAGAATAAATATTCAGCAAGAACGTGAAAAGTCAAAAGTGAACAAGTAAAAGTGCACGGAGGAAATAAATGTGTCGGAGAATTAAAATGGAAGTGCATACGTCTAAATATTAAGTAATATGACATATGTCAACGTGGGATAAAAAAATAGTTGGATAAAGTGTACAAGTTATATAGCTTATGGTACAAACATTCATTGAGTGTACAATTTGTAAAGCTTAGGGTACAAGTTAGAGCAGTTGTGTTCGTCCATCTTTCATGCTTATATATATATATATATATATATATATATATATATATATATATATATATATATATATATATATATATTGTTTGGGTCCAATCTACATACATTAATAATAGAATATTTTAAACCTTTAAATTAATCGAATTAATTAAAATTCAAGTTATCAACTGATGCTTAAATATTGCTATTGTTTTATCTTAAAGAGGGGAAAATAATTTCCTTTTAAACAAGTCCGTCTTTTAAAAAGTATTAATAAAATTTTGCAAACTTTATATTCTTAGTAAACATTAATATAATAAAGTTTTGGATACTGAGCACAAACCACAGTGTTATACTAATCGTGTTTTGAACATACAACTTATTAGTAATATAAGTAAAAAGATTCAAGCGAATTTTTATTTAAAAAGCTGACAAAATAATGAATAAAATAATTGTAATTTGAGAAATTATATAACCAATTAACATTAATAAGAACAAATTTTGAAATAAAATAAAAATATATGGGTCAAAAAAATTAATATGATGTGTAACTATATAACATAAACTTTAGTAGAATTTAAATTAAATTTTAAAGAAAATACATTTATGATGTGAGACTACACGATAATATTTTCACTAAATTGATATAAATGATAAAAGTACCTATTAACAATATATCATTGTAATTATGAAAGAAGAACAGAAGCAAGTATTGTATCATGTTAACAACTTTTCTACTGTTTGTCGAGATAAATTACGCATTTGAATTATGCACTAAAATTTCTAATTTTTATTTGTGAATGGTAAGTAAGAAATGATTGATCTTCAGGAGAATAATGTATAATGACTCACGGTTGTTGTATAAAATACCATTCAATCTAAGAAGCAAATATATATCTTTGCAAACCTAATAAATTTATAGCATTAAGCGATAGTAAAAAACAAATACAATGTTAGATTCTTAGTGCTTTACAACTTAAGAAATGAATGTTCTCATAATTAAAAACTAATAAGTTATGTTACTTTATTAAATTATACTACTAAAGTTTTGGTTAGGACCAGTAGAATACAAAGATTTTAACTAAACAAAAATTTTGAGATGAAATGAAACCAAATAATTTCCTGTACATACTTAGCTTCTTCGAACGAAAATGTTGTCATACTAATATTATGTTTGTCGTTAGCTCAACTTAGACCTGTTGGGCCTGTGCGAAGCATGGGCATCAACATCTATATATATATATATATATATATATATATATATATCACACGGGCATCAACATCTAGTGTGTGTATATATATATAATAGAAATTTAGATGTGCCGATGTAATTAATCTATTGGCTTCTATAAATTAATTCGACCTTTAATGAACGAGTCGCAATAGAAAAAACACCTCTCAGTAAACAATTCAATTAGATTGGTAATTTCAGTTGACTATCATAATTACGTAAATGTAGTAACCCAAAAAATTCGGTGACAAACCTCCTGTAAGTTTTATTGTCCTGATTGTAAAAAAAATAATTTGTATTAATAATGGTTAATTAACGATAAATCATCTTATAAAAAGGACTTAAATTGAGTATGAAAATATTCTGAGATGTCATACGAGCTTTAAATACCATGGATTAGTATTCTTGCAAACAAAACGAAATACACGTAAATGGTGCATGCATTTTTTCAAGGGAATATGGCTAAAATGACACCTATACTATGGCCGGATTTGCATCTACACACTTATACTTTACGGGTGTTCTATTACCCTCAATAATTTTTAGATGGAATTAACAAAACACTATGACCAGATTTGTGATATAAGGTGGATTACACGCACCTATTCTACTAGTTAAATTCTTATTTTATTTTTTGGCCATCTCCTCAGCCATCCACTATTGTCGGAAAAGTCTATATCTCACTTTTAGTTTTGGGCACACGCCCATGTCGTTGGCATCAGCAGTTCGCACTTCCATTTTTTATTACTTTATCACTGTTGCGCACCGAAATCTGGTGAAAATTCAGATCTGATTCATCTCAGTTTGTTCAGAGATTGATGGGTGGAGTTCTTGTTCTCCAGCGTCACGGCGTTTCGCCATCGAAGAGACATTGTTCGATGAGTTTTTATGATTATCGGCAAGCATCACTGCCTGTAGGCCTGAGCGCTTTTGTTCCTTTTCTAGTAAGGTCTCCATTTTTTCCTATTGGAGGTGGATGAAATTTTTATTGGATTTGTTTAAAACTTATTGAAAAGTGTAATCTTTATGGGTTTTCGGTAGTGGGTAGTGTAGATCCAAACCCATCCTTTTATCAAATTAGATCTGACCGAGATTTGGAAGAAAAAAGGAAGAAATTTGACCAATTTTCCTTCAAAAGGTGCTTGATAAGGCTTCCATGAATGAGTAGACCAAAAAAAGGCAATTGCAGCAGAATGCTTAAGAGATCAGTTCAGCGCCAAACAAAAGCAAGTTCACTGAAACTTTAATGGTCGGAAAAATTGGACTTGCCTTTTTCATTTAATCGCTCATTTAGTTTATCACTTTTGAATCCAAATTCTCTTCATTTCATAATTATTCTCTAGAATGAGTAATTTAGATTTAATTAATTAATTAAAATAGTCTTAATTTGCCTTTTCCATGTAACTTCTAAGTAGACGTTTGGACATGGACATGTGATTTCATCTCTTGAGATGAAATTATAAATCATCAAAAAACGCATGTTTTGAAATTTCATATCATATATATATATATATATATATAAGGAATTTCAAATCATAATTTTAAACTTTTTAAATGTAAGACTTGACCCATAAGTTTATATTTGTAAAAAAAGACCCATAAAATTTTTAAATGTAACAATGTTGGTTCGTCTTCTGGTCATCTGATTGGAAAATGCATGTTCAGCGTGAAGAGATTGTTTGTACTGTGGGAGGATTATACTAAAAGTAGTTACATTACTATTCATGGGAGGATTATTTTTAACTAGACCACATATATTTGGCAGATGGAGTAACAGTATGCAATTATATTTTTAACATATTGATTTAAAAAAAAATCTACCAATAACAAATAAATTATTATGAAGCAAAAAATAAAATTGAAAAAAAAAAGAAAAGAAAAGCGTCTAAGGAAGTTTGTTTTTGTCATTAGGTTGAAGGTGCCTTAGCAAGTACGAGTCTTTAGGCTCTGCAAAAGTTGTTTTAGTTGTCACATCATACAAGAAAAACTTAGTTTTTTAGATTCTTCGACTTTAAAAATTTATTCTGAAGGCGCTTTTGAAAAGATGAGCCCTTCTCCAAAGTTTGAAATATCCACTGAAGGCTCATGAGTAGCAGAGCACCTTTAGAGTAAATATATTTAACGGGTCGTCTATTTTTAGACGTGAAAATCGCACACTGAAGGTGCTATGTTAGACATGCATTTTCACCATTTAAGTTACGAAAATTCTAACAAACCCTTTTGTTGGATTTGTCCCTCAAAAGACACTATTTCAGTCAAAAATTTCATTATTGGCTTTCAAACTAGAACATATGATAAGAATGGAAATTTGGTTGATTCTTCTTTAATTACTTTTCTTCTTTTGATGATTGTAACAATGGTGGTGGAGGTGATGATAATAATGGTTGAGGAGAGGGATAAGGAGCAAGAAAGAATGATTGGTGGTAGAAGTTGTGGCAGGAGAAGAAAAATAAGAAATAAAAAAAGTTAAAATTCAAAATTAGGGGGAAGGGTCAAATTTGCACTTAAACTTTGGGAAAGTGTAAAATTTGCTTGAACTATGCGAAAAGTTCAAATTTATCATCAGTTTGGTGTGAAGCTTCTACTATTTAAAATAAGAGAAAATTTATTTTATTTCACATAGTTCAGGGGCAAACTAGACACCAATTAGTACGACTAGGGCATATTTGACCCCAACTAGTACGACTAGGGCATATTTGACCCCAACTATTCATGGAAGATAAATTTGTTCCGTTTTGAATGTTCAAGGGCAAATTTGACCCTTTGTCAATAGGATGATAAAATTAGCTCAAAAAAATATGATTCATCCAAGTTTATTGATCCGCTCATTTTTTTCTTCTCTATTTTTCATGTGAAATTTATTCAGACACTCAACATTTGTGTGATTCTATTATTTTATTAATTGGACCGTGACAAAAGGATTGGAACATTAATTCCTAGGTTTTAAAACACTTAAAGACAAAAACTCCAGATAATCAATTCCAAGGGGAAAACATTTATAATTAAGAAACTATGCTTAGATATTATACTAGACGGCCTATGCCCGTGCTGTGCACGGGCCCAACACTTTAGATTATAGTGCATCTATGTGTATGTAGTTGTCTTTGAATAGTGATTATATATATATATACATATATATATATATATATATATATATATATTATGTTCAAAACACGATTAATATAACAATGTAGTTTGTGCTCCGTATCTAAAATTTTATTATGTTAATGTTTGCTACGAATACAAAATCGGCAAATTTATTAATATTTTTTAAAAGAAAAGACTTGTTTAAAAGGAAACTATTTTCCTCTCTTTGAGATAAAATAATAGCAATATGTAACCATCAGTTGATACTTTTAATTTTAATTCGATTAATTTAATTGTGTAAAATACTTATTATTTTTTATCAAATTTTGATTTGGATAATTCTAATTCAAATTATTAAATTAATTTTACATGTTTAAAACAAAACAAAGTAGAAATTGATTTTATATTTAAACGAAGAAATACTATTTTTTAATTTTTGGTAAATATTCTCGGTTTAGCTCATTTTACTTGTCATGTTGTCTTTTGCATGATTTTTTAAAAAAACGTCGATTATAATTATAATTTGACTAATTTACCTTAGTCATTATTTGATCTCCATTTGATTTTTTTTTACGACATTAATCTCTTTTCACATTTATTAGAGTAAGAATAAAAATAAAAAAGTAATTAAATTCTATCTTATTTTAAAATATAAATATTTTAAGTATATTTATTTTAGTGAACATAACAAATAAATGACATGGCGGAATAGTGCACTGAACTTTCTAATTTTTACGCATTTGAATTATGCACTGAACTTTCTAATTTTTATTTGTGAATGGTAAGTAAGAAATGATTGATCTTCAGAAGAAAAATGTATAATGACTCACGGTTGTTGTATAAAATACCATTCAATCTAAGAAGCAAATATATATCTTTGCAAACTTAATAAATTTGTAGCATTAAGCGATAGTAAAAAACAAATACAATGTTAGATTCTTAGTGCTTTACAACTTAAGAAATGAATGTTCTCATAATTAAAAAATAATAAGTTATGTTACTTTATTAAATTATACTACTAAAGTTTTGGTTAGGACCAGTAGAATGCAAAGATTTCAACGGAACAAAAACTTTGAGATGAAATGAAACCAAATAATTTCCTGTACATACTTCTTCGAACGAAAATGTTGTCATATTAATATTATGTTTGTCGTTAGCTCAAATTAGACCTATTAGGCCTGTGCGAAGCATGGGCATCAACATCTAGTGTATTTATATATATATATATATAACACGGGCATCAACATCTAGTGTGTGTATAATAGAAATTTAGATGTGCCAATGTAATTAAATCTATTGACTTCTATAAATTAATTCGACCTTTAATGAACGAGTCGCAATAGAAAAAACACCTCTCAGTAAACATTTCAATTAGATTGGTAATTTCAGTTGACTATCATAATTACGTAAATGTAGTAACCCAAAAAATTAGGTGACAAACCTCCTGTAAGTTTTATTGTCCCGATCTTAAAAAAATTAATTTGTATTAATAATGGTTAATTAATGATAAATCATCTTATAAAAAGGACTTAAATTGAGTATGAAAATATTCTGAGATGTCATACGAGCTTTAAATACCATGGATTAGTATTCTTGCAAACAAAACGAAATACACGTAAATGGTGCATGCATTTTTTCAAGGGAAAATGGCTAAAATGACACCTATACTATGGCCGGATTTGCATCAACACAATTATACTTTACGGGTGTTCTATTACCCTGAATAATTTTTAGATGGAATTAATTCAAAATACTATGGCCAGATTTGTGATATAAGGTGGATTACACGCACCTATTCTACTAGTTAAATTCTTATTTTATTTTTTGGCCATCTTCTCAGCCATCCACTATTGTCGGAAAAGTCTATATCTCACTTTTAGTTTCGGGCACACACGCCCATGTCGTTGGCATCAGCCATTGGCGAACTCCACTTCGCACTTCCATTTTTTTTTATTACTTCATCACTGTTGCACACCGAAATCTGGTGAAAATTCAGATCTAATTCATCTCAGTTTGTTCAGAGATTGATGGGTGGAGTTCTTGTTCTCCAGCGTCACGGCGTTTCGCCGTCGAAGAGACATTGTTCGATGAGTTGTTATGATTATCGGCAAGCATCACTGCCTGTAGGCCTGAGCGCTTTTGTTCCATTTCCAGTAAGGTCTCCATTTTTTCCAATTGGAGGTCGATGAAATTTTTATTGAGTTTGTTTAAAACTTATTGAAAAGTGTAATCTTTATGGGTTTTCGGTAGTGGGTAGTGTAGATCCAGAGCCATCCTTTTATCAAATTAGATCTGACCGAGATTTGGAAACAAAAAAAGAAGAAATTTGACCAATTTTCCTTCAAAAGGTGCTTGATAAGGCTTCCATGAATGAGTAGACCAAAAAGAGGCAATTGCGGCAGAATGCTTAAGAGATCAGTTCAGCGCCAAACAAAAGCAAGTTCACTGAAACTTTAATGGTCGGAAAAATTGGTGCTCCAACGACTGTTTGGAAAGGAAGGATTAGAGATGATGTGTTAATTTAATTAAATATAATATTAAATTAAAGGAGAAAAAGATATCAGCTTTAATTTAGTGATAATATTCAAATGTAATTAAATATAAAGATGCCAACTAGTAAGTGACACGTGTATATGCTAATCAGCTTTTAATATATCTTTGGACTCTCACACTCTAACAGAGTGAGCACAAACTCTCTACCTGTCATCACTTAAGGGTGTGTTAGTTCCATTTAAAAACTGTCCGGGAGAGGGGAGAGGGAGTGGGGTAATAGAACCCCCGTAAAATATGAGGGTGTTGCTGCAAATCTGGTCATAATATGAGTGTCACTTTAGTCATTTTCTCTATTTTTCAGGACAGGAGGGAAACAATTTGTAGAGTTTAATTTTTAATTTGATACTTCTATAATGTAACTGAATGAAAGAATAAAACTTATCCACTATTAAATTGTACTTATAAATCATGAAATATTCAGTCAGACATAATAAGAAAAATCTAACATTTTCTTCTTCGAATTTGAAATTGGTGTAATTTATAACAAGTTTTGTTGGGATAGTTGAAAATCACTTGAATTTTAAATACGGAAAAGGCTCAAATATGCCATCGAACTATCAGAAATGGCTCATTTATGCCACTCGTTGAAAGTTTGGCTCAAATATGCCACTGCCGTTACCTTTTTGGCTCATCCATGCCATTATTCACTAACGGTGGTTTTAAAATACCAGATATGTCACGTGGCAAAAATTTATTGGTCCATGTCACTTAAATGAAAACCAGCCAAAATAAATCCTAACTATACAACGAGTGACATATTTGAGCCAAACTTTCAACGAGTGGCATAAATGAGCCATTTCTGATAGTTCGATGGCATATTTGAGCCTTTTCCGTAAATATATTTCAATGAAGGTAATATATAATATAAAATATAAAATAATTAATAATTAATAAAAATAGGGGTATATTCTATAACAAATTCCTAAAAAATTAGCTATTTATATTTTATATGAATTATATATATATATATATATATATATAGAGAGAGAGAGAGAGAGAGAGAGAGAGAGAGAGAGAGAGAGACGCCCACGCGCACACACACATACAAATATATGTAAAAATAAACAGTAATATGTATTTGTATGTGTGTATGGGCGCATGTGTATATATATACTTAATGCATCTAGTATTAAAATATCAATCATAAAAGTAATATTTAATTTTGTGATAAATTCATAAATGGATTATTCTACTTAAAGTATGAATTTAGATAAAAATGTATAAATAGGTTAAAAAATAAATTTTCTATAATATAAAAAGGTATTACATAGATGGAGGATTGAAAATACCAAGGGTAAAATAGACATTGTTTAGGATAAAGGGGGAGAACGTCTATTATTCATAATTGAGGGGGGATTTTGATTTTTAAAGCAAAATTGGGGGGTTGAAAATCAAATAGGACACTTTTTCCTCTATATACTTGTCTTTGCAAATGAAAAGTTTATTCCTTGATTAGAAATGTGCTTGTTGAATAATTTCAAATACTTAACGTCTCCGGATAAGTATATCCAAGCTTAATAGTGAGTAATCTGGATTCTGGATAATTAACTTCAGCTTTGGAGCATAAAAGACTCAAATATGCCATCGAACTATCAGAAATGACTCATTTATGCCACTCGTTGAAAGTTTGGCTCAAATATGCCACTCGTTGTATAGTTAGGATTTATTTTGGCTGGTTTTCATTTAAGTGACGTGGACCAATAATTTTTTGCCACGTGGCATATCTGGTATTTTAAAACCACCGTTAGTGAATAATGGCATGGATGAGCCAAAAAGGTAACGGCAGTGACATATTTGAGCCAAACTTTCAACGAGTGGCATAAATGAGCCATTTCTGATAGTTCGATGACATATTTGAGCCTTTTCCGTTTTAAATATGGGATCAGTTTGAAGGTGATTTGAATTATTGTTAGAACAAAATTTAAATTTCATCATTATTGGACCCACCTTAAAATAAATTAAAAAAGAAAATAAATTAGAATAAATCACAGAAGAAAGAAATTAAAAAATAACCATGTAATTACAAGGTGTAATTACGCCTAATTCTCAATCCCCCCTTGAGAATTGGATAATGTAATTACACCCCCTCAATTACATCTAATTCTCACCTAAGTGATTACTTGATCAAACAAACAAATCAAATATAATTATACCCAATTACATCCAATTTCAATTACACGGGTTGCTTTCCAAACAGGCCCTTAGGGAAATTGTGTTTAGGACATGGGATCAGTTTGAATGTAATTTGAATTATTTTCAGATCAAAATTTAAATTTCATCATTATTGGACCCACCTTAAAATAAAACGAAAAAAAAAAACATATTGTACACACCGCGCGACTTGATAACGACAAGGAAAGGACTTGCCATTGTTGCGAAGCGGAATACCGAAGAAGAAAAGCTGATTAATCAATGACAAGGACTTGCCTTTTTCATTTAATCGCTCATTTAGTTTATCACTTTTGAATCCAAATTCTCTTCATTTCATAATTATTCTCTAGAATGAGTAATTTAGATTTAATTAATTAATTAAAATAGTCTTAATTTGCCTTTTCTATGTAACTTCTAAGTAGGAGTTTGGACATGTGATTTCATCTCTTGAGATGAAATTAGAAATCATCCAAAAACGCATGTTTTGAAATTTCATATCATATTATATATATATATTATTGCGGTATAATTACCATATATTACCATATATTAGTTAGTTTTCTTGTTTCACTAGGGTTCAAGATTGTATCCTATATATATTCTCTCTTGGTGAATGAATGAAATAAGTCAAGATTGTATAGTTTCTACATGGTATCAAGCCACACGTTTTTTTTTCTTCTCTTCATCGTAAATTTCCATGGCCGGTGACGCCGTACCTCCTCCACCACCACCCAAAATTGAGTCTAATTCTCCCTATTTTCTCGGTCCTCAAGACCGACCCGGGGACTATATCACGCCTACTCGTTTCAAGGGCGCATCAAATAACGCTGCCGTCGGTCAGCACTTTACTTCCGATCAATAGAAGGCTATTACGGGATTTTTTGGTAATGCTACAATTCCCGAAAATCGCTTGAATGGTAAGTTTGATGTTTTTTCTTGGATTATTGACACTGGTGCTACTCATCATGTTACCAGTGAGAAATCTTGGTTGTTTGATGTCCATACTGTTGATTGTCCTATTGGTTTGCCTAATGGTGAAAAGGTGTTTACTTCTTTGGAAGGTTCTGTTCGACTGTCAGATAAATTCACCTTACATCATGTCCTTTATGTGCCTTATTTACGTTGCAACTTACTCTCCATCCCCCAACTTACTGATAATTTACATACTATTGTCTCTTTTAATTCTTATATGTGTGCTATTCATGACCCACTGAATGAGCTGATTGGAACGGGAGTTAGGAGGGACGGACTATACTATTTTAGCAAACCGGACGGACTATACTATTTTAGCAAACCGGACGTGGTGCAACATGTGTCTACTGTCGTGGAAACGTCCGCATTGGAATTGTGGTATCGACGATTGGGGCATCCTTCCGAGAGAGTAGTTAAGTTGCTTCCTCATGTCAGTAGTGATAAGAGTAGTTTAGCAAAGGATTGTGAAGTGTGTTTACGTGCTAAGCATCCTAGAGACAAATTTCCTTTAAGTGATAATAATGCATCTAGAATATTTGAGAAAATACATTGTGATTTGTGGGGCCCATATCGCCATGTTTCGTGGTGTGGAGCTCGTTATTTTTTAACAATTGTTGATGATTTTTCCCGGGCTGTTTGGATTTACTTGTTGGTTGATAAAACAGAAGTGTTTCCGATGTTGATGGCTTTTGTTGCTATGGTTGATCGACAATTTAATCAAACAATTAAAGTTGTACAAAGTGATAATGGTACAGAATTTAATTGTTTGATCGATTATTTTTCCGCCACTAGTATTTTGTTTCAAACCTCTTGTGTGGGTACTCCGCAACAGAATGGGAGGGTAGAGAGGAAGCATAAACATGTGTTGAATATTGCGAGGGCTCTCAGATTTCAGGCCAATTTGCCTATTTTTTTCTGGGGTGAATGTGTATTTGCTGCATCCCATCTCATAAATCGTACCCCCAAACCCAAATTGGAAAATAAAACACCTTTTGAAACTTTATTCAATAAACCTCCTTCTTTTGATGCTATTCGTACTTTTTGTCAAATGGAGATGTGGAACGACTCAAATCGCGCTTGGTTGTGCTGGGAAATCATCAACAAGCGGGGATTGACTACAATGAAACTTTTGTTCCGGTCGCCAAGATGACTACTGTTCGAGCCTTCCTAGCCATTGCAGCATCCAAAAATTGGGAACTTCGCTAAATGGATGTTCATAATGCCTTTTTACATGGTGACCTTGATGAGGAGGTGTATATGAAGCTCCCTCCCGGGTTTGAAAGTCCAGATCCTACGTTGGTGTGTCGTTTGCGCAAATCGCTGTATGGGTTGAAACAGGCCCCTAGATGTTGATTTGCAAAATTGGTGACTGCTTTGAAAGGGTACGATTTCCTTCAATCTTATTCTGATTACTCTCTTTTTACATTTACTAGAGAGAATATTCAGATTAATATCTTGGTTTATGTTGATGATCTTATTATTTCTGGGAATGATTCCGCTGCATTTGCAACATTCAAAGCCTATTTGAGTGATTGTTTCAAAATGAAAGACCTTGGGTCTCTCAAATATTTTTTAGATATTGAAGTAGCTCGTAGTTCATCAGGGTTGTTTTTGTGTCAACGCAAGTATACTCTTGATATTATCTCTGAAGCAGGATTGTTAGGTGCAAAGCCAAGTGGGTTCCCTATTGAGCAAAAGCATAAACTTGGCCTTGCAAATGGATATTTGTTGTCGGATCCGGAGGTCTACGTAGATTAGTTAGGCGTTTGATTTATTTGGGGGTCACTCGACCGGACTTGGCATATTCTGTTCATATTTTGTCTCAATTCATGCAAGAACCCCGAATTGAACATTGGGAAGCGGCCTTACGAGTGGTCCGTTATTTGAAAGGCACACCAGGACAGGGTATTTTGTTACGTGCCGACAGTGAGTTGACTTTGCAGGGATGGTGTGATTCTGATTGGGCGGCTTGTCCGCTTACTCGTCGTTCGTTGACAGGTTGACTAGTATTTCTAGGTCAATCTCCCATCTCTTGGAAGCCAAAGAAGCAGCACACAGTTTCTAGATCTTCTGCAGAGGCTGAATATAGATCCATGGCTGCGGTCACTTGTGTTACATCCCGTATTTTTGAACGTCGGATTATTTGTAAGCTGAGGTGGGGCCCACACGTCAAGTTTTTTTTTTTTTTTGGGACATGTGACAAATTATATGAATTACATATGTGAAGTTAAACACAACTCAAGAAGGACCCTTGGGCCAAATCAAAGTGGAAGTCCTCCAAACGAATATTTTTAAGAAAACGTTTTCGGGTGACCTGACTTTGGGGGGCAAAAACGGTATTATATGTTTGGAATTTGGAAAAATACCAAGAAGTAGAAGTTGTAGATAATTGAATTATGTTTCCAACCATAGGTCGTGGGTTCCCAGGTGACGTCGGTACAAGGAGATATGGACGTTTTAAGGTCGAAAGGTCAGTGGGCTAGGCCCAACTCGTGACCAACCGGGTTGGCCCAAAAAAAAAAGATAAAAGGGGAGAAAATTTAGGCCCAAAAGAGGGGTGGCCGGCCATATGGCCCAAGCCCATGGTAATTCATTAATCCATGTATTAAATGAGACATTAGACCACAATTCTTTCATTTTCAAGAATCTTCAAGAACAAAATTGAGAGAAAAAGAAGAGCAAAAACTTGAAGGACCACACGGCCAAGACCTTGGAAAATTAGGTCCTCAAAATCTTCCTCCAAAAATTATTAGCTTGTGGTTTTCCTACTCAATTAAGGGTCCTTTACAACTTGGTGTAGTTGTTTTGGAAGAAGGAGCACTTATTTCTTCAAGTTGACAACTTGTTCAAGTGAAGAAATTTGTAGAAAAAGGTAAGAATCAATTCCTTTTTCTTATGTTATGAAGGTTTGTTTATGTTCTAGTATGTAGAAATGAGTGGAAATTATGGAAATATGGAAGTTTGCAAAGTGGGTATGTATGTGTGTAGAAGGATGAACCAATTTTATTTGTTATGTTAATTGTGTTGTTGAAGCCTTGTAATGGAAATGGAAGGAAATGGTTCAAGTTGGTATGGAAAATTGTTGAAAATGGTTATAGGAAATTATGTGATTTTAATGTAGTTTTTATGAAATTATGGAAGTTGAATGAAAATTGGATGAAATTGGAAAGAAGCCATGTTGGCCGTGTGGTATATGTTGTTGAGATAATGTTGGATTTATTTTGTTTAACATGTTAGTTGTGTTATTGTGATCTTCACAATGCAAAGGAAGATTATATGAGTGAAGTTGACATGAAAATGGAATGTAGAGAATTATGACACATTAATGTGATTTTATGATATTAAGATAATGAAGTTGTTAAAGTGTAGATTGTTGTTGGAGATGAATTAGTAAGTAGAAAATGTGTTGGAATGGTTTTGTTGCATATATAAGAATTTTGGATTGAATATGGAAGTTGATGGAATTGTTGAATATTGAATATATAGCTTGGAATACTTTTGGTTTATGTTTGAATGGTCTTATATTAGTATGTGAATATGAAAATATTGATATCGGGTTGTAAGTGCAAAGTTGGATTTGGAATTGTCGCATTATTTGGAAAATAAGACTATTTACGCTAGAATGCGTTCCTAGTCGATTATTGATGTTGTATATATTGTTGTTGGTATGGTTGTTGTTGTTTTAGCCGAGTTTTAACCTCGGGGATGATATATATATAGGGGAGATGCTGCTCAAATTTTTATAGACAAGAATTGGTTAAGGTTGAAATTTTAAGTCTTATGAATAGTAAATTGGTAAATGTGACCATTTGTAGGTTTTGGACGAAACGGGATTTGAGTTTTGGCAAGCGTAAAGGGTAAGAAAGGTATGTAAAGCTATCCCGATTCTTCTCTTGGCATGTCCTAGATGTACTAGGCTTGGATTTACGCCTCGGGGAATATTCTTTCCATCGGAATCCGCGTTTGAAATCGTCGCTTTTTCATTCAATAGAATTGAATTCCTTAAGTATGCTTTGATGAAAAATTATGAAAATTTTTCCCAAATTGCTTACGAAGTTATGGAATGTCCTAGAACCTTTGTAGGTGACCCCATAAGCTTAAAAATACGTAATTTGAGCCCACCGCTTCATTGGTTCCGAGGTGGGCCCACTATTTCCAATTTTACCCTTTATGTGTCTATGACTTGTCTTCGAGCGTTTTCGTTAGAGATACTCTAACTACTCCTTTATCTACTAAATAAAAACTATTTTAAATATTTCATTAAGTCTTATAAATTGTTTTGAATCCTGAAAACGATCTCGGATAGATTATGCCTCCGTAACCCGTTATGACATCTAAATTTACTTACTATGTTTCCGTCCGATTTCATTGATTTGATTTGACATTCGATATGCCTCATTGAGTCTCTGGAAATATATATATATATATGGTATTTTTAGTGCATTAGTTTCTCACTACTCCGTTCGTGGATGCCTCAATGTTTCCCCCACTGAGCCCGGGCCAGGATATGTTGTCAAGCGTGATCCTTTGCATTGTTCGCCGTGCCTCGATGTGAGGGGGCAGGTATACGCGTACATGGGTTTGTGGAGTATGTTGTGCCATGTACGCTTGTTCTGATATGATTTGCTATGGCCATCTGATATGACATATTATGTTACGGGGTTATGCCCCTGTTCTGATTCTTCTGTGTTGTGGCACCAGCGTCGGGAGGGTGGCCACGTTCTGTCTGCCGAGTCCCTTGGCAGGGGCCGGATTTGATGTGACATATGTTTCTGTACACACTCTGCATGTTTTGAAAATATGTATCTGATACTTTTGGTTTTCTATTTACTTTCTGTACGTTCTGTACCAGTTATGATTTTGTTTCTGTAATTCAGGCTTTGCATATTCAGTACATATTTCGTATTGACCCCCTTTCTTCGGGGGCTGCGTTTTCATGCCGCGCAGGTACCGACGACAGGTTTGCTGATCTGTCCGCTTAGGATCTTATTCTCCTATTTTGGAGCGCTCTCTTATCCAGAGCCCATCTTTTGGTATAGTCTGTCACTACTGTATATATATATTCTCGTTCATGGGTACGGCGGGGCCCTGTCCCGTCATATGATTCTGTCGGTCTGTTTAGAGGTCTGTGGACATGTTTGTGGGTTGGGGTCTTTCTGTACATATGCGTGTATATGTTGTGTTTGGGCGATCTCATTCGCCGCGGCGGCCGCATATGTTTAAATGTTGCTTCGTTGGCCCTGTGTGGTCTTTTGTTGGTATTTTCTGTGCGCAGGGTTATTTTGGATAGCCTGTAAAACAAAGGAAACTCTGCCGAAATTTTTCTGGAAATTATCTAACTTTGAAATATAGCCTTGTCGGCTTCCGCTATATACTTGAATGCGTTTGATAAAATTTGAGATAGCATTTGATAGATGTGTTCGGGTGCTCAGATCGGGCACTAGTCACGGCCTATGGGGTTGGGTCGTGACAACTTGTAAGTTGAAGTGGCTGAGAGGTCTGTTGTTAAGTTTAGGTATACAACATCCCAAGGCGATCAAATTGTTTTGTGATAGTCAGTCCGCTTTGCACATCGCAAAAAATTCGGTTTTCCATGAACGAACAAAGCACATTGAGGTAGATTGTCACTTTGTTCGTGATGCAATTAATGAAGGTTTGATTTCTCCGTCACACGTTTCAACATCTTCACAATTGGCAGACATGTTTACCAAAGTTCTCGGCAAAATCAACTTGGTGAATGAATGGAATAAATCAAGATTCTATAGTTTATATATATATAAATATATATATATATATATATATATATATATATATATATATAATTTCAAACTTTTTAAATGTAAGACTTGACCCATAAGTTTATATTTGTAAAAAAAGACCCATAAAACTTTTAAATGTACCAATGTTGGTTCGTCTTCTGAGTCATCTAATTGGAAAATGCATGCTCAGCGTGAAGAGATTGTTTGTACCATGTGGGAGGATTATATTAAAAGTAGTTACATTACTATTCATGGGAGGATTATTTTTTACTAGACCACATATATTGGGACAGATGGAGTAACAGTATGCAATTATATTTTTAACATATTGATTAAAAAAAAATTATACCAATAACAAATAAATTATTATGAAGCAAAAAATAAAATTGAAAAAAAATGAAAAGAAAAGCATCTAAGGAAGTTTGTTTTTGTCATTAGGTTGAAGGTGCCTTAGCAGGTATGAGTCTTTAGGCTCTGGAAAAGTTGATTTAGTTGTCACATAATACAAGAAAAATTTACTTTTTCAGATTCTTCGACTTTAAAAATTTATTCTGAAGGCGCTTTTGAAAAGATGAGTCCTTCTCCAAAGTTTGACATATCCACTGAAGGCTCATGAGTAGCAGAGCACCTTTAGAGTAAATATATTTAATGTCTATTTTTAGACGTGAATCGCACACTGAAGGTGCTACGTTAGACATGCATTTTCACCATTTAAGTTACGAAAATTCTAACAAACCCATTTGTTGGATTTGTCCCTCAAAAGACACTATTTCTGTCAAAAATTTCATTATTGTCTTGCAAACTAGAACAGATGATAAGAATGGAAATTCGGCTGATTCTTCTTTAATTACTTTTCTTCTTTTGATGATTATAACAATGGTGGTGGAGGTGATGATAATAATGGTAGAGGGGAGGGATAAGGAGCAAGAAAGAGTGATTGGTGGTAGAAGTTGTGGCAGGAAGAGAAAAGTAAGAAATAAAAAAAATTTAAAATTCAAAATTAGGGAGAAGGGTCAAATTTGCACTTGAACTTTGGGAAAGTGTAAAATTTGCCTGAACTATGCGAAAAGTTCAAATTTATCATCAGTTTGATGTGAAGCTCCTACTATTTAAAAATAAGAGAAAATTTATTTTATTTCACATAGTTCAGGGGCAAACTAGACACCAACCAGTAACGGCGAGGGCATATTTGACCCCAACTATTCATGGAAGATAAATTTGTTCGGTTTTGAATGTTCAAGGGCAAATTTGACCCTTTGTCAATAGGATGATAAAATTAGCTCAAAAAAAAATATGATTCATCCAAATTTATTGATCCGCTCATTTTTTTCTTCTCTATTTTTCATGTAAAATTTATTCAGACACTCAACATTTGTGTGATTCTATTACTTTATTAATTGGACCGTGACAAAAGAATTGAAACATTAATTCTTTGTCCACGCCCCTATTCTCTTCTCTACTTCCTTTTTTTTGTAACTTCTCTCTGTCTGTCTTTCTCTTTCTCTTTCTACTCTCCTTCCCTAGATACTCTATCATTTCTCTCTTTTTTTCCCCTTTTCTGAAAAGAAAATTGAATTTTCCTCTTCAATTCTTTATTTCCCTTCTAATTAGAAATTGAAAACTTGTTAATTATAAGGGCGCTTAACCAAGGAAAAGAAAAAAAAACTTATAAGGCTCTTCCAAACCTTCACGACTCAGCATTAGGGGTGTTCATAGTTTCGTTAAAATTAAATAGATCCAGATTGCAAATCAATTAAATAAATCGATAGTTATTAGGAGTTGATTTATTTTGATTTTAAGTTCTTAATTGATGAGTTGGTTTGGGTCAATTTTTTATTAAAACAAAAATCAAATTGATGTAGTCGACTTTTTAATTATTAAAACTAAATTAAATCAAATATAATGCATATCCATCTGTATGATTTTTGACGTTTTGGCTCAGTGTTTTAAGAAATCTAATGGTATTTCTTTCTTGCATTTTTGTTTTCTTACAATTAGGGAAGACTTTTTCATCTCTTTCCAACTTACAATTTGTTATTACCCTTTTATTGGAGGAGAAATAATTTTCTTTGGTTATGGAGGAAATGCTTAAGATAAGTTTTAATCAAGTAAAAAGAGTTTATAAGAACTAAAACCTTTTCTTTTAGGTAAATCTCATAGTTATTTTTGAATAAATGAGTTTGGATTCATGAATTTTTTTTAAGAAATGGACTAACATGTGTAAAGTATATTAGCCGAATCGAGATACAAAATTTAATGAAAACATAAACAAAGTATTTAAAATTATATATATATATATATATATATATATATAAAAGTTGTGTATATTGTTTTATCAGTTTGGCTCGATTTATTTTTAATAAAATCAAACAAAATATTATCAGGGTTTTAAGAACTTAAAATAAAAATAAATCAACTCCAAATATATTATCTATTTATTTAATTGATTTGCGATCTGAATCGATTTAAGTTTAACCAAAGAACACCCCTATTGCTGACTCGTGAAGGTTTGGTAGACCCTTATAATTTTTTTTTTGGGTCAAGCACCCTTATAAATTAGCAGGTTTTCAATTTCTTTCTAATTAGAAAGGAAATAAAGAATTGCAGGGCCGTCGCGTTTTTGGAGAAAAGAAGTGCTACATGATATATTAACATCATGTATTATACTGCACAACATGATAATCGAGGATGAGCGTGATCTTAATGCACCAATTCAAGATGCTTGAGAAGGTCCAACTCCAACAGTAAAAATGTTAGTATATGAAAATTATTGATTTGAACAATTTTTAGCTCGACACAAAAAAATTAAGAACAAAGATGCTCATTTTGCACTTCGTAATACATTAGTAGAGCATTTATGAGAGCAACGTACTAATCATGGACGTTGAATATTTATGTAGAAATTAAAATAAATTCTACCTTAATGTAATAGTATTTATTTAATTATATTTTATCAATGATTTCACTTTTATTTGAATTATCCATTAATATGTATAACGTATAATATTTGCTTACAATTTATATTATTTAAAATTTTATGGTATAAAATAATTTTATATTAAATGATTATATAACAAAGGATTATGAATTACATGGGATGGATATGTAAAAAAGAAAAAAGGAAAGGATTTTTTTTTTATGAAATTAAAAATAAAATTTAAGTAAAAGAAAATAATATAATATAAAAGAAAGAGAAGAATATAAAAAAAATATTATTTTTTAGTGCAAAAAATAATACAATGGGTTGAAATTAATTTACACCATTTTGATGTTTGCGTCATTTTAGTGCACAAAATGGTGCAATGGGATAGAGATGCCCTCAAGTGTTATAAAAAAGTTTCATAGTTAGTATTATTATGACATGACACTTGAAAAAAATGTGACTACTAGAACCTTCACTTTGATAATTACAACTATCAGAAATGTAACGAAGATAAGGGCAAGTAACAGTGAGATAAAAAAAATCAGCTTTCCTCGATATTGATATTAGTTAGTACTAAAGGAAAAGTTTTATGCTGAGTGAGGCACAACTATTATTAGTTGTGTGAGAGGGATTGTTTAATTGATTTTATAATGCGGGACCCATCACATCATCTCACCCCACCTGCTCCCGTTCTCTCCAATCCACTGTTTTTTGTTGCCTCCTTTCCCTCGCTCTTCACTCTCCTCTTTTTACACATTTTCTATTTTCATCAAACTTTGGAACCAATTTTATTATATGGAGATCATAATTCTTTAAGACATTTTGAGTAAATTTTATTGATGGTCATCTAATTATAAGAATTTTGACTAAATTTTATTATATGAATAGTTTATGTTTTTATTATAAGGGTTATTCGATTTTAAAACTTATCAAGCTTTTTTTTTTTTTTTTTTAATTTTCACCTAAAAATCATTCATCTTTAAAGTTTACAACATAACTATTTTCTTTTTTATTGTCATATAAAAGTCATTTGACATTGGCCAAATTAACTAAAAAATAAATTTTACCTGAATTTTAATATAGTACAAAAAATATTGCATGGCTCTCCTAAATAAGTTAATTAGTTTCAAAATGAATTTCAAAACCTCCCCCAATAATTTGCATCATGACGCTAAATTAGTTGTGGTGTGCAATATTCCATTTGCTTTCCTTATTTTGATTTCTTGTGATAATTTCAACTCATTATCATTAATGTCAAATAATATGATTTGACTGTTTTTCCCTTGCTAATATACTCATTTGTATAGTAACTTTCATAAACACCTTTTAAAAATAGAAAAATAAGTTTTATAAGATCAACCTTTTAATTGGACGTCTTTTATGTAGTAAAAAAAAGTAAAAAAAGTGATTCTTCTGTGATAAACATTAAAGTTAAATGACAGTTATTGTCACAAAATATAATAAAATAATTTTTGTGTGATAAGTTTAAAATTGGATGACCACCGATAAAATTTATATAAATATTCTTCCATTTACTATCCAGGGTTTTAATTTCCTCACATTTCAATTTTTTTACTTACCATAATTTTTGCTCTCATATAATAAAAATAGAGAAAAAATGATTTTTAGATTTTACTACTCTTCAAAAACACCGGCAGAATTCCATACAAAAAAGATAAAGGAGAGGTAAAGTTTTGCAAAGAAAAAAGAACATAGGTCTTTGATTGCTTGGAAAGTGGACCTACAGTCCACTTGTCAATGATCTGCTGCTTCTGCCACCTCTATAAATTGGACCGTCAATAATAGAATTTTGTAAGCAAAATACACAACATACACTATCCAACATGAAGTCCATTTTCAGCTTCCTCTTGCTTGCTACTTTCTGTTTGCTTCCCTTTGTGGCTTTTTCATCAACTTGCACTTGCGACAATCCCATTTTCCTGCCCACTACTACTGATGACGACAACGGTTTCCCCCTCCTTGAACTTCCTGAAGTGTTGGACAGTAATGGCGAACCACTCCGAGTAGGCGAAGAGTACCGCATTCTCTCCGCTACCTCGGAAGCTCGCAGAGGGGCAGTAGGCTTGGCCAAAATTGGAAACGCCAAATGCCCAAACGCCGTGGTCTTGCACCCAGGGGACATTCAACTAGGCCTGCCCGTTAAATTCTATACTAGGCACCCTGGTCCTCCGCCTCTTAATGTGATACGTGAAACTAATCAGATTAATGTTATGTTCTCGACTCCAAATACACAGCGCTGTGATAACGAAAACTTTTGGATGGTTGATAAACCTGACGAGACTGCACAGGGGCTTAGGTTCGTGGTAACTAGTCGTGTCCCAGAAGTTCCAGACGGCGTTTTTCAGATTGAGAAATTTACTAAGGCATCACCTTTTTACAAGATAAGGCATTGTCCCGACCGATCAACATGTCCAAAATGCCCCTGTTCAGACGTGGGATTGACATCCCAGAGTGGACACAGTCGTCTGGCTCTCACTAACCAGCCTTTTTCCTTCATCTTCAAGAAAGTCCAGAAGAGTTGTACTGATGCATAATTAATATCCTCATAATTAATTATGCTTAACCTGGCTTTCTAAATAATGTGGATATTGATCTATCGCTTGTATGTATTTTCGATATTCCGTTCTATGTAATACTGCTTATGAAGCATATGAATAAAGAAGCTAGGTTCTAAATTTATTAATCTTCTCTATTATTTCCACAATATATTGAGATATTTTATTATTATTATTATTATTATTATTATTATTGTAATAATAATAATAATAATAATACAAGATAGAACTCCAAACAAAAAGGAATACACAAGAATGCAAGATGCACTCACAATAAGAAAGAAAACTGTTGAAGGTAGATTATTTCATCCATTGGTGAGATGTTTAAGCATAAGGGTGTCAAATGGGACGCTCGGTTGGGCAGAATAATGTAATGATCGAGTCAATAAATGAACATATTAATGAGCCGTCTAAAGAATATTTGTATTGGGATGAGCTAGCTAGGTAAAGATTGTTAAATAACGGCTCATAACCACCCGTCGAACTCTTACGAAATATTAAATTTTTTGTGTTTAGTTTCTTTAAATTTGCTTAGTTATCAAGCATGTCCAACGAGACTTTTTTTCTCTTGCTATATACTATAACCTTTTAAGCTAGGAGAAAAGTTAAAAAAAAATATTTTGCCATAATTTATTATGGGTCAATTGGACTACATATTTAACCCAACTTTTAGATGATTCAAATTAAGCAGAAATGAGCTGAGTTTAGAAATGAGGGGTATATATTAACCGTCCCAATTTAACTTCATGAATCTGCAATGGGCATCCTCCGGAAGGACACTCATTTCATTTTTGGTCTTTGCTAACACGTCTTCAACAATTTTAGATTCTTCCTCCTACTCCATCTTCTTTTCCCTAGGTATAGGTAGTTTCACAGGTAACCGATAAAAGTATGAAAATTTTATTTTCTTTGTGAATTCGTACAAAAAAAATTCTTACCTACTTATGAATTTATCTATGGATTATTTTTGCAGATTTAATTGGGGATATCATATTACCTAGAAATTTATTTGGGATTTAGTTACAGCGATTTTACTTGGAGATTATTTCATGGAGATTTACCTTCGGATTATATTATCTAGGGAATTATCTGGGGATTTGTTGTTGCGATTTACCTAGGGATAATATCTTGAAAATGTACCTGGAAATTATATATATTACCTAGGGAATTATTTGAGATTTAGTTTCTGCGCGCGATTTTACTTGAGTATCATTTCATGGGGATTTGTCTAACCTTTTTGTCATGCCTTATCTTGAGCTAAGAGTCTTTCGGAAACAGTCTCCCTATCTCCCAATGTAGGGGTAGAGTCTGCGTACACTCTACACAGACTCTACCCTCCCAGACCCCACTTATGAGATTTTGTTGTTGTAAGGAATTACTTGGGATACTGTTGTGCAATTTTACTTATATAGTTACTGGTAGATGTAGTTAACATACTGGTCCTATATAAAAGTGACCTCATTTTGGATTGAATATTGCAAAATAATTAATTTGTCCGTATATTTTACTCCATCCTTTTAAATAGGGAGTTATATTATTTTGTACCCCTGACTTAGGTTTTAGGTCCTTTAATTTTCTGAAATATATCAACGTGCTTCTGCTCTGTGTTTAATTTGATCTTCAAATTAAAATCATCTTATTATGGTCGCCAGGATAAAACCATCTTATTACTATCGTAATTGTAACTAGTGGACGGACACTTACATGTCGATCTGCTATAATTTATAGGTAATTACCATAAAAAGTATAAAATTTAATTTGAAACCTAAGGTTATGGAGATCATTTAAACCTCTTCATGATATGCCCCTCGTGCACCAATTATACACATGACATAGATGTGCCCATGTAATTAATATACTGGCTTCTATAAATTACTAGATGTAAATGCCCGTGCTAGCACGACCCCCACATTATATCGTCTTTTACTTATTAATTTGTTTTTTGTTACAATTTTTTGCGTGTCGAAAAAATTGTCTTAGTATAATTTGACACGAAATTTAAAAAAAAATACTTTTGAAATATGTGGGCTAAAATAAGCCTTAGATATTTGTGTAGTTGGTAAATCATCTCATAAAATTAAATTATACATAAATATAGAAATGTGTCGATCTTTTTGGGACAAACTAATAACGAAATTAAGACAATTTTTTGGGACATAGGGAGTATACCTGTTGTTTATTTTTACTTAAAATCTATTTTAGAAATAATAATATGTTTTTATATTTATAACAATTAAGTATAAACAGGAAAAAATAAACTTTAAACTTCTGATTTTATTTCTTTTAAGAAGTTTAATAGACACAAAAATATTAGGTCATAGTTAAGAACACAAGCTTCCAAAAGTTCTATGGTTACACAAATATTATGACATGTTTAATGCCACAACTTTTAAAAGTTTTTTTTTCTTCTTAAATTTCCTGTTGAGCCATGCTATGTTAAACAAACTACAGGTAAAAACTTAAGCTCACAAAATGTTTATATCAAATAATATTAATCTACGATGATTAAGAGATTTAATGAGATAAAAAGTATAAAATTATATGTATATTTTCCTTGAGTTTGTCCTATTTAGAATATTTATTAATATTATAATTTTCCATGTTACCAATACTGATATAGTTAGATTAGCTCATTTGAAATTTTGAATAGTATATTTATTATTATAGTACTAAAAATATAAAAATAAAGTCATCTATAATGACTAATTAATGATATCTGCATGAATAATCTGTGGGTCCCCTGATATGATGATGTAGAGACATGTATGAGACTTCTAGCAGGTTTGAAATGACATGCTCCATTCTTCCAAGCAAATCATAAAGTTAACGTGGAATAAGCATAAGCAGAGAACAAACTTATCAATTAGGCTAAATACCTAGATAGCCCCTTAAATTTGGCAAGTTTTGTAAGATGGACACTCAAACTTAGCAAGTGACCAGATAGACACTCGAACTTGCCAAAAGAGTATCTTTTGGACATCCGTGTACATATGCCCAAGTGCGTGAAATACAATTGCTTCAAATGTGTTAAGTGGACCAATTGTTAAATGACACATGCAATTTCAAAAAAAAAAAAAAAAAAAAAGATAAATGTAATCTTTTCCATCTTCTTTCCCACCCTCTTTTCCATCTTCTTTCCCAAGAATAAAATCCGTCCAAGATATACCATTAATTGAGTAAAGATTTAATTTTTAGAAATACCCATTTCTTGAGGGATGTTTGATTTTTACAATATGCAACTTGAATAAATTCTAAGATTTATCTGTATTAATTATGTTTTATTGAGTTTTCTTCCCTAACATTCGATAGTCTACTTGAATTTTTATGCTTTTTGGGTGATATAGTAATAACCTAATGATGAAAAAGAAGTTGGTATGAAAAAGAAGTTGATCTTTGTAAAAATGAAAAACATGAAGCTAATGATCGAAGGAGAAGAATGATAATATAATACACTTTGTCCCAATTTATGTGATATATTTTCTTTTTTAGTCTGTCAAAAAAAAAATACATTTCCTTATTTGACAACAATTTAACTTTTAAACTCTATCTTTTATGCTTAACGAGATGATCTATAACCACACAAATATCTTTGACTTATTTAGGATCACAAGATTCAAAAGTCTTCCTTTATTTCTTAAATTTCATGCCTAGTTAAATTATCACAAGATTCAAAAGTCTTTCTTTATTTCTTAAATTTCATGCCTAGTTAAATTATCACAAGATTCAAAAGTCTTTCTTTATTTCTTAAATTTCATGCCTAGTTAAATTATATCACATAAATTGAGACGGAAGGAGTCGCAAAGAAGAAGTAACCGAAAACTGTAGGATCCACATTAAGTAATATATTGAAATGTAAAAGATCAACTACATTAATATACGTAAGAAATTATGTGGAAAAGAAGAAGAAAGAAGAAATCACAACTTAGTCAATCGCTCATATGCGCGTGCAGAAGATATCATTTGCCACGTCAGCATAAAATGTTTAAAAGACACTCTTTTGCCAAGTTCGAGTGTCTATCTGGTCACTTGCTAAGTTTGAGTGTCCATCTTACAAAATTTGCCAAGTTTAAGGGTCTAACTAGGTATTTAGCCTATCAATTAACTAAAAGGATTAAAATGCCATTAACAAATAAGTTAATCAAAGTAAGAAAATGCAATGTCAGTGGGCCCCTCGGATTCAACCGAGACTTCTAGCAGGTTTGAAATGGATAAACAACTGGGGACCCACAGGTATAATAACTTTTTGGCTGGTACAGAAGTAATTTAACTAAAATGGAGGGGTTTTCTTGTTCAGCAGTAGACGACGATCCTGCCTCCCCAAACCCATGCTTCTATATAGTAGTAAAATTCGACCTTTAATGAATGAGTAAATCCGTCAACCGGTTTGGGTTAATTGGTTCAAACCGGTAACCGAACCGGTAAAATCGGAATCGAAACCGGAACCGGTTGAACCGGTTAATCGTTTATTATATACCAGTCCGATTTCAATTTTTTTTTGGAACTGGAATCGGACCGGTTAACCGGTGATTTTTTTTTTTTTTAAAATAGAGCCGTTGGGCTGCTCTGTTGGACCGTTGGCTAATGTTCCATTTGCAAAAATGGTCGTTACCAAACGGTCCCAAACCCATCCCCCCCCCCCCCCCCACCCCACCCCTAAACTTTTTTTTAACACTTTAACCCATCCCCCACCTCTATATAAACCCCTCTCCATTTTCATTTTAATCCACACCAATTCACTCTTGTCTTTCTCTCAAATCCCAATCTCTCAATTATAGTTACTTTGCAACAATTAGTCACTTTAAATTTCTCTCAAATAAATATTATAAAGTCTTATTATAGTTTCAATTATTAATTTTGCAATTATAATATTGTTGGTGGAGTTGGTGATTTTTCAACAATCCGAAGTAGCTTTGGTGGATTTGCAATTTTAGCCGCCTTCACTTTGTTGAAAATTACTCCGGCAATTTGGTACCTTCGTTCCAACTCTATCTTTATTTTTTGCAATTTAATTCTAGCAATTTAATTTGTTGTAATTTATTTTCTTGTGATTTATTTGAGTGTGATTTATGTTAATTCTATTTAATAATGGCGAAGATATTTAGACGTGGTGCGGGTAGTAGTGGTATTGTTAGGGGTGGGCTTAAATGAAGAAACATTTGTGGAAGAAACACCTAATTTAGGTATTGATGTTGGTGGAAATAATCCACTTTTAAGTCATGAGGTAATGTAACAATATTATACCGACACTTTTAATGAAATTGATGATGATGATGATGAAACACAAGCCCCCGAAAATCCCATAGGAGATACATGTCCTGCACAATCACATACACAAGACAAACCGCCTAGAACTCGTGAGCCAACTGCTAAAATTTGAAAATTTATGACTAAGGATAGGGAAAGCCAAACAGCTAAATGTACCCTATGTGGACAAGTATTTTCTTTTATGCAAGAAACTAGTAAGGATGGTGGAATGGGTACACTAAATGGTCATATGAGAAAGAAACATATGGATGTTTGGGGAGAGCAAACGGATTCAAATGTGAGGGGTATTCAAATGACGATAGACCCACGAACCGGTAAAATTTTTAAGTATGACAAGAAAAAAGAGCGTGTAGAAATAACTAAAATGGTAGCTTATGATTGTTTACCATTTTCCTTTCCTTCGGGTTTGAGGTTTGTTACTTACATTCAACGTTGTTATAATCCGTTATTTGAGGGTATTCCTAGATGTACTTGTAGAGCGGATGTTATAGATTTGTATAAAAAATATAGATTTTATTTGCGCCATGTATTTAATTCTTTAAATTGTAATGTTTCTCTTACCGCTGATTTGAGTCTTAGTCTTAACAAGTTAGATTTTTTGCTATTACATGTCATTGGGTTGATGACAATTGGGTTATGCAAAAAAGAATTATATCTTTTTTATATGATGAAGGAAAAGGTCGTCACGATGAAAAATTTTTAGCGGATTCAATGTCTACTACTATGAGATTTTTTAACATTTATAGAAAAACACTTTGTATTGCTTTAGACAATGCTTTTAATAATACAAAGGCGATTAGTCTTTTAAAAAGAGAATTAAACCCTCCGCTAAAAATTATTTTTCATGTGAGATGTAGTTGTCACATTTTAAACTTAATTGTTAAAGATGGTCTTGTGCGTTTTGACGTTTCTTTTCAAAAAGTTAGAGAGGCGGTTGCGTTTCTTTTTTGTAATGCTAATAGGGGAAGACTTAGAGATTTTAAGAATTGTTGTGTGGAAAATAACCTTAGACCTAGAAAAATTCAAGTAGAAATTTAGACTAGGTGGAACTACACTTACATCATGCTACAACAAGCATATGAGTATAGGATTCCCATACAACAAGTTCACAACAAATATAATATTAATAATGATGATTGGTTAAATTTTACGCATTGGGAAGATGTTAAGGAATGTGTTGAACTCTTAGAAAATTTTTATAACGAAACTCTTGTTTTTTCTAAACAATTATATCTCACGGTAACCGGAATTTTAGCCTACTTAGCGGAAATAGCTAGAGTTTTACAAGAGTATAAATATAAACTCGGTTATCAAGCGGCTATTTTTGATATGACAACAAAATTTAAGTATTTTTTTCCCATCCCAACTTTATTTATATTGGGTTCTCTTTTAAATCCTTGTTTAAAAGTGTCTTATATTAAAGCATTGGTTGGTCAAATTTATACATTTTTAGAAATTGAAGAGGGAGTTTAACCATCTTTAGCTGAAACCGAACTCGCTATTGATGACGAGTTTAGAAAAGTTTTTACTCATTATTCTAATTTGGAAGAACATGCTACACCCGTTGCTCCACGCCCTACTACTTCTCAAAGTAGCAAAAAGGGCTTGTTGAGTTTGTCGCATTTAAAAGTTTTACATTCACAGCCAACTCCTTCTTGTAGTGCAAACTTTGATGAATATAACTTTTATTTGATGCAGCCAAATGTGGATATCAAGGAACTAGATGAGTTGGACGTCTTAGCATGGTGGAAGAAATACAAGGCAAGTCATCCGATACTCTTAAGAATGGCTCGAGATATCCTTACGGTTCAAGTATCAACCGTGGCTTCAGAGAGTGCATTTAGCCAAGGAAGACAACAAATTGGATACCATAGACACTCATTATCCGGCTTTAGCTTGCAAGTACTAGTGTGCATTAACGATTGGATTAGATCAGAGCGACGCAACCAAAACTTAAAAGCGGAGGAAGGCGAAGAGGAAGAGATTGAAGATTTGATAGCAAGTGGACCGGACCAAATGGAAGACTTTGAAGATATCTCCATGGCCAATTATGATATGGGGGAAATTAACCAAATGATTGAGAATTGGTGATTTTATTATTTTACTTGTGTTCATATTTTTACTTATATTAAGTTAGGAATATACCTAAAATATACTGAGAATATACTTATAATATACATCTACTTAAATTAAAAACTAGAAAGTTGTATATTTGAAAAATATAAGTTAAACATATATATATATATATATATATATATAACTTAAGTATATTCTTACTATATTTTAGGTATATGTAGTATAACTTAAGCATATAACTTAATATATATATATATATATATACACACACATATATGTTGTATTGCTGACTTGCTGTTAGCCTGTTAATCAGTAAATATATAAACTATACTTATAAACTTATATAACATATGTAAATATACCTACAATATACTAATAAATACTATAATATATATATATATATATATATACTATACAAAAAAAAGAGGTTTTGGACGCGTTTGAACCGGACCGGTTTCGGTTTCGAGTTTTTAACCAGTAAACCGGAACCGGTGGCCGATTCCGATTTTTTAACCGGAAACCGGCCGGCTTGTTAACCGGTTACCGGTCTGGTCCGGTTCAAACCGATTAACAGCTTTAAGTACGGGATCTATCCAGTTTCTCCGGTGGTACCCTATATAGCTTATAATGGGTGAGACATAAATATGACATAACGTGTGAGGAAGTATTTTATTACAATTATATTGTGGGCCCCACCAATTTATGCTATTTTTACTCTTCTTTTCTTCTTTCAAGTTTTTTTTTTGTCATTTCTCTCTCCTCTTTCCTATTTTTCTCATTTTCTTTTTTCTTTCATCAATTTTAAAACCAATTCTATTATACGCTGATCAATTTTTTTAAAAAATATTCTTCCGTTATATTATTTAGCTTTTCAATTTTTTCTTAAAAAATTAGTTAAACTCTGTACAAGTTTAAAAGAAAATAATTGACACTCCAAAAAAAAATTAATGTAAAAATTGATAACAAAAAATGAATGTAGGATACTTTTAAAAGTAAAAACACCTTAGGAAATTTATTAGAATTCTTTTTTTCCTTTTTCTTTTGGTATATATTATTCAAAGTTGCTACATTCTGTACCCGAAAAATTCAAAGTTCTAAGTGTTATCAAAGTAGACCCTAAATTTAGTGATGTGCAAAAATCGATTTAATCGATAAACTGAACTGAATTTTTTTTTATCTGTTTAGCAATCGATTTGGTTAATGAATTTTTAAGTTTTATGGACTACCGGCTCGATTTTAAATTTTAAGTTCTATTAAAAGTTATCAAAATTGATCATCGCTCCGACTCTATGAATTCAAGCTTGATTAACAGACGGGAACCAAAGCAAGCAATATACAATTTCTATATTTAGTAAAAAATCAACTTTAAATTTACCTTTTTATCTTTAATGATGATTTCTAGCCAGCAGAATTTCTATGGCTTGTTTTAGACCCCAAATTTCAAAAAACTTTTTTTATTTCTTAAATTTTATGCCAAGTCAAATGTAGGATCTAGTAGCTCAGTTGGTTACCTAAACTCACCTTGTAGGTGAGGGTTTGAATCCCCACACTGTAATCTCCTTTTCCTACCTCCTATGTAATAAAAAACAATTAAAAAAACAAAACATTCATATAAAAAAATTGCGGTCAACGAATAACTTGTGTGACTCTTAATATCCGAACACATGAGCATGGGACGAAGGGGGTATTAGATTATGTTTTTGGTTATTATAATACAATTAATTTATTGGGCATGGTGTTAGCTAATGGTGGTGGTGTGGGTAGTAACTAGTGTTGATGTTGACTGCCAGTAGTGTTGATGGTGATAGATAGTGGTGGCGGTTGATAATTGCGGCGGATGATAGTAATAACTAATGGTGGTGTGTGAGAATGATGACGGTGAAAGAAACTAGTGCTTCATTAAACTCTTGGACACCTTCGTGGGAAACAACTCCAAAATGTCCAAATTGCAGAGATTAGCATAGCATATCTCATGCATGCTTTTATTTCATACATCTATTATTAATAGATTACAACAGATCATTGATTAGAAATCAGCAGTTGCCTCGGGTCTAGTACTCTCTCCTTCACAGACAAATCTGCCGTTTTTACCGAAATAGTAGCAACCCTTGTAACCCGTGCAACAGGTGGTGCATCCGGTGGGATAAATTATCGTCTTTCCACCTGAGCGAGGACATTTTGAATAAGCAATTCGTGGATCACAATTTAGGGTGCAAGGTTTTGGATTTTTGGGGTCAGACTCTCCTTCACAAATAAAAGTTCCGTCAGCACTGTAATAATTGCAACCCTTGTAGCCTGCACAACAGTTGGTGCATATGGGATTCTTTGGACTCCCTTCTGAACGTGGGCATATCCCAAAGCCAAGATTACCACATTCTTTTGTACAAGCCTTGGCATCAGCATGTTCCACCGTGCTTACAAGTAGAAAAATCCCTACAATAAATATAGCTTGATATTAAGGAAAAGCAACACTACATCTGTATGTGTCAAAGAAGAAAAGAGAAGGATAAAGAAGAATCTTACCAAGAACAATAAGTAGGTGAGCAAGGAAACTAACTTTGTGAACAGCCATTATGGATACTTTCTATATCGTGATTAATTACCTTGATTTCACTTTTGAGTGAGGAGGTTTATCCTTCTCCACCTATTTATAGCAAACGAGTAACAAAGAAAATAGTTAACTAGAACATTTTTCAAATAAGAAACTAATATTTTACTTTAGATAGATTAAAAATGAAATTCACCCACATCACTGGAAACGGATTGGGGTCCTCTCCATTTTCCCTTCTCTCAATTTTCCTCAAGTTCTACCTTAAATTAGGGATACATGACAAGTGTTAGAATTAATGGCTAAGATTTAATTGACTAAAACAAATGTTTAACCATGATTTATATAATTAATAACTTATCCATAAATATATTAAAATATTCTGTCTCTTCCTATTTTACGTTTCCCACTTTTTTTTCTGCCTACACAAAATTAGACTCATTATTCGATTGGTGGTATACTAATTCTATGATATCACAAATTCACATAATATATTCCATTATGCCATTACTAATTCACAAAATATATTACTAATTATATAGAATATCACCATCATTCAATTGGTGATATTTATTTCTCTTTTGTTTTTCTTTATCCAATCCCTCTTTCAATATTTTTAAATTGATAACTCACACTCTATCTTCCAATTCCTTTTTGAGTATTGATAACTTACACTCTATCTTCCAATTCCTTTTTGAGTTAATCTTTTAGTTGGAAAAGGTAAAATAAGAAGAGAGAATATTTTAATATATTTATGAATAAGTTATTAATTATGTAAATTATGATTAAAGACTTGTTTTAGTCAATTAAATTTTAATCATTAATTTTAACACATGTCATGTGTCCTTAATTTAAAATAGAAGTTGAAAAAAAATAGAGAGAAGGAAAATGGAGAGGAGCCCAGTTCACGCGAGACGGAGGGAGTAGCACTTAATCATTGTAATTCGTTGGCACTTAGGTCAATGAGACAACGAGATATTTTTAAATTTTTGTATGAGGTGTCACTGGCTCAATTCCTCTTCATATCGGTGGCCCAATTTAGGTCGGCTATTGCACAGTCTGTTTAACTCGCTAGCATCTTTTGCAAAAGTAATTGTATCAACTAAAATTAGAGATATTAAATCGCTCAAATTAAAGCAATATATGTAATTGGTAATTTCAGATGACTATCATAATTACGTAAATGTAGTAACCCAAAAATTAGGTGACTAACCTGCTGCAAGTTTTATTGTCCTGATTGAATAAAAATTAATTTGTATTAATAATGGTTAGTTAACGATTAATCATCTTATAAAAAGGAATTAAGTTGAGTATGAAAATATTTTGAGATGTCATACGAGCTTTAAATACCATGGATTAGTATTCTTGCAAACAAAAAGAGATACTCGTAAATGGTGCATGCATTTTTTTCAGGATAGGAATCAGTTTAATTTAACTGAATGAAAGAATAAGATTTATCCACTATTCAATTGTACTTATAAATTATGAATTTGGCATAATATTCTGCCCGACATAATAAGAAAACATCTAACATTTTCTTCTTCGAATTTGAAATTGGTGTAATTTTTAACAAGTTTTGTTGGGATCGTTGAAAATCACTTGTGTTTTAAATATGGGATCGGTTTGAAGGTGATTTGAATTAGAGTTCGGAACCAAAATGTCCAAAAAAAATATATTTTGAACCAAAATACCCCAACAAAAAAATAATATCAAAGTACCTTTAGCGCAGTAAAATACTGCGCTATAGCACTTCACGGAGTCGGAGCCGTTAAGTGCTATAACACAGTATTTTACTGCGCTATAGGACTTTGTCTCTCACCTATAGCGCAGTAAAATACTGCGCTATATCACCCCACTAAAACCCCCATCAGGTTCCACCACTGGTCCCTCCAGTGGCAAAAAAAAATTGAAAACGCCACTGGAGGCGAGCCAAGGTGGTCTCCACATCCAAAAAACGTCATTTTCTATTAAATTTCGTCCGGAAAGTTTAGATTCTCGGTATATTCAAGTCAAGGAGCAAGATTCTAAGTCGAATTTTGAGAAAAAGCGGCCTACAACTCGATTACTCTACAAAAAATCTTCGATTAAGGTTTTCTACTATGAACTTTTGTTATTATTTTGTTATATACATTATATTGCATGCATGTTTAACATTTAATCGTCGTTAATTTCAAAAAAAAAAAAAAATGTTTTTTTTTGTTTGATCGGGCTAGGCAATGGCTTATGCCACTGTTCCCTTTTTTTTTTTTTTGTTGAATTCATTATTTGTTAAATGTTTATGAATTGTTAATTTGTTAAATGTTTATGAATTGTTAATTTGTTATATGTTTATGAGTTGTTAATTTGGTTAATTATATATGAATTGTTAATGAATTATTATTTTGTTAATTGAGTATTTGTTAAATATTTTTTATGAATTGAAAGAAGTTGATTGGTAATGAATTATTATGTTGTTAACACTTTGTTTGGATGATTGTTATGTATTGTTTTGACATTTATCGTATTGTGTTGTATTATATAGGACCAAATCAGTGGTTACATAAAATAGGACCTTTCGTTGTTACATAACAATAAAATTATAGTAGCAATCAAAGCAAATATTTTATTTAAACTAACAACATAATATAATACAATAAGTAACAACCATCCAAACAAGTTGTAAATGATTATGAAATGTTAATCTATATAATTTTAAAAGCGTGAATATATATGTTAAATAAAAAAATATTATCTTAAAAAGAATAGTTAAAGTTCTTCTTTTCATAAATACATAATCTAACGAAAAAAATGTAAAGTTTGTAGGAAAATATGTGGTCGACGAATATACTTTTTTAGTTTAATTTTATCGTAGTTATGTTGGCTATTTGGTCAACTAAAAATATATCACATATTCAAAATAGAGTTCCAAACAAATATTACTGCTGAATTTCGATTCCCAAACTAATTAACTTAACAAGTCTTTACCATCACATAATTCAAAAGTAATTAACTTAAAATTTTTTGTCATCACATATGTGTCCTTACTATCACATATTAAATTTACTGCATATCCCATGTTAATTATTCACAAGATATAATACATAATACACATATTCCCTACAAATTATTAATTAGTTAATATAATTTATCTTTCATTTCAAGAGTAATGACTAATTTAGTTTGTACAGACCGAACTCTTTGGCCCGATGTTCCCCCGGCGCCCGATGCTCACCCGGGGCCGGATGATCACCCGGGGCCGGATGATCACCCGGGGCCCGCTAATAGATCAGTATTGTCTTTGCAAGACAATCATAGGTCAGAGTTATTATGGGCCGGTACTATAGGGATATCTACTAGGCTCCGTCCCCGTAGGCTGCAGAGAGCGTGGGCTCTTTTACTCGAGCACCCCCCACACCCTCGCGTGTTGGAGATATTGTTTCGGGGCGGCATCTACCGTTGCGTGTCCGTTGGTCGGATACATCATGATTGGGTGCTCATCACGTCCGTGGTTAAGCGGTGGAGGCCAGAGACACATACCTTCCATCTTCGCACTGGTGAGGCCACGATTACACTTCAGGATGTGGAGGTCCTCTTTGGATTGCGGGTAGATGGAGAGCCACTGTACACTCGGTACGAGCCTCCTCCTGGTCAGATGTGGGTGACAGAGTTGACTAGGCTCACCCACTTCGTGCCTGATGTCGCGGCCCAGATATCGGGACAGAGTCGGGGTCAGCTTAGTGCACTCTACACTTATTTGGAGGGTCTAGATCCGGTTGTGGACGGCACCCCGCAGGACGATGTTGATCGTCATGACCGTTTGTACCTGCTTATTATATTCGGGGGCATCTTGTTCCCGAATTCATCGGGTGCCTTTGTCAGTTTACGTTACTTGGTTTTCTTGGAGCATTTGGACCGCTTGGGAGACTACAGCTGGGGCGGTACTGTTTTGGCGTATCTTTACAGATGCCTGTGCCGAGCGTCTATTGGTACTGTCAGAGATGTGTGTGTATTTTTTGCTCTTCTCTAGGTAATATTTTAAATGTGCGTTCCTTTAATGTCAACAAACCTCTTGAAAGGACGACTAAAAAATCGTATTTTCTAATATCGCTTACAGTTATGGGCGTAGGAGAGGATGCTGCATTTTCAGCCCGTACCTAGGCATCACCTCGAGATTGACATGCCTTATGCGAGGAGGTGGACAGCGGGTTTTGACCGGGATGTCGATACGCACCACAGTATTCTTCCATTCCGGGACCAGCTTGATCACATGACGAACGATGCGGTAAAACTATTTAAATTTCTGTTAAACACAAATGCAGCTGGTGGCCGTACAACGTTTACGCATCTTGGGGTTAGAGCATATGTCTTACCCTGGGCTTGCGGGGCTTGCCGCGGAGATGGTTAGGATATTCGAGGATGATATCCGGCAGGCAGGCGAGATTAGGCGCATGGCGAAGCCTGTTCCGGAAGCTGAGTATCAGGCAGCACCGGGTGCTCCCAGAGGAGGAAGTCGTGCTGGCAGAGGACGTTGTGCTGCCAGAGGGAGCCATGCGTGTAGAGGACGCGGTGCTGCTGCTAGAGAACCTGGTGGTGGAGGACACCATCTGGTAGATGAGGCGGATGAAGCCGATCCCATTCCAGAGGGCGTTCACGGTCTAGTCCATCTGTAGCCGTTCCAGGCCGGTGGCAGCTCACCTGGGGACTCACCTACGTTTACATTGGCGCTCTTACTTGCTGAGATACCCGGGTCTTCATCACATCCGAGCCAGAATTCATACATGGAGAAGCGTGATAACGTTGATTGGGCGGCGTTACGCGATTCATTAGCTGATGAGCGGCCTGTGAGGAATTTAGAGGGTGCCCGGATTCTTGAATTCGATGAGTTTTTGATCCCGGTTAGTATTTAAAATTCTTGTTTGTTCATTTAAATTATTTATTTTAAATATATATATGTTACTCATTATTTAGTACTATTTTTATATTTTAGGATTCGACACCAGCGGGTCCACCAGAGCCACCCACTCAGGCATTTTCTCATGGGCCTGCCGAGCCAGCGATGTCTTCCCATGTGACTGTCGAGCCACATGTAAGCTTTTAATTAAAATTAATTTTATTCAATATAAGGTCAATATTTAATATACATATTTGATCATTTAAAGTACTTATTTTAAATATGTATGTTACTTATTATTTCATTTTTTTCATATTTTAGGATTCGACACCAGTGAGTCCACAGGAGCTGCCCATTCCGGAGCATTCTCATTAGCCTACCGAGGCAGAGGTGTATTCTCATGAGACTACCGAGGCGCATGTAAGTTTTTTACTTAAAACTAATTTTATTCAATATAAGGTAAATATTTATTTAATTTTTATAACCTTTACTTGGACTTCGAACAGCATGTCGTCCAGGAGACTACCTCATATTCACCACCACACCCATCTCAGGAGCCTACAGACCCATCTCAGGAGCCTACTCAGACGCCCGTTGACACACAGGTTTGATTAAATAAATAGTTAATGTATTCAATATAAATAAGAAATGGTACTAATATTTATATACTTTTCAGGTTCATCCTTCGGCGCCTGCGGTGGCGACTCCCGACGAGGAAGAGGTCGAGTTTCTAGACCCAACTCAGCCTGAGGTTCTGAGCGTGCCAGTGGGACTAGATCCTAAGAAGAAACACGTTCTAGTTAAGGGCGCAAGGGCTAGGGGAAGAGGAGATGATCATGACTTGGAGCGCCCGGTTACTAAGAGGAAAAAGGGCGATGGAGACGATGGCGAGGGCGGTGGGGATGGTATGAGCCTTAGGCCTAGGGATAGTCTCCGGCATACTACATGTGGGACCCATCCTCGATAATGTATATACATTAGTTTTGTACAATTTATCGTAAATATTATATATTTTTTGCATATTTATAAATATTATCTTAATTTTTATTATTGTTTATAGTTTCACATCCTAAATTGATAATAAAAAAAACGTGACACATTCGAAATAAAGTTAAGCATTAATTTAAAACTAAGACGAAACCCTAAAAGATAAATAACTTAAAGCTAATGACTACAAGTCTTCAAATAAAAAAGGACTTCGAGCACTTTTCAACCACTAAAATGACAATCCAAAGTATTGCATATTCTTGATGTGTTGAACCTATTTTATTAATTGTACAAATATAACTAGAGTTCTTTGTAAAATATTGAAGTTTCGGAATCTCAAAGCATGATTAATATACGGCTAAACTACGTAAAAAAAATAAACTACGTAAAGAGGAGTGAAAATGTGATGTTATTGAAAATGACGGACTCCTATAGCGCAGTATTTTACTGCGTTATAGGTGAGAGAAAGTTTTGTATAGCGCAGTAAAATACTACGTTATAGCACTTAACGACTCCGTTTCCGTGAAGTACCATAGCGCATTATTTTACTGCGCTAAAGGTACTTTGGTAACTTTTTTTTTATTGGGGTATTTTGGTTCAAAATATTTTTTTGAGGCATTTTGGTTCCGGACTCTTGGAATTATTGTTAGATCAAAATTTAAATTTCATCATTATTGGACCGACCTTAAAATAAATTAAAAATAAAATAAATGAAAATAAATCACAGAAGAAAGAAACCAAAAAAATAACCATGTAATTACAGGGTGTAATTACGCCTAATTCTCAATCCCCCCTTGAGAATTAGATGGTGTAATTACACCCCTCAATTACACCAAAATTTTTACCTAATCAAGCAATTACTTAATCAAACAAATAGAGCAAATTGTATAATTATACTTAATTACGTCCAATTCCAGTTACATGGGCTGCTTTCCAAACAGGCCCTTAGCGAAATTGTGTTTTGGACATGGGATCAGTTTGAAGGTAATTTGAATTATTTTCAGATCAAAATTTAAATTTCATCATTATTGGACCCACCTTAAAAAAAAAACGAAAAAAAGCATATTGTACATTGTACACATTGTGTGACCTGACAATGACAAGGAAAGGACTTGCCATTGTTGCGAAGCGGAAATACCGAAAAAGAAAAGTTGATTAATCAATGACAAGAAAAGGACTTGCCTTTTTCATTTAATCGCTCATTTTGGTTATCACTTTTGAATCCAAATTCTCTTCATTTCATAATTATTATTCGAATGAGTAATTTAGATTTAATTAATTAATTAAAATAGTCTTAATTTGCCTTTTCGATGTAACTTCTGAGTAGGCATTTGGACATGCGATTTCATCTCTTGAGATGAAATCCCAAATCATCTAAAAATGAATAATTTAAAAGTTCAAATCATATATATATTAAAAAAAAAAGGAATTTCAAATCATAATTTCAAAATTTTTAAATGTAAGACTTGACCCATAAGTTTATATTTGTAAAGAAAGACCCATAAAATTTTTAAATGTTGCAATGTTGGTTCATCTTTTGGGTCATCTGATCGGGAAATGCATGTTCGGCGTGAAGAGATTGTTCGTACCATGTGGAAGGATTATATTAAAAGTAGTTACATTACTATTCATGTTAAAGTTTTTTTTTATTGAACTAAAGTTTGATCAATTGATGTTGTATTTTTCAGAAAGGTCTTCTAGTAGCGTATTAATTTTGCTATGAACTATGACTTGCTCATTTGGTAAGATTGTATAATAATTGAGAAAGTTTTGATGGTTTTCATAACTTGTGGGGTTTTATGCCTATAAGAAAAAATGCAACTTAAGAAATCCAAATTGCATTTCCAAACATAATTTTATCTCATGATTTCAAATCATGTTCAAACGGCTCCTAAATAAAGTGTCTTTATGTACTGATTTGTTACTATGAGGGCAAGACAGTCTTTTGAAAAGTAGTTAAGAGTTAATTATGTAGGTAATCAACTCATTAATCCCTCATGGTCCCCTCGGCGCATTAGTATTCATTATTGGGAATTTTTGACTGAAATGGTATCCTTTGAGGAACAAATGCAATAAATGGTCAGAAGTTTTGTAACTTAAATGGTGAAAATACATGCCTGGCAGAGCACCTTCAATGTGCGGTTTTCACGTCTAAGAACAGACGGTCAGTTAAATATATTTACATTGAAAGTGCTACGCTATCCACGAGCCTTCAGTGGATATTTTGGAGAAAGACTCATCCCTTCTAAAGCACCTTCATAGTAAATTTTACAATAAGAGATAAGGCACTGTCCTGACCAATCAACATGTCCAAAATGCCCCTGTTCAGACGTGGGATTGACATCCCATAGTGGACACAGTCGCCTGGCTCTCACTAACCAGCCTTTTTCCTTCATCTTCAAGAAAGTCCAGAAGAGTTGTACTGATGCATAATTAATTTCCTCATAATTAATTATGCTTAACCTGGCTTTCTAAATAATGTGGATATTGATCTATCGCTTGTATGTATTTTCGATATTCTGTTCTATGTAATACTGCTTATGAAGCATATGAATAAAGAAGCTAGGTTCTAAATTTATTAATCTTCTCTATTATTCCCACAATATATTGCGATATTTTATTATTATTATTATTATTATTATTGAACTCCAAACAAAAAGGAATACACAAGAATGCAAGATGCACCCACGATACGAAAGAAAACTGTTGACGGTAGATTATTTCATCCATTGGTGAGAAGCTGAAGCATAAGGGTGTCAAATGGGAGGCTCGGTTGGGCAGAATAATGTAATGATCGAGTTAATAAATGAACAGATTCATGATCCGTCTAAAAATTAATTGTATTGGGATGACCCAGCTAGGTAAAGATTGTTAAATAACGGGTTATAACCAACTCGCCGAACTCTTACCAAATATTAAATTTTTTGTGTTTAGTTTCTTTAAATTTTCTTAGTTATAAAGCAATTCTAACGAGATTTTTTTCTCTCTTGCAATATACTATAACCTTTCAAGCTAGGAGAAAAGTTAAAAAACAAATATTTTGCCATATTTTATTTTGGGTCAATTGGACTATATATTTAACCCAAATTTTAGATGATCCGAATTAAGCAGAAATGGGTTGAGTTATAAATGAGGGATATATATTAACCTGTCCAAATTAACTTCATGAATTTGCAATGGGCATCCTTCGGAAGGACACTCATTTCATTTTTAGTCTTCTTAACACTTCTTCAACAATTTTAGATTCTTCCTCCAACTCCATCTTCTTTTCCCCAAGTATAGGTAGTTCTGCAGGTAATCAATAAAAATATGAAAATTTTATTTTCTTTGTGAGTTCGTACAAAAAAATTCTTACCTACTTATGAATTTATTTATGGATTATTTTTGAAGATTTAATTGGGAATATCATATAACCTAGAAATTTATTCGGGATTTAGTTACTGCGATTTTACCTGGGGATTATTTCAAGGAGATTTACCTTAATATTATGTTATCTAGGGAATTATCTAGGGATTTGTTGCAGCAATTTACCTGGGGATAATATCTTGAAAATATACCTGAAAATTATATATATTACCTAAGAAATTGTTTGGGATTTAGTTTCTGTGCGCGATTTTACTTGAATATCATTTCATGGGAATTATTTGGGGATGTAAAGAGGAGATGAGTGGATGCCCCAATGGGGAGGTGTGAGAGATTGGCTATGGATGGCTTCGGGAGAGGTCGAGGTAGGCCTAAGAAGAATTGGGGAGAAATGATTAGGCAGGACATGACGCAGGTACAACTTACCAAGGACATGACCTTAGATAGGATATTGCGGTGGACGCGGACTAGGGTAAAAGGTTTGTAGATAGTTGAGCGTGTCTCGTGTGTCCTTCCATCCTAATAGGTGTAGTATTACCTTTGTTATTTCTTGTCCTTCGATTTCCTGTTACTATCTGCTATCTGGTACTTCAATTATCATGTTAGTTTGCTGCATTTATTATTATTTTTCTGCATAGTGCTTATCTATGATATTTTATCATGATTTCTTTACTTTATTCAATCCCTGTCTAACCTTTTTGTCATGTCTTATCTTGAGATGAGGGTCTTTTGGAAACAATCTCCCTACCTGTTATACCCTGTATTTTTATATGTCAAATTATTCATAAGTTAATCGACATAAGTTAAGGACGGAATTATTTTGGGATATGTAATAGGAACTTTTAATTCTCAATTTTAATTAGTGCACGAGTGTTTGTAAGTTTCAACTAGTATGAAAATATTAATGGAGATTAGGAATTTATTTAACTATGATTAAGTTATTAAGTGGCACATATTGATTAATTAAAGTTAACCAAGTAAATTAGTGAGACATGTGTCAATGTTATGGGCTACATATATATAGCCATAAGATGACTCATAACACACCATTTCATTCACAAAATTCATCCATCAAAATAGAGTTAGTGAGAGAAGCTCTCAAACTTAAAGAGAGAGAGAGTCACGGCTGCACTGTTCACGAGCCACTGTTCACGAGCCACTGTTCACGGTGGCGCACTGTTCACGATGCCATTGTTCACGGCGGCGCACTGTTCACGGCCAACCTTGTTAAAAAAAAATTGATTAAATCTCCAAGGTGATTTAAATGTCCCAAAGGAAGCGGCAAGTTAGGATTTAAATTGAAGAAAGAAGAGGCGGTGCAATTGGTGCAAGCGAGTGTAGAATTTGCTCCGATTAAATTAAGGTAAGATCTTCTCACTTTATGGTATAGTTGGATTAATGGTGTGGTAATGGAAAGATTAAAATTGTATGAAGTGGAATTGGAAGTAAGAAAATTGCATGATTAAGTGTTGGTGTTGAAATGGACAGAATTGAAGTTGTTTAAGTTAGAAATTGGTTTGATTGTGGTTGTTGTTATTATTGTTGTGAATTATGTGTTAAAAGTAAAAGGTTATGTATGTTGATGTTGAATTATAAATTGAGCCGTGTAAGGGGAGTGTTTTGAGTAAGAATGATGAATTGATTTTAGTAGCATTATGGAGGAATTAAATGGTTAAATTTAAAGTTGTGTTGTTTTATGGACATGCTGCTATCCTTGCTGAATTGAAAGGATTGAGGGTATGATTATGTTCATATGATTATTGTTGTTGTTATCATGGATTATGTGATGAGAATGAAGGAATTTAATGGTTAGAGTTGGAGTTAAATTTGTTGTGGGTTGTTGTAGGGATTATAATGATAATAATGTGGTTTACTTGCATATGGATAGATGATGTAGTTGTGGTGTAGCTGCTGTAGTATTTCATTAAATTTGTTGAAAAGATTGCATGAAATAATGTATAAGTAGTGTATGTGGGCTGCTTGGTGTATTGTAGGTGTTCGGTAGAATTTCGGGCATCTTTATGTTATAGTTGGGGGCTGTTTTGATATGTTGTTGTTCTTGTTGAATTAAAAAGAATTGAAGATATGGTTGTGCATATATATTGTTGTTGGTATTTCTGTGTCAACAGGAGAGTAATTGGAAATTCGGGATAGGCGAATATATAGGGGAGGTGCTGCCCGATTTTCGTCAAGTCTTTAGATAATAGAAAGCCTTAAAACGAAAATATGTGAACTAACGGATAAGTTCTATAAGGAATGGGCTATGGAATTGTGAACCAGAAAATGTAGTTACTAACGACAACGTTACTTTATATAAATAGGCTAAAAGAGCGACGAGGCGAAAAAGATTCGCGAATAAGCGCTAAAGGTATGTAAGGCTAACCCTTCTTTATTTTGGCATGTCTTAGATGTAAGTGATGAATGATATGATCCTTGGGGTAACTCTATTCATAGGTTCCGAATGTGATGCATGATTTTTGTGCTATTCATTTTATATGTACTCCATATGATTCCATTCTTAGACGAGTAAGGTTTAAATGTTTCTTGTGATAGTTTATTGATATTGTACTCATATTCTGTTCCGAAGGGAACACCCATAAGGTGCCAGTTGAGATGTGTATAAGGTTTTACTAATGATTTCGAGGAAATTAGTTTTATACTAAAGGAAACATAAAGTTAGATTTTCAAAACCACTCCGAAGGGGGTGCGAGATTTTACTATTTAGATTTTCAAAACCACTCCGAAGGGGGTGCGAGATTTTACTATTTCATTTCATTTACGACTTATGTTTACATTCCACGCCATTATTATTATTGAGCCGGAAGCGGCTGCCCGAAGGGGCCATTATTATTATTGAGCCGGAAGCGGCTGCCCGAAGGGGCCATTATTATTATTGAGCCGGAAGCGGCTGCCCGAAGGGGCCATCATTATTATTGAGCCGGAAGCGGCTGCCCGAAGGGGCCATCATTATTATGCCGGAAGCGGCCGTCCGAAGGGACTATTGTGATACTAGCCGGAAGCGGCTGTCCGAAGGGACCATTTTGTTAATATGTCGGAAGCGGCATGTGTGTTAGATTGCATTATTTACTTAAAGATTGTTTTGGAGACTTCGTGTATGTGTTTATGTTTCTTCCAGCGAAGGCTGCAGGTATTGAGTTAGATTGTGATTTCTTCTCTCCTAAATCAAATTATGATTATGATTTGTTACCACCTTACATACTCAGTACATTGTCCGTACTGACGTCCTTTTGCCTGGGGACGCTGCGTTCATGCCCACAGCCCCATATTGTTTGACAGGTTAAGTATATAGCTAGGATGCTTGGACGTCAGCTGGGATTGGCAAGTTCCACCTCATTCTGGAGCTGTGCTGAGTCATGTATAGATATGTATGTTACGGGTATGTCAGAGCCCTGTCCTGACTCATAGTGTTTAGTTTACTCCTTAGAGACTTCTGCAGACAGTGTCCTGTGGTATGTTGGTCGAGATGTCGACAACGTGATATCAGTTGAGTCCTTTATGGATTTTAAAAGAGAATGCATTTTAGATGATATTGGTCTAAAGTACTTATTGATTGAAAGTTTTCATAACCGTTATAGACATAATGATTTCTATTTGGAAATTTTTTTACGTTCTTAAAAGTTTTTTTTTTTTTTTTTTGAAATGACATGTTTTAATAGAGCGAATGTCTAAGGGTTCGCTCGACTCTGATGAGAGTCGGGTGCCCATCATGCCCTATCAAGATGAGGGTGTGACACTCCCAAGGTAGGGGTAGAGTCTGTGTACACTCTGCCCTCTCCAGACCCCACTTATGGAATTTTGTTGTTGTTGTAAGGAATTACTTTTGGATATTGTTGTGCAATTTTACTTATATAGTTATTGGTAGATGTAGTTAACATATTGGTCTTATATAAAAGTAACCTCATTTTGGACTGAATATTGCAAAATAATTAATTTGTCCGTATATTTTACTCCATCCTTTTAAATAGGGAGTTATATTACTTTGTACCACTGACTTAGGTTTTAGGTCCTTTAATTTCTGACATATATCAACATGCTTCTGCTATATTAAAATCATCTTCTTATGGTCTCCAGCTTAAAAACATCTTATACTATCGTAATTATAACTAGTGGATGGACACTTGCATGTCTATCTGCTATAATTTATAGGTAATTACCATAAAAAGTAAAAAATTTAATAATCATTTAAACTTCTTCATGGTATGTCTCTCGTGCACCAATTATACACATGACTAGCAAACAATGCCCGTGCATTCTCCAACATGATTAATTTGGTTACTCAATTTAGTTTGTCTTTATATGCAAAGGATATCGTGATTCTCTTTAGTGAGTCTCTATATATTTTTTCTTTTCGTTTTATTTTTCTCCTTAATTTCTCATTTGTTGTTAAAATTTATCTTATTTTGGTTATGTCCGTTTCTTTTCATATTTAGTAAGTTGACAATTCAAATATCCTACATATCAAGTTTATAATCACAAGATTCAAAAGATATTTTATTATATTATACACATTTTTAATTTAGGACCACAAGATAGTCTATCTTTATTTCTTAAACGCCGTGTCTAGTCAAACGTAGACACTTAAGTCGAGACAGAGGGAGTATATTCCCAATGAAGGAAATGAAAAGGCAATTGAGACACTGTGGACACGTGAGAACTTAAAAAGTAAACACACAAGAGGTAGTATTAATGTTAATCTTCTGAAATGCACACATGTTAATCCTGGCTTAGAGTACAATTTCAATTGCTTTTTGTACAACTTATTGTTGCTGCGTTCGTCCACTTCGGCGTTTGTTGCTAAAATAAAATTGTCTTATTTTGGTTATGTCTGTCTTATTTTATATTTAGTAAGTTGACAATTCAAGTATCCTACATGTCAAATTTAGAATCACAAGATTCAAAGATATTTTATTATATTATACACATTTTTAATTTAGAACCACAAGATTTGAAAGTCTATCTTTATTTCTTAAACTTTATGTCTTGTCAAAGTAGACACTTAAATTAAGACAGAGGGAGTACATGCCAAATGAAGGAAATGAAAGGATAATTAAGACACCGCGGACCTGTGAGGACTTAAAAAGTAAACACACAAGAGGTAGAATTAATGTTCAACTTCTGAAATGTAGATATGTTAGTCCCTGCTTAGAGTACAATTTTAGTTGCTTTTTGTATAACTTATTGTTATTGTGTTCGTCCACCTTGGGAATAGACATATATTTTTAGTAATGTGGCCAAGTAATATGAGACGAAGGGAGTACTTCTTTTTTTATTAATTCTTGAAGAACATGAAAAGTCAAGTATAGTAATGTGGCCAAGTAATATAGGACGAAAAGAGTATTTCATTTATTAATTCTTAAAGAACATGAAAAGTCAAGTAATGTGGCCAAGAAATATGGGACGGAGGGAGTACTTCATTTATTAATTCTTAAATAATGTGAAAAGTCAAAAGTGAACAAGTAAAAGTGCATGGAGGAAATAAATATGTATCGGATAATTAAAATTGAAGTACATACATGTATATATGAGAAGAAAATAAATATTCAGCAAGAACATCAAAAGTCAAAAGTGAACAAGTAAAAGTGCACGGAGGAAATAAATATGTGTCGGAGAATTAAAATTGAAGTGCACACGTTTAGACATGAAAAGAGAATAAATATTCAGTACTATGACATATATCCACGTGGGATTTATTAATTCTTAAAAAACGTGAAAAAAGTCAAAAGTGAACAAGTAAAAGTGCACAGAGGAAATAAATTTGTGTAGGAGAATTAAAATTGAACTGCATATGTCTATACATGAGAAGAGAATAAATATTCAGCAAGAACGTGAAAAGTCAAAAGTGAACAAGTAAAAGTGCACGGAGCAAATAAATGTGTCGGAGAATTAAAATTGAAGTGCATACATCTAAATATTAAGTACTATGACATATGTCCACGTGGGATAAAAAAATAGTTGGATAAAATGTACAAATTATATAGCTTATGGTACAAGCATTCATTGAGTGTACAATTTGTAAAGCTGTCACGACCCAATTAGCGAGTCGTGGTGGCACCTACACTATCCCTCCGAGTAGGCGAACCACATTACTAATAACAAGTTAAATAAGCGGAAAGATTTAATAAGAATAAATTATCAAGTCTTAAATACTTATCATCACTATAAATGTCACGATATTCCCAAAATCTGGTCAAAGGGTACAAGAGCGCTAACATAGTACGGAATAGAAGTCTGAAAATACCCGAAGGTTACATATTGTCTGTCGGATATAAAAACAGAAATAAATAGAGGAGGTCCTTCAGGGGCCACGGAAAATCAAGTAGCTCACCCTGAATGACGGAAAGATGTCACCCTCGCGTATTAGCCACAGGGTGTAGAACTGGAGCCTGGATCGTAATCTGCACTCAGCAAAAGTGCAGCAAGAGTAGTATCAGTACAACACTAGTACCGGTAAGCATCATAGGCCGACAATGATTAGATAACGCATGAAGAAGTGAAAACTAACAAGTAGCACATAGAGCAAACAGGTATGGTCACATATAATATACAAGTAAAGTGTAAAGGAATCATGAAATCAACCAAGACAAATATAGTTCACCAGATGATCAGTCAAATGTATGAGTGAATGAATGCAATGCAATGCAACAGTCACCGCTCTCACTTCACTCTCGTACACACATGCTAAGGGCAGTGCCTCAAAGCCATGACCCATGGGGGACCCGCGAAGTCCATGTACCACTCGTGCTCTCCGGCAGAAATCTCGGAGACTATTAATCACTCTCAATCTCCGGCAAAGACCTCGGAGTCTCTCTGTCACTCTCCATCTCCGGCAAAGACCTTAGAGTCTCTCAATCACTCACCTCACCAATCATCACAACAATAATATGGAAAGCATGCCATGCATGATATCAGTCTCAACAATATCACCAATGTACAATCAACAAATACAAGTCATGTTAATGTTATCATTCCTTTTCATATGATGAGGGAGCTAGTATATGACAGAGATACAAACAGGTGATAATCACATAAAATAACACATATGGCGACAAACCCACATAACAGCTGACAGAGCCAACCTAATTGGAAACCACCTCCACTTCATGCCCGAAGGTCTATATGCTATCCCCGTCACTTTCTACAACTACATACGATTCTCTAATCAGAGTCTAACTAAAGTAGACCGTAACCTACCTCAATGCCGAGCGGATGCCACGAACAATCAAACTACTGCCTTCCCCTTGCGTAGAGCCTCTGAACGATCAAAATCTATAAAATATGCGATCTACGTTAGAATACGAATCTAAGGACACCCATATTGCTATATTTATATTCGAAACCCAAAATCGCACCCCAAAAGGTGGCCTTGGGCCCACAAGGGCAAGATTGGAATTTTATTGAAAAATAATTTCACCATTATTTAAGGATTATATATTTTTAAAATTGGTCAATTTCATCAATAAATGGACCCTCAAATCATCAATTCTCCTTTCTTAGGATTAGGACTCGAAGTCTTTAATTTACCCCAATATTTTAAAGCTGGTCGTTGGCATATTCAGGTTAAAGAAACTTTTAGAATTTGCGGACTAAAGGACAGAAACTACAAGAAGTTAAAAAAATTTGGTTGAAAATATTATTTTATGATGGATTTAGGTAGTAATGACCAATCCACGTAAAGAAGAAGGAATAAAAACAAGGAGTAAAAGAAGAAGCACAGGGAATTCCATGTGCAGCCATGAACAACGTGTGGTTGCCCGTTTCTTTCCATCCAACTCATCCTTATTTTACAGCACTAGGTGTACAATCTAGCTTCTTATTTTGTCCTTTCTTCCATTGACCATTGTATAAAATTTCTCTTCACAAACCAATAGTATAATCAACAAACCATGGACACTTTTCAAAGCAAAAGAAGGCAGAAAATTTAAAAGCAAGAAAACGTGTCAGCAAAATTTTCCCACCCACTCGTCCTTTTTGCTGCCACCCTGCACAGATTGATACTTCTATTGGACAGCACTGCTGTTACAGATGATTTTAGAAATTCTTACTCTACCCAATCCAAAACGTGACAAACCAAATAAAAAAAGTAAAAGCATACCTGATGGTGTTCAATTCCTTTTATGGAAACGGCTGCCTATCCGAATGCAGCAGTGTCCCCCTTTTTTTTTCTTTCCCTTTTGATATGTGAACCCTACTCCACTAATTTCACTCCTATTTATGGGCCCTGTGTTATAGGGTCTTAACTTAATTATGGGCTAGTCTTATTACCCCCCAACTAAAGTAATTGTCCCACTCAGTAAATTACACTATTCACCAACTTATACCTCAATTAAGCAAAAATAAAATTCCTATGACTAAACTATTCGCACACTTTAAATAAATATATTTCGAATATTATCCATCAATTATATAACTGTGCCCCTATCCCCACAAGTTAAGAATGCCCTTTAAACTAGGAAAAGGACATTTTAGCGAAAACGAGTTCACAGGTGCTAAATGACCAAACGGGTCGTTACAGGAGATACCAATCAAACAATCGCTCGTCCTCGAGCGACAAGGGTAAAGGTGGAGAAAAGGAGGTACCTGAACTGTCGAATAACTGCGAATATCTACTCCGCATATCCGCCTCGGTTTCCCAAGTGGCCTCCTCAACCGGACGGTGCTTCCATTGTACCTTAACTGATGCAATATCCTTGGACCTCAGCTTTCTCACTTGCCTTTCCAAGATTGCTACTGGCTCTTCCTCAAAGGAAAAATTCTGGTCAAATAATACCGAATCCCACTGAATGATATAAGACCCATCTGAATGGTACTTCTTCAGCATGGAAACATGGAATACCGGATGAACACCCGCCAAACCTGGTGGCAATGCCAACTCATAAGCCACCTCGCCAACACGACGAAGAATCTCAAAAGGGCCAATAAACCTCGGGCTCAACTTGCCTTTCTTCCCAAATCGCATTACACCCTTCATGGGTGAAACCTTCAATAGGACCTGCTCACCAACCATGAACTCCATATCACGAACCTTCCGATCAGCATACTCCTTCTGCCTACTCTGAGCTGCCAGAAGCTTTTCCTGAATAAGCTTTACCTTATCCAAAGTCTCCCTCAGCAGATTGGTACCCCAAGGTCGAACCTCAAAAGCATCAAACCACCCAATAGGAGAACGACACCTCCTACCATATAAAGCCTCGAATGGCGCCATATTAATACTGGAGTGATAGCTATTATTGTACGCGAACTCTGCCAAGGGTAAGAACTGGTCCCAATGACCACCAAAATCAATAACACAAGCCCTCAACATATCCTCAAGCACTTGAATAGTCCTCTCGGACTGACCATCTGTCTGCGGGTGGAACGCGGTGCTAAGATCTAACTGGGTTCCCAATTCCTTCTGCAAAGTCCTCCAGAAATGGGAAGTAAACTGAGTGCCTCTGTCGGAAATGATAGAAATAGGAATCCCATGCAATCGCACTATCTCTCGGATGTAGATCCTGGCCAACTTCTCCGCGTTATAAGTAGTCTGAACCGGAATGAAGTGTGCAGATTTAGTCAACCTATCCACAATAACCCAAATCGAATCAAACTTGCCCAAAGTCTTCGGAAGACCAACCACGAAATCCATAGCAATCCTTTCCCATTTCCATTCGGGAATGGGCATCCTCTGAAGCACACCACCTGGTCTCTGGTGCTCATACTTAACCTGCTGGCAATTCGAACACTGAGCAACAAACTCCACAATGTCTCTCTTCATTTGACCCCACCAATAGTGTTGCCTCAAGTCACGATACATCTTTGTTGCTCCTGGATGAATGGAGTATCTGGAACTATGAGCCTCTTTCAAGATCGACGGAATCAAATCACCAACTCTAGGAACGCAAATGCGCCCTTTAATCCTCAAAACACCCTCATCATCAAGAATAGCCTCTTTGGCTTCTCCACTTAGCACTTTATCCAGAATCTTGCACAATTTCACATCCTCAAACTGCTGGGCCCTAATCTGCTCTAAAAGAGATGACCTGGCCTCCACACAAGCTAGAACCTTACCAGGTTCTGAAATATCGAGTCTCACCATACTATTAGCCAAACTCTGCACCTCCATGGCTAAAGGACGCTCTCCCACAATCAAGCGCGCCAAGCTACCCATACTCACTGCCTTTCGGCTCAATGCATCAGCTACCACATTTGCCTTTCCCGGATGATAAAAAATGGTGATATCATAGTCCTTAAGCAACTCCATCCATCTACACTGCCTCGAATTTAGGTCCCGCTGATTAAACACATGCTGAAGACTACGGTGATCCGTGAACACCTCACAATGGACTCCATACAAGTAATGTCTCCAAATCTTCAAAGCGAAGACTACTGCAGCCAACTCTAAGTCATGAGTGGGGTAGTTTTTCTCGTGAACCTTCAACCGTCTCGAAGCATACGCGATCACCCTACCCTCTTGCATTAGCACAAAACCCAAGCCAATCCGAGAAGTATCACAATAAACAGTAAAGTCCTTTCCCTCCACAGGTAAAGCCAAAATCGGGGCTGAAGTCAATAAAGCCTTGAGCTTCTGAAAGCTCTCTTCACACTCATCGAACCACTAGAAAGGCACATTCTTCTGAGTCAAACTAGTCAAATGGGAAGCAATAGATGAAAACCCCTTCACGAATCGGCGATAATAACTCGCAAGGCCCACGAAGCTCCGAATCTCAGTCACCGAAGTAGGCCTGGCCCAATCTCTAACCGCCTCGATCTTCTTGGGATCAACCATAATCCCGTATTTGGACACAACATGTCCCAAAAATGCCACGGAAATGAGCCAGAACTCGCACTTGGAAAACTTGGCATACAATTTCTTCTCCTTCAACATGCCAAGCACGATCCTTAGATGCTTCTCATGATCTTCCTTACTCCGAGAGTACACCAAGATGTCATCAATAAATACGATCACGAACGAATCTAAGTAAGGCTTGAAGACCCCATTCATCAAATCCATGAACGCTGCGGGGGCATTAGTAAGCCCGAAAGACATCACCAAGAACTCATAATGACCATAACGGGTCCTAAAAGCGGTCTTCGAAATATCCTCCGCTCGAATCTTCAACTGATGATAGCCTGACCTCAAATCAACCTTAGAAAAAATCGATGCGCCCTGAAGCTGGTCAAATAAGTCATCAATGCGGGGTATTGGATACTTATTTCTGATTGTAACCTTGTTCAATTGCCGGTAATAGATACACATCCGCATGGTACCATCTTTCTTCTTCACGAACAGAACGGGAGCACCCCAGGGAGAAATACTAGGTCTAATAAATCCTTTGCTCAACAAGTCTTGCAACTGCTCCTTTAACTCTCTCAACTCTGCCGGAGCCATCCGATAAGGTGGAATAGAAATAGGTCGGGTGCCTGGCTCCAAGTCAATGCAAAAGTCAATATCTCGATCAGGCGGCATACCGGGCAAATCTGTGGGGAAAACCTCTGAGAACTCACAAACAACTAGCACCGACTCCAAGGAAGGGGTATCCACACTAGTATCCCGAACATGAGCCAAATATGCTAAACATCCCTTATCCACTAACTTCTTTGCCCGAAGAAATGATATGATCTTCTTAGGTGCTGGACTAGGAGTACCCTTCCACTCTAACCGTGGAATACCTGGCATGGCCAATGTGACTGTCTTGGCGTGACAGTCTAAAATAACATGATAGGGAGATAACCAGTCCATGCCCAAAATAATATCAAAGTCCACCATATCCAAAATAATCAAGTCTACCCAAGTATCATACCCCATAAATGTGACCACACAAGACCTATAGACCCGATCTACTATCACAGAATCTCCGACAGGAGTAGAGACGCGAATAGGTACATCAAGCATATCACAAAGCATATCCAGACCCGTAGAGAAATAAGTGGAAACATACGAGAAAGTAGAACCCGGATCAAATAAGACAGAAGCTGATCGGTGACAAATCGGAATAATACCTGTGATAACCGCATCAGAGGCCTCGGCCTTAGGTCTACCCAGAAAAGCATAGAAATGGGCACGCCCACCCTCGGACTGTGTGCCTCCACGACTACCACGGCCTGCCCGAGATCCTCCTCTCACTGACTGAGCACGACCCCTACCCGACTGATGACCACCTCTGCTAGGCTGATGGCCGCCCCTGCCAGACTGCGAACCCCCTCTACCAGAATATCCTCCTCCTCTTGCTGGCGGTGCTGGAGGCCTAGATGTTTGAACTCTGGAACCCTGCCTGGATCTAGGACACTCTCTCGCGTAATGCCCTATCCCACCACACTCAAAACATGCTCTTCTGGCTATAGGCTGCTGAACTGTCATAGAAGAACCAGAATACCCTTCGCGGTCTGAAGGTCGAGAGTAAGAACCCCGGGAAGTCTGCTCAGAACTGTGCCCGCTATAACCTGAAGGACCACCTGCTAAAGCCTGTAGTGATGACTGGATGGGGCGGCTGTAGGGATGATGACGAACCCTGTCATGGTGTCCCCCACCTCTAATAGGACCTCTGAAACTGTCAAATCTACGAGCTTTCTTGTCACCACCCCCACTATGTGCCTGACCCATCTCTGACTCAACCCTCCTGGCATGTTCCACTACTGACTGAAATGAGGCCCCAGAAGCCTCCGACTGTAAGGTCGTCAATCGAAGCGGAAGGTCCAAACCTTTCACAAATCTCCTCACTCTCTCAGCTTCTGTGGGAAGTAATGCCGTCGTATAACGGGACAAAGCGAGAAATCTGGTCTCATACTCCGCAACCGACCTACCCCGCTGCTCCAATGTCGAAAACTCATCCTTCCTGTTGTCTCTCAGAGTACGAGGGACATACTTTTCTACGAATACCTGGTAGAACTGGGTCCAGGTCAAATGTGACGACCCAACTGGTCGACACTCCATGTACGATCTCCACCGCATCTTGGCATCCCCAACTAACTGGAAAGAAACATAATCGACCCCGTGAGACTCCACTACACCCAACTTATGAAGCATCTCATGGCAGCTAACAATAAACTCATACGCATCCTCCTCGGGAGTAACATAGAACCAAGGAGGAGACATTTTGGTAAACCCCTCGAACAATTTTCGCTCCTCACTGGTCAACACTGGCCCATCCATAGGCCTTAGAGAAAAATCAGGCGCTGGAGTAGTATCAATGCGGGGAGCCACTGCTGCTGCCGGCAATACCCTCGATGTCTGAAATCCTGGAGCAATCGTAGCATCGGGAGTGTGACCTTCCACCCTAGTCTGTGAGCCATCTGGAGCAACTGGAATCATGCCTGCCTGAGCCAAACTGTCAAAGTACCCCAACACTCGAAACACAGCCTCCTGAAAATCAGGAGTAGCAGCGACCCCAGGCTGTGTCTCAGCAGCCATAATCTCCTCCTCCGGAATGTCGTCAAGCTCCGGAGTCAACTCTATGTCAGGGTCCTGAGCAGGTGCTGGTGCTTGGTTCCTATCTGGAATAGCTGCACGGCCTCTGCCCCTGCCACGTCCCCTGCCACGTCCCCTACCTCGCCCACGAACAGCTGCTCGGGCCACGGGTATGGATGCGGGTGCGGGTGCAGGTGCAGGTGCAGGCTCCTGACCTCCAGTAGCAGTCGATCGCGTCCTCACCATCTGTGGGAGAACATAGAAATGAGGTTAAGATACCAATCTAAACAATCTCGCACGAAAAGAATGAACCAGATACCAATCGGATTGAACTAGCACGAAACGAGAAAAAGAAGTGGAGTGTTTCCTAGATGTCCTATAGCCTCCCGATGATGGGTACGGACGTCTACGTACCAATCCGCGAGACTCTACTAGACATTGCTCTTGTACTCATTAGACCAATTAACCTAGAAGCTCTGATACCAACTTTGTCACGACCCAATTAGCGAGTCGTGGTGGCACCTACACTATCCCTCCGAGTAGGCGAACCACATTACTAATAACAAGTTAAATAAGCGGAAAGATTTAATAAGAATAAATTATCAAGTCTTAAATACTTATCATCACTATAAATGTCACGATAATCCCAAAATCTGGTCAAAGGGTACAAGAGCGCTAACATAGTACGGAATAGAAGTCTGAAAATACCCGAAGGTTACATATTGTCTGTCGGATATAAAAACATAAATAAATAGAGGAGGTCCTTCAGGGGCCACGGAAAATCAAGTAGCTCACCCTGAATGACGGAAAGATGTCACCCTCGCGTATCAGCCACAGGGTGTAGAACTGGAGCCTGGATCGTAATCTGCACTCAGCAAAAGTGCAGCAAGAGTAGTATCAGTACAACACTAGTACCGGTAAGCATCATAGGACAACAATGATTAGATAACGCATGAAGAAGTGAAAACTAACAAGTAGCACATAGAGCAAACAGGTATGGTCACATATAATATACAAGTAAAGTGTAAAGGAATCATGAAATCAACCAAGACAGATATAGTTCACCAGATGATCAGTCAAATGTATGAGTGAATGAATGCAATGCAATGCAACAGTCACCTCTCTCACTCCACTCTCGTACACACATGCTAAGGGCAGTGCCTCAAAGCCATGACCCATGGGGGACTCGCGAAGTCCATGTACCACTCGTGCTATCCGACAGAAACCTCGGAGACTATTAATCACTCTCAATCTCCGGCAAAGACCTCGGAGTCTCTCTGTCACTCTCCATCTCCGGCAAAGACCTCGGAGTCTCTCAATCACTCACTTCACCAATCATCACAACAATAATATGGAAAGCATGCCATGCATGATATCAGTCTCAACAATATCACCAATGTACAATCAACAAATACAAGTCATGTTAATGTTATCATTCCTTTTCATATGATGAGGGAGCTAGTATATGACAGAGATACAAACAGGTGATAATCACATAAAATAACACATATGGCGACAAGCCCACATAACAACTGACAGAGCCAACCTAATTGGAAACCACCTCCACTTCATTCCCGAAGGTCTATATGCTATCCCCGTCACTTTCTACAACTACATACGATTCTCTAATCAGAGTCTAACTAAAGTAGACCGTAACCTACCTCAATGCCGAGCGGATGCCACGAACAATCAAACTACTGCCTTCCCCTTGCGTAGAGTCAAAACCTATAAATTATGCGATCTACGTTAGAATACGAATCTAAGGACACCCATATTGCTATATTTATATTCGAAACCCAAAATCGCACCCCAAAAGGTGGCCTTGGGCCCACAAGGGCAAGATTGGAATTTTATTGAAAAATAATTTCACCATTATTTAAGGATTATATATTTTTAAAATTGGTCAATTTCATCCATAAATGGACCCTCAAATCATCAATTCTCCTTTCTTAGGATTAGGACTCGAAGCCTTTAATTTACCCCAATATTTTAAAGCTGGTCGTTGGCATATTCGGGTTAAAGAAACTTTTAGAATTTGCGGACTAAAGGACAGAAACTACAAGAAGTTAAAAAAATTTGGTTGAAAATATTATTTTATGATGGATTTAGGTAGTAATGACCAATCCACGTAAAGAAGAAGGAATAAAAACAAGGAGTAAAAGAAGAAGCACAGGGAATTCCGTGTGCAGCCATGAACAACGTGTGGTTGCCCGTTTCTTTTCCATCCAACTCATCCTTATTTTACAGCACTAGGTGTACAATCTAGCTTCTTATTTTGTCCTTTCTTCCATTGACCATTGTATAAAATTTCTCTTCACAAACCAATAGTATAATCAACAAATCATGGACACTTTTCAAAGCAAAAGAAGGCTGAAAATTTAAAAGCAAGAAAACGTGTCAGCCAATTTTTCCCACCCACTCGTCCTTTTTGCTACCACCCTGCACAGATTGATACTTCTATTGGACAGCACTGCTGTTACAGATGATTTTAGAAATTCTTACTCTACCCAATCCAAAACGTGACAAACCAAATAAAAAAAGTAAAAGCATACCTGATGGTGTTCAATTCCTTTTATGGAAACGCCTGCCTATCCGAATGCAGCAGTGTCCCTTTTTTTTCCCCTTTTGATATGTGAACCATACTCCACTAATTTCACTCTTATTTATGGGCCCTGTGTTATAGGGTCTTAACTTAATTATGGGCTAGTCCTATTACCTCCTAACTAAAGTAATTGTCCCACTCAGTAAATTACACTACTCACCAACTTATACCTCAATTAAGCAAAAATAAAATTCCTATGACTAAACTATTCGCACACTTTAAATAAATATATTTCGAATATTATCCATCAATTATATAACCGTGCCCTTATCCCCACAAGTTAAGAATGCCCTTTAAACTAGGAAAAGGGCATTTTAGCGAAAACGAGTTCACAGGTGCTAAACGACCAAACGGGTCGTTACAAAAGCTTAGGGTACAAGTTGGAGCAGCTGTGTTCGTCCATCTCTCATGCTTATATATATAAATTGCTTGGGTACAATCTACATACATTAATAATAGAATATTTTAAACCTTTAAATTAATCGAATTAATTAAAATTCAAGTTATCAACTGATGCTTAAATATTGCTATTGTTTTGTCTCAAAGAGGGGAAAATAGTTTCCTTTTAAACAAGTTTTCTCTTTTAAAAAGTATTAATAAAATTTTGCAAACTTTGTATTCTTAGTAAACATTAATATAATAAATTTTTGTGTACGGAGCACAAATCACAGTGTTATACTAATCGTGTTTTGAACATACAACTTATTAGTAATATAAGTAAAAAGATTCAAGCGAATTTTTATTTAAAAAGCTGACAAAATAATGAATAAAATAATTGTAATTTGAGAAATTATATGACCAATTAACATTAATAAGAACAAATTTTGAAATAAAAGAAAAATATATGGGTCAAAAAAATTAATATGATGTGTAACTATATAACATAAACTTTAGTAGAATTTAAATTAAATATTAAAGAAAATACATTTATGATGTGAGACTACACGATAATATTTTCACTAAATTGATATAAATGATAAAAGTACCTATTAACAATATATCATTGTAATTAGGAAAGAAAAACAACAGCAAGTATTGTATCATGCTAACAACTTTTCTGCTATTTGTCGAGATAAATTACACATTTGAATTATGCACTGAACTTTAATTTTTATTTATGAATGGTAAGTAAGAAATGATTGATCTTCAGGAGAATAACTTATAATGACTCACGGTTGTTGTATAAAATACCATTCAATCTAAGAAGCAAATATATATCTTTGCAAACCTAATAAATTTATAGCATTAAGCGATTGTAAAAAACAAATACAATGTTAGATTCTTAGTGCTTTACACCTTAAGAAATGAATGTTCTCATAATTAAAAAATAATAAGTTATGTTACTTTATTAAATTATACTACTAAAGTTTTGGTTAGGACTAGTATAATGCAAAGATTTCAACGGAACAAAAACTTTGAGATGAAATGAAACCAAATAATTTCCTGTACATACTTCTTCGAACGAAAATGTTGTCATACTAATATTATGTTTGTCGTTAGCTAAAATTAGACCTATTGGGCCTGTGCGAAGCATGGGCATCAACATCTATATATATATATATATATATATATATATATATATATATATATAATAGAAATTTAGATGTGTCGATGTAATTAATCTATTGGCTTCTATAAATTAATTCGACCTTTAATGAACGAGTCGCAATAGAAAAAACACCTCTCAGTAATGTCACGACCCAAATCTAACACTCAGGCCGTGACCGGGAACCTGTCGAGCTTCTACCCCTAAGGCGAACCTTCTAAGCTAATCATGCGAAAATTAACAAATAAAATGAATAATACGCAAAGTCTCATAATATAAAGAAAAGTGCGGAAGCGAAATACAAATACTAAGCCTTGCCCAGAGACCCCATAAAATGTCTAAGTCATGGAACTACTAGTCTGAATATAAAAGTACGAGACGTAGCTCGGAATACTACTAAGTCAACTAAAGAAGAAGAGGCCGCCATGATCTAATCGTGGCTCACCTCGACTGAACTGGACTGAACGAGGCTGGAATGAATCAAGTATCGGCTACCTGGTCACCGTTAACCATACCTGCACACATACAACATCAACAAGCGTGAGTCTAAAAGACCCAGCAAAATCATCGACCCTCTCAGCTTACCCCTGGGGCAAGTCTTTGAAATCCTTGATAATGCATAAAAGCAATTACACAGTACATGTATATTAAATATATACAAACATTGAAGATAAAGCTGAAATCATGAAGCATAACCAAGCAAAACATGAAATACTCTAAATCTGAACTTATGCTCACAGGACATAATACGTATTTATCTATGTCTTACCCCGTCTTCCGGAGAGGGCATTTCTTACCCCCATCTTACCCGAACAAGCAATACATAAAATAAACTTAATCTAAATCTATGCTGACGGGACATAGTACGTATTTGTCTATGTCTTACCCCCGTCTTCCGGAGAGGGCATTATTTACCCCCATCTTACCCGGACAAGCAATACATGAAATACACTAAATTTGAATGTATGCTCACGGGACATAGTACGTATTTGTCTATGTCTTAATCTATTCAATACCATAAATAAATGGTCCAAATTAGTGTAGGGAAATGAATCCTATAATTTTAGGTTTAGAACTAAATTTCAATAATTCTTTTAAAAAGTAGAAGTTGAGTCTCAATTCTCTTAGTAAACAGTTATAAAAATATGTTCTAGTCCCAAAATAATAATCTTAGTGTGTAATTAAAGAAATAGAAGAAAGTAAACAACAGAAAAGAAAGAAAGAAAAAATGAAAACGATACAGTGATGGGGTTGAAACAATTTAAGAAGTTGCAGTAGAGTAATTTCACAATTGAGTACCTATTTTGCCTTATATCCCAATTCTACCACTACAACTAATCATCATTCCTATGATCATTGCTCTCCCTAGTCATTAGGTGATCATCAGACCTTCTCTTCATTCTTTTGTTGCAATCACCAATATACTTATACATATCTCCATAAGACTGCAATAGCAATCTAGCTTTCATGCTAAAAATAGTAATCAACGTACCTGAATATTTGTATTTACTCCAAGAGAATTTTCACTGCAATGGTTCTGTAGAGCAGCAACGAAAACTGCCCTATGCCGTTCTCTTTTCTGTTTTTTTTCCTTCTTTATTTTTAAGGCTAACAATAGACTAATGATCTTTCTGTGTATTCACATTTACCTAAAGATGTGACCAGTAGTGAAGTAGTGGGCCTGGTCCACTAATTTACCCTTGACTAATTCACCATCTGATATATTATATCAGATAAATAATATTTTCAACAATAAATATATACATACATGTTATATAGATATAATTAGTACCCGTCTCAATATGAGGTTCGTTAAAATTAGTAAGCTATAATTAGGAAATAGCTCTAAAGTTCACTTGAAAAATATCGGGTTGTTACAAATAAACATTTCAATTAGATTGGTAATTTCAGTTGACTATCATAATTACGTAAATGTAGTAACCCAAAAAATTAGGTGACAAACCTCCTGTAAGTTTTATTGTCCTGATTGTAAAAAAATTAATTTGTATTAATAATGGTTAATTAACGATAAATCATCTTATAAAAAGGACTTAAATTGAGTATGAAAATATTCTGAGATGTCATACGAGCTTTAAATACCATGGATTAGTATTCTTGCAAACAAAACAAAATACACGTAAATGGTGCATGCATTTTTTCAAGGGAAAATGGCTAAAATGACACCTATACTATGGCCGGATTTGCATCAACACACTTATTCTTTACGGGTGTTCTATGACCGCCTGAATAATTTTTAGATGGAATTAATTCAACACACTATGACCAGATTTGTGATATAAGGTGGATTACACGCACCTATTCTACTAGTTAAATTCTTATTTTATTTTTTGGCCATCTTTTCAGTCATCCACTATTGTCGAAAAATTCTATATCTCACTTTTAGTTCGGGCACACACGCCCATGTCGTTGGCATCAGCCATTGGCGAACTCCACTTCGCACTTCCATTTTTTTATTACTGTATCACTATTGCGCACCGAAATCTGGTGAAAATTCAGATGTGATTCATCTCAGTTTGTTCAGAGATTGATGGGTGGAGTTCTTGTTCTCCAGCGTCACGGCGTTTCGCCGTCGAAGAGACATTGTTCGATGAGTTGTTATGATTATCGGCAAGCATCACTGCCTGTAGGCCTGAGCGCTTTTGTTCCTTTTCCAGTAAGGTCTCCATTTTTCCTATTGGAGGTCGATGAAATTTTTATTGGGTTTGTTTAAAACTTATTCAAAAGTGTAATCTTTATGGGTTTTCGGTAGTGGGTAGTGTAGATCAAAAGAAATTTGACCAATTTTCCTTCAAAAGGTGCTTGATAAGGCTTCCATGAATGAGTAGACCAAAAAGAGGCAATTGCAGCAGAATGCTTAAGAGATCAGTTCAGCGCCAAACAAAAGCAAGTTCACTGAAAGTTTAATGGTCGGAAAAATTGGTGCTCCAGAGACTGTTTGGGAAGGAAGGATTAGAGATGATGTGTTAATTTAATTAAATATAATATTAAATTAAAGGAGAAAAAGATATCAGCTTTAATTTAGTGATAATATTCAAATGTAATTAAATATAAAGATGCCAACTAGTAAGTGACACGTGTATATGCTAATCAGCTTTTAATATATCTTTGGCCTCTCACACTCCAACAGAGTGAGCACAAACTGTCTGCATGTCATCACTTAAGGGTGTGTTAGTTCCATTTAAAAATTGTCCGGGAGAGGGGAGGGGGAGTGGGGTAATAGAACCCCCGTGAAATATGAGCGTGTTATTACAAATCTGGTCATAATATGAGTGTCACTTTAGTCATTTTTCTCTATTTTTCAGGATAGGAGGGAAACAATTTGTAGAGTTTAATTTTTAATTTGATACTTCTATCATGTAACTGAATGAAAGAATAAAACTTATCCACTATTAAATTGTACTTATAAATCATGAAATATTCAGTCAGACATAATAAGAAAAATCTAACATTTTCTTCCTCGAATTTGAAATTGGTGTAATTTATAACAAGTTTTGTTGGGATAGTTGAAAATCACTTAAATTTTAAATATGGGATCAGTTTGAAGGTGATTTGAATTATTGTTAGAACAAAATTTAAATTTCATCATTATTGGACCCACCTTAAAATAAATTAAAAAAGAAAATAAATTAGAATAAATCACAGAAGAAAGAAATTAAAAAATAACCATGTAATTACAGGATGTAATTACGCCTAATTCTCAATCCCCTCTTGAGAATTGAATAATGTAATTACACCCCCTCAATTACATCTAATTTCCACCTAAGTGATTACTTGATCAAATAAACAGACCAAATATAATTATACCCAATTACATGGCTGCTGTCCAAACAGGCCCTTAGGGAAATTGTGTTTTGGACATGGGATCAGTTTGAAGGTAATTTGAATTATTTTCAGCTCAAAATTTAAATTTCATCATTATTGGATCCACCTTGTACACATGTTGTACACACCCGACTTGATAACGACAAGGAAAGGACTTGCCATTGTTGCGAAGTGGAATACCGAAGAAGAAAAGCTGACTAATCAATGACAAGGACTTGCCTTTTTCATTTAGTCGCTCATTTAGTTTATCACAATTGAATCCAAATTCTTCATTTCATAATTATTCTTTAGAATGAGTAATTTAGATTTAATTAATTAATTAATTAATTAAAATAGTCTTAATTTGCCTTTTCCATGTAACTTCTAAGTAGGCGTTTGGACATGCGATTTCATCTCTTGAGATGAAATTATAAATCATCCAAAAACACATGTTTTGGAATTTCATATATATATATATATATATATATATATATATATAAAAGGAATTTCAAATCATAATTTCAAACTTTTTAAATGTAAGACTTGACCCATAGGTTTATATTTGTAAAAAAAGACTCATAAAATTTTTAAATGTAACAATGTTGGTTCGTCTTCTGGGTCATCTGATTGGAAAATGCATGCTCAGCGTGAAGAGATTGTTTGTACCATGTGAGAGGATTATGTTAAAAGTAGTTACATTACTATTCATGAGAGGATTATTTTTTACTAGACCACATATATTGGGACAGATGGAATAACAGTATGCAATTATATTTTTAACATATTGATTTAAAAAAAATTCTACCAATAACAGATAAATTATTATGAAGCAAAAAATAAAATTAAAAAAAAAAAAAAAGCGTCTAAGGAAGTTTGTTTTTGTCATTAGGTTGAAGGTGTCTTAGCCGGTATGAGTCTTTAGGCTCTGAAAAAGTTGTTTTAGTTATCACATCATACAAGAAAAACTTACTTTTTCAGATTCTTCGACTTTAAAAATTTATTCTGAAGGTGCTTTTGAAAAGATGAGCCCTTCTCCAAAGTTTGAAATATCCACTGAAGGCTCACGAGTAGCAAAACACCTTTAGAGTAAATATATTTAACGGGTCGTCTATTTTTAGACGTGAAAATCACACATTGAAGGTGCTATGTTAGACATGCATTTTCACCATTTAAGTTACGAAAATTCTAACAAATCCATTTGTTGGATTTGTCCCTCAAAAGACACTATTTCAGACAAAAATTTCATTATTAGCTTGCAAACTAGAACAGATGATAAGAATGGAAATTTGGCTGATTCTTCTTTAATTACTTTTCTTCTTTTGATGATTATAACAATGGTGGTGGAGGTGATGATAATAATGGTAGAGGGGAGGGATAAGGAGCAAGAAAGAGTGATTGGTGGTAGAAGTTGTGGCACGAAGAGAAAAATAAGAAATAAAAAAAAATTAGAATTCAAAATTAGGGGGAAGGGTCAATTTGCACTTGAACTTTGGGAAAGTGTAAAATTTGCCTTAACTATGCGAAAAGTTCAAATTTATCATCAGTTTGGTGTGAAGCTTCTGCTATTTAAAAAAAAAAAAAAAATATTTTATTTCACATAGTTGAGGAGCAAACTAGACACCAACCAGTAATGGCGAGGGCATATCTGACCCCAACTATTCATGGAAGATAAATTTGTTCCGTTTTGAATGTTCAAGGGCAAATTTGACCCTTTGTCAATAGGATGATAAAATTAGCTCAAAAAAATATGATTCATCCAAGTTTATTGATCCGCTCATTTTTTTCTTCTCTATTTTTCATGTGAAATTTATTCAAACACTCAACATTTGTATGATTCTATTACTTTATTAATTGGACCGTGACAAAAGGATTGAAACATTAATTCCTAGGTTTTAAAACACTTAAAGACAAAATCTCCAGATAATCAATTCCAAGGGGAAAACATTTATAATTAAGAAAGCTATGCTTAGATATTATATACTTAGTAGCAGGGGTTTATTTAGAAAATGCGTTCCTATCTAGACTTGTTTTCTTCTTGTTTATAATTTTTTTTCCTTTTTGGAGGAGCCCAGATCGTTTCGTTAAAAATATTCGTGTGTTTATACTCAATCTGACCAACATATACATTACCATTGTTAAGTAACTTAATAGGTAAGTAAGAATATATGTTAATAATAATGCACGGTTTGGTGACAAAAGAGCATGTGCAATATTAATTTAGTGTAAACCTAGTAAATAAGTTTTTACCATTTTAATAACTATTAGTACGAAAAGTTTTATGGTGTGCAAGGCAGAGTGAGGGTAGCTGTGGATCCCATCTTCCAGCATCACTCTTTTTGTCCACGGCCCTATTCTCTTCTCTACTTTCCTTTTTTGGAACTTCTCTCTCTCTCTCTTTCTACTCTCCTTCCCTAGATACTCTATCATTTCTCTTTTTTCTTTTTCCCCTTGGTGAAAAGAAAATTGAATTTTTCTCTTTAGTTCTTTATTTCCCTTCTAATTAGAAATTGAAAACCTGTTAATTTATAAGGGCGCTTAACCAAGAAAAAGAAAAAAAAAACTTATAAGGCTCTTCCAAACCTTCACGACTCAACATTAGGGGTGTTCATCGTTTGGTTAAAATTAAATCGATCCAGATTGCAAATCAATTAAATAAATCGATAGTTATTAGGAGTTGATTTATTTTGATTTTAAGTTCTTAATTGATGAGTTGATTTGGGTCAATTTTTTATTAAAACAAAAATCAAATTGATGTAGTCGACTTTTTAATTATTAAAACTAAATTAAATCAAATATAATGCATATCCATCTGTATGTATTTTGACGTTTTGACTCAGTGTTTTAAGAAATCTAATGGTATTTCTTTCTTACATTTTTGTTTTCTTACAATTAGGGAAGACTTTTTCATCTCTTTCCAACTTACAATTTGTCATTACCCTTTTATTGGCGGAGAAATAATTTTCTTTGGTTATGGAGGAAATGCTTAAGATAAGTCACTACAACACATTGTATGTATAGCTACGAAATTTAAGCTACAAATTTAAAAATCACATCTATTACCCAGTAACAGCCACAAAAATTTGAATTCCATAGCTGTCTACAAATTCATAAAATTTCTTAGCCACAAAAACCAAGTTGACATAGCTAATTCTTCAAGTTTGCTATGATTGAAAATAATCGTGGCAATAATTACCTAAATAGCTACAAATCTATTGCTATAATAAAATTTTGTAGCTGATCACAAGTTTTTGCCACACGATAAAACTTTTCATAGCAATAGTAACCTTTTAGCCACAGTAAATTTCTTAAACAAAATGTTGTAGCTAAATAGAAATTTTTGCTTCAAGTTATAAAAACTCGTGGCAATAGTTAAATGATATAGCCACGAAGTTTTTGCTAGAACAAAATTTCGTAGGTAGTTATCAATTTTTGCCACGAGTTGAAATTTAATGTAGCAATAGTAACCTTTTTAGCCACAATAAATTATTTGAAACAAAATATTGTAGTGAAATGAATATATTTGCTTCAGGTTATAACAAAAAGTGGTAATAGTTAAATGATATAGCTATAGATTTTTTTGCTATAATAAAATTTCGTAGCTAATTATTAATTTTTGTCATGCGTTGAAACTTGTTGTAGCAAGAGTAACCTTTAAGCCGTAAAAACTTACTTAAAATAAAATATTATGGCTGAAGAATATTATTACTTCGAGTGCTAAAATGTCGTGGCAATAGTTGGCTCAATAGATATAATTACTTGTCATGACGAAATCTTATAGCCACATATTTATTGTTGTGATAACATTTCGTAGCTAATAAATTTTTAACACAATTGGAATTTGTTATAGCAATACTAATCTTCTAGCCACGTTAGATAATATTTTCTTGCACTTAAAGTTAGCATAAAATAGTACTAATATAATCACAATAAACATATTAGTACAATGGCTGAAAAATATAGTTGTAGCTAAGATTTTACAATTTTTCTGTAGGAAAGCTTTTTTTGTCATTTTTTTCCATCGGTTTTCCCCCTTTTTAAGTAGTGAATTAATTGTAATTGACTATTTATATTGCACTTAAACAACAAAATAACTTTAGTAAGGCTGCTCAAGCTTCGTCCTAAATAAGTGCTTCAAGAATTGTTGTTTGAGTTGGGCCTCGGTTATAGGAGTAATACCTTTATTTATCTAATGTTATTAGATGTTCATATAAAGTTCGATTCGATTTAACTTTACATGATATTGCTTGTAATTATAAGTTTAAATATCATTTAAATAAATAGGCGGCATCTAAATATTATCTAATCTAGCACTTCAAGAATTGTTATTTGATTAGAACCTATTCCTCGATAGAATACATTTTGGTGTAATTAGAAATGTTGATCATTCGATGCGATTCAAATTTTACAGGCATACTTGTAAGTTCAAATCTAATTTGAATAAGTACTAATTGTATTTAATTACCTTTGATCAAGTAATTATTTAAGTTCAAATCAAATTTGAATAAGTACCAATTGTATTTAAAATACAAATTAAGTCTCACTCAAGTTCATCTTGATCAAGTGCTTCGAGAATTATTATTTGAGTCGGACCTGTTGATCGAGACAATACTTTTAACGATCTAGTGTAATTAGGTGGTGATCGTTCTATTTAATTCAATTTAACATAGTCTTACTTGTAAGTTTTAAAATAAAATTCAAATAGTTAAATTATAACTAAAATTTAATTGACAATTTACGTTGAATTTAACCAAAACTTCACTAAAGCTCACTCAAGTTTCATCCTGAACAAGTGCTTTAAGAATCGTTATTTGACGCGAACCTCTATTACTGGAACAATACCTTTACCGATCTAATGTAATAATTAGATGTTCATATTTAGTTTGATTCGACTTAATTTTATGAAATCGTACTTGCATTTGTAAATTTACAATTTATTTAAATAAATAGGTAATTGTGTCTAAATATCAAAGCGCAGCTCAAGCTTCATCCCTATCTAATGCTTCAAGAATTGTTATTTGTATTGGACTTGATCTATCGGGAAAACACCTTTATCTATCGGGACAACACCTTTATGATCCACTACTAATTCAAATACTTGATGATTATTGAAAATTTAATTATAATTATTTGTATTAAAGAGTAATAATTCAATACTGCTAAGATAGACGTGACTCTATATCATAATTTATATCACAAAAGTATGGACTTCAAAAAATATTCAATAATTAATAAGTTATATATTAAAATGGATACATCTATTTATTTTACATCAAATTGCAATGTATTTCAATTAAGAAAATTCTTACCTAATGTTTTTTTTTAATTGTACTTGACTATTAGGATGGAATTCACAATAATTTCCCTCTAATTTACTAAATTATAAAAAGAAAAAAATGTGTTGAAATTTGAAAACAAAAAGAGTTCCCTCCAAATTATTTCCCTCTAACATTTTTATGCGTGAATCATAACTTTGTTTTCCTATTAAAAAGCCAAAAACCCTAAAAGAGTAAGCACCCTAAAGAAAAACAAAAAAGTGCTTTCACTTCTCCCATCTCAAATATCCATAGTTCCAACTTTTAATTTCAAGGGATAGTTAAGAGGTAACATGTAGATCCTTTTATTTGCTTCTTGCTTATGATTTAAACAAAGTTTGTTCTTGTCTTGTGAGATAATACAGTACCCAACGTTGTCGTTATTATTTATTATTTTTTGTCTCATTTACAATTTTGTTTAAAAGAGTTTTTCTAATCAAGATGATTACTATAATTTTTTTAGAAAACAGAAAATATCAATTTTTTGTTCTTGAATTGTTTGTATTTTTCATTTATTTGTATTTATGATGAAGTACTTTTACGCCTTACAAATTCTTGTTTGCAGTCAGACAAGAATGGTTTTCCAGAAATAACCTAATCGCTTGACTGATAATGATGATATGAATTCACCTCCTAAGACGTTGATAAAAGAAAATTTGGCCACACAACAGAGTGGAAGAACTTGTTTATCCGGGCAATACAATTTTTGTGCAATATTGAATTCATTATTAAAGCAATCTTTTTTTTCAATTAGATAAATTAGTGTATTTGTTTAATCATATATAACTAACTCGTGTTCAATAATTGTTATTGCAGCTTGTGCAGGAGTGACGGAAGCATCAAAATCGATGGGGAGATGAATAATTATTTTTTCTCTTGTAAAAGTGTATCGATATGTATGAATAAAGTGATGTTTCACTATTTTAAATGAAATTATTGAACCTTTATCAAGTCTTTTTTTTCTCATATATTGCGTTTATCAAATAATTGAAGACATTCTGCTTCGATATTGTCTATAGTTTCATGCCGAAAATGAATTCTTAGCTAAATTATATCGTTAACAATGTTGGTGGCAAATTTTTTAATTAGTAGCTATGTAATTTTTGAATTCGTAGCTAAACATACGTATTATTGCCACGCAAATGAGTACATGGACACGTATTTTTATTTCTCTAGTAAATGAAGAAAACCTTTTGCTACAATTTTATCCCTTGTGACAAAAAGTATGGCCTTTTAGCTATGAGCTATTGAATTTGTAGCTAGACATATTATATTGCCACGTATCAAGAGCAAGACTATAAATTTTAACTTTCCGTAGCAAATGAAGATTCTTTTTAGCTATAATGTTATTTATTTCATGGCAAAAGGAATTGATTGTTAGCTACAATATGAAAATATTTGTGGCAAATACTTTAATTCATAGCTATGAATTTTTTAATTCGTAACTAAATATGAGTACTATTGCCACGAAACTAAGCTATTGAAATAGCCATAAAATTTGAGTTTGCATGGCAAACAAATTAAATCTTTTGCTACAACATAACATCTTGTGGCTACAATATGAAGATAGCAACAAATTTTATTAATCGTGGCAAAAGAATAAAATCACTTGCCACAAGTATATTTTTCGTAGCAATAATGTTCTACCATCGCAGCTACAACACAAAAAAAGTCGTAGCAATAAGTATAAGTCTTTAGCCATGGACCATGTAAAGTTTGTAGCTAACTTTTAGCTACGCTACATTTTGTTACAGAAAAAAGAATTGTGGCTAAAGTGTCTAGCAACGAAAATTTTCATTTTTAGCTACAACGTATTTTGTAGCAATATATGTCTTGTGTTGTAGTGAGTTTTAATCAAGTAAAAAAAAGTTTATAAGAACTAAAACCTTTTATTTTAGGTAAATCTCATAGTTATTTTTCAATAAATGAGTTTGGATTCATGAATTTCTTTTAAGAAATGGACTAAGAGCCTGTTTGGATGGGCTTATGCTTATAAGCTGCAAACAACTTATTTTTTTTAGCTTATAAGCTGCTTTAGATAAGCTAAGTCAAATGAGTCCAATTATATTTTGAGCTTATTTTAAGCACAAAATGACTTTAAGCTGGCCAGTCAAACACTCAACAAAGCTGAAAATAGCTTATAAGCAACTTATAAGCCAATCAAAACGGGCTCTAACATGTGTAAAGTATATTAGCCGAATCGAGATACAAAAAATTAATGAAAACATAAACAAAGTATTTTATATATGTATATATATATATATATATATATATATATATATATAAGTTGTGTATATTGTTTTATCAGTTTGGCTCGATTTATTTTTAATAAAATCAAACAAAATATTATCAGGGTTTTAAGAACTTAAAATAAAAATAAATTAACTCCAAATAATTATCTATTTATTTAATTGATTTGCGATATGAATTTAAGTTTAACCAAAGAACACCCCTATTGCTGACTCGTGAAGGTTTGGTAGACCCTTATAATTTTTTTCTTTTTGGGTCAAGCACCCTTATAAATTAACAGGTTTTCAATTTATTTCTAATTAGAAAGGAAATAAAGAATTGAAGGGGAAAATTCAATTTTCTTTTCACAAAGGACAAAAAAGCAACAGAAAAGATATAGTATCTAGGAAAGGAGAATAGAAAGAGAAAGAGAGGGAGAAGTTTATAAAAAAAAAAAAAAAAAAAAAGGTTACAGAACAGAATAGGGGCGTGAACAGAGAGAGATGCTGGAGGATGGGGTTAACACCTACCCTTTGCACTATTTTTTGTGCCAAATGCAATTTAATGCAAAAAATAGTATTTTAGAGTTCCAACTTTACACTATTCATTGCATCATTACTATTCATTAATAATTTTTTTTATTATATAACACTTTTAATTTAACATGTTATAAATTTTAATTTTTACATTTAGATTCCTAATATACCTCTTCATCGACACCATTACTATTCATTAGTATTTTATTTTTATTTTTTATTATATAACACTTTTGATTTAACATATTATAAATTTTAATTTAAAATTTTAGATTCCTAATATACCTAATTATTTTTTATGTAATATCTTATAATATAAATTTTACATCTTAATTTTGGAGTGTAAGTTTTATAAATTAATTTTTGTATATATTATTTTATATAAAATTGTAAGTTAATTTTATTATAAGTTATAATTGTATTAAAAAATATAAACATCACAAAAATGAAAAGTGCAAGTATAAAATATAATATGTTGTTAATAAATAACACAATGTTCAATAACATAATAATTTCGAATATATAACACAATTATAAAACAATGTTCAATAACAACACAATGATCAATAACATAACAATGTTCAATACATTCAAAATTGAAAATACATTAAACAACATAATAATTTAGAAAATTATAACCATAATTTAGTACTCTGGTAGGTCGTTTCCAGATCCACCAATATCATTAAAATATTGAGTGTATGGGCAGAGGATTGTTGTGGTTGTGGCTGTTGAAATTGTTGACTTCTTTTATCCATTATTCATTTTTGTTCTTGTTGAATAAATTCACGAATATTTGGATCACCAATAGAATCTAAATTCGACAATAAAATTTTATTTTCTTCTTTAAATTCTTTTAGTTTCAAAGCTCTATCTTTGATCTCCAAATCTCGCTGCCTGTCTGCACCTGACTTTGCTAACAACTCAACAAGCTAATTATTTTCTGATTGGACCATTTGCATAGCAGATGAAAAACCTTCTTCGACTTTTCTCTTTAATTTTGCTTTCTTCACCCTAATAGGTCGTTGTGATAATGTGGAATCACCTGAAACATCCTCATTCAAATTTAGTGAAAATGATGATAAGTTAGGAGAGATGATACTAGAGGTTAATCAGGAGTAGGAGTCTCAGACTCCGATGATATATAAGAAGAGCCTTGCTTTCGAACTTTTTTACTTCCAGCATCGACATCTTTAAACTTCTCAAAATACTTCATCATATCCCACACATGATCAAATTTAAAACATTTTTTGTAGTTCGGATCTTGCATAAGTAAACATTTTGCTTGATTAATCTGCAATATTATTTTTTAAAAAAATTTGAAGGGAAACTGTAAGTAAATATATACAAATAAAGTATAAAAATTTACAAAATAAATACTCACAATATCTTTATTTGAAGCACCACTAGGATGCAAATTTTCAACTTGACGTACACAATCATTTAATTTTCTTATAGCCTTCTCAATAACTTTAATTCGACATTCCAACGATCTTTTGTTGCGATACTCCCAACACTCATCCTTTGCACTATTGTACCCATCTTCCACTCGACCCCAAAAATTATCTCTATATTGATTTATACCCGTTATTGAATCTTGAGATACATCTAAATAAACTTGGCATAATATCATATCTTCATTGGTAGAGTATCCTGTAGATCGGGTAGACATTTTTTGCAAGTGAATAGAGGAAAAGTGGATTATATGGTTAAAGAAAAACTAAAACCAATCTCGTATGAATGGGTATTTTGGAACTTGAATATATATAGATAAAAGTAGAGCCAAAATAGGATAGATTTTATCTTGATCTCAACCGTTGAATGGATTTCATCCTAATCTCAACCGCCGGATGGATTTTATCCTTATCTCAACAGGATAATAATAGGATAGATTTCATCTTGATCTCAAACGTTGAATGGATTTTATCCTAATCTCAACCGTCGGATGGATTTCATCCTTATCTCAACCAGATAATAATAGGATAGATTTCATCTTGATCTCAACCGTTGAATGGATTTCATCCTAATCTCAACCGTCGGATGGATTTCATCCTTATCTCAACCGGATAATAATATGATAGATTTCATCTTGATCTCAACCGTTGAATGGATTTCATCCTAATCTCAATCATCGGATGGATTTCATCCTTATCTCAATCGGATAATAATAGGATTTCATCCTAATCTATAAAAATGAACATCATTTAGGTAAATAACTCAGGATTTCCAATTCATTTCAAAATCAAATCAAACATTCTTATTTGTCTTCTAAAAATGAATTTCTATACTGGAGGTTCTTCTAATAATAATGATGAAAATTCCTCTTCATCATCAGCATCATTAGATTATTGCAGAAGAGCAGCAAGTAATCTTGCAAAATATTCGCATGAACAACTATATGTTGCAATATTTGCAAGAATATCAAAATAATGAAGTTTTCAGAGTTGGCTCTGTTCTAGGTCATTTAGTAATCAATCGAGATCGTGAAGCAGTTGATAATAATTTATTTCTCGACTATTTTTCAGATAATCCACATTATAATGATGGTATGTTTCGTCGTCGATATCGGATGTCCCGAAATTTGTTTCTTCGTATTGTTGATGCAATTAAAGCTCATGATATGTACTTCGAATAACGTACAAAAAATCTGCTGTACAAAAAATCACAGCTGTGTTTAGAATGTTGGCATACGGCTTGCCAACGGATGCCACTGATGAATATGTGAAAATTGAAGAGTCAACTGCAATTGAAAGCATGAAGAGATTTTCTCCAGCTATCGTAGAGGTTTTTGGCCAGCAGTATCTGAGATCACCAATATCTAACGATGTTGCAAGGCTTCTTCACATCGGTGAGCAACGTGGTTTTCCAGGAATGCTAGGTAGTCTAGATTGCATGCATTGGAGATGGAAAAATTGTCCGACAGCATGGGCTGGACAATATGCAGGTCGTAGTGGATCCCCAACAATAATTCTTGAAGCTGTAGCTTGGATATGGTATGCATATTTTGGTATGCCCGACACCAATAATGACATTAATGTTTTAGAATCGTCACATCTGTTTTCCAATCTTGCTAAAGGTATTGCTCCTCCCGCCCATTATGTTATTCAAGGAAACAAATATGATGTGGGTTATTATTTAGCTGATAGTATATATTCAAAATGGTCTACAATTGTGCAAACCATTCATGAGCCACAATCTCAAAAGAAGAAATATTTCGCGACGCAACAAGAATCATGTCGAAAAGATGTTGAACGTGCATCCGGAGTTTTGCAATCTCGTTTTGCAATTATTGCAGGGCCGTCGCGTTTTTGGAGAAAAGAAGTGCTACATGATATATTAACATCATGTATTATACTGCACAACATGATAATCGAGGATGAGCGTGATCTTAATGCACTAATTTAAGATGCTTGGAAAGGTCCAACTCCAACATTAGAAATGGTAGTAGATGAAAATTATCGATTTGAACAATTTTTAGCTCGACACAAAAAAATTAAGAATAAAGATGCTCATTTTGCACTTCGTAATACATTAGTAGAGCATTTATGGGAGCAACGTACTAATCATGAAAGTTGAATATTTATGTAGAAATTAAAATAAATTCTACTTTAATGTAATAGTATTTATTTAATTATATTTTATCAATGATTTCACTTTTATTTGAATTATCCATTAATATGTATAACGTATAATATTTGCTTACAATTTATATTATTTAAAATTTTATGGTATAAAATAATTTTATATTAAATGATTATATAACAAAGGATTATGAATTACATGGGATGAATATGTAAAAAAGAAAAAGAAAAAGGATTTTTTTTATGAAATTAAAAATAAAATTTAAGTAAAAGAAAATAATATAATATAAAAGAGAGAGAAGAATATAAAAAGGAATATTTTTTTTTTGTGCAAAAAATGATGTAATGGGTTAGAGTTAATTTGCATCATGTTAGTGTCTGCATCATTTTGGTGCATAAAATGGTGCAATGGGTTGGAGATGCCGTCAAAGTGTTATAAAAAAGTTTCATAGTTAGTATTATTATGACATGACACTTGAAAAAAATGTGACTGCTAGAACCTTCACTTTGATAATTACAACTATCAGAAATGTAACGAAGATAAGGGCAAGTAACAGTGAGATAAAAAAAAATCAGCTTTCCTCGATATTGATATTAGTTAGTACTAAAGGAAAAGTTTTATTCTGAGTGAGGCACAATTATTATTAGTTGTGTGAGAGGGATTGTTTAATTGATTTTATAATGCGGGATCCATCACATCATCTCACCCCACCTGCTCCCGTTCTCTCCGATCCACTGTTTTTTGTTGCCTCATTTCCCTCGCTCTTCACTCTTCTCTTTTTACACATTTTCTATTTTCATCAAACTTTGGAACCAATTTTATTATATGGAGATCATAATTCTTTAAGACATTTTGAGTAAATTTTATTGATGGTCATCTAATTATAAGAATTTTGAGTAAATTTTATTATTGTTTACCCCGAATTCGGATAGTCAATTAAATTTATAGGTGGGTATAGGATATGTGCTTTGTTCTTGATGTGTGTTAGACAAAGAAAACGAAATATTTGAAGGTTCCTTGGTAGAACGGCTAATGATGACTGTTGGCTAGCGATACAAAGGTTTGTGAGCAATGTATGATACTTGATGGATGAAATGCAATAATAACAATAACAGGTGGCCTTGGCCGAAAATGATGAAAGAATATGTATACAAGAATTCTTCTATTACAAATGTTCTTGGAAAGTAAAAAAAGTCAACCTCCTTAAGGGAGGAGGATATACCCTATTTATAGCAGTGAGCCCATGGGCCTCATTCAATATGAATTAATAAAATAGCAATAAAAAGGACAGCCCCTGCACGAATTTGGTGGGATTGGACTGACGGCGCCATCTGACACACCCATAGTTGGTAGCCGACCATGACGTGACACCACTGATGCGCTTCAGTAACGGTCATAACGGACCAACGGACACACGGACAAACGGCTGTCCGGATCAACGGTGACGAACCCTCGGGAAGAGTCCCCGAACCATCAGTGGCATAGAGACCGGGCCAAATGGCGTCTCTGCTCAGCTTCGATTAAAGCTCTTATCCGGAAAGGTGTGATGCCCCTCGTGCGAACTCCCGGCCCTTTTCTTCCTCCGATCCATAGTTCCTCCGGATTGACTCATATCCGGTTTTTACCGTATACAGATAGCCCCCACACTTCCCGGACCTACGATCCATCGGAGTAACGAGAAGTGAATGAATCATACAACCGACCGCCGGATGGCCTATCCTTATCTCCTTATTTTGGCGGGAATAGTTGCGTCACGTCTTCCCTTTTGCCGGCCACGTGTCCTGCTCCGGATGGTCCGCTCCTGTCAACCGCCTTTATACGCCTGTATTCTCCGAGGATATTCCGGGGCGGTGTCATAAAACTAACTAAGCGCAGCCGGAACCCGTTCTTCTCAAAGATGGACGAAGACCAGGACAGGGGATGGCTGGAACGCTACGTCCGGGTAAAAATTGAGGACATAATCCCGGCCGCCCATCTACCTTTTCCGGAGAAATGGAACGACAAGCGTAAGTTCGATCCTTTGAGAAGTCGTTCTTACTTGTTCAGCCGCTTTTGGTATTGTTTGCTCATTGCCCTTTTATATATATATATATATATATATATTTTTGTAGCAAACGGATTTGTTCCCCCGGTTATTCGCAATCTGAGTGAATGGGTCACGACACAACTCAGCCAAGTTCCCTATGAGGACCGAACATGGGCCCATTTGTCACGCGGTCGATGGATCGCTCAAAATCATGGTAACGTTTGCCTTTTCTTCGTTTTTGCTGCATCTTTAGCCATTCGTGGTCGTCAGTTTTCCCAATCCTGCCTAAGCCTTTGTCGTTCAGGTTTGCCGAAGGGCTCGGTGGCATCCAGATCGGAGTCGGGGGTCGCTTCCCCTGCACCGGCATCCGCGTTCGACACAGCGGGTTCTTCCCGTGTTCTTGCCGAAGCTGCCAAAAGGAAACGGCCCTCCGAAAAGGGGCAACCGTCCCAACGGAAGAAAGCAAGAAGTGTTGCCCGGCCCCCGAGAGAAGAAACGGAGCCCGACATCATAGTTCGGAGGGTCGACCTGGCTCCGTCAACGGCTCCAGCACCTGAGGAGACTGCCTCCGTTCCGACTTTGCCTTCTATTAACGAAGGTCTCTTGATTCCTGTTTTTCCTTCAGGTGTGGAAGAAATCCTTTCCCCAACTCCTCTTCGGTCGGTTGACTTTGTCGACATTTCAGGTGAAACTTCTTCGGAAGATACTCCCCTGCAGAGGGGAAAGGGACCCGGGGAAACGGCCGTCACTGCAGTTGATCAAAGGACTGCCCCAGTTCCGGAGACCGAAGCCCCCTTTCACGCTCATCCGTCTCCCGACCATGAACCTGTTTCTACTGCGGAGCCCCCGGTCTTTGCCAGAAACATTGAGTCCACGCCAAGTTCATCTACCCCGGCTCCGAGGGCTGAAGATTTTGAAGATATGTTTTCAACCACTCCTCCTGCTACCGGTGAAGCTGCGGGTTTCGGCCATCTTCCAATTCCTCGGGTCACGAGGTCGGCTAACGGACAGTCAGAATTCGGTTCTAGAGATAACCTGGTGACCATCTTCCCAGCCCCGAGCGTAGAACCAAGAAGAACCAGATCGGCCGTAATCACCGTCCCCGAGGATTGCGGCTTTCTATCGCGCCCGGTGGGAGTAGCAAGCTATTTGCGGCCTCTTGTCTCCGACTCGGACAAGCGTAAAATGACCGGGGTCACCTGGCAGTGCCTTATGAACGAAGGCATGCACGCGGGCAACCGGGTAAGACCCTCAGCCACCCTTGTATTTCAGTAGACTTTATGCTCGCTTTGTTTGATTCTACATGTTTGTTTTTCTTGCAGAGTGTGGTACTGGTCAACGAGGCCTTCATCCGTGCCCAACACGAGATGGACGATCTTCGAGGCCAACTAGATGCCCAAGGCCGAGAAACGGAGAAATATAAGAATCTCATCCGAGAGAAAGAGGAAGAGTTGGATCGGGCGGCTGTTCTTGCCAACCTTCGTCCCGAGCTCGATGCGGCCAAGGACGAAAATCGTCGCTTGAAGAGTGAATTGGCCGCCATGACCGATTATAATCGAAGCCTCGAGACTAAGAATATTGGCCTTAGCCGAGACAAAGCCCAATTTTCGTCGAGGCTGGACGAGCTGGAGACCACCGTATCCCAACTCCGGGGGGAACTGGATTTGGTGAAGGCTGATGCAATGGGCCTGGCCAAGAGGAACCGGCTACTGGAATCCGACACCGCTCTGTACAAAGAACGTATGAGAGTTTTTGAAGGGAAAGCCGAGGAGCGGTCTCGGATATGTGAGGGCTTAAAAGCCTAGCTGGAGGAGGCGGTGAGCGCCAACGATGTTCTTAAGGCCGAGCTAGAAGCTGCTCTTCACATGAGGAATATTGCTGTGGAAAACCGGGCCGAGCTGGAGACTAAGTTGGCTAAAGTCGAGGCTGATTTGGAAGAAGCCTGGAAAGGCGTGGAGGCGGCCGAGGCTCAAACTGCCATCATCGCCGAGTACGAGAAGTGGAAGTCTCGGCGGCTCACCCTCGAAGAAGCCGAGCACGGATTCTCCGATCTTCCGGCCTTGATAAACCAGGCCAAAGAGATGGAGGAGGAGGCAAACCATGCCCTCGGGTCTGACTCAGATGATTCCGAACGAACCGAGTCCGATCATTCTGCCTCCAGTCATCTAGCATAGGATTTTTACTTGGCTTTTGCTTTTTGCCTTTGCTGGCCTTTTGACTTTTGGTGTAAAAGTATTCTTTGTAAAAGTATCTTTTGTATATATGAAAGTTGCACTTTTCTTGTTTCTTCATTTGAGTGCTTGTTTTTATTTTGCCTTGAATTATTGGTCCGTTTTTGGACAAGATGATCCGTAGTCATTGATTAATTCTGCCCGTAGGACTTACCAAATGTTTTGTGACTTCGGATCTTTCCATGCCCAAGATAGGCGCTTCTTTAGGACCGGCATTTTTCGTGGCCGGTTCGCAATGACCTCGTTGGCCTTGTCGAATTTCGACCATAGTGCCCGGTGTTGGGCGTATAAATTGAACAATGCCGAAATACGACCATTGCAATGGTTTCTGTATTGCAAGTGTTTGTACATATGAGAATTTTCATTTCTTGTATCTTTGTCGCAGCATACACTAAATGGGACACGATTCATTATGATCGTTTGGTCCTTACATCGAAGGCTATAGCCGGTGGCCGGCCTTTGTTTTTGTCGTGGAAAATGCTGGTAACATATTTGCATCCGATTGTTCTCTTCGCAAAAACGATTAAGAGCCAAATTATACTCTTGTGGAGTTCCGCGAGGCATTGACATAGCACGTTTTTTTAGGCGTTTAAGCCCTACTGACGCTAATTTGTGCTCTAGTGCTGCAGCCTACCTAACACGCCAATCCCACTCCTCTCTCATTTTATTATTGTATTCTGGATTGAATCTGTCGTTAGGGTTATTTGAGTAATGAAAATCATCATCATCTAGTTCCCAGGTCCTACCCATTGTTTCAAATATGTTTGCTGGAGTGAACGATATAACACGACTAATATCTCTAAATTGGTCAAAAAATGACATAGTAACTCAATTTTGTGTGGAATGTTGTGTGGTTGGTAACAACTATTCGTCAAATTATGTTATATAAAGTTTGATTCGAATGATGATGTTTTTCTGTTTGACAATTGAGGTGAAAATATACTGCAGCGGTATAGCGTAGTAAAATACTACGTTATGCCAGTATAACGCATTAAATTACTGCGTTATACTGTCATAACGCGGTATTTTACTGCGTTGTGACAGAATAACGCAGTAATTTACCGTGCTATTCTACCGAGACCTGACATAACGCAGTTATTTCATGTGTTATGCAACACTCCGTACTTAATTTGATTTGACGTAACACTGAAAGACACACTAATTGCATGTATGCGTTGGTTCTATATTCAAACTTCAAATCTTAGTAATACCGAGTTCGTATAAGGCAAAAAATTCTAAGTTTCATCCAGTTTTTGCATTTTGTATTCCTCCTAAATTATTCAAAATATGGCAGATGTTCCAAGAATTAGACTTTCTTTATTCTGGGACGGACAAATTATATTCGAGGAAAATAATTTGCGCTATGATTCTCCCCCAAAATACCATGTTAAGTTTCCACATGACTTAAAATTCTCAAAACTACTCCAAGTCTTGTATAATAGACTACAAATTAGTAGAAGTGATTTTGATCTAAATATAATTGGAAAATATCCAATGTCATTTACGCCGCAAGGTGTAACTAGTTATGGACAGTGGTACATTCAAGACGATGATTTTTTGACTGATTATTTGAAGGCGCCTTATGATTATAGGCAATGCATAACTTTAAACGTCCTTGAAATGTATATAGAGAAGATCCCCATTAATCGACTTGAATTCATGGCTAGGGCTCCTCGGGAAGCTCGAAATAGACCTCGTCGGGAAGCCCCGTTTATAATTCAGGCCGAAGTCACTCAAGCAGAACCTACTTATCAGCACAATTACCCTGACATGAGTACCTATGAAAGCATTTTAACTAGCCAAATGCCTCTGGATAGTTTAAGTCAGCAACTTGAATGCTACTAATGATGTCGATTATATTATTTAGGGGTTATACACCTGATATGGATCATATCGGACGGTCTCTTCAACCGGGATGGATGAATCAAGTTGTAACATCCTCAGCCTATCCAACAACTCAAAGCAATGGTCCTTCCTCAAGTTTCGGTGCAGTTGATTACTATTGGTACGTCTATTTTTTTTAACATCAATAGTGTTATTTGATGTGTAGTACTTAAAATACCCTAATTTCTTATGTAGGGAGAATGTGGTGGTTGCACCAAATTATAGGCAAAGGCCTGCTATGGATGGTCTGGATTATCCGAATTATATAGTGACATCATCCAGCGATAGTGAGGAAATACCTAATCCGGAGGAAAGTGACGATGAGCAAAGTGACGATGAGATTGAGGTTGGAACTAATCCTCAACATCAAGTAGAACTGTTGCAAGACATGATGAATAGTCTGGCACACCAGGAGGAACTGAATTCACAACAACCATTTGAACAACAAGAGTCGACTCCGGTTCAACCGCAAAGCCAATTTCAACAGCAAGAGTCGATCCCGATTCAGTGGCATTCCGATGAGATCCCCTATCTTGATCATCTTCAAGATCGCCAGATGCCTTTGTCTTTACTAGGGATGATGATCATATTTGGCGAAGTTTGTGGAAAGAGCCAGTGGATCTTTTAAAAGAAAATGCTCATATTGAAAAAAGCATGATTTTCAGCTCGAAAAAATCATTGCAAAGGGCTGTTAAGATTTATTGCATCCAGGGGATGAGGGAGTTTAAAGTTGACGACTCCACACGAAACCTTTGGCGATTGGTTTGCAAGCGAAAATATCAAGGCTGCGAATGGATGCTCTGTGGTAAGAAAACTGCTGAAAAGACGTGGACCATTTCAAAGTTCTACCCAAAGCACACTTGTGATATGGGTGACCTCCCAGATGATCATTGCAATCTAGATACTAATTTTATTGCGCGTGTATTAGTTGGTGACATTAGAGAAAACCCAAGGTATCTGCTTCGCCTAATTTTATTTTATTTTTGGTGTTAATATAATGTTCCTCGTTGTTAAATGCTGATATTTCAACTTTTTCAGGTTTCCTAATAAAGATTGTATTAGAGCCGTCCTGAAAGTATATAGCAAAACTGTTACTAGGAGGAAGGCGTATCTTGGGCGTAGGCATGCACATGAGATAGTCTTCGGTAATTGGGAGGGCTCTTTCAAGAAGTTGCAGAGATACATGACGACTCTACAACACTTCAATCATGGTACTATTGTTGAATGGAAGCTAATCGAAGCCTGGTGTGCCCGGTAATATTTTTGATTTTGTGTTTTGGGCCTTCAAACCATGCATTGATGGTTTTGCTCATTGTCGGCCTGTAATATCAATAGATGGAACACATGTGTACGGGAAGTATGACATAAAGTTGCTAATAGCCGTTGAAATGGATGCAAATGGAGCTATATTCCCTCTAGCTTTTGCAATTGCAGTTAATGAGAGCATTAGTACGTGGGGTATGTTTTTAGACTACTTAAGGCAACACGTTATTAAGGATCGCATAGGAATATGTGTGATATCAGAAAGACATGCTGGCATATTGCACGATATGTTCAATTTGCAGGGGTGGCAGCCACCCTTTGCCTACCATCGTTATTGTTTAAGGCATTTGAAGGAAAACTTCCAAAAGGCATATTGAACCCCAGCACTTTGCAATTGGATGTAGGCTGCTGCAACGGAGCATCGGGAGAAGAAGTTTAACGTGCAGATGGACATTATTAGGCGGGCGAATGAGGAAGCCTTCCACTGGTTGAATGCAGTTGATAAAGACAAATGGACATTACACCAGGATGAAGGTAGGTGATGGGGTATGCTGACAACAAACAACTCTAAGTCATTCAATGGCTTGCTGAAATCTGTACGGGGACTACCCGTCACCGCAATGGTGAGAATAACATTTAAGTAGGTTGTGGAGCGGTTCGTCAATAGATCAAAAGAGGCCAAAGCACATGCAGCAGCAGGTCTAAGATGGATGCCAAAACCGTCAAAACTATTCGAGTACCACAAATATAAGGCTCAGAAACATGACCGGATGGAGTACAACTTTGCAAAGCGCATATTTGAACTCACCACAAGTGTGCACCAAGGTAAAGGAGGTAACGTCTACACAATTTGTGAGATTCCAAGAACATGCACATGCGGCAAGTGGCAATCATATCACATGCCATGTTCTCATGCCTTCAAGTGTTTTATCGCAATGGGAAAGAACGCCTCCCCTTACATGGCTGAGGAATATACAGTTGAAAATTATGCAAGAACGTATGCTGGAAGGTTCTACCCACTTGGTAGTGAGAGTTATTGGCCACCGGATCCATTTTGAATGGTTGCAAATAAAGCATTTATCCGTAAATTCAGAAAGAATGCATACTCGCGTATTCATAATGAAATGGATGTTCCACCGGGGAGATACACTCAAAAATGCTCATTTTGCAATTATGTTGGTCATGATAAGCGCAAGTGTCACTTACGGCATGGTGGTCAAACTACATCTCGCAGTGGAAGTACCTCTCGTGGTGGAGGAAACTTTCGTGGTGGTAGATCTAGTGGTGGTGGCACATCTCGCGGTGGTGGTGGAAGATCGACTCAAGGGCATTAATTGATGAATGTTTTTTAAGTTTTTTTTCTTACTTTGATGATTGTATTTTAAAAAGTTTGGGTATCTTATTAATGAACAAGTTTAAGTATTTTCATCTACTCAAGGTTATGAATGATGCAATTTAATTAAGTTTTTTTTGTATGAATGCTGCCATTTTGACTAACTTTTGATTAATTATTAATGAACAAGTTTAAGTATTCATAAAGAACTTCAAGCTAATGGTACCAAGACTTCAAACGAAAATGGCGTTCGAGCATTTTTCAACCACTAAAACGGCCATCCGAACTTTTGTGTATCCTTGATGTATTGATCCTACCTTATTAATCGCACAAAAATAAGTAGGGTTCTGTATAAAATATTGAAGTTTCGGGGTCCCCAAGCATGATTAATCTATGGTCAAAGTACGTTAAAAAGTGTAATGAAAGAAGGGTTAACCAAAAGGGCCGGAAAAAAAGAGGCACACTATACCGCAGTAAATTACTGCGCTAAAGGTAGTTTGGTAACATTTTTTTTTGTTGGGAGTATTTTGATTCAAAATGGTTTTTTTGTGTTACACCTCGGAACTTTGGGTTGCTGAGCAGTGAAGAGACTAACGTAAGTTAAGGTGAACATGATGTCCCTACAAGTAAGAAGGGATACTTAATAACTCTAATTAAGATTCCAAAGAAGTTAGAGGCAAGAGAGAAAAGTTCGTCAAATGAAACTTCACCGCAGTTCTGCGAAAGGGGGTTCGACGGTCATTCTTTGCACCATCGAACGAGTCGACGCTTCGTCGATTGTGCCATAAAATTGAGCTGGAGCGAAGACCACTCGACGAACAGGTCGACGCTCCGTCGATCAGTTCGACGGACCGTTCTTCTCACCGTCGAATGAAAAGAAACGACAGATTGCTCACTGAAAATTTAACAACTTCGATGGCCAGATCGACACTCAGTTGATCCAATCGACTCTCCGTCAATCGCACCGTACATCTCGGTCGGGACTGAATTCATGAATTAAAATAAGGACCCCTCATTCATTTTATTTCATTTCATCTTCCACTCTCCTTTCTCCAAGAACCCTCTAGAACCTTCTCCATCATTCACCCACAAGAAACTAAAGGAAAACCAAGATTTACTACATCAAATCCATGAAATCAAGTGCATGAAACCCATTAAAAGTTCATCTAAGCCGAGAAAACTCAAGAGAAGTGAGTTAGGGTTTTGGTGCAAGAAGAGAAGCTCCACTTGAGTGTTGTTCATCCATCATCTAAGGTGATTTTTATGACCTTTTTTTTATGGTTTGAGTGGTTAAAAGTTGAAACACTTGGATTGTGGAAAGACATAGAAATTGGGGTCATGAATGTGTGAATAGTGTCATTGTTGACTAGTAGTTTGGGGCGGATGATGAATATTGGTATGTTGTGATTGTAAATATGTTATGTACGACATCTAGAATATGGAATAAGTATTATTTGTGAGAAAATGCAATAACGAGTTATAATTATAATTGTGGAGAAATCAAAGAGAAATGGTGAATTGTGGTAAGTGTAGATAAATGATGATTGTTGCTACTATATTGTGAATGTTTTATTAACGTTTGGGAGTTGAAATAGAATGTGGGAAAAGTAGTATAAACAAAGGAAGTGCTGCCCAATTTTCCCTAGAAATAGTGAAATGTTCTTATTGCCGAGTAACTAATGTTAATGCGATTCCTCTTGAAGGTAGAAACGTGGGCACCAAAGGAAACCAAGCGAACGATAGATTAGCTAAGCGCAAAAGGTATGTGAGGCCAGTCCTTTCTTTCTATGGCATGAATCCTATAGCATGACTGTTATATCCCGCATTTTTGCATGTTCGGAAAAATTCGAAATGATTTTGACTTGCACTACAACAAAGTATAGAAATCGCAACCAATTTTTTTATATTTGGCAACAACTTAGTTTTATTGTTGGCAAATGATTTTTTTGTTGCCAAAAAATTTAATTTTGTTGCCATAGTATTGATTATTGTTGCAAAAACTACTTTTGGCAACAAAAAAAAAAGTTGTTGCAATAACAGCCGTTGGAAAAAGTTCATGCAACAAAATATTTTTTTTTGTTGCCAAAAGTACTTTTTGCAACAATAATCAATCTATGGCAACAAAAAAAAAATGTTGCCAAATATAATTTTTCTTATAGTGTTGTAAGAAATAAGGCCATAATTTGATTTCTATTTAATATATGTGTGTTGAATATGAAATGTTGATGTGGAAATAACGAGGAAGTCTAAGGGCAAAAAAATTGGAATTTCGGAAATTAGTTTCGGGAATTATAAAATAAGCCGCTAAATGAATTGGGCTAGAAAAAAAAAAGGGAGGCCAAACATGTTGAGGGGTGGCCGGCCAACTCATGTGGCCCAAGCCCATGTGGAAACTTAGTCTAAGTAAATAAAAGGAAGGGTCATGAACCTTCTACACATTTGACCATTCAAGAAAACAATTGAGAGCAAGATAAAAAAATAAAAATAAAAAAATAACTAAAAAAGAGAGAGAGAGAAAGGGGCCTCTCGGTTGAAAAAAAAAAAGAAGATTTTTTTTTGTGGAGCTCAAATCTTTGGTTCAAACTCATTTCTTTTGAATTCCTATTAAGTTGGAACCCCTCTTCAATGTGATACAAATTTGGAGGCAAGAAAGTATTTTTTTTATCAAGTGGAAATTCTTGAAAAAAAGTAAGAATTCTACTCTTTTTATCTTGGAAGAATTTTATATATATGTTGTAGTATATGGGAGTGAATGTAAAGTATGAGAATTTTGTGTTATGGGTATGTGGGTGTGTGGCCGAAAATGGGTGTTGATGGAGAGGAATGATCAAATTTTATTTATTATGTTAATTGTGTTGTAATGGCCTTTTTTATGCAAATGGAAGAATTCTAGTTCAAGTTGGCATGAAAATTGTTGTTAAGTTGTTGTAGGAAACTTTGTGATTTTATTGTAGATTTATGTAATTATGGAAATGGAATTGTTAAGGTGTAAATTGTGGTTGTTGTTGATGAAATGGGAAGATGAAAAATGTGTTGTGAATGTTGTGTCGAAGGTTGGAGATTTAGGATGAATTCTAGTCTTGGTGTGATTTTTGTATATTTTATAGAATGGTATGAAATGCCTTGAAATGCTTTTGAATGATCTTGAATTGGTAATGAATGTGTAAGTGTCGATATTGGCTTGAAAAATTCGTAGTTGAATTGAATGTCGATGAATTATGTTGAAAGGAAGGTTACTAGTGTTGGAATGCATTTTAAATTGGTTTTTGATGTTATTGGTTTGGTGTTGGTATTGTTGGTATGGTTGTTGATGAATTTGGCCGAGTTTAATTCTCGGGGATGTTGAATTTACAGGGGAGATGCTGCCGAAATTTTGGTAGACAAATACTAATTAGAATTAAAAATTCTAAGTACTTGTAGCTAATTTTTGGAAATTGACAATATTATTGTAGATATTGGAGAGCCCGAGACTTGAGTCGGGATTAGTTTGGCGAGTGATCGAGATTTGGTAGTAAGCGATCGAGGTATGTAAAGCTTACCGTTCTTTCTTTTTGGCATGACCTTTATGCAATAAATGAATGACATATATGTATGCTCCAAAGAAAAATTCTACTCTTAGAGCCACTAGGATGGCCTATGTCTTTGATTTCCATGAACTATTCCATATGACTTGTCACATACTTATGATGTTGGAAGTATTAGTCGATACGTTTCCGGATATGGTTTGAAAAATATTCGATATATGATATGGCCTAAGTTTGGATATGTAAATGCTAGAGATGTGCATATGATTTTAAGGCTCCGTTTGAAGTACTTTATAAGGTTGTTTGAAAGCTTCTTAAAAATAAATGATACTTAATTTCCAAGAAAATGACCTATGAAGTGTTTTCGAAAGTTTTGTAATTTAAAAGCTCGCAACATTTGTATAATGATTTCGATGGACTTTATACTTACTTTGAGCCTTCTGCTATCAATATGTATATTTATTCGTCGAGTCTTAGAACTTATTTATGTGTATGCATATGATTTTCGCACTACTCCGCTCGTGCCTATACTATGATGTCGTTTGCCGGATCCCGGGCCAGTTTTGTGGTCGTGCGCACTATGTTATATTCGGGAGTATGATGTGTTACGGTTCCCGAGGCCTCGCCATAGGGGCGGGTTCCGCTTATATACGGCGTTATGATGTGATATGATGTATGACATGTTCTGAGATTGTGATGTGATATGATGATACGATATGTTCGGAGATTGTACGGAGATTTGAAACCTTCTGAGGTATGATGTGTTGTGGCGCCAGCGTCGGAGTGGCGACCACGTTCCTGAGCCTTATGCATGATTTTTTTTTTGCATGATATATACATATACTTTTTGTACAGATTTTTATATACCCATTATGTATCCATATTCTGTACTACTCACTTTGGTTATGATTCAGATTTCTGTATTTCATGCTTTGCATACTCAGTACATATTTCGTACTGACCCCCTTTCCTCGGGGGGCTGTGTTTCATGCCCGCAGGTGCAGACGTTCGTTTTGGTGATCCTCCAGTATAGGATACATATTCTGCCACTTGGATTACTCCTTTTGATCTGGAGCTCATATTTTGGTACATATCTTCTGTTATCCACATTCTGTATATATATGACTATTTGGGTACGGCGGGGTCCTGTCCCGTCATATGCTCTGTTATGTTTTTGTAGAGGCCTGTAGTCATCTATGTGGGTCATGGGTCATGTTTGTTCGTTTGTGATTATGATCTGCGTCTTAATGCGGCCCCATATGCAATTATGGCCAAAACGGCCCATTTGTCTGTATATGTGTACATATCTGGCGACGCGTATTCCGCCAATCTATTGGATTTGGATATGATGTTTCTGTACGGGCGACCACTTAAGATGATATTTGTTTTCAGTATTTGGTTAAAATGAAGTATGTTAAGTTTGAATGAATTTTGATATGTCGATCTGGTACGCAAGTCTGTTTGGGTGTCCAAATAGGGCACCAGTCGCGGCCCACGGGGCTGGGTCGTGACAATGACTTTCTTTCTTCTCCATGAATCTATTTAGTTTCGGAAAGATATGAGCCTATATTCCTAAATAGCTACACAAGGTAATGAGTAAAAGTATATAAGTTCTAGATGTTCATGATATGATGTTCCTAATGCGTTAATGATGTCATTTATTGCTTACACTCACCTCATATATTACTCCCTTAAAGGTGAGGCAGGATGTTAATGAGTGCTCCATAAGGAAATCGGGAGATCACGACCTTCTGTCACCCCGATAAAGCATAGTTGTCCTTGAGTCTTTATGCATGCACTATGATGAGCATATTATGATGATGATATAACACCGCGCCTATTTGGCCGGGCTGTCACCGCTAAGGCGGGCAGCTATACACCATGGCCAGATGGCATGGGCAGACAGCACTAGTGGGTGGCATGAGATGATACCCCGGACGCGGGAGGCCTGGACGCAGGCTAATGATTATGACACCGATCTGATATGGATGGGCAGTTTGTATATTTATGCATATATAATATGATGATGATTTTGAGTAAGCCAGCATGCATCATTTCCTTTATATTTGACAGTCAGATACAGATGTTCCATGTTGCTGCTCCCTTTATTTCATCGATGTGATATTATTGTTTATGCCTCTCATATTCAGTACAATGTTCGTACTGACGTCCGTTTTCTTTGGACGCTGTGTTCATGCCCACATGTAGACAGGGAGGTGATCTTGATCCAGACTCGTAGGAGCTGTTAGCTGGTCGAGAGCACTCCATTGTTCCGGAGGTGCTTATGGTTATCCTTTTATGTACATGTATGTTTTGAGCACGACGGGGTCCTGTCCCGTCCATATGTCCAGTACTCTAGTAGAGGCTCGTAGATACGCAGTGTGGGTGGTATGGTCTCACGAGGTTGCTACCATGTATATATATATATATATATATATATATGTATATATTATTTCAATGACCAAAAGGCTTGTGCATATAAAGTATTATGTTTTGAATTGAAAAATGAATTTCCTTATGCTTTGAGTATAAAATCGATAAAAGAGCGGTTAATGAGTATGATAAGCAGTAGAATGAGGGGTGCTCGGTGGCTAGCCCCGGGTACCAGTCGCGGCCCCGGGTCGGGTCGTGACAGAAGTGGTATCAGAGCGGTTCAGTCCTAGGAAGTGTGTACGAGCCGTGTCTAGTAGAGTCTTGTTTATGGTGTGTTACGCGCCACACTAATAAACAATAGGCTACAGGGCATTTAGGAAAAACGACCATCTTTCTTCTTATGAGATCGTGCGATAGAGCCATGTATAAGATTCTATCCTCCCTAATAGTGTGTTGTGATTTCAGAAATGCCACCAATGGGAAAAGCTACAGCCGCCCAGAAGGGCAAGACTACGACAAACAGGCGAGTAGTGAAAGAGCCGCCAACGGATGTGGAAGAGGGCGAGTCACATAATGAGGGCTTATCTAATACTTTCTCCACCCTGCCCAACGTAGAAAAACCAGGAGGAGCTTCAGCTCCAGTTCCTCCACCGGTTGCTTCTGGTCAACAAGTGACCGAGGCCATCCACTTACTAACCCAGTTGGTTGCCGCCCAGGTACAGCGGCAAAATGCGGGCCCAAGTGATCGGTCAGCTAGTACCCGAGCCCGCGATTTTATGAGTTTGAATCCTCCGGAGTTTTTCGGGTCAAAGCCAAATGAAGACTCTCAAGGTTTTATTGATGAGATGTTGAGAATATTGAGAATTATTCATGCCTCCGAGACTGAATCCGTGGAGATGGCATCTTATAGACTCCGAGATGTGGCGGTATTGTGGTATAATAATTGGATAGCATCGAGAAAAGAGAATGCTCCTCCTCCCGTTTGGCAAGAATTCGTCGATGCCTTCATTAGCCATTATTTGCCACCCGATGTCTGCCGAGCCAGAGCGGATAGATTTCTAAATTTGAAGCAAGGAAATATGAGTGCCCGACAGTATAGCCTGCAATTTAATTCCTTGGCTAGGTATGCCCCGACTATGGTGGCCGATATGGGAGATACGGTACACAAGTTTGTGAGTGGTTTGGGGCCACATTTGTTCAAGGATTGTCTGACGGCTTCGTTATAAGAAGGGATGGATATTTCCCGAATACAAGCCCATGCCTAGAACTTAGAGGGACGACAGCCACCACCAAGAGGTGATCGTGATATTGATAGAAGGCAAAGAAAGAGGGCCAGATCTATGGGGGCAGACAGTGATTATAGAGGGGGATCTAGGCAGACTTATTCCCAACATTCAGGCCAGTCGATGACTAGTGCACCTCCTCGATTCACGGGTAGGAGATTTGATCGCTCATTTCTTTCAGGACAGGGTCAGAGTTCGAAGGCCTCGGATTCACAGTTCAGGGAAGATTATAGTCAGAGGAGACCCTCAGTACCGCGATGCAGCCAGTGCGGTAGACTACATTCCGGATAGTGTCGCCAAGGTTCGGATGCTGGCTATACCTGCGGCCAGGTTGGGCACATGATGCAGGATTGCCCGTCGACGAGCGGTAGAGTGGGGATTCAGCCTACAGGATCAGCAGCTGGCTCCTCTTCCAGCGGGCCGAGGTAGAGCCCGAGGGGGATTACCTACTTCAGGTGCCACTCATCCCCGTATATATGCTTTAGCCGGACGACAGGATCTTGAATCCTCCCCGGATGTGGTTATAGGTACACTGTCTATATTCTCCCGTGATGTATATGCATTGATAGATCCAGGTTCTACATTCTCTTATATTACGACATATGTTGCTGGTTGTATTGGGGTGCAACCTGAGCCAATTAAATCTTTTGAGGTATCTACTCCGGTTGGTGATCCCGTGATAGCTAGGCAAGTGTATAAAAATTATGTGATAGTGATATGTCATCGCCAAACTAAAGCTGATTTAGTTGAGCTTGAAATGTTAGAATTCGATGTGATTATGGGTATGGACTGGTTGGCCTCATGCTATGCTAATGTTGATTTCCGAATGAAAGTAGTTTGATTTCAATTTCCGGGAGAACCCGTGCTTGAATAGAAGGGTAATACAGCGTCTCCAAAAGGTAGGTTTATTTCCTATCTCAAGGCAAGAAAGATGATAGCCAAAGGCTACATTGATCATCTAGTCCGAGTTCATGACACCGAAGCGAAGTCACCGACTTTCCAATCTCTTCCGGTAGTAAATGAATTTCCAGATGTATTTCCAGATGAACTTTCAGGCCTTCCTCCAGAAAGAGAAATTGACTTCGCCATTGATGTGCTGCCGGACACCAAGCCTATTTCTATTCCTCCTTATCGAATGGCTTTGGCAGAATTGAAAGAGCTAAAGGCGCAACAAAAAGATTTGCTTGAAAAGGGGTTTATTAGACCCAGCTCATCGCCGTGGGGAGCACCAGTCTTGTTCGTGAGAAAGAAAGATGGTTCCCTACGAATGTACATCGATTATAGGCAGTTGAACAAGGCGACGATAAAGAACAAATATCCTCTCCCCAGGATTGATGATTTATTTGAACAGCTACAGGGTGCCAAGTGGTTTTCTAAAATATATTTGAGGTCAGGCTATCATCAAGTGAGGGTTAGAGAAGAAGATATTCCCAAAACAGCTTTCAGAACAAAATATGGCCACAGTGAATTCCGGGTGATGTCGTTTGGGTTAACCAATGCTCCGGCCATGTTCATGAATTTGATGAATAATGTGTTCAGGCCACTCTTAGACTTGTTTGTGATAGTATTCATTGATGACATTCTGGTGTATTATCGCACAGAATCAGAGCATGCAGATCACTTGCGTATCGTACTTGGAATTCTTCGAGCTCAAGAATTATATGCAAAATTTTCAAAGTGCGAGTTTTGGCTGAATTTCGAAACATTTCTGGGCCATGTTATTTCAGATGACGGTATTCGAGTTGATACTCAGAAAATTAAAACGGTAAATACTTGGCCAAGGCCTACGACACCTACATAAGTTCGTAGTTTTCTGGGATTGGCAAGTTATTATAGAAGATTCGTAGAGGGCTTTTCATCTATTTCAGCCCCATTGACGAAGCTAACCCAGAAGTCAACTAAATTTCAATGGAATGACGCTTGTGAGCGCAGTTTTCAAGAGTTGAAGGACAGATTGACCTCAGCTCCAGTCTTAACGCTTCCAGAAGGGGCAGATGGTTATGTGGTATACTGTGATGCTTCCGGTGTTGGGTTAGGATGTGTGTTAATGCAGCACGGTAGATTTATTGCTTATGCTTCGAGACAGTTGCGAAAGCATGAAAAGAACTATTCAACTCATGACCTCGAATTAGCTGCAGTTATTCATGCATTAAAGATATGGAGACATTACTTGTATGGTGTACATGTTGACATCTATGCCGATCATAAGAGTCTTCAGTACATTTTCAAACAGAAGACGTTAAATCTGCGACAAAGGCGGTGGTTAGAATTGCTGAAAGATTATGATGTGAATATTTTATACCACCCCGGAAAAGCAAATGTAGTAGCCGATGCGCTTAGCCACCGATCAATGGGTAGTTTATATGAAGTCCCTCCGGAAAGGAAAGAAATGATTCATGAGCTTTACCAGCTAGCCAATCTTGGAGTGCGCATAATTGATTCAGGTAGTATAGGGATTGGTATTAATGATCCCACAGTTTCGTCTCTGAATGTGGAAGTGAAAGAGCGTCAGTATGAAGATCCGCAGTTGAGCCATTATAGAGACACATTTCATGAAAAAGAGATATCTCCATTTAAAACTTCGATGGATGATGTCCTTAGATACCATGGCAGGTTATGTGTTCCGAATGTCGCAGAATTGCGCCGACGAATTCTGGAAGAAGCCCATTACTCTCGGTATTCTATTCACTCGGGTGCAACAAAGATGTATCACGATCTCAAATTGATATATTGGTGGGATGGCATGAAGATAGACATAGCAGAATTTGTAGCCCAATGTCCAAATTGCTAACAAGTAAAGATCGAGCATCAAAAGCCAGGAGGATTATTGCAAGTAATGGAAATCCCTACTTGGAAGTGGGAAGTTATCAATGTGGATTTTATTGTGGGTTTACCCCGTTCCTGAGGCAAGTATGATTCTATATGAGTAATTGTGGACAGATTAACCAAGGCATCTCATTTTCTTCCAGCAGGACCACATACTCAGCAGAAGATTATGCGAGGTTATATCTCAAAGAAATTGTGCGACTTCATGGTGTTCCATTATCCATTAATACAGATAAAGGAGCATAGTTTACAGACAAGTTCTGAAATTCCTTTTAAGAAGGTCTAGGTACCCAGGTGAAGCTTAGTACAGCATTTCATCCACAGATTGGTGGACAAGCCGAACGTACTATTTAAACTTTGGAAGATATGCTACGGGCATGTGTATTAGATTTTGGTGGCAGCTGGGATGATCACTTACCCCTTATTGAGTTTGCTTACAAAAATAGCTGCCATTCCAGTATCCAAATGGCTCCGTATGAAGCCCTATATAGAAGGAAATGTAGGTCCCCAATTGGATGGTTTGAAATAGGAGAGGTAAAGCTAATAGGCCCGAAATTGATTCAGCAAGCGGTAGAAAAAGTCAAAGTGATCCGGGATCGATTGTTGACAGCCCCAAGCCGCCAAAAATCTTATGCGGATAATCGCCGGCGAGATTTGGAATTTCAGGTTGGGTATTTTTGAAGGTGTCGCCAATGAAAGGGTGATGAGATTTGGCAAGAAAGGGAAATTGAGTCCCCGCTACATTGGACCCTATAGAATTATTCGTAAGGTGGGCCAAGTAGCCTATGAATTGGACTTACCTTCAGAGCTTGAACCAGTTCACCCAGTTTTTCATGTCTCAATGCTCCGCAAGTGTGTTGGAGATCCTACGAGGATTGTCCCAATGAGTGATGTGCAAGTGACATAAAAGCTAACCTATGAAGAAGTGCCTATTGCCATTCTAGACAGGCAAGTGCGAAGACTTCGAAACAAAGAAGTGGCTTCAGTTAAGGTCTTGTGGCGGAACAACAATCGAGAAGAGATGACTTGGGAAGAAGAGAGAAAATGAAATCCAAGTATCCACACTTATTCCAACCCCTAGGAGAGGTTCAAGATGAAACGCCGACAATATAAGGTATGTATGCAGTAAATGAAGTGTAATAATTAGAGTATCTGAACACCTCTATTTCCATCATTACTCAGATATTATGTCCCCTATCTTCGGGAGCTTTCGTAAGTCTTTCTTAGAGTTTTATTGTGTTGTAGCTCTGTGAGGAAGATTATTATGGGTTGTTGTGACAAGATGGTAGCGCCATATTACAGGGGAAACTCTGGCGAAATTGTTGTAGAATTCCTGAGTACTTAACATTCGAAGACGAATGTTCCAAAAGGGGGGAAGAATGTTACACCTCGGAACTTTGGGTTGCTGAGCGGTGAAGGGACTAACGTAAGTTAAGGTGAACATGATGTCCCTACAAGTAAGAAGGGATACTTAATAACTCTAATTAAGATTCCAAAGAAGTTAGAGGCAAGAGAGAAAAGTTCGTCAAATGAAACTTCACCGCAGTTCTGCGAAAGGGGGTTCGACGGTCGTTCTTTGCACCGTCGGATGAGTCGACGCTTCGTCGATTGTGCCGTAAAATTGAGCTGGAGCGAAGACCACTCGACGAACAGGTCGATGCTCCGTCGATCAGTTCGACGGACCGTTCTTCTCACCGTCGAATGAAAAGAAACGACAGATTGCTCACTGGAAATTTAACGACTTCGACGGCTAGATCGACGCTCTTCCGATCGCACCGTACATCTCGGTCGGGACTGAATTAATGAATTAATATAATGACCCATCCTTCATTTTATTTCATTTCATCTTCCACTCTCCTCTCTCCAAGAACCCTCTAGAACCTTCTCCATCATTCACCCACAAGAAACTAAAGGAAAACCAAGATTTACTACATCAAATCCATGAAATCAAGTGTATGAAACCCATTAAAAGTTCATCTAAGCCAAGAAAACTCAAGAGAAGTGAGTTAGGGTTTTGGTGCAAGAATAGAAGCTTCACTTGAGTTGTTCATCCATCGTCTAAGGTGAGTTTTATGACCCTTTTTTATGGTTTGAGTGGTTAAAAGTTGAAACACTTGGATTGTGGAAAGACATAGAAATTGGGTCATGAATGTGTGAATAGTGTCGTTGTTGAATAGTAGTTTGGGGTGGATGATGAATATTGATATGTTATGATTGTAAATATGTTATGTACGACATCTGGAATATGGAATAAGTATTATTTGTGAGAAAATGCAATAACGAGTTATAATTATAATTGTGGAGAAATCAAAGAGAAATGGTGAATTGTGGTAAGTGTAGATAAATGATGATTGTTGCTGCTATATTGTGAATGTTGTTATTAACGTTTGGGAGTTGAAATAGAATGTGGGAAAAGTAGTATAAACAAAGGAAGTGCTGCCCAATTTTCCCTAGAAATAGTGAAATGTTCTTATTGCCGAGTAACTAATGTTAATGCGATTCCTCTTGAACGTAGAAACGTGGGCACCAAAGGAAACCAAGTGAACAATAGATTAGCTAAGCGCAAAAGGTATGTGAGGCCAGTCCTTTCTTTCTATGGCATGAATCCTATAGCATGACTTTCTTTCTTCTCCATGAATCTCTTTAGTTCTGGAAAGATATGAGCCTATATTCCTAAATAGTTATACAAGGTAATGAGTTAAAGTATAGAAGTTCTAGAGGTTCATGATATGATGTTCCTAAAGCGTTAATGATGTCATTTATTGCTTACACTCACCTCATATATTACTCCCTTCAAGGTGAGGCAGGATGTTAATGAGTGCTCCATAAGGAAATCGGGGGATCACGACCTTCTGTCACCCCGATAAAGCATAGTTGTCCTTGAGTCTTTATGCATGCACTATGATGAACATATTATGATGATGATATAACACCGCGCCTATTTGGCCTGGCAGTCACCGCTAAGGCGAGCAGCTATACACCATGGCCAGATGGCATGGGCAGACACCACTAGTGGGCGGCATGAGATGATACCCCGGACGCGGGAGGCCTGGACGCAGGCTGTTGATTATCACACCGATCCGATATGGACGGGCAGTTTGTACATTTATGCATATATGATATAGTGATGATTTTGAGTAAGCCAGCATGCATCATTTCCTTTATATTTGACAGTTAGATACAGATGTTCCATATTGCTGCTCCCTTTATTTCATCGATGTGATATTATTGTTTATGCCTCTCATACTCAGTACAATGTTCGTACTGACGTTCGTTTTCTTTGGACGCTGTGTTCATGCCCACAGGTAGATAGGGAGGTGATCTTGATTCAGACTCGTAGGAGCTGTTAGCTGGTCGAGAGCACTCCATTGTTCTGGAGGTGCTTATGGTTATCCTTTTATGTACATGTATGTTTTGGGCACGACGGGGTCCTGTCCCGTCCATATGTCTAGTACTCTAGTAGAGGCTCGTAGATACGCAGTGTGGGTGGTATGGTCTCACGAGGTTGCTACCATGTATATATATATATATATATATATATTATTTCAATGACCAAAAGGCTTGTGCATATAAAGTATTATGTTTTGAAATGAAAAATGAATTTTCTTATGCTTTGAGTGTAAAATCGATAAAAGAGCGTTTAATGAGTATGATAAGCAGTAGAATGAGGGGTGCTCGGTGATTAGCCCCCGGTACCAATCGCTGGCCCCGGTCGGGTCGTGACATTTTGGAGTCATTTTGGTTCCGGACTCTCTTTCTTCTTCTTATTGACTATTGGGTTACCGGAGCCCATTTCCTTTTTCCTCTATACATTCTATTCATACAATCAGTAAAAGAAAAAAGGATAAGATTGAACGCATAAATTCCTATTTTGAGAGATCTGAGAAGCTCTTGAATTAAATCTGGTTGAATTCCACGAATTTTCAGTTCAAGAATGACATCTGATTTTATATTATTTCATTTTATTTGACAATCTCGACTTCATCTTCGTGTTTAAAGATCAGATCTGGAAGTACATCTAAATCGACGATGCATTTCACAAACTTATATTAAATCTTCATCCTCCTAAATCCTAAATCTAAGCTTGTAATAAAAAATAATATTTTCTCTGTTTCAATTTATGTGAATCGGCTTCCAGATTATGGGCCGGGTTAATGCAGTGGTTGAAATGACTAGAAAATGGCTCACAGATGCAATAGTGGATACTACAGAAGACAGAGGGGAAGTCTGGCCAGGAGCATCTACTGAAGCAGGTATTTACAGAGGACATTCATGTCATATGGATTGAGAGAAATAACAGGATTTTTCAGTCCAAAGATAAGGCATCAGAGAGTAGGCATGCATTTGTAATGTTAGAGCATCAGGTAGAGTGAAGCTACTGTTACAAAAGCTACACTATTAGCCATACTTATCTCTAGTCTCCACTAGTTTTGTAACGCAAAAGGCTCGTAAATATCCGCAACCTATTGAAAAAAGCTCATAAATATTTGTCTTCCACTTTTGGGTTTAAAAATACCTCTCCTTCCAACTTTTGGGTCTAAAAATACACTTAAGATTTGTTATTTGGCTCAAACATACCTCTCAAACTAACAGGTCAAATTTAACTCTTTTAAAAAGTCACATGACATTTTGTAATTGATCCACATTTAAATTTCAGAATAATTAAAACCCACCTAATTTTTAAAACCCACCCCATTGACTCGTTTTAAAGTAAATGATACAATCTTTTCTTCATTACTAATGATCACATTCTTATTCCACTTTTTTCTTATCATAAAATAATATACAAACTCCTGCACAAATTATGCAGGTAACAAATGTTATTATTATTTATTTTAAATATAGTAATGCTAAGTATTACGAAGGCAATATCGGAGAAAAAATTACAAAGGCAGGAGAAATAAATACTAAATTATAGTAGTGGGTGAAAATTGTTTACCCTCTCTAACTTTACTTTAAAAATCAAACTTCCGCCTTAACTATGAACAATAGACATTTCTTCCCTCCTTATCTTATGCAATGCCTTTTTTACCCTTAATATTTGGATTGTCCATCTATATAATATCTTTATTTATTATACATTATATTTTTATTTATTTTTCTTAAGCTTGGTATTTATATATTTTTATTTAAATTAACATTATAAGTAGAATATTACGTTTATGAATTTGTCACAAAATCTAAAGCTATTCTTTATGATTGTTTTTTTTTTTTAATATTACATGCATTAAGTATAATATATGTATATAGATGCATGTTTCAATTCTGTCTTATTCTATATTGTTTATATAGATAAACGACTTTTGTTTGTTAATAATGAAATACTTTCTAAATAGTAATTCAAAATTCATTTACAAATAAATATATATTCTTTTAGGAATTTGTCATTAAAATATACCTCTGTTACTATTAATTATTTTTGTATTATCTGCATTAAAATATGTTTATAAAGTTATTATTACCTGTTATTTTCACTCGTACAAAAAGATATTAGAATTATGATTATTATTAATAAAATTATTTTTTTATTCTACTCATTTATTTCATTATGGAACGTCATTATCTTATATACTCAATTATATTAGAATTTCTCTTTTTTTTTCATCGGGAAAATAATATTATATTTATTTTTTATAGAAAATCTATTACATAGACTGAAAAAATATCATGATTTTTAAAAAGTAAAGACTAATAATGTAAGGGTAAAATAGACAATTTAAAAAAATCAATTAGGATAAAGGAGGGAAAATGTCTATTGTTCAAAATTAAGGAGGGAGTTTAATTTTTAAAATAAAGTTGATGCGGGTAAATAATTTTTACCCTATTAGTAACTAGTTAATTTAACCGCGCTTCGCGCGGTATGAAAGATATCATTAAATTTAAAAATAATATTCTTATAAGTTTAGTCGTAACAAAATAAATGAAACTTTCTTGTATGTGCATGCACAGAGTGTGTGTGTCTATATTGATTAATTCACAAAGATAATATTTTCCTTGAAATTTGAGGTTATGTGGTCTGAGTTTTTCATTATCAACTTTTTCAAAAAAAGAAATTATGTAAGAAAACAATTAACCAAACACCTTTCTTTTATTTTATTTATGTAAGAAAAAACAGAAGTAGAGAATCCAGGTACTCTATGCACAAAATGATTCTCACTTTCCTTTTTTTTTTTTTTTTTTTTTTTGCCCCCCTTTACTTCATTATTGCAGGGAAACAAATTTTCTACTTGCTTTATTACATCCCAAAGAAACCTAGAACATTTTTTGAAAAGATAATGTAACCAAAGAGATATAGAACATAAGACAATGAAAGGAAAGAGAAAGATTATTTTGTGCATAAATTTATTTGAATAGGAAATCTATATCTATATCTATATTTTTATATTATTAAAAGCCAAGGATAAAAGCACCACATTAAGCCAAGTGGCAGTCTACAAAAAAGCCACATGCAATTAGTAACTAATTAGCTATTAACTGATAACTAGTTCGACCACGTGGCATAATTAGAAATAGTCACATATAACTTATTAAGTAATTAATTTAAGTGGCATGGTAAAAAAATAGACACGCAGTAAGTTTGGAATAAAATATTGGGCAATTCCAATAAATAATAATAATAATGATAATAATAAAAACTTATTAACTAATTAATTTAAGTGGCATAACAAAAAATATACACGTAGTAAGTTTTGAATAAATTTTGTTAGTTTAGAATTAATGTAGTTAATTTAAAGTTTGACTCATCCAACGTTTTATATATATTTCGGGTGAAATCTATATCTATATATTATTAAAAGCCAAGGATAAAAGCACCACATTAAGCCAAGTGGCGGTCTACAAAAAAGCCACATGTAATTAGTAACTAATTAGCTATAAACTAAAAATTAATTCGACCATGTGGCATAATTAGAAATAGTCACATATAAATTATTAAGTAATTAATTTAAGTGGCCTAAGAAAAAATACACACGTAGTAAGTTTTGAATAAAATATTGGGCAATTCCAATAAAATAATAATAATGATAATAATAAAAACTCATTAACTAATTAATTTAAGTGGCATAACAAAAAATAAACACGTAGTAAGTTTTGAATAAATTTTGTTAGTTTAGAATTAATGTAGTTAATTTAAAGTTTGACTCAATCCAACTTTTTACATGTATTTCGGGTGAAAATTTGTTTAAAGAATAAGCATACTTCCTATTTTAAAAAAAGAAAAACAAAAATAAAAGGATAAAATTAGAAAAAAGACCAAAAAAAAAAAAAACTAAAACAATTCCAAAGCCTTCACCCACGTAACTTCCCTATTCCCCATTTTCTCATGCATGAATCATGACCACACACGATGCATTTTGAGAGAAAAAGAAACTACTTTGAGTTTGAATTTGAAACTGCTTTGTGTTTTATCCTATTTATATGCCTCTTCCGTTTTTTTTTTCTTATCCCATTTTCTTTAAACTGCTATCCGATGTTTATTCTAGAAAACCATCTTTCAACAAAGTGATAAAATAAAGTTTCAGGTCTTCAATGTGAAAACTTTTGAAGCTTGGGTTCTAAGTATTCTTTTGGGATAACGAAATAGCTTAATGTTACTAAAACAAAACTAGGATCCTAAGATGCTTATTGTTTTTTCTCTTATGAGGCCGACGATGCTTATTGTTTCCAACGCCATAATTGTGTAGGGCGCATGGCATATAGAGCATTACTTGCAATAGCTTGATGATGAAGAAACTAAGAGTGATTCATTGGGCGGGTTCTATTGTATTAGAAAAAATTTACGTTGCAATAAGGACAAGCCTGTTTACCCCGAAATTGGGAAACCAATTGAATTTGTACGCGGGTATAGGATATGTGCTTGGATCTTGATATATATATTTGATAGCGGAAAATAAGTGTGTGAGTATTTGGTAATAAAACGGCTAGTAACAGTGATTTGCTTAATTTGCTACGGACATGAACGTTTAGAAGCCATGTTGAATACTTAATGGAAGAAACACAACGTAAATGGAAACAAACGCCCTCGGCCGGATCAGATATTGAGAGAGAGATTGAATATATGAGCTCTTCTATTATAAATGTTCTTGGAAGGTAAAAGATGTCAACCCTTACAAAGGAGGGGGATGTGCTCTATTTATAGTGTGACCTCCATGGGTCTCATATGATGTGAACTAATAAAATAATAGCAACAAGGACAGCTCTGCATGGATTTGGTGGGATTAGACTGACGGCGCCGTCTGACACACGCATGGTGGGCAGTTGACCAGGACAGGACGTTACTGGCGCGTGACCCGCATGCAACGGCCACCCGGACCAACGGCTACTCGGACCAACGGCCACACGGACCAACGGCTACTCGGACCAACAGCCACACGAACCAACGGCTACTCGGACCAACAGCCGTACGGACCGACGGCTATACGGACCAACGGCCACGAATGCTCGGGTCACCGGGCTTGGTCGTTCCAATGACGAAGAAGGCAGATCAGTCGGCCCCTCGCTCCACCGGTTTGCCTCGCATCCGATTTTTACCGTATACAGATAGCCCCACACTTCCCGGATCTCCGATCTATCGGAGTAACGGGGAGTGGATAACTTCGAAAACCGGTGGCCCTGTCAGCTCGTCGTTACCTTCGTATTTCTTCGTTTTGAATGTTTGCCATTTATTTTGGTCATGATCGTTGGTCCGTTTTAGGACAGGTCGACTCATAGTCGTTAATTCACCGTGCCCGTGGGACTTATCCGATGCTTCATAAGTTCAGATGTCTCCGAATTACGATAGGCATTTTCTTCAGGGTCGGTATTTTTTCATCCTTGGCAAAGTTTTTGATGTAGCAGTCCCCGTTTTGGGGGAATTTGCTGAGCTTTGGCTTGGGTCATTGTGACCTTGTCGCCTTTGTCGAATTTCGGGCACAATCCTCGATATAGAGTATGTGAGTGGGGCAGTGCCGGAATACGGCGGTTACCATCGGGGCGAAGTCCTTTTAACAGAAAGACACCCAAGATTTTGTTATACCAGCTTTTGATGACTTTGCGTTTGCAAAATGTTTGTACATATGAGAATTTTAATTCCTTCTGCCTTGTTGTAGTAAATGAAAAATGGGACACGATTCATTATGATCGTTTGGTCCTTACATCGGAGGCTATGGCCGGTGGCCGGGCCTTAGTTTTGCCGTAGCAAATGTTGAATGGGACACGATTCATTATGATCGTTTGGTCCTTACATCGGAGGTTGTGGCCAGTGGCCGGGCCTTAGTTTTGCCGTAGCAAATGTTGAATGGGACTCGATTCATTATGATCGTTTGGTCCTTACATCGGAGGTTGTGGCCGGGCCTTAGTTTTGCCGTAGCAAATGTTGGATGGGACACGATTCATTATGATCGTTTGGTCCTTATTTTGTTAAGTAACACGTTGTACTTGTTGCCTCATTAAAAACCTTGTCGAAAAACCCATTTTGGGACAAAACCGTACTAAGGAAAAGAGTGCAACACGCGTTTTCAGACCTAGATCCTAACTTTATCCGGTACTTGACTTCCTGCAAAAAAGAAAAAGGTTAAACATGAGGTGTCCATACCTTAGCAGTAATATCCCTTCAAATGAGCCACGTTCCGGTTGTTGCACAATCGCTGCCCGTCCACGGATTCCAGCTGACACGAACCTTTGCTCGTTACCTTAGTTATCTTGTACGGTCTTTCCCAGTCCGGACCCAGTTTTCCTCCGTTGGGATTCTTGGTGTTCAAGGTATCTTTCCGAAGCACCAAGTCCCCAACTTAGAAATGTCAAAAATTGGTTCTCCGATTGTAGTGCCTTCCCATTCTCTGCTTCTGGGTTGCAATACGGACCAACGCATTTTCGCGAAGTTCATCTGTGAGATCGAGTTTCACAGCCGTGGCCTCCTCGTTTGACTCCTCGGTGGTATACCTGAACCGGGGACTGGCCCGTTTATCACCCCCGCCCGGAGAAATGACTCGGGCCATCCCTTGATTTTTTCGACCTGAAGCTTGGTTTTCGAGAGTATGGCCGATACCTTTCCCTCGATGGTCCGGCCTCCGGTTCGTAATTCTTTCGTGATCTCTCCGAGCTTTTGTCCATTTTTTCGGGCCCCGGGGGAAGATCGAGTTGGTCATCCTCTATCCGAATTTTGACTCGTATCGGTTATGGACATCCGCCCAGGTCACAGCCTCGTATTCCAGCAAGCTTTCCTTTAATTTGAACGAAGCCGTCGAGCTCTGAACATTGAGCCCCTTTGTGAAAGCTTGTGCGGCCCATTCCTCCGGAACCGGGGGGAGCTCCATTCGTTCCCTTTGGAACCGGTTGACAAATTCACGCAATAGCTCCTTGTCTCTTTGGAATATACGGAAAATATCCGCCTTTCGAGCCTGCACCTTTTTGGCTCCTGCGTGTGCTTTTATGAAGGCACCGGCGAGCATTTCGAAAGAAGTGATTGAATGCTCGGGCAGATGATCGTACCAAGTCAATGCTCCTTTTGACAGAGTTTCCCCGAACTTTTTCAGCAACACGGATTCGATTTCATCATCTTCCATATCATTGCCTTTTATAGCACAGGCGTATGAGGTCACGTGTTCGTGAGGGTCCGTTGTGCCGTCATATTTTTGGATATCCGGCATTTTGAACCTCTTCGGGATCAATTTCGGAGCGACACTCGGAGGAAAAGGCCTCTAGATGTACCTCTTTGAATCCGGCCCTTTAAAAACAGGCGGAGCCCCCGGGATTTGATCCACCCGGGAGTTGTATGTCTCCACCCTTTTTTCGGTCGAGTCCACCCGCTTCGCCAACGTTTCGAACATTCTCAGAACCTCGGTGGATGGACCAGCTCCGGAGCCATTGCTTTCAACCATCCGTGCCTCATCTCTTCTGGGTTCAGCAACACTCTTCGCCTTTTCCGGGGTCGTTTTGCCTCTTCCGTTTTGCAGCTGGGCTATTGCGATTCCCTGTTCGGCAATCGCCGCTCTCTGTTCCTGCAACATTTCAAAAATTAAACGCAAGTCAATATTATCATTCGGGGTATCCGGTTCTTTCCGAACTTGTGTCCTGGACAAAGTAATTGAATTGTTAGTATTTAAAGGGTCAGTGGGGTTTGGCAATCCTCGTGGCCGGCTGCCTTCATTTTCAGCCACGATCTCGTTGTTGTTGACGTGACCAGATTGCCCACTGTTAGCCATTTGGTCTGTTTCTTCCGAGACGGACAACAGATGTTTCCGATTTTGATGGGTAAGATAGAGATCAAGATCAAAGACCACTATTATCCTAGCCCCACGGTGGGCGCCAAACTGTTTACCCCGAAATTGGGAAACCAATTGAATTTGTACGCGGGTATAGGATATGTGCTTGGATCTTGATATATATATATTTGATAGCGGAAAATAAGCGTGTGAGTATTTGGTAATAAAACGGCTAGTAACGGTGATTTGCTTAATTTGCTACGGACATGAATGTTTAGAAGCCATGTTGAATACTTAATGGAAGAAACACAACGTAAATGGAAACAAACGGCCTCGGCCGGATCAGATATTCAGAGAGAGATTGAATATATGAGCTCTTCTATTATAAATGTTCTTGGAAGGTAAAAGATGTCAACCCTTACAAAGGAGGGGGATGTGCTCTATTTATAGTGTGACCTCCATAGGTCTCATATGATGTGAACTAATAAAATAATAGCAACAAGGACAGCTCTGCACGGATTTGGTGGGATTTGACTGACGGCGCCGTCTGACACACGCATGGTGGGCAGTTGACCAGGACAGGACGTTACTGGCGCGTGACCCGCGTGCAACGGCCACCCGGACCAACGGCCACACTGACCAACGGCTACTCGGACCAACAGCCACACGGACCAACGGCTACTCGGACCAACAGCCGTACGGACCAACGGCCACGAATGCTCGGGTCACCGGGCTTGGTCGTTCCAATGACGAAGAAGGCAGATCAGTCGGCCCCTCGCTCCACCGGTTTGCCTCGCATTCGATTTTTACCGTATACAAAGCCTTCTTTAGGTTCCACAATCTATTCAAAGAAGTTGCGATCGCGAATATCTGTTGTTGATATGAATGTGAGTTCTCATATCAAGTTGGGGGCAAGAGTTTATTGTTTATAAAAGGTTAGGCTCTGCTTTCTCGATGAATGTCTTTAATTTTGGTGAAGAATTTTTTTTTATTAATCTCCACTCTGAACTTACAATATTTGACCTCTCACCTATACATATAGTCTATTTGCTGGCAGTTGAACCTACATCTTACTTGCTAGCTCAGTAGGCATTCGATCCACTTTTTCTCCCTATCACATTGTTTCCTCGACAAGAAGTCTTCCCTTAGCATCCTGCACTCATCTTTTATTTGTTTAACCAAGCTGGTTGGTCTGGAGTTTTGCGTTCCCATAGTGTTGTATTCCTTGCTTGCCATATACGATATACCAGTGCCCCTGCTATGGCTATGACCAGTTCCCGACACACTTTCCCTTTGGTGCTTCTTGCTAGCCTCTTCCATATATCCACCACCTCTGTGTTAACTATCCCTTTCCCCAGCCAATCCAATATTTCCCGAATACATTGACCTGAAAAAGGACATTCAAAAAATAGGTGGTCGACAGATTCGATCCCAACTCTTGTTATCCAGGCCAATTCCCATTCGAAACAGCCGCTCTTTAGTTTGGATTCGCCTATGCATTTCCAACCAACATATAAAACTGTGTTTAGGTACGTTCCCTTTGTTCCATACCCACCTCCACCATGGCCAGTTCTCGCCTTCTCCCATTCACCATTTGTAGTCACTATGTATCGTGTATTTACCTGAAGCAGTCAGCCACCCATTCTGGACATACCCAGGTCCGAAGAGAGTACTCATATTACAAACTTTTTTCCAGTACCAGCAGCAATCTTGGGGATATGCATAGTCCCACCATTCAGCGTCATTCAAGTAAATTTGGTGGATCCATTTGACCCACAAGTCATCAGCTTTTTGTGCAATATTCCACACATATTTACCGATCACAGCTTCATTCCATTTTATACAATCAGTAATCCCTAGCCCCCCCTCTCTTTTGGGTTTACATACCAAGTCCCAAGCTATAAGTGGGGGTTTAGCCGTATGCACCTTCCCCTCCCATAGGAAATTCCGACATATTGCTATTATCCCTTTCATAACTAGCTTAGGTAAGATGAAGATGGATGACCAGTAGCTATGGACATGTAGCAGGACAGCATTGACCAACAGTGCCCTGCCCGCGTATGATAAGTGTCGTGAGCCCCAGCATTTTACCCTGGCTGTAAGTTTGTCGATAAGTACTTCACAATCCATTTTCGATATCTTTTTTGCAGATATAGGAACTCCCAGGTATCTAAAGGGAAGTGTCCCTCTTGAGTAACCTGATAAGTCACAAATGTCCGCTATGCAGTGGGCCGACATGTTAGCACAGAAAATACTTGATTTTTAATTTTAGTCAGTTGCATCTTTTCTGACTTCATTCTTTACATATCCCAATTTTATTCATGTGAAAAATCACCGGCGACTAAAATTGGTGAGGTTTTCATTAATACTATTATTGTCCACTATATATTAATTTGTTATTGTTATTTTAATTAATTTTATGCAATTTACTTACCGAGGTTGTCACTTGAAAATAATTACTTAAGAATCTTAAGATATTTTCTCCAGCAGATTTAGCTTATTCAAATATGAGTGAGTTCCATGGATCATTGCTTTTTTAAAATGTGTTGCAGAATAATGATTGTTGAGAGCAAGGATGTGTCTCTTGGTTGTTGATGAAGCACACTGCATTTCAGAATAAGGTCACGACTTCAGGTTAGACCTCTACTACATTTTATGTTTCATTTTGGCGTTTGATTCTTTCATGCATTCATTAGTCCATTTGGCATGGATTTTAGCAATAAGTATTATTTGAGTATCTTTCTTGTGTTTTGTTATGCTGCTTCAAAAAAAAAAAAATCAAATGTAAAAATACTAATATTAGTGGCAAAAAGATCAATCAATCTCAAGAATATTTGAATTTGAATTAAAAGATAAAACTATTTGAATTTGAGAAAAATATTAGGACAATGTTTAAAAGAATTTGAAAAGAAAAAAACTAGCATTGAAAACTAACGCCTTTAATTTTCTTCTTTCATTTTTTGAGCTAATTAATTGAGTAATTATTTAGGCATTTTTAGACTTTTTAAATTAGTATAAATCAGAAAAATAATGAGAAATAGGCAAAAAAAGGAGAAAAAAGATAAATATGATTCTAGGTCATAGAAAGGTGTCACATCACCTTGTCTATGCGTAGCTTTATATTATATATAGATATGCACCTTTCCATTTTCCCTTAGCCTTTATAATTTTTTTAAAAAGTATTTGAAGACATCATAGTGCAAATCACATTATGAGTTCTGCAGTTCTGCTGTATTGGTCATGTAGTGTACTATTAGTCTTAATGGCAATCGAAGATACAGTGTAATCAACGATGTTGACCTATTATGCGTGGAGAGGCAATGTGCTTACCAGTGAGATTTTGAATATAAAAAGGCAAATAAAAAGAATAATGAATGAGCATTACACATTATCGTAAGATGGAATATCCATTTACTAACCATCATGATGTACCCATGTTATGCATTTCTGCCAACAAAGTCCTAAACTGCGACTTAAGATACTTCGACCTTTACTTTCAATTTTTTTTTTCCGTCTTTGACATCCTATGAATTTTTTTTTCCCTAAGTATAATGCTTTTATCCTTTTAAAAGCACTTCAATTTCGAGAAAATCATTTATCACATCAGACGTCTTCTTTCTCTTGATGAGAAGTCCAAAGCCAAGTGAATCATGCATTAAAATATGGGCTGATTGTAATCTCTAATTTTTAAATTGCTTCATGTTTTGTCCTTCCCTCCTCGTGAACCAATTTCTTCTAAGCACGATATAAATGTGTTGATGGAGTTAATCCTCTAGCGGCTTCTAAGCTAAAGAAATAATAAAATATTAATTTATTTGAAAAAAAAAAAACTTATCTTTGATGCAATTATTGACATGCTTTAATATTCATGTAATCAGTTCCTATGACATGTCTTACACAAAAGTGTCATAAAAATGTGGAACATAGCGACAACTAGAAGAGAACAATTTTATTCATATCTAAAACGTGCAACTAGTAAATACATCTGCTGCTTATACTAAGCTCTATAAATTCAAGCTTTAAAAATAGACTAAAAGATACACAACATAACAAAACACTCTCCAACATGAAGTCCATTTTCAGCTTCCTCTTGCTTACTACTTTCTCTTTGGTTCCCTTTGTGGCCTTTTCATCAACTTTCACTTCCGACGATCCCATTGTCCTGCCCACTACTACTGAGGACGACATTAATGTTCTTCCTGAAGTGCTTGACATGGACGGCCAACCACTCAAGACCGGTGAGCCGTACACTATTCTCAATACTCTTTTTGGCGGCGGAAGTGTAGCCTTAGTCAATATTGGAAACACCAGATGCCCAAACGCCATCGTCCAGAAAGGCGAATTAGAAAAAGGCACGCCTTTGACATTTTTTACTAAGAAGTCGCGCCCGACACCTTTTGATGTCGTCCATGAAATGAATGACATTGATATCATGTTCACAGTTGCAACTTCAAGCTGTATTAACGAAACTGTTTGGAAAGTTGGTAATCCCGATAGGTTTGTGGTAACTGGTGGTACCCTAGGAAACAATTTTTTCAAGATTGTGAAAGCGGAGACTAAACCAGGTTCTTACCACTTAAGGTATTGTCTTGGTGCTACGTTTCTGTGTCTCAATGTGGGCTTGACCCGTAATAATCGTCTGGCTCTCAATAACCAGCCTATTCCATTTGGCTTCGTTAAGCACCAGAAGACTGATGCATAGTTATTTTGCGGATAATTATGCTTAACCTAGCTTTCTAAATAATGTGGATCGATCTATCTCTTGTCTTGTATTTTCGGTATTTCGCTCTATGTAATACTGCTTATGAAGTATATATGAATAAAGAAGCTAGGTTTTTAATTTATTAATTCCCCCTTCCAAATTACTCCCTCCGTTCTGTTTTACTAATTGGCCCGACTTGACACTCCCCTTTAAAAGCTACTCATATATATTATGCGTTTGTTTTTACTGAGGGCTCGTTTGGTACGAGGGATAAGCATAAATAGTTCTGGAATTATATTTGAGATGAGTTTATCTCATGTTTAGTTGGATTAGTTATTCCGAGATTGTAGTGTTATTTTATCATAGTAGGAGGGTGAAATAACTAATCCCAAAATAACTAATCCCAAGATAAGTTATCCTGCGATAACTTGTTTCCAACCAAACGACCCCTAAGAGAATAATAAGTCCTTGAATTTGATAGAGAAGCCTTGTGGACAGTTGTGGTTAGGGGTGTACATGGACCGGGTTGGTTCGGATTTTTTAAAGACCAAACCAAACCAATTGCATCGGGTTTTTAAATCTATACACCAAACCAAACCAACAAAAGTCGGGTTTTTCAACCTCGGGTTTTCTCGGTTTTTTCGGGTTGCTCGGGTTTTTCGGGTTTTTTTCCAGTAAAGTCTTCATACAAAACATATAACTTGTACTTCAAATATTTCTTTAGTCCTAGTAAGATACGACTATCTAATTAAGATATTTATTAAGAAAATAACACAAAACGTGATGAGAGATGACATTGTACTAAAATATTCAACGAAAAAAATTAATGAAATTGCATAAAATAAAATTTTCATAATCTAAAAGTACTAAGTCATGCTACAATAAATACAACTATTTTATAAGGCATGTAGAAAATGATCATAATCTTAGGGGTCGTTTGGTTCAAAAACAAATTACGCTGGGATAAGTTATGCTGGGATTAATTATGTTGGGATAAGTTATGCTGAGATTAGTTATTCTGGAGTTATTTTTTATTGATTGTTTGGTATGTTGGACTAAAAGTATTATACATTGGATAATTTCTAAAAAGAAGAGGTTTCTTCCTTATCCCGGGATAACTTATCCTGGGATAACTTATTCCACCCTGTGGCAGGTATAAGTTATTCCAGCACTATCTCCGGGGATAACTTATCCCATGATTACTAACCAAACGAGGGATAAGAAATTGCTAAATTCTTATCCCAGGACTATTTATGTTTATCCTTCATACCAAACGACCCCTTAAAGTACTAAGTCATGTTAAAATAAGTACGGCTAATAAGTATTAATTACATGCCTAGATATTAAAGAAAAAAATAAAATTAAGTTATGTATTTTCACTTTCTAAACTAATATAAAACTAAAGAATAGATATCAAAATTATTGTCATTCCAGTGTTAGATATGAATTTCTTCTATTAGCATTAGTATTGATTTGATTTTTGTTGAGTTTTATTTGAGTTACTAATATCATTGAGCGATAAAACTTATTAAACCATTCAAAATTCTAATTCCAAGCTTGAAATAATATGTTAAAAGATAAAAAACTATGAAAACGTTAAAGAAACATTTATAAATTACATTATAAATAAATATTTCTATGTATAAAATATGTTTGAAATTTTATAAATGTAAAGTCGGGTTGGTTTGATTCGGTTTGACTTTTTTTAGCTAAAACCAAACCAAATCAATAGTGCTCGGGTTTTTCTTTTTAAAACCAAACCAAGTCAAACCAAACCACTAGTCGGGTTTTTTTCTCGGTTTTATTCGGATTATCGGTTTGGTGCGGTTTGTCGGTTTGCTTTGTACACCCCTAGTTGTGGTAGAGGCATAATAAGTCTCTTGATTTGCTAAAATGTACAAAATAAAAGAAATTTTACTTTTTAGTATAATGGACAATTAAAATGAAATACAGGGGAGTATTAATCATCTCTCTCCACATTGACTCACAAGATGCTAAGATTATTGAAATACTTTAGTCATGTAAGCAGTGGCGGAGACGGTATTTATATTAAGGGAGGAATTAGGAGGGGCATGGAACGGGTAATTATTTTGTATTTTCGGGGCATATTTTTGTGCGGATTGCCCTTCAAAAGCATCGGTCTTTAATTTTTGCCCCTAAAATTGGTGGTCTTTAATTTTTGTCTTTCGCCTAATACCCCAAGGTTCTAGGTTCAAACTCCAGCTTAGTAAAAACAAAAACAAAAAAAAAAAAGAAATTTCGCAAGGCAGAAGTTTGGATTCGCAAGACAGAGTTCAAAACTCTACCTCAGGCAGTATTTTGAATGCAAAACTCTACCTGCATGCAAAACTCTGCCTGAGGCCTAACTTTGTTCAAAACTCTGCCTTGAAAAAAAAAATTGACTGAACTGGGGTCAAATCCTAAACCTCATAATATTAGGTGAAGGGTAAAAATTAAAGACAACCAATTTGAGGGACAACAATTAAAGACCAATGTCTTTAAAGGGTAATCGTGCAAATGACTCTTTTAGGGGTATGGTGTTGTTTTTCCTAACTTAAAACTCTGTATATAAGGGGAAATGAATGCTTTTTGTAGTCCTGACAGGCTATATTTGTCATTTACTAAAGTTCCAAATAGAAATTTCATTATTTCTCTGCTTACACTTGTTGCAACAATTACCTTTGCCTTGCATATTCCCACCTTTTGCCCTCACTAATTTCTTAATACCACTGCCACTTGGACCTTCCTAATTGGTGAGTTGTTTGACTTTTTGTGATCTCTTTTTGAGCTTTATTACGTTACTGTGATATTATTTGTCCTTATTCTTGTAAAATTGCAGAAACTTTGCAACAAAATTATCTCTTTCAATTAGTGCTACATTTGAACATGTGTCATCTTATGCGCTTACATCTGTCCTAGTTCAATTTTAATTATAGTTTTAATTTTTTTTTTACTTTATTTGCTTTAATTATTACTTCCTCTGTCCCAATTTATGTGGCATAATTAGAATTTTGATATTCAAACTTCTAAATTTTGATCGTGCATCCAAATATAGAAACTTTAAGTTTTTTTTGAAATAAAATTTATATATTTGAAAACTACGTAAAAAGTACTATAAATTACAATAATTAACAACTTAAAATATTTAAAAGGCATATAAAAAAAATTCGATAAAAGAAAACTTGATTGACTATCGAAATTCTCATATATTGAACGGAGGGAGTATTTATTTTTACTCTTATAAGATTATTAAGTAATCTCTTTATATACTACACATGATAAATTTATCGAGTTCTTATATGATAAGCTTACTTTAGTAATGACTTTAGGTTAAACAATTATAGTTGTGAATGTAGTTTTGTGGTGTTTATTGATTTCATCTTAAAATCGTTGAACAAACATACTTGGTTCCAACCTATAGAATTAGTTGAGTCTTGAGAGATAATTTCAATAGAAATAAAAATACTCAAAGCGATAAAGGAAAATAAAGAAGAAAACTTGTAAATAAAATGATTAGCTTCGTTAAACACTCTTGCTTATAGCGGTATCGTTTTAATTATTCTTGAATACTGAAATATCTTTCTATGATAAGTTGGTTAGTCAATACTGATTTAATTCAGAAAAATGATTAATCAAGCATATAGTAAAGCTCAAGTCGAATTATTGAGGATTATTATATCCTACATTTGCATTTGCTCGAAATAAAATGAAAAAACTCTAAAGTAAGAAGAATGTTCTTTTTAACTCCCAAATACTTTTGTATGATTTATATTTAGGGAAAATTTCATAAATGACTAACTTGGAAGCCTTATTTTTGCTTTTTAGCTACATTTTACCTATTTACATCATATAGCAAACATATAACAACACTCAGCACTTGTTACCTATTTATTCGCGTCGTTGTATTCATGAATACAGTCATTAAAATTTGTTGAATTTTGTATTCAATTTAAGTAATCAACTCAACTGTACTCATTGTAGCTACTTCTACATTGTATTCGCTTTATTTTATTTAATCGGTTGTATACAAAAACAGAATTTTGCACTAAAAAGTTAACGAATACACTCAAAACCTGAATACAAAGAAATAAAATTCACTCTATTCATTTGTATACATTTCAAAATTCAATGTATTCATTCGCATACAAGAAATAAAATTAACGAATACGTACACTCAAATACGGAATACAAGAAATAAAATTTCAATCAGAATCCGGTCAGATATGACTGTTTTCGTCCAGATCTGACCGTCGTCGCTGTCATCATCATCAACACCATATTGTATTAAAAAAAAAGCCTCTTCCGGCCAGATCTGACTGTTTCCAGCCAGATCTGATCGAAATGTGTACAGCGCAAGGAGGCAGAGCGGCGACGAGAAAGAGAAAGCCGCCATCACCGTCGTTTTCTTTTTGTTGTTAATAAAATGATGCAAGTACAATGATCATATCCAAGAAAAAATTGCATCATTTTGGAAGCAATTTACTTTTATGAGAATACATGGGTTAGTGCTGCTATTATTGACGAGAATACTTGGAAGCAACACATAAGAAGTAGTGGTGACGATGAGAGAGGAAAAAGGTAAAGGGGGAAGGGGCTGGCAGTGGCAATGGTGTGGTAGTGGAGGGGTATGGCTTCTCCGGTTCACCGGAGCTAGAGCTCCTCGCCGGTGCAGTGGGGGAAGAGAGGAGAGAGAGAGAGAGAGAGAGAGAGAGAGAGAAGAGAGGGTTGGGTTGAAAGTGAATAATGTGATGATGGGTATCCTACTTTAATAATATAGGTAGCTATTAATTATATTTAACATATTACTTTTAGCTATAGGATGTAATTAATCTAAACTATTAGTTTGTTGTTTATGTAACAGATCCTAATTTTTAGGAGTTTATGGAAAACTACTCTTTTAACACTTAATGCCACAAAGAATGGACAAAAAAAAAATTAAGAATTTAACTTTTAATGTTTGTTTGGGCCCGGACTTAGTGTTATACCCCATTTTAAACGGGTCAAACCGGAGTACAACATATTGGTGAATCCCAAATTATTTAACTTAAGGAGTCGCCACCTAATTAATTTTAAAGGTGAATTAGGACACCTAATTATTAACTAAGGTAAAGCCTAACTAAACCTCCGTTAATGGTCCGCTTAACTAATATGATTCTATGTAAGGGTTCTTGATTATCCTAAAGAGAAGGGATTAGGCATCCTTTAGAATCCGTTAACTACGGTTAACTGGTCAAACTTAGATTAATTAATTATGGCTAAAGATGCAAATATAGCATTTAAATTTTAAGAAAATGGCTTGTAAATGTTGCTAAGGTTTTAAAGGAAAATATAATAATGCTATTTAAAATAAGACTTGTAGAAAATATAATAATTTGCATAAAAGAATACTTTAAATGCTATTTAAAATAAGACTTATAAATGTTGTTAAGGCTTTAAATGAAAATATAATAATGCTATTTAAAACAAGACTTGTAGAAAATATAATAATTTGCATAAAAGAAGACTTTAAATGCTATTTAAAACAAGACTTATAAATGTTGCTAAGACTTTAAATGAAAATATAATAATGCTATTTAAAATAAGACTTGCAGAAATATAATAATTTGCATATAAGTAAAAGAAAATGCGGGTTTGTGCAGCGTTTTTATGAATATTTGAAATAACTCAAATGGCGAGGTATTAATTGATTTTTTTGCGGTTTAGGAGTAAGACAAGATACAAAAATAGCTAATGTGAGTTTAAAAGAAAATAATTTTATAATCGGATTCTCTTCTATGGTTAAATTAGGGACTTGGCGAAAATAAAGACTTCGAAACATTAAAAACTCATTTTTTCTTTTTCAAAGAAATACCAAAATACTTTCATTATCATATAGAAATAATGCCCGTTTTCCTTCAAAGATATACATAAATACTTCGTGAAAATTGAATTAAAACATTTCCGCTACTATGTCGGAATAGCGTCCATTTCCGAAGCGAGAAACAATTGAATCCGTTATTGGGCTAAATTGTTAAACCTTTAAGTATGTTATTTTGAAAGCAAACTCAAACACCACTACCCATTATCACTAAACTTATCCCCACTAATTCTACTAGGATCCATCTAAGCTAAGAAAATGAAAATGAGACAAAGTGTTAGTCAAGCAATCAAATACACAAAGATAGAGCCACGGAAATAAAGAAGTTTAAATGGGCTTGGCCCATTTGAGGATGCTGCGATCTATTGTTGCTGTTGGGCTTCGGCCCAGAAGTCTTTTTTTATATATATATATTGATGTGGGCCAGGATTAACTCGAGAAAGGTCACGTTGGGCTTTAGCCCAACACCGAATGGGGAAGAAAACGAGTCCCTTGGACTCGTACGCGATGGTCATGCATAAAAACGAAAGAAAAGGATTAGTACGTAATCAATAAATAAGGCTAAACATATATAATGCAAGTTTAAAACAGACCAGCGGATTATGTATATACTATGTATATTTGGGTATACTTCATGTATACACATTCATAAGGATATCGGAAAGCTTTTGCTCCCGTCTTCCCGATGTTGCACAAGTTCCAAGAAACACACGCAACATGAGACAAACACTAATGACTGGAGCAGGATTATTCATTCAGTTAGGGGGTGGAAACAGAGAAATCATGCAAGGTTCAGGTTTAAACTCATTTTCCCATTTTAGACCAACTCAGGATTCATGCAGTTTCCCTTTTGAACAGTTTCAACATCCAAAACTTAGAAGGAGACGTATGCTGGTTTACCAAACAATTTGATGGTTCTTAAACACAAGACAATAACATTTAAGCACAGATTGTGAGATCTCATAGTCCAAGAGTGACAATAAGGATCATATTGCATATAGAAAGAGTAAATGTTGACATGTATTCAAATGATATATAAGGGCAGCACAGGTTCATGTCATGCCTTAAGACTCAAAGAAAACTCATATTCAAGATTTTTCATAACATGCTTACACAGAATTATAGATAAAGGGAATAGGGAAGAATATAAGACAAAACAAGGTTGCGAATCACAATTTCAAACTTTAGAAAAGGAACAAAGACAAAAGAAAGAGCAGGAATGCTAAGAACTTCTAAAACACCTTATCAACTCAAGCATGAACCATATGACACTTCAACTAACAAACTAATAACAATAATTTTCACCTTAGTTCAACTGTGACCCGAAGGTACCTTAAACTAAAACCAATCCATAAAACAGACCTAGTTCTTCATGAGTTAAACTAACCCCCTAGCTAAACAATTAGGCGAACAGTTATACTAAACACTTATGTCTTTAAGCAGGAGTAAATATCAAAACTTAAATAAACACCAGTCATTACTTAGTTAAATCGTCTTAATCTCAGGCAAAGTAGAAGATCACCAAGCTAAATCACATTTATATCAAACTAAGGTCTATCAAGCCACTGATTCAGACTAAATTGCTGAGCATCACAAATGGGCTAGTAATAAGCACTTATACAATTAAGACCACATGAAGAATACCTCATCTTGAAACATTATGTTTACCACTGATCTACATTAGCCGAAATTAACAAAGGGCAAACCATGCTAGATTATGCTAACGACTATTATCGATGAGAGGGGAAAGGGCAGAAGGGGCGATTACTCTCTAAAATAGAGGTATCCGAGCTCCTCCTCAAGAACAAACGACAATACTCGAATTCAAACCCAAAGTAATTTTAGATAAGGAAAAGAGAAACTTTTTTCAGCGTATTGTTTGCTAATTGACTACATAATCTTCATCAAATAAACAACCATCTACTAAAACAGTATATAAACATGCTTAACTAGAACAAACTGAGCTAAACTAACAAATAAGACAGGCTTGACTAATATCAACTAAACTAGCACATCATCATGATTAACTAAACAAACGAAATTAACACATAAAACATGCTTAACTAAAACAGATTAGGCTAAGCTAACATACAAGATATGTTTTAAAAAAAAAAAACTAAGCTAGAACTAAGACACAAAATATGCTTAACTAAATTAAACCCAGCTAAAGTCATACCTAATCAAACACAGAAATCAGATAAAATACTAAAATAAAAAGGTTACCTTCTTCGGGTGCAACGAAGTGAGGCTTCGAATCTCCGATATACCTCGAACACCACAAACTCCGAGTTTGTATACACTCGGATCCGAAACAGGGAAAAGAGAATAAAAAATGCTTAGTATTTTTGAATCAATATTAAAAAGTGAGACTGAAAGATTAATATTTTCAGGGAATGGAGGCGGCTCAAAAACTTTTTTTTTTTTTAGCGAATTTGGGCGGCTCCAGAACTTGTTTAAATGACTCCAGAAACGATTATTTATAGGGGAATTTCTAGGGTTTACCTGGGGTTCAAAAAATTTGGTCGTGGTTTTTGTGGCTTAACATTCAGATTTATAGGTATTTTGACCCCCGACCAGAAAAAAGAGAAATGGACAAAAAATCCATTAAAGCTTGTACCCGAAAATGAAAAGAACTGAAAAAAGAAAAGATTTTGCTTCACAAACGGACGAAGTCCACTAAAATGCTCTCAGATTGAAAGCAGAGGGCAGGAAAAGAGAACAAAAATCCAAACCTTCAACCGTTGACCTCTGAAGGAGAAAGGACCGATCATTAATTTCTTTCCCAAATTCGCCATGCAAGGCCTGTTAGGAATGAAAAGGCTCTGTTGATTTACCGTGTTGGTTCTTGAAGAGAGAGAAAGGGAGGAGGAGAGAGGAAGGGAAAGAGAAAGAGCGGCGGGTGAGGTTGCTTAGGTTTAGGTCAATGAAATAAAAAAGTTGGGCCGGGTCGGGTGTATTTTAGACGGGTAGTGGGCCGGGTTATTGGGTTAAAATAATGGGCTGCTGAATTTAAAGTATGGGCTGGGTCGTTGCGGGTAGTGGGCTGATATAATTTAGGCTTTAGCCCAAGTGAATTTAGGATTGATTATGGACTGGTCCGAAAAAATAATATGGATTGATTGGGCTCGGATTTGGGCTAATATTGGCTGAATGAAAGAAACAATTTGGGCTTCTAAATTTAAATGAGAGACCTATTTTAATTAACTATATACTAACATGTGCTAAAATATTACCTAATATAAAATATGTAATTATTAGTGATCAAATAATAAAATTATATGACGTCGTAATAGCCGTGCAATAATACTTTTTGAAAGTCAACAGTAAATAAACGCTATTATTTAATTGTGTGAAAATAAATGCGATGCGTGTGCATAATGTGGTAAAAATGCTAAAATGATTTTAATGCAAATAATAATAATACTAATAATAGCCAGCGACTACAATAGGATAATGAAACGCTGATATTAATAAAAAGCTAATAATCGTAGTAAAGTATAAATAATTATTTCTTAAGTTGCCAAAAAATATTAGAAGCGTAAATAAATATTTTGGGAAGGCGGGACAAAATTGGGTGTCAACACTTAGCACGGGCCAAATGTTACTAGTGTTATATATAGGCCCACATCGTTTCTCCGAATCTTATGTTTTCCCTATGTTTAAGACTTGGGTTTGTGTATGATGATGAATTAGGGGAATTCTACACCAAAAGAGGCTTTTAGTGGCAATATATTTTCCTTTTAGCGGCTATATTATTGTCAATATATTTTCCTTTTAGCGGCTATAGTTATTGTCACAAAAACATTTACCAGCAATTGGTTAATGTCATTAGATCTAAGATTGCTAAAGCCTTTAGCGACATTTATTGTTTAGGGCTAAAGTTTGTAATTGCCGGTAATAATTGATTTTCGAATATAATTAGCGGCAATTAAGTTACTACCGCAAATTAATTGCCGCTAAAAACATATTTTGTTATAGTGATATAGCTCATCCAGCCACGTGAATATAATGTACCATATAATGGAAACTCTGTGGTGAAAAAAAAAATATAATGAAACTCTGTCTTATGCGACTTAAAAGGACGAGAGAGAGAAGAGAAAAGGACCAAAAGAAAAAGAGAGAGAGAGAGAGAGAAAAGGACCAAAGAAAAAGAAAAATTAAGTTCAATCCTTTCTTTTGATAGTATTAATTAAATTGTTGAAATATCCTACCTTATCTCATCAAATTGTTCCCCAGTGGTTGTCCATGTCTATTGGTCATTTGGTTTGCGAATTAAGTTATTATAGCTCAAAAATTATAATTTTTGGACTAATTATTCCGGCTCTAAAGTAGGATCAAATAACATCAAATTTGATGAGATAAGGTAGGATATTTCAAGATTAAATTTAAGATCAAATTTATACTTTGTTTGGTTAAAGGTATAAACTTATTCTGGATTAGTTATTTATCCTAAAATATCTCTAAGTTTGATCTATAGCGGGGACCGGTATCTTAAAAGATTTTTTCACACTATTTCATTTGTCTCTTTCCGCTAATAATGCATTCATACCCTTCACGTCGCTTTTAATAATTGTTCTAGTTTTGTTTTTCCCCTTTATAAGCCATCACAAACTAGGAGTCAAAAAGGCTAAACAATGGGATGTAATGCAACCCACCCAACTTTTATCAAACTTTAATTTTCCCATTTATTTTCTTATGACTTGCTTAATTATCTGGCAAAACTAACGAAAGTTTCTTTTCTTTTACTATTACGTACAAACATCGTATGTAAAATTCATCCATATGTGTCTGATCACTTTTCTGAAATTATTTCAAAGTAGTGGACTTACAAATTCTTACGCAAAGCTTAAAACGGTAATCTTAAAATCGAATATTTATTAACTTGTGAGATTTAATTATGTATGTTATTGTTGTTATTGGTCTCAAAATATATTCTGTTTTTTTGCAGCCAAACTTTCATGCTGGTCTTCTTCCTTTGTGCAAAAACATTTTCACTCTTCCCTCTGGCTCTCCAACTATTAATCGATTATCCATTTCTTTTCCGCCTAAGCTGTTAAGGTTCTAAAATCTTTACCCACTTGATGATCTATTATTATTAAGCACGTTAAGAACATGCATGAATATGTTCGAATCTATCTCTCACTTAGACTTTTAACCATGACAATTGTTAGAATATAGATGGTTAATTGTATATCCCCCAACAATCTTCCACTTAGACTCTTAACCATGCATCTACAACTTTCACATGTATTTCTTTTGCTCGACTATCAAAAGTTTTAGCCAATAAGCTCTTTCCAAAAAAAAAACTTGCCAAGTTGTTTTGTGATGCAACTTCGTCTAGTAGTGTTTCATCATAACTGACCGGTTCTGTACTAAGATCTGTGGGGATCCTATCATGAAACTCTCCCAAAAATGTATTTCTTTTCAAGATCCTATCATGAAACTATCCCAAGAGTATACACCGAACCGATATTGATTATTGTTCTCCCACTACGACAAAGTACTACTACTATTATAGTCACACTATCATATTCCCGAGTCTTAATACTATCTTCATTGCTTTTCGGTATTGAAACATTAACGATTTCATAGTGTTCTTTGCTCAACATAACTCCCACACTTAGAGGTAGTGACTTTCCTTGCGTCTATTAACGATTCTCGTACTACTTAAATGCAATGGAACGTCAATCCTGACTTGTCGGTTAGATGTCCTGAACTTCTGAATTTTTAAATGATTCATTTGCTATTTCTTTGCTAGGTTCCTATAAAACTAGTTTACTTCTAGGAACTTGGTTTACTAAATAGTCCTTTTCTAAAAATTTGGCATTTGTATTAACAATTGCCTTATTTTCTTTTAGGACAGTAAATAAACCACCTGTCATTCCCTTTGGATATCATTAAACATGCGTACATCCGTTCTTGATTCCCACTTATTTTTTTTTCCTTTGAACACATGTGCTAGACAAGTTCATATCCGAACATATTGCATATTTGGCTTACATCCAATCCACTATTCTATGGGTATCAAAGGTACTAACTTAGAAGGAATTAAACTAAGAATGTAACTCGCAGTTTCTAAGACATATCCCAAAATGAAAAAGCAAATATGAATAAGTCAATCATGAATTTTACTACCTTCATAAGAGTCATATTTGTTTTCTCTTCTGCACTAATCTATTGTAGAATACTTGGTGTACACAATTGAAATGAAATCCCTCTATCTAATAAGTAACTAATGAACTCTACAAAGAGGTGCTCTCCACTACGATCAAATCACAGTGACTTAATATATTTTCCGTGATGCTTTTTATTTTCGCCTTAAAAACCTTGAAATTTTCAAAGCATTCAGACCTATAGAGCATCAAATAAATATATTCATATCATGAATAATCCTCTATGAATGTCACAAAATACGCAAAATCACCTCTTGCCTTGAAGTTCATTATACCACACAAATCAGAATGGATTAGCTTAGCTTATCATTTACTTTATTTCCTTTTAAGAGAAAAAGTCTCTTAGTCATTTTTCCATCTAAATAGGACTTACAAGTTGGTAATGACTCCACTTTCAATGAACCTGAAAAGTTCATCATTTGACCAACTTCGAAATCCTATCCAGATTAAAATGATATAGACACAAGTGTCACAGATAAGCTCATTCAATTCCCGAAAAAAATTCTCTTATGGGACAGATTAACGTTATTCAGTTCAGAAGAGATATTAATTTAAAGTGTCCACACATCAATGTACCACAAGAGATAAAATGTTTATCAAACTCAATAACACAAGAGTTACAAGAAAAATAAACTAATTATCCATCTCTTGTTTGGTTAGAAACTGCAAATTAATTCTTTCTAGCATAAGGTACATATAATGCATTTTTTAAATTAATTTTTTATCTTTATCAGAAGAAATTCCTGACTAGTAATAAGTGGGCTGGATAAAGTCTATTGAGAATTTGAGATGTAATCTTTAAATATATCATTAGTTATGTATAATAAAGGCCACCCAATAACCAAGCTCCACAAAATCAGACAATCCAAAACCAGCCTCCACCAGCAAATTATGAGGCACCCCAAAAGAACCCTCCGAGAGCATTCACTCCTTTACCAGAATCAAGGGCTAGTTTGTTTGCCAAACTAAGAGACGCCAGTCAAATGAATGTTTTTCCACCAACACCTGCTAACCCCAAGGATCAATTTGCCAGAGCGAGTTTTAAAACTGGGGCAGAATTTTTGAGAGGGTCTCAAAAATTCCGCACAAAAGAACTGAAGCTTCAGCCGTCAAACACAGCAGAGAAGGGAAGAAGTCTCATTCAGATGCACACGTCATGACAATCAACCTGAATTCTTGAAAAACATATCTTTTTGCAAATAAACAACTCATGATCAACAATTTATGAAAATGATTTTTTTATGTTAAGATTTTTTTATGAAATTCATAGACATCCCCCTAAACTTTTCCACATATTCCTCATGGCCACCTAAACTGACTCTTGTTCCGATTGAACACCTAAACCCCTGTGAATTTGTACCACATAAATACTTTTTGCTGATGTAGCAAAAAAAGTGAAATATACTTTCCTTGCATGCGTCACCTACTCTTCAATACTAATTTTATTTTTATTTTTTTCCGTTAAAGCTTACCTCTTTTAAAATATAACTTAAATTATTTTTTTTAAAAAAAAACTAAAAACTGGACCATGCGATTTAAGCCCGTCAGTCACCTGCCCTCACCCCTCTTCATCTTCTCCACCACTGCTTCTCTTTTTCAATTTTCTTTAGTTCTTTTGTTTTCTGTTTCTTTTGATTATTTCTATAAAAATAATTTGTGAATTAGATGTTTCTTTTGATCACCATTTTCTTTATATTTTCTAAATCTGAAAAGCACCATCACCATCTTGTTCACCGGAAAAAATGGAGACTCACCGCTGCTAGCACTCTCTTTTTTATGAAGTGTGCATTCTCACCTTTCATTGATCAACTTATTTAGCAATAACTTTAAAGATTGAAGGACCATAATTTTAATGGTGGTCTAGCTGTGGCCATCGCCGGATTCGACGGTGAAAAAGTAAAAAAGGGATCCTAAAGAGGGGGGGAAAAGGGATAAGAAAGGAGGGGTGGGTCTTGGAAAGGCATTGGTGGACCTTAATGAAGGAAGAAAAGGGGAATAATTATTGGTGGGGTTCGGGGATGGCTGCTGGGGGTGGGGAACGGCGAAGGTGGTGGTGGGTTGTTTGGGTTGGGGGATGGGTCAGTCCTTTTTTTTTTTTAACTATTTGCTTTAATTAGTTGATATTTTTTAATAATTATTTTGAGGCCAAATGCCACGTGTCATAATTTAATTTGTCAATTTTGCCACACCATAAGTGAGTGAACCACTCACACTCATATTTTTCACTGATTGTTAAAAAAATGCTTATGTGGTACAAATTCGGAATGATTTAGGTATCAAATTAGAACTACCGTCAGTTTAGGTGGCCATGAGGAATATCGGGACAAGTTTAGGGGGCTGCTTATGACTTTGGCCAATAATAAAATTCAAAACACACGTCATACATACAACCCTCCACACTGAATAGCTAGATTCGATAGGGAAACTTAACTATTCATGTAAACTAAATGAGTCATACCAGATAATTTACCCCATAAATTAAAACAGAACCAACTCAGATGGAGAGTAAGCTACTAATTAAGTTAGGTAAATATCACTTTTAATAAACCCTAGTTTCTTTGAACCAACATGAAACTCAGTTGGAGAGTCAAGACAAGTTATCAATTAATTAGGGATTGAAGCACTGTAATTAACCATAATGAATCTATCCTGTGGGGAAGAAAACCTATGTCAACATATAAACTCATTATAGCATTGTTATATACAATGGAGACCATATAGAATGAACCCTAGCACCACTGTTTCAAGAAATAAAAATTTTATTTAACAAAAAAAATTTAGAAAACAGAAAAATACCCAAAAACCCATCTAAACTATCCCAGATGGCCAAAAAGGGCCTAGGTCACGAGCAAATCTCGTTAGTATTGCTCAGTGGATCATTTCTGATGAACATACCAAATTTCGGATCAATCCGAGTTCACCAAAAATCAGAATTCCAAAACCATGACCAATTCAGATAAAAATATTTTTTTAGCCAAAATAAGACTTAAAAAAAAATATATACACAATTATTTTGTAATTCTTATCACATATCATCATTAGCATACTAATATACATGAATCAAAAACAACGAACTAAATTTTAAATGCAAGCAAGCAATACACAACAACGTGAGTAACTTAAACATGACGAAGTGCTTATTCCTCTTATCTCTCTGTTTGCTTCCCTTTGTAGTCTTTTCATCAACTTTCACTTCGGAAAATCCCATTAACTTACCCACAGCTACTTCTGCTAAGTTAGTGGTAGACGTGAGCGGTAAAGCACTTGATCCTCGTGCAAGTTACCGTATCCTTTCCATTTGTAGGGGAGCCTTAGGTGGTGATGTGTACCTAGGCCCCTCCCCAAAATCAACTTCCCCTTATAATTGTCTAGACGACGTGTTTCGTTACAACTCCGATGTCGGACCTAGTGTTACACCCGTTGAATTCATTAAGTCTGATCATACCGGACCAGGTATCTTTGAAAACCAAGACATTAACATCAAATTTTTCACTACAACTACGAGACTGTGTCTTAATTATACAACTTGGAAAGTCGGGGACTGCGATGTATCTCTAGGGGCGAGATTGTTGAAGACTGGTGGAACCATAGGCCAACAAGATAGTAGCTGGTTCAAGATAGTGAAAGCAACACAAGGGCCAGGGGGTTACAACTTACTCTACTGTCCAGGCACCTTTGTTTGTCCATCCTGCCCTGTTGATCAATGCCAAACAGTGGGCCAAGTTATCAAAAATGGAAAGAGACGTTTGGCTCTCGTGAAAGACCAGCCTCTTGGTGTGCTATTCCGCAAAGTCTAGTTTACAACGCCTGCTATATTATATTTTAGCATGGCTGGCTATGTGAACCTGTAGCTACTATGCTTTAGCATATAGCTTTCTAAATAAATCAGTGCTATGTATACATATTGTAGCATGGCTTTCTTAATAAATTGTCTTTACTTCTTGTTGATTATCTGGAGTTTTTGTCGATGCATCCTCTTAAGTGTTTTCAGACCTAGGATTAATGTGTCATTTCCGTTATAAATGACTACTTAATAACGGAATTACCATCACATAAAATATTGGGTCCGTGTAGGCCTGTCAACCGGTTCCAACCGGAACCGGACCGGGAACCGGTTAGGAAACCGGTTAGGAAACCGGCCGGTTCCGGTTTAACCGGTTTTAAAGTCCAAACCGGAACCGGTCCGGTTTGGATTGGTTAAAATATTTTTTTTTGTTTTTTGTATTATATATATATATATATTATATTATTTATTTGTATATTGTAGGTATATTTACATATGTTATACAACTTTATAATTAAAGTTTAAATATTTACTGACTAACAGCCTAACAGCAAGTCAGCAATACAGAATAGTGCTTTTCGTACACATATATATGTATAACTTACATATACTTATATATATGTATAACTTAATATATATACTATATGTACTTATATATATGTACTATATACTCTATATACTTAACTTAATATATATACTATATATATGTATAACTTAATATATATACTATATATATGTATATATATGTACTATATACTATATATAGGTATAGCTTAATATATATATATATATATATAGGTATAACTTAATATATATACTATGTATACATATCTACTATATATACAATATATACTTAATATATATACTATATATATTTATATAATATATATACTTATATATGTGTATAACTTAATATATATAGTATATATACTATATATACTTATATATATGTACTATATACTATATATACTTACTTATATATTACTTATATACTATATATACTATATATACTTATATTCCTAACTTAATAAAAGTAAAAATATGAACACAAGTAAATAGAAGAAAGCTCAATAAGCCATATATTTTATTCATTCTTGGATAACATTTATTTGCAAGTTGTATTTTTTTTTAACTTGCAAATAATACATGAGTTATACAAAAATAGTAGAATAATAAAATCACCAATTTTGAACCATTTCGTTAATTTCCCCCACATCATATTCGGTCATGGAAATATCTTCAAAGTCTTCCATTTGGTCCGGTCCACTAGCTATCAAATCTTCAATTTCTTCCTCTTCGCCTTGCTCCGCTTCTGAGTTTTGGTTGCGTCGCTCCGATCTAATCCAATCTCGAATGCACACTAGTACTTGCAAGCTAAAGCCGGATAATGAATGTCTATGGTCTCCAATTTGTTGTCTTCCTTGGCTAAATGCGCTCTCCGAAGCCACGGTTGATACTTGAACCGTAAGGATATCTCGAGCCATTCTTGAAAGTACCGGATAGCTTGCCTTGTACTTCTTCCACCATGCTAAGACGTCCAAGTCATCCTTGATATCCACATTTGGCTGCATCAAATAAAAGTTAAATTCATCAAAGTTTGCAGTAGAAGAAGAAGTTGGCTGTGAATGTAAAACTTTTAAACCCGACAAGCCCTTTTTGCTACTCTGAGAAGTAGTAGGCGTGGAGCAACGGGTGTAGCACGTTCTTCCAAACTAGAATAATGAGTAAAAACTTTTCTAAACTCATCATCAATAGCGAGATCGGCTTCAGCTAAAGATTGAGATTTGAGAGAAAGATGAAGAAGAGTGAATTGAAATGAAAATGAAGAAGGGTTTATATAGGGGTGGGGGAGGGGTTAAAGTGTTAAAAAAAAAAAATTGGGGGCCAAAAATTAAGAAAATGACCATTTGGCAACGACCATTTTTGCAAATGGACCGTTGCCAACGGTCCATTACCGAGGCCCAACGGCTCTTTCCTTTTTTTTTTTTTTTTTAACCGGTTTAACCGGTCCGGTTCCGGTTAAAAAAAATTTAGAACTGGACCGGTAAACTAATATCCGGTTAACCGGTTATACCGGTTCCGGTTTAACCGGTCCGGTTACCGGTTAAAACCGGTTACAATGAACCGGTTGACACCTTTAGGTCCGTGTGAACAAAATTTCACATGGAAAGTAAAAAAGAATCGTGTGGGCTGGCCCGTATCTGTTTACAAGAGAGATATAAGCGTGGAGGAGGGACGAACACCGCTCCTCCAGCTTATACCATGAGCTTTACAAATTATACACGTAATGAATGTTTGTATCAGAAGCTATATAACTTGTACACTTTATTCAACTATTTTTATATCCCACGTAGATATATGTCATAATACGTAACATTTATTCCTTTCTCATGTATACACATATGCACTTCAAATTTAATTCTCCGATACATTTATTTCCTCTGTGCACTTTTACTTGTTCACTTTTGACTTTTCGTGTTCTAACTGAATATTTGTTCTCTTCTTATGTATAGACATACGCACTTCAATTTTCATTCTCTACACAAATTTATTTCCTCTGTGCACTTTAATTTGTTCACTTTTGACTTTTCACATTCTTTAAGAATTAATAAATTCCACGCGGATATATGCCATAATACTGAATATTTATTCTCTTCTCATGTATACACATGTGCACTTCTATTTTAATTCTCCGACACATATTTATTTCCTTCGTGCACTTTTACTTGCTCACTTTTGACTTTTCACGTTTTTGCTGAATATTTATTTTCTTCCCATGTATACATGTATGCATTTCAATTTTAATTATCCGACACATTTATTTTCTCCGTGCACTTTTACTTGTTCACTTTTTACTTTTCACGTTATTTAAGAATTAATAAATGAAGTATTCCTTCCGTTCCATATTTCTTGGCCACATTTCTTGACTTTTCACGTTTTTTAAGAATTAATAAATGAAGTACTATCTTCGTCCCATATTACTTGGCCACATTACTATACTTCACTTTTCACGTTCTTTAAGAATTAATAAAAATGAAGTACTCTCTTCGTTCATATTACTTGGCCACATTACTAAAAATATATGTCTATTTTTCTGTTCTATATTTTTCTTCTTTTCTATTTCTAATATATCTAAGTGTGAATAGAGAACTAACACAACAATAGAAATTTGTACCACAAAATATATAAATGGTACATTTTAACCAATTACTTTTTTATCCCACGTGTCATATGTCATAGCACTAAATATTTATCTCTTCTTATGTATATACGTATGCACTTCTCTGACACATTTATTTCCTCTGTGCATTTATACTTGTTGACTTTTGACTTTTCAAATTCTTTAAGAATTAATAAATGAAGTATTCCCTCCATTCCATATTACTTGGCTACATTACTAAACTACATTTTTAATGAATATTTATTCTCTGCTCATGTATACAAGTATGCACTTTAATCTTAATTGTCCGATACATATTTATTTCATCCGTGCACTTTTACTTGTTCATAAATGAAGTACTCAACATTATTAAAAATATATGTCCAAATTACTTGTTCATTTACAGAACCAAGATAAAATTAATTAAATCTTTCACATCTTATCCTCTCCGTCCCATATTACTTGGCCACATTACTAAAAATATATGTCCAAATTACTTGTTCATTTACAAAATCAAGATAAAATTAATTAAATCTTTCTCATCTTACCCTTAGTAATAAATGTTCTTGAAAATAGTCAATTTTGATTAGAATGCATTTATTGGAGAGAGATATGGCCAGATACTGATTTCTTAAGAGGCGTGCAAAAGGGAAAGTGACAAGTAATATGAGACAGAGAAAGTATATATTTTACCATAATATTCATATTTATTGGTGTAAGTCTCAATAGCCTTCGAAAATAATTTGAAAATGAGTAATTAAAAGGTAAAACTAATAATAAGAACACACAAATATTCACTCATTAATTCCATGAAAATTAATGGCCATCCCCTTCTGCATGATACTCCCCACTCTTCTTGCGTTGCCTAGCTTGATGGTCCCCATGATAAATAAAGGAATACAAGAAAAAGGATGACATGTATACAAATATGTATGCCTATAATATATGCGTAGTTGTTATCTTTATACAAAATCAACATAATTGAAGTTTCATACTAATTAATAATTGCCATATTAGTTTCTTTCTCTTGATATGTTAACGTGGATAAGTAAAAGTAAACAGAGAGAGTGACTTTTATCCCCGTTTTCCTTCTTTTTCAATACTCTAAACGTGAAGAGAGGACGAACAACAGCAATGCAAATTTGTACCAAAAGTTCTTTTAATTCTCCTACACGTAACTTGTTTACTTTTGACTTTTCACGTTCTTTGAGAATTAATCAATAAAGTATATATTTTATCATAATATCTGTATTTATTGGTATATAGTCTCAATAGCCTCAGAAAATGATTTGAAAATAAATAATTAATGTGAAGGGCAAAATAAGAAGAAAAACTTTTTTTTTCCCTTGATATGTTAACGTCGACAAGTAAAAGTAAAGGGAGGGAGTGATTTTTATCCCCGTTTTCCCTCATTGTCAATACTACTCTCCTTTGCAGTCTCTGATTATTGTTTCTTTACATTTATAAAATGTATCCCTTTATATTTTCATTTCAGAATTAAAATTTGGTGATTAATGGTATAACATATATCTTACTAATTTTGATTTCTCTATAACAATTTGTTTTATCAGTAACTGTTAATATAAAAAATTATAATACATTTTTTAATTAATTTAATAAAAATACTTTATTAGTTTTGCTTTTAAAAAATCCAATTTATACAACAATGGTTCATATGTTTGGATCTGAACAGTTGCTTAACTGAAATGGATATCAACCTGTCAGTATATATATAAAATATTAAAGAATTTAAAAGAAAAAATTTAGAATCAAAATATTAATTTTCCCTCATATTCTTACTAATTTTCTTTTATATCTATGAACAAATTTCATTGTCATGACAATGAGAAAAAAGTCCGACTCTTTCCATCTCAAAGACTTAATTCCATCAACTCCATTTTTTAATTATAACTAAAGTAATGGTACATAAAATACATTTTGTATATGTTGCTATATATAATAACAATAAAAATGTTTTTAAAAGTTATTTTTTTAAAAAAAAATTTAAAGACTGACTAATTAAAGTGAATAGACATGTTCGACCCGTGCATCGCACGGGCATGTATTGCTAGTCTGTTTACGAGAGAGAATATGCAAACAATCAAACCACAAATTGACACAACAATATTTAATATTCCATATGTAAGTAATTTTTTTTAAATCAACCATAGGCTTATTATTAAGTAAGTAAATATTCTATTAGAAAAAAAAATATATATATATATATATATAGATATATAAGTTAAACTTTTTCATTTTGACCGTGTGATTTAACATAAAATCTTTTATTTTTTCGAAATAAAATTTACATATTTGAAAACTACGTAAAAAGTACTATAAGTCACCATAATTAATAATTTAAAGTATTTAAAAGATGTATGAAAAAATTACGGTCAAAGAACAACTCGTTTGACTCTGGCAAAGCGAAAAGTGTCAATCCATTTGGGACCGAGAGAATGTGTGTGTGTGTGTGTGTGTAGAGAGAGAGAGAGAGAGGGGACTTCTTAGTATGCGGAAGGCTTGCGGATCACCTTTGGGGATGAGAGCTTCTCTATGTATTTTTCTTTATGCCTTTTGGCTTTATGAAGACCCCTATCTATAGTTGCAGGGAGAGTCAGAGTGTGTATATGACTAATTGAACTATGTGATCTAAACACTTTGCGACATTTGATCGGTTCTTCTATTGACTTGGCATGCTGTGTCACTTATGTACTTGGCAGGATTTTATTGGCCCTTGACTTGACTTGGCGCATCACGTCAGATGATACGTGGCATAAACCTTGGGCTAATAGAATGGGCTCATCATGTGAAGACCAACTCAATGTACCAACCCAAATAAAGTTGGACTTTACTTTAAATCCATGTCTAGGATTAAATAATTCAGTCTTGATTTGGACTTGATATTTCATGAAATTAAGAATTTATCCAAAATTTAATATGGATTTTAATTCCAAAAAATTCTTATGTCTACAAAGCTCTCTAAAAATAATAATCTTTAAATAAATATTGTATGAAAGACAAGACTCTATTTTAATACTTTTCAATTTTAAGTTACCATTGTAGCTTTCATTCTCAATTTCTTTTTCTTTTTTCAAAATATTACCATATCTTGTTTACTACTATAATTATTTTCTTAATTAAAATATAGAACAAACAAATAAACATAAGCTTATTCCCCTTTCACCGTATCATGCTTGGCAAATCTATAAATATTGTCTAACAGTACTTTCTATTCCTAAATACCCTGTTAAAAGTGCAGAACGTAAGTCAATAATGCCACTCGAATGAAAAGCATAAGCTGATGATTCACTGTTTATCCAACATAATGGTGGTGACTGGTGATTACAGGTAAAGATGACATCAGGTAGCCAATTTTAGCACCCATATTTAAAATAGGAAGTTTTACAGATATATACAAAATAAACTTCATACTTATGGTAAGTAACTTACATCGTTATTTCACTTTAGAATATAACAATAAAACTTTAGAATATAACAATAAAAATTTCTTTTTGTTGTTGTGTGTGGATTGCCCTTTATTTGGGGTGGTCTTTAAGTTTTCCCTTCCAAATTTGTGGTCTTTAAGATTTGCCCTTCGGTAGGGACCCCTTGGTCACGGGTTCGAACCCCTGCTTAGTGATTTTTTTTTTTTTTTTTCGCTAGGCAGAATTTCTGCCTTAAGGCAGAACTTGCATGGGGCAAAATTTGCAAATTCTGCCTTTAGGCAGAAATGGGCAGAATTTGCAAATTCTGTCTACAACTCCGCTTTTTTTATGAACTTATGCCTTGCGAATTTGTTTTTTAATTTTCGCCTGAGTGAGGGTTTGAACTCATGACTAAGCGGTCCCTAGCGAAGGACCACCATTTTAAAGACACCCCATAATAGGGGCATTCCTGCTAATTGCCCTAAAAATTTCACAGTAACATAGATAACCGGCCTCCAACAAAACTCTCAAAATTAAGATTTTTGAGATCCTGTTTTTCTTCTTTTTTCTTTCTTCTTTCTTCTTTCTTCTAAACCCTCTTACCTTCTCTTTTTTTTTTGTTTTCATCTACTTCTTGAATTGGACAGCTAAACACACCGATCTTCAAGAGAGTTGCAGTTCACATGCATGGAGCTAGATGGAAGAAGTCGCACCTTAATGGTTATGGCTCATCTCTTGCCATGTCTTCGTTATTCATCGACAATTTATCGATGTTGAACAACCACGAGCCTCTCATGCCCCAATCCAAGCCCTATCAACAAATCCAAATTATAATACCAATCTCTAGAAAGTCTTAAAATATATGATTTGAAATACAAATACTCAAAACGAGAGTTCGTGTTGTTATATGATGTTATACAAACTCTGAATGAAATTGTGGAGGATTGTCATATAGCAAGGACAGACAAATAAGTGATTTGATTGCGGGCACAAAAAACTAAACATAAATACTATAACAGACATATTTAGATGAAAAACATGACATAAACTTGCATGTAATAATAAATAAATAACAATTCATTTATTTAGAAATATCGGAACAATGTATAACGTGTGAAAAATTTCTTTTGGCTTTTCTATTTAACTAGATGGCCTATGCCCGTGCTACGCACGAGCTCAACACTTTGGATTATAGTGTATTTATGTGTATGTAGTTGTGTTTGGATAGTGATAATATATATATATATATATATATATATATATATATATATATACACTATGTTCAAAACAAAATTAATATAAAATTGTAGTTTGTGCTCTATATCTAAAACTTTATTATATTCGTGTTTGCTATGAATACAAAGTCGACAAAAATTTATTAATACTTTTTAAAAGAGAAGACTTGTTTAAAAGGAAACTATTTTCCTCTCTTTGAGATAAAACAATAGCAATATTTTAAGCATCACTTGATACTTTCAATTTTAATTTGATTAATTTAAAAGTGTAAAATACTTATTATTTTTTATCAAATTTTGATTTGGATAACTCTAATTCAAATTATTAAATTAATTTTACACGTTTAAAACGAAACAAAGTAGAAATTGATTTTCTATTTAAACGAAGAAATATTATTTTTTAATTTTTGGTAAATATTCTCGGTTTAGCTCATTTTACTTGTCATGTTGTCTTTTGCATGATTTTTAAGGAAACATGAATTAGAATTATAATTTGACTAATTTACCTTATGCATTATTTGATCTCCATTTGATATTAATCTCTTTTCACATTTATTAGAGTAAGAATAAAAATGAAAAAGTAATTAAATTCTATCTTAATTTAAAATATAAATATTTTAAGTATATTTATTTTAGTAAACATAACAAATAAATGACATGGCGGAATAGCAAATACAACAATTAAATATCTAGATTAGATCTCAGGGTAATATAAGAAATGAAAGGAAATTGTATGTATTTGCCTACTTAACCTTTTGAAGAAAAATAATAATATGCGGTCCATGTTTTTTGCTGTGCAATAATTTCATTTGCTCCCACTAATGGGTTGATACGCATATGACAATGAATTCACTATTATTGACTTGATGGGGATACTTAGGAAATTACATGAATATTGTTTGATTTTTTAATATATGGAGTGCACGTTTTTTTTTTGACATTGCTTATTTTTTTAATATGGGGTCCACTTTTTTTTCATGAGTTTGGAGAGGGTGGGGTCCACTTTTTTTTCATGAGTTTGGAGAGGGTGGGGTCCACTTTTTTCCTTTTATTTTTAATATTGCTTGGCGTTTTTAGTATAGGGTCCACCTTTTTTTTAAGAGTGACTGACGACGAAGCATGGGTAAACTGATGCTTCTATATAGTAGAAAAATAGAAATATAATAAAGTATTTCTATCTACTTTTTAGAAGAATTGGTAATATAAAGTATAAAATGTCATTTTTTTGCCCTTAAATAAAAAAGTGGGGGGGACCACAAAAGATTTTTTTGTCCTTAAATAAAAAAGTGGGACCAAAGGACGGACGACGATCTTGCTTATAAACCGACTCTTCTGTATAGTAGTAAAGTAATATATATATATATATATATATATATATATATATATATATATATATATATATATATATATATGTTCAAAATGTGATTAATATAACATTGTCGTTTGTGCTCCGCATACAAAACTTTATTATATTAGTGTTTGCTACGAATACAAAGTTGGAAAAAAATTATTAATACTTTTTAAAAGAGAAGACTTATTTAAACGAAAACTATTTTCCTCTTTTTGAGATAAAACAATAGCAATATTTAAGCATCAGTTGATACTTTGAATTTTAATTCGATTAATTTAAAGGTGTAAAATATTCTATTGTTAATATATGTAGATTGGGCCTAAACAATACCTATTATTTTTTTTTATCAAATTTTGATTTGGATAATTCTAATTCAAATTATTATATTAATTTTACATGTTTAAAATGAAACAAAATAGAAATTTGATTTTCTATTTAAATGAAAAACTTCTATTTTTTAATTTTTGGTAAATATTTTTGGTTTAGCTCATTTTACTTGTCATGTTGTCTTTTGCACGATTTTTTAAGGAAACGCCAATTAGAATTATAATTTCACTAATTTACCTTATTAATTATTTGATCTCCATTTAAATTTTTTTATGACATTAATCTCTTTTCACATTTTTTAGAGTAAGGAAAAAAATGAAAAAGTAATTTATTCTATCTTATTTTAAAATATAAGTATTTTAAGTATATTTATTTTAGTAAACATAACAAATAAATAACATGGCGGAATAGCAAATACAACAGTTTAATATCTAGATTACATCTCAGGCTAATATAAAAAAAAATAAAAAATTATACGATTTGGCTACTTAACCTTTTGAAGAAAAAAGCAATAATATGAGGTCCATGTTTTTTGTTGTACAATAATTTCATTTGCTCCCACTGACGGGTTGATACGCATGTGACAATGAATCCATCATTATTGATTTAATGAGATACTTTGGAAATTACATGAATATTGTTTGATTTTTTAATAAAGGATGCACTTTTTTTTGACATTGTTTGTTTTTTTAATATGGGATTCACTTTTTTTTTATATTGCTTGATTTTGTTAATATGAGGTCTACTTTTTTTTTTCCGCGAGTTTGGACATGGTGGGTTTCACTTTTTTTTTTTAAATATTAGTTGGTGTTTAGAATGGGGCCCACACTTTTTTTTTTAATGGCAACGGACGACGAAGCATGAGCCTAAACCCATGCTTCTATATAGTTAAAAAAAATAACAAAATAAATAAAAAGTTGTTCGGCATGAAAGTGGAAAGTAGGTGTCCCAACGAGTGATATGAACCAAATGTTGCCCGATACCTACTGGAAATTAACCCCCTTCATATGCGACTATCTTTAGACGATTCCCTGAGCACCTCTGTGATCTCCAATCGCCAAGAACACAATGGCATGCCTGCTGTGATATTCAAATCTAGAAATACCTACGATGTTGGCTCAATGTAGAAGAACGATTCTAGGAAAGTTCCTTAAAGTTCGACCCTTACAAATTGATCTTTAACAACGTATAACATAGTCAAAAACTTAAATTATACTCCCTCCGTTTTTAATTCATGTGAACCTATTTCCTTTAATTTTTCCTATCAAAACGAATGACCCCTTTTCATATTTGAAAATAATTTATTTTTATGTAATTTATAACCACACAAAATATATATACCTCATTTTACACCACAAATCCAAAAGTCTTTTTTTTTTCTTTTAAACTTTATGTCCAATCAAATAAATTCACATAAATTAAAATGGATACCGTCTAACATAAGCTTAACTTGTTAACATTCTACATTTGAGAAATGTCAACTGACTTGTTCAAGGCAACGTGTACACCACATGTTTGAGTCAGCATACAGGATAAGATCCCTAAACCATTTGCCAAAATCTAATACTTTATCCTAACTTATGTGATATGATTTGATTAGATAAGGAGTTTAAAAAATAAAGGTAGATTTTTAAACTTGTCGCATATCTAAAATAAACCATAAATAGTTGTAAATAATTCATTAAGGGTAAAAGAGGAAGTTTAAAACAAAATGATTTCTAAATATAAAAATGTTAATTCTTTTTTTAACAGGTTAAAAATGAAAAGTATATTAAATTGGGACACGGAGAGTAACTTGTTATTTTATATTATATATAAGGTTGCTTTGTACTCCGAGACAGCTTAATCCATGCCGCCTTAAAACAAATGTAATGTAATTCAAATAACTTACCTTTTTTTTTTTTTTTTTTTTTTGTGATGGTTGGGCGGCCTGGATTACATAGAGACTAGTATAATAAGATGTGCAAAACTTATAGAGATGGATAACCACTAAGGAATAATATAATTAATATTATTCTTGTCTAAAACATGGCAAGGAATATAATGAGTGTGAGTCCATAAATAGAAGGCGTCATTAGTAGAGCAAATACACAACTCACAGTAGCTTATTTAATTCCTTGTGTAAACATGATTAAGTGCTTATTCCTCTTATCTTTGTGTTTGATTCCCTTTGTGGCCTTTTCATCGACTTTTACTTCCGAAAATCCCATTGACTTACCCACTGCTACTTCTGATAATGCTCTCCCTGTGATATTTTTAGTACGAGACGTGAACGGTGAAGCACTTAAAGTTGGTGCAAGTTACCGTATTGTTTCCATTGGTCGGGGAGCAGCAGGTGGTGATGTATACCTAGGCCCCTCCCCTAATTCAACTGCCACTTGTCTTGATGGCGTGTTTCGTTACAACTCCGATGTTGGACCCAGTGGGACACCTGTTAGATTCATTAAGTATGGTCGTTCTGGACCTGGTATCCATGAAACTGAGGATATTAACATTCAATTCGACATTGCAACTTCGAGACTGTGTGTTGATCATACAATTTGGAAAGTCGGGGACTACGATGCATCTCTAGGGGCAAGATTGTTGGAGACTGGTGGAACCTTAGGCCAACAAGATAGCAGCTGGTTCACGATAGTGAAAGCACCACAATTGGGTTACAACTTATTGTATTGTCCGGGTCCCTTTACTTGTCCATCCTGCCCTGTTGATGAGTGTCAAACAGTGGGTGTGGTTTCCCAAAATGGAAAGAGGCGTTTGGCTCTAGTGAAAGACCAGCCTCTTGGTGTGCAATTCAGAAAAGTCTAGTTAACAACGCCGCATGGCTCTCTATGTATGTTTTAGCATATTAGCTTTCTAAATAAACCTGTGCTAAGCATATACTATATTTAACATGGCTTTCTTAATAAATGCTCTTTCCTTCTGGTTGATTATCTGGAGTGTTTCTCTATGTATTCTTCAAGCGTTTTTAAACCTAGAAATGCGTCATTTGTATTGTAACTGACTAATTAAAAAATATGGAATAATATCAGATAAGTATTTGGACCGTGTCAACAATGTCTCAAATGGAAAGTAAAAAAGATCTTTTATTTAATTATATGGTGTTGGATAATTTAGTATTGTGAACACCATATTAGTATCATTGAACCAATGTAGCCCAATAACAAACAGGAACAGAGGAATCAGAACACTATATGGTGCATGCATTTCTTCATCGTATTTATTTTGTGTGCGTGTTTTTGTGTATGTGTGTATTTGGTCGTGTCCGTTTAAGAGAGAGAAAATTTGTACCACAAAATATTAAGAGTGAAAAAAAAAATTGAAACCCCCAACTATATATATATATATATACCACAAAATATTAAGAGTGAAAAAAAAAATTGAAACCCCCAACTATATATATATATATATATATATATATATATATAAGAGAAAGAAAATGCAAACAATTAAACTTCAAATTGAGTATCATTCATAGCAACAAAATGACAGTGACGGAATTCTAGATCAGATTATTTTTGTCCTTTTGTTAAAGGAGGAGCTTATGGGGGAAGATTCAAATATTTTGGCTATAAAAATATGTTGAAAGTTACTTGTGTTCGTCAAGATTGGCTTCGGATGATTCCGATGTTTCCACAAAACTCCACTTGCCGTTGTAAGCGTAGATCCTATCTAATAGTGTGGAACTTCGACAGAGTGCCCCATGAGAGGGTAGATTGTGCTAATGACCTTGGCATAGTTGAATCGATTTGGACGACACTATGATGACACATCCTGAGAAAGTGTGGTATATGATTTTCGTCACTAGGTACATAACCTAGTTGATCTGGAATTTTGTGTCGATGTTATAATACTTCCGATTATAATAACAGAATGTAAATACATTTAGGTCTGTCGAGTCGAAAGTGATTTCCATGACTTATTTCAATTGAAATAGAATTAATGATTTTATTTAAACTAATCATATTTGAGAACAAATTTATCCATTCATTATTGAAAGTTTATAAATTTGATTTGAGATTGAATTACACTTGACTTTTCATTTCAAATATTAAAAATCGTGATTTAATAAAAAAATTATTATTTTTTATATCAAATGATGCTTGCTTGATTTCTTAATAATATTTTTTTTTACTTTGAGTTAGAGAGAGAATGATATTTATTGAGTATTGTAACGTTGTACTCAATCTTTTTTTGGACGCCACTACCTCATACATTTCAGGGTGAGACATAACAGAGTGATGAATAGGTGGGGCTAGGATAACGCTATTTCCCATATTTTAAGGTCACTACTTCATGTTTGTGGTAGCTTAATGTATGACAACCAGGGTAGGGTGGTTAGCGGGGGCGAATGCATCCTTTTGACTACGAATTCATGTGAACCATAACTTTTGATATAAAGCGTAATTATATAAGTAAGAACCTATTAAAATGTCAATAAATATAAGCTATGAACTCATAATTGTATAAGTACAATGAACCCAATGCGAAAAATTTCAAACGTTGAATCCATTAAATTTAAATCCTGAATCCGCTTTTGGTGGTTAGGACTCCTAATCTAACAGTAACCTTAGCCATTACCTGCACCTAAGCAAAGCATAACTCTTATATGTTACTTAGTCATTAGAGCTAGAACTCTTATTTACAACCTCATTAGATCGGCATAATAGTCCTAGAGAACTTTTCCAAGGATAATGCAGCTTTACGAGTATATATAGAGCCTGTTTGGATGGGCTTAAAAAAAGCAGCTTAGCTGCTTTAGATAAGCTAAGCCAAACGAGTCCAATTATTTTTTTGGGCTTATTTTAAGCACAAAATGACTTTAAAGTTTAAACTGGCCAGCCAAACACCCCAAAAAGCTGAAAAGAGCTTATAAGCAACTTATAAGTCAATCCAAACGGGCTCATAAGATGCATTGCAGCAACTTGTAAACACAATTGTGATATAAGAAACTGTCATAGTTACACCTTGAAAATTTTCGCGTCGATTACGTCGTAAGCAAACTAATGTAAGCCAGAGAGGCTATGATACCCCTATCAGGTTAAAGAAAGACTTTTGACAATTATTAAGCATGTACCCTAAAGGTTCTGAGGCTAAGATAATCGAAGAAAGTACTTTTCGTGAAAGTTTGTTGACTGGGCAGAGATACGGCCCAACATACGGACCGTAAAAGTGACATACGGACCGTCTATCATGCCTGAGAGGCGTAAAACAACATCAGAGAGTTGTGCAGAATTTTGGCCAACATACGGTCAGACATACGGACCGTAAGTATGACATACGAACCGTATGTCCACCGTAAGTTTGTGTCGGTGGAAAAGTTCCAAGTCACATATATATTTGGCCCACTTCGCTTTTTCTCATTTTTCTTCACCAACAGAACCTAAATACTCCCAAAAACCCTCTCCACACCTCTAGAACCTTCTCCACACTAGATCAACATAAATCCAACGTATATCAAATATCAAACACGAATAACCAAAGGAAATCAAGTATATAGGTGCCCATTAGGGTTGTTAGAAGCCAAGAATCTCTTTGGAATTGAAGTTGGGTTTTCTCCAAGTGAAGTATCTTCATCCAAAGATTGTTCCTACATAATCGAAGGTAAGTTTTATGATCATTTCATGTTATTAAGAGTATTGAGTGGTTGAAAGATGTGGATTATTGAAGAAGGTAGAATATGGAGTTCAAATATGGAAACAATGGTATTCTTGAATGGTAACTTGAATTGAATCATAGTTCTTGGCGTGTAATGAGTATAATTTTGTGATGAATGATATTGAAAATGTTGAAGAAGTGTTTAAGTGAATAAAAAATGATGTCGTATGGTAATCATGGTTGTAGATAAGTTTGAAATGGAATTGTGAGGATTGAATAATGTCTAGCTTAATGAAGTTTGTTGATTACGATATCGTGGGCATTGTTATTGATGTTGGGAGTTGTTTAGTATATGGAGAAAGTTATAGAAACAAAGGAAATGCTTCCCAATTTTCATTAGCCCTAAATCGCTTTAGCTTAAGCTTAAGAGTATTATCGATTATCTAATCTTAGTACAATCCTTTTGAATGTAGAATCGTAAGCTTGGAAGAAGAGCAGTTAGCATTAAGGAGACACAAAGGTATGTAAGGCTTGCCCCCTTCTTTCAAAGGCATGATTCTGATATCGAAATTCTTCATAAATTTCCATAATCCTCTCATGTCCCAACGTGTCGAAAGCTAATAAGTCTTAGTAGTTTCTTACAAGAAGAAGATGATATATGTTTATGATGATGATGATCCCATTGTATAATCTCATTGACGTTATTCATTGTTTGTTATCTCACCTTATGACTCTAGTTCCACCAAGGTGAGACTTAGTGATGGAAAGTGTCCCATAACATAATCGGAGGATACGACTTATGTCACTCCGATGTAACTGTAACAATTATTTAAGTTCTTCTATATGTTTCTATGGTATATGAATATATGGATATGTATGGGGGATATGTATGGGATATGGGGAAAAGGAAGAGGCGTTATATACGCATAACCACCTGATCAGTTGGCAAATTATGATACCGTCCCGGACGCAGGATGCCCGGAAGCGGGATATATGGATAAATGGATCGGGTCGTTCGTTCCGCAGCAATGTATATATATATATATATATATATATGGATTGGGTCGTACGTTCCACGGCAACATATATATGTATATGGAGATAAATAAGTATAATGAGAACATGATATATATGGATCGGGTTATACGTTCTGCAGCAATAGTATAAAAGCATATATGTATGTATGAAAGTGTTAAAGGAAATTACATGTGTTTCTTCTAAAAAGGCAGCCAATACAGGTCATCTATCTATTTTCTATTTCCTTATTTCTTATTCATATCATTAGTATTACTCATGCCTTACATACTCAGTACTTTGCTCGTACTGACATCCTTTTCTTTATGGACGTTGTGTTCATACCCACAGGTAGACAGGGAGACGGCGCAGATCCGTAGGTGCCTATCAGTAGACACATAGGAGCACTCCACTACTCCAGAGGTGCTATTTTTGTTATATTCCTTTGTGTACATACATGGGTATGACGGGGTCCTGTCCCGTCCTTATGTCTCAGCATTCTAATAGAGGCTCGTAGACACATATGTGTAGGTAGTAGATGCCTTATAGTCCCCTCAGTGTATATTTGTATATCATTTCGGTAGCCTCGCGAGCTCATGTTTTTGTATATATATGTTGACATGTATGGAAGCGATGATGATTATCTTATGATGAGTGTTGTGTTGAGCATGATGTATACACAGGATGAGTTTGATGTTAAGTATGATAAGTGGTGCTCGGGAGGGTAGCTCCGGGTACCCGTCATGGCCCTAGCCGGGTCGTGACAGTCATATCAAGTGAGCTCTAATTGTTGTTTTAACATGGAATCAGAGCGGGACAAATCTGGATGGAAGGTAAGGTGCTAAAAAAACACGACGTTCAAAATTGACCTGTTGAGGTCGTTTTTCATGAAAACCGACCAAAAAATTGACATCAGGCGCAGGTCGGTAAAAGCTTGGCCGCTTTTCAAAACCAACCTCAGGAGGTCTTAAAATACCGACCTCACGAGATCGGTAACCTTTGTTCGAGATCGGTACATTAGTTTTTCCTTTTTTTTTTTTTATGGAAATGTCATGTTGTGTTCTTCTAAGCATCACAAGAGAGACGCGATTTGAGTGCACATATCATTCAACAAGAATAAAAGTGCTATTATTTACAACTTCTGACATTCAAATTTTTCTCTTTTATTTCGACATTTAAACTACGACCTCATTTGTCTGTACTTAATAGAGGTCTGTATCTGAATGTTTCAGAACTTAGATCATTAAGTGCATTTGTTTACAGTAAGATCTAAGTACTTATTGGTCTGAATGTGGCTTAATCAGTAAGATCTTGAACAAAGTCTTAAATCATTAAGAGATATTTTGTATTGATCATTTTTATCATTGGCTCCACCCTACCCCACGCCACCCCCCACTCCAACCACCCACACCAACCCTACCCCTCCTCACCATCACCCCAACCCTACCTACTCACTACCACTCCCACCCACCCCAACCCCTACAACCCACTGCCATCTAACCCCCCCCCCCAACCACCACCCCAGCCTACTCCATACCCCAACCACCCCCTCATCACCACCCACCTACCTTACCCCAACCACCCCCTCACCACCACTCACCCCCACCTACCCCCAGACCCACCGTCACCCACTCCCCACCTACCAACTCCCCTCCACCCACTCCCCACCTACCAACTCCCCTCCACCCCCAAAAATCCCACCTATCATCATGCACCTACCCCACCCACTACCGCTATAAAGCGTCTCCACTATTACTAGCGAATATAAATGTTTAATTATTTTTTTATCAAATAATATTTTTATTTTATAAAATTTGTATTTATTTTCTAATATTTAGTTACTTTTTATTTAAATTGTATATTTATTATATTTAAATAAATACATTATGTTGAAAAATAAATAGTCTTAATCATTCATATATATGTACATTCAGATTCAGATGTCTTAATCTTAATGAAAACAAATGAGGCCTAAGCGTGTTTAAGATGTGTGTTTGTTTATATGAATAAATAAACAATTTGAAATATATGATTCGAAGATATTTTGTTATTTTTCTTAACTTAATTGCTTTAATTGGAATTCATCCATTCGTTTGGACCAAACAATTAATGCAAGTAGTAATTAGACTCATTAATTTAATAAAGTTACGACTCCACGAGAAATAATTTACAGTAGGAGCATTTATGCGAAAAGGCCCCTACCCGACGACTATCAGTATCAATATCCACGTGGAAAAATAATAATCTGTATAATTAATTTTAGTTGACTTGTCGCTAAATTTTTTAATCATTGGAATCTCCCTTAAAATATTGGTGGGACAATTAAATTAGTGGATAATATGACAAAGTTATGCCATAAAAATATCGTCTGCTGGATCACCTTACATTTGACCAATAATTAATGATTATTTAATTATTGAAAGATGTAACTTTCTGCTCCCTCTGTTCACTTTTATTTGTCCGCTATTTCAAAAATAAATTTTCACTTTTACTTACTCACTTTTGCATATCAAGAGAAAAGTAATTTGTTTAGTATTAATTACTCATTCTAAATTATTTTTTAAATCCAATATAATTATACACCAATTAATATGGAATGGTAAAATATGTACTTCATTTATTATTTTTTAAGAGTGTGCAAAGTCTAGGGGTGTTCATGGGTCGGTTTGATCGCTTTTAATATGGGAGAAAATCAAAACTAAACCAATTTAGTCGATTTTAAAATTATTAAAACCAAACCAAACCAAATATACTACATATCCATCAGTTTGGTTGTAGTCAGTTAAGAAAATTAACGGTATTTTTCTTTTTCATGTTTTTTTCCTACAATTAGGAGAGAAATTTCTATCATTTTCCAACTCATAATCCGTTATTTCTATCATTTTCCAACTCATAATCCGTTATTACCTTTTTATTGTGGTAGCTACAGTTTCTTGCATTATGGAGAAAATGTCTTAGGATTTATGATTTTAATTAAGTGAATAAAGTTTATAAAAAATACAAAAAATAAATCTAGGTAAATCTCAATAGTTGTTTTTTTTTTTTAATAAATGAGTTTGAACTAATGGATTTCTTTTTAAAAATCGACTTAAGGTATAAAGTTCATTAGCCTATTAGAGATAAATAAAATGTTGCTTAAAAAGTATATAAATTACTTAAAAGTATTTATAAAAATTAATATATTTTGTGTGTGTGTGTGTATATATATACAAATTATGTATGAAATTTGTCAGTTCGGTTCGTTTTTTTCTTCTGTTTGATTTTAGTAAAATCAAAATCAAATCAAATATTATCGGTTTTTAAAAATTCAAAACCAAATCAAATCTAACCCAAGTAAATATCAGTTTGGTTTTGATTTTCGATTTGACTCAGTTTTTAATCAAACCGTGAACACTCCTAGCAAAGTCCATAATGGACAAAGTGAACGGAGGGGATAGATCAAGTTTCCTCGGAGTGCAAAGCAACTTCATAAATACTATTTAGATATAATTAAAAAATTGTGAAAGGATAACACTCTTCTTGGAGCATGATGTAAGGATCTTGTTTTCACATTGTTTGAAAGGGCTATAGTTTTCTACATTTTCTTTTGGTGAATGGTGTTTGAAATACGTATTTCTTTTATGTCAGCTTGCAATATATTATATAATCTTAAGCATGTGATTAAGGTGCTCCGTTATTTTTGATAATTAAATTGCTTTCTCTATTAAATTGGGACCAAGGAATTAACGGAAGCCGTATGACTCATTAGAGAAAGTATCTATGAATATTACACCATCTTACTCCAAGAAAAAGTGTCTTACTGAAATAGATTAATGTAGATGAAATATATTCAATAGTCTTTTCAGCACTTCAGATCATAATGTCTCAAATTCAAACTTAGTGTTTCGTATATGCTATCGCAACACTATATGCCAAATTATGTTCTGTGTAAACACTTAATTTTTAACGAATCTGAGTTTTACACCTTTTTACCAATAGATTTTTTAAGTCTAATCTTGACTTTTTGACTTATATTCAGTTTTTTATGTTTTATTCGAGAAATCAAAAAACTATAAAAGATAGTCGCATTTTAGATATAAATTATGTTTTCATTTGCAAAGAAAAAGAAATTTACAAAAATATGTTTTCTTTTAATCTAGCTTTTTAATAAATTAGCTAATGATTTTAGATTTTTTTTTTCTTTAGTCTTTGGGTTTGCTTATATTCTTTTCTAGTCTGGATATTTATTTAGTATTTTATTTTTGGTTATTTTTTGAAAAGTATCAGAAAATCAAACAGACGAGAACCAATAAGAGGTTGCCATTTGAAATATTCATTCTTATCCAATTCACAGCATATTTCATTTAAGATAATAGTATTTTGATTTTTCTTCCCAAGCTATTCATTATTTTTTATTTTTTTTGAGAATTTTCCACAAAATAGATACACTAATATTGCAACTTGACAATGTAGACATAGAAGAGAGAATATCCACCACTACATCACGCCATAGGTACAAAAGTACAACCAAATACATGATAGGATTTAGGCACGATATTCTAATGTAAACAATGGAATAAGGTTAGTTAATTCTCAACTTGTTCGATATTCAAACTAAGTGTGCTTAGGATGTGTGCCTGGTACATGAATCTACTTCACGTCGTTTTAATTCAGCCAATATTTAAGGCATTGATTTACTTGTGTTTTGCCAGATCCTTCAAAGAATTTAAAAAAAAAAAAAAAATGAATGCAGTTAGAAGAATATCAAGAAGGATGGTAATGGCGATCGGCATGATAATATCATGATTGATATAATAGAAGACAAAGCAACAACATGAGTTATTTATATCATCCCTAGAAATTAGTTTTAAAGCAAAGATAAAAACGATAATGACAAAATGATTACGTTATGAAAAGTTTTCAATTGAAGGTCATGAGATGATGAGAATGAAAATGTGCACGGCAACACAAAGTATTAAAAATTGAGATAATGGTTAAAAACACACCTCAAGCGTCACTTTTTTTGTAGTTTTCTACTGAACTATCAGGTGTGAGAGTTTCCTACTTAAATTTGTTAGCAAAACACAACTCAACTTATGATACGCCAGATCTGGCTCGGTTATTGATAGAGTGAATAGATCTGCTATTTCTTAAAATCTCTCTTCTGATTCAAAATCGAAGAGTGGCGTGTATCCTCCCTTGTTCCGGTGGAATAGATGAAATAAATCTAAAAATGAATTTTTGTTCAAGAATGAAATCTTTTTGGAACTGTCCATATCCGGTTCATCCTTCGGAACCATATCACATCCCGGATCTGATGAAATTGGATGAATTTGTAACACCCCGCATCTTGGAACTGAGTTTAAGCTCATATCATTAGAGTTCTAGTGGAAACACTGAAGGTTTGAACGTTTTGCGAAAATGGTTGATAGGCCTATTTCGGGCAGCGATAACTCCTTGATCGGTTTGGAATTTGGGAAAGTAACCTCAATGAGGTTGTAGTATGTAGAAATACCTTTCTAACGATATAAGGACCAAGCCAATCAGAGATCGGAGCAAGGAGATATGATCGTCTCAATATGGCTAATAGTAAGGCACTTGAAATCCTATAGAATCGGCTAAGTTTTCGATACGTCTGCCTTCCAGTCAATTTTCGTGAAAATCCGTTGGGAATTTTGGAAAACTTCCTTGATGAAAGTTGTATCCCTTTGAAATAGCTTTCCAACGGTATATTATGGGGGTCAAACGGATATATGTGCAAAAAGGTATGCCCATTTTACTGAAGCCTGTTCGCTGGAAATTCTGGCTGCGTTACGGTGACGTTACGGGCCGTAACTCGTGTTACGGGCCGTAACAGTGAGCCGTAACACACCAAAAATTTCCAGAACCTCACTGGAAATTTTCAACAAGGTACGGTCCCAAGTTACGGTCCGTACTTCGTGTTACGGGACCGTAACATGGGGCGTATTTTGGTCCGTAAGTACGTTTCGGGTCACCTGACTTCGAGAGGCCATAACCCTATCATAAATTGGGAATTTGGGAAAACTCAAAGAACTAAAGTTGTATATAATTGAAATACCTTTCCAACCATAGGTCGTGGGCCCACAGGTGACATCAGGATAGGGAGATATGGACATTTTAAGACAGAAAGGTCCCAACCCGATTTCAAGTTGGGTCAAACCCATTTCCCCTTGGTATTTAAGGGAAATGTTAACCCTAGCAGCCACATTTCAGCACATTTTCAGATTTTAGAGAGAGAGATAGAGAGAGAGAGAGAGAGAGAGAGAGAGAGAGAGAGAGAGAGAGAGAGAGAGAGAGAGAGAGGGGAGAGTTAGAGAGAGAAAGTAGAGAATCAATCAATTTGAAGGCCCCGAATCCCGAGGCTCGTGAAGGATAAAGTGTAGTACAAGTTGTTGCCGTCATTCTAAGCTAAAAATCGAACTTGGGGATGTTGATTTCGTGGTGACTACTCATAAAAGGTAATGTTTCTACTCCCTAATCATTTATAGTTGTGAATTGATGAATTCTTGGGAGAATAATAATTGGGTTTGATGAAGAGAATTATATGAACTATGCTAGAGTTGTTGGATTGTTGACTTGGGATTGTTGTATTCATATGGGTGATGAAGAATGATGTTAATTACATCTAATTGAGATTGTAGAATTAGCTAGAAGTAATAGCATGGGGATTTGGTGAAGAAAACACCATTAATGAGGGTTGTGGAGCTTCATGCCCACTAAGTGTTTGATAAAATGTTTAGATGAACAAAGCATGGATATTGTTGCTAATATAGAATTCCTATGACCTGTATTGCTATAGATTAAAGTTGAAGGGATTGGAGGACATTGTGATACGCTCAAAAGTAGGAAGTTAAGGTATGTAGAACTTCCATCCACATGTGGGAATCTCTACGTTCTTCCCCATGATCCGTTTCGTAAAATCTATGAAGTTCAAATCCTAGGGCATTAAACCCAATATATTGGTAGCCCGTAATTATGTATGTATGTACATGAATTTTGTATCTATGTTCGTTATTGTATTCCTAATCTTCCATTACGAATATTAGGAATCCTAGCTTAATCCATGAATCATGAATTCTTCCTCATGTGTTCTCATTATGTTCATATGAAACTGTATGATTTTATTTTGCAAGTTACAAGCATGTTTTCAAGTTAATTACAAATATATGATTATGAACTATTGTATTACTCATAAATCAAGAACATGTTTACAAGCTATTTCATGAAACCATATTTACAAGTTATTTCGTGAAATCATGCTTACAAGACAAGTACAAGTTAATTCACGAAAGTCATGGGCTTCTTAGCCAACTATATTATGTTCATGTTTTGGGAGTTGCACGAATTATCGAGAAGGCTCAGATAGCCTGAAACTATGTAGCTACCATAGGACAAGCATCGCTCCGCCCAGTTAGGACGATACCTTAATTTTACACTGAATGGATCCATCATGCACGTTACCACCTTATACCCTGGCAAGGTATAGGGGCTCTGCTGGTCCGGCGAGGTACCAGACTCCACGTATCCACGTGGTGATATCATGTGTCGGTTTATGAAATGCTCTCCCTACTTATAATGTTTTTACTTATGTTATATATATACGTATGTACAAATGCTCATGTTCATGTCCAGGTTTTCAGTTTCAATTCTTATCATGTTATTCCATGTCCCATGTTGTTTCTTTCGGTTACTTTACATACCAGTACATTCAATGTGCTGACGTCCCCTTTTATTGCCCGGGGGCCTGCATTTCACGATGCAGGTACGGATTTACAGGACGACGCTTCTGCTCATTAGGATTTGCACGTACCAGCTTATTGGTGAGCCCCATCTCATTCGGGGTTTAGATATTGTATTTCTTTATTTAGTTTTGCATCTAAAGGTATGCTGGGGGCCTTGTCCCAGTAAGTATGTTTTCCAGTCAGACTCATGATAGAGGTTTCATAGACTAGACAAGTCAGTTATGTCATGTCAGACATTTGGAGTCGTATAGCCATTTTGGCTCACTCATGTTTAAACAAGTACTTTATTAAGTATTATGACTTACTACGTTTTATGAAGGCTCATCATGCATTCACGTTATATTCCGCTTATGTTATGTATCATGATGATTCAGCATGCCATGTGGTTCGCTCGGTCACATGCAGTCAGGCACTGAGTGCCGTGTTACGTCCAGGCCATGGTTCGGGGCGTGACAAAGCTTGGTATCAGAGCCTAGGTTCAAGGATCTTTAGGGAGTCTATGAAACCGTGTCCAGTGGGGTCTCTTTTATATGTGTGAGGGCCCCACACATATAAACAGTTGACCACCAAGACATTCAGGATTGTCTCATTTCTTTCATATTCTAGATCGTGCAGTTAGAGCAGTATTTTTAGGATGGCTTCCTAATTCGTGCGTGTACGTGTTTTCAGAAAATGCCTTACAAAAGAAATTACAAGAAGAGAAACACAGCCACCAGCCAAAGAGCTGCCGCTGAAGTAGCTCACGAAGATACTGTTCCGACTCAGGCAACAGCTTCAATCGCCCCTACAGTTACACCTCCTAATGCTTCAGACGGGGATGTTAGGAGTGCTATCAACATGCTCACCCAACTGGTAGCAGCTCAGGCCCAACGTTAGGAATCTGGGTCAAGTTCAGGAGGTAATGGAGAGTCTCCTAAGACGAAAGATTTTCTCCGAATGAATCCCCCAGTCTTTACGGGGACAAAGAAAGATGAAGACCCTCAGGACTACATTGATGCTCTCCAAAAGATCTTCAGGATTATGACAGTTACAGAAACCGAAGCAGCTACTTTTGGAGCTCATCAGCTGCAGAGCATTGCTAACACGTGGTATGAATCTTGGGAATTGTCCCGAGGTGAGAATGCGCCGGATGCTACATGGGATGAATTTGCTAGTGCATTCCTAGACCACTTTATGCCAGTAGAGGTCAGAGAGGCTAAGGCTGAACAATTCCTGAAGCTCAAACAAAATGGCAGGCTAGTTCAAGATTACTATTTGGAGTTCGTTAGCCTGGCTAAGCATTCCCCACACATGTTACCCGATATGAGGGCAAGAGTGAGAAGATTCGTTGGAGGTCTTGATTCCCATTTGTATGATGGAGCCAATATTGTTACACATAATAGGGCAATGACTATTTCCAAGATGGTTGCTTTTGTACAGGGCAATGAGACAAGGCTAAAGGAGGAAGAAACCTTACAAAAAGAGAAAAACAAGGAGTTCAACAAGAGGGTCAAGTCTACCGGACAGTTCAACGGGAACCGAAACAGGAAATTCTTTAAGAACAGGTCAGCAGTACCTGCTCCGTCCACAGCAAGTGCCCCACTTCCTAAGTTCCGTAATGATAAGAAGCAGAATTTCAGGCCATCAAGTTCTTACTCTCAGGCTAGTGGGGGTCAGTCGACTTATACTCATCCGATGTGCGGCAAGTGTAATAAGAGACACTCAGGTGATTGTTGTGTGGGTACCGATGCCTGTTTTAGATGTGGTCAGAAGGGTCATTTTCAGAAAGACTGTCCATCAGCCAGACAGGGTACTGGAGGTAATGTGACGCAATCCATAAATTCAGTAGTACCTCGTAATAATCAGGCCCAGCAGGGGAACAATGCAGCTAGGTCTGGAAACACAAGCGGGGGGCGAAACTGTTTGTATGTATTGACAGGCCGTCAGGATACAGAAGCTCGTGCAGATGTTGTGACAGGTACACTAATAGTTTTCACTTTCGACGTATATTCCCTTATTGACCCAGGATCCACCCTATCTTATGTAACCCCTTTTGTTGCTAAAAAATTTGGTATTGAACCTGAAAAATTATATGAACCCTTTGAGGTGTCCACCCCAGTTGGGGAATCACTCACAGTTAGACATATGTATAGGGGTTGCCCAGTTTTAGTCTATCACCGCAGAACCATAGCTGATTTAGCGGAATTAGAAATGGTAGACTTCGATGTGATCATGGGTATGAATTGGTTAGCTTCATGTTATACCACAGTATGTTGTAGAACCAAGGTGGTAAGATTCGAGTTTCCTAATGAGCCAGTCATAGAATGGAAGGGTAATTCAGTAGTACCCAGGGGTAGATTCATTTCTCACCTAAAAGCCAGAAAAATGATTTCCAAAGGTTATATCTACCACCTAGTTCGAGTCAAGGATTCAGATGCTCAGACTCCAACTCTTCAATCCGTTCCAGTTGTAAATAAATTTCCAGAAGTCTTCCCAGAAGATCTTCCAGGAGTCCCTCCTGACAGGGAGATTGAATTTGGAATTGATCTACTTCCCGATACTCAGCCGATATCTATTCCGCCATACAGGATGGCTCCAGCAGAGTTAAAAGCCCAGTTGAAAGATCTTCTTGATAAGGGGTTTATTAGGCCCAGTGTTTCGCCTTGGGGAGCGCCAGTCTTATTTGTCCGAAAGAAGGATGGTTCCTTACGTATGTGTATAGACTACCGTCAGTTGAACAAGGTCACCATTAAGAACAGGTACCCACTTCCTAGAATAGATGACTTATTTGACCAACTGCAGGGAGCCCAATGTTATTCCAAGATTGACCTCAGAACAGGCTATCATCAGTTGAAGGTTAAGGAAGTTGATATTCCGAAGACAACTTTCAGGACCCGTTATGGCCATTTTGAATTTCTTGTTATGTCATTTGGGTTGACAAATGCGCCAGCTGCTTTCATGGATCTTATGAACAGGGTCTTCAAACCTTATCTCGATTTATTCGTCATTGTCTTCATTGATGATATTTTGGTATATTCCCGCAATGAGGCTGATCATGCAGAACATCTCAGAATAGTGTTGCAGACTCTTAAAGATCGCGAACTTTTTGCAAAATTCTCAAAGTGTGAGTTTTGGCTTAAATCAGTGGCATTCTTAGGCCATGTGATCTCGGGTGAAGGTGTTAAAGTTGATTCTCAGAAAATTGATGCCGTGAGGAGTTGGCCCAGACCCACCTCAGTTTCTGATATAAGAAGTTTCTTGGGTCTGTCAGGCTATTATCGACGCTTCGTAGAAGGATTTTCTTCTATCTCCGCTCTGTTGACTAAGTTGACTCGGAAGAAAGTTAAGTTCCAATGGTCAGATGCTTGTGAGCGAAACTTTGAGGAGTTGAAGAAGAGATTGACTTCTGCTCCAGTTTTGACTTTGCCAGAGGGAACTGAAGGATTCGTGGTTTATTATGATGCTTCGGGAGTTGGTCTCGGATGTGTCTTAATGCAGCATGGTAAGGTTGTAACTTATGCATCTCGTCAGCTCAAGGTTCACGAAAAGAATTATCCGACTCATGACTTAGAGTTGGCAGCTGTAATTTTTGCACTTAAGATATGACGTCATTATTTGTATGGAGTGCACGTTGATATTTTCACAGATCATAAAAGCATGCAGTATATCTTCAAGCAAAGGGTGCTAAATCTTAGACAGAGGAGATGGCTCGAATTGCTTAAGGATCATGATGTGGATATTCTCTATCATCCGGGGAAAGCGAATGTTGTAGCTGATGCTCTTCGTCGGCATTCCATGAGAAGTTTAGTCCACGTGGACGTGGATAAGAGAGTTATGACAAAGGAAGTTCACCGTTTGGCCAATCTTGGAGTTCGACTTTTGGACTCCGAGGATGGTGGTGTGGTTGTTCAAAATAGTGTTCTTTCCTCTTTAGTCGTTGAAATCAAGGAGAAACAATTTAGTGATCCCTATTTATTGCAGCTGAAGGAGGGGATTCACAAGCATAAGACAACGGCTTTTGAACAAGGGGGAGATGATGGTACCTTGAGGTACCAAGGCAGATTATGTGTCCCAGATGTAGATGGACTCAGAGAGCGAATCATGTCAGAAGCTCACAATTCCAGGTATTCCATTCACCTAGGTTCCACTAAGATGTATCATGATCTCAAGGAGATTTACTGGTGGAACGATATGAAGAAGAATGTGGCAGATTTTGTAGCTAAATTCCCGAACTGTCAGCAGGTGAAAGCCGAACACCAGAGGCCTGGTGGCTTGGCTCAGAATATTGATATTCCTGTCTGGAAATGGGAAATGATCAATATGGATTTTGTATCGGGTTTACCTCGTTCATCTAGGAGACATGACTCCATTTGGGTGATCGTTGACCGGCTTACTAAGTCAGCACACTTTTTGCCCGTCAAGACCACAGATTCAGCAGAAGATTATGCCAAGTTGTATGTTAATGAGATTGTCAGATTGCATGGGACACCAGTGTCCATTATTTCAGATCGTGGTGCTCAGTTTACAGCGAACTTCTGGAAATCCTTTCAGAAAGGATTGGGTACCAAGGTGAACCTCAGCACAGCTTTTCATCCACAAACAGATGGCCAGGCAGAGCGTACTATTCAGACTCTGGAGGATATGTTGAGAGCATGCGTCTTGGATTTCAAAGGTAATTGGGATGATCACTTACCACTCATTGAGTTTTCTTATAATAAATGTTATCATGCTAGTATTGGGATGGCACCATTTGAATCTCTGTATGGGCGAAGGTGCAGATCACCAATTGGTTAGTTCGAAGTAGGTGAAGCAGAGTTATTAGGACCAGATTTGGTTTATCAAGATATGGAGAAAGTCAAGTTAATACAGGAGCGTTTAAAAACAGCTCAGAGTCGCCAGAAGTCTTATACATATGTGAGACGAAGGGATTTAGAATTTTCAGTTGATGATTGGGTGTTCCTTAAAGTCTCACCCATGAAAGGTGTTATGAGATTTGGCAAGAAAGGGAAGCTAAGTCCCAGATATATTGGACCTTACAGAATTCTACGAAAGGTCGGTCTAGTGGCTTATGAACTTGAGTTGCCACAAGACTTGGCTGCTGTACATCCCGTATTTCATGTGTCCATGTTGAGGAAGTGTGTAGGAGACCCATCGTTGGTTGTTTCTACTGATACTATAACAGTTAAAGATGGGTTGACTTATGAGGAGATCCCCGTAGCCATTCTTGATCGTCAAGTTCGCAAGTTGAGAACTAAGGAAGTAGCCTCAGTAAAGGTCTTATGGAGGAGCCAGAAGGTTGAAGAGGCTACATGGGAAGCCGAAGAAGACATGAAATCCAGATATCCTCACTTGTTTGAAGAGCAGGTAGATAGACTTCAAGGTAAATACCTTTAGTATTCATGTCATGTCCCTTATGTATTCATGCCTCACGTTTCACGTTCAAGTTCATGTATTCGCTATTCATGTCTCATGTTTGGGCACTGCTGTTTTCATGAAACTATGTCATGTCAGTTTCCATGCCCCATGTCATGTTATGTCTCATGTTCCACGCTCATGTCAGCAATCCAGTGCCCATGTTCATGCCTCAGTATTCATGTTTCCATATAACCATGTCATGTTAGTTCCGTCTCCATGTTTCATGTCATGTTTCCTTCACGTTCATGTAATCAAGCCATGTCCAGCCATATTCTTAACCATGACCTATCATTCGAGGACGAATGATCCCAAGGGGGAGATATTGTAACACCCCACATCTTGGAACTGAGTTTAAGCTCATATCATTAGAGTTCTAGTGGAAACACTGAAGGTTTGAACGTTTTGCGAAAATGGTTGATAGGCCTATTTCGGGCAGCGATAACTCCTTGATCGGTTTGGAATTTGGGAAAGTAACCTCAATGAGGTTGTAGTATGTAGAAATACCTTTCTAACGATATAAGGACCAAACCAATCAGATATCGGAGCAAGGAGATATGATCGTCTCAATATGGCTAATAGTAAGGCACTTGAAATCCTATAGAATCGGCTAAGTTTTCGATACGTCTGCCTTCCAGTCAATTTTCGTGAAAATCCGTTGGGAATTTTGGAAAACTTCCTTGATGAAAGTTGTATCCCTTTGAAATAGATTTCCAACGGTATATTATGGGGGTCAAACGGATATCTGTACAAAACGTTATGCCCATTTTACTGAAGCCTGTTCGCTGGAAATTCTGGCTGCGTTACGGTGACGTTACGGGCCGTAACTCGTGTTACGGGCCGTAACAGTGAGCCGTAACACACCAAAAATTTCCAGAACCTCACTGGAAATTTTCAACAAGGTACGGTCCCAAGTTACGGTCCGTACTTCGTGTTACGGGACCGTAACATGGGGCGTATTTTGGTCCGTAAGTACGTTTCGGGTCACCTGACTTCGAGAGGCCATAACCCTATCATAAATTGGGAATTTGGGAAAACTCAAAGAACGAAAGTTGTAGATAATTGAAATAAATTTCCAACCATAGGCCGTGGGCCCACAGGTGACATCGGGATAGGGAGATATGGACATTTTAAGACAGAAAGGTCCCAACCCGATTTCAAGTTGGGTCAAACCCATTTCCCCTTGGTATTTAAGGGAAATGTTAACCCTAGCAGCCACATTTCAGCACATTTTCAGATTTTAGAGAGAGAGAGAGAGAGAGAGGGGAGAGTTAGAGAGAGAAAGTAGAGAATCAACCAAGTTGAAGGCCCCGAATCCCGAGGCTCGTGAAGGATAAAGTGTAGTACAAGTTGTTGCCGTCATTCTAAGCCAAAAATCAAACTTGGGGATGTTGATTTCGTGGTGACTACTCATAAAAGGTAATGTTTCTACTCCCTAATCATTTATAGTTGTGAATTGATGAATTCTTGGGAGAATAATAATTGGGTTTGATGAAGAGAATTATATGAACTATGCTAGAGTTGTTGGATTGTTGACTTGGGATTGTTGTATTCATATGGGTGATGAAGAATGATGTTAATTACATCTAATTTAGATTGTAGAATTAGCTAGAAGTAATAGCATGGGGATTTGGTGAAGAAAACACCATTAATGAGGGTTGTGGAGCTTCATGCCCACTAAGTGTTTGATAAAATGTTTAGATGAACAAAGCATGTATATTGTTGCTAATATAGAATTCCTATGACCTGTATTGCTATAGATTAAAGTTGAAGGGATTGGAGGACATTGTGATACGCTCAAAAGTAGGAAGTTAAGGTATGTAGACCTACAACAAATTTGATTATCAGGGATGACTTATTTTGTCACTAAAGATTCATATTTCGTCACCAAAAATCTTCCGTGACGAAAAAAATTTCGTCAATCATTCGTCCCTAAATGCGGGTCGCTAAATGTATACAGAAACAACTTAGTGCTTCGTCCCTAAATGAAGTTGCATTAACTACGAAATTTCATTTTGTCTCCAAAGGCATACTATTTATGACGAACTTATTCGTAAAAAAAAAATATATAAAAAATTGTGGTTGATAGTGCGTTTTTGTCACTAAAAAGGCAATTAATGCCGACGAAACAACATTGTCACTAACTTTTATTTTAATTAGTGACAATCATGATTGTCTTTAAAGTCATATGTAATTTGTAGTGGAAAAATTGTAATTTTGTCACTAAAAGCTATCTTTTATATACAAAAAATATTTCGGCATTAAATGTACAAATTGGTGACAAAAAAAATCTTGTAGTTGAAATTAATCATGTCGTCGCTAAAAATATTGCTTTCACCGACAAAATAAAATTGTCACTATAAATTGTGATTGTTAGTGATGATTTCAGGACAAATTATTGTCACCAAAGATAATCATTTACTACGAACTAATTTATTGGTAACGAAAACATGATTCTCCTAAAAATGGTACTAATTTATTCATTATGTCAAAATTAATCCCTTAAGGATTAACAAAAAATAGAATCCATTCTATAAAGTTATTAAGTCAACTGAGCAAATATATATTTTATTCTTTAATATACAAAATCAGGATAACATAATAAAACGTGCAAGGTACTAAAAAAAAATCATTAAGAATGACTAAAATTATATTGAGATAATATCTCATTACAAATTCCTTACATTTAAAAAATAATAATGAAATTAAATCTATTCAACATGAAAGTGTAATTGCAGTACATGAATATTGATAAATTAAAAGACAAAATATGTTGCTTCCTCATATGCTCATGTAGCTTCACTCATCTAGAATTTTTACTCTTGAATTAGTTTCCACCTTCATGTACTTGTGTGAAAAGAAAAGAATAGATGATGTTAGTGCAATTTTGGATATCATGATCTAAAAAAATAATATTTCCAAATTTTAATCGAAGTTACACAGTAAATTAGCCATTATTCATCATTTTAGTGTTCAATTGAAAATCTTCTTGTAGGAGACACCATCTCCACCAGCGATTGCCTGCCCGGAAAATACTCCATACTTTCCTGAAAATTCAATCCCAATGAATGAATTCGAATTGGGTGTTGATAGAACAAAACTCTACACTTTTGCATTCCTTTGCATATACTGCACCACAAAAAAAAAAAACAAAAAAACAAAACTCCTTCAATTTCAAAAAGTAAAGAGAAGGGGGGGGGGGGGGGTGTTATCTTACTCTGACGATATAGTCTTTTGCATTTCATGCTGAAATATAATGAAAAAAACTAGTATTAAATAGAGGTAAACATTGGAGGTTATGAGATAGGAAGTGGAGATTATGGGGGAGAAAATGGGGGGAGGCGTGTCATTTGAATATTAAAAGAGGGATTTGGGAAAAGAAAAAAGAGGCAACTTTGCCGACTTAATATTGGTGCAAATCTGAAAAAGAGTAAAAACACAAAAGGGACATTGAAATAATTATTTATTTTATAATAATAACAAGGTTAACTACACTAAACATTCTAATAATATTACTAAGTTTTGGATACACATTTAAAAATTAAACACTTCTAGGCCCGATACTATACAAATCCTACACTTACACTCCCTAGGAAGGATATTCATAAAGTAAATATAATATTCAAAAGAAAATTAAAATAAGAAGTTTTATGCTTTAAATTTATGAAATTTCATAAAGAAGATAAAAAAAAATGTTGGATATCTTTATTCATGCAATTGATTATAACAAAGATTTTTTTGAAACATGTATCTTTGTAAATAAGAAATGAACACAAATTAATTACTTAAAAGATATACCGACTATTAATAGTAATAATTTTTCCGCACTTTAACATGTAAGTTATTTGTATATTTATTAATTATAATATTTTATTATATGATTTTTATTTTAGTTTGTATATTTGTTCTTTCACTTCAAAATTATCTTAAAATTACATTTAAAAAAAAAGTTTCTATTTATGATTCTAATTTATCTTTTAATAATTATATTTCAATATACTTAGTTTTGGATATACCTTACAGAGGGTGTAAGTGTAGGATTCCCATAATATGGGGGTGTAAATGCTGATTGGTGGCATTATCGGCATAGTCATGCTCTTTGTGTGTTGTCACTTGTGGATGTATGGTTGGATCTTCTTCAGGGTCGGGACTCTTTCTTATAGTTCAGTGTTCTATTATATTTTAGTCTGGAATAATTTGAACATCTTTTTCATCTACTCTGCCTATGGGAGGTTATGCTTTGCTATATCCTTAGTCTGAAGTTCGAGAGGACTTCGGGGGTATTGAAATTTGTAGTGGATCTTGAGAATTCACTGACGCTGAAAAGATTAAAATCACGCTTCGGTATGTATAGTTTTTGACTACTATCGTGCTTTTATCATAATTATTTGAAATCATAGTTGGTTAATTTCTTTCATCAGTGCTTTCATTTTTTGATATATTTCGATTTTCACATTGGTGGTAAATATTTAATTAAAGATACATAAACATTAAACACCTTTACCAAGTATAGGTTTGCAAGTCCACATTATCTTCGAATAATTTCTCTTCGTGGAATCAAAACCCTGCCTAACATTATGTTTTATGTTTGCATTGACACTTGCCTTATCATAAAATGTAGATGTCGTTACCTAGGGTCGGCCAAAGCATAAAGCTGCTAAAGCTTTAGCTTTAGGCCCCAAATTCTTATATTTATTTATTAAAAGCTTTAGGCCCTAAATTTTTATATTTATCTATTTATTAATATTAGAAGGTTTTAAACTTTATGTTTTTTTTTTGTTGGATTTGGTTTAAATTTTTCGAGTAAGTGAGAAAATTAAAATAATTTTTTTATCTTTAATTAAGTAGTGCATTTACTTCTCTCTTTTTTTTCTCACTCCTCCTCGTACATCCATTCGTTTATACTGTTTAAAACGAGTTCAATTTCTAGTTTCAATTTTTTTGCAATCAAGTATTTTTCTTTGTTACATTTGATTTATTCATAAGTCAGAGAGTAAGTCCTTTGAGATTACAGAATCAAATTATTTGTTTGTATAATATCAACGAATTGTTGATCTACACAATTTGTGTATAGTACAATTTTGTATATTGTTGACTTAATAGAAACAAATATTTTAAAATTAAAATTAATAACGTCTTACCTAATATCAACAATTTCTCAAATAAAGATATATTAATTGTACTGAATATATTTGTCATTGATTTCAATTATATGTTTGATTAAAATAATTGATGACTTTCTATCTCAAAAATTAGAAGAATTAATTCAAATAAAAGTATATATGATTTTGTTAAAAAATAAGTTTAAGGTCTCTTATTAAGATTTGACTTTAGGCCACAAATTTTACTGAGCCGTCCTTGTCATTACCACATTATTCTATGGTTTCATCTTTCTGGTTCCTATGAAGAGCACTTGGAAAAGTATTTGTCACTTGTCGCTTGTCATACCATAAACAATCGTAGCCAAAGATCATTTCTATTTAGCTACGAATTTTTTCGTCGCAAATAGTTGAATTTATTTAACAACAAATTTGAAGTCGTCGCTATTTAAAACGTTGCATATTTTGTGACAAAACGTTTTTGTCACTAAGTCGCATGCTAATTAGAGACAATAAATTGTTTGACACTAATTTTTTATATTATTAATGACAAAAACTAAGGTCACAATTAAAAATAAAATTTTGTGGCTAAAACTTACAACATTTAACTACAGATTCTAATTTGTCGCTATTGTAAGAACATACTCTTTGTGACGAATCTTTTTTTGTGTCCAAATTTAAGATAAATAATGATTTGTCACAAATTCAGTACATTATTAGTGACAAAATAATGTGTCACTGATCACTTAAAATTCGTAGCTAATGTTACTCAATAAATGACGCCAACTCATTTTTTGGAGGGAAACTTTAGTGGACGAAACTTTGCTACGAAATTTTGAGTTTCGTCACTAAAAGTATGTAGCTCACGTATTTAAAGACAAAATGTAATTTTTGTCACAAAAAGTGAATAATTAGTGACGAATTTTATGTTGTAGCTAATGATTTTGTAGCTAAATATCACATTTGTTGTAGTGACTTCCATCCACATGTGGGAATCTCTACGTTCTTCCCCATGATCCGTTTCGTAAAATCTATGAAGTTCAAATCCTAGGGCATTAAACCCAATATATTGGTAGCCCGTAATTATGTATGTATGTACATGAATTTTGTATCTATGTTCGTTATTGTATTCCTAATCTTCCATTACGAATATTAGGAATCCTAGCTTAATCCATGAATCATGAATTCTTCCTCATGTGTTCTCATTATGTTCATATGAAACTGTATGATTTTATTTTGCAAGTTACAAGCATGTTTTCAAGTCAATTACAAATATATGATTACGAACTATTGTATTATTCATAAATCAAGAACATGTTTACAAGCTATTTCATGAAACCATGTTTACAAGTTATTTCGTGAAATCATGCTTACAAGACAAGTACAAGTTAATTCACGAAAGTCATGGACTTCTTAGCAAACTATATTATGTTCATGTTTTGGGAGTTGCACGAATTACCGAGAAGGCTCAGATAGCCTAAAACTATGTAGCCAGCATAGGACAAGGATCGCTCCGCCCAGTTAGGACGATACCTTAATTTTACACTGAATGGATCCATTAGGCACGTTACCACCTTATACCCTTGCAAGGTATAGGGGCTCTGCTGGTCAGGCGAGGTACCAGACTCCACGTATCCACGTGGTGATATTATGTGTCGGTTTATGAAATGCTCTCCCTACTTATCATGTTTTTACTTATGTTATATATATACGTATGTACACATGCTCATGTTCATGTCTAGGTTTTCAGTTTCAATTCTTATCATGTTATTCCATGTCCCATGTTGTTTCTTTCGGTTACTTTACATACCAGTACATTCAATGTGCTGACGTCCCCTTTTATTGCCCGGGGGCCTGCATTTCACGATGCAGGTACGGATTTACAGGACGACGCTTCTACTCATTAGGATTTGCACGTACCAGCTTATTGGTGAGCCCCATCTCATTCGGGGTTTAGACATTGTATTTCTTTATTTAGTTTTGCATCTAAAGGTATGCTGGGGGCCTTGTCCCAGTAAGTATTTTTTCCAGTCAGACTCATGATAGAGGTTTCATAGACTAGACAAGTCAGTTATGTCATGTCAGACATTTGGAGTCGTATAGCCATTTTGGCTCACTGAACAAGTTGTAGATTTAAATGTTTTCTAGATGATATTGTCACTCGCATTTCTTATTATAGTTTCCTTCTCATCCTCAGCACTCAAGCGCAAGGGCGGCTTAATTGTTGGATTTGAGTTATACAGTACACGGTAATGTAAATATTTTTACACTACAAGTATAAATTTATTCTTGCAAGTCACTTACCATTTTTATCAGAATATCAGTAATACTTATCAGGGACATCTAATTAGCTTATAGATCAAATGACTGTAAAATGCATTTTTCATGTCAGTGAAAACTTTAAATCATTTAATGAATGTTTGGTAGAAGAATTACGACCGAGCACCAATAGTACCACGTTTGATAAATAATTAATTAAAGAAGCAAAGGCAAGTACCTTGCCAAACTTATATAGCAAGTTGAATTGCAAAAATTATATCAATTGAGGAGGCTGTATAGTAGTAGTAATATATAAAAAAAAGTTTTAATTAGCCAATAATGAATGAATCCGACTATCTTTTGGTTCTAATTGATCACTCGTTCACTATAAATAGGTGGAGGAGGATAGACCCACCTTACACAAAAAGAAAACAAGGTGATCACGAAAAAGAATTCATAATGGCTGTTCAGAAAGTTAGTTTCCTCGCTCACCTACTTGTTCTTGGTAAGATTTTCTTTTGTCCTTCTTCTCTTTGATCTTCTTTGGTATAGAAGTGTTTGTTTTTTTACTTAATACAGTCAAATCTCTTTATAACGATTAACGACATTATTTGTCCGAATACTTTTTGGTTTCTATAATGCTGTTATAGAGAACATATAACATAACATAACATGAAAATCGGTTAAAAAAAAAGACTTGGTTGTTATACTAAAATATTATTATAGACAATGATTATTATAAAAAGCTTTTACTGTATAATTTATATGCATTTGTTGTAGGAATGTTTCTAGTTGTTAGCATGGTGGAACATGCCAAGGGTTATACCAAAGAATGCGGTAATCTTGGCTATGGGATATGCCCACGTTCAGAAGGAAGTCCGGAAAATCCCATATGCACCAATTGTTGCTCAGGCTATAAGGGTTGCAACTATTACAATGCTAACGGAACTTTTATTTGTGAAGGAAAATCTGACCCTAAAAACCCAAATTCTTGTCCCAGGAATTGTGATCCACAAATTGCTTATTCAAAATGTCCCCGTTCAGAAGGAAAGACGATAATTTATCCCACCGGATGCACCACTTGTTGCACGGGATACAAGGGTTGCTACTATTTCGGTCAAGATGGCGATTTTGTCTGTGAAGGAGAGAGTACTGAACCCAAGGCTTGTACTCTGGAATGTGACCCTAGAGTTGCTGACATGACTTGCCCATCATCTGGATTGGCCAAGCTTAATCAAGTTTGCGTCAACTGTTGCACTGCAGGAGAGGGTTGCAAACTTTATGGTCATGATGGATCTTTACTTTGTACCGGGGAGCCTCAAAGCTATAACTCCGCAGCATAAGGCACCTGCTTATTTCTAATCAATAATTTATTGTATGGCTATTAATGCATGAAATAAAAGCATGACGATATATGCAATCAGGTCATGCTAATCTCTGTGATGTGGGCATTAAAGTTGTTTTCCACAAAGGTGTTCAAGGGTTTAATGAAGCACTAGTTTCTTTTACTTCTAAAATCTAGTACTAGCTGGTTGAGTCAATTACTTTACTTTAAAAGTCAAAAGTGCACAAATCTATCTCAGATCAAACATGTTAATTAAGCCACTCCTACTCTAATCAGTTAGTTAAAATACATCTCATCTCACACAATCTAAATTTGCACAACTCAATGCAATAAAGAAGATTTTTATGTCTAATACAAGTAGTATTAAGTTTATATTTTTTTTTCATTGGTTAGGTATTTTAAGTTTATCAAATTAAAATAAATAGTTATATATTCATGTAGTCAAAAATCATAAATGATACGGTAGCAAATATAACTTGGGAAACACATTAAGTATGGCTAAAATCCCTTAGCTCCTCAAAGTATTACTGTGGCTTGAGAAATTCATACCCCGTGACATATAAAAGTTTCACATAAATGCATCCTTCTCAATCAACTTTAGGACCTCGTCAAAATAGTATTGTGTCCCTCCAAAATGTGTGTCAAAATGCATAGTCCTTATCGAGTAGTCTCTCTCTATCTCTCTCTCTCTCATAAATTAAAGACCAGCCCATTTGAAGGGTAAATTAAACCGTGCAATTTCTTCTTCAATTTTCCCATAGGCACCTAACGACACTCGCGCCTCACATAGAGAGAGAGAGGAAAGAGGAAATGTAGTAAAAAATATATTGATGGAAATTGACCCCATATTTCTTTTCCAAATGCTATGTCTGTTATGAAACTTGCTATATTTATAGTAATATTTAAAAAGATATGTTATTCTTGTATTTATTTCTCACTAACTAATGTGGTGAAGGGTAAAAATCTCTTCAATTTCTGGTTTCAGAAACTAACTTATGCCTATCGAGGTATAAGTTCTTTAAGAGATTCGGCACAATTTATGAAATATTATGATGTAAAAATATAATCTTAACTATGCAAAAATTATTTGTCTTGAGGGATAAAAATTAAAGACCAGCACAAAATAGGGACAAAGGTGCAAATGACCCAAAATTGAATGTGTAGTTGAGTATAAACTGGGCCCAAAATGAGAGACGGGGGGTCATTTGCACTTTTGTCCCTGTTTTGTGCTGGTTTTTAATTTTTTCCCTTCAAATGGATTGGTTTTTAATTTTGCTCTTCAAAATCGAACTTATACCTAGAGAGACATAAGTTACGCATCATAATAACTAGCGTCTGCTAAACACTTGCAGTGACAGGGAAAGGATTGACACTAATGGAGAAATAATTAGCCATTAAAAAACTGCTTATAAACAAACAGTAAAGGATAATATTGGACTAGTGCATTGCTGATGACAAAGTGATTACATGTGAATGGAACTAATTGACGACTCTCTCCTATTATTGCTTCATTAATTTTTGGCTAAGACACATATTTACTTTTAGCGTTCAGACAAAAGTTCTTATTCGCCAAACCGACACTAAGAGTTGTCTATTTTGTTTACTTTATTACAATTAGAAAATAGGAAAACTAGGAACATATATATTATCTATATACTACAATTTGAGTTGTTTTTGTGTGTTTATACATGATTATACAAAGCATAAACATTATATATACAATGTATATGTAGTATTTATACATATCCAAACAAGTTGTAAGGGTACAAATCCAAGTAAGAACGCCGGAAGATGGAGTGAAGGAAAAATGGAGAGAAGCCCCATTTGCAAACTTCAAAATGACGCTTTACTCCTTGTATCAATTAATTTAGCGTTTCTATGAGATTATAAAAATAAAAACCTTCCCTTCACATGAGAAAGAGTTGCTACAAGCCAAGCACTCTTATAATCTACAACAGTATTTTAAAAGGCCGGGACGTAAAGCGACGCATTTTTCATGATATGAGGCGACGCGTTAGCCTCAAGGCACTGGGCCCTTAGCCCAATGGATTTAATATTTTTTAAATTAATACAATAATTATATAAACTGCTTCATCTTAAAACACTAATAAAATCAGCAATTGTCTAAAAAATAATTAAAATTATTTCATTAAAAAACTAATTATATTTTTAAAAAAATGAGTAGAAATTTATAAACAAACTTGAAAGAACAAAATGACTTGTAAAGAAATAAAAGCAAAGAAGGAACCCACATTCAAAGGCGTCCACCAGAGTAAATTATGAAGGAGGATGCATTATTGTTTTGCAGTTAATAAATTGGTAATCTTTTCCTTTACCTAGTAGAAGACGAAGAGAGCGTTAATTTCAGTGTTTTTTGGTACTAAATTAAGCACTTGTTTAGCAATTTTCATTCTAATTTGGAGAGAGTTTTTGAACTTACTTCCCGAAATAAAAATTCGCCCAACGCCTAAGCCTCACAATACTTTCGCCTCCAGATCTCCCCAGACTCCCCCCAATAACATCTATAAAACACAGATAATCGTGTATATGTTTCATAAAAAGGTTGAATCGAGGTAAAAGAAAAAAATCATTTGATTATCGGGCAGTTTAAGACTATCTATGGAAAGTTCCCATAATTTTAGCATTTCTAATATTCAATTCAAAGCTAACAACTAGATAGCTATAATTGGCCGTCTTAGATCACAACTAGGGATTAGATTAAGGTTCTCCTAGTTTTTATAGTATTTACCTTTTGTAGAACGTGCCGTAACTCGTTGTAATGTTAACATTTATAAATGAAGTTAGCTCTAATTTATTAGCATTGCCTAGTATAGGATTAAAGTTAGCAAAATCCGAGTACTAACTTGTAGAAATATTAGTAGTAGATGTTATGCTAAAAGATTAGTGTCATGAGAAATAGTTTACTTTTGTTTTTGCTGGAAATAAAATAAAGTGATTATTCGTGCCAGATTAATTAGTTCTTTCTTAATATATATATATATATATAGATGATTTCTTTTTCAAGTTCTTAAGATGACTTGGTATGCATTTTCAATTTGAGGATAAAATAAAGAATTTAGAAATTTTACCTACTTGGATAATTCTGAAAAGTTGCATATTATAGCACTCTAATTTTAACTACTTGGACAAAAAGGCTATCAAGTTCCTCGAAATATTGTTAAAATTTTCAGCTAGATTCTTCCGTCTTCCCATTTCCAGCACCTCACCCAAGAGGTCGGGAAAAAAAATTCACATATCATTATATTACAAATAAATGTATTTTTCTTTATTTATTTATTACATTGAGAAGACAAAAAAAATCACAAAGTTATACATTACTCCTATATTTCTAAATAAAAAAAATGAATTGTTATTTATTTTGTTGGATCCCACATCATTGAGTTTAAGGGTATTTGGTCTCCTTATATGAAATGGGGCAATCCTCCTATTATGAGCTAGCTTTTAGGTTAAGTTAGGCTCAAGATCCATTTCTTTAACATATTAATGACATTTATGTTTCTATGCTGTTTTTTCATCTAGATATGTCTATTGCAACTTAATTTGTCAACTGAACAACCAGCCACTGAATTACCTGTCTATGTAGTTTTTGCTCAATGTGTTAATCTGTTATATTTAACAGGTTATTATCATTAACTTATGTCTACCAATAATCGGATGGCTAAGGTTTCGGATAGTTGTAATAATAATTTAACTAGACTTGATAACCTAAGCACCTCTACTTTGGATATTAGTATCCCCAGTTGACCACGAGTGGCGGAGCCAGGATTTTCAGTAAGGGAGTTCAAAAATATGAAGTAAACATACGAAGAAGCCAAGAGGGTTCAACATCTACCATATATACATAAAAAATAACTTTAACCTTCAATATACGCTGTAATTTTCTGCCAAGGGCCGAACCCCCTCAGTTACACTTGGCTACGCCTCTGTTGACCACAAAAAAAAAAAAAAATTCAAATGGCTACAAAGAGCTTGCCAAACTTACACTAGCAAGTACAAAAAAAATTCTACCAATTGAGAACTGGAGGCTGTATGTTGATGTTAATTAGCCAATAATGAATGGACTCTTTTTTAATCACTTGTTTGCTATAAATAGGTGGAGGAAGATAGACCCTCCTTACCCAAAAAAGAAAACAAGGTAATTTATCACGATCAAGAAAGCATCCGTAATGGCTGTTCACAAAGAAGTCAGTTTCCTTGCTCACCTAGCTACTACATGTTCTTGGTAAGATTTTCCATTGTCCTTTTTCTCTTTTCTTCTTTGATACATACAGAAGTAGTGTTGCTTTTCCTTAATATAGAGCTATATTTGTTGTAGGAATGTTTCTACTTGTAAGCAGTACGGTGGAATGCGGCAATTTTGCCTATGGGATATGCCCGCGTTCAGAAGGGAGTCCAAAAAATCCCATATGCACCAACTGTTGTGCAGGCTACAAGGGTTGCCACTATTACAGTGCTGACGGAACTTTTATTTGTGAAGGAAAATCTGACCCCAAAAAGCCAAACGCTTGTCCCTTCAATTGTGATCCAAAAATTGCCTATTCAAAGTGTTCCCTTCGAGAAGGAAAGACGCTAATTAAACCCACCGGATGCACCACCTGTTGCACGGGTTACAAGGGTTGCTATTATTTCGGTCACGATGGCAAGTTTGCCTGTGAAGGAGAAAGTATTGAACCCAACGCTTGTACTTTGAAATGTGACCATAAAGTTGCTTACATGACTTGCCCATCTTCTAAATTGACTAAGCTTAAGCCAGTTTGCGTCAATTGTTGTACCGCAAAAGCGGGTTGCAAACTCTATGGTCATGATGGATCTTTACTTTGTACTAGAGAGCTTACCAATCATTAATAATCCTCATAAGGGATCTGATGCTTTCTAATCAATCTATAATTATGTAGTTGTCTAAAGATGAAATAAAAGTATGACGATATATGCATTGTCATGCTAATCTCTGTAATGTGGCATTGGAGCTTTTCCACAGCTTGCGCAAGAGATTAATAAAGCATTAGTTTCTTTTAATTACTTCTAAACTCTAGTATTAGCTAGTTTACTTAATTACTTCACTTTGAGAGTCAAAAGTGCACAAACTTAGTATTGCAATTAATCCAAGGGCACAATTAACACTAAAACGTTGAAGGCCATAAAATCTTTTAACTGGCTTTAATTAACATTTATTTGTATAAAAAGAATTAATTAACGGTTCGGCAAGATTTTAAATGGTAATCGAACTGAATATAGTGAATTAGGAAAATGGAATACAATACCAAGGAGAATTTTTATTTTTTATTTTTTTTGGAGTGAAGTCAATACCCGTTAATGTAATTCATCAACTTGATGCTCTAATCGACTTTCATGCATGCATAATTGCTGAGGGAAATATTCTATATAATCACTAATTTTATCATTCATTTGCTCACATCCTAGTATATTATTTAATCACTCAGCTTTCATAATGAAATCGAATTTCACTCAGCTTTCATAATGAAATCTAATTTTTCTGCTTTTCATTTCACTCCTCTTTGCCACCAACTGTTTGACAAATTCAAGACTTTGCGAAGCAACCAAACCCGAACCCTTACCGGTACATGATTCTAATGGAAATATGTTACGAGCGGGAACTAATTATTATGTCCAACCAATTTACCCAGACGAGGCCTGGGGATTTGAATTAGCCACCATTATCAATCATCACAAGCCGTGCCCACTAGGCATAGTTCAAGAAAACCTTTACCCTAGCACCCCAGTGTTATTTTCATCAGTGAATCTTAAAAAAGGCATTATTATTCCCTTGTCCACTAACTTTAACATTGACTTTAACTAGTCGTACACAGTGATACTAAGTCCAATGGTGTCATCTGGACTATGGGCCCTTACAATCGACGGACCCAAAGCTACTTTTTATTACTCGGTGAAGTGAAAGGAAATCCTGATCGAGAGACGATAAGGAATTGATTTAAGATTGAGGTGTTTGGTGATAATTATAAGATAAACTATTGTTATTGGCGGATCCAGAATTTTCACTCAGGGTGTTCGGAAAAATAATTGAACCACTTGAGCTAGCCTTTTGCATTTGTTCAGAGTGTTCAAAAGTTAATATATGTACATGAACACAAAAATTTACCCTAAATACATACTGTAATTTTTTGCCCAGGATGTTCACCCGAACACCCTGGGCGATGACTAGATCCGCCCCTGGCTATTGTCCATGGGTGTGCAGGGATTGGAAGGTAATGCGCATGGATGTTGGCGTAATTGAATATAATGGGCAAAAGCGTTTGGGTCTAAGTAGTGTTCCGGTTGAAGTGACGTTTGTGAATGATGCATGAAATTAGTCTAAGCAACAATGCACAACTAGTTGTGAATTGTGATAACACTACAAAACAATGGATAATGTGCGGAGGTTAAAAGTCACAATTCGCAGAGGTTTTAGCCTCTTTTAGCAACTAGCGAAGGCTAAAACCTCCGTGAATTGCTACTTTCAACCGCCGCAGATTATCCATTTTTTTTAGTGACATTATAATAACATAGTCGTATAACTACTTATGCAATTAATAATTAATAATTAATAAGCCGGTATGGCATGACCTAAATCTGTATTTTTCTCTATGCAACCCATAAAACAATCATGCTTGAAATTTATGCAATTTGAAGTATATCAATTTCTTAAGAGTTACTCCCTGTGTTCCATTTTGAGTACTACTACTTATGTAATTGATCACTAATAAGCCGATGACTTTTCATGGGTGTTTCAGTGTTTGTAAGCAATTGTTGTTCTTGGCCTAAATCTGTAGTTTCCTCTATGCAACCCATAAAATAATCATGCTTGAAATTTATGCAATTTGAAAGTATTTTCTTAGGAATGACTAATGATACTCTATATCACTACATAGGCATAACATTGAAAGAAAATAATAAATTATACGATGGAACAGTGAGCAGAGAATATAATGGAAATGATTTTTTAAGAAAAAGGTATGTATTCACAAAGCTAATAACAAAAGAGTGTAATGGAATATTACTCAAATCATAGTATCTCTTATTAAAAAGGATTATTAATTACATAGCTTAATTTGTCTGGACCGGATACATGGTCTCTAGGTAATCATTTTAGAAAGAAGAAACAATAAAAACAGAAGGTACAGTACATCATATAATATTAAGCTGTAAAAATTATCCAAGTTGCTTTCATTCTTGGCAAGATCATTTGTCAAAATAATATTTGAATGAAGATTGTTTGTGTTAGTTAACATATTGATAACTAAGACATGTTTTGTTAGAAATAAAGCACGCTTTCGAGAAGGAAATAAAGTGACAAATGATCTAGCCAACAATGAAAGCAACTTGGATAATTTTGACAGCTTGATATTATTTTGGGCAACTTACATAAATAACTATTTTTTAGAAGCAATTAAGCATTCGTAACTATCTTTTTCATTTTTACAATTCGTAGCTACCATTAGACATTTTCGCTGTATTTGAGCGTATTTGAATACACGGTTCAGTTATATCCAACCTTATCTGATGTCACGTGTATTTAAATGTATTCACTTTATTTGAATGTATTTCAACAAAATTTCAAAATACACTGTGTACATTAAAAATACATGTTCGAACCTACACGGGCAAAGCCTACACCCGATAATCACTCCAGCACAGCCGCTTGATGTTGTATCATGTAGCTACGAAATGAAAATGTAGCTACGAAACATAATTGTTGAAAATAGTATTTATTATCCATAAATAGCTCTTAAAAGTAATTATGTCAAGTAATTATTCCTATTATATTTTACAGTCCGTTTCTATCTATGTTGGGATTAAGTTCATTTCTATTGCAACATCCAGCCAACTTTGAGTTCATTATTTTTGCATTATAATGATAAATAGTTTAAAATAATTACAACATAAAATTGAAGTGCATGATCACAATCAAAAGAGAAGTTTATATGACGAGGTTAAATTTCAAGAAAAGTCTCTGAAATTATCCTAAAATATTACAAATAATTATTAAGTCCAACATTAACTCTAAACAGCTCAAGTAAATTTTTTGACTTTATTTCCATTTCTGCCCTTCATGTTTGCAAAAGTTAGAAGTCTCAAGGGGATCCATAGGAAGGCCTTCCAGTGAGAACCAATTGTATTAGACTACTATTTATATTTCCCAGCATACTCATGGTATTAAATATTTAAATGTCCTAATCAATTTTCGCATAAATTTACTTCTAATAATCTGTTGGCATTGGCTCTTGGAATTTTGCTTTACCCTTTAAAACCATTAAAGGAATGTGGATTGCAATCCCATGCCAGGGCACAAGATAACCGGTATGATTTTAAAACAAATGAATTTATCAGTGGCTCAATTGGTATGATTGAATATATTGGAAACGGAATACAATGCCAAGGAGAAGAAAGAATAAAGTTCAGTGAAGTCAAAATCCGTTTACTTCAATACAATTCGATTTGCTAGTGGTGGAAAAGCACTATATAATGACTTATTAGTTAGTTCATTTTGTTCACATCTTTACATTCTTAAATCAGAACTTAACAAACAGTGTAATTTGTAAACATCAACCTGGCAATGAAGTTGATAATTCTGCTTTTCGTTTCGCTTCTCTTTGCCGCTAACTGCTTCACAAATTCAAGATTTTGTGAAGCAGCCGAACCCCCTGCAGTGCGTGCCAGTACTGGAAAATTGGTCCGTGCAAGAACTTATTATTTTATTCAACCAGCACATCGAGAAGTCGATGGCTGGGGGTTTCAGCTTGGCCGTACTGGCGGGACGGATAAGCGTTGTCCAATGGGCATAGTTGGACAAGACTATTACAACGGCACTACAGTACAATTTTTTACCGGTAAACTCTAAGAAAGGCGTCATTCGCTTATACACCGACTTGAACATTGATTTCAACACGTATACTGTTTGTGATGGATGGAATACTGTCTGGAAGGTCGGTCAGTACGACCAACCATCCGGACAGTACTTCGTAACACTCGGTGGAGTGAAAGGAAATCCTGGTCGAGAGACGATAAGTAATTGGTTTAAGATTGAGGAGTTTAGTAATAATTACAAGATTAGATATTGTCCATCCGTGTGCGGGGATTGCAAGGTCACGTGCAAAGATGTTGGCATAGTTGAATACAATGGGCAGAAGCGTTTGGCGCTAAGTGATATTCCGGTTCAGGTGAAGTTTGTGAAGCTCGTACAGTAAAGTCTCTCGTGAAAAAGTTTAAGCATGCAAGACTAGTTTGATGACGCCTTTGGTGTGATAATAAAGCAATTTAGATGTGTGGTGTGTGTTTGTATTTCTTTTCTATGAAGTGCCATGTGTGTGTATGTATTTCTTTGATAAATAAGTTCTACTATATGTAATAAGCCGATGAGGCCTGATCATTATGGGTGTTTGTGTCTATCTCGTAAACAAATTGTTGGTAATATAATAACAGTTTTATGTCTACTTTTATAGAATCTTCATGAGTTTAATAATAATAATAATACTGACTTAGTATTCCCACCAAAATATTGTAACTCAATTCCTCGAACAAAATATGAGTCCAAAACTTCACCAATAACATCTTCCTTTAACAAATTAAACTTCTCTTTTATAACTAAGTTGGGACTTAGTCTTTTTCTTTATTATTATTCTCACCATTCTCTGTTTCCACAACACCAATCTCACTTGTTTATGCACACTATGATATTTTTGTATATCAGGTGCTGAAGAAAGACTTATATATTTATAGGTATAGGGCTTCCGATAGTATTTTCCTAGGATGTATACAAATCTCATTCCTACCCCTCCGGCCCACCCCTCATAGTATTCTCGTAGATTATATACAAATTCTTTTGGGATACTATTTTCAGTTACATACCAAATGCAAGAAATTAAGTAAATTTGAGAACAAATTTTCATCCGCGAAATAAAAAGATGAATCCCCGCTACAAAAAAAAAAATTGACTTGACAACTGAGATGCTTAGACTATGTATGGAAAGTTCCCATAATTTTAATGTCTATTCAGAGCTAACAACAAGATAAGCTATAATTGGCCGTCTTACATAACAACTTGGGCTAGTTTTTATAGTATTTTAACTTTATTTAGTAGTAGAACTTTCCGTAACTCATTATAATGTTAACATTTATAATTGAGATTAGCGCTAATTTATTAGCACTCCCAAGTATAGGATTAAAGTTAGCAAAATGTGAGTACTAATCTGTAAAAATATTACTAGTAAATGTTATGCCACAAGATCAGTGTCACGACAACATGAAAGCAAAATAGTGGACTTTCGTTTTTGCTGGAAATAAAGTGATTGTTCATGCCAGATTAGTTATTCTTAAAAGTCCCCTCATTTCAAAATAAATGAATTTTTGAGACTTTTTCTTCGTCCAAAGTAAGTAAATTTTTCAAAATCCAAGAGGTTATTAATTGAATTTTTCCAAAGTTACTCTTCTTTTTAATAATTTTTCTAAATCCCAACACCCCACTATTTCAACCTTTAAGAAAAGTTTAGGCAAAAGACATCGGGTAATTTAGGCCTTATTCGTCTGCACTTAATGGAGGTCTGAATATGACTAGTTCAGAGCTTAATTTATTAAGTGCATTTGTTTATATTAGGGAAAAGGGTCAAATATACCCCTCTACTTTAGTTTAATAGTTAAATATACCCTATGTTAGTCAAAGTAGATAAATATACCCCTTGCGTTAGTCAAAGAAGATAAATATACCCCTTCTGTTAAGAAAGTACACAAATAAACCCCTCAGTTGATAGAATCCCCAATTCCACCATTAATTACCCAATTTGACTTTAAAAAACTCATGCCCAACCCACTCCAACCCGCAAATTAAATTCTTTCCACGCAAATATACCCACCACCACTGCAACCGACCCAACACAACCACCACCACCATTTCCACCACCACTGCCACCTATGTACATAGATCATTCAACCACGCATGCCTTTCCAACATCAGGAAATGTTTATTAAGAATATAGTATTATCATGAACAATAAAACACAACATGGACAAAGACATTCAATAAAATGATCAACAGAAGGGATGAAACTGTGGGCGAAAATTGGAATTTACTTGGACAATTGAGGATAGTACAAAATTTCCAGCCCTTGCTTTAATTTTTTTTTAATCAGATATTATGGGAATTTTTTATTCAGAGATGAATTCATAAACATGGTAATGGAAAATTTCCAGAACAAAAGGACAAATTCATGTCTAACGAGAAAAGAAGTTCATGCACTTATCACTAATCAGCAAAATGACGAATTTCATCACAGACAAATCTAGAAAATTGAATCTTTCCACTATGCATCTGAAAGATAACATGGCAAGTCTAAGAGGATTATAAATACTACACCAGATTGAAGAGCAACATAAGCTGCCATTTAGCACGTCAGAGATCCAAAGGAAGGAAAAGGACGAAATATGGTCAACCATATGGGGAAGTACTAAACAGTGGTGGCGATGGTGATGGTGGTTGTGTTGGATCGGTTGTAGTGGCGGTGGGTATATTTGGATGAAAAGAATTTAATTTGCGGGTAAGGGTGGGTCAGACATGGGTTTTTTAAAGTTAAATCGGGTAATTAATGGTGGAATTGGGGATTCTATTAACTGAGGGGTATATTTGTGTACTTTCTTAAAGGAAGGGGTATATTTATCTATTTTGACTAACGGAAGGGGTATATTTATCTATTGTGACTAACGGAGGGTATATTTAATTGTTAAACTAAAGTAGAGGGGTATATTTTACCCTTTTCCCTTTATATTAAGATCTAAGCACTTATTTGGTCTGAATACGTCTTAATCAGTAAGATCTTGAACAAAGTCTTAATATCTGTAAGATCTTGAACAAAGTCTTAATATCATTAAGAGGTATTTTTGTACGAATATGAAGTCACTTGTTTTAACTGAGTTAATAGTATGGCGCCTCGGCCCAATATAAATGCACAAATCGGTACACCGGTTTCTATCTATATTGGGATTTAGTTCCTTTCTATTGCAATATTCAGCCCAACTTTGAGTACCATGATTTTTTTTTTTCCTTTTTTGTACATTAATGATAAACAGTTTAAAATGATTACTACATAAAATTGAAGTGTGTGTGTGTGATCACAATCAAAAGAGAAGTTTATATGACGAAGTTAAGTTTAAAGAAAAGTCTCTGAAATTATCCTAAAGTTTTACAAATAATTATTAAGTCCGACATTAAGAGCCTGTTTGGATGGGCTTAAAATAAGAGCTTATAAGCCAAAAAAAAAAAAAAATTGAGGTAGGCTAACTTTTTTTTTTTTTGGCTTATAAGTTGTTTTCAGCTTATAAGCTGCTTTAGATAAGCTAAGTCAAATGGGTCCAATTATTTTTTTGGGCTTTATTTTATGCATAAAATGACTTTAAGCTGGCCAGCTAAACACTCAAAAAAGCTAAAAACAGCTTATAAACAACTTATAAGCCAATCCAAACGGGCTCCGACTCTAAACTGCTCAAGTGCTCGTGAGTTCGATTTCGTGCAATTTTTGTAACTTTAAAGTAAAAAATTTGACGCTATTTCCATTTCTGCCCCTCATGTTTGCAAAAGTTAGGTGTCTCCTAGGGGATCCATAGGAAGGGCGTTCCAGCGAGAACTAATTGTATTAGACTACTACTTATATTTCCCAGCATACTCATTCTATTAAATATTTAAATGTCCTAATCAATTTTCGCACAAATTTAATTCTAATAATCTACTGGTATTGGCTCTTGGAATTTTGCTTTACCCTTTAATACCATTAAAGAAATGTGGATTGCAATCCCAGGGCACAAGACAACCGGTATGATTTTAAAACAAATGAATTTATCAGTGGCTCGGTTGGTCTGATTGAATATATGGGAAACGGAATACAATGCCAAGAAGAAGAAAGAATAAAGTTCAGTGAAGTCAAAATCCGTTTACTTCAATACAATTCGATTTGCTAGTGGTGGAAAAGCACTATATAATGACTTATCAGTTAGTTCATTTTATTCACATCTTTACATTCTTAAATCAGAACTTAACAAATAGTGTAATTTGCAAACATCAACCTGGCAATGAAGTTGATAATTCTGCTTTTCGTTTCGCTTCTCTTTGCCGCTAACTGCTTCACAAATTCAAGATTTTGTGAAGCAGCCGAACCCCCTGCAGTGCGTGACAGTACTGGAAAATTGGTCCGTGCAAGAACTTATTATTTTATTCAATCAGCACATCGAGAAGTCGATGGCTGGGGGTTTCAGCTTGGCCGTACTGGCGGGACGGATAAGCGTTGTCCATTGGGCATAGTTGGACAAGACTATTACAACGGCACTGCAGTACAATTTTTACCAGTAAACTCTAAGAAAGGCGTCATTCGCTTATACACCGACTTAAACATTGATTTCAACACGTATACTGTTTGTGATGGATGGAATACTGTCTGGAAGGTCGGTCAGTATGACCAACCATCCGGACAGTACTTCGTAACACTCAGTGGAGTGAAAGGAAATCCTGGTCGAGAGACGATAAGTAATTGGTTTAAGATTGAGGAGTTTAGTAATAATTACAAGATTAGATATTGTCCATCCGTGTGCGGGGATCGCAAGGTCACGTGCAAAGATGTTGGCATAGTTGAATACAATGGGCAGAAACGTTTGGCGCTAAGTGATATTCCGGTTCAGGTGAAGTTTGTGAAGCTCGTACAGTAAAGTCTCTCATGGAAAAGTTTAAGCATGCAAGACTAGTTAGATGACGGCTTTGTTGTGATAATAAAGCAATTTAGATGCGTGGTGTGTGTTTGTATTTCTTTTCTATGAAGTGCAATGTGTGTGTATGTATTTCTTTGATAAATAAGTTCTACTATATGTAATAAGCCGATGAGGCCTGATCACTATGGGTGTTTGTGTCTATCTCGTAAACAAATTGTTGGTAATATAATAACAGTTTTATGTCTACTTTTATAGAATCTTCATGAGTTTAATAATAATAATACTGACTTAGTATTCCCACCAAAATATAGTTACTCAATGCCTCAAACAAAATATATGAGTCCAAAACTTCACCAAGAACATCTTTCTTCGACAAATTAAACTTCTCTTTTATAACTAAGTTGGGACTTTGGCATTTTCTTTATTATTCTCACCATTCTCTATTTCCACAATACCAATCTCACTTGTTTATGCACACTATAATATTTTTCTATATCACGTGCTGAAGAAATACTTATATATTTATAGGTATAGGGCTTCCGATAGTATTTTCCTAGAATATATACACATCTCATTCCTACCCCTCCAGTCCAGCCCTCATAGTATTCTCGTAGATTATATACAAATTCTTTTGGGATACTATTTTCAGTTACATACCAAATGCAAGAAAATAAGTAAATTTGAGAACAAATTTTGATCCGCTGAATAAAAAGATGAATCCCCGCAACAACAAAAAAAAATTGACTTGACTATTGAGAAGCTTAGACTATGTATGGAAAGTTCCCATAATTTTAATGTCTATTCAAAGCTAACAACTAGATAAGCTATAATTGGCCGTCTTACATAACAACTTGGGCTAGTTTTTATAGTATTTTAACTTTATTTAGTAGTAGAACTTTCCGTAACTCATTATAATGTTAACATTTATAATTGAGATTAGCGCTAATTTATTAGCACTCCCAAGTATAGGATTAAAGTTAGCAAAATGTGAGTACTAATCTGTAAAAATATTACTAGTAAATGTTATGCCACAAGAACAGTGTCACGACAACATGAAAGCAAAATAGTGGACTTACGTTTTTGCTGGAAATAAAGTGACTGTTCATGCCAGATTAGTTATTCTTAAAAGTCCCCTCATTTCAAAATAAATGAATTTTTGAGATTTTTTCTTGGTTCAAAGTAAGTAAATTTTTCAAAATCCAAGAGGTTATTAATTGAATTTTTCCAAAGTTACTCTTCTTTTTAATAGTTTTTCCAAATCCCAACACCCCACTATTTCAACCTTTAAGAAAAGTTTAGGCAAAAGACATCGGGTAATTTAGGCCTTATTCGTCTGCACTTAATGGAGGTCTGAATATGACTAGTTCAGAGCTTAATTTATTAAGTGCATTTGTTTATATTAGGGAAAAGGGTCAAATATACCCCTCTACTTTAGTTTAATAGTTAAATATACCCTATGTTAGTCAAAGTAGATAAATATACCCTTCCCTTATTCAAAGAAGATAAATATACCCCTTCTGTTAAGAAAGTACACAAATATACCCCTCAGTTGATAGAATCCCCAATTCCACCATTAATTACCCGATTTAACGTTAAAAAACTCATGCCCGAGCCACCCCATACCGCAAATTAAATTCTTTCCACGCAAATATACTCACCACCACTGCAACCGACCCAACACAACCACCACCACCATTAACCCTGAACTGCTCAAGTCCTAGTGAGTTCGCTTTCGTGCAATTTTTGTAACTTTAAAGTAAAATTTTTGACGTTATTTCCATTTATGCCCCTCATGTTTGCAAGAGTTAGTAGTAGAACTTTCCGTAACTAGTTATAATGTTAACATTTATAAATGAGGTTAGCGCTAATTTATTAGCAGTCCCAAGTATAGGATTAAAGTTAGCAAAATGTGAGTACTAATCTGTAAAAACATTTGTAAATGTTATGCCAGAGGATCACTGTCATGAGAACAAGAAAGCAAAATAGCGGACTTTTCGTTTTTGCTGGAACTAAAGTGATAGTTCATGCCAGATTAGTTATTCTTAATACTCCCCCCATTTCAAAATAAATTAATTTTTGAGACGTTTTCTTCGTCCGAAATAAATAAATAAAAATTTCAAAGTCCAAGAGGTTATTAATTGATTTTTTCCAAAGTTACTCTTTTTTTTTAAATAGTTTTTCCAAATCCCAATACTCCACTATTTCAACCTTTATGAAAAATTTTGGCGAAAGACATCGGTTAATTTAGGCCTTATACGTCTGCACTTGATGGATGTCTGAATATGAATGGTTCATAGCTTAAGTTATTAAGTGCATTTGTTTACACTAAGATGTAAGCACTTATTTGGTCTGAATACGTCTTAATCGTTAAGATCCTGAATAAAGTCTTAATATCATTAAGAGGTATTTTTGTACAATAATTTTTACCGTCCCTTTATCTACAACCACCAACTCTACCCCCACCCCCACCCTCACCCTCCCCACCCCACCCACCCTCCAATCCCACCCATGTCACACCCCGAACCTGGGCCTGGATGTAACACGACACGCGATGCCTAACTACATGTGACCGAGCAAACCAACTGGCTGCAGTACAAGAAAAAGGCTTATCTGCGACCAACATTTAGGGACGAGTTAATAATCCCGTCTCTAAAAGTACATTTTTTGGGATGAAATTTTATTCCGGTCCTGAATTCTACATTTTATTGCGACGGGATTAAATTTAGTCTCAAAAGAATTTTGTAACTGGTCCCAAATTGCAATTTATGGGCCATGAAAGGGATAGATGCCAACAAATATAATATTAAAATACTAAAAAAACTACTATTTTCTCAAGAATCTGGCGCCAAATCAAGTGTAGTGAAATAAAAACTCATGTTTTCATCAAAAACTAAGGCGCCAAAACTAATTGAGTTGTATATACTGAAATAAAAAATTCCAAATATTAATCAAAACTCTCTTCGGAAAACACAAACACACCTAGTTTCTACACATCGCTTCCATCATCTGCTCTGCCCTAGTTCTACCAATTAATTTCTCATCTCCTCAGATTCTTCTCTTGTTCATCAAAAACCTCTCAAGGTATTATAGATTCTTCTCCCTCTTCATTTTATTTTCTATAATTTGTGCTATTTGTTCTATTACTTCTTTGTTTAAAATCAGAAAGGTAAACACTCAATATTTTGACTCAGTTTCAATGTTTTGTATATGCTCCAAGTTGAATTTTTGAGCTTATTGTTTTGGATCTGTGTTTATGAGGTGAAAACCCCGCTATTTCTATTTTAAAACTTAATCTTCTGATTCTATTTCATGTTTTGTGTATGTACCTAGTTGAATTTTTGAGTTTATTCTTTTGGGTATGTGTTTATGATACAAAAAAAAACCTTTTATTTCTATTTTAAGACCCAATCTTGATTTCGTTTTATAGCTTTGTACAAGCCGAGTTGGATTTGTGTGCTTATTTTGGTTGTATGAATGCCTCTTTGTTTAGTTTTTGATAATTCGTGCTATCTATTTTGTGCTAGGATCAGTAAGACCTTTTCAGTGTTGAGATTTTCCGAGCCACATAGGGACTTGTCTTGTTACTTCTATTGCAATTTTTCTTATTTTACATCTGTAAAGGTTTCGACTAAATTCATTTATACCTCATGGCCTATCTAATTCTCTATTGTCATTTGTATTTAGTATACCTGGAAATAATAGCATATGGGAAGATAGCAATTCCCTTTCACTGTGTTCAACTCTTTCACTCTCGATAGGAAAAAAAATTGAAAAAGTTATGGAACCCGTGCTTTGAAGCAAGGCCTAACCAAATATGTGAATTTAACTTTTATGGCCAAACTTGAATAAATTTCTACCTCCACTATGAGCATCTGTAAATCCATCACATAAGTTAGCTTTAACAGAAATCACAAAACCATTAGTTCTAAAGAGAAGGTACAATTTGTAAATTGGAACGACTGAATAATCACAACTATTTGAAGGATTTCAAAGAGTAGGACGTCGCTGCTGCTGTTAGCTCTAATTAGTATAACATCAAAGTTAAAACAAGAAAAAATTATTCCTTTCTTGCATTTTATATGTTATTGAAGAACTATATAGCTTCCATTTTCCCTGTTCTTGACAAATTTCAAATTACTATTAATTGTAAAAACTACTCTCATTGTTTTAAAAAGAATGAGGAGGTTAAGAGTACATGGTCAAATTCTAATTTTCTAGTATTAGAATAAACATTAATCCTTAAAATAATGTTCTGGAGTTTGGACATATAGCCGATATAACATGTAAATCACTGTTTTGCTACTCAATGGCAAGGGTAATGTTATGTAATGAGATGAATATGTTGGTGTATGTTTATTAATGTTTGGGGTTCTTTCTTCATGTATTAGTTTCAGACTGAGAGTAGCATACTGAACTATGGGGAGAAGTTGGTTTATGAGCCAAGTAATGTCAAACATACAACTACCAGTGTATTCATACATATTGTTCTTCCATATAACTAAGCAAGAGAAATATGGGTGCGTGTCTTTTAAGAAAAAAGAAATAGCAGGGAGTATGAAACCTGATACATTTTAATAATTTAAGGATTCATGATCTCACATCAACCACCAACAAGCAGTACTATTTAAGGATAGAACTAATGAGGTGAAGTATCTCTTTATGAATTAGTGCATTGTTACACATTCTGATGGAACTTTTCTTTTATTACTACATTGTCACACATTTTCTCTTATTGTTTTTTTACTTTGGCTATTTGCAGGTTCAATATGAAACCATCAAAGACTGAAAATGAGGTGGGATCAACTATGAAGACTACTACCAGATATGCATTCGTTGCGCCAGGTGCTATAGGTGCTATAGGAAAGGGACGAAGACGAGGAGTGCTTAGATCTTTGATTGAGAAAGAGAATATGCCAACTAAGAGTTTATTTCCTCAATCTAGTGATATAGTTAAGCAATACATCCAAGAAATTGAAACAAGTAAGAATTTTTATTAATCTACTATTTTAATTTGTGTTACCGAATTTAAATGCTTAAGTATTAGTATTATGATTTCTTTTCCTCGGGTGCTATAGGGAAGGGACGAGGACAAGGGCTTAAAAGCTCTACGAGGTCTGCTAGTCAAGGAATGGGAATGATACATAACAATTCCATGGTTCTTGAGAAAAAGTATATGCAATTTGATGGTCCATTGCCTCCATCTGTTGATCAAGTTAAGCAATATACCCAAAAAGTTGAAATAAGTATGTTTTTTCTCCAAATTAAATCTATTGTGGTTTTTAATTGCATATATATTATATAACTTAAACTGAATTTCAAAGCTTTTACTAATATGATTTATTTTCCTCAGGTGCTCCAGGGATGGGACGAGGACAAAGTCTTAAAAACTCTACAGTGTCTGCTAGTCAAGGAATGGGAATGATACATAAAAATTCCATGGTTCTTGAGAAAGAGTATATGCAATTTGATAGTCCATTGCCTTCATCCACTGATCAAGTTAAGCAATACACTCAAAAAGTTTAAATAAGTATGTTTTTTCTCACAATTAAATCTGTATTACTTTTGGACTAAAATGTCATGTTCTGCTGATGCTATTTACTTGATGAGATCTTTATGCTTCCAGATGTCTACTAACATAAATATTTCTGTTTAGTCATCTAATGGCTGTGAATCAAGAAAAGACAAAAATTTAGCTAATCAATATCGTTTGCGCTTATAAATTTCTAAAGAGAAAATGTATATGCATGACTACATTATCCTTTTCAGATTTCTCTTGAAAATCCATCTGCAGTATTATTTCATTTATTCTTCTCAAGACAGAAAATTTAGCTTGTAACAGTCATTCCTATTTCTTACTTGTGAAGTACATCAGACCGAAATATCTTATAATTTGTTAACCAACATTTGATTTATTAGAAGAATGTAACAATTTCTTTCTTTGTAACTTGCCTGTCTGATAGCTACTGTATTGCTCATCTGAAAGTTGGTTGTATAGCTTGCTTACTATCAATTATATCTCCAGTCCTACAGCCGGAGTCTTATCCCTTGGCATTCATTATTTGCAGCGGTCAAGAGGTGGAGTCGTTAATGTTGGATAATGCACTTTTTAGAGAAACTCTACAATCGAATCACTCCAAAGAATCAGCTATTCATATTGAATCTAAAGAGGATTTCAACTCTTGGACGGATTCAACTTTGTTAAAAGAGGTGCATTCATTTTTCGTCAATGCTCTTTATCATTTTCATAAATAGATCTCGTGGGTAGTTCAAAGTGCATTTATTTAAAAGTTCAAGCTCAAAGATGTGCCTTTGGGTTGTCAATTGAACCACGCTAACCTGCTATTCCTGGATATATGTTTCAACTTTTGCAGTGCAAACTTCATCCTATAGCTAACTTTTGTCCAGTACAATTTTTTATCGATTCATGCCGTAGATGTTGTATGCCTTGGCTAGTAACTATTGTAATCTACGTCATTTATCAAAAAGAGTTAGTGCATTGTAGGTCGAAGTTGATCATGCACCAACCTTACTTCAGTATGTGCTTAATCTGGAAGCTCTTGTGCCCTTCCGATTTTAATACATGTCTCAACGTGTCGTGAAATACGGGGCTCTTTCAGTGAGACGGATGAGAATTAACAAATGCAGTGGTCAAATAATGTAGGTAGGGATGGCAACAACTCAAACAGTTTATAACAAAGTGCTATGTAATATAAAATAGGAGACCGGTCTAGTGGTAGCAGCTCAACATCTTTGTAAATTGTGTACTCAGTTAACTCCTTAAAAGCACCTTTGCATTCTTAAAATAGCAGCCACCTGGAACAACTAACTCTATGTTGCTCTTCATTTATTTCCTTTCTCCTTAGTTTTCTGAAAACAAACTAGTTCCTTTATTCTTTTTCTTTGCTTTTCGTTTCTCTTGCCTGTATACTTGGACTCAATTATCCACCATCTTAATGGCTTTCTTGCTCAGCACTTTAAATTGTTGGCCGTTATGTGGCTGGTTACTGCAGTCTCTTGCTCTGGAATTTTCACATAAAATGGATTTGTGTTTTTGAATAGAGATGTTCTTACTTTACTTTGTTCCATCTATTTCAAATGGTTCATACTAGTTTCAAGTTAGGTGTTGATTTTGGTCTGATTGAGCAGTAGACGAAAAGTTCTTTTTCTTCTTTCACTAAAAGGAGTTGAAGGTCAATTGTCAAATCTAAAATAAAATAATTGGAAGAATTTTCATCGAACTAGCACCTCAATTTTGGTAATCAAGGAAAACAACATGTTGATTCAGTTTAATTCAAGTGTGCATATGTACTCTTAAATTGCATTCCGATTTAAAATATTACTTTAGAGAAATGTTCGTCCAAACTTCTCCATGACTTTAGTTATTGGATATATATTGTACTATAAAATGTGTGCCGAAACATATCTATATAAAACACAGCTTCATTTCTTGCTTGTATGGCACTGGTTGCAGAATTTGTTTCCTAAGATGGGTAAACACAAGGATAGACCAAAGAGGAAATCAAATGCCAATATTACGAACAAGGATCACCCCTCCAGCAGCAAATATTGTTCTGATGAGCACTCGTTACAAGGCTCACATAGGACAGCGGTAATAACAATTATGACTGTCATTATTTGATGCATTACTTTCCAAACTTATAATTGATACTCTTCTTTTCGTTTTTTTTTTGGGTGTAGATTGAAGAACTGAATTTTCCCTGCATCGCTTAAACCCAAGAAGAGAAGTTCTGAATTTTCAGAAACTTCTCGCAGAAGTCATAGATCGATGAAGAAGAACAATTATGGGGATCTTGTGGATATTATTTCGGGTTCAGATAAACAGAAATCCCGAATACCAGCTCATCAGGAACCTGAATCTTCAACTCAATTTTACAACTTGGATGTTGAAATGCCTGAGTCTCTGTGAACAACAGGCATGGATCTTGTTTTAACTGCTATGAGTCGGAGCCAAGTAGCATAGACCTAGATGGTATTAAGGAAACTGAAGTCAACAGACTTCTTGTTAATGGTGATCAGAGTTTACATGTCGAAGGTGCCTCGTCTAACTTCACTGGAAATCAACAAGAGCCATGCCCAGCTGTTGATGGGGTCTAAAATGAGAGTGATAATATGTGCAAATTGTCTACATCAACCGCATTATCCTGTGTCATATGTTGGACAGATTTTAGTTCATCCAGGGGGCGCTTCCCTGTGGTCATCGTTTTTGTTTCTCATGCCTCCAGACGTGGGCCAATCGTACGGTAAATCTTCCTATCTGTCTTTTTAATTTTGTCTGGTGGAAGTTTTCTTTTCATTTCCAATTTTGGCATGTCATCGTGATGAGATGTTATAATTTCATCTGTGCATGCAAGTGCAGCTTCTGATTCTGGGATGTTTCTTTTTTGTTGCAATTGATATTTACTTTCCACAATGTCATCATCATAGGTATCAAGCAGAAAATTTTCAGCATGCCTTCTGTGCAAGGCTAGTTTTGTTGCCATTAGAAAGGTTGATGATGCAATTCCTGTTGATCAGAAGATATACACCCAAACTATTCCGGACCACAACCCAGAAATGGACATATATATACTTCCCATGGGTGAAACACCAAGATTCCCTTCTAATGTAATTTCAATGGCAGTTTTCATTCTATTCTGTATGGTGGAGAACATTACCTCCTGTTTGTTTGTGTTGTAATAGATGTGAATATCTATATCTCATCATTGCCATCGAAGGACATGTATTACCGTAATATTGGTTACCTTTTCTGCATCCATGTGACTTCTCTTCCTACAGGTGCAGACAAAAGTCAAATGCATGAATAGCCTATTCCCCTTTTGGTGTAATGAGCGTGACTGGGACATATTAGTTTCCTGTATCAAGCTATTCAATGTTATAGATCAAAGTAGGTTCTTACTTCCACAACCTCTGATGCTCATCTGATTCTTCATAATTTGTATTAAAAACCTGCCCTCACACTGTTGTTGAAGCATGGTTACTTATAGAACTACCTGTCCACAGCCGACTTAGGGCTGTTCGCTTTTGCACTGTAGACTTCTCAAAAACCAGTAACTAAGAAAACAATTTTACACTTGAAAACTTCTATCTAGTTAATAGAGCTTGAAGCCGAAGACGTAGGTTAAAGTATCTCGTTTGCAAATACGGAACGAGATACGCCCTGAATGTTGGATGTCACACCTGCCATAAGTCCCGTATATATTGTCATTGTCTATCCTTAATGGCTGTTGTGGTTCAAATACGCCTTAAGTAAAATGAGTAGCAGAGTGGTACATCAAAAAATTTCTCTTTAGGGCTAGTCTCGGTAGGATTGAATGGCAAAACAGCTATGTTATTTATTTCAGTGTGCGATACAGCAACATGAAAAGAGTCTAGAATAACCTTTTTCAATGCAGTTGTTTATTCTACATATTCTGATGATTTCCCTAATTCCCCTCTGTAGCACTAGATATCTTTTTTCCACTATACTTGAAAACTAATCTATGTATATTTTTTAAGCTTATTACAATTATTACATCTAAGCTTTATTATTTCACACATATAGGCGAGAAGCAACAGGAATGCAGCAAATCGAGCTAAGTTAAAGATGCCTCATCATATTGGTAGCAAGCATATTCGAGAGATTATTTATCAAAAGGTATTATCATAAAATTTCTATTTTCCTAGAGGAAATATTTATGAGATGTTATTTGACATGTTTGCTTTTGATGTAAAGGGGGGGAAATATGGCAATCCACCAGATTTGGGGACTGTTTTCTTTTAGACTCGTAAGAAAGATAACAAGCTTGTTGAACCTAAAGCAATTGAGAAACATGTATGTTTGGTATACTAAATATGTAAATTACTTGATAGTATTAGGAATAACCTGAATCTGTACCCTTTTAGGTTTGGAACCAGAAAGAGTTCAAAGTCTCACTTGATTTGGAATACTTCTTGATTTACAAGAGACTTTAGTGGAAGTTAAAAAGAATTAACACCTACTACGATGGAATTATTTTTAGTTGGGAACATATAATAGATGGTATTGCCACTGGTAAATTATTTTGAGGCTTTGCAAGAATACCTCCTTGTTGTTGTTGTTGTTGCTGAGTAATTGCCTTAAGAATACCTCCTGTTGTTGCTACTACTTGCAAATTTCTCACCCATTTAGCCCTTGATTGCACTAGTTGTATTAGTAACCTGAATCTGTACCCTTTTAGGATGATTAACAAGCAAGTCAACTTCTAACTCTACTCTAGCACAACTTGGCCTTGTCTTATTCTTAGTAGCCATATCCAACTTCAAAGGCTTCCCTATTGCTGCTGCCATAGAAAAGAGCTGAGATTGGCCAAAATAATTAGGTGCTAGGGTTGGAAACGAGATCCATGTAATGGTTATAGTAGTCTCTTCCTCATGATTAAACCAAGGATCCCACTTCAATATACGCATAGGATAATACCATTGCTGCTCGGTGGCCTAAGAAGCCATGAAAGGCCGAAAAGAGCTCAAAGCTCCATGGGAGCCGTTAAGGTTTTTTCTTTATATTTCTAACTTTGCCACGGGAAACAATGCCTTAAGTTTAAACACTTCCATTATGCTTGTCACAGTTATTGTTTTAGTTGCGTTTTAAAATAGACTTTGATTCTTGGTTAATGCATCCCGAAACTTTTCTAATTAATTTTTCTTATACTCTTGCAGCCTTGATGTTTTTGCTGGATGACATCTAATGAATTTATTAGATTGCTTTTGGGGTAAGTGGTATAACTACTACTAGTGTAGAATTTATATATCTTATTTTACTAATAGTTATTCAAGTCTTTCCAAAATTTTGTACTTATAGGTTTTGAAGATTGAATTTGACAAGTCAAGATGGAAGTTTAGAAGATGCACAAGCTCATTATTTTGCTAGGAATGTTATGCACTCGCTATCGTAGTCTAGCTCGAGTGTTAGCAATGTTTTTTTGTTAAGGTGTCGAGCAAATATTGAAACTAACATCATGGGATGTTAACAATTTTACTGTAATTAATAACTCTATCTTCCTCTTTATATATATATATATATATATAATGCTTTTGTATCCAAATGTTTTAGTAGGAATCCGATATTTATTGATAAAATATTTTTTTTGTGACATTGAGCTTTCGGGACGACATGTGGTCAATAAGAGACCAAAAATATGGTTGTGAAAATTATTACAATTATTGTAAATAAACACCAATAATGCTCGTCTCTAAAGATAATCTAGGACCAGTAACATTTGGTCCCTAAAAAGGTTTAACGACCGGAAATCATTTATTTATGATGATATTAATCATCCATTAGGGACGAGATATGTAGTCTCTAAAGGTTTTTAACGACCAGATATATTACCCGTCTCAGAAGACTTTTAACGACCAGATTATCAAACCCGTCGCGGTTGACCTTTAGCGGCGGAGGCTATTACGACGGGTGGCGACCAGCTTTTTCTCGTCGTAATTTCCCCTTTTGGGACCAGATTTGAACTTTTAGGGACCAGATTTCCCTTCCTTAAAGGCCATTTTTCTTGTAGTGCTGGCTGAATCAACATGTGATATCAAAACATACGGAATGGGGAAATAAAACTAACATTTGCTAATCTTCTAAAAGTCTGAATGAAATAAATCATAGTGTGAAAACACTGATATAAGTCTGAGACATAAACTGTAGCCCAACATTACTAAAATAAAAGTCTCTGACTGACTGCAGCTACAGTCTATGAAGTCTCTAAAGAGTACTGAAATACTAAATGTTTATCGAGACAAGGCCTCCAGCACACCTCATTGACAAAAATCACCTCAAACCCTCACTTTTTATGACATATTTTCCCCTATATGTGTGCTGGGCTTTAGGATCTGTTTTTGGAGCTGAAAAATGGGGTCTTGACACTTTTATAGGTGGGAAAAGTCAGTGGCACTGTAGCATCACTGTAGCAGTAATGTAGCACGCGTTTCTGTTTTGTCAGCCGAACTTGTAACGTCCATAATTCTCTACTCCGACGTTGTATTGACGAGCGGTTTATTGCATTGGAAATTAAACTCGACGAGCTTCATTTGAGGCTTTTGAAACACCTTAAAACTCCTAATATACTAGGAGATATACCCCTCCAAAGTTGACTAAAAATCTGCCCAAAATCCTGCCAACTTTTTTCAAATTTTCGTCAAACTTATTTTCTTCGATTTGCTTGGTCCCGAAATCTTCCGGAACTCTCCATACATGATATTTATCACTAGTAATACTTGATAATGGTGATGTCCTTTGGTTCCAAGATTTTCCTTCCCGGTTACGACTTACAAGATCATAATTCATCCTTTACTTAAAAAATATACTTAATAATGCTTCGTTCCTCACACTCCAAAGTTGTTTTACCTAGCCATAGCTTGACATACTTACATTCAAATTTAACCAGTGCTTCTCCGAGATACGGGGTGTAACACTGAAAGTGCAGGCTGTAACATATACATTTGGCCCACTTCGCTTTTTCTCATTTTTCTTCACCAATAGAACCTAAATATCCCAAAAACCCTTTCCACACCTCTAGAACCTTCTTCACACTAGATCAACATAAATCCAATGTATATCAAATATCAAACACCAATAACCAAAGGAAATCAAGTATATGGGTGCCCATTAGGGTTGTTAGAAGCCAATAATCTCTTTGGAATTGAAGTTGGGTTTTCTCCAAGTGAAGTATCTTCATCCAAAGATTGTTCCTATATAATCAAAGGGAAGTTTTATGATCATTTTATGTTATTAAGAGTATTGAGTGGTTGAAAGATGTGAATTATTGAAGAAGGTAGAATATGGAGTTCAAATATGGAAACAATGGTATTCTTGAATGGTAACCTGAATTGAATCATAGTTCTTGGCATGCAATGAGTATAATTTTGTGATGAATGATATTGAAAATGTTGAAGAAGTGTTATAAGTGAATAAAAAAATGATGTCGTATGGTAATCATGGTTGTAGATGATTTTGAAATGGAATTGTGAGGATTGAATAATGTCTAGCTTAATGAAGTTTGTTGATTACGATATTGTGGGCGTTGTTATTGATGTTGGGAGTTGTTTAGTATATGGAGAAAGTTATAGAAACAAAGGAAATTTTACCCAATTTTCATTAGCCCTAAATTGCTTTAGCTTAAGCTTAAGAGTATTATCGATTATCTAATCTTAGTACAATCCTCTTGAATGTAGAATCGTAAGCTTGGAAGAAGATCGGTTAGCATTAAGGAGACACAAAGGTATGTAAGGCTTGCCCCTTTCTTTCAAAGGCATGATTCTGATATCGGAATTCTTCGTAAATTTCCATAATCCTCTCATGCCCCAATGTGTCGAAAGCTAATAAGTCTTAATGGTTTCTTACAAGAAGAAGATGATATATGTTTATGATGATGATGATCCCATTGTATAATCTCATTGACGTTATTCATTGTTTGTTATCTCACATTAGGACTGTAGTTCCACCAAGGTGAGACTTAGTGATGGAAAGTGTCCCATAACATAATCGGAGGATACGACTTATGTCACTCCGATGTAACTGTAACAATTGTTTAAGTTCTTCTATATGTTTCTATGGTATATGATATATATATATATATATGGATATGCATGTATGGGATATAGGGAAAAGGAAGAGGCGTTATATACGCATAACCACCTGATCAGTTAGCACATGATACCGTCCCGGACGCGGGATATATGGATAAATGGATCGGGCCGTTTGTTCCGCAGCACTGTATAGATATATATATGATGTTGATATGACATATGGATTGGGTCGTACGTTCCACGGCAACATATATGTATATGGAGATAAATAAGTATAATGAGAACATGATATATATGGATCGAGCTGCACATTCCGCAGCAATAGTATAAAAGCATATATGTATATATGAAAGTGTTAAAGGAAATTACATGTGTGTTTCTTCTAAAAAGGCAGCCAATACAGTTCATCTATCTACTTTCTATTTCCTTACTTCTTATTCATATCATTATATTACTCATGCCTTACATACTCAGTACTTTGCTCGTACTGACGTCCTTTTCTTTATAGACGTTGTGTTCATGCCCACAGGTAGACACGGAGACTGCGCAAATCCGTAGGTACCTATCAGCAGACACATAGGAGCACTCCACTACTCCGGAGGTGCTATTTTTGTTATATTCCTTTGTGTACATACATGCATATGACGAGGTCCCGTCCCGTCCTTATGTCTCAGCATTCTAGTAGAGGCTCGTAGATACATATGTGTGGGTAGTAGATGCCTTATAGTCCCCTCAGTGTATATTTGTATATCATTTCGGTAGCCTCGCAGGCTCATGTTTTTGTATATATATGTCTATATGCATGGAAGCGATGATGATTATCCTATGATGATTGTTGTGTTGAGCATGACGTATACACAGGATGAGTTTGATGTTAAGTATGATAAGTGGTGCTCGGGAGGGTAGCTCTGAGTACTCGTCATGGCCTTAGTTGGGTCGTGACAGTCATATCCAGTGAGCTCTAATTGTTGTTTTAACATGGAATCAGAGCGGGACAAATCTGGATGCAAGATAAGGTGTTAAAAAAAACGACGTTCAAAATCGACCTGTTGAGGTCGGTTTTCATGAAAAATCGACATCAGGCGTAGGTCGGTAAAAGCTTGGCCGCTTTTCGAAACCAACCTCAGGAGGTCTTAAAATACCGACCTCACGAGATCGGTACATTATGTTTTCCTTTTTTTTCTTTTTTTATGGAAATGTCATGTTGTGTTCTTCTAAGCATCACAAGAGAGACGCGATTTCGGTGCACATATCATTCAACAAGAATAAAAGTGCTATTATTTACAACTTCTGACATTCAAATTTTTCTCTTTTATTTCGACATTTAAACTACGGCCTCATTTGTTTGTACTTAATAGAGGTCTGTATCTGAATGTTTCAGAACTTAGATCATTAAGTGTATTTGTTTACAGTAAGATCTAAGTACTTATTGGTCTGAATGTGGCTTAATCAGTAAGATCTTGAACAAAGTCTTAATATCATTAAGAGGTATTTTGTATTGATTATTTTTATCATTGGCTCCACCCCACCCCACGCCACCCACCACTCCAACCACCCACACCAACCCTACCCCTCCTCACCATCACCCCAACCCCACCTACCCACCACCACTCCCACCCACCCCCACCCCTACAACCCACCGCCACCTAACCCCCCAGCCTACTCCCTACCCCACACCACCCACCTACCTTACCCCAACCACCCCTCACCACCACCCACCCCCACCTACCCCCAGACCCACCGCCACCCACTCCCCACCTACCAACTCCCCTCCACCCACAAAAATCCCACCCATCATCATGCGCCTACCCCACCCACCACCACTATAAAGCGTCTCCACTATTACTAGCGAACATAAATGTTTAATTTTTTTTTATCAAATAAGATTTTTTTTATATAAAATTTGTATTTATTTTCTAATATTTAGTTACTTTTTATTTAAATTATATATTTATTATTTTTAAATAAATACATTATGTTGAAAAATAAATAGTCTTAATCATTCATATATATGTACATTCAGATTCAGACGTCTTAATCTTAATGAAAACAAATGAGGCCTAAGCGTGTTTATGATGTGTGTTTATTTATATGCATAAATAAATAATTTGAAATATATGATTCGAAGATATTTTGTTATTTTTCTTAACTTAATTGCTTTAATTGGAATTCATCCATTCTTTTGGACCAAACAATTAATGCAAGTAGTAATTAGACTCATTAATTTAATAAAGTTACGACTCCACGAGAAACAATTTACAGTAGGAGCATTTATGCGAAAAGGCCCCTACCCGACGACTACCAGTGTCAATATCCACGTGGAAAAATAATAATCTGTATAATTAATTTTAGTTTACTTGTCGTGAATCACTAAATTTTTTAATCATTAGAATCTCCCTTAAAATATTGGTGGGACAATTAAATTAGTGGATAATATGACAAAGTTATGCCATAAAAATATCGTCTGCTGGATCACCTTACATTTGACCAATAATTAATGATTATTTAATTACTGAAAGATGTAACTTTCTGCTCCCTCTGCGTAACTTTGTACTCCCTCTTTTCATTTTAACTTGTCCGCTATTTTAAAAATAAATTTTCACTTTTACTTATTCATTTTTGCGTATCAAGAGAAAAGTAATTTGTTTAGTATTAATTACTCATTCCAAATTATTTTTTAAATCCAATACAATTATACACCAATTAATATGAAATGGTAAAATATGTACTTCATTTATTATTTTTTAAGAGTGTGCAAAGTCTAGGGGTGTTCATGGGTCGGTTTGATCGGTTTTAAGTTGGGTGAAAATCAAAACCAAACCAATCTAGTCGATTTTAAAATTATTCAAACCAAACCAAATATACTACATATCCATCAGTTTGGTTGTAGTCGGTTTGGGTCACTTTTTCGATTTTTAAGAAAATTAACGGTATTTTTCTTTTTCATGTTTTTTTCCTACAATTAGGAGAGAAATTTCTATCATTTTTCCAACTCAAAATCCGTTATTTCTATCATTTTCCAACTCATAATCCGTTATTACCTTTTTATTGTGGTAGCTACAGTTTCTTGCATTATGGAGAAAATGTCTTAGGATTTATGATTTTAATTAAGTGAATAAAGTTTATAAGAAATACAAAAAATAAATCTAGGTAAATCTCAATAGTTTTTTTTTTTTTTTTGAATAAATGAGTTTGAATTCATGGATTTCTTTTTTAAAATCAACTTAAGGTATAAAGTTCATTAGCCTATTAGAGATAAATAAAATTTTGCTTAAAAACTATATAAATTATTTAAAAGTATTTATAAAAAATACTATATTTTGTGTGTGTGTGTGTATATATACAAATTATGTATGAAATTTTTCAGTTCAGTTCGTTTTTTTTTCTTCTGTTTGATTTTAGTAAAACCAAAATCAAATCAAATATTATCGGTTTTTAAAAATTCAAAACCAAATCAAATTTAACCCAAGTAAATATCGGTTTGGTTTTGATTTTCGATTTGACTCGGTTTTTAATCAAACCATGAACGCTCCTAGCAAAATCTATAATGAACAAGTAAAAGTGAACAGAGGGGTAGATGAAGTTTCCTCGGAGTGCAAAGCAACTTCATAAATACTATTTAGATATAATTAAAAAATTGTGAAAGGATAACACTCTTCTTGGAGCATGATGTAAGGATCTTGTTTTCACATTGTTTGAAAGGACAATAGTTTTCTACATTTTCTCTTGGTGAATGGTGTTTGGACTTTGCGCGCGATGCCTCGAATAAATTATTTACTCAGAAGTCAGAAATATGTATTTCTTTTATGTCAGCTTGCAATATATTATATAATCTTAAGCATGTGATTAAGGTGCTACGTTATTTTTCATAATTAAATTGCTTTCTCTATTGAATTGGGACCAAGGAATTAACGGAAGCCGTAAGACTCATTAGAGAAAGTATCTATGAATATTACACCATCTTACTCAAAGAAAAAGTGTCTTACTGAAATAGATTAATGTAGATGAAATATATTCAATAGTCTTTTCAGCACTTCAGATCATAATGTCTCAAATTCAAACTTAGTGTTTCGTATATGCTATCGCAATACTATATGCCAAATTATGTTCTGTGTAAACACTTAATTTTTAATCGAATCTGAGTTTTACACCTTTTTACCAATAGATTTTTTTAAGTCTAATCTTGACTTTTTGACTTATATTTCAGTTTTTTATGTTTTATTTGAGAAATCAAAAAACTATAAAAGATAGTCGCATTTTAGATATAAATTATGTTTTCATTTGCAAAAGAAAAAGAAATTTACAAAAATATGTTTTCTTTTAATCTAGCTTTTTAATAAATTAGCTAATGATTTTAGATTATTTTTTTCTTTAGTCTTTGGGTTTGCTTATATACTTTTCTAGTCTAGGATATTTATTTAGTATTTTATTTTTGGTTATTTTGAAAAGTATCGGAAAATCAAACAGACGAGAACCAATAAGAGGTTGCCATTTGAAATATTCATTCTTATCCAATTCACAACATATTTCATTTAAGATAATAGTATTTTGATTTTTCTTCCCAATCTATTCATTCTTATCCAATATATTGGATTTTTTTTTTTTTGAGAATTTTCCACAAAATAGATACACTAATATTGCAACTTGACAATGAAGACATAGAAGAGAGAATATCCACCACTACATCACGCCATAGGTACAAACATACAACCAAATACATGTTAGGATTTAGGCACGATATTTTAATGTAAACAATGGAATAAGTTTAGTTAATTCTCAACTTGTTCTATGTTCAAACTAAGTGTGCTTAGGATGTGTGCCTGGTACATGAATCTACTTCACGTCGTTTTAATTCAGCCAATATTTAAGGCATTGATTTACTTGTGTTTTGCCAGATCCTTCAAAGAATTAAAAAAAAAAAAAAATTGAATGCAGTTAGAAGAATATCAAGAAGGATGGTAATGGCGATCGGCATGATAATATCATGATTGATATAATAGAAGACAAAGCAACAACATGAGTTATCTATATCATCCCTAGAAATTAGTTTTAAAGCAAAGATAAAAACGATAATGACAAAATGATTACGTTATGAAATTTTTTCAATTGAAGGTCATGAGATGATGAGAATGAAAATGTGCACGGCAACACAAAGTATTAAAAATGGAGATAATGGTTAAAAACACACCTCAAGCGTCATTTTTTTTTGTAGTTTTCTACTGAACTATCAGGTGTGAGAGATTTCTATTTAAACTTGTTAGCAAAACACAACTCAACTTATGATACGCCAGATCCGGCTCGATTATTGATAGAGTGAATAGATCTGCCATTTCTTAAAATCTCTCTTCTAATTCAAAATCGTAGTGTGACGTGTATCCTCCCTTGTTCCGATGGAATAGATGAAATAAATCTAAAAATGAATTTTTGTTCAAGAATGAAATCTTATTGGAACTGTCCATATCCGGTTCATCCTTCGGAACCATATCACATCCCGGATCTGATGAAATAGGATGAATTGAGACGGTATTTTGTAAATACGTAATTATCTTGAAGATATTAACCATTTATTTCTTTTCTGATCGCCTGGAAGGGACAAAAGAAATATTTTGTTGTTTCCTCAACAATTTCTGATCTCTAGTGGACCTCTGAGTAGGATTCCAACCCAGACGAAGTTCTGACCATCTATCAGAGAAAAAAGAACGAACGAATCTTGTAGGATTCCCAAAACATTCTTCGATTTCTTCTGGAAACAGATGATTAATCATCTGCCTCTCATGTTTCATGAATAGTCGGGACATTGAGGAATATCCAGAAAGGCATTTCGGGAATCGGCCTTTCAAATTGAACAACTTTTTATTGTTATTAATCCATTTGACTCCTTAATAAACTAAAATAGCTTCCTCAATCTCGACGATTGCTTATTCAGAGGCTATTATGAGTTCAAGACGGGCCGCTATGGTGAAATTGGTAGACACGCTGCTCTTAGGAAGCAGTGCTAATGCATCTCGGTTCGAGTCCAAGTGGCGGCATACCGTCTTCAATATCCATTTTTTGTTTTAGATTTCTGAAATAAAATCAATAGGAAATAATTGATTAAACAATGAAAATAAAAACTTTTTGATCTCGATTCCTTAATTGAGTATAGAACGATTTAGTTATAAGAGTCCAATTCGAGGCAAGCCTGTTTTGCTAACTAGTTTAGGTAGGAAACTCTCGCACTTGATAGTTTAGTAAAAAAAAAAAAGTGATACTTGAGATGTGTTTTTGACCCTTAACTCTTACAATAATTTGTTATACAGACTTTCGAACTGTTGAAAGGTCCAGAAAGAGTATTCCTTGAACAAGTTGTAGATTTAAATTTTTTCTAGATGATTTGTCACTCTGCATTTCTTATTATAGTTTCCTTCTCATCCTTAGCACTCAAGCGCAAGGGCGGCTTAATTGTTGGGTTTGAGTTATACAGTACACGGTAATGTAAATATTCTTACACTACAAGTATAAATTTATTTTTGCAAGTCACTTACCATTTTGATCAGAATATCAGTAACACTTATCAGGGACATCTACTTAGCTTATAGATGAAATGACTGTAAAATGCATTTTTCATGTCAGTGAAAACTTTAAATCATTTAATGAATGTTTGGTAGAAGAATTACGACCGAGCACTAATAGTACCACGTTTGATAAATAATTAATTAAAGAAGCAAAGGCAAGTACCTTGCCAAACTTATATAGCAAGTTGAATTACAAAAATTATACAATTGAGGAGGAGTAATATATAGCAAGTAGTAATATATAAAAAAAGTTTTAATTAGCCAATAATGAATGAATCCGACTATCTTTTGGCTCTAATTGATCACTCGTTCACTATAAATAGGTGGAGGAGGATAGACCCACCTTACACAAAAAGAAAACAAGGTAATCACGAAAAAGAATTCATAATGGCTGTTCAGAAAGTTAGTTTCCTCGCTCACCTACTTGTTCTTGGTAAGATTTTCTTTTGTCCTTCTTCTCTTTGATCTTCTTTGATATAGAAGTGTTTTTTTTTTCCTTAATACGGTCAAATCTCTTTATAACGATTAACGACATTATTTGTCCGAATACTTTTTGGTTTCTATAATACTGTTATAGAGAACATATAACATAACATAACATGAAAATCGGTTCAAAAAAAGACTTGGTTGTTATACTAAAATATTATTATAGACAATGATTATTATAAAAAGCTCTTACTGTATAATTTATATACATTTGTTGTAGGAATGTTTCTAGTTGTTAGCATGGTGGAACATGCCAAGGGTTGTACCAAAGAATGCGGTAATCTTGGCTATGGGATATGCCCACGTTCAGAAGGAAGTCCGGAAAATCCCATATGCACCAATTGTTGCTCAGGCTATAAGGGTTGCAACTATTACAATGCTAACGGAACTTTTATTTGTGAAGGAAAATCTGACCCTAAAAACCCAAATTCTTGTCCCAGGAATTGTGATCCACAAATTGCTTATTCAAAATGTCCCCGTTCAGAAGGAAAGACGATAATTTATCCCACCGGATGCACCACTTGTTGCACGGGGTACAAGGGTTGCTACTATTTCGGTCAAGATGGCGATTTTGTCTGTGAAGGAGAGAGTACTGAACCCAAGGCTTGTACTCTGGAATGTGACCCTAGAGTTGCTGACATGACTTGCCCATCATCTGGATTGGCCAAGCTTAATCAAGTTTGCGTCAACTGTTGCACTGCAGGAGAGGGTTGCAAACTTTATGGTCATGATGGATCTTTACTTTGTACCGGGGAGCCTCAAAGCTATAACTCCGCAGCATAAGGCACCTGCTTATTTCTAATCAATAATTTTTTGTATGTCTATTAATGTATGAAACAAAAGCATGATGATATATGCAATCATGTCATGCTAATCTCTGTGATGTGGGCATTAAAGTTGTTTTCCACAAAGGTGTTCAAGGGTTTAATGAAGCACTAGTTTCTTTTACTTCTAAAATCTAGTACTAGCTGGTCGAGTCAATTACTTTACTTTAAAAGTCAAAAGTGCACAAATCTATCTCAGATCAAACATGTTAATTAAGCCACTCCCACTCTAATCAGTTAGTTAAAATACATCTCATCTCACACAATCTAAATTTGCATAAATCAATGCAATAAAGAAGATTTTTATGTCTAATACAAGCAGTATTAAGTTTTATATTTTCTTTCATTGGTTAGGTATTTTAAGTTTATCAAATTAAAATACATAGTTATATATTCATGTAGTCAAAATCATAAATGATACAGTAGCAAATATAACTTGGGAAACACATTAAGTATGGCTAAAATCCCTTAGCTCCTCAAAAGTATTACTGTGGCTTGAGAAATCCATACCCCGTGACATATAAAAGTTTCACATAAATGCATCCTTCTCAATCAACTTTAGGACCTCGTCAAAATAGTATTGTGTCCCTCCAAAATGTGAGTCAAAATGCATTGTCCTTATCGAGTGGTCTCTCTCTCTCTCTCTCATAAATTAAAGACCAGCCCATTTGAAGGGTAAATTAAACCGTGCAATTTCTTCTTCAATTTTCCCATAGGCACCTAACGACACTCGCGCCTCACATAGAGAGAGAGAGAAAAGAGGAAATGTAGTAAAAAATACATTGATGGAAATTGACCCCATATTTCTTTTCCAAATGCTATGTCTGTTATGAAACTTGCTATATTTATAGTGATATTTTAAAAGATATGTTATTCTTGTATTTCTGGTTTCAGAAACTAACTTATGCCTATCGAGGTATAAGTTCTTTAAGAGATTCGGCACAATTTATGAAATATTATGATGTAAAAATATAATCTTAACTGCGCAAAAATTATTTGTCTTGTGGGACAAAAATTAAAGACCAGCACAAAATAGGGACAAAGGTGCAAATGACCCAAAATTGAATGTGTAGTTGAGTATACACTGGGCCCAAAGTGAGAGACTGGGGGTCATTTGCACTTTTGTCCCTGTTTTGTGCTGGTTTTTAATTTTTTCCCTTCAAATGGATTGGTTTTTAATTTTGCTCTTCAAAATCGAACTTATGCCTAGAGAAACATAAGTTACGCATTATAATAACTAGCGTCTGCTGAACACTTGCAGTGACAGAGAAAGGATTAGACACTAATGGAGAAATAATTAGCCATTAAAAAACTGCTTATAAACAAACAGTAAAGGATAATAAAGAATCTATTGGACTAGTGCATTGCTGATGACAAAGTGATTACATGTGAACGGAACTAATTGACGACTCTCTCCTATTATTGCTTCATTAATTTTTGGCTAAGACACATATTTACTTTTAGCATTCAGACAAAAGTTCTTATTCGCCAAACGACACTAAGAGTTGTCTATTTTGTTTACTTTATTACAATTAGAAAATAGGAAAACTAGGAACATACATATTATCTATATACTACAATTTGAGTTGTTTTTGTGTGTTTATACATAATTATACAAAACATACACATTATATATACAATGTATATGTAGTGTTTATACATATCCAAACAAGTTGTAAGGGTACAAATCCAAGTAAGAACGCCGGAAGATGGAGTGAAGGAAAAATGGAGAGAAGCCCCATTTGCGAACTTCAAAATGGTGCTTTACTCCTTGTATCAATTAATTTAGCATTTCTATGAGATTATTGCCAAAAAATAAAAATCTTCCCTGAACATGAGAAAGAGTTGCTACAAGCCAAGCACTCTTATAATCTACAACAGTGTTTTAAAAGGCCGGGATGTAAAGCAATGCATTTTTCATGATATGAGGCGTCGCGTTAGCCTCGAGGCACTGGGCGTTAGCCCAATGAATTTAATATTTTTAAATTAATAAAATAATTATATAAACTGCTTCATCTTAAACACTAATAAAATCAGCAATTGTCTAAAAAATAATTAAAATTATTTCATTAAAAAACTAATTATATTCTTTAAAAAATGAGTAGAAATTTATAAACAAACTTGAAAGCACAAAATGACTTGTAAAGAAATAAAAGCAAAGAAGGAACCCACATTCAAAGGCGTCCACCAGAGCAAATTATGAAGGATGATGCATTATTGTTTTGCAGTTAATAAATTCTTAATCTTTTCCTTTACCTAGTAGAAGACGAAGAAAGCGTTAATTTCAGTGTTTTTTGGTACTAAATTAAGCACTTGTTTAGCAATTTTCAATCTAATTTGGAGAGAGTTTTTGAACTTACTTCCCGAAATAAAAATTCGCCCAATACTTTCGCCTCCAGATCTCCCCAGTCCATTTTTAATACGCTCCATCCAGGGACTCCCCCCAATAACATCTATAAAACACAGACAATCGTGTATATGTTTCATAAAAAGTGAATCGAGGTAAAAGAAAAAAATCATTTGACTATCGGGCAGTTTGACTATCTATGGAAAGTTCCCATAATTTTAGCATTTCTAATATTCAATTCAAAGCTAACAACTAGATAGCTATAATTGGCCGTCTTAGATCACAACTAAGGAATAGATTAAGGTTCTCCTAGTTTTTATAGTATTTACCTTTTGTAGAACGTGCCGTAACTCGTTGTAATGTTAACATTTTTAATGAAGTTAGCTCTAATTTATTAGCATTGCCTAGTATAGGATTAAAGTTTGCAAAAATCCGAGTACTAATTTGTAGAAATATTAGTAGTAAATGTTATGCTAAAAGATTAGTGTCATGAGAAATAGTTTATTTTTGTTTTTGCTGGAAATAAAATAAAGTGATTATTCGTGCCATATATATATATATATATATATATATGTGATTTCTTTTTCAAGTTCTTAAGATGACTTGGTATGCATTTTCAATTTGAGGATAAAATAAAGAATTTAGAAACTTTACCTTAGTAATTGAATAATTCTGAAAAGTTGCATATTATAGCACTCTAAATTTAACTACTTGGACAAAAAGGCTATCAAGTTCCTCGAAATACTGTTAAAAATTTCAGCTAGATTCTTCCGTCTTCCCATTTCCAAGAGGTCGGAAAAAAAAATTCACATATCATTATATTACAAATAAATGTATTTTATTTATTTATTTATTACATTAGGAAGACAAAAAAAAATCACAAAGTTATACATTACTCCTATATTTCTAAATAAACAAAATGAATTGTTATTTATTTTGTTGGATCCCACATCATTGAGTTTAAGGTAAATGGGGCAATCCTCCTATCATGAGCTAGCTTTTAGGTTAAGTTAGGCTCAAGATCCATTTCTTTAACATATTAATGACATTTATGTTTCTATGCTGTTTTTTCATCTAGATATGTCTATTGCAACTTAATTTGTTAACTGAACAACCAGCCACTGAATTAGAGCCCGGAGCCTAAAGGGTATAAAAATACACGGTTTTTACCAAAAGGGAACGTTAAAAATTTATTATACCAAAACGGGTATATCGTGGGCTGATCCACGATATACCCCAAATTTTATTTTATTTTTAAATTATCAGAAAACGAAAACGAAAAAAAAAATTACAAGTATAACGTGGACTGATCCACGTTATACAATTTATATTGTATAACGTGGATCCTTCCACGTTATACTTGTAAATATTTTTTTTTTCGTTTTCCAAATAACGTTGTCTAGATTTAAATCATATTCGGTTATGTTATCAATAAAAAAAATTTATTGATTTTTTAAATTTTTAAAGCATGATTAACTCAAATAAATATTTTAACACATGCAAATAATTAAATGTGTTATATATGCGAACAGAAATAAAAAATTAAATATAAGTTAAATAAACGTCACACATTAACTAAATGGTAAATGTTAAATTACATACTAACTATTAAACTGCACAAGACATGTTATATATTCTTGAAAGAGTACATAAAGAAACAACAATTGTGCAAGTTAAGAAAAAACATAAAAACCAACAAGCAACAACAACTACTGATTTCTATCGGGACAGCGATTCTTGTTATGACCTGTTTGCTTGCACGTACTACACTTTCTAGCCATGCGAGCAGGAGCTATATCCATTTCATTCCTCCTTCTAGTTGTACTCCGCGCTCCTGAAGTTCGCTCGTATTCAGTGTTTGCAATTAAACTGAAGGGAGAAGGTGGCCAATATGCCTCATCACCCAACGGTGAAAAATTTTCACTGTACGTTTGCTTATAAAACCTGCAACTGTAGTACTTGCTAACATAGGTCTTTGGTTGAATTCCGCGAATATCACAAAATTTAATTGCATGTGAACATGGAATATGGTAGTTTCTCCACTTTCCACACGAACATTTTTTCCCTTCGGCAGAGACTTTATGTATATTTCCGCCCTTACCTTCGTGTGCAAATGTTAGAATCTCAAAGACCCCTTCAGTTGCATTGTATTGCTGCATGTCAGTATGCTTTAGGGACCTCTCCCAGTATTCATCAAACTTCTTTTCAACAGCGCGCGGCCAAAATTTTTTATCCGCAATCAACAAATCAGCAAGGGTGCTTCTCTCAACAAACCGATCAACAAGATTTTTAAACGTATAACAGACCATGGCAGTAACTGGCAATCCACGAGCTTTCTTCAATAAACCGTTATAAGATTCGGAGACATTCGTTGTCATAGCCCCCCACCTATGACCGTTGTCCTTATGCAATGTCCATTTTTCCTCCGGAAGAGCTTTTAACCACAAATACGCTGGAGATGACATTGTTTTGATTTGTTTCATCCTCATTTTATACTTCTTCTTCTGGTGCTCTGTAGCCGCCAACCACATTAGCTTCTCAAGGTCAGTATTGAGGAACTTTTTATTGAAGTTGCTTTTCAAATGCCGAACGCAAAACCTATGGTGTGTGGATGGTGGTTGTAACCAATCATGTGTTTGGACACATTGCAAGATTCCTTGATGACGGTCAGAAATAAGTCCAATTCCTTGTCTCTCACGAACAATATGTCTCCACAACAACACAAGGAACCACGTCCAGGACTCAAAGCTCTCACGTGCAACAATAGCATATGCAAGTGGAAAAATGTTATTGTTTGCATCAATTCCAACAGCAATTAGCAGTTTCATCTCATACTTACCGTACAGATGAGTACCGTCTATTGAGATGACAGGCCTGCAACTTTTGAATCCATCGATGCTTGGTTTATAAGCCCAGAACAGAAACTTGAAGATGTGTTCACCTTGCATTGTAGTTGATTGGTGCTCCCACTCAACAACGGTCCCCGGATTGAAATATTTTAAGGCAGCCATGTATCGGGGCAATGTCTTGAAAGAGGTTTCAAAATCACCAAATACCATTTCAATAGCTTTCTTACGCCCCTTTTGTGCTTTTCTATAACTAGGAGTAAAAAAATGCAATCCTTTTATTTTTTGCTGAACAGACTTAATATTGATGTATGGATCGACCATAATATATGGTATCAACGTAGTAGCAATTAGGTGACTGTTCAAATTGGAATGATCCTTTCTGTAATCATCCGTCAGACAACTGTGGTGGAGATCCGCTTTGCCTGCCTTCCACATACCACTTGAAATTTCTCTAAAACGGATCATCCACTCACACCCCAACATATGACGCTTGCAAATAACCCTCCAAAATTTACCTTTGGATTGATCACAAATGAACTCTTTCTTTTCTTTGAGACAATATAGTCTCACTGCGCCTTTCATTTCCTGCTTGTTCTGAAATAACATACCTAATTGCATAGTACAAGAAAAATTATCAACCCCTTAAAAATGGTCCAATAAATAAAAAGAATATTCATTGTCACCATACTAACCTGATCTGATAAATTCAGGTTTATTACAATCCCAAAGTGCAGATCGAATTGGACCGTCATCTCTCATGAAGGCAAAATCATCCGGGCCTTCTTCTGTGTTGTCCAAATATGGAATCGCATTAGAATGGTAGCTAACGTTACCATCACTCGGAGTAGTAATGTCTTCATCAGAATGACCATCACCATCAGATGAGTGATCATCGTCTGTTTCTATTTGATCTAATGGGATATCACTATCTGACTTATCGGAGTGATCATTAGCTACGTCATTATTGCTCACAATTTGTGTGAGTTGAGTCAACACGGGGTTTTCTTCAAAATCGTTACACCTACATAAATAAATAAAATTAAAATTTAAAAAGATTATATTAACCCCAAGGACAAATTAAAAAATAAAAAATAATCAAAATAACATGCTGATTACAAAATGAAAAATAAAAATAAAGTTATATTATAAAAATAGTGCATGAGAACAAAATAACATGTTGTATTCTTTTTATTTTCCATGAATGAACAATGAAAGACGTTAGTTAGAATTTGCAGTATAATAATTTACATAGTTATCCTGAAAGTTATATTATAAAATAGTACATGAGAACTAAATAATATGTTGTATTCTTGTGATGGTTAAACGCACAAAGACATTGAATAGAACGTAAATGAGAAAGTTTTCATAAAACATCGTTATATTTACCTTTCTGTAAATGACTCTACTTGAGTAGGGTGATATCGAACTATACTCCCGCCATCTAATTCAGTTGTATCTGGAGCACTACTCGGTCCAGGAATATCACAGCTCTGCATAGTCCAACCAAAGTTATGTCGATGAGCTGGACATAAAATCTATTATTGGGTGATATGCATCAGCATCTGCATGCATCGTTGAGCTGGGCATATCTTGATCAAAACGAACCTCTTCCTCATCAACCAACTGGTGATCCACGGGAGTTCGACCCCGTCTATTACCTGATTGGCGTCCTCTACCACGCGCCGCAGGTCTTGGTACATTAGGTCGTTGATGACGAGGCACTTGCATAGTAGGCGGCTCAACATACTCTGCCGGTGGTGTATAATATGGAGCGAAACTCAACATCGTCCCCAGAGAGGCAGCAGCCATGAACTCTGTATTAATGTGGCTAAACATCTCTGCTATTTCCTTCACTTCATTAGACTTGGTTGGATCTTGGATAGTCTGCTGAGCCAACCTGTATGATTCTTCATGTCCTAAAGCCTAAAAAAAAATCGATATTTGATAGTGGTCTAAGACACATATAAAGACATCAAACATCTAATGGAATGTAATGTACGTACCAGTGCCTCATGCCTGCCTGCCATGTGTTGGTATCCTCTATCCACTTTATGCGCAGGATTTCCTATGAAAGTGCGCGAGTGACGTCGATACCAACAAAGATACTCTGATAGTGACTGTGGATCTTGAGTTTCATACTCGGCCTGAATTAAACTATCTCGACGATTTCCCCACAAAAAGTCTGTTTCTGTAAAATATTCTTGATCCTCCACTTTTATAGCATACCGCTTGTCACGTTTGTAATGAAAAGGATAAATCTCTGCACATGGACCCGGAATATGTTGCTTCCTACCAAACTGTCTGAGAACGCGGTCTACCATGTGCCACTCTCGATAGATCCCACAAATAAGGGGAACTTTCGCCATCCAAATATCTCGGCCACGCAGACACCACTCAGGGAGTCTGTTGATGATGGCCTCTGAATAAGGCTGCCACACAAACTACGATAGAAAGAACATAAATTACACATAAGCATAACTATTCAATCAAAACGCCATTAACAACCATAATTATGATAAAATACCTGGCCATCTATTAGGTTGTCCAATACATCCCTACATATGGGTAAAACATCACGTGCCTCATTTTCGTGGGATTTACGATGAGTCCACCTTCGTGCAAGAGCCGTGTGTGGCGGAAGAGCCCTGCATGGTGGCTGCATCGGTATAATGCGCTCCCAAGCCCAAACCTATATTAAAAAATAAAAATAAATACATAAAAACCTTATAACTATCAAATAGGACAACCAAATAAAATTATATAATTTTAAAGGTCACGTACCTGCAATAAGGAAATGAATCCACACACATCCTTTGCTTTCCTCAACGAAGCACGGCATAAACAAGTATACAAATATGACAATGCAACCGCTCCCCAAGCTTGTTCATTCATTGCTCTAAGGTCACGCATATCAAGCAAATAATCTAAATTCAGTAAGTCACCGGACTTATCCGGAAATATCGTGTCGCCACAAAGCCATAGCAAGTACAACCTAACCCGCTGTTGCACATCAATTTCTGGGGTTTGATCTGTAATATCATCTAAGCCTCTAATATATTCAATTAATTTATGTACTTCTAACCTACTAACACCATTAAAACAATCCAGACCGGGTGCCCAACCAGTAAGCTCATGGATCAATTGTTGCCACCCACCAATATCGATATATCTAGCATTAAGATTATTCAAGGGATAACCATCAACAACCAAGCCAAACATGACCTCGATATCTTGTAATGTGATGGTCGCCTCACCTGTACGCAGATGAAAGGTGTGCGTCTCAGGACGCCATCTCTCTATAAGTGCAGTGATGACTGCCCAATCATATGATACACATCCTACCTATATTACTCCCCTAAATCCACACAGGCCAAAGTAGTCAAGGATGCGAGGATGAAAAGGATGACGCCTCACATGCTTCCAAAATTCAGTATCCGCGCGGCGAGGAAACAGGCATCCGGTCGGTCCTCTCAAGGAACCATCCCACACAGCCTCTGATCGATGCTTCTCCTGGAGTGTTAACACATCGTACACTTCTGGCCCCGGATGTACGCATACCCGTGGAAACTCCATACCTTATACAAAAAAAAAATGAAATCCAGATCAAGTTATTTGGAGTAACTCACTATTAAAAAAATATATTGTATAACAATCCATAACAAAATATATTGTATAAAAATCCATAACAAAATATACTGAAGAAATTACAGGTTCTGCAGTCATAAATTACTATGGTAATGCATAAATACATCAAACAAAGCAACATTCACAAAAAGAGAGGAAAAAATTCGATTCTTTGACACATTTCACAATTCTTTTTTCCTGTACCGAAAATGTCATCATCGGTCTATTATTGGCAATATCCAGTTCCACAATGTTTCAACTTGTAAAATGTGGATTGATCCACGTTATACACTATATTTTGTATAACGTGGATCAGTCCACGTTTTACAAACATCCACAACACTAACAAAAATAACACCAACATAACAATTCCTAACAAAATATATTATTTAGTTATTCAGATCTTTTATATATAAGAATCCACAAAAATAACAGTAACATAACAACAAATTTCTTCAAAAGTGCTACTAAACAAATAGGACCTTTTATATAATAATGCTTCTAACAATCATATTTTAAGTTCAAATTAAAATAACACAAAATAACAGAAACGTATTAAATAACACAAATAAAAAATAACAATTAAGATATATAAGACAAACAGATCTATATCTATTATAAATATACAATATTATATGAGTTAGAAAAAATACCTCAATTTAAATAGCAATAATAGATAAAGCTGAAGAAGCTACTTCAAAAATTAGATTGTTTTGCAGGGTTTAAAAAAAATAGAGGAGAAGGAAAAGTAGAAGAAGATAGAGCTTCTGTAATTAATGGAGGAGAATGGAAGATTTTAGCAAGACAACGAAGGGAATGAAGAAGACAACGAAGGGAATGAAGAAGCGGCGGAAGATTTTAGGGGGAGGGAACGAAGGTAAATATTTTAGGGCAAAAGGATCAGTCAAAATATACAATATAACTTGTATAACGTGGACTGATCCACGTTATACAATATAAATTGTATAACGTGGATCAGTCCACGTTCTACAAGTTTTAATTGTATAACGTGGATCAGTCCACGTTATACTTGTAATTTTTTTTTTTTTCGTTTTCGTTTTCTGATAATTTAAAAAAAAAAAATTGGGGTATATCGTGGATCAGCCCACGATATACCCGTTTTGGTATAATAAATTTTTAACGTTCCCTTTTGGTAAAAACCGTGTATTTTTATACCCTTTAGGCTCCGGACCCCACTGAATTACCTGTCTATGTAGTTTTTGCTCAATGTGTTAATCTGTTATATTTAACAGGTTATTATCATTAACTTATGTCTACCAATAATCGGATGGCTAAAGTTTCGGATAGTTGTAATAATAATTTAACTAGACTTGATAACCTAAGCACCTCTACTTTGGATATTAGTATCCCCAGTTAACCACTAGTAATGGTTGTTCACAAAGAAGTCAGTTTCCTTGCTCACCTACTACTTGTTCTTGGTAAGATTTTCCATTGTCCTTTTTCTGTTTTCTTCTTTGATACATACAGAACTACAGAAGTAGTGTTGCTTTTCCTTAATATAGAGCTATATTTGTTGTAGGAATGTTTCTACTTGTAAGCAGCACGGTGGAACATATTCATCCCAAGAAATGTACCAAAGAATGCGGCAATTTTTCTTATGGGATATGCCCACGTTCAGAAGGGAGTCCAAAAAATCCCATATGCACCAACTGTTGTGCAGGCTACAAGGGTTGCCACTATTACAGTGCTGACGGAACTTTTATTTGTGAAGGAAAATCTGACCCCAAAAAGCCAAACGCTTGTCCCTTCAATTGTGATCCAAAAATTGCCTATTCAAAGTGTTCCCTTCGAGAAGGAAAGACGCTAATTAAATCCACCGGATGCACCACCTGTTGCACGGGTTACAAGGGTTGCTATTATTTCGGTCACGATGGCAAGTTTGCCTGTGAAGGAGAAAGTATTGAACCCAACGCTTGTACTTTGAAATGTGACCATAAAGTTGCTTACGTGACTTGCCCATCTTCTAAATTGACCAAGCTTAAGCCAGTTTGCGTCAATTGTTGTACCGCAAAAGCGGGTTGCAAACTCTATGGTCATGGTGGATCTTTACTTTGTACTAGAGAGCTTAACAATCATTAATAATCCTCATAAGGGATCTGATGCTTTCTAATCAATCTATAATTATGCAGTTGTCTATAGATGAAATAAAAGTATGACGATATATGCATTGTCATGCTAATCTCTGTAATGTGGCATTGGAGCTTTTCCACAGCTTGCGCAAGAGATTAATAAAGCATTAGTTTCTTTTAATTACTTCTAAACTCTAGTGTTAGCTAGTTTACTTAATTACTTCACTTTGAGAGTCAAAAGTGCACAAACTTAGTATTGCAATTAATCCAAGTGCACAATTAACACTAAAACGTTGAAGGCCATCAAATCTTTTAACTGGCTTTAATTAACATTTATTTGTATAAAAAGAATTAATTAACGGTTCGGCAAGATTTTAAATGGTAATCGAACTGAATATAGTGAATTAGGAAAATGGAATACAATACCAAGGAGGTTTTTTTTTTTTTTTTGGAGTGAAGTCAATACCCGTTCTTCTAGGAGGATTTGCTTTTGAACACCGTCAACTCCGTTAATGTAATTCATCAACTTGATGCTCTAATCGACTTTCATGCATGCATAATTGCTGAGGGAAATATTCTATATAATCAGTAATTTTATCATTCATTTGCTCACATCCTAGTATTTTATTTTATTTAATCACTCAGCTTTCATAATGAAATCGAATTTCACTCAGCTTTCATAATGAAATCTAATTTTTCTGCTTTTCATTTCACTCCTCTTTGCCACCAACTGTTTGACAAATTCAAGACTTTGCGAAGCAACCAAACCCGAACCCTTACCGGTACATGATTCTAATGGAAATATGTTACGAGCGGGAACTAATTATTATGTCCAACCAATTTACCCAGACGAGGCCTGGGGATTTGAATTAGCCACCATTATCAATCATCACAAGCCATGCCCACTAGGCATAGTTCAAGAAAACCATTACCCTAGCACCCCAGTGTTATTTTCATCAGTGAATCTTAAAAAAGGCATTATTATTCCCTTGTCCACTAACTTTAACTTGTCGTACACAGTGATACTAAGTCCAATGATGTCATCTGGACTATGGGCCCTTACAATCGACGGACCCAAAGCTACTTTTTATTACTCGGTGAAGTGAAAGGAAATCCTGATCGAGAGACAATAAGGAATTGATTTAAGATTGAGGTGTTTGGTGATAATTATAAGATAAGCTATTGTTATTGGCGGATCCAGAATTTTCACTCAGGGTGTTCGGAAAAATAATTGAACCACTTGAGCTAGCCTTTTGCATTTGTTCAGAGTGTTCAAAAGTTAATATATGTACATGAACACAAAAATTTACCCTAAATACATATTGTAATTTTTTGCCCAGGATGTTCACCCAAACACCCTGGGCAATGACTAGATCCGCCCCTGGCTATTGTCCATGGGTGTGCAGGGATTGGAAGGTAATGCGCATGGATGTTGGCGTAATTGAATATAATGGGAAAAAGCGTTTGGGTCTAAGTAGTGTTCCGGTTGAAGTGACGTTTGTGAATGATGCATGAAATTAGTGTTAAAATAGAAGATTTGAACAAATATTGAAGAACTTCGAATGAGGCATTGAGAGAGAAACGAGAGATAGAGAGAGAAAATTCTTTTATTCCCAAATCTGAAAAATGAAATCTGTGTTCTAGAAGGACCCTATGGTCCTTATATATAATGGGCCTTAACCCGGATACAAATAATCAAATGGGCTAACTAATCTGATCTGAGTAAATGGACTGCTAACTAATCTAATCTAATTAAAATGGGCCAGCCCACATTACAAAGTAATTACAATGTATAATCAAATGCCGTGAATGTCACCCCCCCCCCCCCCCCCCCCGCGCGCGCGCGCGCAAGTTGGAGGGGCTGTGAACACCCAACTTGAGTAGGATGGAGTGGTGAGTAAGTCCTGTCAATGGCTTGGTGAACACATCAGCCAACTGAGATGATGTAGATACATGAGACAGCGCAATTAAGCCATCAGCAAGTTTGGTGCGGATAAAATGACAATCCACTTCAATATGCTTGGTACGCTTGTGAAAAACAGGATTCTTGGCGATATGAATGGCAGCCTGGTTGTCACAGAAAACAGGAACAGGCAGAGCAACAACCACACCAAAATCAGAGAGTAAACGTAACAACCAGACTAGTTCAGCTACAACCTTACTCAGGGATCGATACTCAGCTTCGGCAGAAGATAAGGAAACCACAGGCTGTTTCTTGGCCTTCCATGAAATCAAAGAACCACCCAACAAGACACAAAACCCAGTAACAGATCTGCGAGTGTCGGGGCAAGCAGCCCAGTCACTATCACAATAGGCCGAGATGGAAAAAACAGGCTCGTTGGAGAAGAAAACACCAATGTCAGAAGTACCCTTGAGGTACCTAAGGAGGTGAAGGGCTGCCTTCATATGAATGTGAGTAGGATTTTGCAAATACTGACTCAAATGCTGGACAGCGAAGGATTAATCAGGTCTTGTGTGTGTCAAAAAATTAAGCTTTCCCACCAGGCTCCTATAAGAGTCGGGGAAAGCAAGTGCATCACCCACACCAGCCTTAAGTTTGACAGATAAGTCAAGGGGACAGGCAACAGGGCTGGCAATGTCACAATTGTACTCTTGGAGAAGGTCTTGGATGAACTTCTTTTGGTGCAGTAGCAAACCAGACTCAGTATAACAAACTTCAATCCCCAGGAAATAGTTAAGAGTGCCCAAGTCCTTAATCTTAAACTGAGAGTCTAAGAAGGACTTCAAATCAGACAGTTCCTCCAAATCATCACCAGAGAGAATAATATCATCCACATAGACAGCAAGTAAAACAATTGAGGAAGGAGATCGTTTGATAAAGAGGGATTGATCATTAGGAGAATGGGAATAACCCCTAGAGTGAAGAGCCTGAGAAAGCTTGGCATACCATTGTCTAGAGGCTTGTCGGAGCCCATATAAGGACTTTTGAAGATGACAGACAAGAGGGGCAGAACTGCTGGGAGGAGAATCAGTAGTCAGACCAGGAGGCAATTTCATATAAACTTCCTCATCCAGGTCGCCATGCAAAAATTCATTGTTGACATCAAGTTGGAAGAGGGTCCAACCCTTTTTGACAACCACAACAACCAAACACTTAACAGTAGTAAATTTAATGACTGGAGAGAAAGTTTCATTGAAATCGACCCCTTCAACCTGAGTATCACCTCGAACTACCAACCTTGCTTTACATCTTTCTACTGACCCATCAGCTTTGTATTTTATCTTATAAACCCACTTGCAACCAATTGGTTTCTTACCAGCAGGCAAGGGAACTATGGACCAAGTATCATTGGCCTGTAGTGCCTCAAACTCATCCTGCATTGCCTGTTGCCAAGCTGGAACCAAGGCTGTTTGTTTATAAGAGTGGGGTTACAGAGCAACAGAAGCATCTGAGGGACCAGTGGAAGGGGAACTAGAACTAGATCCACAAATAGAAGGAGGCAAATCACAATGAAATTCAGTAAGGTGAGAGGGTAAAGTGTGGGACCTGCTAGACCTCCTCAAGGGAAGAGGGTTGACATTAGAGGAAGGAATGGGAGGATCAGCAGGGACAGATGGTATAATAGGCAGAACAGGTGGATTAGGATAGTGATCTGAAGGCAAAAGGGTAGATAGAGGATGAAAAGTGGAGGGAGAAGAAGCAAAAGGAAAGTGAAATTCATGGAAGGTGACATCTCTGGAAATAAAAGTTAGTTTGGTCACCAAGTTGTAAAGTTTATAACATTTTTTAGAAGTAGGATAGCCAATAAAAACACAAGGGTCAGCTCTAGGTTGAAACTTGTCTCTATGGCATTTAGGGATAGTGGAGAAGCATAAACAACCAAAAGTATTAAAGTGAGAGTAAGAGGGAGGCTGTCCATGTAACAGCTCAAAAGGAGTTTTGTTGTGTTGGAGCTTGGAAGGAAATCTGTTGATAAGATATGTGGCAGTAAGGACACAATCACCCCAGAACCTTAGATGTAATTTAGACTGGAACAGTAGAGCCCTAGAGGTTTCCAACAAATGTCTATGTTTTCTTTCTACAACACCATTTTGTTGTGGTGTGTGAGAACAAGAGGTTTTGGTGTAAAATTCCATGTACAAGAAAGAATTGGCTGGCTGAATTGCTAGAACCTAGCTCCAGGGCATTATCAGTCCTAATGGTATGAACAGAAGCATGAAATTGGGTCTTGACCATAGCTAGGAAGGCTTGAATCAGGGGAAAAGCATTGCTCTTGGACCCCATAAGGTGGGTCCAAGTTGCTCTAGTGAAATCATCAACAATGGTCAAGAAATACTTATGACCAGTGTAGGTTGGAGTGCTGTAAGGACCCCAGGTATCTATGTGAATGAGTTGGAAAGGATGGGTGGTTTTAATAGAGCTATCAGGAAATGGTAGTCTAGACTGCCTAACTAGAGGGCAAATTGAGCAAATGAAAAGCTGTTTAGATGACAATTTATAAGGGAGTTGAGGAATGTCCTTCATCCTAACAAAAGGTACATGACCAAGTCTATTATGCCACAAAATCTCAGTTTTATTCACATCAGGGGGGACATTACAGTCAGACTCACTTAAACTTGAAGGAATAGGAAAGGAAGAGTTACATTGAGAGACATTATTTAAAAGAGAACTACTAGTGTCATTAGGACCAGAATCAGATGCTTGCACAAGCTTGTACAGACCATTTTGCAGCTTACCAATCTCCAGTGGCCTCTTCATTGAAAGGGCCTGTATAATGCATGAGAGTTTGGTAAACAAAACAAAACAATCGAACTGAGATATAAGTTTGGAAACAAAAATTAGGTTGTGTTGGAAGCTAGGTATGTAGAGAACATGATGCAGAGTAAGAGAAAAAAATTTGATGGATCCAGTAGAGGTGACCTTAACTTTGTATCCATTGGGAAGACTAACTAAGTAGGGAATGAACAACTAGAGGTTGAATATCAAAGAGCAAGTCTAAGTTGGATGTCATGTGATCAGTGGCTCCAGAATCTATAATCCAAATGCATTTGTCTACCTTAGTGATCATGCATGCACCATACGAAATGTTGCCTATACAGCTATCTATGGAAGGGACTGTACCAGCAAAGTGAGCAGATGCCAGCAGGCTGGAGTGAGAGTCTGGGGACAGGTGGGTTGATTGCAGTAGATGCATGACTTGATCACACTGTTCCTTGCTCAAACCAGCAAGCATGGAAGCCAAATCATTAAAGGTATCAGAAGAGGAAGTGGACTGAGCAGTTGCAGGACCAGAAATGGTCATCTCTGCATTAGCAGCAACTCTCTTACCCTTGGAGTTAGTGAATTTGAAGTCAGGTGGGTAACCATGTAGCCTGTAACACTTCTCCATTAAATGCCCAGATCTTTTACAGTATTTGCAGAACAGAGAGGACTTGTCTTGGTCAAAGTTAACTCTTGGATTGTATGGTTGTTTACCAGAGTTGGAATTGTAAGTTTGCCTAGGTATAGTAGGGTAAGAACTCTGGGCATTTGGATGAGCATTTGGGTAAGGTGCTCTCTTGTTAAGTGAGACTTGGAAAGAAGAGGAATCAGGTGAGAAGTGAGTAATTGAAGTCACTTGCCTCTGCCTTTCATCCTGAAGTAAGATGTTATAGGCAGTGTCAAGGAAAGGTAATGGTTGGAGCATGAGTAGGTGGCTCCTAACCCCAATGTAAGTATCATTTAGTCCCATGAGAAATTGATAGACTTTGTTTTCCTCATCTTCCTTTTGAAGCCCAGCTTTAGCAGAACATGTGCAAGTGTTGATGTGGTTGGTACATAGAAATTTGAGCTCATCCCACAATTTCTTTAGTTTGTTAAAATATGAGGCAATGTCAAGAGACCCTTGGGTAGTGAAGGCTAGTTCTTTTTTAAGCTCGAAGACCTTAGTCCCACTAGCAGATCCATATCTGGCACATAATTGGGTCCAAATGCTCTCAGCAGTGTCTGAGTATTGTACACTCTCGGCAATGTCTGATGTCAAAGAGCTAGTCATCCAAGATATGACTAAGTTGTTGCATCTATCCCATTGCCTAACATGAGGGGAACCCTCAGGTGGCCTTAGGCAAGAGCCATCAACAAAGCCAAACTTGTTTCTAGCATATAGAGAGATTATCATATTTCTTTTCCAACCCCCAAAACCAGTACCAGAAAAGGGAACTGGTACAAGGGCTATACCAGGGATATCGGAAGAGGACAAGTACATAGGGTTGGTGTAATCTATTGTTGTACTGGTAGCTCCTGTTTGTGCACTAGTGGTTTCAGTCGAGTTGCTAGGGATTACTATCGTGATAAAACGATATAGATGATTACAAAATCACGCAACAACAATTCGAAATGAAAAGGAAGACACAAAAAAAACACGACTCAACAGCATATACCAATCTTCACAATAGCTAAAGAGATGAACAAGAACTGCATATTCATAAGTCGAATCACCAAAATAAGCACAAATCCTTGAACAAATATCAGCACAACTAAGATACTTGAGTAAGGAGCGAATTTACCATCAAAATCCTTCAAAGAAACACGAGAAGGCTGAATCACGGGAGTATGAGCCACAAAACTGAAGAAATCTCGCAAAGATACAGAGCAAACCAGCAAATCGATCTCAAAATTCGAAACCCTAAATGTTCGAACTCGAAATCGCAAATCCCAACGAAATTGCTTCGGGTTAATACCGTTAGGTAAGCTAATACATGGAGAACTAGAATCTGCGCTCTGATACCATGTTAAAATAGGAGATTTGAACAAATATTGAAGAACTTCGAATGAGGCATTGAGAGAGAAACGAGAGATAGAGAGAGAAAATTCTTTTATTCCCAAATCTGAAAAATGAAATCTGTGTTCTAGAAGGACCCTATGGTCCATATATATAATGGGCCTTAACCCGGATACAAATAATCAAATGGGCTAACTTATCTAATCTGAGTAAATGGACTGCTAACTAATCTGATCTAATTAAAATGGGCCAGCCCACATTACAAAGTAATTACAATGTATATTGCAATGTATAATCAAATGTCGTGAACGTCAACAATTAGTCTAAGCAATAATGCACAACTAGTTGTGAATTGTGATAACACTACAAAACAATGGATAATGTGCGGAGGTTAAAAGTCACAATTCGCAGAGGTTTTAGCCTCTTTTAGCAACTAGCGGAGGCTAAAACCTCCGCGAATTGCTACTTTCAACCGCCGTAGATTATCCATTTTTTTTTAGTGAAATTATATAACATAGTCGTATAACTACTTATGCAATTAATAATTAATAAGCCGGTATGGCATGACCTAAATCTGTATTTTTCTCTATGCAACCCATAAAACAATCATGCTTGAAATTTATGCAATTTGAAGTATATCAATTTCTTAAGAGTTACTCCCTGTGTTCCATTTTGAGTACTACTACTTATGTAATTGATCACTAATAAGCCGATGACTTTTCATGGGTGTTTCAGTGTTTGTAAGCAATTGTTGTTCTTGGCCTAAATCTGTAGTTTCCTCTATGCAACCCATAAAATAATCATGCTTGAAATTTATGCAATTTGAAAGTATTTTCTTAGGAATGACTAATGATACTCTATATCACTACATAGGCATAACATTGAAAGAAAATAATAAATTATACGATGGAACAGTGAGCAGAGAATATAATGGAAATGATTTTTTAAGAAAATGGTATGTATTCACAAAGTTAATAACAAAAGAGTGTAATGGAATATTACTCAAATCATAGTATCTCTTATTAAAAAGGATTATTACATAGCTTAATTTGTCTGGGCCGGATACATGGTCTCTAGGTAATCATTTTAGAAACAATAAAAACAGAAGGTACAGTACATCATATAATATTAAGCTGTAAAAATTATCCAAGTTGCTTTCATTCTTGGCAAGATCATTTGTCAAAATAATATTTGAATGAAGATTGTTTGTGTTAGTTAACATATTGATAACTAAGACATATTTTGTTAGAAATAAAGCACGCTTTCGAGAAGGAAATAAAGTGACAAATGATCTAGCCAACAATGAAAGCAACTTGGATAATTTTGACAGCTTAATATTATTTTGGGCAACTTGCATAAATAACTATTTTTTAGAAGCAATTAAGCATTCGTAACTATCTTTTTCATTTTTACAATTCGTAGCTACCATTAGACATTTTCGCTGTATTTGAGTGTATTTGAATACACGGTTCAGTTATATCCAACCTTATCTGATGTCACGTGTATTTGAATGTATTTCAACAAAATTTCAAAATACACTGTGTACATTAAAAATACATGTTCGAACCTACACGGGCAAAGCCTACACCCGATAATCACTCCAGCACGACCGCTTGATGTTGTATCATGTAGCTACGAAATGAAAATGTAGCTACGAAACATAATTGTTGAAAATAGTATTTATTATCCATAAATAGCTCTTAAAAGTAATTATGTCAAGTAATTATTCCTATTATATTTTACAGTCCGTTTCTATCTATGTTGGGATTAAGTTCATTTCTATTGCAACATCCAGCCCAACTTTGAGTTCATTATTTTTGCATTATAATGATAAATAGTTTAAAACAATTACAACATAAAATTGAAGTGCATGATCACAATCAAAACAGAAGTTTATATGACGAGGTTAAATTTAAAGAAAAGTCTCTGAAATTATCCTAAAATATTACAAATAATTATTAAGTCCAACATTAACTCTAAACAGCTCAAGTAAATTTTTTGACTTTATTTCCATTTCTGCCCTTCATGTTTGCAAAAGTTAGAAGTCTCAAGGGGATCCATAGGAAGGCCTTCCAGTGAGAACCAATTGTATTAGACTACTATTTATATTTCCCAGCATACTCATGGTATTAAATATTTAAATGTCCTAATCAATTTTCGCATAAATTTAATTCTAATAATCTGTTGGCATTGGCTCTTGGAATTTTGCTTTACCCTTTAAAACCATTAAAGGAATGTGGATTGCAATCCCATGCCAGGGCACAAGATAACCGGTATGATTTTAAAACAAGTGAATTTATCAGTGGCTCAATTGGTATGATTGAATATATTGGAAACGGAATACAATGCCAAGGAGAAGAAAGAATAAAGTTCAGTGAAGTCAAAATCCGTTTACTTCAATACAATACGATTTGCTAGTGGTGGAAAAGCACTATATAATGACTTATTAGTTAGTTCATTTTGTTCACATCTTTACATTCTTAAATCAGAACTTAACAAACAGTGTAATTTGTAAACATCAACCTGGCAATGAAGTTGATAATTCTGCTTTTCGTTTCGCTTCTCTTTGCCGCTAACTGCTTCACAAATTCAAGATTTTGTGAAGCAGCCGAACCCCCTGCAGTGCGTGACAGTACTGGAAAATTGGTCCGTGCAAGAACTTATTATTTTATTCAACCAGCACATCGAGAAGTCGATGGCTGGGGGTTTCAGCTTGGCCGTACTGGCGGGACGGATAAGCGTTGTCCATTGGGCATAGTTGGACAAGACTATTACAACGGCACTGCAGTACAATTTTTACCGGTAAACTCTAAGAAAGGCGTCATTCGCTTATACACCGACTTAAACATTGATTTCAACACGTATACTGTTTGTGATGGATGGAATACTGTCTGGAAGGTCGGTCAGTATGACCAACCATCCGGACAGTACTTCGTAACACTCGGTGGAGTGAAAGGAAATCCTGGTCGAGAGACGATAAGTAATTGGTTTAAGATTGAGGAGTTTAGTAATAATTACAAGATTAGATATTGTCCATCCGTGTGCGGGGATTGCAAGGTCACGTGCAAAGATGTTGGCATAGTTGAATACAATGGGCAGAAGCGTTTGGCGCTAAGTGATATTCCGGTTCAGGTGAAGTTTGTGAAGCTCGTACAGTAAAGTCTCTCGTGAAAAAGTTTAAGCATGCAAGACTAGTTTGATGACGCCTTTGGTGTGATAATAAAGCAATTTAGATGCGTGGTGTGCGTTTGTATTTCTTTTCTATGAAGTGCCATGTGTGTGTGTATGTATTTCTTTGATAAATAAGTTCTACTATATGTAATAAGTCGATGAGGCCTGATCATTATGGGTGTTTGTGTCTATCTCGTAAACAAATTGTTGGTAATATAATAACAGTTTTATGTCTACTTTTATAGAATCTTCATGAGTTTAATAATAATAATAATACTGACTTAGTATTCCCACCAAAATATAGTAACTCAATGCCTCAAACAAAATATGAGTCCAAAACAACATCTTTCTTCGACAAATTAAACTTCTCTTTTATAACTAAGTTGGGACTTAGTCTTTTTCTTTATTATTATTCTCACCATTCTCTGTTTCCACAACACCAATCTCACTTGTTTATGCACACTATGATATTTTTCTATATCAGGTGCTGAAGAAAGACTTATATATTTATAGGTATAGGGCTTCCGATAGTATTTTCCTAGGATATATACAAATCTCATTCCTACCCCTCCGGCCCACCCCTCATAGTATTCTCGTAGATTACGTACAAATTCTTTTGGGATAATATTTTCAGTTACATACCAAATACAAGAAAATAAGTAAATTTGAGAATAGATTTTCATCCTCTGAATAAAAAGTTGGGGAAAAAAAAATTTACTTGACTATTGAGAAGCTTAGCCTATGTATGGAAAGTTCCCATAATTTTAATGTCTATTCTAAGCTAACAACTAGATAAGCTATAATTGGCCGTCTTACGTAACAACTTGGGCTAGTTTTTAGGGAATTTTACATAAATGACTACACTTTGGGGGTTTAAATTTTGCCATAACTACAGTTTCAATATTTACATTTCGTAGCTACAGTTACCCCGCTGTATTCGAAAAATGGCTCGCTGTATTCATAAAACGGCCTAGCTGTATTCATGAATACAGTGAATAAAAAAATTTCAAAAATTCTTTTAACTGTATTCAAGTCATATGTATTCAACTCAACTGTATTCATGTCAAATGTATTCATCTATAGCTACTTTTACATTGTATTTAAAATCGATTGTATACAAAAAAAAAAAAAAATCCCTTCAAAATACACCCCAAAACACAGAATTTTGCACTAAAAAAATTAATGAATACACTAAAAAACTGAATACAAAGAAATAAATTTCTCTATATTCATTTGTATACACTTCAAAATTCACTGTATTCAACAACAACTAATGAATACACTCAAATACTAAATACAAAAATAAAATTCAACAGATTTGGAGAAGATGATGACCGAAGAAAGAAGGGGAAGGAGCAGTGCCGATAGTGGTGACAGATCTGGAGGAAAAATGAGGTGGTGTGTCTTAATTCGACCCTTTTTAATTGATACATAATGGCTCATTTTGCTCTTCTCCATGTTCTGGTAAGCTTCCCCAACTTCTGTTTCTTTTTCCTCCATCCTTATTTCTTGAGATCCATGTTCTGGTAAGCTTCCCCAACTTCTGTTTCTTTTTCCTCCATCCTTATTTTTTGAGATCGATGTTCTGGTAAGCTTCCCCAACTTCTGTTTCTTTTTCCTCCATCCTTATTTCTTGAGATCGATAAGAAGGGGAAGGAGCTGAGGATGGTGGTGACGTCGGCCATGGTGGTGGCGGTAAGGAGAGAGAAAATGGAAGAGAGAGCAGAAGGGACGTTAGAGAGAGAGAGAGAGAGAGAGAGAGAGAGAGAGAGAGAGAGAGAGAGAGAGAGAGAGAGACAGAGAGAGAGTTGTAGACATTAGAGAGAGGAGGAGGAGGAGAGAGTTCTGTATTTTTACCTTAATAGCTAATAAGTATCATTAACATACAACTTTTAGCTATGGAATGTAATTATTTTAAACTATAGCTACTATATATAAATATGTAGTAGAGATAGTTATGCTATGTAGAATTCCCTAGTTTTTATAGTATTTTAACTTTATTTAGTAGTAGAACTTTCCGTAACTCGTTATAATGTTAACATTTATAATTGAGATTAGCGCTAATTTATTAGCACTCCCAAGTATAGGATTAAAGTTAGCAAAATGTGAGTACCAATCTGTAAAAATATTACCAGTAAATGTTATGCCACAAGATCAGTGTCACGACAACATGAAAGCAAAATAGTGGATTTTCGTTTTTGCTCGAAATAAAGTGATTGTTCATGCCAGATTAGTTATTCTTAAAAGTCCCCTCATTTCAAAATAAATGAATTTTTGAGACTTTTTCTTCGTCCAAAGTAAGTAAATTTTTCAAAATCCAAGAGGTTATTAATTGAATTTTTCCAAAGTTACTCTTTTTTTTAATAGTTTTTCCAAATCCCAACACCCCACTATTTCAACCTTTAAGAAAAGTTTAGGCAAAAAACATCGGGTAATTTTGGCCTTATTCGTCTGCACTTAATGGAGGTATGAATATGACTGGTTCAAAGCTTAATTTATTAAGTGCATTTGTTTATATTAGGGAAAAGGGTCAAATATACCCCTCTACTTTAGTTTAATAATTAAATATACCCTCTGTTAGTCAAAGTAGATAAATATACACCTTCCGTTAGTCAAAGTAGATAAATATACCCCTACCGTTAAGAAAGTACACAAATATACCCCTCAGTTGATAGAATCCCCAATTCCACCATTAATTACCCGATTTAACTTTAAAAAACTCATGCACAACCCACTCCAACCCGCAAATTAAATTCATTCCACGCAAATATACCCACCACCACTGCAACCGACCCAACACAACCACCACCACCGCCACCTATGTACATAGATCATTCAACCACGCATGCCTTTCCAACATCAGGAAATGTTTATTAAAAATATAGTATTATCATGAACAATAAAACACAACATGGACAAAGACATTCAATAAAATGATCAACAGAAGGGTTGAAACTGTGGGCGAAAAATTGGAATTTACATGGACAATTGAGGATAGTACAAAATTTCCAGCCCTTGCATTAATTTTTTTAATCAGATATTATGGATTGTTTTTGATTCAGAGATGAATTCATAAACATGGTAATGGAAAATTTCCATAACAAAAGGACAAATTCATGTCTAACAGGAAAAGAAGTTCATGCACTTTTCACTTATCAGCAAAATGACGAATTTTATCACAAACAAATCTAGGAAATTGAATCTTTCCACTATGCATCTGAAAGATAACATGGCAAGTCTAAGAGGATTATAAATACTACACTAGATTGAAGAGCAACATAAGCTGCCATTTAGCACGTCAGAGATCCAAAGGAAGGAAAAGGACGAAATATGATCAACCAAATGGGGAAGTACTAAACAGTGGTGGCGATGGTGGTGGTGGTTGTGTTGGGTCGGTTGTAGTGGCGGTGGGTATATTTGGATGAAAAGAATTTAATTAGCGGGTAGGGGCGGGTCGGATATGGGTTTTTTAAAGTTAAATCGGGTAATTAATGGTGGAATTGGGGATTCTATCGACTAAGGGGTATATTTGTGTACTTTCTTAACGGAAGGGGCATATTTATCTACTTTGAAGGGGTATATTTATCTATTTTGACTAACGGATTGTATATTTAACTGTTAAACTAAAATAGAGGGGTATATTTGACCCTTTTCCCTTTATATTAAGATCTAAGCACTTATTTGGTCTGAATACGTCTTAATCATTAAGATCATGAACAAAGTCTTAATATCATTAAGAGGTATTTTTATACGAATAATTTTTACCGTCCCTTTATCTACAACCACCAGCTCCACCCCCACCCCCATCCTCACCCTCCCCACCCCACCCCACCCACACTCTAACCCCACCCATGTCACGCCCCGAACTTGGGCCTGGACATAACACGGCACACGGTGCCTGACTACACGTGACTGAGCAAACCAACTGGCTAGCTGAATTAACATGTGATATCAAAACATACGGAATGGCGAAATAAAACTAACATGTGCTGATCTACTAAAAGTCTGAATGAAATAAATCATAGTGCGAAAACACTAATATAAGTCTGAGACATAAACTGTAGCCCAACATGGCTAACGTAAAGTCTCTGACTGACTACAACTGTAGTCTGTGAAGTCTCTAAAGAGTACTAAAATACTGAATGTTTATCGGGACAAGGCCCCCGGCACACCTCGTTTATCAGGACAAGGCCCCCGGCATACCTCACTTACTGAAATATTGTAAAGAATGAAACTATGATAACACCCCGAAAGAGTAGGGGCTCACCAAGCAGCTGATACGCGAATCCTAGCGGGCAGATCCGTCGTCCTATAATTCTGTACCTGCATTGTGAAATGCAGGCCCCGGCAAAAGGGGGCGTCAATGCATTTGAATTTTACTGGCATGTAAAGCAACTGAAAGATGAACTGTAAATGGGGTGCCCGGGAAAGGGCAGCCCAAATCAACAAACAATAATATACCCTAACTGAAACTAAAACTGAACATATTGATAGTTGAACTGAACAAGAGAAGTAAAGTAATAAGTACTCCCTATTCTGAATATGAAGTCACTTGTTTTAACTGAGTTAATAGTTGTTATAGCCCGTATTTTGTACGTTCGGATAATTCAAGATAATGGCGAGAAGTTAAGGGCAAGACTATTTTCCAAAATTATTTTAATGTACAAGTCGTTGCGAAAATTATGGATGTGGGAAATATTGAGAAAGGCTAAGGGTAAAAAGAGAAATTCACAAGATGGCTTATGGTAATATGGCGGAAGGCTAAGGGCAAATTTGGAATTGGGAAAAATAATTTTTCATGAATTCCAAAAAAAAAAAAAAGGGGTTGGGCTTGAACTAAAAGGCCATGTGGCCGTCCAAATTAGTTGGGCCAAAGCCCATATGGATGCTAAATGTGTATAAATAAAATATGGCCCATGGATTATTATTCATCTTCTTTTTATTTCAAGAAACTTGAAGAAGTTTCAAGAAGAGAGAATATATAGTAGTATTCGGCCATGGCTCCAAAAATTGAGCCATGAAAAATTGATCAAGAAAAAATTATTTCTACTAGTATTCCAACCAATTGGAACGTCCTCTTTAACATGGAGTGGTTGTTGGAGCAATAAAATCATTCATTCGTGCAAGTTTACAACCTTAGCCAAGCCAAGAAGTGGAGTGAGAAAGATATGTGTTCAATCCTCTTTTACATATGTTATGGATGGTTTATGCATGTTGTAGTAGGTGGAAATGAATGAAATTTACGAATATGGATATAGGGATTATGGTTGAATAGGGGTAGTGATTGTGTAGATATGATGAATTGATTTTATTTAGCATTTTGATTATTGTGTTGTGGATTCTATGATGTTAAATGAAGATTTAATGGTTGGGAATGAAGTTGTAATCGTTTGCGGATTATGGAAGAAGTTAATGCGATATTAGTATGGTTCCTTATAATTATAAGAATAGAGTTGCTAATGTGTAGGTTGTAGATATAATTCATGAATTTGAAAGTGAGACATGTGTTTGGAAGATTGTAAGTTGGGTTGTTGTAATTGAACTTGAAAGAAAGGAATGTGTTGGTTGGGCTGTTTGGAATGTTGTGCGGGTTGTTGAAGTGTTCTTGAATATTGTTGAATGGTTTCGGATTAGTATTTGAATATGTGAACAATTATGAATTGAATATAAATGGAATGCCGTTGAATTGTGTGACGAAAGTTGTTAATGTTAGAATATATTTTGGATTGATTGTTGAAGTTGCTAGTATGATTGTTGATATTATTGTTGTTGATAATTTGGCCGAGTTGAATTCTCGGGTTTGTTGTTGATAAATTGGCCGAGTTAGATTCTCGGGGATGGTGTATTTACAGGGGAAATGCTGCCGAAATTTCGGCAGATTATAAACGAATTCATTTGAAGGATCCAGACAAGTATATGATGATGAGTCTAATGATTATGTCAATTCTCTTGAATGTAGACTGGCAAGTTTGGACGAATAAGCGTAGCGAATTGGTCGCGGGACAGGTATGTAAGGCTTACCCTTTCTTTCTTTTGGCATGATCTCTATGAAACGAGCAAATGACGTATATTTATGAATTCAAAGAAATTCCTATTCTTAGAGCCACTAGAATGGCTAATACCCTTGATCTCCATAAGCCACTTCATATGGTTTCGATACGTATCCATGATTCCGAAGCTCTATTTGATGAGCTTCCGAGTTTGTTTACGATTCTTATTGGCCTATTGATATGAGTATACTTAGTATGGTTGAGATTATGGCATAATTGGATAATGAGCCAAGTATAAGAGTTCCTGTCCTTAAAAATGGTTCTGTAAGTATTAATGTTTCTAACTTTTGCATACAGTCTTGGATCGGGCCGAACGTTCCTCGGCAGTAATATATTATATTCATGGATCGGGCTGCACGTTCCACAGCAATATATTTATGGATCGGGCTGCACGTTCCGCAACAATACACTGTATGATGTTCTATGAGTATGCATGCATGAATCGGTTATATGTATATATGATGTCGGCATATTGACTTGATCCCTAACGATATTCGAAGGGTGCCTAACATGATTGTTGCTTTGATTTTCCAAAAATGGCTTCTGAAACGTTTGTAGAAAGTTCTGTACTTCAAATGCTCATAACTTTCTTATACTAAATCTGATTGATCTGAAACTTGTTCTGAGCCTTCAGGTGTCGGTAAGTATACTTGTCTATCGAGTCTTGTTTTGTGTGCATATGGTTTCGCACTACTCTGTTCGTGCAAGCCTTAGTATGTCCTTCACTGAGCCCGGGCCAGGATATGTTCCCGTGCGTACTTCTCTGCATTATTCACCGCGTCCCTCTCACTTGCGGGCCGGGGCACGATATATATGATATGATGACATGATGATATGATGACGGGGCGGTGGCCAGGATGGCATATGATGATTCTATTCACTTCGTCCCGCAAAAGAGGGCTGGGGCACGTTATATGCATACATGATATATGATTTACCGCGCCCCTCACTGGAGGGTCGGGGCACGTTATATGCATATATGATATATGATTCTGACATGCATGATCCGTGTTTGGAAAGTAAGCTCTTTTGGCACTCTGGATGATTCACTTATTTTCTGTATTTCTTCTGACATACGACATCGGTATACACGATTGTGTCTGGAAGGTAAACATTTTGGTATTCTGGATAATGTACCTACTCTGGTACTGGTTTTTTTATCGGTTATGGTTCTGTCTTCTGTATTTCATGCCTTACATACTCGGTACATATTCCGTACTGACCCCCTTTCTTCGGGGGCTGCGTTTCATGCCACGCAGGTACACCCAGATGAGTAAAGGACATTGCTAGAAGATGCTTCAGCTGGATTGGCAACTCCATTTGCTCCTGGAGTGTTGCCGAGTCAGAGTATGTGTGCTATGAAGTTTTGTTCGAAGTTAGAGACTTTGCAGACAGAGTCGTGGGTATTGGTTGTCAGTTCTGTAAGCGGCTCCATCAGCCGATGTGTCATTGTGTTATGATATAAGTTCTATATGATTACAGATTTTGTTTGATTTGAAAGCAACGAAAAAGAATATTTCTGAAAGTTGTGCTATGCGTTTCATCTTCATTTGATTTAAAAGTCCAAAAGATTATGTATGTAATAAGAGTCAGCGGGTTCACTCGGCTCCGAGTATGGGGTCGGGTGCCCATCACACCCTAGCGGGATTAGGGTGTGACAATAGTATGGTGCCTCGGCCCAATATAAATGCACAAATCGGTACACCTGTTTCTATCTCTATTGGGATTTAGTTCCTTTCTATTGCAATATTCAGCCCAACTTTGAGTACCATAATTTTTTTTCTTTTTTGTACATTAATGATAAACAGTTTAAAATAATTATTACATAAAATTGAAGTGTGTGTGATCACAATCAAAAGAGAAGTTTATATTACGAAGTTAAGTTTAAAGAAAAGTCTCTGAAATTATCCTAAAGTTTTACAAATAATTATTAAGTCCGACATTAACTCTAAACTGCTCAAGTCCTGGTGAGTTCGATTTCGTGCAATTTTTGTAACTTTAAAGTAAAAATTTTGACGTTATTTCCATTTCTGCCCATCATGTTTGCAAAAGTTAGGTGTCTCCTAGGGGATCCATAGGAAGAGCGTTCCAGTGAGAACTAATTTTATTAGACTACTATTTATACTTCCCAGCATACTCATTGTATTAAATATTTAAATGTCCTAATCAATTTTCGCACAAATTTAATTCTAATAATCTACTGGCATTGGCTCTTGGAATTTTGCTTTACCCTTTAATACCATTAAAGAAATGTGGATTGCAATCCCAGGGCACAAGACAACCGGTATGATTTTAAAACAAATGAATTTATCAGTGGCTCAGTTGGTATGATTGAATATATTGGAAACGGAATACAATGCCAAGGAGAAGAAAGAATAAAGTTCAGTGAAGTCAAAATCCGTTTACTTCAATACAATTCGATTTGCTAGTGGTGGAAAAGCACTATATAATGACTTATTATTTAGTTCATTTTGTTCACATCTTTACATTCTTAAATCAGAACTTAACAAACAGCGTAATTTGTAAACATCAACCTGGCAATGAAGTTGATAATTCTGCTTTTCGTTTCGCTTCTCTTTGCCGCTAACTGCTTCACAAATTCAAGATTTTGTGAAGCAGCCGAACCCCCTGCAGTGCGTGACAGTACTGGAAAATTGGTCCGTGCAAGAACTTATTATTTTATTCAACTAGCACATCGAGAAGTCGATGGCTGGGGGTTTCAGCTTGGCCGTACTGGCGGGACGGATAAGCGTTGTCCATTGGGCATAGTTGGACAAGACTATTACAACGGCACTGCAGTACAATTTTTACCGGTAAACTCTAAGAAAGGCGTCATTCGCTTATACACCGACTTGAACATTGATTTCAACACGTATACAGTTTGTGATGGATGGAATACTGTCTGGAAGGTCGGTCAGTACGATCGACCATCCGGACAGTACTTTGTAACACTCGGTGGAGTGAAAGGAAATCCTGGTCGAGAGATGATAAGTAATTGGTTTAAGATTGAGGAGTTTAGTAATAATTACAAGATTAGATATTGTCCATCGGTGTGCGGGGATTGCAAGGTCACGTGCAAAGATGTTGGCATAGTTGAATACAATGGGCAGAAGCGTTTGGCGCTAAGTGATATTCCGATTCAGGTGAAGTTTGTGAAGCTCGTACAGTAAAGTCTCTCATGGAAAAGTTTAAGCATGCAAGACTAGTTTGATGACGCCTTTGTTGTGATAATAAAGCAATTTAGATGCGTGGTGTGTGTTTGTATTTCTTTTCTATGAAGTGCCATGTGTATGTGTATGTATTTCTTTGATAAATAAGTTCTACTATATGTAATAAGCCGAAGAGGCCTGATCATTATGGGTGTTTGTGTCTATCTCGTAAACAAATTGTTGGTAATATAATAACAGTTTTATGTCTACTTTTATAGAATCTTCATGAGTTTAATAATCATAATTCTGACTTAGTATTCCCACCAAAATATAGCAACTCAATGCCTCAAACAAAATATGAGTCCAAAACAACATCTTTCTTCGACAAATTAAACTTCTCTTTTATAACTAAGTTGGGACTTAAACTTTTTCTTTATTATTCTCACCATTCTCTGTTTCCACAACACCAATCTCACTTGTTTATGCACACTATGATTTCTATATCAGGTGCTGAAGAAAGACTTTTATATTTATAGGTATAGGGCTTCCGATAGTATTTTCCTAGAATATATACAAATCTCATTCCTACCGGCCCACCCCTCATAGTATTCTCGTAGATTACATACAAATTCTTTTGGGATAATATTTTGAGTTACATAACAAATACAAGAAAATAAGTAAATTTGAGAATAGATTTTCATCCTCTGAATAAAAATTTGAAAAAAAAAAATTGACTTGACTATTGAGAAGCTTAGCCTATGTATGGAAAGTTCCCATAATTTTAATGTCTATTCAAAGCTAACAACTAGATAAGCTATAATTGGCCGTCTTACATAACAACTTGGGCTAGTTTTTGTAGTATTTTAACTTTATTTAGTAGTAGAACTTTCCGTAACTCGTTATAATGTTAACATTTATAATTGAGATTAGCGCTAATTTATTAGCACTCCCAAGTATAGGATTAAAGTTAGCAAAATGTGAGTACTAATCTGTAAAAATATTACTAGTAAATGTGATGCCACAAGATCAGCGTCACGACAACATTAAAGCAAAATAGTGGACTTTCGTTTTTGCTGGAAATAAAGTGATTGTTCATGCCAGATTAGTTATTCTTAAAAGTCCCCTCATTTCAAAATAAATGAATTTTTGAGACTTTTTCTTCGTCCAAAGTAAGTAACAACAACAACAACATACCCAGTTGGATCCAAAGTAAGTAAATTTTTCAAAATCCAAGAGGTTATTAATTGAATTTTTCCAAAGTTACTCTTCTTTTTAATAGTTTTTCCAAATCCCAACACCCCACTATTTCAACCTTTAAGAAAAGTTTAGGCAAAAGACATCGGGTAATTTAGGCCTTATTCGTCTGCACTTAATGGAGGTCTGAATATGACTGGTTCAGAGCTTAATTTATTAAGTGCATTTGTTTATATTAGGGAAAAGGGTCAGATATACCCCTCTACTTTAGTTTAATAGTTAAATATACCCTCCGTTAGTCAAAGTAGATAAATATACCCCTTCCGTTAGTCAAAGTAGATAAATATACCCCTTCCGTTAAAAAAGTACACAAATATACCCCTCAGTTAATAGAATCCCCAATTCCACCATTAAATACCCGATTCAACTTTAAAAAACTCATGCCCAACCCACCCCAACCCGCAAATTAAATTCATTCCATGCAAATATACCCACCACCACTGCAACCGACCCAACACAACCACCACCACCGCCACCTATGTACATATATCATTCAAACACGCATGCCTTTCCAACATCGGGAAATGTTTATTAAAAATATAGTATTAACATGAATAATAAGACACAACATGGACAAAGACATTCAATAAAATGATCAACAGAAGGGATGAAACTGTGGGCGAAAATTGGAATTTACATGGACAATTGAGGATAGTACAAAATTTCCAGCCCTTCGCATTAATTTTTTTAATCAGATATTATGGAAATTTTTTGATTCAAAGATGAATTCATAAACATGGAAATGGAAAATTTCCAAAACAAAAGGACAAATTCATGTCTAACGGGAAAAGAAGTTCATGCACTTATCACTTATTAGCAACATGACGAATTTTATCACAGACAAATCTAGGAAATTGAATCTTTCCACTATGCATCTGAAAGATAACATGGCAAGTCTAGAGGATTATAAATACTACACCAGATTGAAGAGCAACATAAGCTGCCATTTAGCACGTCAAAGATCCAAAGGAAGGAAAAGGACGAAATATGATCAACCAAAGGGGGAAGTACTAAACAGTGGTGGCGATGGTGGTGGTGGTTGTGTTGGGTCGGTTGTAGTGGCGGTGGGTATATTTGGATGAAAAGAATTTAATTTGCGGGTAGGGGCGGGTTGGACATGGGTTTTTTAAAGTTAAATCGGGTAATTAATGGTGGAATTGGGGATTCTATCAACTGAGGGGTATATTTGTGTACTTTCTTAACGGAAGGGGTATATTTATCTACTTTGACTAACGGAAGGGGTATATTTATCTATTTTGACTAACGGAAGGTATATTTAACTGTTAAACTAAAGTAGAGGGGTATATTTGACCCTTTTCCCTTTATATTAAGATCTAAGCAATTATTTGGTCTGAATACGTCTTAATCATTAAGATCTTAAACAAAGTCTTAATATAATTAAGAGGTTTTTTTGTACGAATAATTTTTACCGTCCCTTTATCTACAACCACCAGCTCCACCCCCACCCCCACCCACACTCTAACCCCACCCACGTCACGCCCCGAACTTGGGCCTGGACGTAACACGGCACTCGGTGCCTGACTACACGTGACTAAGCAAACCAACTGGCTAGCTGAATTAACATGTGATATCAAAACATACGGAATGGCGAAATAAAACTAACATGTGCTGATCTACTAAAAGCCTGAATGAAATAAATCATCGTGCGAAAACACTGATATAAGTCTGAGACATAAACTGTAGCCCAACATGGCTAACATAAAGTCTCTGACTGACTACAACTATAGTCTGTGATGTCTCTAAAGAGTACTGAAATACTTAATGTTTATCGGGACAAGGCCCCCCCCGGCATACCTCTTTTATCGGGACAAGGCCCCCGGCATACCTCGTTTTTCGGGACAAGGCCCCCGGCATACCTCATTGAGTGAATTATTTTAAAGACTGAAACTATGATAACGCCCCGCGCGAAAGAGTAGGGGCTCACCAAGCAGTTGATACGCGAATCCTAGCGGGCAGATCCGTCGTCCTATAATTCTGTACCTGCATTGTGAAATGCAGGCCCCAGGCAAAAGGGGCGTCAGTGCATTTGAATTATATTGTAATTTGAATTATACTAGCATGTAAAGCAACTGAAAGATGAACTGTAGATGGGGTGCTCGGGAAAGGACATCCCAAATCAACAAACAGATAATATACCCTAACTGAAACTAAAACTGAACAGATTGATAGTTGAATTGAACAAGAGAAGTAAAGTAATAAGTACTCCCTATTCTGAATATGAAGTCACTTGTTTTAACTGAGTTAATAGTATGACGTCTCGGCCCAATATAAATGCACAAATCAGTATACCCGTTTCTATCTATATTGGGATTTAGTTCCTTTCTATTGTAATATTCAGCCCAACTTTGAGTACCATGATTTTTTTTTCTTTTTTGTACATTAATGATAAACAGTTTAAAATAATTACTACATAAAATTGAAGTGTGTGTGTGTGATCACAATCAAAAGAGAAGTTTATATTACGAAGTTAAGTTTAAAGAAAAGTCTCTGAAATTATCCTAAAGTTTTACAAATAATTATTAAGTCCGACATTAACTCTAAACTGCTCAAGTCCTGGTGAGTTCGATTTCGTGCAATTTTTGTAACTTTAAAGAAAATGTTTTGACGTTATTTCCGTTTCTGCCCCTCATGTTTGCAATAGTTAGGTGTCTCCTAGGGGATCCACAGGAAGGGCGTTCCAGTGAGAACTAATTGTATTAGACTACTATTTATATTTCCCAGCATACTCATTGTATTAAATATTTAAATGTCCTAATCAATTTTCGCACAAATTTAATTCTAATAATCTACTGGCATTGGCTCTTGGAATTTTGCTTTACCCTTTAATACCATTAAAGAAATGTGGATTGCAATCCCAGGGCACTAGACAACCGGTAAGAATTTAAAACAAATGAATTTATCAGTGGCTCAATTGGTATGATTGAATATATTGGAAACTGAATACAATGCCAAGGATAAGAAAGAATAAAGTTCAGTGAAGTCAAAATCCGTTTACTTCAATAAAATTCGATTTGCTAGTGGTGAAAAAGCACTATATAATGACATATTATTTATTTCATTTTGCTCACATCTTTACATTCTTAAATCAGAACTTAACAAACAGTGTAATTTGTAAACATCAACCTGGCAATGAAGTTGATAATTCTGTTTTTCATTTCGCTTCTCTTTGCCACTAACTGCTTCACAAATTCAAGATTTTGTGAAGCAGCCGAACCCCCTGCAGTGCGTGACAGTACTGGAAAATTGGTCCGTGCAACAACTTATTATTTTATTCAACCAGTACATCGAGAAGTCGATGGCTGGGGGTTTCAGCTTGGCCGTACTGGCGGGAGGGATGAGCGTTGTCCATTGGGCATAGTTGGACAAGACTATTACAACGGCACTGCAGTACAATTTTTACCGGTAAACTCTAAGAAAGGCGTCATTCGCTTATACACCGACTTAAACATTGATTTCAACACGTATACGCTTTGTGATGGGTGGAATACTGTCTGGAAGGTCGGTCAGTACGACCGACCATCCGGACAGTACTTCGTAACACTCGGTGGAGTGAAAGGAAATCCTGGTCGAGAGACGATAAGTAATTGGTTTAAGATTGAGGAGTTTAGTAATAATTACAAGATTACGTATTGTCCATCGGTGTGCAGGGATTGCAAGGTCATGTGCAGAGATGTTGGCATAGTTGAATACAATGGGCAAAAGCGTTTGGCGCTAAGTGATATTCCGCTTCAGGTGAAGTTTGTGAAGGTCTTACAGTGAGAGTAAAGTCTCTAATGAAAAAGTTTTGAGTATGCAGGACTGGTTTGACGACACCGTTGTTGTGATAATAATGCATGCTTGGTGTGTGTTTGTATTTCTTTTCTATGAAGTGCCGTGTGTGTGTGTATGTATTTCTTTGATAGATAAGTTCTACTTTATGTAATAAGCCGATAAGGCATGATCATTATGGGTGTTTATATCTATCTCATAAACAAATTGTTGGTAAATTGCGATGTACGTTCTTTTTAAAGAGATTCGTGTCGACTTTTATAAAATCTTCATGAGTCTAATAATAATAATAATTCTGATTTATATATTATTCCCACAAAAATATAGTAACTCAATGCCTCAAACAACATACAGACTAGTTGTTGAGTCCAAAACTTCACCAAGAACACTTTCTTTCAACAAATTAAACTTCTCTTTTATAACTAAGTCGGGACTTAGACTTTTTCTTTATTCTCACCATTCTCTTTTTCCGCAACACCAATCTCACTTGTTTATGCACACTATGATATTTTTCTATATCGCATGGAGAAGAAAGAGTTATATTTATAGGTATAGGGCTTCCCATAGTATTTTCCCGGAATATATACCCCTCCGGCCCACCTCTCATAGTATTTTTGTAGATTACACACAAATTCTTTTGGGATAATATTTTCGGTTACGCACCAAACATAAGAAAATAAGTAAACTTGAGAATAGATTTTCACCTTTGAATAAAAGGTGAATCGAGGCAAAAAAAAAATGACTTGACTATTGAGAAGCTTAGCCTATGTACGGAAAGTTCCCATAATTTTAATATTTCTATTCAAAGATTACAACTAGATAGCTATAATTGGCCGTCTAGATAACAACTTGGGCTAGTTTTTATAGTCAGTATTTTAACTTTATTTAGTAGTAGAACTTTCTGTAACTCGTTATAATGTTAACATTTATAAATGAGGTTAGCGTTGATTTATTAGCATTCCCAAATATAGGGTTAAAGTTAGCAAAATGTGAGTACTAATCTGTAAAAATATTACTATTAAATGTTATGCCACAAGATCAGTGTCACAAGAACAAGAAAGCAAAATAGCGGACTTTCTTTTTCGCTGGAACTAAAGTGATTGTTCATGCCAGATTAGTTATTCTTAATACTCCCTCCGTTCAAAAAAAAAAAAGGAATTTTTGAGACTTTTTCTTCGTCCAAAATAAGTAAATTTTTCAAAGTTCAAGAGGTTATAATTAATGGAATTTTCCAAAGTTGCTCTAGTTTTTGCAAATCCCAAAACTCCACTATTTCAACCTTTAAGAAAAGTTTAGACATCGGGTAATTTAGGTCTCATTCGTCTGCACTTAATGGAGGTCTGAATATGACTAGTTCAAAGCTTAAGTTATTAAATGCATTTATTTATATTAAGATCTAAGCACTTACTTAGTATGAATACGTCTTAATCATTAAGATCTTGAACAAAGTGTTCATATCATTAAGAGGTATTTTTGTGCGAATAATTTTTACCGTCCCTTTATCTACAACCACCCGCTCGACCCCCACCCTCACCCTCCCCACCCCACCCACCCTCTAACCCAATCCATGTCACGCCCCGAACCTGGGCCTGGACGTAACACGTCACACGGTGCCTGACTACACGTGACCGAGCAAACCAACTGGCTGGTTGAATCAACATGTGATATCAAAACATACGGAATGGGGAAATAAAACTAACACGTGCTAATCTACTAATTAAAAGTCTGAATGAAATAAATCATAGTGCGAAAACACTAATATAAGTTTGAGACATAAACTGTAGCCTAACATGGCTAACATAAATGTCTTTGACTGACTGCAACTATAGTCTATTAAGTCTCTAAAGAGTACTGAAATACTGAATGTTTACTGGGACAAGGCCCCCGATATACCTCACTGAATGAAATACTTTAAAGAATGAAAATATGATAATGCCCTGAAAGAGTTGGGGCTCGCCAAGCAGTTGATATGCCAATCCTAGCGGGCAGATCCGTCATTATGTAAATCTGTACCTGCATCGTGAAATGGAGGCCCCCGGCAAAAGGAATGTCAGTACATTTGAATTGTACTGGTATGTAAAGCAACTGAAAGATGAACTGTAAATGGGGTGCTCGGGAAGGGGCATCCCAAATCAACAAACAGATAATATACTGTAACTGAAACTGAAACTGAACATAGTGATAGTTGAACTGAACAAGATAAGTAAAGTAATAAGTGCTCCCTATTCTGAATATGAAATCACTTGTATTAATTGAGTTAATAGTATGGTGCCTTGGCCCTATATAAGTGCACAAATCGGTACACCCGTTTCTATCTATATTGGGATTAAGTTCCTTTCTATTGCATTATCCAGCCCAACTTTGAGTACCATGATAAATTTTTTTATTTTTTTTTACATTAATGATAAATAGTTTAAAATAGTTACTACGTAAAATTGAAGTGTGTGTGTGATCACTATCAAAAGAGAAGTTTATATTACTGTTGACACCCAATTTTGTCCCACCTTTCCTTCAAAATACCTATTTTTCACTTCTAATATTTTTGCAACTTTAAAAAATAATTATTTGCATTTTTTACTATAATTAGCTTATTAATACCGGCATTTCATTATCCTGTCATTATCTTTTACTACTGTCATTACTACCATTATTATTATTACTATTATTATCATTATTATTAAGTTATTATTATTATTATTATTGATTATTATTATATTTACCATTATCATTATTATTATTATTATTATGGTCATTACAACAAATAGTACCATTGTTATTATTAGCAGTATTATTACCGCTATTCACTCGCTACTATTATTTAGTATTATTAAAATGTGCATTTCAATGTTTTACCCACTTCCGCATACACATCGCATTTTATTTCGCGCATTTTAATGACAACGTTTATTTATTGTTAAAATATTATTGCACGGCTATTGCAACATCATATCATTTTATTACCCGAGTCCTAATAATCACACATTTTGTATTAAGTAATATTTTGTCACCCTCAGTATATCGTTAATTAAAATGGGTCTTTTATTCAAATTTAGAAGCCAAACTATTTCTTGCACTCAGTCCGTATTTTGATTTATCGGATTCCAAATCAAAGTCCAATCAACTCATAAATATTTTTTGACCAGCCTATATTTTGACCCAAATTTTAGACCAGTCCATATTTAAATTTATTAGCCCATTCTTTTAATACCCGGTCTAAAAATCGACCCAGTCCACAAATGGACCGGGTCCGATCCATTTTATTCTCATTTTCCTTTTCACCTCCGCCTCCTCTTCTCTTCTCCTCTTTCCCTTTACCCCTAAAACCCTAGCCGCCGCACACGCTCCCCCCCTTCATCTCTCTTCTCCCTCTCTGCTCTCCCATGCCTTCCCCACGTTTCCTCTGACACTTCCATTTTCTCGTGTTCTCCATCCCTTGTTCTCCATCCCTCTGTTCCACTGAACTTCCACACGTTGTCACCACCCCCCATCTTCTCCTGCTCCCCACGCTCACTGCTACCAAATTCCCCCAGTTCCCCACGCGTATCTATTTTTATTCAACACAGTGCAAAGCAAACGAGAGAAATTCCCTTATAAATAGGAGTTTCGAAATAAGGAAAGGGAGATCGGAAAAAAAAAAAAATCAAGTTCGGGAATTGCAAGAAACCCCTTTAAGGATATTAAGCTTCTAGAACCCGAAAATCCCTTGAAAAGAACAAGGGAGAGATCCCCCTAAGAAATATTATTCATGGCTGCTTCGAATCCGTAAAAAATAGGAGTTATTTCAATCCCTTTTGAATACCCGAAAATACAAAGTCTTTAATCGCTCAAATTCCCTTTTAATATTAGTTTCAGTTTCCTGGATATTACCTCAAAAAATAATAAATCCATCCTGTTTTTGCTCGTTCGAGTTTGAGTACCGAGAGCTCGGAGTTTGTGTTATTTCGAGGTAGATTGGAGGCTCGAGGCTCCACTTCGCTGCACCTGCAAAAGGTCAGTAATCTTCCTTCTATTTAATTCTTTCTACATTTTATTTTTTTTATTACTTGTTATGTGTTATGTGTTTAGCTTAAGCATGTTGATTAGTTTATGTTAGTAGGATGATCTGTTTGTGTATTAGTTTTGGACTTGTTTAGCTCTTATGTAATTTGCTAGCCCTGTTCTTTTTACGCTGAATCAGTAGTTAAAGCATTTTGATATGTTAGTAAATTAGTTAGATAATGTCAATTATGTATTTAAGCCTATCTTATGTGATTTATGTAGTTTTATGCGTGGAAATGCCTTAGTCTAGCCTGAAACGTATGGGCAAGGTCTGTTGAGCATGTTTTAGGTTTTAGTTTAGCTTGTTTTAATTGAATATGTCTTAAGTATTACGTTGGTCCGGTATATTTAAGGTAGGAATATATGATATGTTAGTTTAGTTGATTTATGTGTTGCTTCGGTTAAAATAGATTAGTGAACTGCTGTGTAGTAAGATCTAAGTATTACGGTCCTGAATCAGGCTGTTATGTGTATATTTGTCTATGTTCTGCCTGCCACTTTCCCAAGCACGTGATATAATCCTATTTATAATCTTGTTAGCTTATTTATTGTGCTAAATATAGAAATATAGTTTGGTTAAATGATAAAGAGATGCTATAAATAACTCAAGTGTGTTGTTGTTAAGTGCATGTTCAGACTCTCCTTTGTCAAGATGACTATGTTTGAATGTGTAATCCCTGCCTTATAACACTACCAATTAGTCTGAACCTCATCATGTTTGTTTTGTTGACTTAAGCACTACCAAGAAAGCCATGGTTGATCCTTGCATATTAGCTAAAACATGGGTTTGCTTAGCTCTCTCTACTATGGCACTGTTTTAATGTCACACTTTGCTATGGTCTAGAAATATGAAAATCATATTAATATAGTTGGTTTCCCTGTGATTGGCTATCTTGTTGCCTTTTTATGCTTAATTTTCACTAATGTGTATTGTAACTGCTCAACCTGATGTGAGCATGCTATGCAGTATATAAGCTCATATATTTGCCTACCTGCTATCTGACCTAGACTAATGTATAAGCTGGAATGGACATTTAAAGCATGCCGATACTTGTTTAAGTCATCTTCAAGGTTATTTATGGCTTATGGTGTGTAATATGCTAGAGTAATGTATCTGAGATATGTTGTTTGAACCCATTATTGCTTGCAAGGTGCCTAGTTGACTCTACGACAACACCTTTATGCCTGCTAAACTTAAAATTGCACCTTTTGAGGGTGAAATGTCACGTGACTTGAGTTATTAAAGTAACCAAGACCTTTGTATGCTCCCTTAAATGACTCTGTTTAAACCGTGTGGCCTATGTTATCAACTTGTTGTTTGTTTTGGTATCTACAATCTCAGAATATTTTTTCTTTTTTGGGTCAAAAGCTTTTAAATTCAATCCCGGCTATTTAAAACTGTGTGGGCATTCTGTTGAAGCTTGTGATCAATAGTTGAAACTCTTTATTGAGGAAACATGCAGTTGTGTGTTTTCTGGTCTGAGACTCAATTCAATGCCTTTTCCTCTTTTATATGTTGACTAAAGAAGAGTTGTACTAAGAGACCCTTTTTCCCAAATCTGTCATTGAGAATGTAGTTTTGACAGAGTTAATTTAAGACTGTAAGAAGTATAATCTTATCTGTTTGATCAATGAACGTAGGAGTCAGAGTTATAGAAGTCTATGCTAAAACCATGTTGACCTTATCTGTGGCAATGAATATGAATTCAAGGACTTGTGGTTGTGATGTCTAATGTGTTGGAATATTAGTTGCATGTTAAGAGTGTTACTTAATCTTGTCCAGTTTCATACCTGTCAACTCATTTTTTTTAGTTGTTTGGAAGCTGCTGATATATTAACTAGACTGTTATACTTAGTAAGTATACTTTGGAATATTGGTTTGCTGTTTTCTTGCCCTCAAACTGTCTCGAGAAAGGTTCAAGAGGGTAGGATCAGATCTGTGTGAAATTTGGGTTTATTTGAATTCATATATGTTAGTGTATTTAATACATCCCTATCCATATGACTGTGCATGTACGAAATATACTTAAATATACATAGTACATATATAATCCATGGAATTTGCTTTGAATTTGTATCTTTACATGTTTAAGCCTTATTGATCGTATACTAATCTGTCTTTTCTTTTGTTTATGCATGACCATCGCATATGAGTCCTAGGGACTCGTTCTTCTTCCGCATTTGGCGTTGGGCTAAAAGCCCAACATGACTCCTCTCGTATCCACCCCCACAGCAGCCATGAAAGTTTGTTATTGGGCCGAAGCCCAACAGCAGCTCCTTGAACGCAGCATTAAAAAATGTGAGCTGAGCCCACTCCTACTAGCAGCCCAACCAGCAGTCCGAAAGTGGGCTGAGCCCATTTTGATATTATTTTCTCCCTTATTTCATTTTCTATGCATTTGATTTGTATTTGTGCAACTAACATTTTATTTGTTTGTTTCCTTAGCTAAATGAACCTTAGTAGATTAGTATAGAATTCAGTGTTAGTAAGGGGTAGTTAATTTAAGGAAAAACTAATAATTAATTCCACAAGTTTCATTTTTCCCTTTATATTAAAGTTACTTATAGTATTTATAATATTCACTTTTAGAATAATGGATTTTCAATAGCGTAAAATTCACATTTTTCCGAGTTAAAGGAATCATATTTCATTATCTTGGGAATTCTAATACCACTAATACGCAAGCATAACCTCAAAATATATTTTATAAATAACCTTTTAAATTTTGAGTCAATTACGCATATTTTAGCATAGTTAATAAAAGGATAAAGAAAGCTCACATAAGCTGTTTTTTTTTTTATAGTTCGTTTATGCTCTTAAATCGCGAAATCAATTAATGTCTTGCCATTTGAGTCGTTTCAAACATTTATTAAAGCATTGCATAAACTCGCGTTTCATTCTATTTATATATTTTATGCAAATTTTATTTTAAATAGCATTATTACCTAAAGTCTTTGCAACATTTATAAGTTTATTTTAATGGCTTTTTTTTTGAAGTTTTCTTTTATGCAAATTATTATATTTTCTATATATCTTATTCTAAATGGCATTTAAAATTTACTTTTATGCAAATCATTATATTTTCTCTGAATCTTATCTTAAGCAGCATTCTTACATTTTTCTTAAAAACCTTAGCAACATTTCTTAGCTCTTTTCTTAAAAATTCAGACATCTTATTTAGCATTAATTAATTAACCTAAGTTTGGCCGGATAACCGTATTTGACGGATTCTAAAGGATGCCTAACCCCTTCCCTTTAGGATGATATAGAACCCTTACCTAGAATCACACTGATTAAGCAGGCTATTAACGGAGGTTTAATTAGCTTTACCTTAGTTAATAATCAGGTGTCCTAATTCACCGTAAAATCAATTAGGTGGCGACTCCTTAAAAATAAAACAAATAGGAATCTTCAATATGTTGTACTCCGCTTCAACCCGGTTAAAATGGGGTATAACAATTACGAAGTTAAGTTTAAAGAAAAGTCCCTTATCCTAAAGTTTTACAAATAATTAATAAGTCCGACATCAACTCTAAACTGCTCAAGTCCTAGTGAGTTCGCTTTCGTGCAATTTTTGTAACTTTAAAGTAAATTTCTTGACGTTATTTCCATTTATGCCCCTCATGTTTGCAAAAGTTAGTAGTAGAACATCCGTAACTCGTTATAATGTTAACATTTATAAATGAGGTTAGCGCCAATTTATTAGCATTCCCAAGTATAGGATTAAAGTTAGCAAAATGTGAGTACTAATCTGTAAAAACATTAGTAAATGTTATGCCACAGGATCACTGTCATGAGAACAAGAAAGCAAAATAGCGGACTTTTTGTTTTTTAGTGGAACTAAAGTGACTGTTCATGCCAGATTAGTTATTCTTAATACTCCCCCCAATTTCAAAATAAATGAATTTTTGAGACTTTTTCTTCATCCAAAATAAATAAATAAATAAATATTTCAAAGTCCAAGAGGTTATTAATTGATTTTTTCCAAAGTTACTCTTTTTTTTAATAGTTTTTCCAAATCCCAATACTCCACTATTTCAACCTTTATGAAAATTTTTGGCGAAAGACATCGGTTAATTTAGGCCTCATTCGTCTGCACTTAATGGAGGTCTGAATATGAATGGTTCAGAGCTTAAGTTATTAAGTGCATTTGTTTACACTAAGATGTAAGCACTTATTTGGTCTGAATACGTCTTAATCGTTAAGATCCTGAACAAAGTCTTAATATCATTAAGAGGTATTTTTGTTCAATAATTTTTACCGTCCCTTTATCTACAACCACCAGCTCTACCCCCACCCTCACCCTCCCCACCCTCCAACCCCACCAATGTCATACCCCGAACCTGGGCCTGGACGTAACACGTCACACGGTGCCTAACTACATGTGACCGAGCGAACCAACTGGCTGGCTGAATCAACATGTGATATCAAAACATACGGAATGGGGAAACAAAAACTAAACATAAGGAATGGGGAAATAAAACTAACATTTGCTAATCCTCTAAAAGTCTGAATGAAATAAATCATAGTGTGAAAACACTGATATAATCTGAGACATAAACTGTAGCCCAACATTGCTAAAATAAAAGTCTCTGACTGACTGCAGCTATAGTCTATGAAGTCTCTAAAGAGTACTGAAATACTAAATGTTTACCGGGACAAGGCCTCCGGCACACCTCACTGACTAAATTACTGTAAAGACTGAAAATATGATAACGCCCCGAAAGAGTTGGAGCTCACTAAGCAGCTGATACGCGAATCCTAGCAGGCAGAACCGTCGTCCAGTAAATGTGTAGCTGCATCGTGAAATGTAGGCCCTAGGCAAAAAGGACGTCAGTACATTTGAATTATACTGGTATGTAAAGCAACTGAAAGATGAACTGTAAATGGGGTGCTCGGGAAAAGGCAGCCCAAATCAACAAACAGATAATGTACTGTAACTAAAATTGAAACTAAACATATTGGTAGTTGAACTGAACAAGAGAAGTAAAGTAAAGTTAATAGTATGGCGCCTCGGCCCAAAATAAGTACACAAATCGGTGGCCTTGGCCAAGTAAGTGTGTCAGTTTATGGCCTAGGCCAGGTATGCGTATACATGAGACTGTGCCCTCGGGCAAAGATACATATATTCAATATTCATATTAAGGAACTGAGAATCATACTGAGATGCAAATCACTGGAATACTGAACATTACTATGTTGAGACATGTATTCATGAACTGATTATGGAGTTTAAAGCATTAATTGTTCATAAGCATACTGAGTTTTTAAGACTGAGACTCATGGGATATCAAACACGCGTGTCACACCCCTTTTTAACCCCGGAGAGTTAAATTAGAGTACAACATATTGGAGATTCCTATTTTTGTTGATTTGTTTTAAGGAGTCGCCACCTAATTATTTTATGGTGAATTAGGACACCTAAAGTTTATTAAAGTTATTTTTGTAAAGTGAACTCTGTTTAAGGTCTGCGAAACTTAAGATTCTAGGTAAGGGTTCAATTAGTCTAAAGGGAAGGTATTAGGCACCTTTAAGACCCATTAACAATGGTTAACCGACCGAACTAAAATTTAATTAGGCTAAGTGTAAATATAATATTATAGAAAGAAAATGATTTTTTTTTCTTTGAGTATTGATAAAGTTGTTTAAAGTAAAATTGGTAAAAAGTAGTAATTGCATAAAAGAGTTTAGTTAAAGTAAACTAACAGAAGCGAAACATGTGATGTTTATATTGTATTTGGAAAAAAAGTGAATTATGCCGACTCACAAATTAAAAGGATTATTGTAAGATTAATGTTAAATAAATTTTAAAGGTTTCATATAAAGACTAGTATATATGTTGTGCTAAAGTTGTTTCAAACAAATATGTATTTCAAGTGTTGAACAGAAACTAAAGTGAAAAAAAAAAGTTATCCGTTGAAACTAATTTGCTTTTTATTTCTTAGAATAAGCTAACGTTAGTGTAAGATTTGTGACGTTTTAAACTTCTAAGACAGTAAGCATAATATATATATTATAGATACTGTAAATAATTTTAAAAATAGAAGTGAATGTGATTTGTGGAATTAACTACCCATACTAAACTACTAATTCTGCTAAGGTTTACTTACTCTAAGAAAATAAACAAGTATCAGTCATACAATTACCAATTAAATGCACAAAAAATAAAGTGGAGGAGCAAATAGGTTAAATGGGTTCAGCCCATTTCCAGGGACTGCTGCTGCGTCACTGTTGCTGTTCACATTTATTGGGCTTAGGCCCAAATTTTATTTCCTTGTTTGGCTGCGGATTGGCCGCTACTATATGGGGGCTGATTCGAGAGGAGTTGTGTTGGGCTTTAGCCCAACGCCAAGTGCGGAAGGAGACGACAAGTCGCTTGAACTCGCGCACGAGATGTCATGCATAAAACGAAAGAAAAAGATTAGTATATGATTGATGAATAAAGCTAAACATACATAATGTAAACTCAAGAGAAGGACAGATTAACAACTCACATTAACTCATATACGTGCTATGTATAACTAGTATATTCCATGTATACAAATTCATAGGGAACATAGAAGCAATCACAATCTGTTTGTTCTTTTAAGGATAAAGCTATAAGTTAAAGTTAAATTGTTCTATAGTAGATATAAGAAGATGTCATTTTTAATTTATTGAGACTGATAAAAAAAAAAAAAGATAGTGTCAACGGAACTGAGGGAGCGTTAGTTTCTGAGCTAGTAACTCAACACTTTATAACATTTTGGAGACAGCTTATGTCAAGACACTAGCTAGGTTAGTGTATATCTTCCAGAAAGATATCAAGATATTAAATGCACAAGGCATGATGTGTTCAATTCACAGCCAATTCTCAGTCATATGTAATATACTTTGCCCTAGCTAAAGGAAATGCGACCATGTACTGTTATTTAGGAGAAATCCTTTTGTAGATGCTTTATGGAAAAGTCGAGTATAAATAATCTATCAATCTGCCAACTTAGTAATTACTAGTCTGGTACTTAGTTAATGTAACCATCAATTTTAGCAACCCAAGAACTTTATGCCTCTATGCATTGTTTTTGCTATTTTACTTGTGATCACCTCAGAAGTTGCATAACTCCCAGTGCAGCCAGTGTTTTAAAGGACAACAACATGCACCAAGCATGGGGGACCATTTCAACCACAGGCATGGCCAGTCTATCTGATGTAGTTTCTATTCTTTTATAGAACAAAACCAGCAGGCAGCATTCCAACTAATAGCTATAAACAAATCTGGGCATAAAACAGTCGGCATTCGCTCGCATAAGCAGGACTGTGACATTTCGTTAGGCTTACCAGTAGACTACAGTAATCCCTCCCTTCATATAGATCCAAACAAGTATTCTACAATAGTATACATGCATCCAATTTACAGAATTCCCCCGGGTGAACGCAAACAGATTCAATTTATTAAAAATGATCAAATAGTACTCAGCTAGTATGTTTCACCAACAAAAGAAGTTTCAAACATCCTCACAAAACTCAGCAGGTCACTTGGATAGATTTAAAATTGTTAAACTGGGCTTTTAAATGCTTAGACGCTTTTGAATCCATTCTGATTTTTTAATAATACCAGAACCAACACCAAATTAAAGGTGCCAGCTTCATGGTTTTCGAACAAAATCACCAAAGATGGAACATCCCAGGGCCAGGGTCAGATCAGCTTGTATCTCATTTAAACTCAACTGAGAGTGTCAGATAATAAATAAGAAAATAGGACCTTTGTGGCAACACTTGGTTCATTCACACATTTAATTAATGCATAACCCAGACCTCACATGGAAGAGGAGAGCGAGAAGAAAAAGAAGAACATAATAGCAACAGTTCCAATTCCTAGTTATTACTAGATGAAACTTTTCTAATTAAACAAATGACTCATAAACCTCAAGACTTTCTTGCTTTCTGCAATAAACCAAGTATTATCCTTCAAACAAGATCATTACAGTAACAACCTGGGAAAACATGACTCTTAAGTTCCAAACCATTGTATTAAAATGGCTTTCTCAACAGTCTTGCAAGTATTTAAAACTAGTCAGCAGAGGTCGTATGTGATTATGTATTAAGCTCATTTGCCTGACAGACCTTCCACTAGAAAAATTAATAACTGAACGACACCAAAGGTTTATACAGGACTCAGCGATTTAGACTTTGTAAAGCAAAAATGAGAAAAACTCTTCCACAAGTTTTGAATAATCAGACAAGGATAAGGAACGTCAAACTAGACTACGATTGCCTGACTTAAAGCAAGGCAAGTATTTGGCACAAGACTCAGATGTTTAGTCTCAAGTAAGTTACTGAAGAGTCAAAACAAGTATAAAGCAATTCAAACGACACTTAGGGAACAAACAGACCCTGAACTTTTATTGATACATCATAAACCACAAAGAAATCATGCAAGTAAACAGATATGATGTAGAGAGGCAGTTTCATGCTTAACTCCCGATCGATATAAGAGAATATATATGGAATGTTTTTGTTAAGAGACTAAGGCGTATTATCTTAATGTAAAGCAACTCAATGCAATCTCTACATCAAATTGGGTGCACATAAGCTTGAATAATCATACTAGAGTTTTTAACTGCTATCTCGAATTCATTTTTTTTTTTTACATATAAGAACTTCATGCGACTGATTTGAAACCTTTTCAACCCCCTTATATACTAAATATACCAATTAATGCACGTCTAAACGGGTATGAAACTGAATGCCTCGAGCTTACCCACCTTTAACACTCCTCTGAAGTCAGTCATACCAAATAGAAACAATCAAAGGGGAAATCATGCTGAGGTATTGAAACTAAAGAAAATCATGTATACGGTTGCACACAGAATCAAAACAAGAGGGTAACCACCCGAAAACGAAACTGAACCAAACAGGGGACTAACTACACCAAATTGTGCCTAGTAGACTTAACAACAGGAAACCAACCATTCTAACACATACACTGATATTTAGACTACATACACAACACATATATATAAAAACAATACTTGGACTAACACAGAACCATTAACACACCTTAAGATCTGAACAAAATGGCAAGAGAAAAAGAAGATAGCACTGACCTTTTGTTGGTGCAGTGAATGGGCGATGGGGTCTCGAATCTACTCGAAGACAACGAACAAACGATGCTTCGATTAAAACCCAAAATTTGATTGTATAAAAATATGGTGATTTTAGAGTAATATCCGGCTAAAGTTCACCGGAAAAGTGAAAACTATGGTTGGAAAATGGTGTGTGTCCCTAAACACTGAATCAATTCCTAAAAATCAAAAATCCTTCAAGATACCCCAAAAATCCCCCCTAACTCTGTTCTCGATTCCCCTTTTTATGGAAAAAATGGAGGAGCGTAGTGGAGCGGAGGAAGAGGAGCGTAGGGGAGTGGCGGTGAGTGGAGAGTGGGGTAGCGGCAATGATGATAAAAAGGAGAAAAGAAAGAGAGGTATGGTAGAGGAGGAGCGGGGTGCGGCGATGAGTGGAGAGTGGGGTAGCGGAGGAGCGTGGAGTGGGGTAGCGGTGTGGGGAGGAAGGAGAAGAGAGAGAGAGATGAGGGAGGCGGAGAAGTGGGAGAGAAAAGGGGAAAGGGAGAGATGAGGCGGAAAAGAAAGAAAAAGGAAAAGACAGAGAAAGATGAGGGAATTAGGTTTTAGGGCGGAATTGGACCGGGTCGGGTAGTTTTTTGGGTTGGACCGGGTATAATTAGGTAATGGGCTGGGTAGGGAAATAATGTGGGCTGAATTGTTTTGGGTAGGGAATAATGTGGGTTGGTTGAATTAATTAGAGTATGGGCTGATAATTTGGCTGAAAAATGTTGGTCCTTCCTCCGCTATTTTAATTATTTTCGAGCTTCTAATTTAGTAACCAGTACAATATTTATTATGTGAAGATAAATAGTAATTAGTATATGGAAAGTAAGGATTTTACAAAGTATTGTCATGTAATTAATTTAACGAATCCGAACCCGAAACGAAAACGATGACTAACTGTTCAAAATTTATGATAAAGTAACGCTCATAACGTCGAAAAGTATAAGTAATGATATTAATAGTAGTAGCAATAAAATATTTTGAAAATAAAGTATTTAGCTCGTCAGTAAATTTAGAAACCCGATAAAATCAAATAAAGGAGGGACAAAATTGGGTGTCAACAACGCGTCTATACTGACTAAGTAATGAGTTCACGATATTCGGAATAGCAATCATGAACGAATTACGAAACTATATCGTTTAGAGAACGGAAGTTATGAAACTTTCCATAAAACTAAGGCTTAACTCTATTTCTGAGGCAATTCAGAATAGTCGTAAAAGAACGTTGCGTGGGGAGAATCATAAACATTCCACACGTAGAGAGTTAGCTTAACATACCCTAACTCCGGCCTTTAAGCGTAATACAATGTTTGTCGCCCCTTTCAACTTTAAGCTATAGAAATAAAGTTAAGGGGAACCAATATTAGCAAGGACACTCATGCTTTGGTCATCTAAGCATTTTATCAAACATTTGGTGGGCATGAAGCTCCACAACCTTCATTAATGGTGTTTCTTCACCTAATTACCCAACCTCTTGCTTCTAGGTGATTCTACAAATCTCAAATAGATATAATTAACATCATTCTTTATCACGCATATGATTACAACAACGCTAAGTCAATAGTCCAAACCATACAATAGTTCATAAGTTTCTTATTATCAAACCCATTAACTTATCTCTCAAGAACTTAGAGTCTAATCACCAATTCATAACTATAATCTATTATAGGGTGATCGAATTACCTTTTTGACGTTCTTTCTCCTTAAAGAATCCTGGTACAAAAAACAAAATAAAAAAGGGTTCCTTACCAATCAATATTGCCCGAATCAAAATTCTATGGATTAGAAGGGCTTAATCATGTTAGTAAGGCATTAGGGACTTGAATTCAACCTAGAATCATCAAAGAACTTATCTTGAAAGGTTCTTAAGGCTTGAGACTTGTTTTCTCTATCTCTAGGGTAATTTTTTAGCTTTAGGGAGCTAGGGAAATAAACCCCAACCTTAGATATAGGCTTAAAATACGAAATTCGAAAATTTGACCCAAAACCCGGCCCATCCGTATCGCGGGGTACTCTGCAGACTTCCAAAGAAGAGCTAGAAAAAGGAAAGTGGCACCAACACTTAATATCTCCATTTCTTGTTCCTGAGCGGAAGGTACGCTCAGCCCCTGATACATTGCTATTTCTTAATCCTTGCGGTCAGGGATAATGAGTCGGTTGGCTCTTAGAGTATAGCCTCTCTCGGGGTTAGCGATAAGAGTACACCGGCAATGCAATGGAAAACTAGGAGCACGAAAGCGATGAAAGCATGCCCACTTTCACCAGACAATGGATCAATACAGGGGAAACTGGCCGAGAAGCCTAAGCTAGCTATCAGCTGCCCTAGCGAACGAGGTCTAGTCTTCTTATCGAGATGAGCATGAGTGGTCAAGCCCTGCAATGAGATCATGCGCCCGTAAAGGTAGAGTGTGTTCTAGAACTCCAACACTTGGGTTAAACAAAAAAGTCTCAATCTTTCACTATTCAGGAGTAAGGGAAAGCAAATACCAGCGTCGGGGTCTCATCGAACGAGAAGTTCGAAGATAGAGACCAGGCACGAAATCATAAAGGTTTGAGGGCCCGTTGGTCAAAGGAAAGGGAAGGTCCTGCTTTTGGTCAGAGAGATAGTTTTTGTGCGCAAGGCCCGTGACGTATGGCCATCGCGAACGCGTCCTGTGCACTACGCGTGGCCTGCTCCTGCAGCATTTTTATAAGGCTCATAACTTCTTACTCCGATATCTGATTGGTCTGGTCCTATGGATGAAAAGGCATTTCAACATACTACAACTTGTATTAAGGAAGCTTTTCCAAATTCTCAACTTATCAAGGGGTTATGGTTGCTTGAAGTAGGCCTCTTGGTCACTTTTGTGAAAACACGCAACCTTCTAAATTCCGTTATACTCTCTTAGAACGAGTCAAGCATTAGTCTGAAGACCCGAGGTGTTACCCAACCCCACCACCATCCCCATCCACCCCCTCCCCCATGCCCCATCCATCCCTTACCCCACCGTCACTAACCACCTCTACTATCACTAAACATAAGCATCTCTGAAATGGTGGCGACACCCACTGAGATAGTAGTATGAATTATGAAACTGATGATGATTGTTGGAATAATAAAGAGAAGAGTAGTCATGCTTTTATTTTCCGGGTAGAGAGACTGAAGGAGGCTTCTAGAGCTTTTTGTTGATTTTCATAATTGAGTAGAATGACAGTTTTGGCCTTGGTCGTCCAAGGGCTTCACTTTTTTATAAAGTCATAGTACTTATACCCGTAATAGAATAGCTAAAGTTTCGGATCATTGTAGTAATTTAGCTAGACTTGGTAACCTAAGCACTTCTACTTTGGATATTAGTATCTCCACTTGACAAAAATAAAGTTAATAATTCAAATGGCTACAAAGAGCTTGCCAAACTTACACAAGCAAGTACAAGAAAAAATCAAATTCTACCAATTGAGCGAGCTGTATGTAAATGTCAATTAGCAAATAATGAATAGATATATCTGACTTTCTCTTTGTTGAATCTGATCACTCGTTTGCTTTAAATAGATGGAGGAAGATAGACTATCCTTACCCAAAAAAGAAAACAAGGTTGCTTTAAATAATGGCTGTACACAAAGAAGTTAGTTTCCTTGCTCACCTACTACTTGTTCTTGGTAAGATTTGCCTTTGTCGTTTTTCTCTTTGCTTCTTTGACACATACAGAAGTAGTGTGGCTTTTCCTTAATATAGAGCTATATTTGTTGTAGGAATGTTTCTACTTGTAAGCATGCAGCACGGTGGAACATATTCATCCCAAGAAATGTACCAAAGAATGCGGCAATTTTGCCTATGGAATATGCCCACGTTCAGAAGGGAGTCCAAAAAATCGAGTCCGGAGCCAAAATGGCTTATTTTTACAGCCATTAGACAAAAATAGTATGTTTTTTTTTTTAGACCAAAATGGGTATTTCGTTGGTTATCCAACGAAATACCCACACAACGTACTGTTCCGGTGCCGATGATTTCTTGCATTTCGCTACATGTGTAGCGAAATGCAAGAATTTTTTTTTTTTTAATTTTCCTTTGCATTTCGTGAATCAATTCACGAAATAGGCATTTTTAATATTTATTTTTTTTTTGCAATTCGTGCAATTAAATAAAACTGTTTTTTTTTTAGCATTTCTTGATGCAATTCACGAAATGGTTTTTTTTTTATTTCGTCAATTAAATGAACGAAGTTGATACGAAATGCAAAAAATTGCAAAAAAAAAAAAAAAAAAAAAAAACCTATTTCGTGATTTGATTCACGAAATGCAAGATTTTTTTTATTTATTTTCCTTTGCATTTCGTGAATCAATTCACGAAATGGATTTTTTAATTTTATTTTATTTTTTGCAATTCGTGAAATTAAAACTGTTTTTTTTTTTTTTTGAAATTAAAATTAAAACTTTATTTTGAATATAAATCTAATTCAATTAGATAAAAATATAGGAGAAAGAGTAGTTGTAAATTGGTGAAAGAGTAGTTGTAAATTGGTGAAACTTTAAAGTTTAAACTTTAAATAGGAAAGTATAATTATTATTTTTTTGCATTTCGTGTATTAAAAAACGAAATAGGATAAAAAAAAATTAGTTTTATCCTATATGTTGAGAAAATTAGTCAGCTTTATTTTCAAAAATTGAAACCACATAAGTGAAATTGACATTCATAGCTACATTACTCCGAAATTTTTATGTTGAAGTCTATTGCGCATCATCATAATATAAGTAAAGAAAACTAAAAATTTCCCGCCAATTTGGGGGAAAATTAAAATTGGAAGGGAAAAAAGAGGTTTTCTAAAAAATCGGCCCGGCCGGTTTGCGCTGTTAGATCTCGGAAAAATATGCAAAATCAAAAAAAAAAAATTGCATAAATCGGATATCCGAGCGCAAAGTTATGACTGTTTAAAGTTTCACCAATTTACAACTACTCTTTCTCCTATATTTTTATCTAATTGAATTAGATTTATATTCAAAATAAAGTTTTAATTTTAATTTCAAAAAAAAAAACAGTTTTAATTTCATGAATTGCAAAAAAAAAAATCCATTTCGTGAATTGATTCCCGAAATGCAAAGGAAAATTAAAAAAAAAAATCTTGCATTTCGTGAATCAAATCACGAAATAGGTTTTTTGTTTTTTGTTTTTTTTTTTTTGCAATTTTTTGCATTTCGTATCAACTTCGTTCATTTAATTGACGAAATAAAAAAAAAATCCATTTCGTGAATTGCATCACGAAATGCTAAAAAAAAACAGTTTTATTTAATTGCACGAATTGCAAAAAAAAAAAAAATTAAAAATGCCTATTTCGTGAATTGATTCACGAAATGCAAAGGAAAATTTAAAAAAAAAAAAAATCTTGCATTTCGCTACACATGTAGCGAAATGCAAGAAATCATCGGCACCGGAACAGTACGTTGTGTGGGTATTTCGTTGGATAACCAACGAAATACTCATTTTGGTCTAAAAAAAAAAACATACTATTTTTGTCTAATGGCTGTAAAAATAAGCCATTTTGGCTCCGGACTCCCAAAAAATCCCATATGCACCAACTGTTGTGCAGGCTACAAGGGTTGCCACTATTACAGTGCTGACGGAACTTTTATTTGTGAAGGAAAATCTGACCCCAAAAAGCTAAACGCTTGTCCCTTCAATTGTGATCCAAAAATTGCCTATTCAAAGTGTCCCCTTCCAGAAGGAAAGACGATAATTAAACCTACCGGATGCACCACCTGTTGCACGGGCTACAAGGGTTGCTACTATTTTGGTCATGACGGCAAGTTTGCCTGTGAAGGAGAAAGTATTGAATCCAAGGCTTGTACTCTGGAATGTGACCCTAAAGTTGCTTACATGACTTGCCCATCTAATAAATTGACCAAGCTTACTAAAATTTGCACCAATTGTTGTACCGCAAAAGCGGGTTGCAAACTTTATGGTCATGATGGATCTTTACTTTGTACTGGGAATCTTAAAAATCATTAATAATCCTCTTAAGGGAGCTGTTGCTTTCTAATCAATCTATAATATGTATCTGTATGAAATAAAAGCATTACGATATATGCATAGTCATGCTAATCTCGAGCTTTTTCCACAGCTTGCGCAAGAGATTAATAAAGGACTAGTTTCTTTTAATTACTTCTAAACTCTAGTATTAGCTAGTTTACTGATTTACTTTACTTTAAAAGTCAATGTCTTTTACTTCTAAATTCTAGTACTATTTAGTTTACTTAATTAACTTTACTTTAAGAAATCAAAAGTGCACAAACTTAATATTGCAATTAATCCGAGGGCACATTTAACACTAAAACTGTTAAAGCCCATCAAATCCTTCAAGCGGCTTTAATTAATATTTCGGTCAGATTTTAAAAGGTAATCAAATTAAATATAGCGAAAATCGGAAAATGAAATACAATACCAAAGACAATATTTTTATGTTTTATTTTTGGATTGAAGTCAAAACCCGTTTACTTCAAGGAGGATTTGCTTTTGACCACCATCGACTCAGTTATTGTAATTCATAAACTTGATGCTCTAATCTACTTTCATGCATGTCAAATTGCTGAGGGAAAAAAGTCTATATAATCACTAATTTTATCATTCATTTGCTAACATCCTTTCTATTATTTAATCACTCAGCTTTCATAATGAAATTGATTTTTCTGCTTTTCGTTTCACTCCTCTTTGCGACCAACTGTTTCACAAAGTCAAGACTTTGTGAAGCAACCAAACCCGAACCCATTCCGGTGCATGATTCTACTGGAAATATGTTACGAGCGGGAGCTAATTATTATGTCCAACCGATTTATCCTGACGAGGCCTGGGGATTTGAACTAGCCAGCATTAACAATCATCACAAACCATGCCCACTGGGCATAGTTCAAGAAGACTATTACCCTGGCACCCCACTGCTATTTTCATCCGCGAATCCTAAAAAGAGCATTATTCGCTTGTCCACCGACTTGAACATTGACTATAACTTGTCCTACACAGTGTGTACTAAGTCCAATGATGTCATCTGGACCGTGGGCCCTTACGATCGACGGGCCAAAAGTTACTTTTTAGTACTTGGCGGAGTGAAAGAAAATCCTGGTCGAGAGACGATAAAGAACTGGTTTAAGATTGAGGTGTTTGGTGATAATTATAAGATTAGGTATTGCCCATCGGTGTGCAGTGATTGCAAGGTAATGTGCAAGGATGTTGGCGTAATTGAATTTAATGGGCAGAAGCGTTTGGGTTTAAGTGATGTTCCGGTTGAGGTGAAGTTTGTGAAGGACGCATGAAATTAGTCTAAGCAATAATGCACAACTAATTGTAAAAGTGACAGCCCGATGCACAAAACATCTTGCTTTAGCGGGTGGGGCAAAAGCCAATGCACAACTAATTGTGAATTATGATAATTAATAACATAGTAGTATAATAAGTAAGTGCTACTTATGTAATAAGCCGACATGGCATGAACTTTTATGGGTGTTTCAGTGTTTGTAAGCAATTGTGTTGTTTTTGGCCTAAATTTGTGTGTTCTCTTTTTGCAATAAGATAAACTTTTTTCCTTCCTATCCTCCGGTATCCGCATTGTGGCCTAACTAATTTGGATTTGTGTTGCGGTCTCCTCAAGCAGGAAGTGCACCCTAACAGGATTTTTTTCATATCCACGATTAAAATTCAAGATCTCTTATTAAAAATGGAGGGATCTTATTCAATCCATCGCTACCCTTATTGATTGCAGTAAAATAATCATGCTTGAAATTAACGCAATTTGAAGTATAACAGTCACTTGGGAATTACATACCGTGCTAGAAGTTTATGTAGAAGTTAGAATTAACTTCACATTATCAGTGATGAACTTCTAAGTAATTTACTGTACTAATTTACTCTGTTAGCTAACCACAGAATGTTGTGAATAGAGAGTAATACATTGTTAAACTTTTGGAATTATTCCAGAGATCTCCCCTAAAATTTAACTTCATAAAACTAATATTACTAATATTGGTATGTTTGAGTGACCTATTTTAAGCAGAGTCCACTACCATTTCAAGGCTGAAGAAAGTAGCTTCAGTGGGGAGTTTTAAAGTGAGAAGGCAGAGGACGGAAGTGAAAGTATATTTGAGTCACCTATTTTAAAGTTAAAGTATATTTGAGTCGCCTATTTTAACCAGAGTCCACTACCATAGGTTATATCTGTTCAGGATCCATATCTAGACAATATGTTGGATAGAAAAATCACAAAAGCAAAAGGTACATCATATAATATTAAGTTCTCAGAAACATCTAAGTTCTTCCACTCTTGGCCAGCTCATCTGCCACTTTATTCTCTATAAGTGTGCTTTAATTTTTGGGCATTCTGTCTTAATTATCAGTCGCCTATAATCATAAATAATCTATACTATAAAAGTGTGAAGGCCCTTAGAAATATTGATTGAACTTTTTGCCCTTCATTAAAAGATTTTACAATAGATAAAATCGTCATTTACTATTTTCCTTAAATAATTTAATTACTTTGTAATATTAATAATCTAATTTTGCTTGAACAAGAAAACCCTAATATTTAAGGTTACTAATCCCACCAGGACAATACGTTGAGCAGTAGAAGAGTTTTATGAGCTTCTAATAACTCCAATTCGAGGTAGCACAGGAATACAATTGCTTTGCATAAAGTAAAAGGATATTTTGTTATCCATTACAACACATCATACCTTCTTCTTTCTCTTTATTTTTGCTTTCATCTTTTGAACTCCAACTTATATTTTGATTATTTGATGCGTGATTTAATGTTTAATTTTCATGAATCTTGCTTAGCTTTACATAACATCTTATTTTTCTTTCTCTACTTTTTCATGTTATCAGCTTTATTTTTTTATTTAATTTTGTATAATTTGTTAGTCTTTAGGGTAATGAGTATTGACTTGATGTTTTGTGAATTTTGTTTCTGGTGAACACTAGAATTGTCACCTTCTACTGATGGAGGTTGACCTTGATCAAATAATTGTAATGTTAATTACGTAAAAATATCGATTAAGTGGCAAAACTAGGTTGTTATCTTCTACCCTACCATGCTCCTTATTGTTATTGTTAATTTGTTACAATTAGTCCTCCTTTGGAACTGGTGACTTTTAAATTTTTTACCAGTATTGGAAATATTATTTTGTTGGATTCACATTTTTTTTTTTATCAATTTCCTCCATCTCTATATATAGAGTGGAAGCGTTTTATATATATATATATATATATATATATATATATATAGAAGAATATACATAACAGTGGAGTGCTATCTCCCTGCACCTACTCAGAATGGAACAGGCTCCATTCTATACAAAGAGTAGGATTTCATCTTAGCTCACAAAAGAAGGAAGGTATCACAGGAGGGGATCTGCCTCCTTTCCTATTCCAGTTCATGGATACCTTCAAGGGACATCAAAATTATAAAATCTAAACATATTCTGGTGCAAAACAAAGGAGTTCTTCTGAATTGTCCTTCTAAATGAAGCTAGTTGAAGTTTATCCATATGAATTTCTCCCTTAGCCTCCTTGGGAAGTGACTGAAATGAGTTCATGTTGACAAGAGCAGTACACTTCAGTCCATAGTTGGCCAGGATATCAGCAACTTTATTGCCTTCTCTATAACAGTGTTCAATGCTCCAGTTGTCAAAATTTTCAATTTTGTTCTGTAGCTCCATAATAATATCACTTAAACTCCATGGAGGATCACTATGCTTAAAGATCCAGTCAGTAAGAAGCTTAGAATCACATTCAATCTCTATCTTCGAGAACCCTGAGTTGATACACCATTCTATTCCTGTCCTTAATGCCATAGCCTCAACCATATTATTAGTCATATTCCCAAATGGTTCTGCATAGGCATTGATCAGCTGGCCATGTTCATTTCTGATTATTCCTCCTCCACCATTGCATCCTGGATTTCCCTTTGAACACCCGTCAGAGTTGATCTTCACATAACCAGCCTTCGGTGGTTTCCATTTCACAGCTAGCACTCTCACATCTTTTCTAGCATACTCCAGAGATATCAAAAATAAGTTCCAGTTCATAAAAGGAGGGATGATTGGAAATTTTTTGTGGATTATCAAAATGAGCTGTTGTTAGATTTGATAAATTGTACTGGATTGTTGCATCTTAATGTTATCAAATCTGCTACTGCATCTGGATTTCCATATTTGCCACACAATAATTCCTGGTAGCACTTGTGTTACCATCTCTGTAAGAGGATTAGCTCCTTTATTTATCCACCATTTGAAGATATGATGCCTCAGGCCTGCATTGCCAAAGGTTATGCCAAATAATTGATTAAAAAATAACCATACCTGTTGACTGATCCTGCTGTTCATAAACAAATGTTATGCATCCTCTTGTTGGTGTATAGAACAACATGAGCATATAGATGGAAGATGAACACCAAACTTGGTCATATTCATATCCACTGGTACAAAAAACAAAATAAAAAAGGGTTCCTTACCAATCAATATTGCCCGAATCAAAATTCTATGGATTAGAAGGGCTTAATCATGTTAGTAAGGCATTAGGGACTTGAATTCAACCTAGAATCATCAAAGAACTTATCTTGAAAGGTTCTTAAGGCTTGAGACTTGTTTTCTCTATCTCTAGGGTAATTTTTTAGCTTTAGGGAGCTAGGGAAATAAACCCCAACCTTAGATATAGGCTTAAAATACGAAATTCGAAAATTTGACCCAAAACCCGGCCCATCCGTATCGCGGGGTACTCTGCAGACTTCCAAAGAAGAGCTAGAAAAAGGAAAGTGGCACCAACACTTAATATCTCCATTTCTTGTTCCTGAGCGGAAGGTACGCTCAGCCCCTGATACATTGCTATTTCTTAATCCTTGCGGTCAGGGATAATGAGTCGGTTGGCTCTTAGAGTATAGCCTCTCTCGGGGTTAGCGATAAGAGTACACCGGCAATGCAATGGAAAACTAGGAGCACGAAAGCGATGAAAGCATGCCCACTTTCACCAGACAATGGATCAATACAGGGGAAACTGGCCGAGAAGCCTAAGCTAGCTATCAGCTGCCCTAGCGAACGAGGTCTAGTCTTCTTATCGAGATGAGCATGAGTGGTCAAGCCCTGCAATGAGATCATGCGCCCGTAAAGGTAGAGTGTGTTCTAGAACTCCAACACTTGGGTTAAACAAAAAAGTCTCAATCTTTCACTATTCAGGAGTAAGGGAAAGCAAATACCAGCGTCGGGGTCTCATCGAACGAGAAGTTCGAAGATAGAGACCAGGCACGAAATCATAAAGGTTTGAGGGCCCGTTGGTCAAAGGAAAGGGAAGGTCCTGCTTTTGGTCAGAGAGATAGTTTTTGTGCGCAAGGCCCGTGACGTATGGCCATCGCGAACGCGTCCTGTGCACTACGCGTGGCCTGCTCCTGCAGCATTTTTATAAGGCTCATAACTTCTTACTCCGATATCTGATTGGTCTGGTCCTATGGATGAAAAGGCATTTCAACATACTACAACTTGTATTAAGGAAGCTTTTCCAAATTCTCAACTTATCAAGGGGTTATGGTTGCTTGAAGTAGGCCTCTTGGTCACTTTTGTGAAAACACGCAACCTTCTAAATTCCGTTATACTCTCTTAGAACGAGTCAAGCATTAGTCTGAAGACCCGAGGTGTTACCCAACCCCACCACCATCCCCATCCACCCCCTCCCCCATGCCCCATCCATCCCTTACCCCACCGTCACTAACCACCTCTACTATCACTAAACATAAGCATCTCTGAAATGGTGGCGACACCCACTGAGATAGTAGTATGAATTATGAAACTGATGATGATTGTTGGAATAATAAAGAGAAGAGTAGTCATGCTTTTATTTTCCGGGTAGAGAGACTGAAGGAGGCTTCTAGAGCTTTTTGTTGATTTTCATAATTGAGTAGAATGACAGTTTTGGCCTTGGTCGTCCAAGGGCTTCACTTTTTTATAAAGTCATAGTACTTATACCCGTAATAGAATAGCTAAAGTTTCGGATCATTGTAGTAATTTAGCTAGACTTGGTAACCTAAGCACTTCTACTTTGGATATTAGTATCTCCACTTGACAAAAATAAAGTTAATAATTCAAATGGCTACAAAGAGCTTGCCAAACTTACACAAGCAAGTACAAGAAAAAATCAAATTCTACCAATTGAGCGAGCTGTATGTAAATGTCAATTAGCAAATAATGAATAGATATATCTGACTTTCTCTTTGTTGAATCTGATCACTCGTTTGCTTTAAATAGATGGAGGAAGATAGACTATCCTTACCCAAAAAAGAAAACAAGGTTGCTTTAAATAATGGCTGTACACAAAGAAGTTAGTTTCCTTGCTCACCTACTACTTGTTCTTGGTAAGATTTGCCTTTGTCGTTTTTCTCTTTGCTTCTTTGACACATACAGAAGTAGTGTGGCTTTTCCTTAATATAGAGCTATATTTGTTGTAGGAATGTTTCTACTTGTAAGCATGCAGCACGGTGGAACATATTCATCCCAAGAAATGTACCAAAGAATGCGGCAATTTTGCCTATGGAATATGCCCACGTTCAGAAGGGAGTCCAAAAAATCGAGTCCGGAGCCAAAATGGCTTATTTTTACAGCCATTAGACAAAAATAGTATGTTTTTTTTTTTAGACCAAAATGGGTATTTCGTTGGTTATCCAACGAAATACCCACACAACGTACTGTTCCGGTGCCGATGATTTCTTGCATTTCGCTACATGTGTAGCGAAATGCAAGAATTTTTTTTTTTTTAATTTTCCTTTGCATTTCGTGAATCAATTCACGAAATAGGCATTTTTAATATTTATTTTTTTTTTGCAATTCGTGCAATTAAATAAAACTGTTTTTTTTTTAGCATTTCTTGATGCAATTCACGAAATGGTTTTTTTTTTATTTCGTCAATTAAATGAACGAAGTTGATACGAAATGCAAAAAATTGCAAAAAAAAAAAAAAAAAAAAAACCTATTTCGTGATTTGATTCACGAAATGCAAGATTTTTTTTATTTATTTTCCTTTGCATTTCGTGAATCAATTCACGAAATGGATTTTTTAATTTTATTTTATTTTTTGCAATTCGTGAAATTAAAACTGTTTTTTTTTTTTTTTGAAATTAAAATTAAAACTTTATTTTGAATATAAATCTAATTCAATTAGATAAAAATATAGGAGAAAGAGTAGTTGTAAATTGGTGAAAGAGTAGTTGTAAATTGGTGAAACTTTAAAGTTTAAACTTTAAATAGGAAAGTATAATTATTATTTTTTTGCATTTCGTGTATTAAAAAACGAAATAGGATAAAAAAAAATTAGTTTTATCCTATATGTTGAGAAAATTAGTCAGCTTTATTTTCAAAAATTGAAACCACATAAGTGAAATTGACATTCATAGCTACATTACTCCGAAATTTTTATGTTGAAGTCTATTGCGCATCATCATAATATAAGTAAAGAAAACTAAAAATTTCCCGCCAATTTGGGGGAAAATTAAAATTGGAAGGGAAAAAAGAGGTTTTCTAAAAAATCGGCCCGGCCGGTTTGCGCTGTTAGATCTCGGAAAAATATGCAAAATCAAAAAAAAAAAATTGCATAAATCGGATATCCGAGCGCAAAGTTATGACTGTTTAAAGTTTCAACAATTTACAACTACTCTTTCTCCTATATTTTTATCTAATTGAATTAGATTTATATTCAAAATAAAGTTTTAATTTTAATTTCAAAAAAAAAAACAGTTTTAATTTCATGAATTGCAAAAAAAAAAATCCATTTCGTGAATTGATTCCCGAAATGCAAAGGAAAATTAAAAAAAAAAATCTTGCATTTCGTGAATCAAATCACGAAATAGGTTTTTTGTTTTTTGTTTTTTTTTTTTTGCAATTTTTTGCATTTCGTATCAACTTCGTTCATTTAATTGACGAAATAAAAAAAAAATCCATTTCGTGAATTGCATCACGAAATGCTAAAAAAAAACAGTTTTATTTAATTGCACGAATTGCAAAAAAAAAAAATTAAAAATGCCTATTTCGTGAATTGATTCACGAAATGCAAAGGAAAATTTAAAAAAAAAAAAATCTTGCATTTCGCTACACATGTAGCGAAATGCAAGAAATCATCGGCACCGGAACAGTACGTTGTGTGGGTATTTCGTTGGATAACCAACGAAATACTCATTTTGGTCTAAAAAAAAAAACATACTATTTTTATCTAATGGCTGTAAAAATAAGCCATTTTGGCTCCGGACTCCCAAAAAATCCCATATGCACCAACTGTTGTGCAGGCTACAAGGGTTGCCACTATTACAGTGCTGACGGAACTTTTATTTGTGAAGGAAAATCTGACCCCAAAAAGCTAAACGCTTGTCCCTTCAATTGTGATCCAAAAATTGCCTATTCAAAGTGTCCCCTTCCAGAAGGAAAGACGATAATTAAACCTACCGGATGCACCACCTGTTGCACGGGCTACAAGGGTTGCTACTATTTTGGTCATGACGGCAAGTTTGCCTGTGAAGGAGAAAGTATTGAATCCAAGGCTTGTACTCTGGAATGTGACCCTAAAGTTGCTTACATGACTTGCCCATCTAATAAATTGACCAAGCTTACTAAAATTTGCACCAATTGTTGTACCGCAAAAGCGGGTTGCAAACTTTATGGTCATGATGGATCTTTACTTTGTACTGGGAATCTTAAAAATCATTAATAATCCTCTTAAGGGAGCTGTTGCTTTCTAATCAATCTATAATATGTATCTGTATGAAATAAAAGCATTACGATATATGCATAGTCATGCTAATCTCGAGCTTTTTCCACAGCTTGCGCAAGAGATTAATAAAGGACTAGTTTCTTTTAATTACTTCTAAACTCTAGTATTAGCTAGTTTACTGATTTACTTTACTTTAAAAGTCAATGTCTTTTACTTCTAAATTCTAGTACTATTTAGTTTACTTAATTAACTTTACTTTAAGAAATCAAAAGTGCACAAACTTAATATTGCAATTAATCCGAGGGCACATTTAACACTAAAACTGTTAAAGCCCATCAAATCCTTCAAGCGGCTTTAATTAATATTTCGGTCAGATTTTAAAAGGTAATCAAATTAAATATAGCGAAAATCGGAAAATGAAATACAATACCAAAGACAATATTTTTATGTTTTATTTTTGGATTGAAGTCAAAACCCGTTTACTTCAAGGAGGATTTGCTTTTGACCACCATCGACTCAGTTATTGTAATTCATAAACTTGATGCTCTAATCTACTTTCATGCATGTCAAATTGCTGAGGGAAAAAAGTCTATATAATCACTAATTTTATCATTCATTTGCTAACATCCTTTCTATTATTTAATCACTCAGCTTTCATAATGAAATTGATTTTTCTGCTTTTCGTTTCACTCCTCTTTGCGACCAACTGTTTCACAAAGTCAAGACTTTGTGAAGCAACCAAACCCGAACCCATTCCGGTGCATGATTCTACTGGAAATATGTTACGAGCGGGAGCTAATTATTATGTCCAACCGATTTATCCTGACGAGGCCTGGGGATTTGAACTAGCCAGCATTAACAATCATCACAAACCATGCCCACTGGGCATAGTTCAAGAAGACTATTACCCTGGCACCCCACTGCTATTTTCATCCGCGAATCCTAAAAAGAGCATTATTCGCTTGTCCACCGACTTGAACATTGACTATAACTTGTCCTACACAGTGTGTACTAAGTCCAATGATGTCATCTGGACCGTGGGCCCTTACGATCGACGGGCCAAAAGTTACTTTTTAGTACTTGGCGGAGTGAAAGAAAATCCTGGTCGAGAGACGATAAAGAACTGGTTTAAGATTGAGGTGTTTGGTGATAATTATAAGATTAGGTATTGCCCATCGGTGTGCAGTGATTGCAAGGTAATGTGCAAGGATGTTGGCGTAATTGAATTTAATGGGCAGAAGCGTTTGGGTTTAAGTGATGTTCCGGTTGAGGTGAAGTTTGTGAAGGACGCATGAAATTAGTCTAAGCAATAATGCACAACTAATTGTAAAAGTGACAGCCCGATGCACAAAACATCTTGCTTTAGCGGGTGGGGCAAAAGCCAATGCACAACTAATTGTGAATTATGATAATTAATAACATAGTAGTATAATAAGTAAGTGCTACTTATGTAATAAGCCGACATGGCATGAACTTTTATGGGTGTTTCAGTGTTTGTAAGCAATTGTGTTGTTTTTGGCCTAAATTTGTGTGTTCTCTTTTTGCAATAAGATAAACTTTTTTCCTTCCTATCCTCCGGTATCCGCATTGTGGCCTAACTAATTTGGATTTGTGTTGCGGTCTCCTCAAGCAGGAAGTGCACCCTAACAGGATTTTTTTCATATCCACGATTAAAATTCAAGATCTCTTATTAAAAATGGAGGGATCTTATTCAATCCATCGCTACCCTTATTGATTGCAGTAAAATAATCATGCTTGAAATTAACGCAATTTGAAGTATAACAGTCACTTGGGAATTACATACCGTGCTAGAAGTTTATGTAGAAGTTAGAATTAACTTCACATTATCAGTGATGAACTTCTAAGTAATTTACTGTACTAATTTACTCTGTTAGCTAACCACAGAATGTTGTGAATAGAGAGTAATACATTGTTAAACTTTTGGAATTATTCCAGAGATCTCCCCTAAAATTTAACTTCATAAAACTAATATTACTAATATTGGTATGTTTGAGTGACCTATTTTAAGCAGAGTCCACTACCATTTCAAGGCTGAAGAAAGTAGCTTCAGTGGGGAGTTTTAAAGTGAGAAGGCAGAGGACGGAAGTGAAAGTATATTTGAGTCACCTATTTTAAAGTTAAAGTATATTTGAGTCGCCTATTTTAACCAGAGTCCACTACCATAGGTTATATCTGTTCAGGATCCATATCTAGACAATATGTTGGATAGAAAAATCACAAAAGCAAAAGGTACATCATATAATATTAAGTTCTCAGAAACATCTAAGTTCTTCCACTCTTGGCCAGCTCATCTGCCACTTTATTCTCTATAAGTGTGCTTTAATTTTTGGGCATTCTGTCTTAATTATCAGTCGCCTATAATCATAAATAATCTATACTATAAAAGTGTGAAGGCCCTTAGAAATATTGATTGAACTTTTTGCCCTTCATTAAAAGATTTTACAATAGATAAAATCGTCATTTACTATTTTCCTTAAATAATTTAATTACTTTGTAATATTAATAATCTAATTTTGCTTGAACAAGAAAACCCTAATATTTAAGGTTACTAATCCCACCAGGACAATACGTTGAGCAGTAGAAGAGTTTTATGAGCTTCTAATAACTCCAATTCGAGGTAGCACAGGAATACAATTGCTTTGCATAAAGTAAAAGGATATTTTGTTATCCATTACAACACATCATACCTTCTTCTTTCTCTTTATTTTTGCTTTCATCTTTTGAACTCCAACTTATATTTTGATTATTTGATGCGTGATTTAATGTTTAATTTTCATGAATCTTGCTTAGCTTTACATAACATCTTATTTTTCTTTCTCTACTTTTTCATGTTATCAGCTTTATTTTTTTATTTAATTTTGTATAATTTGTTAGTCTTTAGGGTAATGAGTATTGACTTGATGTTTTGTGAATTTTGTTTCTGGTGAACACTAGAATTGTCACCTTCTACTGATGGAGGTTGACCTTGATCAAATAATTGTAATGTTAATTACGTAAAAATATCGATTAAGTGGCAAAACTAGGTTGTTATCTTCTACCCTACCATGCTCCTTATTGTTATTGTTAATTTGTTACAATTAGTCCTCCTTTGGAACTGGTGACTTTTAAATTTTTTACCAGTATTGGAAATATTATTTTGTTGGATTCACATTTTTTTTTTTATCAATTTCCTCCATCTCTATATATAGAGTGGAAGCGTTTTATATATATATATATATATATATATATATATAGAAGAATATACATAACAGTGGAGTGCTATCTCCCTGCACCTACTCAGAATGGAACAGGCTCCATTCTATACAAAGAGTAGGATTTCATCTTAGCTCACAAAAGAAGGAAGGTATCACAGGAGGGGATCTGCCTCCTTTCCTATTCCAGTTCATGGATACCTTCAAGGGACATCAAAATTATAAAATCTAAACATATTCTGGTGCAAAACAAAGGAGTTCTTCTGAATTGTCCTTCTAAATGAAGCTAGTTGAAGTTTATCCATATGAATTTCTCCCTTAGCCTCCTTGGGAAGTGACTGAAATGAGTTCATGTTGACAAGAGCAGTACACTTCAGTCCATAGTTGGCCAGGATATCAGCAACTTTATTGCCTTCTCTATAACAGTGTTCAATGCTCCAGTTGTCAAAATTTTCAATTTTGTTCTGTAGCTCCATAATAATATCACTTAAACTCCATGGAGGATCACTATGCTTAAAGATCCAGTCAGTAAGAAGCTTAGAATCACATTCAATCTCTATCTTCGAGAACCCTGAGTTGATACACCATTCTATTCCTGTCCTTAATGCCATAGCCTCAACCATATTATTAGTCATATTCCCAAATGGTTCTGCATAGGCATTGATCAGCTGGCCATGTTCATTTCTGATTATTCCTCCTCCACCATTGCATCCTGGATTTCCCTTTGAACACCCGTCAGAGTTGATCTTCACATAACCAGCCTTCGGTGGTTTCCATTTCACAGCTAGCACTCTCACATCTTTTCTAGCATACTCCAGAGATATCAAAAATAAGTTCCAGTTCATAAAAGGAGGGATGATTGGAAATTTTTTGTGGATTATCAAAATGAGCTGTTGTTAGATTTGATAAATTGTACTGGATTGTTGCATCTTAATGTTATCAAATCTGCTACTGCATCTGGATTTCCATATTTGCCACACAATAATTCCTGGTAGCACTTGTGTTACCATCTCTGTAAGAGGATTAGCTCCTTTATTTATCCACCATTTGAAGATATGATGCCTCAGGCCTGCATTGCCAAAGGTTATGCCAAATAATTGATTAAAAAATAACCATACCTGTTGACTGATCCTGCTGTTCATAAACAAATGTTATGCATCCTCTTGTTGGTGTATAGAACAACATGAGCATATAGATGGAAGATGAACACCAAACTTGGTCATATTCATATCCACTGCAATCCTATTTTTTAACAGTCTCCATAAGAAGAATGACACCTTAAAAGGAACATTCTTATGCCATATAATCTTGTTGAAAGGGGATGAAGTGTTATGTTCCCTGATAATGTTCCACACTGATTTGCAAGAGAATTTTCCATCAGTACTTGGAGTCCATATAGGTTGATCCTTCATAGTAAATGATTTCATTTTAATGCCTTGTATATGATTAATAATGTCCATAGGCAAAATCTTCCTTAGCTTGGTAGTGTTCCATCCATTAGTAGTCATATAATCTAATACTTGACCTCTAACAGAAGTTGAGGCATTCCCAAAATGAGCTAATCTCCCTTTGCCAGTCCAATCATCCCACCAAAAGCTAGCATTACCCATGTTGACTTTCCAGAGGATAAGATGGTCAATTTTGTCTCTAATCTTCATCATTCTCCTCCAGCAATGAGACTGAGTATAGCTCCACTTTCTAGCACAAGGATGAATTCTTCTGGAATATTTATCTTTTAAAAACTCAGCCCAAAGAGACTCCTTAGTCCTGAACTGCCACCATAATTTGGCACTGAAGTTATCAGTAATTTCTTGAAGACTCCTGATTCCAATACCCCCTTCTGCAGTAGTTCTACACAATTTGTGCCAAGCTACCCAATGGTGTTTAGCCTTACCTTCATTACTGCCCCAGAAGAAATTTGCAAACATTCTCTCCATTAGTTTCAAAATACCCTTAGGAGGCTGACATATTGATAGTAGATGTACTGGCATTGCTGCTAGCACATGCTTGATAAGAATCATTTTCCCTCCCGGAGATAGCATTTGGCAGTGCCAAGTTCCTAATTTTTTAAGGATTTTTGTAGCTGAATCAGTAAAGAATTCAGTCTTTTTCCTTCCTTGAAATAAGGGGCAACCTAAGTATTTGATTGGAAACTCCTTCTTTTGTACCTGCAGGATACTAGAAACAATGTTAATTCTATTATTAGAGATATTATCATTCATGATGAAACAACTCTTCTCCTTGCTTATCAGTTGTCCCGAGTTTTCCTCATATTTCTTCAAACACTCCATAATTAGTTGCAATGTTTGAGATTTTCCTGCGCAAAAAATTATAAGATCATCAGCATATGCAAGATGATTTATTTTAGGTCCATTAGGTTGCATATAAAAGCCACTGAATTTGGGTTTGTTATACAAATTATTTAACATTCTAGATAAAGTTTCAGCAGCTATAATAAATAAAGAAGGGGATATTGGGTCTCCCTGCTTCACTCCTCTTTGTGAGTGGAAAAAACCATGTCTCTTCCCATTGATCACCACGGTGTACCACATATTGGATAACAAATTCCATATGTTGTGAATCCAAGCTTCATTGAAACCCATCTTCCTCATCACAGAACAAATAAAGTTCCATGACATTCTATCATAAGCCTTGTTCATATCAATCTTGAATACCACATTGCCTCTCTTGTTATTTTTCTTCATGTCATGAATAATCTCTTGGGAAAGTAATACATTCTCCCCTATAGCTCTTCCCTTAACGAATCCACTTTGGTTAGGAGAGATAAGTTTAGGAATAAGCTTAGAAAGTCTGTTATTTAATACCTTAGAGACAATCTTTTGAGTGACATTACTCAGGCTAATAGGCCTGAACTCAGAAAATTCCTGAGGTGATTCCACTTTAGGAAGCAAAATTAAACAGGTGCTAGTAAAGAATTTTGGCATTTGCTTCCCAGAGATGACAGCCTTAACCATGGTAAGAAGATCCTCTCCAATAATATCCCAGGCTTTTTGGAAGAAAAGTCCATTAAAACCATCAGGACCTGGGGAACTATTGGGGCTGATCTCAAATACTGCATTTTTAACTTCTTGGATAGTAGGCTCAGAGTTCAAATCAGCATTATCTTCCTCAGTAACAAGACCAGGAATATCATCAAAAATGCTTCTATCAATATTTGGATTCCCTTGAGAGAATAAATTTTGGTAAAAGTTTGCAGCAGCAATACCAATGTCCTGATCACCCTGTATCCAGTTACCATCCTGCAGAATTCTATGAATGTGAAGAATACTTCTCCTACCTCTCACAACAGAGTGAAAAAAAATTGTGTTTTCATCCCCTTCAACTTGCCATTTAAGGTTGGCTTTCTGTCTCCAAAAAGAGTCAACTTGTTTGTGACAAATGATAAGCTCGGCTTTTGATTTATGCAATTGCATCCTATCAATCTGGGATAAAGAATTCATATAGTTTTCTTCTTCCTGAATGATCCTCTCTTCCAATTGTTTAACTTGAACAAATATGTCCCCGATAGTATTTCTAGACCAATTACTAAGAGCTCTACTTGTGTTCTTCATTTTTTGTTAAATTTCCCAGAAAATGTTGCCTTCAGTCTGAGAGTACCAGTTGTTGTTAACCACCTCCATGAAGCCATCATGATCAGCCTAGAAGTTAAGGAATCTAAAATATTTCACATTATCAGCATCTGCCTCACCAAATTTGATTAATAATGGACAATGATCTGAACTAACTCTAGGTAAATGAGTCACATTAGAGTTGGCAAACACATCATTCCAGCTGTCATTGACCACCATTCTGTCTAACCTCTTCCGTATTATATTTTCTTCTTTCCTTTCATTACACCAAGTGAATCTATGTCCAGAGAAACCAATATCTAACAACCCACAATCTTGCAAACACTCCATAAAAGGAATACTTTTGTTCAGCCTATGGGGTCTACCTCCAACCTTTTCTTCTACAGATAGAATGTTGTTAAAATCTCCAGAAACAGCCCACGGAGAATTAACAGTGCTAGCAATTGCTCTCATATATCCCCATAGATGTTCCCTGCCCAAAGATTTAGACTTAGCATAAACAACTGAAATAAAGCATTCAGTATCATTGATCTTGAATTTGCAAGTAACCATTTGATCTTCAGAAGCGTGAATGGAGCAGTTCATATCTTGATTCCAGAATACCCATATTTTGTTACTACTGTTAACATGACAGCCCTGCATTCCGAGAATCTTTTTGTATTTCTCTATATTAATATCCTTGATGAATGGTTCTTGAATAGCCACAAGAGAAATTCTATGTTGTTGAATCATGTATTTGAGCCTTTCAGTGGAAGCTTGAGACTTCACGCCCCTAATATTCCAATTAAGAACATTAATCATTAAAAAGATTACTGGAAGGTTTTTGTAAGCTCAACTTTTGTCCCCTGGTGTTAGGGGCTTCTCTAACCAGTTGTTCGGTCTTGTTTCTGTAATTCTTCTTTGGTGACAAACTTTTTGGTTGTACTTTCTTCTGCCCCTCTTGATTATTGTTTTTCTTAGAACTAGAACCCACCACAGCTTGTATGAGCACTTCAGCCTGCTCATCTGAGGATTCTTCAGATGTATTGTCCTCAGATGAACTTGCATCTGCCCATTCATTTGTTGCTTCATTTTCCTGCTCTTGTTCTAATTTCTTTTGCATTTCGTCATTTGTACCACTTTGCTTTCCTCTATCCTGTGTCTTTTCTTCCTGCTTATCTCTTAGAAAATCAAAACTGTTTAGCGTCTTGGGAGTACTTTGTTCCTGGAGTAATTGTTGTTGATTGCTTTCCTGGTTGACATTCTGAGCTTTGTTAGTAGTATTGTTGGTTCTTCTAACAACGTTTTTTCCTCTTATCTCTTGCCATTCATCTACAAATAAATCCACATGTAGCTCATTGTGGTCCTTAATGATAAAAACCTGATCCTCCCTATAAGTATCATTTGCCACTGTTATATCATCCAATTGTTCTGTAGGCTTAGGATTCTTATTTTGATCCTCCTTGTTTCCATTAGTCTTAGAATTATTGATATCCTGACTGTCATTCACATTGCTATCCTCCATGGTATTGGTTTTGACATTTTGGCCATTTTGTTCCTCACCAGTGTCATTAGTTTCCTGATTTTCACTGCTGGCTTTGATAATTTGAACACTTTGTTCCTTTCTATTCTCATTGATTTGTTCCTGTCCATCATCAGTGCTCATATTTTCCTTTTCTATATTGTCCTCGGAGCTCTTCTTTTCCTGGTTGTTCACTGTCTCATTTGTAGGATGAGGTTTATCAATTCCAAACACAACTCCTGTAGGTTTGTACTCCTTTGGAGGTTCACTCTGGCCCCTTCTTTTGGGGTTATTGGCATGTCGATTTTTCTGCTGATCTCTGCCTCTCTCCTTTTGTTTTTCACTGTTAGTAGGCAGCTTTGCATTCTCCTTTGTGTCAACTGTCACCATAATATTCCTCCCAGATTCATTTCTTTGATCCCCCTCCTTCTTTTCATCTTGCCTCTTTTTTTCTATCACTCTGCAATTAGCTAAGTTATGACCTAGCCTCCTGCAGTGTTTACAAAATTTCGGGATATTCTCATATTCAATCTTCTGGACAAATCCTTTATGAGGGGAATCTTCATCTTCATCACCAACCCATACATTATGAATTAGCGGTTTCGACAAATCTATTTCAATTCTAACTTTCGCCATACTAGGTCGGTTCAGATTTCTAGTAGCAATATCAAGTTCTAGCGGTATGTCAGCATCTCTAACAATTTGTTCAATACAGTTCCAGTTATGCATATGAAATGGAAAACCTGGTAGAAGTGCTTATACTGGCACAATAGGCAGATCCTCATCAGGTTTGAAATCAGGAGTCCATCTTTGAAGCCACATTTGAAGACCTTCAAGTTCAATCATTCTCTTATATAGGATAACATTGAGGTCGTCATCATTGGTAAAGTTCAAGAACACATTGAAATTGTCATAAACTCCTATTCTGACAGATCCTTTCAGCGAGAATTTCTCTGAGAATCGGGAGCGAATAGCATCTATCTGAGGTCGACTTCTGATGAATCGACTCACTAAAGTTCTCTTGCATTGACTAGACAAGATCCCATAATAATCTCTGGTTTTAAAAATCACAGCATGCATTCCATTATGAGTGGTTCTCCTTGCCTTGGTCGGTTGTTCTTGGTGAATAAGATTCACAGAGGAACAAGGCGATTCTGTCACAGATTGTGCATAGGAGACTTGTTTCCTTAAAATTTCTTGAGGGGTTCTGTTCGTGCCGAGAAGGGTTTCATTTTGGGCATCCACACGCGCCGGAGGGACGCCGTCGGGCGGCCCCATGAGGTGGAGCGTGGTCAGCAACCGCTCAAATTGGGTTTATAGCCGTTATGATGAGAGAGAGGGTCTGATGAGGGGATTCACATTAAAACTCTCGGTTTTATATTTGCTTATCAAGAATTCATAAGATTTTGTTACCACACATCTTTAATTGATTCAATATAAATAATTCAATATTGTAAGTGCAAAGAAGCTTCATAAACATATTTTTCGTATTAGTGGTAGCAGTGTGGTGAAGTCATCAAAGAATTATTAAAAATTCCAACATTTCACCTGGTCCGGGATAAAGTTAAAAAAACCCATCCTTATTTTTGGAGTCCTTTTTGGCTAGATCCCATTATTAAACTACAATTTTATTTAAGTAAAATTTGAAATTCCTTTCTTGTTTCACCACTTTAAAGTTTAAACGAATAGACCAAGTTTATTTACAATGAATATATAGTTTGGTATTGAAGTGGGATCTGCTAGGTTCTACTCTTGTGACGAGTTTAATTTGGAGGCGAAGTGGTTGATTAATTCGAAGCTTCTCTTTGTTGGTCCTAAGATTGGAGAGGGTGCTCATGCTAAAGTCTATGAGGGAAAGTAAGTTTACTTTCTCTTCAATGTTAAGAGTTACGTTGTTTGTTTATTTGAATTTTGAACTAATAATGCAAGGTTCCCTTTCTCACTACTAAAAAAACTGGTTTTCCCGACCTTAAAAAATGGCTATTTCCGACCTCATGAGGTCGGTTTTGGCCAGAATCCGACCTCAAATTCAGGACGGAAAATAGTGGGTCGAAATTATTACCGACCTCATGAGGTCGGTAAAGTTTTTTAGCCAGGCATTAATTAATTAAAATACCGACCTCATGAGGTCGGTAAAAATTTTTAGCTGGGTATTAATTAATTAAAATACCGACCTCATTAGGTCGGTAAATTATATTAATTATATAATCATATGAGTTTACCGACCTCGTGAGGTCGGTAATTTATATGAATATATATGGTATATTTTGCAAAAAACCAACCTCATGAGGTCGGTAATTAGCCATATGTTGAACAATTTTGCAGAATACCGACCCATGAGGTCGGTAATTTGCAATTTCTGGGAAAATTTTCCAGAAAACTGACCTCATGAGGTCGGTAATTAGCACTTTCTGGGTAAATTTTGCCCATTACCGACCTCATGAGGTCGGTATTCTGCAAAAAAAAATTGTAGCACCTATCTGTTATTCCAGCTGCCTCCCTGTCAAGATGAAAATAATTTTACTTTCAACTAAAACGAGCCCAAATAGCTGCCAACAATACACCAAACTACTATAAATACATAAAACAATAAGTTACTATTACAACACATATATTACAACCACCAAAACATCAAATTCAATTCGAAACTACTTCAAAGTTGAATAAAAACGTCAATCAAACATTTACAAGAGACATTAATTAAGCTACTTCAACCTTCTCAAACATCAAAACAATATTAAACTACTTCAACATTGGTAAACATCCACAAAACATTAAACTAGTCTACACTAAGTTAGTCTACAACATTAGACTACTTTACCCCTCGCAAATCCACAAATCCACCAAAACATTAACATTCAAACATGCATTTGTGTGTTTGACACGTGAGTCCCATCATCATCTGCACCACTACATTGAGTATGGGGGTTACGAGCATCATCAGGACACGAGGGAATCCCCCTCGAAGCTAGTAGTGCGTCTAATTGGGCCCTCATACCGTCAAACTGCACGTCCCTCCGCCTCTCCCTTTCCTCTGAGGCCTGTAGCTGGCTAGATAGCTCAGCAATATTTTGCTCCATGGCCATAGCACTCACTCTATCGAACGACTCGGTATTGGAAGAATGTAGGCCTTCCAGGGGTGACCGGTATTGACGAAATTCACGATGTGGCATTCCGTAAGCTGTGCCAAACCTAGTGGGACCACCAACACTCTCAAGCCACCTTTCCTCCATTTGTTATTGTGTCAGCTGTGTGTTAGGTGGCTGAGTACGAAGAAACTCTGCCTTTGATTGTTGAACCCGATTTTGAAATAAAAAGGTAACATTAGCAACCAACTTAAATCTCACATTCAATAGAAAAAGCTATCAAACATTTAGTAAACAACCAAAATAGAACATGGTTCAAATAAATAATACTATGAAGATAGATTATGCAAAGAGGCTGCTGTCCATATGCATATTAGAGGTAGAACAAGGAGGAAACGCAAAGAAAATGATGTAAGTTTAACAATCGGATGCAACCTAGCAAGCTGATAGAATTTATCTATGTATTGTCTTAGCTAGGTGTAGTCACTAGACTTTTTTTTTTGTAACTGGTTGCCAAATGAAGTAACCAAGGAGGAAACGCAGAGAAAATGATGTAGTTTGACAATCGGATGCAACCTAGCAAGCTGATAGAATTTATCTATGTATTGTCTTAGCTAGGTGTAGTCACTGGACTTTTTTTTATTCTGAAATAAAAAGGTAACATTAGCAACCAACTTAAATCTCACATTCAATAGAAAAAGCTATCAAACATTTAGTAAACAACCAAAATAGAGCATGGTTCAAATCAATACTACTATGAAGATAGATTATGCAAAGAGGTTGCTGTCCATCTGCATATTAGAGGTAGAACAAGGAGGAAACGCAGAGAAAATGATGTAGTTTGACAATCGGATGCAACCTAGCAAGCTGATAGAATTTATCTATGTATTGTCTTAGCTAGATGTAGTACTGGACTTTTTTTTATTCTGAAATAAAAAGGAAACATTAGCAACCAACTTAAATCTCACATTCAATAGAAAAAGCTATCAAACATTTAGTAAACAACCAAAATAGAACATGGTTCAAATCAATACTACTATGAAGATAGATTATGCAAAGAGGTTGTTGTCCATCTGCATATTAGAGGTAGAACAAGGAGGAAACGCAGAGAAAATGATGTAGTTTGACAATCGGATGCAACCTAGCAAGCTGATAGAATTTACCTATGTATTGTCTTAGCTAGGTGTAGTCACTGGACTTTTTTTTTTTTGTAACTGGTTGCCAAATGAAGTAGTGGTTGCCTAGTGTCTACCTAGAACTAGACTCCTTAGAATTGTAGAGTCTAGAACAGGGGCTGGTTTTGACATGAGAAACAAGTGGTCTGCCTTGTTTGGTTTTTTGTGTATTACTTGGTATTAATAAAATCATTTACTTACCAAAAAAAAATGCTCTTCAGGACTTAAAAGGCAGTGGAAACAAAGGAACTCTATTATAATGACTTCAACCTATCACATTCACCTAAGAGTTCCTTCAACAACTTCTCCCCAAATTGTCATTGAAGTTTCATAATTTATCCATGAAATAGTTATCACATTTTCATAAGGTATACCATCGACTTGCAATGCGTAATACATGTATCATAATTTTCTTCAGTGGATCTATTATTGAAACATCACTATAACTTGAATCTTGTAAAACCAAAAATAAAGATCAAGCATAAAAATGAGATAGGAGCCGGATCCCCGTTTCATAGTCTAACAAACAAAATATGAAAAATAAAAAGAAGCTTACGTAGGTCTGCTTAGCCCGTTCGTCACACCAGTCATCTGGATCATTAGCGTTTGCCTTCTTCTTCACGTGAGTGATCTTGAACGCCTCATCTTGAGGCACTGGCGTCCCCCGTTTTAGTTCCTGCAAAATAATAAGTAAATGATAATACTAAAAGAAAATAAAGTAAATTCACAATCCTTCAAGTAGAGTTAATGTAGACTTGTCAGCTTCCTCCTCACGGCCTCTTAACTCATAGCCTAACTAGTGTGTAGGGAGCCACCCTTCGTCGAATTTGTAGCCTTCTTCCCTATGTCACTCAGTTGTAAGAATCTTTCATTAGTTGCCCAGTAATGAAGTAGCTTGTTATAGTTTTCAGGAAGGATCCACCTAGGCTTCTTGTTAGATTGACGAATCCTTCCTAACATGTCACATAGTAAGCGCTGAGCTTTCTTCTTGAAGTTTTGAGTCATCTGTGTCTCATGTTCCAGGCGCCAGACACATTTGTCCTGCAATGAAAAGTAAATGAGTTTATTAATAAGGAATTGATCAATATAAGTGGATTGTTTAAATAAAAATAAGCATATACCTTAAAGGCAAAATAGATTTGTCTCTGGCGATTTGGTGACATCTGGCCCCAAGTAGGTGAGTCTTTAAATAGTTTTTGTATCTCTTCTATAAGGAGAGATGAATCTTTGTCCGATAACCAACTATCAAAAATATAAAATTAAACACTTAGTAAAGCTTCTTTAATCGTTTTGCTTTGAAGAAAATATATGTTAATCAGCCCTAGGCATCATGCCTAGTGGACTTTATGAAAAACTAAAAATATGAAGAAAACAAATTACCCGTATCCCACAGGCTCGATGATGAGTCGCCCTGATGAGTCATAAGTTTCAAGTTGTGGAGCACTTACACCTCCAGGTAAGTCATTCGCAGCAGGAGCGTCAGGCACAGAACTACTTGCTCGAAGGTCAGGACCTGTAATCTCGTACTGTTCAGTAGATGATGAAGAGTGATGTGATGCAGTCGGACTGGGAGTGGCCGTCGGAGTACCACTAGACGAAGCCCGCTGAGACCCGAAAGTATACCGAGTGAAGCCCTGTGGGGTAGCATAACCTGGTGTGGACATCATCGAGGGGCTCTGAGGAGGCACCTCAGTAAAGCCCTGGCGTGGAGCCATATAGGGCCGACCAAAGCTGTACGGAGGTGGAAGACTATATGCAATGCCATTCATGAGGGGATCATGAGGCAATGGAGCGCCGCGTGGTGGGAGACATGGTGACGGGCTTCTATCTCTAATCGCAAGGTTTTCTGGTGGTCTCCGGGGAACCGCTGTCTCGTTAGCCTTCTTTGTTTTCTTACCCCTCTTTTCACCTGCCATCTACACAATAATATATGTAAGTATCGCAAATATAAATTAATAGAAAAGGTAAAGCTTCAAAATTTATTTAAATAATTCACCTATTTAACTAAAATCAACGAACTACGTAGTAAATATGATCTGTTTGTAAGTTTATTAATCTGGTCATGAGAGTGAGCTGTTTGCTTCTTTTTTTTTTTGTTCTTCATGATTTAATTGTTGTTTGACACTTTTTATCACAGTCTACTCTAGTACTCTTTCCAAGTTTCCAGTAGCATTTGAGAAATTCTGGAGGGTTCTGTATTCTGTATAGGATTCTTTAAAATGACAGTAACATTTTAAGAGACTAAATCTTCAAGTTATCTTTGATGTTAAACACTTAAACCTTCATATTTTATCCTACGGAGTTACAGTTTAGAACCTTAAACATTACTCACATTTTTTCCCTTTTGTAAGACTGGTTTTTCATGATTAGGGGCAAAATGGAAAATATGGTTTTTTGGTTAGAAACACTTGATGGGAAGATACAGATTGCTGGAGCCATTCATTTACAACTGTTTTGGGTGGAGAGCCTGGATTATAGGTATATGGGAGATGATGTGTTACTGAGTTGTATTTGGTTGCTAGTGTAGTCTTAGTAAAAACATCACTGCTATGGTGGTTCAGGGGTAATTTGTATAAGCTGGATATTGTGCTTACTCTAGCATAATTAGTTGGTAGATGAGGGCATTTGGTTAGATGAAGAAACCAGCACAGATGAAGTCTGATGCATTGAAGTTACAATCAGGTGGAGGCCTTGACGTTAGGCTGATACAAGTTATTGTATAAATCTGGTGGAGTTCTTGGTTAATACTAAAGATTGATAAGTTGCTATCTTGCAACTAAGGTGGTTGTTGACCCTGGTGGTTATTGGTATATGTATTTGTGGGAACTTTGTGCACAAAGGATCCTGATGGTTGTTGTTTGCTTAGATGATTTTCAGCTGCTACAGAGCTGTTAGTTCCTTAGTTGTTAGAATAGGGCAGCAGCAGTACTTTCTTCTACTGCTGTTCTTTGAACAAAAGGATTCTGGTGTTGCTGTTTGCTCTGATGAATAATGCACCTGGTGTGGTTGATGCAGCTGAGTCAAATCTACAGAGTAGCTGCACATGAATAAGTGTAGCAACACCAGGTGTTGCTGTTTGTTGCAGCAGGTGATGGCAGGCTAAAAATGATCAAAAGAAGAAAGGCAAGATAGGCTGCAAATAATGTGCAGCTGAAGGGCAGAGACACAGGAATTCTACATAAAAGCATCATAAAGACAGCAACCATTATTGCTGGTGGCAACTAGGAGGGGAGTAATGATTAAAACAAAGGGGGGGAGGGGATGAATATGCAGAGAAGGCTGGAGGTTTTTTGCTAAACTCCAGACTGATATTACACAAAGCAGTAGGACCAAGTTGAAGGCTGCTGTGATGGCATTAACATCATAGCCATGCTTAACATGGAGATACAGGTTCTACTACTGCCTCTATCAGACAAACAGCAGAGGAGCAGCTTGGTGATGTCAGAGACTGGTGATGTATTTGGTATTATTTCCTGATAATAACTGAGTCACTGAATTGCTGATGGCAAGTTTTGTCCTAGTAGCAACTTGCAAAAATCAAGTGAAGGTGTTAATACTATTGCAGATTCAAAAATTGTTTTTTTGTAAATTGGATAAGTGAATCTGTTTGTTTAGATGCATCTGTCACCTTTTTTTTTAGATGTTAAAGTAAAGCTGATGGCATTATCTTTGATTATGGTATTATATTATACACTAATCAATCTCTTAATAATGCACACATCATCATAAACAAAGTGATGATAAATCATGTTAGCCCAGACTCTGCCAAGAACCAAAGTGCCTCACATGATGGTGACATTGTTTCTGTTAAGGTCTTAACTCACATCTTAAAATCAGACCAGATTGTCTCGTATATGATCAGATGCCGAAAATGCAGCCAGTAAAAATTTCAGTTTCTTCCTACAGCTTAATACTAGCATAAATTATCTGCTTTCACAATGTTATATACTCCCTTACCTTTTAATGGAAAAAACAAGTAACTACTCAGTAACATATAAGGCCATATGACCAAGTGTATGGAGTTTTTTAATGGCAAAAACAAGTACCTACTCAGTAACATATAAGGCCATATGACCAAATGTATGGAGTTTTTTAATGGCAAAAACAAGTAACTACTCAGTAACATACAACGCCATATGACCAAGTGTATGGAACTAAGATCATAATATGAGATTTCTGGACACAGAGAAAAAGATTGCGTCACTATTATCTAGTAGAAGATATGGAAAACTCTCTAACCATCAACAGGGAATAAAATTAATATCAAAAAACACATTTGCCTATAGATCCACTAAGTATGCAAACTGTTCCTATGAAGTACAAGTTGCTACTGCAGAAGCCTCAGGAATCTTAACCTCAGTTCTCAAGAACATGTTATTTTCTGTACATCTGCAGGTTGTAGTTTGCATATGAATGATCAAATGAACAGCTTAACTGCTTACATTTTAGACAGACAGAGAAGATATATTCACAAGCAGATAGCTTATATATACTTTAACTCAGATTGATAGGGAACAAAGACAACCAGAAAACTATGTTTTTCAGTTAAATTTGAGAGAAAAAGGATTGAAATGGTTTTGATGCCCTTAATGTTTCAGCTTTTATGATAGGACTCAAGTCTTATCCTTTAGTTAAACTCTCCTTCTCTTTCACATAAGGCTACTTAACTATACTTTAACATGTACCAGGTCCTTAAGCACAAGCAGTCAGCATAACATTCACACAGGGAATCAATTTCACACAGGGAATCAAACTTCCAAGAAAGAACAAAGGAAGTCATAGGGAGGGGTTTGCCATGTTAACAGCAACAGAAGGTAAATATAAAGCCTATGACTTGAATAGGAAGGCACAGCACAAAACAGAACAATGGGATGGCAAAACTCTAGGCAGAATGCAATAGTGTGAAACCTATAATTTGAACAGGTAGAAGTAGTACAAGAAGAAAACAAAGCAGACACACTTAAATTTTCATAAATAGCCCAGAAGTGATGGAGTTCATAAGAATGAGATAAATACACAGGCAGATATACATATAGCTCTCATGCAGACAATAACTCAAAGAAATGAATGAAAGATACTGCAGAATCCATGCTTTTGATTTCAATGGAATCATGGACAAGAACATGTCATTTGTTTGCCTAGCAGCAATTCAGCTGAAATGCAGCAATAGCAAACTGTATGTAGTTAGTTAGTAGGAGAAATGGAAGCTATTTATACTTCAATTTTCTGAGGAAAGGGTTAGATTCAACTAACTTTACATCTGACATTGACAAAAGAAACTCAAAACCTTCTGATTTTTCTTCTCTCCAGTGAATATGCAAAAGTATCACAGAAGTTCAAGAAAGAGAAAAAATTAAGACTAACAACATTTATTAAACAGCAAAAAAAACAAAACACAAAAAAGAAGATTACAGCTACTAAAAGCCAAGAATATGCAACCAAAGTTCACCCTTTTAAGCAGGACTAGTCAAACAACATGAAAAAAGATTACAACTACTAAAAGACATGAATAAGCCACCAAAGTGCCCCTAGCTACTGCAAGTACATCAGGAATTTAACAAACCACCTGCAAGTCCATAGCAAATTCATGGAACTCAAATCCATATAATCTCAAAGTCATGCAAAAAGCAGAACCAATGCAGCTGAAATGCAGCAATAGCAAACTGTATGTAGAGGTAGTTTTTAAAGCTCCAAATGTGGCATGGTCAGAATATGCAGGTTGTAGTTTGCATATGAACAACAGATTGATATACACAGATATACCAGTGGTATACATGGTACACAGATATGTTAGTTTGCCTCAATAGGATTAGTAAGGTAAAATTCTACAAAAGCTAAAAAAGCATAAAACTTACCACTACACCGTCAAGATGGTCAAGTGCATTACCCCTCTTAGATCTCTAAAATGTCGAAATGGCTCAAAGAATGTCTTCGTTGAGGTATCTGAAAGGAAACAAAAGAGAAAGAAACAACATAAGGATGCTTTTAAGAGGCTAAGGAGGAAGAATAAAGACGCATAAAAATGTAATTTCATAAAAGTTGACAATTTCAAAACACTGATAGTATTCGAAAATCGAGTAATAAAGCTAAACCATTCCAGATAGAACCTATAAATAGGAAGTAAACAATCAGCTACTAATTTTAAACATGTAAATAAAATAAGTAAGTCTTAAAAAAATACTTACTAATTGCTATTAATCCTCATCCCCATCCCCATCCCTCTCTTCTGACCATTCTTCCTCATCAGTTGTTTCATTTCCATTATTACATTCGTTCACCTCTGCGTTAATATCTTCTGCATTTATTTCTTCCAATATGTGTTCTGCATGCTCTAAATCATCTTCTAACTCATTGTCAACTATTTGGTGAACAACTGATATGTCGTCATCCTGGAACGCAACAGGCAACACATTCTCCACTTCCACTCGACCCACAGGCTTGACTTTAATTACCACCCACCAAGCAGACTTATCTGGACGCAAGGGATAAGGAGCATAGTACACTTGTCTAACATTTTGTGCAATAATGAAAGGATCATAAGCCGCATACTCCCTCGTGTGATTTACTTCTATGATGTTATACTGCTTGAGTACCCTTGTACCTCTATTTGGGGTTGGATCAAACCACTTGCACCGAAAAAGTACAATTCTTTTTTTCCCACCACCAGAATATTCCAGTTCTAGGATCTCCTTAATTACACCATAATAATCGACCCCGGCTTGGTTTCCATCGCCACCTTTAACCCAAACCCCACTGTTGTTAGTTTTTGTATGCTTAGATCGTTCTTCGATAGTAAATTTAAAACCATTTACCACATATTTGTCCATAGAATAGACCATACCGGGTCCCCAAGATATGTCCTTTAAAAGTTGGTCATGGTAACCATACTCTGTACTGTAAACCTATTAGTAGTTAAGAAATAGTAAGTTAGCAATAATATAATGCGCACTTTTTAAATTATATTAGCTTTGTGAAAAGGTTTTAACACTTACATAATTGTTAAACCACTTCCCAAAATGGTCGTACACCTTTTCAATGCCATTTTGTATGCTTAGATCGTTCTTCGGTAGTAAATTTAGTGCAAAATAATAATAACTTACTCATAATATCATTGAACTTCCGGGAAATTTAGCAAGACATGTATCGATGCAGATTTAGAATCCATATCATTAAATTGTCTTGTACGTTTTTTTGAACCTGAACCCGGTTGATTGAAGATTGATATTGGCTTCGCTAAAGCATCATTCTCACCTCCTTCATAATGTCGATTGGGTCTGTTTCGCAAACATGGCACATCATTCCCAAAGTAGTAAGAACAGAAATGAGTTGTTTCCTTAGTAAGGTAGGCTTCGCAAATTGATCATTCAACTCTATGTTTCTGCTTGATACCCCGTTTAGACTTGCCAATAGTTCTGCATAATATTATTTTAAGCATGATTTTTTTTAAATAAATTAGTAGAGAGAAATAAATAAAAATTTACACATATTACCTCTCGAAGGGATACATCCAACTATAATGAACTGGGCCTCCGAGTTGAGCTTCCTCCGCAAGGTGAATTGGAAGATGTTCCATCACATCGAAGAACCCCGGTGGAAGAATTTTCTCCAACTTACTTGTTATTACAGGAATATTATGATGCATCCGATCCAGGTTGTCTACCCTCAACGTACTAGAACACAAGTCTTTGAAGAACAAACTAATTTCTGTCATAGGCTTCCAGATTCGGGCAGGCAAGCTACTAAATGCAATGGGGAGTAAAGTTTCCATGAAAACATGACAATCATGGCTTTTCATCCCATGTAACTTCCCTTGCGCCATATCAACATGTTTTTCCAAATTTGATGCATACCCATCAGGCATCTTCAATTTCTTAACCCATTCACAAATCTTTCGCTTATGATCCATTGTGAATGAATAACTAGCCTTAGGCTTGAAGACCCCGTTCCCTTTGTCCTGCAACCATAACTCTTTACGCATACAATATTCCTGTAAGTCCAATCTTGTCTTTGGATTATCCTTTGTCTTGCCCTTGACATCCATTACTGTATTGAATAAATTATCAAAGTAATTTTTTTCAATGTGCATAAGATCAAGATTATGCCGGAGAAGATTATCCTTCCAATATGGTAACTCCCAAAATATGCTCTGTTTGGTCCAATTATGTGCAAGCCCATACCCATCGAACTTGTACGGTGGTTCTTCAGTAACTTTTGGAAAGTTCTCAACCATCTCCCAAATTTCCTCTCCCAAATTTCCTCTCCTGAAAGTCTTAGAGGTGGATAGTTTCATTCAATTTTGTTCTTCCTAAATGCATTTTTCATACTCCTAAACTCATGATCCATTGGCAAGAACTGACGGTGACAATCAAACCATGAATTTTTTTTTGCCATGCTTTAAAGTGAACAATTTAGTATTCTCCATGCAGTAAGGACAGACTAACTTTCCAGCAGTCATCCACCCAGACAACATCCCGTAGGCAGGAAAATCATTAATAGTCCACATTAAAGTGGCCCGCAAATTAAAATTCTGCTTAAGAGAAACGTCAAACGTCTCAACCCCTTCAACCCACAACATTTTCAACTCATCAATCAAAGGTTGCAAGTATACATCAATCAAAACTTTTGGATTACGTGGGCCAGGAATGATGCAAGTAAGGAATATATATGGACTAGTCATACACAACTCAGGCGGAAGATTATATGGTGTTAAAAAAACAGGCCAGCAAGAATATGGTGCAGCAGAAACAGAATGTGGAGTGAATCCATCAGAACATAAACCCAACCTAATGTTTCGTGGTTCAGCCGCAAAGTCTGGATATGTTGTGTCAAAATGTTTCCAAGCCTCTCCGTCTGATGGATGACACATAACACCTGGCGGCCTTCTATTTTCACTGTGCCATCTTATATGAGGAGCGGAGCTATTTGATGCGTACAACCTCTGTAACCTTGGTGTAAGAGTTAAGTAATGCATCGCCTTAACGGCAACCCTCTTCCCGCTACGAGTCCGCTTAAAACGAGCTCTTCCACAAAACTTACAAAATTCTAGACCTTCGTCATCCTTATAGTATAACATGCATCCATTTTCACAACAATCAATTCTCATCGACGAGAGTCCTAACTTAGACACTAGTCTCTTTGCCTTATAGTAATTTTCAGGTATCTCTAAATTCGAGTCAACTAATTCATGTATAAGGCCAATCACAGCATCCATTGCACCTTGAGGAACATTCCAATCTGCTTTGATGCTTAATAATCTAACAACAATAGACAATTGAGAGTGGGGACTCCCGTCATATAAAGGCTGACTAGCCTTTTTCAACTGTTCAAAAAAATGACTAGCTTCTTCATTTGGAGCTTCTTCACCATGGTTACCGGATTCAAAATCAGAATGCATCCCATAAGCATCTTGAACCATGTCGTGCATTCTAGAATTTTGGACATTAGGTTCCACCGCCCTACTACTTTCACCAACAACAAAGTCTTGAAATCTACCAAAACTACTATTCATTTCTCCATGACTAGTCCACACTGTATAATCTTTTTTAAAGTCGTCTTTATAGAGATGAAGCCTAACAATCTCTGGATTCTCGTAATTCCTACATTGACATTTCACGCAAGGGCACCTAACCAAGCCATGACTTAGAAAAATTTCAAGTGTCATTGCATAGCCAACAAAAGCATCGACACCGTCTACAAATTCTTGCCTCATCCCCCCTCGGTTTTCGTTTGTCCTATTATACATCCAATTACGAGATTCCATCTACACAAATAACACCAAATTTGAAATTGTTACGGAACAAATTCAATGTTTAATTTAATTCAATGTTCAAAACCCAAATCACCAGTTGCCCTAATTAGCAAATTAAAGCTTCAGACTAGGAAAAACTAACTAGGACAATTTAATCTAAGAAAACTTCAAAATTAATTATCATTTATTTACCTTTTCCATCCTTTACCGACTAATCTTTTTGGAATAGTAAAGAACGTCATGATTCTGGACTTATTTTTGAATTTTCATAAAGAAAAGAATCATAGCCCGTAGACTACTTAGGTACTCCATTCTTTGCTTTACAATTCAACAACTTTAATATCCTTCATTAATTATTTTCTTTTTATATTTCTTTTTTTGTCAAAGTCCTACACGAACTTTACTAATATGACAAAATGGTTTACTGTTTTGGCCAGTTAATGATGCCATCATGCCCCAAATAAAGTTGTACAAAACAATGGAAGACAAAAGACAGCAACATAACAATTACGGTGTTTCTAATTCCAGATTACATGATAAAAGACAGCAACATAACAATTACGGTGTTTCTAATTCCAAGTTACGTGACGAAAGATAGCAAGATAACAGTTACAGTGTTTCTAATTCCAAATTACATTAAGCATCAATTCAACAATTAAAATAGAGAAAGCACATTTTGAGATAGGAAAATACACACCAGAAAGTTTAAGGAGGCTGTCTACTAATTAAGCGTCAAAGCTGTCAATAGAGGCAGCAGCACAATGATCTCCTAAATCAAGCACAAACAACTTCAGCTGAAATGGCAACTAAAATAAGGGAAAGACTGGGTCAATTCCAGCCATGGCTTTAACATTTTAGTAAGAGTTAACAAAAAAAAGGGGAAGTAACTTTGGGAATTAAAATGAGAAAGGAAATTAGTGAATCAAAGCAGAAATTAGGGCTTACCTAGAAGATGAAAAATGAAGGTGGAGAGCAATGGAAGAAGAGAAGGGCGTGAGACATGGTGACGTCGCCGGAGTTATACTAGGGTTAGAGAGAGGGGGAGAGAACAGTGAGAGGAGAGAAGCAGAGAAATGGGAACGAATTGGGTCTGGGTGCATTTTAGTTGAGTGATTAAAATAATACCAACCTCATGAGGTTGGTATATTTAATTTAAAATAATACCGACCTCATGAGGTCGGTATATTTAATAAGTTTATTTTAAATTAAAAATAAAGTTATAACATTTATCAGGAAATAAATTCCCGACCTAGTGAGGTCGGTATATTATTTGTTCAAATTTTGATACAATATTACCGACCTCATGAGGTCGGTTTATTTTTTTAAAAAATAAAAAATAAATATTACGACTTTACCGACCTCATGAGGTCGGTTTTTTGAGGTCGGGAAAACCAGTTTTTTTAGTAGCGCTCTATTGCATTACTGTTTGATTTATACACATCAAGTCACTTTCTTTCTGTATAATTTTTTCTGTATACACATCATCAGTTTCGCCCCTCTCCAATTTGATTTACTAAGCTTTGCTCTTTGAAGGTAAAAATTGCCAAATTAAGCCTTCCATTCTTTCTTTTACATATTGTTTCATCACCGTTTATAAATGTTACTGTTGACTTTCCTCTATTCATTGACCATAACTTATTATAAACGTTACTGTTGAGTTTGATCTATTTAGTTGAGGTTTTTTTTTTTTGCTCGAACTTCTCACTTTGAGTTGATGCGTGCTTGTGGCGAAACATATGAAAACTATTTTCTTGCATCGACCGTAATATTCCTTTATTTCTTTCTTTATTTCGTTTAGTTAATGAGTTTTAAGATTATGAACTACATAATTAAAGATTATTTTTAGTGGTTATTACCACGCTCACTAATGTAGGACATCAAGAACCGCTTAAGATTATTTTTGGAAGATTTGTCGAGTAAAATAAAGAGTATTGTGAGAAATCCGAAGAAACTGGAAGCTGAAATAGTGGCTCTGAAGATATCATTCCTCAAGAAAATCAACAAGGGGTCTAAGTTGTGATAATGGACTCGTGAGTTTTTCTAATTTTTCTATTATAGTTCAGATAGGAACAAATTTATATATGGTACAATTTTAATTGATTTCAAACTCTCGAATACTTAGGACTTCTGATTTTAAACTTTATTCTTTTAATGACGGGAAAAATTTTAATCAAACATTTCTATTCGACATTTTTGGGGTGGGATTTTTTATTTTTTATTTTTTTGCAGAGCTCAATTGATAATTTTGCTGATTGAAATGACAATTTAGGATTATGCTTAATAATTAAAGCATTGCAAATTGGATAATTTCTATTTCGTGGATCATAATGAGTTATTTGAATTCGGTATTGTCGTCATCTTCTAATCAACTGCATGCTGATGGTGCGCCTGTTAGTGGTGGTGGTCTAAGGTGATTCCCTCTTTGCTTATAGATTTACTATTTCTGATAAATTAATAGTTTTTATTAATTAGATGGGAAAACACCTCATATAATTTACTAAGTCAGGAGTCCTTATATTTTCTTGGTATAATTTTTTCAAAAATCTTTCTGTTTATTTAAGTTAGGATTCACTTTAGGTTTTTTTACACCAATTAATATTACATATGCTGTGTCTTATTTTTTAGGTTTAAAATTCACTTTAGTAAGATCCTTTTAACAAAACTGTCCTAGACAACAAAGGAAAAATATTAGATTTAGGAATATTCAACAATTAAAATCACTTTAGGCTTAAAATTCGTTTACCAATTAGTGTTACTTCCGTTAATTTTTTGGAGTTTTAAAACCAAAAAAAAATTAGATTAGAAAGGAAATGAACATTCCTATAAAAGAGGCTTGTACTCCACATTTTTAACTATGAAATACCGATAAAGTCGATGATTGCGGAGGTAAACTTGCTTGTGATTTGGGTAAATTTTTCGTTAGTATTAATACATGATCGTGTATTCTTGAGAGACAATTGCATATTATTGAAAAGTTGTCAGTTGTGATTTTTGTTACAATGTCTAATAAATGATTATCAATTTGAAATTGACTTATTTACAAATAGAGTAATTGAGTGTCTTGCAAGATGAAGATTTTAGTTGGTTAGTTATATAGTATTTGTAATTATAGATATTTTATCGTATGATATTGTTTTTTATAGGGACAGTTTGGTATAAATGAGAGCACCCAAATTGTGGTAACCAGGCTGAGTTGGAACGCCCTTCTCGCATATTTAATTGCGAACATTGACCACTCATCACATCCCATTAAAACTTGCCTGAAGGATATAGTTATATTAATGTATCTTGACCGATATCTTTTTGTAGACGACATTCTTGGTGTATGATTTTTTTTTTTGTTTGTCGATTTGACTACTCAGTCATGACCAAACTCATGTAATTGACATTGATATTCCCCTCGAAAGTGCAATATGGTTGTACATGTAAAAAAATATACTGCAGCAAATACAGTCCACATCAGCTATTGTTTATCAGTGTGCCTTAATATAATGTCATTGAAAATATCAACCCACAAAAAATTATCATCTGATAAGGAAACGTAACATACGATAAAAACATTGTTATAAAAAGATAGTATGTGAGATACAATAACATAATATATTGTCTCTCATATACTAAAATATCTACAATTACCAATACTGTAACCAAATTTCACATTGTTTGCATGCTCAGTAAATATTGAATTCAACTATTATGTCTGTGTAATATTATTCATTTTCATCTTTTAGACAATTGCATTTATTTTAATAAAAAATGTAATCTTATATAAATTATTTATTGATTCACGTGATATACACGTGCAACGCATGTACACTTAAGACTAGTATTTGAATATAAATTGTTAGTGTTAACTACCATATTGATAATCTCTTTATAGTCCATTTTAATTTGTATTGGGACGAAGTTCCTTCTATTGCGATATTCAACCCAACTTTGAGTGCCATGATTTTTACTTTTTTTTTTTATATTAATGATAAATAGTTTAAACGAATTATTACATAAAATTAAAGTAGTAAGTGTTGTGTCATAAATCAAAAGAGAATTTTATATTACAAAGTTACATGACTTAATTAAAGTTTTAGAAATAATTATTAAGTCCATCATCACCTCTGCTCAAGTCCTTAGTGAGTTCGCTTTCGTGCAATTTCTCATTTAGTTTGTAACTTTAAAGTAAAGGTCTTTACGCTGTTTCCATTTCTGCAATTGGAAAAGTTATATTTCCCAGCGTACTATTGTAGGAACCAAGGGGATCTATAGGAAGGACGTTCCAGTGGGAACCCATTGTATCAGACGACTATTTAAATTTCCCAGCATGCTATTATAATTAGTGAATTTGACTGCGCTTCACGCGTTATATTGCGAATTTGAAAATGATCCTTTGTAAGTTCAGTTGAAACAAATGAGAGAATTTATTTTGCTTAGACCGAAACCACTTTTCCCAGCATGCTATTGTAATTGTCCAAAATGAACCTTGGTTTGAACCTTTTGTTTCAATTATAAAAGTCATGGCTTCGAAATAATGAAATTCAGATCCTTTTACTACTTTTAAATTGTTATTGATGATCTGAAGGGGTGGAGTTTGCATTCTACTTTGACGCATCTGTTGTATATATTTGTATTAGAAACCCTCCTACATATATAAATAATTTATCAAGAACCCAATAAATTTTTTTTCCTAAAATCTAGAAATATAAGCTCAAAATTCTAGCTTCGTCTCTAAATTGAGCTGCACACAAAGATTTAATATTCCAATCAGGGGGTCCGAATTGTTGATTAAATATTAAAATATTCAAATCATTTTTCACATATATTTAATTCTAAAGTAAAAATCCACCGGTTTTGACTCATTAGCAAATATGTCATTGGCTGATTGCAATCCACTTGATCAAACCATCGAATAAACACCGTTCAATAATTAACAGTTTGAATCTTTAAATATTCTTAAAGGATCCAAAAATCAAGATAGTTATAAATAAATTGTTCAAACCCAAACATGTTCCGTTTTTTATCTTGTCTTTTTCAGTTTAGGAGAGGACATATAATATACTTTTTAGATGTTAATTAATATCTACGTTGAAGGTGAGTCTAAATCCATCAATTTAATTTGCTGGAAACTTCTTCAGTTGTACATATCCACACCAAACTTACCTATAAAAGAATGAGTTCTTTCTTAAGAAATTTCACCAACCAAAAAATCTGAAATAATCTTACCCAATGAAGAAAACAACACTATCTTGCCTTCTACTAATTACATTAATTTTTATATCAAACTCTTTACTTTATGAATCAGCTTCTGCACCCAACTCAGTGCTCGACACGACGGGAAAAATGGTTCGAGCAGGGCACGATTACATGGTCGTACCAGTAAGGAAGGATTTAGGAGGCGAACTTGGCCTCGCCTTTATTGGAACCCAAGTTTGTCCACTTGGTATCGGCCCACGTCTCAATCCAAACGACCCAGGCCTTTCAATAAATTTATTCCCTGTAAATTTCAAAAAAGGTATAATTCGCGAGTCCACTGATCTAAATATTGAGTTCACAGAGACTTATACCATATGTCAACATCACTCCAATGTGTGGAGGCTCGATCATTATAATCCTCAAAAGGAGGATCATGTGATAACTAATGGTGGGGTGAAAGGAAATCCTGGTCGTGACACTTATAGCAATTGGTTCAAGATTGTGAAATATGGAGCTGGATATAAGTTTGTATTTTGTCCGAGTGTATGCAATTATTGTGATGTGATATGCAAGAACGTTGGAATTTTTGTGCAGAAGAATGGCCAAGCACTTTTGGCTCTGAGTAACGAGCCTTTAGAAGTCATGTTCAGGAAAGTGTAAGAATATTACATGTGTTCTTCTAAATACATACTGCTTCAAAAAAAAAATACTGATAATAAGTGAATAAGAAATCGAATATGCAGTAATCATATGCGATTCAGTTTCTTGTAATGTGTACTTTAATAAAAAGATCTACATTTTTGTATACCACTGGAAGTTTTTTAGTACTCTAATATAGCTTTTACACCATCAAATTTATTGAATTTTTTTCAATCCATTGTGAAACTCTTTGCAAATATGTCTTGATACAAAAAGCAAGAAATTTCAAGCTTAATGTATCTCTCCAAACATGATTTATAAATGAAGATGGATTTAAACTCTAAATTTATATATTTGTTGGGCAAGACACATATTTTATGTACACTATCAGAGCACCTATTTTTAAAATTACTTTCAAGAGATGTTATTATATATGTGCACGAGTTTCTTAAAAGGTGAGATAAGAAATGATTTGAACTCATAAACAATTAAAAGTATAATTTGCTTAATTTTGAAAATTCAAAATAATGAAAGCTTGCCTGTTGCAATATAAGAAAAAATGTTATTACCATGATTTAGCTTATAAACAATTTAGACTAATTATATTCCTAATAGTATGATAATCCATAAAACAACCACGAAATTACCCTCAATATATAATAGAACAACCTTATTATTATCGGGATAATAGTGTTTTTTCTTATAGTTGATTCTCTGGGATTTAATCAGACGCTTCTCCTTACATCTTCTTCTCCCTCTTTCTCAATGTGGTAAAACCCTAGCTCAACAAAAAACACAAATTCAAATTTAACTGTTCTCGGGTCAAGTTGTTGCGGCAGGTATGGGTCGACCGAAACCGTGTGTGCTTTTTGCCTACACTTTCCTTCACCCTCAACTTGACGAGTATGTTGACGAGGTAACTATTTCGAATTGCGGTTATAAGGCAATGCAAACTTGTTACGATTAAGTTTCAATTTATTTGGTTCACTTACATTATGTCAAGTGTCGGTCATAGTTGGATATTTGTATGTCAGTGCGGAATAAGACAATGAGCCCGTTTGGATTGGCTTATAAGTGGTCAAACCAGCTTAATTATAAATTGTTTTTTGATTTTTTTAGATTTTTGGCAAACCAGTTTATAAGCTAAAAAAGTGCTTAGAATAAGTCAAAAAACAAAATAAGTTGGGGCAGCCCAACTTATTTTTTGGCCTTATAAGCTGTTTTTTAGTCAAACCAGCTTATAGGCCACTTTTTTAAGCTAAGCCAAACGGACACAATCTTTGTTTAAGTCTTAATACGACAAATTATTGAGATTGGAATGATATAGAGTGGGATAGGATATATTGAATTTATCATATACTGGAAACCAACTGTATTCCAATGAGAACCAATTGTATTAGACTACTATTTATATTTCCCAGCATAGTGCTACTGTAGTTGTCCAAAATCAACCTCGTTTTGAACTTTTGTTTCAATTATAAAAATCCCGACTTCAAAATAATGAAATTCAGATCCTTTTATTTCTTTTAAAAATTGTTAAGGATGAGCTGAAAGGACGGAGATAGTACTCTACTTATGAGTTCGGCAGAACCCAATAACTTTGACATATATATTGTATTTATATTACTAATCCATTTAACATGTATAAATAAAAATAATTTAACAAGACTTCTATAACTTCTTTTTTTCTAAAATTTAGAACTAATAAACTCAAAGTTCCGGTTTCACCTCTGAATTGAGTTGTGCACATGGAGATTTAATCCAGTCCGAGTGCCGAACTCATTGATAAAATAGTGCTATTAAAATATTCAATCATTTTCACATATATTTAATTTTAAAAAATAAAAATCCACTGGTTTTGACTTTTGACTCATTAGTGACGATGTCCTTGGTTGATTGCAATCCACTTTCAGAATCTAATCAAACCGTCGAATTAATACCGTTTAATACAATTAACAGTTTGATATCTTTAAATATTCTTAAAGATCCAAAAGTCAAGTTAATTAGAAATAAATAATGTGTTCAAACTTAAACTTTTTTTTTTCCCTGTTTAGTGGAGGACATAAAATATTGGTTTGTGTGAATCTCAACATTGAAAGTAAGTCAAAATCCATCAATTTAATTTGTTGGCAACTTCTTGAGTTGTATACTAGGTAATTCGCAGTGATGTCCTTATTTTGGGGTGGTCTTTAATTTTTGGCCATTAAAAAGAAAGTATTTAAGTTTTGTCCTTTGCCTAAAACCTCAGGGTTTTGGTTCAAACCCTTGCTTAGGCAAAAATTTAAAAAAAAAAAAAATCTTTAGACAAAGGTTGCCTACAAACTCTGCCCATCGAGCATAGTTTGCCTGCAAAACACTTCCTTAAGGCAGAGTTTGAGGCAAATTATGCCTAATGGGCATAGGGCAGAGTTTGCCTGCAAACTATGCCTTACGGTAGAGTTTGGGCAAATCTCTGCCTTAAGGCAGAATTTTATCTTCAGGCAAAATTCGTAAAATTCTGCCTTGCGAATTCAAACCTCTGCCAAAATTCCTTTTTTTTTTTAAATTGAGCTGGGGTTCGAACCCAGAATCTTAGAGTATTAGGTGAAGGGAAAAAATTAAAGACCACCAATTTGAGAGGCAAAAATTAAAGACCAACCCAAAAGAAGGACAATCCGCGCAAAAAAATGTTGTATACTTATATTCATATACCAAACTTACCTGTAAAAGAAAGAGTTTTTCGTAAGAAATTTCACCAACCAAAAATTCGAAATAATCTTTACACAAGGAAGAAAACAACACTATCTTGCCTTATCTTAATTACGTTAGTGGTTATATCAAATCCTTTACTTTCTGAAGCACTTTCTACAACCGACCCAGTGCTCAACATGACAAGAAAAATTATTCGATTACATGGTCGTGCCAGTAAGGAAGGATTTAGGAGGCGAACTTGGGCTAGCGTTTATTGAAACCCAAGTTTGTCCACTTGGGCCCACGTCTCAATCCTAACTTCCCAGGCTTTTCAATAAATTTCTTCCTTATGAATTTCAGAAAGGGTGTAATTCGCGAGTCTACTAATCTAAATGTTGAGTTCACATAGACTTATAATATATGCAAACATCACTCTAACGTATGAAGGCTCGATCACTATAATCCTCAGAAGGAGGATCATGTGATAACTAATGGCGGAGTGAGAGGAAATTCTAGTCTTGACACTTATAGCAATTGGTTCAAGATTGTGAAATACAGAATATAAGTTTGTATTTTGTCCAAGTGTATGTAATTATTGTGATGTGATTTGCAAGAACATTGGAATTTTGTGCAGAAGAATGCCCAAAAACTTTTGGCTCTGAGTAATGATCCTTTAGAAGTCATGTTCAAGAAGGTGTAAGAATATTACATGTGTTCTTCTAAATACATGCTACTTTAAAAAAAATACTGATAATAAGTGAGTAAGAAATCGAATATGCAGTAATCATATGCGATTCAGTTTCTTGTAATGTGTAGTCTAATAAAATGATTTACATTTTTGTACATTTTTGTATATCACTGAAAGTTGTTTAGTACTCTAATACAACTTTTACACCATGAAATTTATTGAATTTTTTTCAATCCATCGTGAATCTCTTTGCATATATGTCTTGATACAAAAAGCAAGAAATTTCAAACTTAATGTATCTCTCCAAACATGATTTATAAACGAATGTGGATTTAAACTCTAAATTTATACACTTGTAGGGCAAAACACATCTTTTATGTACACTATCAGTGAACCTATTTTAAAATTACTTTCAAGAGATGTTATTATATATGCGCACGAGTTTTCTTAAAAGGTAAGATAAGAAATGGTTTAAACCCATAAACAATGTACAAAAGTATAATTTGCTTAATTTTGAAGATTCAAAATAATGAGAGCTTGCCTGTTGCAATATAAGAAAGAATAAATTAGGGTTCTTAGAGCCAACATATAAATTAGGTAAACACATAAAATACTTCCAAGTGAAGTGCTTATGACTTATGAGTTGAGAAATTAATCAAAATTATGGGGGGTTGTTATCATGATTTAGCTTATAAACAACTTAGAATAATTATATTCCTAATAGTATGATAATCTATAAAATATAATTTTCAAAACAAAATACCTAGCTCTTTTTTGCATTCCAATTGCTCCATTTGTCCTTCTCCCTAGCACATTTACTGATTGACTATTTCAATATTATAAAATAATGTATAAAAAAAAATCTCTATTCCATTTGTTAAGATTAGTTTAACTTAAAGTAAATAGGACATAAATTAGCAAATATTTAAATTGATTTGAAAATTATAACTTGCAATAAAGCACTGTTTAGTCATGTGCGGCTTATGTGAAGGAGTTAGAAGTTTGAAGTCAAAACACCTAATTTTCTATGTAAATTTGTACATAAATTCTTTAAGTATTTAAACACAAATTTACATATTACACAATTACAACTCAATATAGTTAATAATTAAAATATTCAAATAATTTTACAAAATCACAAAAAAAAAGTTATTTGCCTCAAAATAACTAATGAAAGTTACTTTTACAACTTTTTTAAAATAAAACTTAAAATAAAAAGAGGGTGGAAAATATGGGAAAACTTTGTAGCACCGTCAAAGCTAATGACATGAATACCATAGTAGTTAGTCTTTAAAGAGCCCAAAAAAAGGTTCAATAACAAAATTACCCTCAATATATAATAGAACAATCTTATTATTATCGGGATAATAGTGTTTTTTCTTATAGTCGATTCTCTGGGGTTCAATCAGACGTTTCTCCTTACATCTTCTTCTTCCTCTTTCTCAATGTGGTAAAACCCTAGCGCAAAAAAAACACATATTCAGATTTAACTGTTCTCGGGTCAAGTTGTTCCGGCAAGTATGAGTCGACCGGAACCGTGTGTGCTCTTTGCCTACACTTTCCTTCACCCTCAACTTGACGAGTATGTTGAGGAGGTAACTATTTCGAATTGCGGTTATATAGGCAATGCTAACTTGTTACGATTAAGTTTCAATTTATTTGGTTCACTTACATTATGTCAAGTGTCTGTCATAGTTAGATATTTGTATGTCAGTGCGGAATAAGACAATCTTTGTTCAAGTCTTATTAAGACAAATTATTGAGATTGGAATGACATAGAGTGGGATAGGATATACTGGATTTATCATATACTGGAAATCAACTGTATTTCAATGAGAACCAATTGTATTAGACTACTATTTATATTTCCCAGCATACTGCTACTGTAGTTGTCCAAAATCAACCTTGTTTTGAACTTTTGTTTCAATTATAAACAAATTAATGAAATTCAGATCCTTTTATTTCTTTTAAATTGTTAAGGATAAGCTGAAGGGATGGAGATAGCACTCTACTTATGAGTTCGGCAGAACCCAATAACTTTGACATATATATTGTACAAGTTGTAGTAGGCCCGGGCTTAAATTCAAATTATAAAAATAGTACGTAACTTTTATCAAATAAGTATAATTTGTGTCACATATGTTTACTACATAATTAATTTAATGTAATTGCAGGTTAAACATATCTTCTCCATAAATTTTCATAATTATTAAAGTTTATTTTGTCATATAATTGGATCATTTTTAACAAACAAATTATTTATGAGAAAGCAAGTTTGGTATGAAAATTAGCAAATATCAAAGGGTCGTACGTAATTTATTTTATGCTTAAAAGAATTACTTCTTAAAAATTAATTTAATTCTTCATATATACTTTATGCTTAAAAGGATTAGCTCCTAGTTAATCAAACATGATTATAAAGCTAATTCAGTTTTGACTGATAATACTACCTTCATTTTCAATACTATACAACACCATTCAATAAATTTTACTTTTTGTATTTGTAAGCATATGTGATTGCACTAAAGAAGAAAAATTTTGGAAGTTTAAAATAATAGACAGGAAATGTTGGTGAGGAATATATTATGTAAGGTATGTTTAAATGTAAAGTAAGGCCTAATAAATGGTTCAGTTGAAAAAGAAAATTTGGCGGCAAATTTACCTAAATTATACCAGTTTAAGAACAAATAATTTACAAGGTACTTCCCCAGTTCATATTATATGATGTTTTCAGTTTGGTTACACCCTTTAAAAAATCACTCACCCCTAGACTAAAATATTTTTAATTAAATGCTATCAATTTAATAGTTATTACTTATGTAACAATTCACTTATCAGAATAAGGGAATTAAAAAAAAAATACTTGCTTAGTTATATAAATAATTATTTATTTTAAACTATATATACAAATTAAAACCACCATATAATATGGATTAGAAGAACGAAAAAGGGCCAAAAATACCCTAACATATGGGAAAAGACTCATAAATACCCTTCATCTACCTATTGGTCTAACAATACCCTTAACCTATTTTTTTGGCTCAAAAATACCCCTCAAACTAACACCCTAAACTTAATGATTTTTTCAAATTTAAAAAAGCCACGTGTCTTATTAAGATTGACCACATATATTATTTAATTTAAAAAGTAAACCCCACCCACTTTTAAACCCAGACCCGTTAACCCGAACCGTTTTGTTTAACCACACCCAATTCCTACAACACCTGGAGCCATTTCACGAAAACTAGATATAGAGCATAAGAACCAGGTACGGAAATGATTCAGCTGGTATAAAAACCCGATGGCTCCTAACACCATACAAAACTAGGGATACATGCACCTTATCATGGACTGCTGCTAATTAAGAAATTACATCTTACTTGTCCCAAATTAGTTATCTCAGATTTTTGGGTTGCGATGAAATACTATGTCACCTCTCCTTACCAGAAACCTCTCCTACACTTAGCAATAAGGTAACACAATACAACATCCAGTGTACTTATTGAAGTCAGATTCATCAAGAAGTTAATCTTATCTTCATCTCACCGTCTGTTTACATAAAAAGATATGCCTTGTTAGAGTTAAATTTCGATACTTAAATGGGATTGAACTGAGGACGTATTGTCAATGTTTGTTAAAAGACTTTAATCTTAAGGTGAATCATATGTCAAAAAAAGCAGCAAGCTTTTGTTGCTACTAAATGCGATTGACTAAAGTTTATCAACTTGTTAATTTAACCTTTCAAATAGTAGAGAGAATTGCAGGAAATGGCAATGTGGGTTTTGAACATTTGATTAAAAGAAACGGGTCGGGTTAACGGGTTTGAGTTTAAAAGTGGGTGGGGTTTATTTTTTAAATTAAATAATATATGTGACTAATCATACTAAGACGCGTGACTTTTTCAAATTTGAAAAAATCATTAAGTTTAGGGTGTTAGTTTGAGGGGTATTTTTGAGCCAAAAAAATAGGTTAAGGATATTTTTAGATCAATAGGTGGATGAAGGGTATTTGTGAGCCTTTTCCCATACGTTAGGGTATTTTTTGCCCTTTTCCGTTAGAAGAATAATCTAATAAGCACCAAGAAGAGATATACATAACACACCAATTATAAAAGCCCATATGGGAGGTGACCTTTAGTAATGAATGAGACAATGTTAGGTTTTTGAATTTTTCCTTCCTATGTAGAATTGGATTAAAAAATACCAATCCAATTTGGACCAGGCTACTTTTGCCCAAAAATTCCTCTATATATAGGATCAATTTAGGTCTTATTTTCAGAACACAAGAGTGAATTCATAGCAGCCATATAGAGAGAAAAACGTGAGAGAGAAAGCAGATTTTCGTCCAGAAATTTTCTGCTACAGCAGTCCGCTTTAAATTGTATTTTGATTCGTTAACCGTTGGATCATTTTGAAATTTGAATAGGGGATTCTCAGCATCTAGTTCTTAGCTTTCAACGGTGAAGATCGTATTTTGTGGTCTGTAGCTCCATTTTTCGAGTACGGATGGTAGCTCATTTTTGGGGGTGATTTCTCTCATTTCTTCACTAGTTTTGGTGCTATCTTTTACGTATTGTTTCTCCGTGCTTGGCTTTGTTGTTGTAGCCATTTGGATAACATTGTTGTAACTCTTGTTGATTATAGTGGAGCTTTTGTGGGCCGGAGGTCCCGTGGATGTTTCCTCTTCACCTTGAAGGGGTTTTTACCACGTAAATTTTGTGTCTCTTGTATTCGATTTATTTTTGCTTGCTTTGTTATTTTTTGTTGGTATATCTGCTGCCCTATTTGTGCTAGTATTTATTGTCTTTCCTTGGTTCAAATAGTGTGAGAAGTTTTGACTTGGGTATTTCTTCCGTTGTTATCTCGTCGTGCAATTTGGTTATTGCTTGTTTCTTGCCAACAAAGTGGTATCAGAGCTTGTGGTTGTATTTGTTTCTGTTGATCGTCTATTTGAGTGATGGAGGCAAATATGAGCAAGATGGTCTGCTTAAATGGCAGTAATTACCATATTTAGAAAATCAAGATGAAAGATCTTCTATTTGTCAAGAAATTGCATTTACCAGTGTTCGCTTCTAAGAAACCCGAGTCTATTGAAGATGAGGATTGGGAATTTGAGCACTTACAGGTTTGTGGCTATATTAGGCAATGGGTTGAAGATAATGTTCAAAATCATATTGTGAATGAGACAAATGCTAAAAGCTTATGGGGAAACACTCGAGACACTTTATGCTTCGAAGACTGGCAATAATAAGTTGTTCCTACTGAAACAGTTGATGAATATTAGATACAAAGAGGGCAATCCCATTTCTGATCATATAAATGATTTTCAGGGTGTCCTTGATCAGCTATCTGTGTCAAGTTTGATGAAGAAATACGGGGACTTTGGCTTCTTAATACTTTGCCAGACTCTTGGGAAAGAGTTTCTTTGACTAATTTTGCTCCCAGTGATGGTGTAACTATGGAATATGCTAAGAGTGGTGTTTTGAATGAAGAGATGAGAAGAAGATCTCAAGCTTCGTCTTCTTCCGCTTCACACTCCGATGTTTTAGTTACTGAAGACAGGGGGAGAAGTAACTTCAGAGGTCAGAATGACAGAGGCAAAAGTAGAATCAAGTCAAGATCCTCCAGGTACAAGAATCTTACATGTGACTATTGCCACTTGAAAAGGCACATCAAGAAACATTGTTACAAGTTTAAGAGAGATCAGAAAAGGCAAAAGAAAGAAGGCGATAATGAAAATCGTGTTGTTGTTGTTGCTGAAAATGATCTTCTTATTGCTTGTGGTAAAAATGATATTAATCTTGTTTGTGATGAGTCTACCTGGTTTGTGGATTCAGGTGCCACTTCTCATATCACGCCAAAGAAGGAATTGTTTTCTTCTTACACTCTTGGTAATTTTAAAATGTTACGAATAGGCAATAATAGTGTGGTTGAGGTACTTGGCATCGGCACAGTTTTCTTGAAAAGTAAGAACGACTCGAGGTTGGTTCTTAACAATGTCAAGCATGCTCCAGATGTTCGTCTGAATTTAATTTCTGTAGGAAAACTTAATGATGAGGGTTATGATCAAACCTTTGGTGGTGACTAGTGGAAGCTAGTTAGAGGTTCAATGGTTGTGGCTCGAGGTTACAAGATGTCTAACTTGTACTTATTTCAGGGCTCTATTTGTGGTGACTCGGTAAATTTGGTGGAGAATGATACTTCATCAGAATTATGCATAGAAGGCTGAGTGTAACGACCCTTCCGGTCGTTATGAAAATTTAGGACTCGATTGGGAATTTCGAGGTCACGGGTGGATTCGTAGGGCGTCTTTTTGTATGTATGCATGTTTCGTATTGCGTTTTGAGGCCTTGGATGAAATGTGGGGTGATAGGGAGAAAAACTGGACAGAAACTGACCTCACTGCCCAAATTGGACCGCTGCAGCGGTGGGATTACCACTGCGGCGGTACTGTTATAGCGATGACTCGACCACTGCAAGTAGCTAACCATTTCTTTGGTGGCCGCTGTGGCGGAAGGTGGACCGCTATGGCGGTACCGCTATAGCGGTGAACCGACCGCCATAGCGGTCAGGCGGGAAAGTTGGGGACCGCTGCAGCGGCGTAGCTACCGCCACAACGGTCGATGGGAGGCAGTAACCAGGTTTTAAGTGCCTTAGTTTTATTTTCTCATTCATAACACCCCAGCACACTTCCCAACAAGCACTTAGAGAGAATTTTTAAGCTAGGGAAAGACAATCTTGTGAGGTAAGTTTCATTGCTTTCATTCTATCATTCCTTTCCCCTTCATTATTGTAATCATCCCCATGGGTCTTTAATGGTGAAATTGAATTAGAAACCCTAGAATATTAATGAAACTTCTAAACTTGATGGGTTATGATTATTATCACTTAGTTATCATCTAAATGTGTTGGTTAGTTGCTATTTGTCATAAATTGAACATTTATAGACATAAAGTAAGTGATTGAAGACCTAGGGTTATATAAAAATAGTGTCTTGCCATGGAAAACTACTTGTAATGGGAATATTGATAGAATGTTGTTATAAAGTGATGAGTAATGATTACTAAGGGTCTAGATAGGTTGTTTACCACCTAGAAAATCATCCACCTCTTGGAATGGGGTAAGGGAAGGATATTCTTGCATTGGAACTTGTGATTGAGTATTATGACTCATTGAGCCTTCTATTTCTAGACTTTGAGCGTTCTGAGGCTTTGAGGAAAGGAAAGGTTATAGCAGAGTAACTTGCATTGTTCCAGCTCTGCTTTGAGGTAGGTTACAGTTTACTTGAGTTAGACTTTGGTTAGTTAAATGTATGTTTGTGATTTCATTAGGAGAAAGCATGTCTAATGTTCATTATATGATATTGTATGGTTGAGCTCCTATATGTTGTGATTGAATGTCGTGTAGGCTTCATGCCATTATTCCCGTGTGATTTAATCTGCAGTGGTTGTATTGTGAGGAGAAGTTAATATAGTCTTCTCGAGGGTATTGTGACATGAAATGATGAGGTGAATATGGATATTGAGAAGGTAAGAAACATTGTTCTGTAAAAGGTATGACAAGACACATATGTGGCCTATATTATGGGCTCGTGGTCCGAGGTTAGTTCCGGAAACGAGCGGTTTATTGTTATATCCCGCGTCCGAGGTTCGTTCCAGAGCGTAGGTTATACTCGGGTCTGAGGAGTGTTCCGGAACGAGTGGTACATAGACACCATCGGTCCCCTACAGGTCATGACTACTGAGCTATGACATCATATAGTATGTGTGTATAGGAAGTGGGGGTATAGCGTACTTCTATCTCCGTCGTAGTTGACGTGTTTGTGATTCTTGGAAATTCAGTGATCTGTTGTGTTTGTCTGTGGCTGACTTGTTGTGATGAATTGATATTCGTGTATGATTGACTGGCTTGTTTATTTTAGTGATGTCATATGATATGCATGATACTAATCTTAGTCGGCCTATGATGCTTACCGGTACATAGTGTTTGTACTGATACTACCATACTACATTCTTTAAGTGCAGATTTAGATATAGAGACCGCTACTCATCCTCACATCTAGCGTGGAGGATATTTGCTGACAGATTTTGGGGTGAGCTCCTTCTCATGCCAGGCCGCCCGAAAATCTTCTACTTATGATGTATTTTCTTATTCTAGACATTATGGATATTTATTAGATAGATTTCAGTTCTTAGACGTGTTTTTGGCTTAGAGTCTTGTACGATGACTTTCGGATTCTGAGAAATTTGTAATAGTTAGACTTCCGCACTTGTTTCAGTATTTTATGGCATGAATTACCCAGTTTATTTGATGTGTGAATGAGTATAATCGTTTAACTTGTTTAATATAAAATCAGACTTGAATGAATAGAGATCTTATGTGTTGGTTCGCCTACTAGGATTTAGTTGGGTTCCAATCATGGCGAGCTGTGTCGTGACACTGAGTCATATGAGTGAAAAGGGGATTGATAACTTGGTTAAGAAGAATTTGCTTTCTGGAGTGAAATAAGCAAATTTAAAGAAATGTGTTCATTGCTTAGCCAGGAAACAGAAAAGAGTTTCTTTTCACAGTCATTCTCCTTCAAGAAAGCTGGATTTGCTGGAGTTGGTACATTCTGATTTGTGTGGTCCTTTTAAAGTGAGCTCTCGTGGTGGTGCACTTTACTTTGTGACTTTTATTGATGATTATTCTCGCAAACTTTGGGTATTTCCTTTGAAGTCCAAGGATCAAGTACATGATGTGTGCAAGACTTTTCAGGCCTTGGTTGAGAGCCAGACAGGGAAGAAACTAAAATGCATCCGCTCAGACAATAGAGGTGAATACATTGGTCCTTTTGATAATTATTGTAGACAGCAGGGTATTCGGCATCAGAAAACTCCTCCAAAGACTCATCAGTTAAATGGTTTAGCAGAGAGGATGAACAGAACTCTAGTTGAGAGGGTTAGATGTTTGCTTTCAGATGCTAAGTTTCCAGATTCATTTTGGGCGGAAGCACTTAATACTGCTGCTTATGTTATCTATTTATCTCCTATTGTTGCTTTGGATGGTGATGTCCCTGACAGAGTTTGGTTTGGTAAGGATGTCTTTTATGTTCATATGAGAGTCTTCGAGTGTAAGGCTTTTGTGCATGTTCCTAAGGATGAGAGGTCAAAGCTGGAAGTTAAAACTAGGCAGTGTATCTTCATTGGTTATGGTCAAGACGAATTTGGCTATCGTTTCTATGATCCAGTTGAGAAGAAACTTGTTAGAAGCCATGATGTTGTGTTCTTTGAAGACCAGACAATTGAAGATTTTGACAAAGCTGAGAAGGTTGATTCTCAGAGCAATGAGAGCTTAGTTGATGTTGATCCAGTTCCTGTGACTATTGCACCTGAAGAAAGTCTTCAAAATAATGAAGATCAAGTTGATAGTGAAGATAGTGATCATGTTTAGAATGGCCAGCATGATATTGTTGATGCTCCAGTGGAAAATGATGTGGTTGGCCAATAATCAGCTGCTATTGATGCTTCAGAGAGTTCTCTCAGAAGATCTATTAGAGAGAAAGTACCTTTATCTCGTTATTCTCCCAATGAATTTGTACTCTTGACTGATGGGGGAGAACCTGAAAGTTTTGATGAGGCCATGGACAGTGAAGAAAAAGAAAGGTGGTTTGATGCTATGCAAGATGAGATTAAATCCTTGCATGATAATTATACATTTGATTGGGTTAAGCTTCATAGAGATAGAAAAGCTTTGAAAAATAGGTGGGTCTTTAGGGTGAAACATGAAGATGGTAACCCAATTCCATGATACAAGGCTAGATTGGTTGTCAAAGGCTTTAATCAGAAGAAGGGAGTTCATTTTGATGAAATTTTTTCTCTAGTTGTGAAGATGTCATCCATTCGGGTTGTTATGGGCTTGGCTGCAAGTCTAGATTTAGAGTGTTGCTTGATCGCCGGGATGACAGATTCCTCCACATAGTCGGGAGGGGGAGAATTGTTAGGTTTTTGGGTTTTCCCTTCCTATGTAGAATTGGATTAATAAAACCCAATCCAATTTGGACCAGACTACTTTTGCCCAAAAATTCCTCTATATATAGGATCAATTTAGGTCCTTTTTTCATAACACAAGAGTGAATTCATAGCAGCCATATAGAGAGAAAAACGTGAGAGAGAAAGCAGATTTTTGTTCAGAAATTTTCTGCTACAGCAGTCCGCTTTAAATTGTGTTTTAGGATTCGTTAACCGTTAGATCGTGCTGAAATTTGAACTGGGGGTTCTCAGCATCTGGTTCTTAGCTTTCAACGGTGGAGATCGTAGTTTGTAGTCTGTAACTCCAATTTTTGAGTATGAACAGTAGCTCGTTTTTTTGGGGTGATTTCTCTCCTTTTTTCATTAGTTTTGGAACTATCTTTTACGTATTGTTGCTCTGTGCTTGGATTTGTTGTTATAGCCATTTGGAGAACATTGTTGTAACTCTTGTTGATTATAGTGGAGCTTTTGTCGGCTGGAGGTCCCATGGATGTTTCCTCTTCACCTTGAAGGGGTTTTACCACGTAAATTTGGTGTCTGTTGCATTCGATTTATTTATACTTGCTTTGCTATTTTATTATTGGTATAGCTGCTGCCCGAATTTCCATTTGTGTTAGTATTTATTGTCTTCTCTTGGTTCAAATAGTGTGGGAAGTTTTGACTTGGGTATTTCTTTCGCTGTTAACTCGTCGTGCAATTTGGTTATTGCTTGTTTCTTCCCAACAAGTTTGAGGGGTTTTTTTGAGCCAAAAAAATAGGTTAAGGGCGTTTTTAGACCAATAGGTGGATAAAGGATATTTGTGAGCCTTTTCTCATACGTTAGGGGTATTTTTTGCCCTTTTCCGCTAGAAGAATAATCTAATGAGCACCAAGAAGAGGTATACACAACACACCAATTATAAAAGCCCATATGTGAGGTGGCCTTTAGTAGTGAATGAGACAAAAATGAAAAAATGAAAATATGCAAGGATAATTCACAACACCAATATGTAAAATTCCTATAGGGTGCTTTGAGGATGTGAGGACTACAAAAAAACCCTATTGACACTTATATATAGTAGTAATTTATATTACTAATCCATTTAACATGTATAGATAAAAATAACTTATCAAGACCCCAATAACTTTTTTTTTCTCTAAAATTTAGAACCAATAAACTCAAAGTTTTAGTTTCACCTCTGAATTGAGTTGTGCACATGGAGATTTAATCCAGTCCGAGTGCCGGACTCATTGATAAAATAGTACTATTAGTGGTCGTTTGGTACGTAGACAAACTTATTTCAGGATTATAATCCTGGGACTAATTTATCCCATCTCTTGGGACTAATTTATCCCATCAAGGAGATGGGATAAAATAATCCCAGGATTAATGAGATAAGATGGGATATCCCATCTTTAAGTTTGAGATACATTTTATACTTTGTTTGGTACAAAATTAATCCCATAGTTAGTGTTGGATATCCGAGCTAATACCGTGTACCAAACGACCCCTTAAAAAATTCGAAATAATCTTTACACAAGGAAGAAAACAACACTATCTTGCCTTATCTTAATTACATTAACGGTTATATCAAATCCTTTACTTTCTGAAGCACTTTCTGCAACCAATCCAGTGCCCTACACGACAAGAAAAATTATTCGAGCAGGGTTCGATTACATGGTCGTGCCAGTAAGGAAGGATTTAGGAGGCGAACTTGGGCTAGCATTTATTGAAACCCAAGTTTGTCCACTTGGGCCCACGTCTCAATCCTAACGACCCAGGCCTTTCAATAAATTTCATCCCTATGAATTTCAAAAAGGGTGTAATTCGCGAGTCTACTAATCTAAATGTTGAGTTCAAGAGACTCATACTATATGCCAATATCACTCCAACGTCTGGAGGCTCAATCACTATAATCCTCATAAGGAGGATCATGTGATAATTGATGGCAGAGTGAAAGGAAATTCTGATCTTGACACTTATAGCAATTGGTTCAAGATTGTGAAATACGGAGCTGAATATAAGTTTGTATTTTGTCCAAGTGTATGTAATTATTATGATGTGATTTGCAAGAACATTGAAATTTTTGTGCAGAAGAATGGCCAAACACTTTTGGCTCTGAGTAATGAGCCTTTAGAAGTCATGTTCAGGAAGGTGTAAGAATATTACATTGTGTTCTTCTAAATACATGCTGCTTTAAAAAAATACCGATAATAAGTGAGTAAGAAATTGAATATGTAGTAATCATATGCGATTCAATTTCTTGGAATGTGTAGGCTAATAAAAAGATTTACATTTTTGTATATCACTGAAAGTTGTTTAGTACTCTTAATACAACATTTACACCATCCAATTTATTGATTTTTTTTTTCAATCCATTGTGAAACTCTTTGCATATATGTCTTGATACAAAAAGCAAGAAAATTCAAACTTAATGTATCTCTCCGAACATGATTTATAAATGAAGATGGATTAAAACTCTAAATTTATACATTTGTAGGGCAAGACACATATTTTATGTACACTATTAGTGAATCTATTTTAAAATTACTTTCAAGAGATGTTATTATATATGTGCACGAGTTTTTCTTAAAAGGTTAGATAAAAAATGGTTTAAACCCATAAACAATGTACAAAAGTATAATTTGCTTAATTTTAAAGATTCAAAATAATGAGAGCTTGCCTGTTGCAATATAAAAAAGAATAAATTAGAGTTCTTAGAGCCAAACATATAAGTTAGGTAAACACATAAAATACTTCCAAGTGAAGTGCTCACGAGTTGAGAAATTAGTCAAAATTATAGGGGGGTTATTATCACGATTTAGCTTATAAACAACTTAGACTAATTATATTCTTAATAGTACGATAATCCATAGAATATAATTTTCAAAACAAAATTCCTAGCTCTTTTCTGCATTCCAGTTGCGCCATTTGTCCTCCTCCCTAACACATTTACTGATTGACTATTTCAGTACTATAAAATAATATAATAAAAAAAATTCTCTATTCCATTTGTTAAGATTAGTTTAACTTAAAGTAAATAGGACATAAATTAACAAATATTTAAATTGATTTGAAAATGAAAACTTGCAATAAAGCACCGTTTAGTCACGTGCAACTTATGTGAAGGAGTTACGAGTTCAAAGTCAAAACACCGAATTTTCGATGTAAATTTGTACATAAATTCTTTAAGTATTTTAAACACAAACTTACATATTACACAATTACACAATTACAACTCAATATAGTTAATAATTAAAATATTTAAATAATTTTACAAAATCACAAAAAAAAAGTTATTTGCCTAAAAAAAAAAAAACTAATGAAAGTTACTTTTACAACTTTTTTTTTTTTTTTTTAAATAAAACTTAAAATAAAAAGAGGGTGGAAAATATGGGAAAACTTTGTAGCACCGTCAAAGCTAATGACATAAATACCATAATCGAGTTTAATCAGACGCTTCTCCTTACATTACATCTTCTTCTTCTTCCTCCTCTTTCTCAATGTGGTAAAACCCTAGCGCAACAAAAAACACAGATTCAGATTTAACGGTTCTCGGGTCAAGTTGTTCCGGCGGGTATGGGTCGACCGGAACCGTGTGTGCTCTTTGCCCACACTTTTCTCCACCCTCAACTTGACGAGTATGTTGACGAGGTAACTATTTCTAATTGTGGTTATATAGGCAATGCTAACTTGTTACGATTAATTTTCAATTCATTTAGTAGTTGTAGTTTAAATTTTATGTAGAGGGGTGGGGTGGGGTGGGGGTGGGGGGGGGATGGGACTAAGGGCATGTTATGTGGAGAAATTGTTGTGTTTTATCTATTTTCTTTTTCTACTTTATTTATTTGATGTCATTGTGTTATCATCTGTGTGATTCCAGGTGTTATTTTCGGAGCCGGTTGTCGTCAGTGCTTGCGAGTTTCTTGAACAGAATGCCACTTCCGCATGTTCTTCACTCAAGCTCGTGGGGTACGGTTTCTATTCATATTTGCTTATTCGGTTAGGTGGAACAGCACAGGTGCTGGTGATTGTCATTATTTTCTTGAATTAAGCTTTCACTACATTTATTTTGCACCATGAAGTAGTGTTGCACAAAGCTGTATTTAAGTTGTCGCTAAAAGTGTGAATTCAAAGAGTTCTAGGTCGTAGTTACTATTGATGTTTTATTGCATTAGTGCCAGTTTACACACGCGCGCGCGCACTCTCTCTCACACACACATACACACACACACACACCCCCTTGATACACTGTATATTATGCTTACAATGGAAGGGGGTGGTTTTGAGACTTTCAGACAATCAAGTTATCAACATTGACAATGAGAAGTAGGGGAGCAAAACAAAAAGGATTTGTCTGAGATGTGCCATTCTTTAGAAAGTGTAGGGGCCAAATTTGTCAAAGACTGGTTAGAGATAAATATATGCCTGTGTTAAATATCGAAGGCTGAAGTTTTAGGGCTGGTTCTGCTCAGCTTTGAAGCCGAATAGTTTGGAAATGATGTGATTACAGGTTCAAGGAATCACAAAGGGAAGTTGAAAATCTCAGACTGGGTTCTGTGAAGTGTTAACAGTGGTCAAGATTAGTGTCCAAAGACTGGGAATCCACACCTGAAAGTTTTTTTTATGAAGTCCACACCTGGATGTTTTTTGATGAAGTAAGTAGATTCATAGCTGGAATCAAGAAGATGCAAAGTGTTATTCCGCACCTGGAAGTTGTTAAAATTCAATTTAGAAGTGCTTTTCTGAACTTATTAAGTTTGTTCAAAGGGACAGATCCTTTGATTGTGAAACTTGAGATGAATGGATATTCGCAGGCACAATCATGCACATGGTAGAATGTCAAATTTTACACATGAGTTTTCAGTCCATGGCTGTAAAATTCTAGTGACGCTTTAAGTGGAAAGCGCAGTTAAAGTGTGGGCTTTAGTAAAAAAGTGTAATGCAGGAAATGAAATATTTGTAACGCAAGAAAAGAGTGACAAATTCATTCATAATGTTTTTCTTAATGACTAATATATCTAATTTGCTGATTATGTGTATTGTTTAGTACCACTCGATTCAAAATACAATGCATGGGCAATAAGATGCACGCCTTAGTGTCTTGCTTACTTAATCGAGGTGAAGCGCCCTCCCTGAGGTTTTGTGAGCTTCTGGGCTGAATCGCGCCTTAATTGAGCCTTTGACAACGATGCTTAGTAATCACAATGGTACAAAGAAAAATAGATGATAGTTAGCAGTAGTAGCAAGTTGAGGAGAAGCTAGAAAAAGTGTATCTTTATCCTCTTATTATGAGTCTTAATGTGGATTTTTATGATTAGTTTGTAAAGCTTATAGTTTTGGAGGGATTGTCTGGTAGAAGTCACTTTCCCAAGTATCTTACCTAGTGATATTGGAACTTCAATTGATCAGCAGCCAACTTTTGTTATTGATAATCGAGAAATGCCCAAGGGCCAGTGTCACATTTTGCCAAACTCGGAGGATAATGGCCTCCCGCTATGCCCTTCTCCACTTAAAACCAGACTTTTGTTTGCGGCAAGGTTTCGAACTCATGACGTGGCCTAACCCACACATCATACGCTGCTCTCTTACCATTGGGCTTTAGCAAACTACTTGGACAAGCAGCCTGTTTCGCATATTTTTCGTGTCTGAGTATGACAACAGATTTAAGAAGTGCCTATTGGATGAGAACTTAATATATTATGGGCTTATGGTCTTCGCTTCAATGGAAGGGATGTGATACTTTGCTTGCTATCAAAATTATTTGAATCGTACCGTACAGGATAGAGGAGGTTGTAATTATATTTTATGGAGGTTGATTAAAAATACGGTCTACCCTGTGATGTCTTTTACTGTCTGAAAAGGAGGTTTGCCGTGTTCTGGTGCAATTTTTTTTTTTTTGGAGAATGGTAACAGTTAATCTATATATCCTCAGGTATACTACATTTTCCATACATGATCTTCCTTTTACAGTAAATCCAAAACATCAAAAATATCTTCTGTTTGCACTAAAACTACCTGTTTACACCAGAAGTAATAAAGACCTAAACAATTCATCTTGAACTTCTGTAGACAGCACTGTTTGCTCTCGAAGCACCTCTGATTCCTTTCATTCCACACAGTCCACCATATGCATGATGGGACAATCTTCCATCTCTCCTCCTCCTTTGTTGCATTCCATCCCTATTCCAGCTGTTTAGAACTCCTTTAATGCTCCCAGGTTTCACCCACTTGATCTTCCTCAGACTGATGAACATCGTCCATAGCTGTTCTGTCCATTTGTAGTGTAAAAAGAGATGGTTGATTGTCTCATTGTGTTCCCCACATAAGAAACACCTTGAGCATAGGTGGAAACCTCTTTTGTTCAAGTTGTCATGAGTCAGCATTGCTTCCTTTTCTAAAAGACAATTGAACAAGTTCACTTTGTATGGAACTTTTGTCCTCCAGATATTTTTCAAGATCCAGTTATCCTCCTGCATAGTTGAGGTGTTCAAATCCTTATATATGCTGAATTAACTTAGAAAATTCCTTTGTTGCGCTTCTGCCACTCTATTGTCTCTTTCTCCTGTCAAGTTGTTGAAAGTGGCCGTTGTATTATGAAATGCTGCTATCCTCTCTATCTCCCAATCATTCAATGTTTCTTCTCAGGTTCAAGTTCCATCCCTGTCCAGTCGATATCTCAGCAACAGTAGCTTGTTGAAGTTGATAAAGAACAAATAGGTCAGGGTGCAGCTGCTTCAGGGTTGTACTATCAATCCACTTATCATGCCAAAATGAAACCTTTAACCCATTCCCAACCTTACATCTGATCCTTGCTAGCATAATAGGCCACAAGTTCCTGATTGCTCTCCAAACAGTACAACTGTATGGTATAGTTACCATATTTCTTGTCCAGTTATCTTCCATTCCATGTTTAGCAGTGATGACATCATTCCAGAGCATGCTGTCTTCCATAACCATTTCATCATTAGGCTTTGATTCTGGATAGAGTCAAGGACTTCCTCATGTATGTTTCTTGGCTGTGAGTATGAAATAACTTTTACTTGAGTTAATCTCGATGAAGAGTGAAATTGATGCTCTTTTGCTATGTATTATAGAAAATTAATAGTAGCAAAAGATCTTCTTGCGGAGTCCTTTTGAACATTTTTTTACTCTCTTTGTGATGCATGTGGTGAATGCAGGGAGAATATTTTCATCTAATTTCCTAGTTTTTATTTCTGAAATTAATGAAAAGCCTTTATATGGTAGCTGGTTCAAGCGGAAAGCCCTATGTTATTTCATGTTCATTTCAGAATCCAATGTCAAATATCAATAATCTGCTTTTTTGATGGAGGAACAATCACCTATATATAATATAAAAAGGAAGATCCTATATGTTAAATACTGATAAGCTTATGATCTTTTTCATATGAGAGCAGCCGTTGTTAGTAAGGAGGTATACAGTAAAACGATTCTTTTTTGTGCATAAATACAATGAAAAAAGCCTTACATTCACATTAACTTTGGAGGTCAGTAAAGTATCTTTTGGGAAATTCTAGCTTAATGCTATTCATAACTAAAAAAAATCTAATGTAACAGTCTAACCAGAATATATGATTGCATTTCTCGACCAGATTATATGGGATCTTGCTGTTATTTCTTTACCAAACGAGCTGCTGCGATTTTAGAGTGGAAGACGAAGCGATCCTGAAGATATCACATCCTTTCCATAAATCTACTTTTACGCTGATAGGACAAATTTACCCCATTATTGTTTGAAGAGGCTTATACTTTTTTTCTGAAATTGTTATCACCTTGCTTTTCTGGAGCTTGGTGGAATTATGTTATATGTGTTGTCATGATTGTTATGACTTATGAAGACCTATTTAGACCCTTCTATGAAAGTTTATATAATTCTCACTAAAAATGAGAATACTTCTTGACGTATGGTTTGATACTACCTTTCGTTTTGCGCAGGGCCACTTCACCACCCTCATTTGCTTTGGAAGTTTTTGTCCAATGCGAGGGAGAGACAAGGTTTAGGCGTCTAAGTCAGCCTTTCCTGTATTCCCATTCTTCATCAAATGTGCTTGATGTTGAGGTACCAAGTAAAATTGTGTATTCTTGTCTTATTCATATGACAGTCTTAAAAGTGGGTAAAATTGTATATTCTTGTCTTATTCACTTGACAGTCTTAAAAGTGGGTTTAGTCTTTAGGATTTGTTGTAAGAACTAATCCACATTGTTTGCAATCAGTGTATAGGAAAAAGTACTGCTCTATTTTATTTCTATTATTCAGAAGTAATTATTGTTCATATGACAAATCCTTCAGATATTTGTTTTGGATTAATCCATTTGGAAGTTCTTATTTTGTGGCCTTTAATGGCGTCTTGCTGTATATTTTCTTGTTCTTGTTCACTTTTACAACTGATTGTTTCAATTCTAGCCACAGTGATCCTTATATAAAAAATATTCTAGCCACAGTGCATTTGGAGGAATTTGTTTTGTATTCTCCTGTTACTGTGTGAATGCTCTGGTTTCTCTGGCAGGTTATCTTGAAACAGTAGCTTTTTCCCTGAGTGGAATGTGTTTTAATTAGTTCCCAAATGGATTGTTTTACCGTTTATTGTATATTATATCCATAACTTTTGACGTCTATACAGTCAAAAATGGAACCTATTAGCCCAATGATTGCGTCCACCTGTCATAAGCTAATCCATATATTCTTAAGCTCCACCTCAACGAAGAATCCAATGTCAAATTGATGGATTTATTTTATGACTTGAAAGAAAGAGCTATGTGATTTGCATTGCTAACAAGTGTCTTCCCTGTAATTACAACCATCTCTCTCTCTCTCTCTCTCTCTTTTTTTTTTTTTTTAAATAACCGCGGTGTCTTTTTTTTGGGGATAATCGTGGTGTCAATGCTATCATATGCAACTAGCAGGTTTATCTATGGTGCATACTAGACTTCAGTTGGACAAAGCTAATATGAACTTATTTTGCAACATTACTTCCCTCTTTTTTCCTCCTTGAACTCTTATCTATGTCATTGTTGTCACACGTTTTGTCCTCCTTAAAGTTTTAAGCAGGAAAGGAAAATGAGAAGTAAAGTATTTTGCTATTCATTAAAGGGAATGATGACTTGTGCAGGCAATTGTTACCAATCATTTGGTTGTACGAGGCAGCTATCGAAGCCTTAGCTTGGTTGTGTATGGAAACACTACCGAAGATCTTGGCCAATTCAACATAGATGTTGATTTAGATGGCTCTTTGGCTAATACTGTTCGTGTTGTTCAGGGAGACCTTGAAGATCTCCCACCTGCATTGCGTCCAAATAATCTCTCTACTGAGCAAACATTGTCTTCTTTGAAATCGTTGTCTTTGAAAAGTATTCCTCGGGATATTCCTCTCGAGCTCAGGCAGTTATTACAACTTGTTCTTAAAATGATGGAATCACCAAAATTTGGACTTGTGAAAAATAAGGTTCTTACTTCTTTATTATCAGTGGCCTCAATCTATGCCACTCCTTGCTTTCCTTCTATGCCTACAATGCAAGAGCAACTTGGGCTGGATAAGTTGGTTTGTAATCAAGAAGTTCAACTTGCAATTGCTGAAGCCAAAAAGGAGCTTTTGGAGATGCATAATAGCTTTACTTTTGAACCTGGTGACCAGTCTACTGAATTTGCAACTGATGCTATGTTGGTTGAATTTGAAATTGAGACTGCTGCTCCAAAGCAACTGCTGGACTCCTTAAGCCACTACTTTAAATTTGGTAGTAGTCCTGATGATGCTGCTCATCGTGAGCTTTCAAAGGTGACGGAATATCTAGCTTGTGTATTTACTTATGATATCATATCCTCATTTTAATGTAGCTAGAAGGTTTCTGTTTATTCATTGTCTAGGTCTGTCTATAGTTTTCTTGTGTAAACTTTGTCATGTATGATTCTGATTTTGATTTCTCTTTTCAGAGAGAGAACATGGTTCTCTGTTTGACTCTGGCTCTTTTAGTGTCTTCTGCAAGAGAAAGCTGCTATCACTTTGTCAACTGTGGTGGCATGGAGCAGCTTGGTTATGCTTTTTCTAGTAGCTTGCAGAAGTCTAATGCTCTCAAATTGCTGCACCTTGGAGTTATTGAACAGGCAACTCGCTATTCAGTTGGCTGCGAAGGTTTCCTTGGATGGTGGCCTCATGAGGATGAGAATATTCCTTCTGGTACCAGTGAGAGATACAATCAATTGTTGAAGTTACTATTGCACAATCAGCGGCATGACGTAGCCTCTCTTGCCACTTATATACTTCATCGTTTGCGGTTTTATGAAGTTTCTTTCAGATATGAGGTAAATCATTTTGTTAATTCTCCCTTATGTCTTGTTGTGCATTTGATAAACATTTCCTTGGAGATATGAACTCTCTCTTTCTTTCAACTCTCAATAGTGCTCCATATTGTCTGTCCTGGGAGGTCTTTCTGGCTCTGTCCAGGCTACAAGTGCCACGATGGATATACTTGCCAATGCTAAACTTCAACTCAAGAACCTTTTGGTCAGTTGAAACTCCCTTACTTTGGTACATCTTGGCTTTCCTGTCGTTACATGTTTATCGTGGTATTATAATTTCTTTGTCATCCATTTTTGTTGACAAGTATTGGTGCAGAAATTAATAAGTTCCTCTGGCCCAATTGAAGATCCTTCTCCGGTGGCGTGTGCAATTAAATCTTTAGTTCTTGGTGATGGTGGACAATTATCATTTAATTCAACCAGTGACTTGATTACTCGATCAAGTTGTTGCTTTTCTAACAATGACATGGATCAACATTTGCTTTCCCTTCTGAAGGTATATTTTAACCAACCTTTAGTAGCCAGAAGTTTTATCTTTGTCCCGTCCCCCAACATTTTGGTTAAACTTTTCAGTAACTCGGAAAAGAATTTGGTCCACAAAAGGAGTTTTGACTTCTAGACAACGCAAATGCCAACACAAAAATAGAAAAAGTTTTGCTTCAAAGTTGACTTCCTTAGATCCTTGCTTGATTTTGCCACATGTTCTGATCTTAGCCTAGTGAAAATTTTAGTAAATGAATCTACTGAAAGACAGCAAAGGGTGGTTCCTTTATGTATTCTTACAGATAATAGAACAATTTTTGGATGAATTATTTCTTTTTGCCTTCCCTGGTCCTGAATGATGCCAGTGATAAATAGACATAGGCATTAAACCATGGTCGCTTTGATCTATGACCATTTTGCCTATTCACCTTAATCCTTCATACCAAAAGACAGAACGGCTAGCAGTGTGAATTATTCTGTGAGTTTTAAGTTGTACTCTCACTTTCAGTTTCAAAAAAAAAAAAAAGTTGTAGTCTCACTTATCACAGAAAGAGTTTTTGGTGGTGTTCCTTATTCAAATATGTTAAAACTTCAAACTGGTTGATAATCTAAGCTCTTAGTTCTGTTATGTTATAGGGAATAAAATAATTGCTCTGTATTTGACCATCATGGTAATCCATTCATTTTTTGATAAACCTGGAATTGATTCATAGTACATCATTTTCTTTATAAGGTTCATATCTCCTTATCCTTGGGGAAATGTTATTTGTTAATTTTTTTGGATGGATTTCAGATTTGAAATGTCATTTGTTAACAAACAATATCGGCGAGCAAAGTAATCTGCATTTAAAATGCTACGTTTTTCACAAAGGAATGAATTTCTTCAAAAAAAAGTGCATCGCTATTGTCTAAATCTTATGGAATTGATTGAAATGCACTTACTAAAAAGAACTTGATTGAAATGCATGTTACTTGTACGTACAGAAACCAAATTAATAGAGTATAACTGCGGGGCATTTTAGTAAACCGACTCAGTTCTCGCAGAATTCTATTCCCTTAACGTGGATTTGTGAAGAGTGAACCTCCCTAATTTTTTGATCAATAATTCATACTGTTATTTTAATTGACTTTTCAAATGACATCGATGCTCTCTTTTAAGATTTAGAAACAATAAACTTATCAAAATGATTGTGTCGGATCCTCCAAAAGCTTTTGTAATAAACTTATCAAAATGATTGTGTCGGATCCTCCAAAAGCTTTTGTAAATCTATTTGAAATCACAGGGAAAATATATCAGTGAGGGACCCAGCGACCCAGAAAGTAAAAAAGAGAGTGAGTCTGAAATTCCTAGTGCGAGTTACTTGTGAATATCTGGCCAATGATTTCCCTGAAGCACAATTACTGAACCCCTATTTCTAAGCAATCCATGTAACCAGTTGACCTTGTGGTCCTACTTTGAAATAGACTGGTAAAATGAACAAAAAGGAGTATATCATGTATTTATACTTGAAAAATAAGAAAAAGTTGGAATATCTTGAAGAATATGATAAAATCATACATGTATACAAATCAGAGTTCACCCAACTTGCACAGAACGTAATGAACAGATTTACAATCATTTTTTGTCCAGGCTAGCTAAGCTGTTTCAATTCTTAATCAAGCATTCTTATGGATCTGGAAAGAGATTCCATACCATGACTCCATTCTAATAGGGATCAAGCACAAAAAAGAATGGTGTAGGCAACCAATTTATTTCTTTGAGGCTTAACGGACATTTGTTTCCCCATATTTCCTTTTGAACCCCACATAATTTTTTCTGTGATAGTTTTACTAATACCATATAATTAGCTAAGACTGAGCTCTTTTTTTTTTTTTGCTTGCCCAACTGGTGGTTTGTGATGTCGATTCACTGGTCCTTTAAGTATATTTTAGCATGCCTTTTGTAGCCTGAATTAATCGTCAACCATTGAAATATTTTCAGAGCTAGAAAATTTGGGGTTAAAATTCATAATGATCAAGCTTTGGGCCTTTAACGGGTTAAGATTGAAAGCCAAAATTATAGTATGCGAGCAAATCTAGTTCCTCTTTTCCCAATAAAAAAGGACAAAAACCAACAAATGAAATTCAAACTTATAAAGCAGAAATTTCATGTAAAAAAAAAAGACCTTATAAAACAGCTGTTTTTAAACTCCTTACAAGAGTTCCCAAATTGAAGTCATTCTTAGAGTTATCATTGGAGCGATATCTCCGAGATTACTGCTATGGCCACTCTATTGGGTTACTTTTCCTCCTTTGCTCTCGCCTTTCTTTGATTTTCCAGAAAGTCTACTTCATTGCTTTTCTTGTTAATAAAACTTTGTATTGAAACTAACTTTGTTAAATCTTTTTTGTTTTTATTCTTCTTCTTCTTGTGAGCAGGAGAGGGGTTTCCTCCCTTTGTCTGCTGCTCTATTGTCATCTTCTGCTTTATGGTCTGACACAGCCGGCACGGTGGACTTGTTTGTGGATATTGTATCATACTTTGAGGCCATTGTTCTTTCTCTTCTTTCTACTCGCTCAGGTTTGGCTTATATTAATATGATACGTTTGGCTTTTCCACCTCAGTTCGATGTTGTGTTACTTCACAGTATCAAACACTTCGAAGTCTTTCTGTTATATATACTTTTTCTGTTTTCAGGGTTGATATTTCTTGGTCGTGACCCTGAAGTTGCCACTACAATAATTCATGCCTTAAGGGGTACTGATAATTGGAAGAAGGAAGAGTCCATTTCCCTTCGACATGCATCTGTCCTAATATCCAAGGGTTTCTTTTGTCATCCACGCGATGTTGCACTGATCATTGAGATGCATTTGAAGGCAGTGAGTTCTGGTTATTGTTGAAAATACATGTCTTCCGTGTTTCTTTGTTCCTCTAAACTCTGCTGAGTTATATAGACATGAAAGAAAGCAACGAAACAAACCTTCCCACAACTTACTTCTTGTATGCGGGCTTTTCTTTTGCCCTTTTTAATGAAATTTATTACTACTTAATTAAAAAAAAAAAAACCAATTCTTCTCGCAGCTCCTCGGTCCTCACCCTTAAACTCTTTTGTGTTCATATTTTCTCTCTGGTAATCAACTGTATTTTTGTTTCCTCTTGTACTTGTTGCAGATCAATGCCATAGATTGTTTAGCGACATCAAGTCCAGACTCTGAAGATTTGTTGTGGATAGTATGGCAGCTCTGTGGTCTTGCCAGGTAAGAGCTTTTTCTATTTTATGCTAAAGGATAACGATCTCTAAAGCCTTTTAATGAATGCTTTTGAGATGTTCCCCAGATCTGATTGTGGTCGCCAAGCTTTGTTGGCTCTGGTTCATTTCCCCGAGGTAATATGCTCTTATTCTGCATCGCTCTAATAAAAAGTGGAAATATGTTAAAGCTTCATGTGTAAGGGTTATTGTCTTCACAGTTACTGTCGTCATCCTTATTATTTATAGCTTATCATTTATGGATTCATTTTGAAACTCTAATAACAGAGTTTTCCCTTGCTCCTTGATATGCATTTGACCATCTCAGGTGTTTTATTTCCATGGTCTGAAATTTCTTTTGTATAATGTAGGCTCTTTCAGCTTTAATTGCGATACTACATTCAGTCAGGGAATTGGATCCAGTTTCCCCAAATAGTGGTACTTTAGAGTTCATTTTGCAGCAATTTTTACCTCAAGAAAATATGGAATCGATGCTACTCTATACTGATTACATTGAATTTTGAAAGTCTTTGCAGCATGTATAATAACTTCTTGATTTTTCAGGAGCTTCACCTTTGAACCTAGCTATCTTCCACTCTACGGCTGAAATTTTTGAGGTCATTGTTTCGGACTCAAGTGCATCTTCTTTGGGGTCTTGGATTGGACATGCTAAAGAACTTCATAGAGTCTTACATTCCTCCTCCCCAGGATCCAGCAAAAAAGATGCTCCTGCTAGGCTTTTGGACTGGATTGATGCTAGTGTGGTGTACCACAGGAGTGGAGCAATTGGTCTTTTACGCTATACTGCTATCTTAGCTTCTGGAGGAGATGCTCACATGGCCTCAACAAGTCTTTTGGCATCTGATGGCATGGATGTTGATAATGTCATTGGGGATTCTTCCTACACTGATGGTAATATCATAGAGAATTTGCTTGGGAAACGCATCACTGAGAAGGATTTTCCTGGTGTTGTACTTCGTGACTCATCAGTTGTTCAACTGACAACAGCCTTTCGAATTTTGGCTTTTATTTCTGATAATTCGGTATGACACTAGTGGTGTTATTTTGATCATATTGCATGTTTACTAGAGAAAACTCTTGTGTAATAGTGTTGTTTGTTGGTGAAGGCCGTCACTGCTGCTCTTTATGATGAAGGCGCTGTCATGGTTATCCATGCTGTTTTGATCAACTGCAGGCTCATGCTTGAGAGGTCCTCAAACATATATGGTCAGTTTCTCCAACCGTCATGTTTGCTTGAATTTCAAGATTCAGCTATGCTCGTATGCATACACATTGCTTTACTAACTTCTGACCCCTTTGTTGGATGTTTAAAGTATTCATAACATATTATGATTGTGACATTCTATCAAAAATTGAAATTATCCAAAAGAAAATAAGCGTTCAACAATATTTTGTGACTATGGGACACTGGTCAAAACCCCAAACAGAAGAACTTACTTCTAAGTTGTTTATAATCTTTTGTTGTAAAATCTGTCATAGCACCACATTCGCGCCTTATTACGTATTTATTTAATAAGTTGGTTATGCTTTGGAATGAAGTATCATCTTTCCTGATACTATTTTTTTTCATGATTTAATCAATTGTTGTATTTGGTGCCTTCTTTGTGTTGCTCACAGTAAAAGTTTTCTTGTTAGTTCTGTCAAAGCATTTGATCTGTAAACTCCTTATGGGGTAGCAATGGTGTCTGAGTCAATTTGCGTGAACCTCTATTTTTTAGACTGATGGAAAGAAACCACCTGACTCTTTTGCGTCTACTAGGATTTGAAGTCTAGTCTCCTTAGGTCCATTCCAACTTATTGACCGCTAAGCCACATCCTTGGGTGCGGCACAAGGACTTATATAGTCTAAAAAAGTGCAATTTCATGATCAGTCTTGATAAGGACTCACTGTCTCAAAGAGTGGAATTTTATGGTCAATCTTAATAGTGATCGAAAGGACGTGTAACTCTTTTTGGATCTAATGCTCTATTTTAATGTGAAGAAAGTAGCTCTAAAACGTGTTTCCCGATAAAGGATGTGAAGAATGTCTTGTAGGACCCAGGACTTAGTTCTAGTGGCAAAAGTTGCGCGACTTTGAGTTAGGTCCCAGGTTCGAGCCCCTACGCCATTTGTAAACCTGGTATTTAAGTGGAGAAGGGTAAAGGGGCGGGTCTTTTATCCTGAGTTTCGAAGGCCGTGATTGGTTCTATAGGGTGGACCCCAGGCAGATTTCTTGGTCATAAAAAAAGAGTTTGCCATTATGGCCTTTGCTGTTAAAATCATCCAACATGTTTTGAAGAAATCATACAAGATTCTTCGTTTTGTTCTGGATGCTTCTACTCCATGAAGACAAAGAAGCATTGGCAGCCCTCTTAGGCTTGTGAGAATTATGGGCAGCCTTCTCGGCTTTTCTAGTCCCAAGATACCTCAATTGCAGATAGAATCTTACAGAACTGCTGTTACAGTTTCATTCCCAGCAGATCCAAAAAATTTATGTACTGTGCCAGGCTTTCAATCATGCTATCCCTACACCAGAAATTGAAGTATTGTAAGCATCTATTTTTAACAGAAATATGATTCTTTGGCCTTGAAAACATCTCTTATTTCTTTCTACCCAATTAGTCCATATGATGCAAAGATGAATGGTTTTCTAGATCTGTTTCAATCCTTTGTAAAGAGGAATGCCAGGCAGAGCCAGCATTCTAATAAGTTTCTAACACTTTGAGCATCACCCATTGTGCACCAAAAGACTTGGGAAAAGATCCCAAATCTGTCCTTTTTTTTTTCATTGAGAAAGTGATATCATTTGATGGCGTCAAGAGGATTTTTTTTTTTGATGAAGAGTGTCAAGAAGATGCAAATAGTACAAAAGTGAAATTGTTAGCTCCATTTCAATGTACCCTATACTAAAGATACGGAGCTAACAAAGTCCAAAAAAGATCTCTGTGCACCCACAAGTTCCACAGTGGAATGGACTAATTTTCAACTTTTGCGTGTCATCTTTGCTCTGGAGCCATGCTTATCTTCTCTGTATCGCTCCAATTTTATCAGACATCCTGAAGGGAATAGTAGGAAATATGGATTTTAATCTGTTCTTGGAGTCCCTTATCATTATGCAGTGCCACATGAACGGGACCAAGCGTCACGTGGCAGTTAACATAGTGCTTCTGTAGCAAATGCTAGATTGCAGTTCCCTAATTCCATTCCACTGCGACCAGAGCCCCTGGAAAGCAAAAGAGAATCCCCCCCCCCAGATTTGTCAGTTCCATCAATCAAATCGCGTCAGTATGCAAATTATAGGCTTCCCTTATTTGATGAATAATAAATTGGCATGCTTTGGAGCTTCTGTTTCTGACAGATATCTGTCTTTTTGACCCTAATGCTCTATGGACGTCGTTCTTGGGGAGCCTTTTTAGGAAGATCTAACTTAGGTTTCTAATGAATATTTTACTTTTATTTAGTTGTGGCATCATATCATCAATTCCTTTCTCTATTTTACCTTCTGGTTTTTCCTGACCCCAGAAAGTATATGTTGGTTCATTACAATCTTCTCGTGTTGTTTCCATTTTTCCTTGACAGATTACCTAGTTGATGAGGGTACAGAATGCAATTCAACTTCAGATTTATTACTGGAACGTAATCGTGAACAGACCCTCCTTGATTTACTAATTCCCTGTCTGGTGCTGTTGATTAATCTATTGCAGAAGCTAAAGGTTTGTACTGACTATTTTTGGGGAGAAAGTACTTGCTGTTACAATTTCTAGTTTTTTCTTCCAGTGCTAGTCTTCATATGCTTGCTCTTTGCGTTATCTGTCCTTCCTCATTGAAATGTAGAGCAGGTCGACCTTGCATGAGCATTGCCATATTTATGTCCTGAAACAAGATTCTCCATGTTTTATAAACTACTAGTGAGTGCTTATGTTAGCGCAATTAGCATTAAGCTCATGCCAAAACAGAAGTTACAAGATGTTTTGGAGTAATTGCTGTCTATTGTACTGTTAGATCTAATTCAATTAGCAGTTTCCCTTTCTTGCACATCTCTGTTTTGGGTGTTACCTTTTATTAGCTCTATGATCAATCTTTTCTCAAGTTCTTCATTGCACAACATATTCCTGACAGAGGCAAGTTGTTATCTTACTCCATTTGTAGGAAGCTAAGGAGCAGCACAGGAATACTAAACTAGTAAATGCTCTTCTACAGTTGCACAGAGAAGTGAGGTAAGGGAAACGTCTTACAAGTCTTGCACTTTCATCTAAATCCAGCAATTCTGTTTACTTAGTTTCTCCTCCTGTCTTTATTTAACTAATTTTATTCTTTTGTTGCAGTCCGAAGTTAGCTGCCTGTGCAGCAGATGTATCCTATCCTTACCCCAGTTTTGCACTTGGGTTTCAAGCTGCTTGCGATCTTCTAGTGTCTGCGTTAGCCTGTTGGCCAGTTTATGGTTGGACTCCTGGCCTTTTTCATTTCCTCCTAGATAGTCTTCATGCAACTTCGATGTTGGCGTTGGGTCCCAAGGAAATCTGTAGTCTGCTTTGCATATTGGTATGTGACGTTTGATAACTCGGTCATTCTTCAGCAGCAAGCTTGATGTTCATTTTTTCTAATATGTTGTGTGATGCTAGTTGGAATCTGACTATCTCTTCTCTGGATCATATATGTACGTACATTCAAGAATGACTTATTCGCAGAGGAAGGGGTCTGGCTTTGGGAAAATGGAACACCCACATTGAGTGTCCTGAGAACCTTGGCTGTGAGGACATTATTAGGACCTAAGAAGGAGAAGGAGATTAATTGGTTCTTGCAGGATGGACTACGGGAGAAGCTTCTTGGCCAGTTGAAACCACACTTGGGCAAACTCGCGCAGATTATCCTTTGTTGCTCCACCAGTGTAAGTAATTATTTATTAGTCCCCAGTTTTCTTTCTATTATCTTCAGATGCTTATGTGTGGTTTTAGGGGTTTAATAGGCAGTTCTGGAGAATATTTTCATTTATCCTTGATTTGCAATTTGTCTGATGATTAAGGTGCTATTTATCAGACATTGGTGGTCATCCAAGACATGCTGCGAGTGTTCATTATTCGTATTGCATGTATAAGCAGTGATAATGCTTCAGTACTTCTACGGCCAATGGTATTGTGGATTGGTGATCGTCTTTCTGAAAAATTGCCATTGTGTGATTTGGATGCTTACAAGGTTGTATTTACTTTCCCTCTTTACATGTGTCATAGCAATAATATTTTTTCTGTTTTTTCCCAGGTTATTATCTTGAACTTGTTTACTTATGATTGGAAACTGTTCTCTTTCAGATCCAGCGATTGCTCTCCTTTCTGTCTCTACTATTAGAGCACCCACATGGAAAGGTGTCTACATTCACTTACAAATCCAATCTGCTTAACTAGTTTTACAAATGTACCTGTTACTAAGCATTCACTTATAAGTTCAATCTGCTTTATAGTTATGTATATGTATCTGTTACTAAGCAGCTGCCCGCCTCTTTTTGTGCTCAGCGGTTATTCTTGAAGGAGGGTGGACTTCAGATGCTAATCAAGGTTCTAGAAATGTGTTTAGCAGCTGCTAGCTCAGATGCAAAACAGTTACCTCAGAAAGGGTTTTCACTTATTAGTTGGTGTCTCCCTGTATTCAAGTCCATTCGACTACTTAATGAGTGCAAAGCTTCTCTGCAAACCCCGGGAATAGTTGAGAGGTTAGCTAGGGTTGCATGTGTTCAGCTATCTGGTTTCGTTTGTAGCTTTTTTTGGTTGTATTGAATTCTTATGGTTTTCTATTGATGCTTATGTTTCTGGTGTATTTATTGTGATTTCTAGACACGTCCCTGAAGATATGACTGCTGAAGAAAGTTGCTTGCTTTTGTCTTTGCTCCTTAAATTTTCCAAGGTATTTCCTATTCGTTATCTGTTTTTGTTTATGGCTTGGGTATGATTACTCATGGGCTGCGGTGCATCTTATTTATGCTCTAATTGGTAGTTGCTTTCTGGAAATCAGTTTAAGTTTTTTGTTAAGCATCTTGATCAAAAAAGATTTTGGTTAAGCTTCTGAAGTTTGGTAGCATTCAAATTTCCTTGGATTTTGATTTGTAAGTTATGCTGCAGTGTCTAATATTATGATACGTTGACGTTTTCTCCTCTTGTTTTTTAGTGGGTTGGCTGGGAACCATCAACATTTTTATTTCTATTTGTAACTAGTGCATTATAATATTTGCTCCTTCGGTCCTTTGGGAAATTAAAGCATTTTCATTCCTGAAATAAAGTACTCATAGTATCCGTCTTTTTTGAATGAGATCTTGATTCTCCTATTATGACTCTTTGGGTTGATATTTTGATATACACAGGTCTTTTGGTTAACAAATTTTTTTCTTATTTTCATTCTCACGCAACTCTTCTATTTTAAAACTAATCTGCTACCTGTTTTTGGTTTTCATATTTTGCAAAACTTGCTTGTAACGGTTGCGTACTTCTCCATTTTCTTATACCGAAAGGAGGTGGATGGGTAGTGGGGGAAGAAAGAAGGTACAAAACTCAGTTTTTAGCCTTTAGATTGAAGATCCAAGTTAGAGTAGAAAGTGTTATAAGACGAAGTAGAAAGAATAATGGAGCGCTAAGAGCCTGTTAAAATAAGTGGGGTAGTCTAACTTATTTTTTTTGGCTTATAAGCAACTTATAAGTCAATCCAAACGGGCTCTAAGAGATTCCTAACAAAAACTGTTAGTATAGTTTGTAAGCATCCCCTATCCCCAAGATATTTAGTAGCATTTCTCCAACAACCATCTCTTTCCCTTCTCTTTTCTCAATCATATATATCTCACATGTATAGCAAGAAAAAGAGAAATTAGGGGGAAATTTTCAATGAGGTGGGAAACTCATGATCACTACACACTCCAGGAGACAGAAGAGAGGGGTGAAGGGTTATATAAAACTTTTGTGGTAGAAGAACCAGCGACTGCCAAGGATGTTTGTTGTGTTTGTTAATGTTGTTTGACAAGACAAATAAGATTTGAGGTTTGAAAAAATTAATTAGCCGATTCACTATATCGAAGCCAGCCAAAATTTGATGGGTAAACCTCTTTAACAGTATCCATTGTGTTCTCTATACCAAGTGAGAAAAAAACCCATTGGTTTCCAATTATATTTTCCAAGTGAGAAATCTTTGCATGTTTACAAAGGCAAAAAAGAAAAGAAAAAAGAAAGTGGGAGACACGTACCACGGTCCTGAAAGGAGAAGGAAATTTAGGCAAAATATTCATTTTATGGTGTTTGATTATGTTTTATACGTCGAAAATGTTTTAAAATATTTTACAACAGGTAAAGAAAACAAATAGGCAAGGATTGTTCAATACAGAAGATCAAGATGAATTCCCTTTTGTTATTTTATTTTTGGTTTAAAGAAGCTCTAGTGTATAGTGAAGCTATTGTAGAAATTTTTGAAAAGCTCCACATCTGTATATATGGCTCTTGCACAACTTTTGTGCATCGATATAAAAATTGTTACCATTCTTAAAAACAAATAATCTAGGCCTTTTTTCAAACTGGTAATATAAAAGGTGCAAAGTGTTTGCAGCTACAAGTCTCTATATTCCAGTTATATACAAGTTGCTCCTGTAGTCCTAGCAAGTATGCAGTTAGTAGATGTTTTGAGGATAAATGTAGTTCTATACAGAGAATTAAACTGAATTGTATTTTGTCTTTTCAATTCTGGTGTAAAGAGAACTATATAGAGGATCCAGAATCACTTGTAGACCTTTTTGATTTCCTGTAATTTACAGAGCTTTCCTTGTTCTGTAAATACTTGACTTTGATTTCCTGTAATTTACAGGGCTTCCTTTGTTCCGTAAATACTTGACGTACCAGTTCCATCTTGGTGCGGAAGAATATACCGTTACCTGATTCAAATTTACAGCAAACACTATCCCCCCCCCCCCCCCCCCCAAACCCCCTACCCCACCCTCCACACACACCTCCCCAGTCCACTACCTGTACTTCTACCGAAATATCAATGTTGCACATGACTCACCCAGTTGAAGTAATTTTTAGAGAATAATATTTTTGCCTCGGGATTGGTCTCCAAAAATCATAACTGTATTCTGTGGGGAACATTTTTATGTCATTTGGATTTCAGCCCATGTAAAATATAATTGGGGTTTTTACTGGTACCCTGAACCTGGGTTAGTATTTTTATTCAATTTCTAACTAGGTTTTAAGATGATATGACTCAACTAAAACTTTTCCTGTTTTCTTTTATTAATGTAACTTAACAAGTATATTTCTTGCCTTTAGTTTCCGCTCATTTGTGAATCTTCTGACATTACTTCCTTTTGCAAAAATATCAGGTCCTGCCTGCTGGGAAAGAAATGCTTTCATGCTTGCTAGCTTTGAGATTATTTTGGTCATCTGCCAAAGGAAAAGATACTCTGCTTTCGCTTTGTCTGAATGTTCAGTCCTCTAGCATTGAGGAGCAGGAATTGGAGAAACAATTTGAAAATGGTATAAACCGTGACTTCACTCTTGACTGGAAGGAGCGTCCTCCATTGCTATGTTGCTGGGAAACTCTGTTAAGGACACCTGCTTCAAAGGATGATCCACCTACTTATACTGTTCAGGGCATTGGGGTATTATCCTCGGGTGCCTTGTCTTTCTGCATGGATGGGGAAAGGTTTGTTTGCCCTTGTTCAATTACATTTTATAAGTGGGGGACCGCGGGTGCATTGGTTAAGTGTGAGGATTCTGCCTGTTTCGCAGGCCCATGGCCATAGTTCAAATCCATCCGGATGCATGCCTATCACTTTAGATCTTAAATCACATGAAAGAAAGTTGTTTTGAAAGATCAGCAATCTTTTGGATTTTGTGTAGAACTAGCGAAAAATGGGGGATAATAGAAGAAAAAGATCTATATAGTTGATACCAATTAATTAGGATTAGGTTATAGTCATGTTAGTACAATTACTTAGGTCCAATATTTGCTGCGAGTCATTTTTGTCTTGTTAGAGATTTATATGCCATTAGAAATTATAGAGAACTTCTAGTGCTAGAGAAACTTTTTTCCTTCTTGTCATAGGCTGTTTCAAATTTTATTTTATATAGCATTGGATTGAGATTGTAGGAGTATAAAGGTGGAGGAGGTTAAGGGTACTGTTCGCAGGATGCGCAGGGGAAGAGCTACCGGTCCTGACGAGATCCCTGGGGAGTTTTGGAAGAGTGCGGGCAGGGCAGGTTTGGAGTGGTTGACTGGATTGTTTAATGTTATTTTTAAGACGGTGAAGATGCCTAAGGAATGGAGGTGGAGTATGATGGTCCCTTTGTATAAGAACAAAGGTGATATTCAAAGTTGCAACAACTATAGAGGGATCAAGCTGATAAGCCACACTATGAAGGTGTGGGAAAGGGTGGTGGAGATGAGGGTGAGAAGAGGCGTGCTCATTTCAGAGAACCAGTTCGGATTCATGCCGGGGCGCTCGACTACAGAAACCATCCATCTTGTGAGGAGACTAGTGGAGCAGTATAGGGCGAGGAAGAAGGACCTGCACATGGTTTTCATCGACCTAGAAAAGGCTTACGACAAAGTGCCAAGAGAGGTTTTATGGAGATGCTTGGAGGCCAAAGGTGTACCTGTAGCGTACACTAGGGCGATCAAGGACATGTATGAGGGAGCCAAGACCAGGGTAAGGACAGTGGGAGGAGACTCGGAGTACTTCCCAGTGGAGATGGGGTTGCACCAAGGATCAGCTCTTAGCCCATTTTTATTTGCTCTAGTGATGGATTGTCTGACGCGGCGAATTCAAGGTGAGGTGCCATGGTGTATGTTATTTGCGGATGACATAGTCTTGATCGACGAGACGCAGCAGAGTGAACGCTAAGCTGGAGGTCTGGAGACAAATTCTGGAGTCTAAAGGGTTCAAGTTGAGTAGGACCAAGACAGTGTACATGGAATGCAAGTTCAGTGACGTGACACATGAGTCTGGCGTGGAAGTGAGGCTTGGTACCCAGGTCATCCTAAAGAAAAGAAGTTTCAAATATCTCGGGTCTATTATACAAGAAAATGGGGATATTGATGATGATGTCTCATATCGTATTGGCGCAGGGTGGATGAAATGGAGGCTTGCTTCAGGAGTGCTGTGTGATAAGAAGGTGCCATTAAAACTTAAAGGCAGGTTCTACAAAGTGGTTGTGAGACCAGCCTTGTTGTACGGGGCATAGTGTTGGGCAGTCAAGAGCTCTCATGTCCAAAAGATGAAAGTTGCGGAAATGAGAATGCTGCGATGGATGTGTGGGCACACCAGGCGAGATAGGATTAGGAATGAAGATATCTGGGATAAGGTTAGAGTAGCATCAGTGGAGGACAAGATGAGGGAAGCGAGGCTGAGATAGTTTGGGCATGTGAGGAGGAGAGGCAGAGACGCTCCAGTGCGGAGGTGTGAGAGGTTAGCTATGGATGGTTTCAGAAGAGGTCGGGGTAGGCTGAAAAAGTATTGGGGAAAGGTGCTGAGACAGAACATGGCGCAGGTTCAGCTTATCGAAGACATGACCCTAGATAGGAGGTTTTGGAGGACTCAAATTAGGATGGAAGGCTAGTAGGTAGTCGTTTCGATCTATAGTCTATTGCCCTTTGTTTCTTGCTACTATATGTGGTTTCTTGTACTTCGATTATCTTATTTATCTGTGGTAGCTACTGTTCCCTTTTTTTTCCAGACTGCTTTATTCGGACTTATTCGCTTTCTTTAGTTTCATTTGCATTCTGCTTTGAACTGCTTGTGCTTATCTAACCTTTCTCGTTATGATTTCTCTTGAGCCGAGGGTTTTTCGGAAACAGCCTCCCTGTCTTCCGAGATAGGGGTATGGTCTGCGCACAGTTTACCCTCCCCAGACCTCATTGTGGGATTTTACTGGGTATGTTGTTGTTGTATAGCATTGGACTGAGATGAGCTTAAATGGAGCAACTGGACAATGAGATTCATATAAGTTCATTGAGCTGTAATTGTTGAGGATGTATGTTAGGATGGATATAACTTGCTACTCAATTCATGTTATGCGAGCACATTAAAATTAGGGAAAAGGGTTAAATATACCCCTCTACTTTAGTATAATAGTTAAATATACCTTCCGTTAGTCAAAGATAAATATACCCTTTCCGTTAGTCAAAAAGTAGATAAATATACCCCTTCCGTTAAGAAAATACACAAATATACCCCTCAGTTGACAGAATCCCCAATTCCACCATTAATTGCCCGATTAAACTTAAAAAATCCATGCCCGCCCCGCCCCAACCCTCAAATTAAATTCTTTCCACCCAAATATACCACCCACCACTACAACCGACCCAACACAAACACCACTTCACCACCACAACCACAACGCTACTCCTATACACAACCGTTCATCATTTTTAATCAGTTGTAGCGAGCCAGAAGATGGTAACAATGATTCATCCCATTCCCTTGGCATCACAAAACTTGATGCAGAATTGATATGGCAGAGGTAAAAGGCAATAATCATGATAACAACTATGGTATTTTTTGACATGGCTGAAGCGTTAGGAGTGTGTTAGTAGGCTACTGTAATTCCAAATGCTCGCATAACAATTGATTATATATAATGCCAGTCTGCTCATAACTTGAAGTCACAAAATTAGAAACTATAAATTAAATTAAAGTTCAACGCTAATTTTAGCCTATCTTAGAGACAACATCCCAATTCATGAGTGGTGATGGTGGTTGTGTTGGGTCAGTTGTAGTGGTGGTGGATATATTTGGGTGGAAAGAATTTAATTTACCGGTCGGGGCGGGGCGGGCATGGTTTTTTTTAAGTTAAATCGGGTAATTAATGGTGGAATTGGGAATTATGTCAATTGAGGGGTATATTTGTGTACTTTCTTAACGGAAGGGGTATATTTATCTACTTTGACTAACGGAAAGGGTATATTTATCTACTTTGATTAACGGAGGGTATATTTAACTATTAAACTAAAGTAGAGGGGTATATTTGACCCTTTTCCCTTAAAATTAACCTTCATGTTTATTATTCATCCCTATTGGACTTCTTCTGATAAGTTTTTCATTCTATCGCTTGGAAAAATTCCTGATGCTAGAGAATCGGAGCAAGCATCTTGCTTAACTGATCTATATACATGACAAACAGTAACTAAGTCTAAAATTTGCTTTATCTGAAGATGAGAAAATATTGCTGTACAGATCTAAAGAGTGAGTACTGAGATAGTCATATACAACTTAAGATGTAAAACAGAATTGAATAGGTCTGGCAACTAGAGTTTGCATTTTTGGATTTGGGTATCGGTCTTGTACTATTCGTGAAGATAATACACTTATGTATATGCAGTTCCTCATGCTTCTAACAACTGAAAGACATGAGATCAATTTGTCCTCAGATGTGCATTTATTGATGTGGGGTTGGGTTTATGAGAGTTATGATTAGATTTATTCATGTCCTTTATTTTGTTTATGTGTAAACAATTTCTACATGCTAAGCATTCTTCTGCACTTTCTATAGCCTGACTTTTATCCTATTTGGATGAATATTAGTCAAAATCAGCACCATGACCTATAAAGCTTTACACGAGCAATGCTGATTAACTTCTCTTGTACTTTGACGTGCTCTTTGTTTTTAACTATTTTTAATTTTTCAGTGTGAACATGGAGAGAGTTACTGCAGTCAAGTACCTCTTCGGGTTTGACAATGACAATGTTGCCATGGACGGGCTTGTTGAAGAGAGCATTGAATCTATAGAGGAATTTGTAAATTTGTTGAAGTCAAGTGACAGTTCCTTCTTACCTGTATTGGAGAAGACTTCTTTGGACCAGGTATACCTTTCATTTCCTGTTCTTGGTTCATGCTCGTTGTTACCTCAAAATGTATGTAATTGGATTTTTATTGGACAGATCAAGGAGTCAGCAAGATCATTAATGCTTCTTCTGCACAAACCTACTGGCACAGTTAAGGCAGATGATATAGTGAGCAGTATTCTTTTTCCTTCACCAACTGGTACACCGTGTTCCTCAAAGATACACGCCATAGTAGATGGTGGTACTGAAAGGATTGAGGATTATGATTTAAATGAATTTGGAGACAAGTTTTCATGGGAGTGCCCAGAAAATTTGCGTGATAGGTTGACACAGACAAGTCTTACTAGTAAAAGGAAGATCTCCTCAATGGAAGGGCCAAATAGGCGTGCCAGGGGAGATAATGCCTCGGCTGAGAATGCCATACAGGGTGCATTCCCACGGGGATCTGTACCTACCACTGTCCCTTCAGGTCCTACTCGCAGGGACACTTTCCGCCAACGCAAGCCAAACACGAGCAGACCTCCTTCTATGCATGTAGATGACTATGTTGCAAGGGAAAGAAGTGCAGATGGATCTAATAATCCTAATGTAATAGCAGTCCCACGAATAGGATCTACTAGTGGTAGACCCCCATCAATTCACGTTGATGAATTCATGGCTCGGCAAAGAGAACGCCAAAATCCTCCAGGGATCATGGTTACTGATTCGGCTGCTGTACAAGAGAAAACAGCACTACCTGAAAACAAAACAGATGCGGAGAAGTCAAGCAAATCTCGGCATTTGAAGTCTGATCCAGATGATGATCTCCAGGGAATAGATATCGTATTTGATGCAGAGGAATCTGAACCTGACGATAAACTGCCTTTTCCTCAGCCAGATGATAATCTTCACCAACCTGCATCAGTAGTTATTGAACAAAACTCTCCTCGATCAATTGTTGAAGAGACAGAAAGCGAGGTGAATGAAACGAGCCATTTCTCTCAGCTGGGTACACCTGTGGCCTCAAATGCTGATGAAAATACCCAAAGTGAATTTTCTTCTAGGATGTCGGTTTCTCGTCCTGAGCTTCCATTGGTTCGAGAACCTAGTATTTCTTCGGAAAGGAAATTCAATGATCAGTACGAGGACACGAAAAATTTCCCACCTAAAACCTCCACTGCGTTTGCTTCTCCTGCAACAGCAGTTAGTTCTAGTGTAGGTGCTTTTGCGTTTACAAAGTCTTCGCCATCATCTGTACAGGCAGCTGTTGATTCTCGAATGCCACCTAACTTCTATTCTAGATCTACTGGACAGCAAAGTGGAGTTACTCCAACTGTTGGTTCCCAGGGATATTTTGACCAGAAACTGCAGCCACCATTACCACCAACTCCGCCTCCTGCGACAATGTCATCTTTCTTGTCTCAAAGTGCAGATCGTATTGTAAACCAATCTTCTCAATTTGTTAGCTCTATGATAGATGCCCAGCCTCATTTACCACCAGGCTTCCATGTGAGAAGATGCAATCTCTGTGTTTTATTTTCAGTTATTATATTATTATTATTATTGTTATTCTTTGTTGGCTAAAAAAAATGGGGTTTTTCTTTTGTAACAGGTTCAACCTGAGTACTTATCAGCTGGTGCTTCAGCCACTGTGACCTCCAGTCCTATGCCAGATTCAAAGTTTGGTCGGACATCACTTTCTTCACCTGGAGGATCTGTTAGGCCTCTTCCACCACTTCCTCCAACACCGCCCCCATATACAATTAGCCTTTCTAATTTATCCTCGTTAAAAAATCCAATTTCCCAGACTCCAGTTTATAATCAAAGTGTTGGAACTTACGAGCTTCAGCAGACTTCCCTTGCTGCGAGTGATGTTCGATTAGGTAACCTTTCAGCATCTGGTCCCATTCTAACAACTTATCCTCCACCTCCATTAGCACCTCCCTTGCTATTCAATAGACATGGATCAGTGCCTGTCAGTCCTTACGGAAGTAGCTCAGCTCCATATCACAATGAAAAGCTCCCTAGTATCTCACAGCATCTTCCTTCAATTCACTCTACACCATCTCTCACCCAGCTGCAGCCACTCCAGCCCCCTCAACTTCCTCGTCCTCCACAACATCTTAGACCACTTGTTCCACCTTCACCCCAGTCAGAGCAAAGTGTTCCTTTGCTACAAAGCCCCCTACACATGCAAATGCAAATGCAGTCACCACAGATGTTGCATCAAGCTCAAGTTTCTCCAGCTCATGTGTACTACCAGACCCAACAACAGGAGAATGTCTCACATTCGTTACAACAGCAACAAATAGAACATTCTCGCATTCAAGTTCCGCAGCAGCATGGTGATATTGTCACCCAGCAATTAGATTCTGGGGTGTCGTTACAAGAGTTTTTTAGATCTCCAGAAGCTATTCAGGTACTTATGCTAACACTGACTTGCGTGTCACATTCTGCATTTGCGGCAACCAATTCTCTGTAGTTGATGTTATTATGAGACTGCAAATTATTGAACACCAGAAATAGTTATGATGTTCATTAACTAATTGGATCAACTATAGTGTCTTTATTTTAGTAATGTGTCAAATTATTAAGTAGAGAGTATTAGTTGTATCAGATAGTTATCTAAGCTAATTTTGATAATTATGCATCATGCAGTCGCTCTTGAGTGACCGTGACAAACTCTGCCAGCTATTAGAACAACATCCAAAGTTGATGCAAATGCTTGAGGTATGACTGCCATCTGCTTATTATGCAGTTAAATTAAATGCATTCCTCTGTTCTTTCTTTTGTCCTGCTGCTGTGCACTTCACAATTGAGGGTTATCACGATTTAATATTGCTATGCTGAACAGAGCTCCTCCCCACCCCCCACACCCCCCTCCCTTCCCTCTTTCTTTCACATTTTCTGTTTTCATTTTGTGACAATTTATTTGATTTCATATTGTCACCCAATGTACCTTGCATACTTAATTGTTTTAGTCTCCTCCCTCCATTTATTTAATCTTTTGTATTCTACTATGGGGGAATGTGTCGATGTATAGAAAGTTTCTAATAATGCTAATGGTTTGGCAGGAGAGATTGGGCCACCTCTAAGTGGGAAACCAGTGCAATCATGGCTATGTTCTGGCTTCTTATTTTTCTGCCTGTAGAATATGGAACTTATCACGGCCATTATTGTTGCGAGCTGTTAAATGCAATTTTAGAAGTTTTGGAGAAACAGGGGTCGCCCCCTTGTACAGTAAATGTTGTATTAATGGCTCAATCAATGTTTATAAACCTGTATGTCATTGTACATTATATTTAGTTTGTTAGCTTTAGAATTCATCATTGGATGTTTACAAGTAAATTTTGTTGCAGCTAAGCGTAGCTGTTCAGTTAAATGAGTTTGCATTCATTGCTAGTCTTTTTTTAATCTTACTCTCGTGGTTTGATTTTCTTCTACAGAAACCACATCGTATCACGTATATAGTTCTTTTTCTTTCATTTAGCCCTATTTTTTCTAGTCTGCATGGATACCAAAGATAGCAGAAATGTAGGGTAAGGTTGCGTACAATAGATATTTGTGGTCCGGCCCTTCTCTGGGGCCGTGCATAGCTGGAGTTTAGTGGACCGGGCTGTTTCTTTTGTGTTGCATGGATACCGAAGATTGCAGATCTTCAACACAACTTCTTTTATGTGATTTTAGGTTTAATTCATCCTTTTCTATATTCACTTATCATGGTTTCACATCTATAGACCGGTTCCCCTAGAGGTCGATACAAGACATGATCAAACCATCTCAAGCAACTTGCTTTCATTTTAGGGAAAAGGGTCAAAGGTGTCCCTTTATTTTGGGAAAAGGGCTAAAAATATTTTCCGTTATAAATTTGGGTCAAAAATATTCCTTCTGTCATAGTTTTCAAATATATTCATGTCTTAACGGAAATTTTCAACAACATCCGATTTCATTTTTAAACCTGTTTTATTTAAATTAGATTTAACTAAATAAAAAACGCATATGGAGGGGTATTTTTTACACAAATTTGTAATAGAAAATAATTTTAACTCTTTTCCCAAAGTAGAGGGGCTTTTTGGACCCTTTCTCCCTTCATTTTATCCACAATACTACTACATGCACCTTTTGTCGGATGTGTTGTTTGTATTTAGAATCTCTTTTTCCCCTAGCTTGTTCATGAAAGCCGCAGTTATCGTGATATTGCTTCATCAATGCCTAGTGATGATCTAGCTTGGTGATATAGAGATATCGATGATATTACATAGAGATCCAAAATACTATACAGGCCAGTTGACACGTCACTCGACAATTTAGTTATGTTTAATATGATTTCTTAGTTATGTTTCTAAAAGATCTCTATTTTCCCACTGAAAAGTGTTTGGTTATTTCCCACTAAATGTTTCTGGTGAAAATCAAAATAGTAGTGTTTTCACACAGAAAAATAAGTTAGTTTCCAAGCATTTCAATGGAATTTTTTTTTCCCACCATGCATTTTTTCAGTGAGTTGGTTCGGTGGGAATGAAATGAGAAAATCATGTTTTATAGTATAATTTCCACTGAATGTCTATGGGAAAACCTTTGTTTCTAGTAGTGACTTATCTGAATAAGGGTATTTTGAAAAATATTAATTAATAGTTTCTTAAGTATGTGAAACACTACTTATTTCGGACTAAAATGAAAAGGTAAAAAACCCAATTGGAGGGAGTATTTCTTTAGCTAAGCGTTCATCGGAAACAAATCAACATACCCTCGTTGCATGAGAAATACGAGACGATATTGACTAGACAAGGTCTATTGTTAGAAGCTCGTCATGTTTCTTTCCTTACTAGTCGAAAAGTATACGTGCATAGCTCGTCCATCGTGTTTTAATCATTACAAACTTTTAGAAAAGATACTTGGCATTAATAGTTGAGTTTGGTAAATAATCTGATTTAGTTAAGTAATCGTGGCAAATCAAAGCTAAGTAAGCAAATTGTTTACTTAGTATTCAAAATTAAGTAAAAATTCAAATGCCTTTAATATCTTTGTAGCCTTGCTGAGACAAAATTGTCCGTCATCTCAATTTCTTTCACTTCCCCATCTGACAATTTGGATGCAAAGGCAGTAGGAGTGAATAATGTGTGACGGTTTTTCTGAATCAAAAACAACTTCCGGTAAAAAGGACTGGTAGTGGCTTTCGAGATTAGCAGTAACGTTGGCAACAGGCAAACTTACAAAAATGATGTAAATTTCAAATTTTCTGTTCAGCAATAGGGTTGTGGAAACTCAATAAAAATGAGAGTCATCACTGGGTACACACTTTTATCATTACAAATATTTGTTATAAGAATTTGGGGACTAAAAAGCAATAAACAGCAAGATGATTTTCAATATTGATAGGAGGCAAGGCATGCTAGAATTGGATGAGTGTCTTCTCTTCTTTCGCTGCTTTATATAGAGGATTAGAGTGGATGAACCTCAGACCTCAGTTGTGATAACTTAGGACTGATAGGTGATACCTGCAACATATATCTGAGGTGGTCCAGATCATTAATGTTTTCTCTTCGCATTAACTTATGATAAAGAGATGTATGTAAGCCATGTGTAATTGTTCTGAAGTTTCTTTTTCAAGATGATTCAGTTCCATATTTGGGCAACCTGTTGGTTATGGATGTGATTTAGGTACGTAAAGTTTCTTTAGCATGCATCTCTCTAAAGAGGAAGATCCACATTATCACACCAATAATATCTTGTTTTAACTCTTCAAATTTATAATCCCCATGCTATGTAATAGCATATTAGTTGCTTTCAAGATCACTTAATATTAAGGATAAAATGGGGTAAAATTAATTAATGAGTCGTGAGTTTTTCTATTCAAATGCATCGCTAGGACGAGGTCTTGTTTTTTGCAAAATATTAGTACTAAATTTAGTTTAATGGATTTGAACAAATAAACAAGAAGATAATTAAAGTCACTTAGATGGTGAGAATTAATCTACTAGCTTGTGAGAGAGAGAGAGAAAGAGAGTTATTAATAAGTAATAACTAGTCTAAAGGTATGTGCATAGCTCGTGCATCTTTTATCATTACATTCATCATATTTAAAATAATAGAAAATTTGTCTATATGCATATTTTATAAACTAGTTGCTCAGTACACACATCTCACGTCAATAAAATTTGTTTACAAGAATAGAAAAAATAGCAATGACCGTGCTAGAAAATGGGAAAGTATATAATGACGAGTCAACTATCCAACTAAAGACTTTCCTCGTACCTTATTTCCCTTGGTATACCTTATCATGTACGGTCAAGAGCATGCACAATGTCTACCAGGATTGTTGGACAAAATTGATGTTAAAGGCAGTTTGTAGTGCGTGATAATGATTCGAGCCAGCAATTTATCAAGGTCAAATGGTGAAGGATGCGGGTGGTGTCGCCATGATTCTTGTCTATTCAAAGTTCCTTGGTGATATCACTTTTAAAGTTGCTCATGTCCTTCCAGCAACTTATTTGGATTATGCTGAAGGTGAAAAGATGAAGCTCACATTAACTCATCTTCCAGGGCTAGAGTGGAAATCTATTTCAAAGGAACAAAGATGGGGCTTTAAGGATGCATCATCCGTAACATTTTTTTCATGCATGGGCCCAAACCTTCTAAGTCCGGGCATACTAAACCCTGCCATTATCAGCCCTATATTGATTGTTCTTGTTGCATGGGGGAAGGGCAATTTGGTTTGCCTTGCTAATGGACAAATTTGAGAGGGACAATCAACACATTGTGTAGATGAAATGAAATTAAACTTCTTCATTGAATTGAAAGGCATGTGTCCCAATCTAATGTGCCACAAATGCACATCAGACTGAGAACTTACAAGAATAGGAGAAACACTAGAAACTGAAATACATTAATTCAAAGAAACACTAGACCTAAGGAAATTCTTGGACTGATTGATACTAGAAGATAATAGGAAAACTCCATCTTTTGCTTCACCAAGAACCAGAGGGATCTTCACTGAAGGGTCCCGCATAAAACATAAAGAAGAGGAAAAACTTAGACTACAGGATAACTGCTTGCAAAATTTCTGTACAGAGATGAGATTGATTCTGAAACTTGGGACTAGAAGTACATTTTTCAGAATGAAGTCTGGAAAAAGTGTGACAGTCTCTGCATGAGTGACTTTCACCCTAAAAGAATTTGGTAAGTTGATAAACACAGGTGAGAGTAAGGGAGCTAAAGTAGTAAAAAATCTAGGGTGAAAAGACATGTGTTCAGAAGCCCCTGAGTCAATGATCCAAGAACTAGAATTTATAAGAGAGAAATAAGATAGTGAATTATTGAAAATGTTACTAGCACAATGCACAACATTTGCATGTGTATCTGATGGTGTGACTTCTTGATTCATACCCGACATACTCTGAAACATCTGCATCATTTGCATCAATTGGTCTTGAGTAAATCCCTTGTTTTCTGTTGTTGCATTGCTCCTTACAGATTGGTCTTGAGTAAATCCCTTATTTTCTGTTGCTGCATTGCTCCTCACAGATTGTGACTTGTTCTTAGTAAACTTGAAGTTAGCTGGAAAACCAATGATCCTCAAGCATTTGTCAATAGTGTGCCCTAGTTTCTTACAGTTTGAGCACACAAGCTCCTTTTTCTTACCCTTAAAATCAACAGAAGAAGTCCTTTGTCCCATAGGGTAGTGTTGAGCAGCAAGAAAATAACTAGAAACCCCAGGAAAATTGGTATTCATGTAACTCTCCCTTTTCTTCTCATCTTGCATTAAAAGTGAGTAAGCAAGATTCACACTAGGGAGAGGTGACATCATCAGAATATTGCTCCTACCAGGTGCATACACCTCATTCAAACCCATAAGAAACTGCACCAACCTCTCATCTTGTAGGGACTTGTTCATTTTATCATTTCCTTCACAGTCACAAGCACAAGAGCATGACACCTTTGTGTATAAAGTGTCAAGTTCATCCCAGGTCTTTTTCATTTTGGTATAGTATGCAGCAATATCCATTGATCCCTGAACTAAATCTGTAAGTTGCTTTTGCAGGTGATATAGCATAGCACCATTTGGTTGTCCAAACCTGTCTTCAAGGTCCTTCCACAATTCCTTGGCTGATTTGGAGTAGATGACACTTCCTGCTATCTCTTTTGAGAGAGATTTGAGCAGCCAGGAAGTTACCATGTCATTGCACCTACTCCACATCTTGTATTCAGCAAACTGAGAACTAGGTGTGACAGAAGAAGCTTCAATGTAGCTGAGTTTGTTCTTGGCTGAGAGTGCAATGAACAAAGATCTCCTCCATGCACCATATCCAGATCCATCAAAGGGAGTCAAAACAAGGGTCATACCAGGCGAGTCTGATGCATGGAGAAAATAAGGACTGGTCTGGTCGACTACCCCATGGGTTTCGCTGCCAGTGCTTGCTTCAGAGGTGTTTTCAGGGGTGATAGCCATGAGTATGAAATGATAGAAGATTCAGAAAGAAGAAAATGATAAAAGTTTAGAGTGATTGACGACTGAGAGCTTTAGAAATGCTCTGATACCATTTGGGATTTTGAAATAATAGATAGATTTGTTTTGTGAAATTTTTCTGATGATGTTCTCATTCCACTGTTCACGTATATATACAAATATATTCTAGCTAGAATACAAAAATAATCAGTGTACATTTTCCTATACAGCTGTCCATTTTCTTATTGGCTGTGTGTACAATTTATTTGCTATCATGTAACAGCCTATAAATATCTATAACCAATTTGATCCTTGCAAACTATGCAGACATGGGCCACTGTTGTTGTGCTAGCAAGAAGGCCAAGAGGCCCAAGTTTTCTACACTTCATTTTCAGATTCGGACCAGGCCCAAATTCATCAGAGGCCCAACAAGATATCAGTCAATTGGACCAATGTTATACCCAAATCGATTAAGACATGAACCCTTAATCATCTTCTAGAACTTACACGACCAATCTCACTTTCATCAACACAACCAAGCTCATCTTCTTCCTCGTGAGATTCTTGATCCTGAATATCAATCTTGGAGGAATTAATTTCAACAGCCTTTTTTTCTTGGAGAACATAGATTCGACATTTGACATCATCTCAAATACCTCAATATCTTTTACCCACGTAAGCGGTATTGTGCTCAAAATTGCACACCTGATTGTTCTCCAGCTGTAATTAAATCTGCAATTATGATTACAGCAGATCAATCCAACTGCAAGGGTTGCCCATCCTTGAAGAAAGAAACTTTCCATTAATGTATTTGTCATTGGTGCTATACGTGAATCCATCAAAAGCAAGTAATCTTGGGCTTATTTATGATATCCATCCCCCCATTATAAACTGCATTCAATAGTTGTGTGGCATTGGCTGCACCAAAAAGGAGATTGTGCGCATTGTGCATCAAAGTGTCAACTGCTCGTTACTATCGAGCATATCTGTGACGGAGCAGAACTATCCTTCATTTTCCATTATACTTGGAGCAGAGAATAAAAAAAATATACAAGAATAGTAACAAATGTTAATAACTATTCTTGTATATTTACAAGGATCGATGGTTACAAATGTTAATAAGTGTGGGGTCGATACTGGCATGATACAATTGTTTCATTCTCAATAAAAAAAAAAAAAATCATTCTCAAAAAGTTACAAATATTAATAATGCAAACTCTACTTATGTTGTTAGCATCACTCAAATTCTAGGAGGTTATACGGTGGTGAACCTATCAAGATTGACTTGTTTTCGCACAAAATTATTTTACTTATGATAATATGTGTATATTATAAGTACTGAATTTAATTAATTTAACGAATTTGAACAAATACATAGGAGGAGAAATAAAAGTAAATTTATGGCGATAATTCATGTACCAAAGAGACATTTAGACCGTTAATAATTTAGTAATAATTCGTCTAAAAGTATATGTGCATAGCGCGTGCATCTAATTTTAATCTTTACATACTTTTAGAAAAATACTTCGTATTTAATGATTGAGTTTGTTAAATAATCATCTCAAAATATTCAAAGCTTACTAAGCAAAAGTGTTAATTTAGATGACACAATAAATTGGGACAGAGCGACCTTCCAAAACAATTTGCCACTTTTGTCCACTGTTGGTTAAAAGAAAAGTCGGTACAGCTTGCAGGGATTCTTCTTAATTTTGAAAACGTATTAATTACAGGTAAAAGAGCAAAAAAATTATATGCTTTAACTTTATACATACTAGCTTAATTATTCATACTTCGCATTTCATGGACAATCCATCAGCTTTACGTTTCTTTCACTAAATTCTCGGATAGAATAAGAGGTAATAAAAGCCAACTGGCCAAGTCCCCCTCTTCTTTTATATATTTTCATGTATCCTTCTTTGTGTTTATAATAAATGGGGGACCAAAATGATCGCAAATTAATAATTAAAACAAAAAAAAGCAACGTAAAGCCTATACCTACCAATCAAAAGGGTGAAGTCATAGCTAAAATCTTTAAAGGAATTTACCAATTAAAGTATCGTTTCCTCCCTCCTCTTTTCGAACAAATATTTGATAGTATTTAGTCAGCCAGTGATATCAAAATTATTTATTTGTTGGCCAAATCATTTGAGAAGAAAAAAGAAAAAGTAAGGCGATAATAGCAGTTTTGGTTCTTGTATTAATACGCTATTACAATCCTTAAAAAGGCTAACAAATGAGTCGTGCATGTATTGTGCATTTTTTTCTATCCAAAATCATCATCATCATCATCATGAGGTTCTATTTTTGCGCAAAAAATGTCATAGTTAGGATAATACGTGCATAACTAAAAAAAAAAGCAGGGCAAGACGTTGGCGTTTGGGAGGAATCCAATAATGGGAGAGGTGTGATTATTAGGGTCCTAGACACTGGGATTACACCGCACCATCCCTCTTTCCATGACAAAAACATCTCTCTTCCACCGATAAAATGGAAAGGAAAATGTGAAAACATAACATGTAACAAGAAGCCCATTGGTGCAAGGAGCTTTTTGAGTGGCCTTACGGATCCATTTGATGATGAAGGTTACGACACACATCCTTCAAGCACGGCTGCAGGTAATTTTGTTGCTAATGCAAATATATTTGGCAATGCCAATGGCACAACATTCAGTATGGCCCCTCTTGCCACATTTCCATGTACAAGGTGTGTACAAAATTTGGCCGCACGTCCAAACGATGTCATACTGGTTGCGATAGATGTTGCAATAGATGATGGGGCGGACGTACTTTCTGTGTCCCTTGGTTTACCTTTCGCAAAGTTTTATGATGACAGTATCGTCGTTGGTTCTTTCACTGCAATACGGAAAGTTATTATATATGGTGATCATCTCCGTTGATAACCATGGTCCAGGCAATGCTACAATGTCTAACGCGGCACCTCGGATTCTCACAGTTGGTGCTGACACCAATGATAGAAAGATAGTAGCAACAACCGTGCTAGAAATTTGGAAAGCATATGATGGCGAGTCACTTGTATAATAAAAAGTTCCCTCGTACCTCATTTTCCTTGGTATACCTATCATGTACGGTCTAGAGATTTCCCAACGTGAATCAGGATCGCTGGAAGGCACTGATGTTAATGCCAAGATTGTGGTCTGTGAGTGTAAAGGGTCTGTAACTTATCAAGGCCAAACGGTAAAGGATGCGGGTGGTGTCGCCATCACTATTTAAAAAAGGTCAAAATCGACTCGTCGACAGTTTGATTTTTTTCCTTTTTTAGAATAAATAATTTTTTAAAGCCGACTGGGCTCGGTCTTAAAAAATATCACATTTTTTTTTAGAAATACCAACCAACGACGGTCAGGTTTTGCAAAATATTAAAAATTAAAAGGAAACCGACCGTATTTTCACGAAAAAATGAATTTGAAGGATATAAATAAAAAAAACAAAAGTCTAAAACCCACGAGCATCAATAATTTAGTGATAAAAAAGTATCCTACCATAGTAAAGATGGGGTTTTCGATCCCCGAATGACACATTTCATAATTGTGTAATTTTGAAAAACTTTTTCAATTAAAAAAAAATTGACCGCCCGCAATCGGTATTTTTCAAAAAGAAAAAATCAGAAAACCGACCGAGAGCCTCTGTAAGTGCACTTCGGCTTTTGTATTTTCCAGACAGAAATTTTTGCTCATCTTTTACATGCCCACCCTCTATAAAAAATATTCTTTTGCAAAATCGACATGGTTGGGATGTTAAGATTTTTCTCCGTTACTTTTTATGGTACATGGTAATTTCTCTCTGATTCATAGCTCATTTAGCTCACCCAAACAATATTATCAAACCTTATCATATATTTAAACTAGTGAATTTATCCGCTCAAAGCTGTCAATTTAGAACGATCTTTTTATAAACCAAGTAGAGACAAACAGAGAAATTCTATTTTGCATAGAGCCGAGACTTGTTTTCACTACTAAGCAAAACAATTATTAAGAAAATAAATAAAATTTTCAGATTAAGTTGACACTAGAGAAATGATCATTTTTTTAAACTCTTTTTGAATTGAAAACCCAATAGAACTCAGTATAGATATTAGCATCAATTCATACACGGTGTCATTCATTCATGAAAAGAAATTAATTATTATTTCAAAATCAATCGAAGAACTAAATAGGCAATATAAAAGTATTCACAGATTTTCACAAAAATTCATACACATAAAGAAATTGTGAATAACCTAATTTTGATACCCTTAATTGTCATATACAACAATTTCACAGGCAACGACTAAAACTCATGGGAGGAAGATCCTAGATTTCCATAAGCATCTATAATCTATGTGCTCAACTCTCAAAAAATGCAGCAACACTCGTGTCGGATTCTCAAAAAATGCATTACTTTTGAAGAATCCGACATGAAGCCAATGACATTTTTGAAGAGTTCAAGCAACATAGTCTATAACAACTTCTTGAAAACACTACTTCTAATAATTTCAAATGGCTACAATTGTCATCGAGAAAATTAAAATACATCTTATTTCCCCTTTCAAAGAATGAATTAATCTAATTTTTTTTCTTTAAAAGACGAATAACTCAAAATTTCATTTTATACAAACAAAAGCTACAATACTCAAAAATCAAGGAAGAAATGGGAAGGGAAAAAAGAAAAAGAAAAACAGGAGAAAGAAGAAGCAAGTTACTCCTTTTCAAAAGGTAATAATTGATGCAACAATTACCGGTCCTCACAATAGATTTGAAGAATTCCCTTGCGAAATAACTTTAACAATATCTTTAAGAATAAAATAATCCAAATCCAAAAAATTTATACACTGATCAACCTGCATAAACAATAAATAAGTCAAATATTTGAAAAATTATAAAGAAAAAAAAGGAAGAAGAACTCCACAAACTAATGGAGAGGGATCCGCAACTGCTACAAAAAGGCGAAAGATCATAACGCATAAGAATTAGTGACGTTTCAGTTTATTAATGTAGCAAATAAATGGAAAGAATGAGAAATAGGTGTATAAGATTTCTCACCTCTTCATGGGATACAACTTGCAATATTTCAAATTCCGCATGACCTTCTGTTTGTCAAATCCTTTAAACCCATAAAGCCATAATAGCCTGGGAAAAATCCAGAAGTAGAATGAAATTAATCTCTTTAATGATGCTAGCAAAACAGAAAATTAGTGAATCACAAACAAATTGGCAATCTAAAATTGATTACTTTAAGTCTTCAATACAATATGAATAAGGCTTGGATTTTGCATGTCAACCAATTACATTGAAAATGAAAATAAGACTGGCCCTATCCATTCTACGAAGAACACCATCTTGTAATAATGTGGTCAGGTCAAACAAATGACTTACGAACACCGAATCAACTGATTGGCGTTCCGTATAGCTTTTCCAGACATGCCATATTCCTCTTCAATATCCTTATATTGCATGAAATGAATGACATAATATTGCAAAAGACTATATGTAGTAAAAAAAATGTTATCCAAGGATCATGAAATCACAATTTCAAGAAACCTAGCTATATGTGAAGGCAACGTTATATTTGAGCCTTGATGGAGTGATTAATGAAAGTTTAATAGGCAAATAAAAGCATAAAATTAAATGAAGTACACAAAATGAAAGGAAAACGGCAGTGTAATTAACTTCTTTCAATATGGACTCTTTGGAACAAAGGCAAAATATCAAGAAAAATGATAGATGGGTAACTTCTTTACGTTGTTTATTGCATACTCCTTCCGTTCACTTTTACTTGTCCGGTATTCTAAAAATGAATTTTCACTTTTACTTGTCACTTTTAGCATATCAAGAGAAGACAATTTGTTTTTTTTCTATTTTACCCATAGTATTAATTACTCACTTCAAATCATTTTTCAAATCCAATAAAATTATGCATCAATTAATATGGGTATATTGGTAAATTATGTACTCCATTTATTATTTCTGAAACAGCATGAAAAGTTCGAAGTTGATAAGTAAAAGTGAACCAAGGGAGTAATAAATGATCATTAAATCACGTAAATTGATGACAATGAATTTTGAGCTTTCTAAACTGAAAAAGAGATGGGTAATTAAGAGAATGTAATTAAGAAGTAATTTTTAGATGTTTTAATATATCATATAAATAGGAAAAACTAAGAAGAATGTCAAAGGTTTGAGAAAAAAAAGATAAATGCCATCCTTGGCTTTAGAGGCATGCCACATCACCTTTGAACAGTTTTTAATGAACAGTAAAAGTGAACAGTACTACACCAGTACTACATCAAATTGTTAAAAATTTATTGGAAAACAATATAAATTTCCTGCTTTGTCCTTTGAACTTTTCTTATTGAGAAATTTACTACCCCCGTTATATTTGGTATCAGAGCGAGAAGATTTTTGGACCTATACCTATTTAAAGACAAGATTATATGAGACAACATAGTTTTACTCAATATATAAGTTAATTATCGTATGATATATTTCACCCAAAGAAGACTTGCAAATCTTAGACAAACAAGAAAGTTTTTAATTGAATACAGTAGATACATAGACATAGTCCATCACCGAGACTTACATAATAATATAACAATACTAAGTTTAAGAAATAATCTTAATTGGGAATTATTTATAATCAACGACGAGATCGTTAGAGCTGAAGATCGTATTAGACGTCTAGAACAAAATGTAAACTTTATACCTTTCAGTTAATAAATGCAAGATAATTGTTTAAAAGTCAAGCAAGAGATAAATAACCTATACCCAGAATATCTTAAATTAAGTAGTACCAAAGAAAACCAGTTAAGACTACAAGAATTAATAGATATAACATCAAGATTAGAATATAAGTTACTAGGATATATATAATCTAGAAGACCTCAAAGAACCAAAATCGATTTAGACCATATTAATTGTATGAGAACACTACCCTTTGTTAGACAAATACATATTAATCATTGGTATTTATAGAGATATAAAGAAAAGATAAGAATATAGACAAGTAGAAAAAGCCTTAAGTGCGTACTTAGAGATACTAAATTCAGAAACATTATCATCACTAATAAACAATAGACTCTTACAAAGTCAGATTAACAAAGAGACAATCTCTGCTATAACGTGGGAATTGCACGGTCTAAGAGAAGATATAGCAAGACTTACAACTATTATAAAGTGATAAGGAGGCTTGTAAAATAACAATTCCGTTAGGATAATAAATAGGCCTAGAAAAATAGATACCTTAAAAAAATCTAGAATACTTAGACTTAAGAATATATCCAGAAAAGAAGTATAGAGCATTGAAAGACCATGGTATTATAAAGTGCAATTTCAGTAACGGAGAACATATACTACATAGTGAAGATAAACAGTTGAATACATTAATAGATTTACTCATAAATTTTAGTAAAAAAATACAAGAAAATAATAAAGATATCACTAGAATACTAGAGGTGGTAGAAGCATCTCAAACTAAGCAAAAGAAAACATTAGAAAAATTAGAACAAAAAATTAGATTACTTAAAAACACAAGAATTAGAATTAGAAAAGAAAGTTCAGACTCTAGTTAATAAATTTAATCTATAAAAATTACCTACAAAGACAGAAATAGAAAAGTTAGTTAAAGTTGTTACAGAAAAACCAAAAGAAATAGAACTAAAAACAACCCACATAGTCCGTAAAATAACGCAACAAGTAGAAGTTTTAACCAGTGACATTAGAGAATTAAAAAAGACAGTAGCAGAACTAAAAGAAATCACTCTTTCATGAGTAGACCAACATTACCTCAAGAAGAAGCCTCAAAATTAATAGAAAAGTCTATACCTTTACTAGCAGACTATAAAGATTATATATCTAACACTAAATCGGACCAAATAATAATACAACAAAATATTACTATAATTTCACTAATATTATAAATAATAAAGAAAATAGAAATAATAGTACCAAGGTTAGAATTATTAGGTGAACGCGTTCGGTGGTTAAGTGAACAACAAACAGAGAAAAATAAAGAGACCCCTAAAAATAAAGAAGTTGAAGAATTAATAGAGCACTTGAAGAAGGTTGAAATAACACCCCAAAAAGAAAAAGTTAAAGCAATCAGAAAACCACAAAGATGGACCTTCTTTCAACTAGACCAAGAAACGAATGAGGATCAGAAAGGCAAGAAAGACCAAGAGTAAGTTTTTCAGAAAATAGGATAGGTAATAATTTCTTATCAAGAATCTTAAGTAGAAGAACCCTAGAAGAAAACAATCAACAACTAAGTGAGGTAATAGACGTAAATAGAGGCATACAAATTTTCCAACAAAACCAATTAAAACTATTAAATCCAAAAACCTTATATAATATAGGACAGTTCTCAAGTACAGCACAATTATATAGACATTATAGAGAAGAACAATTATCAGCCATAGGAACTAAAGTTACTACAATAAATTTAATAAACCCAGCGACTGTAAGACAAATAAAAAATACTGGAAGAAGTTTAATGCATATGAGATTAATAGTAGTAGGATTAAAAGGATTAACTAGAAAGAACTTACGAACTAAAGTTCTAATAGTGATTTACGACGATAGATGGTCATACATGAAGAAATCAATAATAGGACTAACAGAGGTAAATATGACAAATAATGGAGGAATCTTTTATATTAGCCCAGATTTTATAATGAATTTAGCAGAATTTGGAAAGCACATAAAAATAGGAATACGGACCAAGGGCTATGAAGAGATGTATAATGGTAATAATTTATTAATATGTGTAGGATTTCTAGGAAAAATGACTAATAATAGTAATACAAAATTTAAAATTAAGGTAGAAGATGTAGTAGAAGTAATGGGAAATAGAGGAATAAGACTAATAAAACCCATAAAGATAAACCCCGAAGAATATGCGGGGATGGAATGGAATCTAGAAGATTTTAATAGAAGAAAGATTCTACAACCAGAATCTCACATAATGTACACTAATTCTAAGGGAGAAACATCTATACATTTTACTAATTATAATTATACGCCACAAAAAGACAAAGAAGAAGAAAGTACTCTAGATGAAAATGAAACTACTGAGTCAACCTTTATGAACATAGAATTAATACAAAGAGATTTTGAAGTAGACATAGCTATAGAAGAGGAAAAAAGGCTTCAAAAGGAAAACAAAAGTATGTTTTTTAGATGTAAAGGGTGTAAGTTCGGAGAACTAACAATAAAAGAAGTCATAAGTCATTTTAAATTATGTGAAGCTCGAATTGATAATTGGGGATATAGAGTAGAACATATATACCAAAAGAAATCAGACGGATTCGATAAAATATTAGAAGATATGCAATATAGTGATGACGAAATAGAGATAGACTCAATAGTAAGCCAAAAAGAATTAATGGAATCTAGTGCATCTAGTTCTAGTCCATTCCAAAGAACAACAGGAGAGCAATACACAGTGAACACAAGCACAGAAAATGTACCTAGAAGAAGAGTTTTTAGAACAGCAGGAGAACCTATAGACAATGTTAAACCATCGAGAAAAAGAATGCCTATAGAAGAACCTATTATTATTCAAGAAGGAGGTAATAAAGGTAAGATATTAAATATAGCAGCACATGATCCACAAAGATGGAATTCAGTAATAGATCTTTAGAAAGGAATAGTAGTAGCAGACTATATAAAAACATATAGTGATACAGACGCAGAAACAATGTATAAATATTTAGAAACATTTTTAGGAGAATCAGCCAAAGTTCTATGGGAAGCTTATAAGGAAAATTTTCCAATGGAATTTCAACACTTAGTATCTATGGGAGCAAATCCATATAATTAACTTTACTAATAAAATACATACTTTAATTACAGGAGAAGACCCAAATAGTGGATTATTAGTACTACAGAGAAATGCGGTAATAAAATTAGAACAACTAAGCATAAGTAATTGGTTTCATATTAAGAAGTTTTTGAACGATTATTTTTACTACTGTATTATCAGTGGAAATGCGTTTGACCAAGAATTAGGTAAAAAATTATTTAATAAACTACCAGGAGCCTTAGGAAGAGAAATAGAAGATAGATGAAATAAGAGAGACGGAGTAGTGCAAAATCCTAATCTAAAATGGTCTATAGGAGATAGAATACAACATATAATGGATATACTACAAGAGAAATGCGCCCATATACAAATACAAATACAGCTAAAACAAAATGAAATGAACTTTTGTAAAAGCGTCGTTTATAGTACACAAAGTTATGATAAAGACAATTACAAAAAGAAAAAGCATAAAAAATACAGAACACATTATAATAGAAATTATCCTCAATATAATAGAAAGAAATATTATCTTAGAAAATCAGCAGCCAAAAAACCTTATTTAGATAGAAATAGGCATGTAAGAAAATATCGAACAGAAAGGAATTATAAAAATAAACTAGAATGTTTTACTTGTGGAAGTATAGAACACTTAGCAAATACATGTCCAAAAAGAATAAATAATAAGATAAGAAATTCTCAGTTAATTGAAGATTTTCAAGAAACATTAATAAATGTAGACGAATATATGTCAGACACAGAGAGTATATATTTTATAGTAAGTGTAGACACTGAAGAAAAATCAAAACAGACTCGTCAGACTCAGAAGCAGAAGAATTAATCAATGAAATTGGATTAGAAAATCTAGACTTAGAAGCAATAGATAATTTAGCAAATATAGCGGAATACTGTAACCATGAGTTCGAAAGAAATAAGGGATTGGATAGTAATGCATGTTTCTTTTGTAAATGGTATCCTAGTAGAGACAAAAGAGCTAAATGTAAAAATTGCTATATAGAACGATGTACAATGGGTATAGAAAAGGAATTTAAGACAAAAATAAATAGAGAGGAAACTCATAAAAAAAAATTGAAGATCCTACTCTTAATCTAAGAATAATAATATTAGAAACAAGAATAAATGAATTAGAAACTAGATTATGTAACCTAGAAAAAAGAAAACAAAAAAGAAGTAGATAATGAAGACGAAGAAATAAGATTATCAAATATACAACCAATAATGAAACCATTAAGAATAATACCAGAAGATTCTCAAGCAGAGTTAATGAGTATAGAAGATCATGAAGCATCGGTATGTAATGAAGATAAAAAATAAGGAAGAATAAAAATACTTGTCAGGATTAAAATAGATGATTATGAGATAAAAACATTAACATTAGTAGATTCAGGGTGCACAAAGTGCATAATAAATAAAAGAATAGTTCCACCTAATTAATAAAAATTCTAGAAAAACCAGTTGCAGCCATGTAAATGGATGAAACACATAACATATATAGACATTATGTTCATAAGGCCTATATTAGCTTTATAAATACATGTTCAGAATTTTACAAACCAAGCTATAAAATGGATAAGATATGGGTAAGAGACCTTAATATAAATGTAGATTTTGTCATAGGATTAGACTTTATGTTACATAATAATGGCAGTTGTATGATTACAAGAGATGGAGTAATTTTCTAACATTACTCATACACCAGTACAAGTTCTTAAGACTGAAACTAGAATCCGTCATAAGAAGATCCTTACACCAGATCAACGCAAACTGCAAAAAAAAAAAGATAGTTGTTGTGAAGAGTGTCAAGAAAATAATACATGTTGTAAAGATAAGCCAGAAATAAAAAAAAAATTAACTCTAGAAGAAGAATAAATTCTAGGAGCAGAGGATTCGTTAGAAAAAAAATTATACTTTAATAGACATAGAGACAGAGTTATATAATTTTATAACAGGAATAGAAAGAATAGGAATAATAAAAAATCAAAAAAACCTAGATAATATAATAAAAAAGGAATCACAGCGAAATAGTAAGAGGAAAAGCGAGAATGGTAATAAACTATAAAAGACTTAATGATAATACTAGAACAGATGGATATAAGTTACCAGACAAAACAAAATTAATAAATAGAATCTAAGGAAAGAAAATATTAAACAAATTTGATTGTAAATCAGGATATTGGCAGGTGCGAATGCATGAAGAAAGTATAGAGTGGACTGCATTCACCTGTCCTGAAGGACATTTCGAATGGTTAGTAATGTCTTTTGGATTAAAGACAGCTCCGCCAATTTTCCAAAGAAAAATGGATAGTATATTTGGAGAATACAAAAGGTTTGTATTAGTATATGTAGATGATATACTAGTGTTTAGTAGAGATATTAAAGAACATTTAGGACACCTACGAACAGTATTTAGACTATTTGTAGAAAATGGAATAATAATTAGTAAGAAAAAAATAGAATTATGTAAAAATTATATAAATTAATTAGGAGTAGTACTAGGAGAAGGTAAGATAAAGTTATAACCTCATATAGCTAAAAAAGCTTTAGAAATGCCAGATAAGTTAGACAATGTTAAGGAATTACAGAAATATTTAGGAATAGTCAATTATGCTAGAAATTCCATAAAGGATTTAGGAAAAATAGCAGGACCATTGTATTCAAAGACTGGATCTAATGGTCAAAAACACTTTAATATTGAGGACATTAAATTAGTACAGAAAATAAAAGAAAAAATAAAGAACATTCCCGATTTAAATATGCCTCTAGAAACAGACTATTTAATTATAAAAACAGACAACAGTTTTGAGGGATGGGGAGCAGTATTAAAAGCAAAACCTAATAAATATAGTAATAAAAATGAAGAAATGATATGTGCTTATCAAAGTGGTAAATATAAAGAAAAAGGAAACATGAGTAGTATAGATGCAGAAATTTTGGCTGTAATATATGGATTAAATAGTTTTAGATTATATATCCTAAATAAACCAGAAATACTAGTTAGAACAGACTGCGAAACTATAGTTAAATTTTATCAAAAGATAAATGATAAAAATAGTAGCAGAAGACGATGGCTAAATTTTTTAGATACCATTTCAATTTATAATTTAAAATTTGAACATATAAAAGGAAAAGATAATAATTTAGCAGACCAATTAAGTAGATTAAAGATTACTACTAACTAATTTTTTATTTGAACAGCATGAGACCTTCCAGTTCTCAGACAGCAGACAAGGGGAAAGGCATAGCCCAAGACACATACAGACAGACGGTATTAGGTAACCTTCATTTTAGACCTACATCTTTATTAGAGAGAAATACTATGGAAAGAATACAATTCGGAGCCAATAACTTAGTAGCTTTCCAGCCATCAAATTGGACTTTTAAAGTATTACCAGAAGATGTAATAGACAGACAACAAAGATGCTTAGTGGATAATTTATGGATTTCGCATAATGGAAAAGACGCTAAACATTTTGTAGCTACTATAAATTCTCTCCGTCAGTATTTTACAGACCGAAATTTAGACAAAAAATTTAAATTTTATGTTGTAGTTCACGATAAAACTAATGGTATTTTTCAAACTTGGATAGAAGTTGTAGACTCTATTAAAGACATAAGAAAACCTCTTTTTAAAGGATTTAATGATTTCACTGAAGCACTAGACTATGCAAGAGGAGCATTGGGTCTAAACTACTATATTTCTCCAGCTCTCAGACGAAACCCAGAAAAAATCCCTCAGTACAATGTACAAAAAGACACAGACAAGATAATTTTTTGTGATCACTGCTCTACTATGACCGACATGGTCAAACGATTAAAACAGCAGAAAGAGACATTGGTTCAAGAAAAAATGAAACTCTTGGATCAAGTGAAGACATTAGAACAAAGACTACAAGTTGTTAAGTTCGAATTGATGCAATCTCAGAGTTCTCCATCTCAGAGAAAAATGGATGAGAAGGGTGTGCATTCCCCAATGAATGCAGTCAGACCTACTGTATCGGGTAAGGATACAGCTAGTCCGGTTCAAACGCTAGTCGGTAAAGACTTATCAAATCCGTTAATGGTTGTCACTTTGCTAAAAAGTGAAGATGAGGGATGTTCAAGACGGAGATTACCAAAAACACTTACGCAAGGAGCAACTTCTACAAAGAAAAGCACACTTGCAAAAAAAAGAAAAAGAATGAAAAAATAGAAAGTATAGTAAAAGAGACACTAGAAAAAAAAATCCAGACAAAGGAACAAGATAAACATATAGTTAAAAATCCTAGTCCGGAATTATCTCCAAGTCAAGGGATGTCACCAGTCCATAGTTCAGATTTCGAAGGAGATGATATTAATTTCCAAGACAGTGCATTTCAAGACTCTCAAGATCCGAATGATGTAGACTCAGGCATGAGTTTTGATTCTATTGCACTACATAATTTAGACACATAAAAAAATTATATATGTATATGTGTACAATCAGACAGACGTAAATAGTTATGATGAGACAAAAGGCTGAAAGATTCGTTGAAAAAAGCAACGGCTAGCAGACATTTGCAGAAAAATAAGGCTTTATTAAAAGAAAATTTAATAAAGCAGCCACAGTAAATGAACAGATCAGCTAAAAGACGAGTAAATCAAGTTTCTTTTGAAAAAGTTCACATGACGATGGGGCTCAAAGAGCACCAGGCTGAACTCAAGAGATTCTTTAGCATTTGAAATCCGAAGTTGAAGTCCGCCAGACACCTATAAATAGCAGCATTTGTGAAGAAGCAAAGATTGTCACCAACAAGAGCATCAGCCAACTCTCTCTAGAAAATTTCCATATTCCCCTTCTCTTTCATCAAATGCTCCAATCTCTTGCCCAGTCAAAAACCTATGTAATATAAACCCTATTGTAAATCAGTATTAAGCTTTGATATATATATATATTATTAAAACACAACACTTCTAATCCAAGAAACGGTTGGCATTGGGTTTTCTAATAGAAAGTTAAATAATTGAGGATTATAAACATAAAAGGCTCGGGAGTTATGGATATTACTAGTGGCGGAGCCACATAGAGCTGAGGGTGTTCGTCCAAACACCCTCAGCGGAAAAAAACACTATTTTTACAAGGTTAAAATTATTTTTTATGCATATATAGTAAATGTTGAACGCCCTTAGGTTTCTTCGTATGCTTACTTTTTTATATTTTGAATCCCTCAATGTGGCTCCGCCACTGGATATTACTAATACTAATTAAAGTAGAAATTATGAAGATGAAGAGGTGTAAGTTATGGGATGATTTTTTATAATAAAACAATTGAGAAAAATGAGATAGAAAGTCAAAAAATGGAGAAAAAAGATAAATAGGATCCTTAGCCAAAGAAAAGTGTCACGTTAGCTCCTTATTGCCTAACTTTATATTATATATATATAGATTTTAGATAACATAATTAACACAAAATTGATATAAAAACATGATTATTGTAGTAGTGTGTGTGTGTGTAAGGAAATTAAAGGACCGGGCATATATACACACACACAGAGATCAATCATCAATAATAATGTTTTCGACTTGAAGAAGCAACATTAATCAAAAGAGTACAAGGCATAAAGAAATATATTCTTAACAGCTTTTCTTGACTTTGGAAGCTCATGCTTCTCTTATTACAACTACATTCAGTACAATCTCAGACAAATTCAATTAGATTAATAAGCTGAGTACTTTGTTATTTTTATCATTTTTCTTGAATCCTTGACGAGTTAAAACCGTCAAGCCTTCTTAAACATAACCTTAAATGGGATATCACTCAAAGCCAAACGTCTCACTCCATCCTGAATAAAGATGCCAACATCTTTGCAAATGACCTTGCAGAAATTACACACCGTAGGACAATAGACCAGCTTATAATCTTGTTCAAATTTCTCAATCTTGAACCAGTTGCTTATAGTCTCCCTGCCAGGATTTCCTTCATTTCCACCGATGCTGACAAAGTATTTCCCCGCCGTCTCATCATAATCACCAAGCTTCCACAGGGTGGTCTGAACACAGATGGAGGCTGCTGAAAACTTGATATTTAAATCGGTGGATTCGCGAATAACGCCTTTCTTTGGATCAACGGGTGTAAAGGTCAATGGGAGGCCATTGTCGATTTCATGTTGTTCTTGGACAACAGCATCAAGAGGACAACTTTCATTGCCAGTACTGTCCAGGGTGAGTCCACCACCTCTGCCACGTACCACTGGCAAGATGTAGTAATCGACGCCTGTTCGGAGTATCTTTCCGTCAATGTCAACTACTGCTGGCGGGGCTTCGGCTGCTGAGGAGAGGAAAGAGTTAGAAGAGATGGCTAAGATGAGGAAGGGAAGGAAGAGTTGATTGATCTTCATTTTGAGCTGTATTTGGTATGTGGAGTTGAGGTAATGTTGCAATTGTATTGAAGGATTTTTGGGTTTTTATAGGTGTGGGAATTCAAGAAACGCACATGGCCTTGGATAAAAAAAATGTAAAGAAAATTGGTTTTCTTCTTTGGGTGGTGTTTGACTTTCACAAAAAAATTGGTTTTCTTCTTTGGGTGGTGTTTGACTTTCACAAAATCCTAGACTTTCTAATTTTAGATCACTTTCAGTTTCAAATTACTACTTTCTGAAAAATTGATAAGATACTGAGAAAATGATGAGCACGTATAGCTTATTAAACAATGCGCTTTAGTCGCTTCTACTTTGCTTTACGGCACGTTATAAGTTCATGGCTGGCAAATTATGCTGCTACTTTTTCCTCTAAGCTTCATTTTACTTATAATATATGTATATAATTCTTTTTGCCAGTCCAAGTTTCAACATTCAAAAGGCCAAACTTAATCGAGTCAACATCATTATTGGAGTTACATGCTGGCCCCTAGTTCTGCTACAATTCTACTTGTTGACAATATTTTATTTAGAATAGATCATCCATTAGCTAAGCATGAAAATTAAATGCGGATACTCTGGATAAGATGATCTAGATGCACCTCACGTGACGTGTCAAAGATCATCTATTAAAGTATCCATCAGAAGGGGAAAATGGAAGTTTCTTACTTGTACTGCTGATTAGCCTGATTAGGGGCTGCGCGCAGATTAGGGGCTACATTGAGTCTTTCTTTTCCAGTAAATCCAAAAAAATAAAACTTAAAAGGCAAGAACAGAAAAGAAAAAATGATCAGAGTCTACTATCTGGCAAGATTATAGCAGTAGTACTGTAATTTTAGTAGTGCCAGAAATACAATGACCAAGTCAAGGAATTGAATGGAGAAGAAGAGAACACAAAACCAGAACTTGCAATTCACAATACTAATCTAAAAATGCAACAAAAGAAAATTCTAACTACACGAGTGCAATAGATGCATTTGCACAGGGGCAGATGTAGAGTTACGGGTATGGTTTCATTCAAACTCAGAAGCTTTCGCTTAGACTTTGTATATGTGTTAAAATTTTCACTAATTAAATGTAAATAATTGATTTTAAACACAGTAAATCAAATGAGTTGTGATAGAATCCTAAACCCCTGGATCCGCCTCTGCTGATTTGCATATTGCCAAGAATAGTTAACCAAGAATAACTTACTGCATTGTGTTTATCTGCCAAACATTACGAAGTGTCTTCCATAGTTAAAAGAACTAGGACTGGAACCTTTTCTTATAGCTTTTTGTCCTTTGTCCCAACGTCACACCAATCCAGGGCAGAAAATTTTACAGCTTTCAAAAGACTACATTTCTGCAGGATAAGTAAGAATATCCAAATTTGATTGCTTTACAACTGTGTCTAAAACCCTGTAAATACCATCATAAACATGTTGTCCAGAAGGTTCGGCCACAAATTCATGAAGCATTCCATTAATTTCGACCCAACTACACCCAGGCTTTTTCTTGATTCTTTGATCTCTCATCATCTTCACTGTCCTGGAAGCATCTTCCAACATATTACCAGAATTATACAAATTCCAAAGCAGTACATACACCCCATCATCGTAAGGTTCTAATGCAAGTGCTTTCTCCGCAGCCATTTCAGCTAATTCCAAATTTGTATTCGCGACAGAAGCACTCAAAAGTGATCTCCATATAACAGCATCCGGTTTCATAGGCATTTGGTTTATCAATCGCACTGCTTCATCTAAATGACCCGCACGACCAAGGAGATCCACCATACATCCGTAATGCTCTATTTTAGTGGCACAACTAGTGTCATTCTTCAGCCTGTTGAATAATTCCTTCCCCTCATTAACTAATCCAGCATGGCTACAAGCAGATAGAACTGAAAGATACGTAATCCCATTTGCAGTCACCCCAGATTCCAACATCTCATCAAAAACCTCAAGTGCATTTCTTCCCCTACCGTGAAGTGCCAAACCTAAAATTATACTGGTCCACGAGAACGCATCCTTCTTTATCATTCCCCTAAATATCATCGTAGCAAAATCAAGATTCCCACTTTTAGCGTACATATCAATCAGCGCGTTATTTACCCCAACATCCATAACAAAACCCGCTACCTTGTTTACATATCCATGAATAGACATCCCAAAATCAAGAGCTCCAATATCAGCACAACCAGATAACACAGCAACTATCGTAATTGAGGTGGGGCTATCATCACTTTCCTTCCTCATTTTCTTAAACAGTTCTAATGCCCCAACGGGTTCTTTACCACGTACACATCCCACAATCATCACGGTCCACGAGATCACATTTCTTTGCGACATTTCATCAAACAACTTCCATGCAGACTTTATTTCCCCGGAAACTACAAACCCATTGAGCAAACTAGTCCAAGTAGCAATATCCTTAACGCACATACTGTTAAATACACGTTGAGCCAAATGGATTCTCTCCGTTCGGCTATACATATCAATCAGTGCATTGCCTACAATGGGTTCAGGTTGATCAATAAATTTATATAACCATAGCGTGTACTGTTTTTCCATTTATCAGGTTTTGTGTACGAGCACAAGCTGATAGAGCTGCAACTATTGAATGGGAATCAGGTTTAAGTGAAGTTGAAACCAATAAGTGGTTGAACAGAGAAAAGGCTTTAGTGGGTTGTTGCAATTGCAAATGTAAAGATAGAAGACAAGTCCAGGAGACAATATCTGGTTGGGGAATTTGATCGAACACCTTGTGGGCATCCAATGGTTTGTTCAGTTTAGTGTACACGTTGAGTAGTTTGCATGCAAAAGATTGATGAGATTGGGTAAAGAGACCACATGTGATGGATTGAGCATGAATTTGCTTGATTAAATTCTTATGGATTATGCATTTGTCAAGTAGACGTTGCAAGGTTGTCGCTGTTACTACCAGTTTCTCACTGTTTTGTATCATCAATGTACCAACACTTCAATACTATGTCCACTCACTTGATACTTCTATAATGCACAACTATATAGTATACATGGATTATACACATTATACATTCGCCGACTATTTTTAATTTAATGGGCAGCATTTTGGTTACTTCTAATATTTCCTCCAAGCTTCGACGTTTGCCTTTGGTGGTCATTTCTACAAATGTCTTGTGAATTTGGATGACGTGTGTATTCATTAGAGTTCAAATATTAGTCCAAATAAAATGGAATTAGAAGGAAAAGAGTTCTCTGAAACTAATTAAACAAAAGCAATTACGATTAGAGTGATTATGGTTTATGAGTACCAAACATTAATACAAGGGACATTGAAACCCAAGGAATTCGGTAGTTTATACTCTTTAACTTCCAATACATATATAGGGTGCGTTCGGTAAGGAGGAAAATGTGTTTTCCTCAAAAAGATATTCTTGAAAAATAAATGAATTTCTATATATTTTCTCATGTTCGGTTGGTTGATAGAAAATATTTTTTGAAAAATACCACCGAAGCCCCACTAACCCCCTAACCCATACGAACACCAACCCCCACACTTACCAATCAATGTGAATGAAAGATCTCACTGAATTGAATTGGATCCATAAATCTAAGAAATGGTGAGAATTTTTTATCTCTCCCCACCCCACCACCAACCAACAACCACCTCGAACGCACTCCATCTTCACCCACCCTACCCCACACCACCACCCACCGCTCCATCCAACCCTTCTACTCCACCCAAATATTCTATTTCATATATTTTATTTTATTTTTATAAAAAAAATATAAAAAAATGGGAAATTTTTTCTTACCCACCTCACCAAATTCAACCATGCAAACTTTTCATTTTTATAATTTTTTTTAAAAAATAAAATTAAATATGAAGTAGAACATTCGGGAAGGGATGTTGGTGGGACGAAGGGTTGGGGGAACGGGGGGTGTAAAAAATCAGAAAGAATTCTTCAAAACTATTTTTTTTCAAATATTATTTTTTTGGAAGGGGTGGTGGGGTCATGGGCGGTGGGTGGTGTAAAAAATAAAAATATTTTAAATCTTTTTTCTTAAGAAAAAAAAATTAAAACTTAAAAAAAGAATTAGGAGGCGGGTGGGGGGTTGTAGTGCTACGTGGGGTTGGGAGAGTTTTTTGGGGTTCGGTGGTGGGTTGGGCAATGATAGGGTGGTTGGTGAAATGTCACTTGTAGACTTGATTCCCTATTTTGATTAGGAAAGTCATTTTCCCCATTTTTAAAGAACTTGTTTTCAAAAAAAATATTTTCTAAAAATTTTGATCAAACAAACATGAGAAAATTGGAAAACACCGAACCGAATACACCCATAGTCTCAAAATATTTGATGCGTTTCATCAACTATACCGAATCCTAAACGTTTGAGTCATTATTTTACATAATATATTAGTGAATGAGTGAATTCTATAAAGTGTTACAAGGAAATACATGTAAATGTAGGCAAGGATGGAGAGAATAAAAGCAGGAATGACGAGGAGGAAATGCAACACCAAGCTGCTGCATCAATCAATCAGGTGAGTTAGTATTACATACTACAAATCTACAGCAACTTTAATGCCAACAGGCTGCTCCACAGCCTTCATTGATACTAATCTACTTCAAATAGAATTACAAGGCCGTATGCATTCACTACATGTTTTGGGACAATATTCATCCTCCCTTGTCTCTCAAATACTCCGGTAATGCACCAAGTTCTTGTATATGCTGCACGAGCGTCGAAAAATAGCATAAATTATCGGAGCTCCAACAAAATGTCCCCTGGAAAAGAGCATAAATTATCACAAGCTTGCAGAGGAGCCTTTCATAGTATATCTAAGGTTAGGATAATTGTCCCGTTTTATTTTGTAAGTGAGTTAATCACACAATTTTTTTTTTCTTTATAATAATAGAAGTGCAAGGCCACTAACCTCGCACCAAATGGATCATACACCTACAACCCTTTCGCAGACAGAGTTCAAGTCCGAAACTTTCTTGATACTACACCCAGAAACAGCATTACAATACATCAAGACTTAAAACCATGAATAACCAAGTATAGTACAGCCAAAAATTAGTAAGAGAAGAACAATGATATACTTCACCAAAAGAAGCCATGAAAATTAACATTCTCCAAAAGTTTATGCAACCATTATACTCTTCACCATAAAGAAGCCATTCAAGTGAACATTCGCCAAAGTTTATTGGTTTACGGTTGTCTCCTCAACCAAGCTTTGACAAAAATGGTAGATGCTAGAAGCTAATGATAGCTTAAATGACAATCAAAAAGAGTTAAAACTCAAGAGAATCGCTAAAAATACTTATAGAATATTTCTTATGATTTTGTCATTGTTGAAAGTCATGATTATATCAAAATGATTAGGAATCTCAAAGAGTAGGGAACTTTCCTCATTTCCTCTCAAACTCCTATACAAGGAGCCCTCTTTTAAATTGTTATCCAACCAATCACCAAAACCTTCTCTCACTTCTCCGTTCACATGAAGCAAATCTAAAGGATTGTGCAAAACAGGTGCCAGTAAACAGCAGTGACTAAGCATGGTTAGTTGCCTCCCCTTTATCACTATCAATGCAACAATATTGACCCTGCCTTTTAAAAGCCAAATTTCAAGTATATAAAATGGATAAAGGTTTTAAGGAAAACAGTCTCCGAGTCCACAAAATCACCTAAATGACAGTGGAAAAGTAGACTCTGAAGAAAATGCCTTTGCAAACTGAATCTGTGACCTCTAGAACAGAAAAAAAAAAAAAATCCTACCACAGCACGCTCCCTCACACAGTCAGATCAAACCAAAAGTAGTATAATGTTTTACATGATAGATACCTGTACAAAAGGTCTCCAGTAGGAGCAGATTTCTTGCATAGCCAATCTGGAACTAGCCTCTCAAGAACTTCTATCTGCCCTTCCACATCAGCTACATGAATACAAAATGCATACAAGATCATAAAATAGATCAACACGAGTCAGCAAAAGAAAGAAAGAATAGAAACAGCTTTTGAGCATACTGTTCTCATCAATATCATAGTCATTCACTATGATCTTGTGAACAAGTTCCACTTTAGTCATCGAACGACAGCCAACAGACTGAAAAATGCGGTGAATCAGACGAACAAGATCGGATAAACCAAAGGATTCCTGCCGGGCTGCAGTTAAATGTCTTTGATAAATCTTCGCTTCCTTGCTAAAGGAGCAACTCCTTTCCTGAACCTACCAGAAGATTCACAATTAATTTCATGGTAAACATATCAATAACGCAAGCAAAAATGTGGAGGCAACAGTCCAAGTTGCCTTTCAGCTCTGAATATGCTAAAGTAGACATAAGGCAATTCAATCATACACCTGGATGATGGCAATCCCATTTAACCACAAGATTCAACAAATCGCAACAACATAATGAGATGAATGAAAAAGTTCTGTGTACCCACAAGGTTCCAAAGTATAGATGATTGGGTGTTTTCTGCAGAGAACCATGCATGGGGTGCTTCACTTTAGAATACCACTTGTACATCGGGGGGTGGGGAAACTATCCGAATATCAATAAGTTATTATTGTATGAAAACTGATGTATCCACCATTTAATAGTGTTTTCACTTTCATTTTCTACTTTACTCTGGTTGTTCTTGAGCCATCACATATCATTTTGGGGGGGTGGAGGGTTAGGTAATTTATTGATCCAGCATCATGGACTTTGATTTCACCTAAAATTGTTGTTCAAACAAATTCCACCTAAATCACGCTAAAACCTTGCCCTTTTTTGCCTTGCACAAAATTGATAACTCAATGTTTAGAACTGTTTTATTGCCATACCTAAGCAGTGCAGCAGGTTCCCAATGGAATAGTCGAGATGCACACACAATGGTCCAGACACCACTGTTATAAAAGCAAAAAGGGAAATAGAAAGAAAAGAAAAAAGAAGAGTCTTGTTGCATAAATTTAAAGATTGATGAATCCAAAGAACAAAAAGAAAACATTTCCAATAATCTCTTTTACTAGCATACATGCTTGTCAACCACTGCATGTCATCTAATTTCTACTTTCTAGTTGTTTCTTCCTTTTTTTTTTTTTTTTTTTTGAAAAAGGTAACAGTCTAGTTGTTTCTTCCTTTGTAAGATAACTTTTATCACGTTCCTCTGGAAAACTTGTACTTTTGTTTTAAACATTAGGCAAACTGGTGTGCTTAGGCAGATGGAAATTAATCACCTACTGTTTTTTGCTTCTCTTGGGATCTGAACCCTAGTCTCCAAGATTTGCACCCACTTTATTGACCACTAGGCCACACCCTTAGGTGCGCTACAAGATTCCTATACTAATACCAAATAGCCAATCAGGAAATAGATGCCCAAATTAGCATAATACTTAGCTGCTTATAAGTTATACCAAAGATAGCGGAAGGAAGAAATACCTAGCCAGCAAAAACTACAACAAGAAAAAACAATACACCCAGTGTAATTCCACAAGTGGGGTCTGGGAGGGTAGAGTGTACGCAGACCTTACCCCTACCTTGGGAGGTAGAGAGGCTGTTTCCAATAGACCCTCGACTCAGGGTAAAGCAATAATAAATTGACTACAGTAGTAAAAGCTAAATTGTTTTAAACTAGTAAAAGATAGTGGATCAACACCGTTTCAAGACTAAATGAGCAAAGAGAAACACAGGTAATCGACAGGCAAGCTATTGAGTGTTCAGATGAACTTAATCACATTGATATCAGAAACTTCTCTGTGGCTTTTCTAAATGTAAAAATATCTAAGAACTTTCCCAGGTAATAAATGGTACCTCATGAGGGCATATATCAGCATTAACGTGATCTTCCTTTGAAATCGTCTTCCTTTCCATTTTAAGGACATCATGCGTCTCTTCTCCAGCCAATGTAAAAAAATCTAATGACCTTTTGACAGTTACATTGGAAACAACAGAGTCTTGATCTGTCATTTTCTTGTGCTTATCTTCGGTCATAGGCACCGATCTCTTTGGTGTGGGCAGAGCAGGTGTTTCAACCATTAGTTCACTCTCAGACAGAATCTTCACAGGAGTTCTTTCACTTTCATTTCCAACCAAACTACAAGCCGGTATAGGTTGGCTCGCTTCAACATTGTTCAGGTTGATGGAAGATTTGAATGACTCAGGAATTGTCCTTTTAGAGTCAAGTTCCTGATTCAATGTACACTCAGATTCACAAGTTGAGCATGTGGACAAAGGTACCGAGAGGTGATCTAGTTTTGCTTCTGCAGAAGCCGTTTGCCGAGAAAAGCGTGGACTGAAGGATGGACAGAGATGGGATGACGATAATGATTTGGATTCATGAGAACTTGATAAACCAATAGGCGACTTGTCTGCATTGCTAGTGAGGCAGCTTTGGTTAAACGGGTCAGGAAGTATGGCTTCGGGGATGTCGCAATCCTGTTTACAGTTGGCAAAATTAAAATCTCAGAGTATATATATGATGGAATCAACTTAGTTGCAAAAATAAAGATGCATGATATGTGTCTTGACCTCCAAATAGCAGGATATCACACATTCTATGCTTCAAAAAACAATTTAAAGAGCAAAATTATTTCAAGAAAGAGTTGATAAGTAATAGCAAGAACAAAATCTAATGCACAGAGTTACAATACATTATTCTGGATTAAGACAACTTATATCCATTCAAATAAAGAAATCCTTTGCAGTAGCTCTTCATAAAATAGTAAATAAAGAACCTAATAAATCAGCAATTGAAGTGATGTGATATCGCAAGAAATATTCTTGAACAATTAACTTTATTTTTTTTGATGAAGTAGAACAATTATCTTTATCTGGTTATGAATACAGCAATATTTTTCATGCATTAGAGGAGAAAAAGTCTATGCATGAGAGGAGAAAGGAGAAACAAGGAGGGTATTTTTCGATTGGATATAAATGTTTACTGAAGCATCAGATTCTGCATATCCAATTCCACTTGTGTCAAGACTAGTTTGAAGAGTTCTTCCAGAAACCGGTAAATACCAAAACTTTAAGGGTGATTACCTGAGCATGTTTATGGAGAAAACCCATCAGTTTGGATGCAAAAAGACTGCTGAGGGTCATAAACTTCGATTGTTCTTGGTCATCTTCCACAACATCAAAATGCAAGGTAATTTTAACATCTGGCTTCATGCATATGGTCTTTGCATCATGTACCAGTAATTTATCTATCTGAATGGCTTCAGGAATTATGTACTTTATCTGTGCAAGATGCCTGTGTGTGAATTTTCTGAAAAAGGAAGTAGAGGAATATAGACTTAATTGCTGAAATATGTTCCAACAATGGACTGAGAAAGAAAATGATACCACTATATTCTAGTATGATACATTTTATGGCTGCAGTCAGGGGACAGTAGATTTACTAGTGAATTAAAACTGATAGCATTTGCAACCCATAAATCCACATCAACAACTACGCCCTCAGTCCTAGACAACCCACTTTACCACCCTTCCATAGCTCAGTTTCATAAATCCATAAATCCACATGTTTCCAACAAAAGCGGGACTAAGTATCACTACATCACTAAACAAAGTCATGATACTTCACTTCATACAACTTAATATATATGGGAGAATCTATGTAACAACTAACAAGTCAAACATATCTCTGTGACCCACCAATGCTTACAAGTGAGCTACTTGCTAGTGCTCATAGCTCAGCAGTCGAAAAACAACTGTTATATACATAGTGCTCTAGTTCCTTTGATATCCGCAATTTTCAGCAGATTAAAAGCAAGTGGTTCGCACTTCTTTTCAGTAAATGTTGCAATTTGCAACACCAAATTATTCCACAGCAAAGCATATTATATGGCTCAATACTATTGTTTAAGGATAAGTCAAAAAGATTTCTTTAAAATAAATGAAAGACCAATAAACCAATTCAGGTGGTGTTTGTTTTCAAAAAGTGTCGATTTTTTTTTTTTTGAGATTTTCTTGAAATCTTTTTTCAACCAAACTATTAGGAGAATGGTTATTGGTGAAAGACAAGTCGCCTGGTTTTGAAACAAATGCCATTTAATAGCTTCAAATTGTTAAATTCTGTTTTCTCGATCCTTTCAAGACATTAATCCAATCATGGGTAATTCTGAAAGGAGAGATATGTACAAGAGCTTGAAGAAGGTAATATCATTCATGTATGTTATAACATTTTCTACTAGCTTTGGGACCCTTTTTGTTTTGATTTTCTCAAGAATGATAACCAGAAAGAGAGCTGCCACCATCAACAAAAAATTGCAGAGATATTACCATTTACCACATACAGGAAAGGAATTTAGAGAAGAGAACAGATATAGAAGGAAATCTGCACTGATAAGATAGTCAAGAAAAAACAGTAATGAGGAGATGAGGTATGCAACCACCCAGCTACCTTCCTGTCAGTACTTCAACCTGACTGGATACGTTCTGAAAAGTAGGTGACCGTTTTCGTAGACTGAGCAACCTCAACGAGCAAAGCATGTGATCAAAGAACTCTGACAAGTTTCTGTATCTGAAGATCAAAACATACTCACTGTTAGAGTTAGAAACCATTACATGGATAAACTTATAGTCTAGTTTAATGAGGAACGGACTTTTCAGGAAGCTCAGCGATATCTATTTCATGTGTAATGTGTGATTGCTCGTTCTTTCTCGCTGGTGTAACAGATGAAAAACCTGTTGCAACTCCAGTGATCCCCCTCTTCTCCAAAGGTAAAGGAGATTGAAAACTTGACTTCTCTGTCCCGAGCAGAAAGCTTTGATTTTTGACATCCAGAACTCCTTCTTCAGCTACTGCATTGTTTGTTTTCTCCATGTTCTAAATATAAAGAGCAGTATAAACCTGGAAGAAGAAAGCTCGTGTTATAAGCACCTTCATATTAGGACAAAATTATTCGGTAGAATCATATAGGAGTCTAGTGCCTTAATTGCAAAGACAATGAACAAAACATTTACAACAAGTAAAAGTAGACGCATCCACTTAATTGAAAGAACAACATAAAACTAATAGAAACATTCAGTAAAAAACAATTATTTAAGTGTTTTTGACATAATGAAGTTGATTACTCCTACAATCAAATAAACGGCCTACCGGTGACAAATTTTCTTTGAAGGGCTAGGCTCCTATGCATAGCGAAGTACAGTATAATTCAAATCACAATTTACTTGAAAATAAATGAAAGGAAACGGCAAAAACACACATAATTAGGAAAAGAAAGAGTAGTTGTGAGCTACAACTTCACAAACTTTCAATAACAACCAAAACCGTACACCATTCTAGCGGAGAAGGTTGGATGTAAACTTTCTCTTTTATCTTCTACTCCCTCCGGTCCACTTTACATGTCGTCCTTGCTAAAAATAGATGGTCCAAAATAGTTGTCATTTTAGAAAACCAAGATATAATTAACTATTAGTTTCCACCTTTACCCTTACTCAATAAATATGGAGAGAGATTAATGTAGTGAAAAAGAGAGCTGTATTAAATTGAGAAGAAAGAATAAATAAGGATAATTTAGTCAAATTACCCATTTAATTAATGCTTTCTCAAGGAACGTGCAAAAAAAAAAATGACAAGTAAAATGGACCAGAGGGAGTTTAGGCGTATAATTAGAGCGACGACATCTTCTGTTAAAAAATTAGCATCTGAGATAAAACAAATCAACTTGACCAACATAAAATTAAAAGTTTAAAACTAATCAAAGGAAAATAAGGTCCCTAGTATGAACAGCTACAGTGAAACAACAAGTTATAAGGCATTGCATATTTGATGCTGCTAGTTTGAGCATTACAGTACGTGCACACATAAATTACTTTTCAGTGCTGTAATTCTCAATTACTTCCAACAGTATTCTTAATCCCTCTACTGTATAATCTAGTAGTGACCAAAAAAAAAAAAAACTAAGATGGACTTAGTACGTTTAAAAGTAAAAAATGGAGATATTTTCACCTCTAGATCTACTTTGAGGAATGTGAACCAAATCTTTCAGCAATTGAATTGTAGATTGCAATAGTGATAAGAAGAATCAGCCAAACACTTGAAAACCCTAGTCCAAGGTTTTTTTTTTCCGTTGTGAGAAGAGGGAAAGAGCCGTTCGATCTTCATTCAAAAATGTAGTGGGTTATATCCGACTTTGGGCCACAAGGCCCAGATAACGTTTCAATTCTGGGAAGATGGGCCTTTTCCCAAGTTTTGCTGGATCATTGGCACTTATGTACTTATTTTGTGTTGGTCTTTAATTTTTGCTCTCATAACTAACAACTTTTTCACGGGGCATATATTTATATTTTCGTATGATAATATCACACAAGTTATGTCTCGCTCCCTTAAAGAACTTATGTGCACTAGGCATAAGGATTGCTAAAGGGGAAAAATAGAGATCAGCCCATTTGAAGGCCAAGTAGTGCAATTTCTTCAGTTTTGCTAGACATGTTAAATTTTACTTTCCTTGTTAAATTGAATAAGTTTTGCATGATGGACAAATCTTGCATGTCTTATGTAGTTCACAAAATTCGTACTCAATTTTAATATTGAAATTTCGAGATCCACTTCTTCTAACTTGCAAAATGGTGATTCGTCAATAGTTTCAAGTTTTTTCAATAAGGGCCACAAACTTATTTTTCATATTATATATTCAAGACTTGCTTCTTCAATCTTGCAACAATTGTGAGTTGTTAATGTTTCCAATTGTTTCCAACAATATCCATTTGATTCAAGTTCATTTTTCATATTTGAAACTCATGATTCATTTCTTGAAAGCATTATACTACTATTACTATAGATTCGAAAAACATCATTGTACAACACGAAAAGATATCGATTTTTCTGAAGTTTGCCCATGCTGGGTACAAATACAAAAAAAAATTAAAAGTTTTTGCGCCTAATTAAATGGCACTGCATAATTTCATGACAGGTCAAGTTGGGCACAACCTAAATCAACCACCGTAAAATTGATCTGATTTGGGTCAACTATTCATCCCAATTTCACTATTAGAAAAAAATTGATCAGCGATGGATAAAATTTGCAGTTAAATAGAAAAATTCGTTCCTAATCCTATTTACATTGAATTAGCGACAGATAATCAAAAGAAAATAATTAGCTGTGATTTATTTAGCAACAAATTAGCGACAAAGATCGTATCTTTTTATTTTTGTTTGTAATCATTGACTCATAAGAAGCATTGTAGGATATCGATTATTTTGGAGGTTGCCTACACTGGCTACACATTAAAAAATAGTTGCGGCTTAAAAATGGCGCTGGGCATATTTTTATGAGGGGTCAATTTGGGCATAGCCAAAGTCTACAAATTTAAATGTTGGATTTTTTTTTATAGCTTAAATATGTATTCCAAATTAATTCATAAGAAAACGGATCAAAATATTTGTTTGTTTGATATATTAAAATATTACAATTTTTTAAAAAAAAAATATTACTTTTGCTTGGTAATCAAATAAATTATAAGAAAACAAATAAAAAAAAATAAAACTTGGATAGAATTGAGTGGGTTAGCATACGGTCCATTGTTTAATCTCTTAATCAAAATCCATCTCAACACAAAGATTAAACCGCTCATTTATTAATTTAGTTAATCTTGATTCCGCCAAATTTAATCCAACCACCATTTGACACCCTTACATAGAACAAAGAAAGTAATATCGGTAATATTTGAAACCCCTTTTTTCTTCTAACAAATATATCTAAAAGTATTTTGGAACAAACTCGATTGTATTAATAGATTCCAACGAGCAATTTCAAATTACCAACTCAAAAGGAAAATCACAACTGGAAAATAAACAAAACCCTAAGGATAGTGAGAATGGGGGTGAGAGGCCACAGAAGAAAGGGGGATGAGAATATCAGAACTTTCTTAACAAATTCATGACTATCCTTGTCAATGACACTGCTGCCACTTTTAACACCCTACTCTCTCTCTCTTGTCACGTGTTTTTCCCAAATATAATCACTCATTTGTTTGTTGGGCTGCCTCACTCTTTGACTGCGTCTGATCTCCCCAGGCCCAATCCCTTTTGTTGAATTAGTTTGGGCTTTATCCACATAATTCATAACAATACCTTCCTCTGAATCCAGAACCTTGTCCTCAAGGTTCGGAGATGGCGGAACATCAACAGAAGCCCTGATAATGGGAGTAATTTGCACCGCTGGAGAACCAATACACCTTTTCAACAAAGAAATATGAAAAACAGGATGGATGCGAGCGTCATCCGGTAGGTCCAATTTATAGGCAACTGCCCCTATGCGTTTAAGAACACGATATGGTCCAAAATATTTCCTACCGAGCTTGGAGTGTTTCTGAAGCCTTAAAGAGTGCTGGCGATAAGGTTTCAACTTCACATATGCCCAATCTCCCACCTCCAGTTGAACATCAGTTCGTTTGGCATCTGCTATCGCCTTCATCCGGGTCCGAGCTTTGAGCAAATTAGCTTTAAGTAAGGCCAATACTTCATCACACTTGAGCATATATTTTTCTACTAGGTCGTCAGCAGCACTACCCAAAATATAATGAGCCAAAGAAGGCGGTTCTCGCCCGTAAAGAACCTGAAATGGAGTCAATCCTGCAGAAGATTGGTAGGCCGTGTTGTACCAAAATTCAGCCCAAGGCAACACTGGCACCCAGTCATGCGGGTTGTCGGACACAAAGTATCTCAAGTATTGTTCCACACATTTGTTTAGCGCCTCTGTCTGGCCATCCGTTTGAGGATGGTAGGCTTTACTCATGGCTAAGGAAGTCCCTTGAAGCCGATTAATTTCCTTCCAGAAGGAATGAAGGAATCGAGGATCGCGGTCAGTAATAATCACTCTCGGTGGTCCATGTAATCGAACAATATTTGAAATAAAAGCCAAGGCAACTGACTGAGCATCAAAACTAGCAGGCAGGGGCACGAAATGCCCATATTTAGACAGTCGATCCACCACTGTCATAATAGTGGACTTGCCTTTAGAACTAGGAAGACATGTTATAAAATCCATAGATATTTCTTCAAAAACCATGGTCGGAATAGGCAAGGGCTGGAGAAGCCCTGCAGACGCTCGATTAACATCCTTCATCTGTTGACACACTTGACAAGCAACAACATAAGCCCGCACATCTTTGCGCATATGGTTCCAATAAAAATTAGAAGAAAACCGATGGAAAGTTCGTGTCGCACCGGCGTGGCCTCCTATAGGAGAAGCATGAAACTCTTCTAAGAGTTGTAGACGAACAGGAGAATCAGAAGGAATGACCAAACATCCACGAAAAAATAACAGTCCATCACGAAAATTATAATTAGCAAAGGCCAAAGGGTCTTGCTCCAAGCCTTTCTTGATAGCTAAGAGTTCCAGGTGGTTTTGTGCAGCCAACCGAATCTCATCTAGCCATTCAAAGGTTCTGCTAGAGTATGCCTGCAAAGAACCATCAGGCGGGCGAGAAAGGGCATCTGCAGCTTTGTTGGTTTTTCCAGGCCTATAAACAATGCAAAAATCGAAACCAACCAATTTTCCTAGCCACTTTTGTTGTTCAGGAGTTTGAATAACTTGCTCAGTTAAGTTCTTCAAGGATTGTTGATCAGTGTAAATGGTGAAACGCCTTCTAAGTAGATATTGCCTCCATTTGCTCACGGCCTGAGTGATGGCATACATCTCTCGATGATATGTCGAGGCTCGTTGCATTCTAGAACACAGTTTTTGACTATAGAAAGCAATGGGGTGTCCATTTTGGGATAACACGGCTCCAATACCCAACCCGGATGCATCAATTTCCAATTGGAAATTTTGGGGAAAATCTGGCAAAGCCAAAACAGGGGCGTGGCTCATTCTGTCTTTCAGAGCATCAAAGGCAATTTGGGTCTCAGAAGACCACCTGAAAGGCTCTTTCTTTAGTAAATCAGTCAAGGGGCTGGCTATGGATGCATAATTCTTGATAAAACGACGATAATAGCCAGCAAGGCCCAAGAAGCTATGGACCGCCTTTACATTTCGAGGTGGAGGCCACTGACTAATGGCTTGTATCTTAGACGGATCAACTGCCAAACCTACTTTGGAAATAATATGACCCAAGTAATCCACCTGTGATTGGCCAAAGAGGCACTTAGAACGTTTGGCCACGAGTTGATGCGAACGAAGGAGTTGTAAGACTTGCGTCAAATGTTGTAAGTGTAAGGCCCATGTGTGATTGTAAATAAGGATGTTATAAAAAAAAACCAACACAAAGCGTCGTAAATAAGGTCGAAAAACAGAGTTCATGGTTGCTTGAAATGTGGAGGGAGCATTAGACAACCCGAAAGGCATGACAAGGAATTCATAATGTCCCTCGTGAGTGCGGAAGGCTGTTTTCTCGATATCATCTGGCCTAACTCGAATCTGGTGGTATCCAGACAAAAGGTCGAGTTTAGAGAAATATTTTGCCCCATGAAGCTCATCAAATAACTCATCACTAGTAGGAATGGGAAAACGATCTCGAACTGTGATGGCGTTAAGGGCACGATAGTCAACACAGAATCGCCATGTGCCATATTTTTTTCGAACCAACAGAACCGGAGAGGAGAATGGACTGGTACTAGGCCGTATGATCCCCTCAGATAACATATCGGTGACCAACTTCTCCATTATTTGCTTTTGAAAATAAGGATAACGATAGGGCTTTACATTGATTGGCCCACTGCCCGAATTCAAATGAATAGTATGGTCTTGCGGCCGCACCGGGGGCAATCCATGAGGTTTGTTAAATACATCCTCAAAGGTCTCAAGGAGAGAACACAGCTCCGGAGGAAGAGTGGGAGGACCCGGACATTCTTCACTAACAAGAACTAAGCAGAAGTAGGATGATATTGCTTCAGTGTCGGATAAGCGGCGTAAGGTGTTACATCCCGTATTTTTCTCTTAGGTAAAATATTTTAGTAGAAAGTTTGATAGATATGATTTTATAAAGTTATTAAAATTACTACTTCTAGATATGCTTTAAATTAGAAACCTTATATGAGGAAGTTTATAAATGTGATTTTTCCTTTATTGTAAAGATAGAGATTATTTTCTCATAAGAAAGGAAATTATATTTTTACCGTTTTAAAAATTTATGGTAAAAAAATTTGTACTCCTTATATGAGATTGGAAAATTAGATAAGATATACTCTTCTAGATGTCTCCATATTTACGTGTCAATTGTTATAAGATATTTTTTTTTATATTTGAATAAGGTTGAAGTCTTTCTATTGACAATATTACTTATGATATTTTGTCATTTTGCTAAGATCATTATTACCAAGGAACGTCTTCCAACATAAAGTGGTGACAAAGAGATAAGATATATTTTCTATTAAGACACGTGGGACACCATTCCTTTACATAGAAATAATCACCACCGTATCCGACATATGTTTATATTTGTTGCATTCCTTTTGTGCTAGGATATAACTATATATATACACATCTGACATATTAGTTCTTAAACATTAAGTTTCTCTAGATATCTAGCACCACCGTATGTTGCTATATATGTTTATTAGTTGTGTAGAACCATAGCATCCAAGAAGATTAGCATTTCCATGTATAGCTAATAAAAGGGCACCAGCCATGGTATTTTCAAGCCACTGGTTCAACGTGAAAATGGGGAATTTGGCCTAGGGAGAGAGTTGCTCCAAGACCATGTATAGTTATCCTCCTCCGTCGACTTTATGTTTATAACATCGGTTTCCTCCGGATCCTAGCAAATCAGAGATTTTTTTTCAAAGAGAAGTAAAGTGGAAGAAAAGTATTCCTTGGCATATAAGGTAAGAGATCCTCTCTCCTAGACGTATTTGATTTATCCAAGTCGTATCTAGATTGCTAGATGAATGAAATACGAAATTAATTGCGGGAAATCAGATAAATTGTTATTGTTATCATATGGACTGTTTGGTGGTCGTTATAAATTGTTTGGTGTACTGGAATATCGTGGAATTGGCTGTAGTTGTTGTGGTTGTGCTTGTTGTTATACTATGTATATACGAAAATAAGGAAGTGTATACAAGTATCGGTATGAGAATGTATATTGGACTGTTTTGGAAGTAATTTAAGAATGGATTTAATTCTAGTTTGATATGAAATTGTTGGTATTGTTGTTGTTGGTATTTTTATTGATGTTTGGCTAAGTTGGAATTTCGAGGATTGTTAAGTTTACAGGGGAAATGCTGCCCAATTTTCTCTAGAATTTACGACGCGTTCTTATAATCGATTAACTAATGTTAATACAAATTCTCCCGTGAAGGTAACGGCGTGACATTGGGGGAGGGCAAGTGAACGATAACATAGCTAAACGACAAAGGTATGTGAGGCTAGTCCTTTCTTTCTAACGGCATGAATCCTATAGCATAAGTTCTTTTCCTCTTCATGAGTTCCTATTTTCCGGAAAGCTAGAAACCTAAGTCCATAAATGCCTATATAAGATAAGAGATATGATATGATGATGCCATATTGATAATGATGCTATTTATTGCTTACACTCACCTTATGTACTAATTCCTTCAAGGTGAGGCAGAATGTCAATAATTGCTCCATAATGAAATCGGGGGATCACGACCTTACGCCACCCCGATAGAGTATAGTTGATCTTGAATCTTATGCATGTACTATGATAAGCATATTATGATAAGCATATTATTATAAGTATTTTTGATGAGCATGTCATGATCATATTACACCGCGCCTAGTTGGCCGGGCAGTCACCGCCAAGGCGGGCAGCTATACGGATACACCATGACCTTTTGGCATGGGCAGACACCACTAGTGGGCGGCAGGAGATGGTACCCCAGACGCGGGAGGCCTGGACGCGGGCTAATGTTATTAATTATCACACCGTTCCGATATGGACGGGCAGCTTGCATATTATGCATATATGAGATTATGATGAGTATGAGTAAGACAACATGCATTACTTCTTTTATGATTGTCATTCAGATTCATATGTTTCATATTGATGTTCACATTATATTATCACTGTCTTTCTTCATTGTTTATGCCTCTCATACTCAGTACAATGTTCGTACTGACGTCTGTTTTCTTTGGACGCTGTGTTCATGCCCACAGGTAGACAGGGAGGTAAGCTTGGTCCAGACCCTTAGTAGCTGTCAGCTGATTAAGAGCACTCCATTGTCCGGAGGTGCTTATGATTCTTCTTTTGGTATATATGCATATTTTGGGCACGACGGAGTCTTGTTCCGTCTATATGTTTAGTATGTCAGTAGAGGCTCGTAGATACGCAGTGTGGGTCAGATGGTCTCACAAGATGTTATTATTATGTATATATTATTTTTATGGCCGAGAGGCAAATGTATATAAGTATTTATGTTTCTATATAAAATATGATTTTCCTACAATTCGTGTATAAAATTGGTAAAAGGGCATTAAATGAGTAAGATGAGTATTAGAGCGAGTGGTGCTCGGTGGATAGCCCCGGGTACCCGTCACGGCCCCTAGCTGGGTCGTGACATAAGGTCTGTAATTGGACTGGCTGAGCCTCCAACGGGGGTTCGCCGACCCAACTATGTTTTTTTCCCTGGATGAAAAACTCAAACTGACGCTTCGAGTAGTCTGACAGGATAGGGCCTAAAGTGCTCAACCAAGAAACACCTAATACAATATCAGCTCCATGAAACGGAAGAACAAGTAAGTCAAGTTTCAGGTCACAGCCTTGAATAGATAAAGGAACATTCGGAACCAGTCCTTCGGTGAGCAGACGTTGGCCACTACCAACCATCACCGAATAAGTTGGAGCACGCTCAACCACCATATTGAGAAATTTAGCGACTCGTGCTTGCACAAAATTATGCGTGCTCCCACCATCAACGAGAACTTGAACTGGAGAACCACGGATATGACCCACAAAGCGAAGGGTAGCAGTAGAATGACCACCAATCAAAGCATTATAAGAAATGGTGGAAAGGTTCTGTACCTCCAAACATTGGAGTTCCTCTGCAAGTAAATCATCGGGGGAAAAATTCTCTGGCACTTCAACGGGACCGGAAGAAGAGTCTTCCAACAATAACAATTGAGGAAGAGCCTTGCACTTATGGGTAGCAGAATAGACCTCATTACAGTTATAGCATAAACCTCATCTCGAATATCAGGACGAAGGCCCGAACTAAAACACTCCACCAAGAAGACCTCCGGCAAACACACCGCTTCATTAGATATGGATTCAAAACGAGCTCTGTAATCAGCAACAATGGTCGTTTGTTGAAGCTTAGACAACTGGCCCTCCGGCGACAACAAAGACGTCGCACGAAATCGAATACGAAGCTTGTCGGCAAAGTGAGACTAATCAACCAATTGTTTGTTCCGAAACAGCCAGCGGTACCAATCAAGGGCTTCACCATCCAAGTAAAAAGAATCAAGAGACAACTGATGGGCCGGCAAAATCGAGCCACTGAAACGACTCAATTCAACCGTCGCCGGCTTATGGCGCAATGTAATCGGAGCAGAAGAACAAGAGCCTTGAGTCAAACATACCTCCGCAGATTGAGTACGAACTGGAGCAGCGGCAGTGGATTGTGAAGCCATGGACAAAATAAATTCCTGAAAGAGTTTCTGTTGAGCAGCGACAGTAGTGCAAAGTGAATCCACTTTAGAAGATAACTGGGAAAAATCCGATGGTGACACCGGAGCAAGCTCCGAGCCTTTGTCCTTGGAATCCAATTCACCCATGGAGGTCAGATCAATGAAAGCACCAATTGGAACAAACTCGATTGTATTAATAGATTCCAACGAGCAATTTCAAATTACCAACTCAAAAGGAAAATCACAACTGGAAAATAAACAAAACCCTAAGGATAGTGAGAATGGGGGTGAGAGGCCACAGAAGAAAGGGGGATGAGAATATCATAACTTTCTTAACAAATTCATGACTATCCTTGTCAATGACGCTGCTGCCACTTTTAACACCCTACTCTCTCTCTCTTGTCACGTGCTTTTCCCAAATATAATCATTCATTTGTTTGTTGGGCTGCCTCACTCTTTGACTGCGTCTGATCTCCCCAGGCCCAATCCCTTTTGTTGAATTAGTTTGGGCTTTATCCACATAATTCATAACAGATTTCCAAACAAAAAAACTTCAGAAAAGGTTAATTTCAAAAGAATTTCCCAAACGCCGCAAACTTGAATAAAAGATTTTATCCCTTCGTTTGTACTCTTTGTCCTCTTATCCCTATTGATTTCATTAATAAATGGGTTCACCCAAGAATAGGAATGGACTAATGTACGTCTTTGCTTCTTTTAGGTATTTGGTAGTTTGATTGTTATGTTATTGTTGGCCATTTATTATAAAGCTGCAACGTAGTTCAATTTAAAGGTGTTGCCATCTTGAATTTGACTGTATAGTATTAAACGACGTAGTTCACAGACAACAAAAGTGAATTATGAATCTATAATGAATAATAGTTGTCCTTCTTTTTGGGATTGTAGAGATTCTTAATAAATAATCTGAAAGTGTCTAATAATTTTTTTTTACCACGTATAAAATGTTCAATTGGAATAAACTGTAATTCGAGTGTTTAAATAAATTTTATTAACAAATATAATGTATTGTGGATATATTAACTTAGTAATATGACAGGTTAATCTTTTTAGTTTTTATCATCTTATTTAATTTAATCCTGATAACTTAACTATTTTTTATTTTTTTTTTGCTACGAACACAAATAAATATTGAATAATTAAATAAAAATGAGATTTACTACTAAGTCCAAAAAAAAAAAAAAACGATTTATTTGAGGCTTGAAAAGTCTTTCCGGAGAAGGAAAAAAAAGACCATTCCTTATAATCAACATCAATCAGCTGACAAAAAATCTGAATCTGACATCAAAGAAGGGTACTATCATTTTCTAATTGTTTTTTCACTCTCTAGAAATCTTCCTCAAATCTTTAAAATTTGATAGCGGCAAACTCACCAGGCCCCACCTAACAAATCATAGTGGGTCCCCAGCCGACCAACTTCCCTGGTCCTTCCACGTGCACCTTATACGTGGCCAGACAGCAGCATGACCTAAGCACATTAAACAAATACGACCTTGATTGGTTTTGAAGTATAATATTGATTCCGTCTCAATTTGTGTGACATCATTTAACTTGACATAATATTTAATAAAAAAGAAAAGACTTTTTATTATTTGTTGTCTAACATAAAGTTTAGACATTTATGTAGCTATAAGTTAATTTTCGGAATAGACTAAAAAGGCAAGTTTGTCAGACGGAAAGAATGCGATCTTAATTAGTGTATGATGGCCAAATAAAATACAATATACGGTTACTTTGCATGAGAATTTCTTCTCACAGAAAAAAAAGGTTTAAAATTGATTATATATCTCACTTTTAGAGCCTGTTTGGATGGGCTTATGCTTATAAGCTGCAAACAGCTTATAAGCTGCAAACAGCTTATAAGCTAAAAAAAATAAGGTGGGTAGTCTAACTTATTTTTTTTGGCTTATAAGCTGTTTTCAGCTTATAAGCTGTTTTAGATAAGCTAAGTCAAATGAGCTCAATTATTTTTTTGAGCTTATTTTAAGCACAAAATGACTTTAAGCTGACCAGCCAAACACTCAAAAAAGTTGAAAACAGCTTATAAGCAACTTATAAGCCAATCCAAACGGGCTCTTAGATCATTACTTTCATTTATTACGAATAATATATACTTCGTATACATAATCTAATACTAGCGCTTTTCCTATAATAATGTTCCCTCTGTTTCAATTTATGTGAACTCATTTGATCGGGCACGACATTTAAGAAAGAGTGAAGGCGTTTGAAACTTGTGGTTCAAAATAAAGTTTGAATATTTGTGTGGTTGTAAATCATTTCATAACGTGAATTTGTTTCCAAACTAAGAAATAGGTCATTCATTTTGGCACGGACTAAAAGAAATAGGTTCGCATAAATTGAAACAGAGGGAGTATGTTTTTAACAGTTGAAACTTACAAAGTAGTAATGCACATACTCCCCCGGATCAAAAAGTGTCACGCCCCGAACCATGACCTGGGCGAAACACGGCACTCGGTGTCATACTGTATGTGACCGAGCGAACCACATGGTTTGCTGAATCATCATGAGGCATACATGAGCGAAAATATAGCATGAACGTGATGAGCTTTTATAAAACATGAGATGTCATAATAATTTAATGAAATACTTGTTTAAATCATAAATGCGGAAATAACATGAGTTGAGCCAAAGATGGCTAAACACCTTGCATGTCTAACATAACTAAACTGACTAGTCTATGAAACCTCTAATCGTGAATCTTGACTGGAAAACGTACTTGCTGGGATAAGGCTCCCCATCATACCTTTAAATGCATGACTAGTAAAATAAAGATAACTGACTAAACCCCGAATGAGATGGGGCTCACCAATGAGCTGATACGAGTAAATCCTACTGAGCAGATGCTGCGTCCTGTAAATACGTACCTGTATCGTGAAATGCAGGCCCCCGGGCAATAAAAGGGGACGTTAGCACATTGAATGTACTGGTATGTAAAGCAACCGAATGAAATAACATGGGACATGAAATAACATGATATGAACTGAAACTGAAAACCTGGACACGAACATGAGCATGAGTATATATATATATATATATATATATATATATATATATAACATAAGTAAAACATGATAAGTAGGGAGAACATTTCATAAACCGACAATGTGATATCACCACGTGGGTACGTGAAGTCTGGTACCTCGCCGGACCAGCAGAGCCCCCATACCTTGCCAGGGTATAAGGTGGTAACGTGCCTGATGGATCCATTCAGTGTAAATTAAGGAATCGTCCTAACTGGGCGGAGCGATCCTTATCCTACGGTGGCTACGTAGTTTCAGGCTATCTGAGCCTTCTCGGTAACTTGTGCAACTCCCAAAAACATGAACATGATATAATTGGCTAAGAAGCCCATGATTTTCGTGAATTAACTTGTACTTGACTTGTAATCATGATTTCACGAAATAACTTGTAAACATGGTTTCATGAAATAACTTGTCAACATGGTTTCATGAAATAACTTGTATTTAGCATGTATTATCTTGTATCATAGCATGAAAATAATTATATAATATAGTTGCATGAAAACTTGTAGACATATAGGATATTCATGAAATAATCATTCTTAATTAAAAACATGCATACAAGAACCCATGGAATACAAGATATGGGTTTTCGTGGATTACGAACTGATTCTCAATAATCATATGGAGTTATTAAGAACACAATGATAGAATAATAACAATTCATACAAAATCTATTTATGGACATGGACCTAGGGTTGTCATGAACATGATGTAGAAACCCTAGTTTTAGTAGAGAATCATAATTTCTGGATTATGAGGCGTGGGGAAGAACAATGATGTTCTCACACGTAGATATATAGTAACTCTACATACCTGGTAATGCCCCAAACTTGAATTAAAGACTCTAACTTTGAAGAGGATTTCCAAAATCTTAAATTCTTGAACCTTGGGATGGGTTTTCTTGAAAACCCTAGGTTAGGAATGATGATTTCTTGTTTAGATTACAAGGATATGTATTAGAATTGACTTGGAATAATTAAAGTAGGCTTACCTTGGTGCTCTTGATGATGGAGGAGGGTAGGAGGTCGTGCTAGGGCTTGAAGGAATGAAAAATAATGATTTGAACTGATATGAACGAATATATACTGTTCTGAAAAAATGAATTTTACGCCCAGTTAAATACTGGCCGTATTTTGAAAGACGGGCTGTATTTTTAAATACGGTCCGTATTCCGTATGGACTGCACTGCGTCTCTTTAGTAAAATGGCCATAACTCTTTGCACAGGTATCTGTTTGACCCCCATAATATGCGTTGGAAAGGTATTTCAAATATCTACAACTTTCATCAAGGAATTTTTCTCAAATTCCAAATACGTTTTGAAATATGGGCCGTATTTTGAAATACGATCCGTATTTAACAATATAACATCCAAATGCCAAATTCCAGAATGCTTAGAAATCGTTGGTACCAGTTTACGACTTGAATTACGGCCCGTATACTGAAATATGATCACTGTTCATGGGCGTAAACCCCCATCTTACAACTGAACAGGGAAATTCCAATTCTCACATTCTTTATCTGATTTTCTAAGTTTAGGATCATGGTCAAAGCTTAGGTTAAAGGTACGCGGTGTTACAAAAAGAGTGTCCACTTAGTCTTTTTTCTTAAGTTAAAAAGATTGTTCACTTAACAAATCAAGAAAGAATTAACCTTATTTTTTCAAATTTATCCCTATTAAGTATTATATGATTAAATCTCAATACCTATTTAGTTAGAGGCATTTTAGTTAAATTATCTTTTTCTTTTAGCAATTAATATTTTCTAAAGAGGTGTGTAAATGACTAAGTGAACACTTTTTTTTTTTGATAGGAGGGACAATAATTAATTGACTTTAGAACAAAGTTCTAATAAATTAATAATGGAGAAGGGAAGGTGAAATTGAAGACACGCGTCAACAGACCAACGGCTGCTTGGCTTGGACAGCACGTGATGTTGCTTTTTATGGGCGAAAAAACGAAATGGTTATTACTTTCGGTTGCCGTCTCTGCCTCACATGATATATCTTCATCTCTGTTTCTGCATTTAATTTTGCTATTTCAATTTATGTGACATAAATTTATTTTTAAGGTGAAATATATTGATAAATGCGGAATATATGACAGCCCCTTAAATTTTATTTGTATGGTTTATTTTGATACTCAAATCCAATTCAATTGTAATTAAGCATTTTAATACATGATCGTTATTGTTTAAAATATTTTTAATTCAAAATATGCAAAAATAATTATACAACGCTTATTACATGGATTAGTTAATCATCTAAAGTATGATTCATATTTTAACAATACACATTCTAAGGTTTGAGATTCTATGGATTGAGGTTGACACAGGGGCGGACCTATGTAGAATTTTTGGGTGCTCCGGCACTCATTAAATTCAGTTACGGAGTGTATAACTGTATAGAAAATATAAAGGAAACAAATATAAATAGTTAATAGAGCACCCCCGAACTCAAAATTTCTGGATCCAGCACCCCCGAACTCAAAATTCTGGGTCCGCCTCTGGGTTGACATGATATATTTCAAATGATAAACTTGTTCACATAATAAGTGCCTGAAAACACTACAGAGAACTTTTCAAGATTTGAGCCCAGAAATGCCTAATAAACACTTGTCATGTGTTCAGATAATCAATTAATATTTACCTTTATTTAAGTGTCTAAAGTCAATATACTAACGAGTCTAAGAGCCCGTTTGGATTGGCTTATAAGTTAGCTTATAAGCTGTTTTCAGCTTTTTTGAGTGTTTGGCTGGCCAGCTTAAAGTCATTTTATGCTTAAAATAAGCTCAAAAAAATAATTGGACCCATTTGACTTAGTTTATCTAAAGCAGCTTATAAGCTGAAAACAGCTTATAAGCCAAAAAAAATAAGTTGGACTACCCCAACTTATTTTTTTCAGCTTATAAGCTGCAAACAGCTTTAAGCTGTAAGCCAATCCAAACGGGCTCTAAAAGGGTTTTTGATGTATTTCACTTATATAATAGGTTCAAACAAAATGTCATTCATCTATATTTAAAAAGTCCATTTTTGTAATCTTGTTTTCAATTAAATATTCTACGTAATTGGGACCGATGGAGTAATTACTAAACAGTCACACCACGACACGTAGCTGCTGCATTTTTATGTCATTGTGAAAGGTTTGCATCGTTGCCTTTTTTCAGTCCATTTCAGAGTTCCCATTCAATTGAATTCTCTCATTCATCATCATTAGATATTTATAACTCGTTGCACCTAAAATTGAACTTGTAACTTTTTTTTTCTGTAAAATTCAGGGAATTTGTCACGCATACTGATGGAAATTTGTAACAGCAACATTTCGAACATTTTTTAGATTAGAATTCCTTTAATAAGTAAAGGCCAAGAGTAGGAGAAAATTGGGAGGAAACACTAAATGAAAAATCGAAATTCCTCTTACGTGATAGAGGTTTGGAAATTGCACTAGGTGACCTACTCTGATTCGCCCAATTTTTTAACAAGTTATTATGCGACAATTACAAGAGGCTTGTTATAATGTTACGATAGCGTTGTCTTCTTTCTTTCTTTCCCAGAAAATTTCACGTTTTCTATGAAAAACTAATTCAAATATTTTTTTATTTACATAACATATAGAAGGCGCCAATAAATGGAAAAAGCTGTATATTTCTTACTAGAATTTAAGATTGATATAATTTCAGCGCAATTTGTATGTCAGTTTCTAGTACCACCACTCCACTAGGTCACAACTTGACACATGTATATATTAGCTACTTGCTTGATCCTTTGAACAACCATGACTAAGAGTATGGACCACACTATAATACATTTCGCATTAATATCTTGACGAAATAATTAATGAAGTTTCATGAGATATATTGACTAGTCTTATGAATAAAAAAGAATTAAGAATAAAATGTTTAAAAAGATAAACATGATATTTCTTAATTCGTCTTTGCATTTACTCATGACACATATATAGCTGCTGCATTTTATGTGAGGTTTGCTACCTTCCCTTTTTCCTGTCTATATCAAAATTTCCATTCAGTACGTGAATTGTGATTCATCATTAGATATTTATGACTCATTTTCACTTAAAATTGAATTCTTTTCGACAAACTAGAGTTCACAACTTTGCACACGTTACACGTACATTGATTAGGTTCTTGCTCGATGAACAACCATGAGCAGTACAAGTTTGGACCACATAAGAGTAGTACACTATTTTCCACATTTGTTTGGCCAAAGTACGTAACATGACTTTGCATATGATGATTAGTAGTGTTATGAATCTAAAAAGGAAGTTGGAAAGTCAAAAAATAAAATGTCTAGCTAGGTGCAGTGGCGGAGCCACATAGAGCCGAGGGTGTTCATCCGAATCCCCTCGGCGGATTTTTTATGTATATATAGTAGATGTTGAACCCCTTTAAACTTCTTCATATGTTTACTTTTCTATATTTTGAACCCCTTCGGCAGAAATTCTAGCTCCGCCACTGGCTAGGTGACCGTTAGAAATTGACATTATTGCCGAAAGAAAGGAACGATATACTTTGATAGATGATAGTATATAGTTCACAATTAATGGACGGCGTGTCCTTTTAGAATTATTATTGATTGGTCATGCCTCCGTCACAAAATCACGCATTGGCTCGTAGTGTAACAAAGTCTTCCAGAAGATTTTTTCTGAGTCTCTATTGTTTGCCTTTTATTTTGCTTTTACTGAAATATATATAAATAGAGTATATTCGAAGTTGCATCACTTGATAACATCATATACAAATTAAATTTGTTTTTTTGGTTTATGTGCATTGTTATGTCAAAAAGAGGCAAATCCGCAAATAAAGAACCCAAAATTTTATCACGAAAAGCCCTTCAAATCGAAGGTATAAACTACAGGATCACAAAGATCCATATACCCCACTATTATAATAATAAGAGGGTTACAAAAGCTTTTCGAAATGGCTACACAGCAAGTACCAAACATGGAGCAAAAATAGCAATGAAAAAAATCAATTGAAGAAAGGAGAAATAACTCAAAACGGAGCTACTGTTCATGGCCGAAATTAGGGATGGCAATTGGGGCAGGCCAAGGCTAACCATTAACGGAGCAGGACAGGGCTTAAACGGGAAAGGGTGGGGCGGAGTAAGGCAGAGCAGGGCAAAATTTAATTTTTGAATTTTTTTAATAGAGCAGGGCGGGGCAAGGCGTATGCGTATGTTACTCTAGGTCTTGCTTTTGTTAAGTTGGTACATGTTATTAGCTCTAACATTTTTATGCCCTTGTGTTTTAAACGTCTATATTGTAGCCTTTATTTTCTTCAGTTTGTGATCTTTCTCCCACAAAGGTAGAGGTAAGGTCCGCGTACATCCTACCTTATCTAGACCCACTTATGGGATATACTGGATATGTTGTTGTAGTTATTGTTTGTGATCTTTCTGGATATGGTTTTGGTGTAGTTTATGGCTGTGGAGGTTGCTATAGATATATGGTGCATGATAAGATAGAATGCAATCCTTTACTGAAAACGTTCATGGCAAGGCTCATGCTATACAGGGCAATCAATGACAATGTGAAATATCACTTGTGGAACTTGTTTAATTTTATTTTAAAAATTCTATAAGGGGTGGGGTGAAGATGAGGTGTGTTGGAAGGCGTGGGAATACACAATCAATGACAATGTGGAATATCACTTGTGATGCTTGTTTTCCATATTATGAAAGTCATTTAACTCACTTTTAAAAAACTTATTTTTCTAGAGAAAATATTTTCTAAAATTTTAATCAACCGAACCTGAGAAAATTTGAAATCCATGTCAAACGCACCCTAAATCTTGCTTTGTTTTCCTCAACCGGAAAGAAGAATAAATCCATCCGAAATCACTCGCTATAAACGCTTAGCACTTTCATAGCACAAGTATTTAAGTTATATAAGGAGAATCAATACTTATCACAAAATGTTGCCTATAAGTCTTCTAAATATGACCTAATTCAAAATAGCTTTACACCGATAATGTACCTAAAACATAAATTCTACAATCTACAAAGTGAGTTTCGAATTAGATGGTTTTAAAAAAGAAAGCTTCGTCTGGGTTGGGACCATATTTTATATAGGGTAAAGGTGCAAATCTACCCTTCAACTTTGCGATTTCGAGCAGATATACAATCTCGTTAAAAAAGTAGTGTATATATACCCCTACGGTTATAAAATGGTGCCAATATACCCTTGCCGTTACACAAATGATGCAAATATACCTTTTTCTGACATTTTTTTTTTTTAAATCACTTAGCTTATTTCTTAATTTTAAAAAAAGTCTACCCATTTTTTAGTAGACATATTTTTCTAAAGCCACATGGTAATTTTTTTTACTAGTGTGTCGGGTCTGGTTCGTTTAAAAAAATATCCACGTGACTTTAAAAAATAAGTCTACCCATTTTTTAAAACGAATCAGACCCACTAGGAAAAAAAAAAACAAAAAAATTACCATTTGAATTTAGAAAAATATGTATACTCAAAAAAATGGGTAAACTTTTTTTTAAAGCCACGTGACCTTTTTTTAATTAAAAAATAAACTAAATGATTTTTACAAAAAATTCTATCAGCAAAAATGGTATATTTGCACCATTTTGTAACGGCAAGGATATATATATACACACACCACTTTTTCAACGAGTGAGATATCTGCTCTACGTTACAAAGTTGAGGGATATATTTTCACCTTTTCCCTTATATATATATATATATATTGGGAAATCGAATTCGTATCGGTACACATTTTGTTGGATTAAAACTGGTCTATTTTGTTGTTTAAAACTCACGTCTTTTAGTAATGGGGTCCCCCTTTCCAACTTGTTTTCCGATTCTTCACAATTTGCACCCACATGGTCAATACATGTTTTCTAATCACTTTAAGCTTTAGAATCCTCTGCTCGAATAGATACATATAGATACAAACATATATAATTCACTCCATCCTCAAATTATTGGTTCTTTTTCTTTAATTCACCTATTTATCGTTTATTGTTCAAAAAGATTCACTCCATCATCAAATTATATATGTGCATCTCTCTATCAAGAAATTAAATGTAAGTATGCAAGGAGATAGATTCAATGAGTGTGATACATGATCGGTCGAGTATGCGTAAATATATAATACATGTACATTGCTTAAAGAGATTGCTCAAAGTGAACATTTAGGTTCAAAGTTGAGAAGGAGGTTAGAGACGGGAGCGGCTCAATACATATGGTGACCTAAAGCAAAACTTCAATGAGAGGCCTTAACCTTTTTGTTAAAATAAAAAAATCGTATATAATTTCATTTGAATAATTTCATTTGAAACCTATTTTCTAACTTTTTGGTATGTAAAACTATTTAAAACTCCTGGGATCTGTGTTAAAGTTTTAATCCATCTTTTTGAGTTTTGAATAATCAAATACATACTTTCTAATGTACATATTTATATTCTACTAAATAATTTAAAACATAATATAAAGTAAGAAATTCAAATATAACAAATTTTATATGTAAAATAATAGAAAGATAGAATAATGGAACCTGATTTACCAGATAATTTGATATTAGTTTTTGTTACTTCAACATGCTAGATGCAAGGCTTGAAAATTCGAGGAAAAAAACAACAAAAAAGTTCGACGATTTATTTTGACTCTCTTATTTTAATGAAATTACTTCTGAGACTTGAAAAAAGGCCAAGGGAATACAAAAATTAAAATACATATTATTTGAAAAGAAATGTTAAAAAGAGCAAGAATAATGTAAGTTATATTGATGGTGTTGGTTGTATCAGTAAATGAGACAAGAAAATATTATTTACACATAAGATTTAAGGAGTGATTCCCAAAAAAACTACATCTCTATAATAATCACTCACTATAACAATCTTTCCGATAACAATCAAGTTTCCTTTAGAACTTTTTTGCCTGCTATATTATATCTGATATTTCTAACAATGTTTTACCTATAAAAACAACATCTATTAATATAACATATTCTTTGTAAAATCACCCCTTTATAACAATCTTACTCAAATGTTAATTGATTTTACTATTTCTCACTTCTCGTTGCAAGTCATTCATCTTTTATATAATTAAAACATATTAGTACTCCTTTTTGTCATAAAGCCACATATAAAAATAGAAATCTTTAATATAAGTAATAACAAGTATAACATTTTGATTATATTCTTTAATATCAGTAATAACAAGTATAATATTTTGTATACCACTTTTAATAAGAACAAAACATTAATACTTATTCAATAATAAAAAAAAAAATTGCATTAAGAATCAGTACATTAAAAAAATTTGGGTCCCCTACAATTATGGGGCCTAAAGCTGCTGCTTTAGCAGCTTCACCATCCAGCCGTCCCGGGTTAGAGAGAGAATTTTCTAGGAAGAGAATTTAGTTCATTAACAGGAAGATAATTTAGTTCATTAACACAAAGATCAAACAACTTATCACCGTTTTAATTAAGCAAATATCCCAAATAAACCTCAAATATGATATTAATATTCAACCTAATGGGACCTAAAACGATGATAGTGGCCCTTTGAAAGTCAAAGCCTGCCAAGTGATTGTATAGTATTAGTGTAATTGTCATCTTACAGTCATCCATAAAAGTGATAACAATAACAATTATCTCGTCGATAGTTAAAATGGATTGACTATTCAATAGTTTAACACTTTAAGAGGACCTTAAAGCGTCAATTTGCACTTAAATCTAGTATCTAGTCTAGTATAGAAAACCAAACTGTGCCAATAAGGTTTAACTATGGAAAATTGCTTACCTTTTTCCTGGTACAGATGTTTAAAAATAGTACACTGACAAGGACCATGTACAAGAAATATATTGAATATTAATGTATTGGAATCCAACGGCTGAACTATATTATAATATATATTTTCCTTTAGTTTTTCGTTACTGTAAGTTTAGTTTATTTGTAGTATTATTACAAGAAGCTTCAATATTAAATTTATTTAGAAATATAATATAAGTTTGGTGAAACTGTCTTTCGTTTTTTCTTTTGAAAAACAGGCGTTTTGATTACGTATTGGGTTGCAATACATGATTAATAAGGTTGATGGAGTAAGAACAACTCATCTTTCAATTTCTTTTTCGTTGGGAATAGCTATGTGGTTGCGGAAGGGGTCATCGTTGGATTAGTGAATTGTTAATACCCTCACGTGAAGAAAACAAACGGACAAACATTTGGATTAGTGCAATAAAAAGGGTTTAGTTTGCAGATTATAAAACACATTAATCAATAAGACATCCCTTATATAATAAAGTGCTTACTATTTATGGTACTCTTAAATAAGGCCAAGAGGGAAAACAGATAATGACATAATAAAAGTAGTACTAAAGCCAAAACAACACATTCTTGTTCACCTGCCAGCGGCTAGCGCACATTAGCTCACCAGTACTCTTTCTTACTTTGCCCATACCCGCCAACCCCAACAACTCGGATTCCTCGTGCCATTCACTATCATTGATGAATAATGTAAAAAGAAGTTTACCCTATCATGTCATTTTTGTTTATTATTGCAGGTAATGCACAATACTTAAAGAAAATAAATTTCATTTTTGGTGTAATGTATTTTTAAATTTGTAGCATAGTATTTCATTTAGATATTCGAACTACGATATATTTTAATTGAGTACCTGATAAGTTAACCACATAAAATATGTCACATCCTTTAATTAGAACAAGCCTGATGTTCTATGGTTTTATTGAGGTAAATGTGTACAATTAAATGAGGTGACATATTTTAAATGGTTAACTTATCTGTTTAATAGATGCTTGAGAACACACGTAGAAGCTTTTCTAAAATTTGAGTAGGAAGTGTCTAGTAAAAATACTTTATCACGTGTTCAAATACTCAATCAAAATATGTACTAATTCAAATTACTAAATGATAGGAATCTATAAACTTAAAATTTAAATCCATCTCTGATGAAGTAAATTTGATTCTTTCGATGATCCATTTGATTGTTTCACAAGTAATTAGATATGGTTAATTAGCCGTACGGTTGTATGATTTTTTTTTTAATTACTCTAACTTATCTACAAGATCAATGTGTCATCAAGCTAAGAGCCTGTTTGGATAGGCTTATGCCTATAAGCTGCAAACAGCTTATAAGCTAAAAAAAATAAGTTGGGGTAGTCTAACTTATTTTTTTTGGCTTATAAGCTGTTTTCAGCTTATAAGCTGCTTTAGATAAACTAAGTCAAATGGGCCCAATTATTTTTTTGAGCTTATTTTAAGCACAAAATGACTTTAAGCTGACCAGCCAAACACTCAAAAAAGCTGAAAACAGCTTATAAGCAACTTATAAGCAACTTATAAGCCAATCCAAACGGGCTCTAACACACGTTAACTACCTTAAAGTGATTTATTTGCTAGCTAAATTAGAAAACCATTAGATGATAAAATCCTAGCACGGAGTAAGAGACCGAATTTTGACAAAGTCATATTGCTTTCTACATACATAAATAAAGCATAACAAACTAAAAAATTCTTTACAAATGGGAAGAAACCGAAAAAGGTTGGATTCGGCAGCATATAAAATGCAAACCAAATAATTGTCTTTTCATTAGCAGTTTAGCACTAACTACCACGTTAACATGCCAAACAAACGCCTTCTGGAAAGCAACTTCACCAGTAATAATAATAATACTATACAATCATTACTATTACTAGTAAATTACTCTTAACCCTGTTATTTTAAAATATAAGTTTTTCTTCTTGGGGTTTAATTTTCTCTCTCTCTCCTTGGGGACGATTACTTATCAACATTTCAACTATATGTACGTTGAAGATTGAAGAACCTTCCCTTTTTTCTATCTGTATTCCTCTTTCTTTATTGAAAAATAAAAGTTGAGGTTGAACTGATTCCTTTGTGTTTGGCCTTTCAAAGTGGATTTGGGTTTTGCTCAATTCAGCTAAATATTGTTTCTTGAAAATAGGGTTTATTTGTTTCATTTTAGAATCAATTCCAAGAAAATACTTTTGATGGAAAATATTGGCTTCTCTGTTTCAAACCAGGTATATAATTTTCACTAATACCAATTTTAGGTCTATGATTTCCATGTTTCTTGGTCATATTTATTGGTGTCTTTGTACAAAATTCAATCTTGATTGATTTTGGAAGCTTTGATAAAACTGAAATGGGTTTCCTTAAATTTGATTGCTTATGGAATTTTGGTATTGGGTTGGTTGTTTAGCTGTTCCAGTTGGGCATAATTTGACAATTTTGTGAGAGTTGGGTTTTGCTTACATGTTTGTTTGCTTTCTTAAATGGGGTTTGCAATTCTTTACTCCAATGTTACGTGAATTACAAGTTTGTGGTTCTCTTTCTTTCATCTTCCTTTTTGGTTCCCCTTTAAGGTACTTTTTTTGTAATAATTTTGTTGCAAAGCCGCCAACTTGTTTGACAAATTTGTCCAAGTTCATTATGGAAGGAGGAATTTAAGTTTTCACAAGTCTGGTAATGTAGAATGCACCTGTCGCTTTTCATGCATTTCTTGTGATCTCCTTTATCTTTATACTGTGTGTTTGCACCTGTACTTACATAAATATTCTTTTTTTGTGATGCAGAAATTACCACAGAAATTGACCTATTGCCTGATCTGCTGATTATAAAACCAGGGTAAGCTGTTTTTTTTTTTTTTTTTTTTTTTTTTTTTTTTTTTTAAAGTTTAGACACCTTATGTACAAAATCACAAAAGATTTTCTTGACTTATGACAGATTGTTCTAGTGGCAATCTATGGGATAGTACTCGTGAGCAGCCAACTGTCTGTTGGTTGCTCATTTATTGTGACTTTATGACTAGTTTCCAGCCTAGTCATCCAATTTTTCTTGTGATGATTTTACTCTGCACGGTTATTCATGTTGGAAATTTTTTACTTTCATGAAAGAGGTCATTATTTTTCTTGACATTGTTTTTGTCGAAAGATCATTCTGTAATTTATGGTAGTGTTTTGGCAGATACGAGAAATTTTTAGGATATGGGATGCTTTAATTCGACGCTGCAGGAGACTGGTGGGAATAGAAGGCGGCCAGGAAACATTGGCGAGGTGTCTGTATTTGTACCTGGATTACGTATCCCTAAACCAGTTGATTTCTCTCTTGCACTTGGTGATCACTTGTCGAAAACCCTCGTGGAGCGCCTATCCGCTCTCAGAACCAGAATAGTGGTTATGGCAGGGCAAGAAGCTCCTACAATTACAAGGACAAGAAGGAAAACTGCTACTCAGCACGGTGAGTTGCAGAGGAAGCGCAAGCACAAGCACATTTTCTTGGAATTTGGCAATATTATTGTTTTTCTTCCTTACATATTTGGATGTGATGCATAACAGCTAATTCTTGCAGGAGGTTCAACCCTTGCTGATCTTTTGCAGGCTCTAGAAGATTATTTGCCTGTTCTTTTGGGGCTAGTTAAAGATGGTACATACTTTGGCTGCTATCTCAATAGCGTTTGCACTTTGTTGATTTTAGTTGTGAGATGTTGCTTTCTTGGCCATTTTCAGGTAGCACATTACAACATAAAGTGCAATTTATTTGGGTCAATCAAGAGGATGATGAAGAGGTCAGACTAGAAATATATTTTTCTCTTTGTTTTCTTTTCATGTTTAGTCTTCTATTTAACTGTCTTATTTCTCAAAATATTTCAGGAAACTGCAATGTATAGTGCTTGGTATGAAGTACTGTCCGTTTTGCACTTGATGGCAACGCTATCGTTATCGCAAGCTAACTTGCTGCTTCTTCCTAGAACATCTCTCGATGGTTATTCACCAAAGGTATCTGAAGGTGGGTATTTTTCCCATGTTTGATATTGCAGATTCAGTAACTACAAGTAAATGTCTCTGTGTTCTTTATATTTATCACAGTTGATTTCTTGGCGAAGCCTCTGAAACTTCTCTTGAGACATCTATGTTGCGCCTTCAAATTGATCTTTTGTTTTCCTCATATTGTCTTTAACATCTGACAGAGAGCAGGCGATCTTCTGTTGATATTTTCCTAAGGGCTGCTGGATATCTAGATTGTGCGGTTCGAAACGTTCTTCCTCAGTTGCCTGCTGAACAAAGGTTTTTATACCAATTCAATTCAAATCCATGTTTCCGAATTAAACCTTTCAGGGGTTAGATATTCACTATTATTATCTGTGTGAAGGAGAAATCTGCCAGTAGACCTAGCCGAAGGAGTTCTGCGAGCATTGTGCCTCCAAGCATTAGGGCAGGTACTAGCTCATTCAGCGCCTATCTTGTGTTGGGTGCATATTTTAAAAATTAAAATGTCCAAATGTCACCCATAATTTCTCCCTGCTCTACTGAATGGTCTTTCTCTTTTTGCATTATCGAGTATCCGATGATATCTGAGATTGTTATGGGTTTACTTGGACGATGTAATTATATGAAGCAAATACATATCATGCTTCTATCCTTCTAGTGATAATCTTTCAGCTTCTCTTTTCTTGACGACTGGTTTTGTTAACATCCAGAAAAGTCAATTACATTCAAATAGTGCCCCAAAGACACTGCAATTACCGTACGATGGCTCAGTTAGGACTTCCTATATTAATAAATAAGATTCGTAGAAATTGCCTATGACAATATGTTTCTGATTTGGTGAAGAAGAAAATGATTGTATTCATGGATTGGCTTAATAAATATACACTGCACTGAAGCATGAAATATTCACGCAAAGATGTGTGTTTTGCTTTTGCCTTGGTTGTTAGTGGGGCTTGAGTTCTTCATGCCTGTTACCTCTGCTTTCAATGGATGGAAGCATCTAATGCACACTAATTAACAAAGTGCAAGATATGTGCTACTCCCTCTGGCCCGATTTATGTGATGCACTTTCCTTTTAGCCTGTCCCAAAAATATTGAAATAATTTAAGTTTGAACTTCTCATTTTACCTTTAATGAGATGATTTGGCCACACAAGTATCTATGGTTTGTTTTAGACCATAAGTTTCAAAAGTGCATCACATATTGGGATGGAGGGAGTATTATCTAGAGACAGCAAAAGCAATCTATTTGTCAAAGATTTGCTGTTATAACTGTGCACAATTGCAAAGGGGGTCATCTGGATATATGCCTAATATCTAATTGCAGCCAAACGACTCTAGTTAGCAAATTTCTGTTACAAAAGTGTGAACAATAGTGAAGGGGAGCATCTGAATTTGAGTTAACCTAAATCAACAGACTTTTGTTCATTTAGCCATTTTGATATGCTTGGTTACATGTTTGTTATTTTGGCTGTATTATGGTGTTGTCCATTTGCTTTCTTGTGCTAATAGTTATTGTTGAATGAAGATGTTAGCTGTTGCTTAATCTCTAGTTAAGAAAATGTACCATATGGATTAAATTTCTTCCCTATCTGATGTATCTGTCCCTGCGATCTTAGGCTGTTGATATTCAACTTGGACTTGCAATTGACAGTACTAAAGCAACACTGGCTGTCAAAAGAAGGCTTGCATGCGAGATGGTAAAATACTGGCAGCAGGTACTTTATCCTCTTGCCATACTATACTCGACTGCTTTGATTTAAAAGAGGGTTATATGAATCCTCTATACGTTTCTACTATATTCTAGTCCATTTCATTCCAATGCTAATTAAATTAGGGGTTCTCTGAACTTACACTTCTTACTACACGGGTAACTAGTTTGGTCCCAACTAGTTGGCATTGCATATATGGATCATTTACTTCTGTTTTGGAGTCCTTGGTCCCTTTTAACTACTTCCCCTAACATAACAATTGAAAGGGGAATAAAACGCTCTTTGTTATTCCATTTTATGAAATATTTTCCTGTTGTAGCCGGATCGTGTCTGAGATATCAGCTTCTTTGTTTCTTGCTACCTTGCAGGCTCAAGATAACATCATGAACCTCCCATTATCAAATGGTTGGGGAGAAAAGCATAGGCTTTTCGTGAAGTGGAAATACATTGAAGCCAAGGTATCTTGTGATTCTCTTTCTTTAGTTTATTTCTTTAGTTCCTAGATTTTAGTACCTATGCAACATCAAGAGGTAGCTAAATTATAGGTCAAAAGTGTTCCTTGATTTTACTTATTGATGAGTGAAAGACTTCCCTGGGACAAAACTTTTCCTCTATAACATATAACATTTTTTTGAGTGATCCATGCGAGGATGACCTTATTTTATCTAGTGTCATTAACTTATGAATTACCCTAATCCCCAACTAGTTTGGGGCTGAGGTGTAGTTGACTGACTTTACCAACCATCATTAGCATATGAATTTATATCGAAATGTTTAGCTTTGTCTATTCATTAGCCAAATATGCTATTTTGTCAGAGATAAAACACACAGGACCCAGATAACACACGCTGGAAAATGACCTACATCTGAATTTGGTCTCTGAAAATAGTGGTGTAAATGTTAATATGTCCTGTAATCCACCCAAAATTTCATGCCACAAATTCATTTCTCATACCTTTTCATTCAATCAAGTTGGCCTGGGTCTTCTGAGAGGATGTAATGGACAGAGGTACTTACCTGTGTTCAAAATGGACTTTTCTGTAGTTGTAATTCTCTCCTCAATATCCCAATGCTTCGGAAGTGGCTGATTTTGTAACCCTGCTGAATGCTCTTAGAATCTGACATATGGTGTTAGGGATCTGAAACTTGTGTTTTCTTGTTTTTCTTGTGAATAACCTTAAAGATAATCAATAATGTACATCTTGCTGGCTACCTCAATTTGTAAGTGTGAGTCCACTTTAAACTGACTTATTTATGTGATCTTTGGCTCTTCTAAGGCTAAATGCTTATAACTTTCTTCAGTCGAAGCAACCTAAAATTCCTCTTAATTATGTCATGGAATGGGTATTTATAGCATAAAGCAACTATGGTTTTTCAATATTTCCCTGCTATAGCATGAAAAATTGTCTTGACGCCATTTTCACTGTTTTGATTAAAATTTCTCGTGAGTTTTAGGGCTTTGGAGACTAAGAATGAGAGGATCTGGTTAGATATTTAATACTTAAGAGTTATTGTGCTATATAATTGATTCTAATGCTGCGACCTTCCCACATTATTGGAATAGTCTCTGACCTAAAAACACAGTTTCTCCTGTGGAAACATTGAGGAGCTCTTTATTTTTTTAAGGACCCTCCATTGGTCTTTGCGAAGCTTCAGCAGCTTCTTTGCCATCTTCTAAATCTATTGCCTTGTTCTCCCCTCAAGTTTATGCATGACGCATAATATTCTGTGTAGGCTTCAGCATACTATTACCATGGTCTAATCCTCGACGAAGGGAACACAGAAAAATCTCATGGAATGGCTGTTGCTGCCCTGCAAGCAGCAGATGAGTATCTGAAAGAAAGTAAGAAGGCGTGTGAAGCTTTCAATGCATCCGTTCCTCTCTCCAGGTAAACTTTGGACATTCCATTTTTCTTTTTCTCCCCTTCATTACTCCTCAACTCCCTATACTTCCTATTTTTCTTTATTTTTCTTGCCATGCAGTGGAGGAACTTATTTTGGAAAAGAAAAAAGTTGCAAAACTACTTGTAGCTTTGCTATAGATTAATTATGAAACCAAATCTTTATAGAGACCAGAACTATTAAGAACATTGGGAAAATATCTATACGCATAATTCTTCTTTAGCTATCAATTTTGATTAGAAAATAACTCTTCCAATCAGATATGTTAGTGCAGAGTTTCAGTTATCGCATTTATCTAATGACTCGGATGATAGAGGAGATCTTCAGTTTAGCTTCAACTTTATTACTTCCAAATGGTGTCCTGCAGTTGGTCTTGTTATTCATCGATTTTTTGTTATATCCTGGTTATATCTCTTTCTTCTCCTTGGTATTTCCATCTTTTTGGGAAACATATTTGAGCTACATCGTTTTCAACAAAACCTCTAAAATATCATTTCAAACGGTAATCCGATATCCTTGGATGTGGTTTCTCAAGATGTTACTGTATCTAAAGCTAGTGTTGTTTAAATTTCGCTGTGTACATGAAGCAGTGTAATGAATAGTTCGCTTATAGACCTAATTGGATGACTTTACCATGTAAAGGCTCATACTAACTTGTAGAACTGTGTCTATTGCTCAAAATTTATCAGACTGGGAAACTTCATATTTTCATTTGACCAACTTCCACCTCCATTGGTATGCTAAACTGATATTACATCGGAAGCATCTAGTTAGAAACTGCACTAAGCCATGTTTTGACATTAAGCTTGCTGGCGCAAGGAAGACCATCTGCTTTAAGCCCACCTGATTTTGGTGCCCCCCGCCCGTTGTTGTAGTATGTCATCATAACATATTATTTTCGCCTCACCTTATCCTCTCTCTTCTGCACACCTGATATCCATTTGCCAAACCAGAAATCCTCCACTCTGGGGAACGATGAAGTATCTTGCTGAGAAAATTCCAAAGGACACTTCGAGCAAGGTGCGGATCAACAGGGATTTGTACTCTTATGAAAAGTAAGTTTTCTTTTTGTGGCTTTGCAGATATGATGATCTCACTTGGCTGCAGAATTGCTTATCTAAAAGTAGATTGCTAAAGCTCGATATTTGGTTTTGAGAGATGGCATGCTTTCCTTGTATGTATATTGAATTTGGGTTGACATATTACAAGATAGCTTCTTGACTTGATGAGGTATAAATTTGTAATAGTACGGAAAAGCCTCGTTGATGCACCACCAACTAAACCAACCCCTTTGAACCAAACAGAAGAATTAAAAAAGGCCAAATCATCCCCACAAAAAAGACCAAACCATCCCCACCCACTAAAATAAAAGTGCAGAGTCATGACAACAAATTACAAAAATAGTTAATGCATGTTTTAAGCTTAATCAATCTCCAAGATAGAGTTCGATACTTACCCGCACCCGGTGTACCAACCGATGAAAATTTACTATATCTAATTGATTTAATGAGATGCATGTCAATTAACCATGGTTAAAGTTCAGTTTCAAAAAATTAACCTTGGTTAAATGCTAAAAGTCTTATGTGCAAACACATGTCATGCATCTATTGGCTTCATGGAATTTACATGTTGGAAAAATACTTATACCTGAAGAGGATTGCTGCAGGATAATGGAGACAGCCCCAACACTGCCAGACTTTGCATTGGCTCTCAAACCTGATGAATATCAGCTTCCTCATGTGGATGCATCTTGGGATGATGAAACTTACAGGCAGGGGACAGTTTAACCCAAACAAGCTCAAAGGGTGACTTATTCTACTCATCAGATTTCAGAATCTGGAAAATCCAGGCTGGTCGAAAATGCAAGATGACTGTCGTCAGATTTCCAAGATATCCAACTCTTTCTATTCACTGAAGGTCCCCTCCTTGCTGCACCTCTAGTTGAATACAATCTCTATTTCTTCCGGTAAATTGAATCTCTATTTCCTTTTTCCTATCAGATGTATAGTCAACCCTGTGAGTGAGTTCTGTACAAGTCGCTTTGCTTTTGTTTGTAATCTTTGATCTAAAGGAAAAGGGGTGTATTTCTTTGCCAGCCTACCAAATAATTCCTAGTCCCATTTGTCCACCAACCTGAAACCAGAACAATCATTCAAGTTGTTTGATAGAAAATGCTTTTCTATAAGTTCTACAATTTGTGTCTATGAAGCTTATTAGCTAAAAAGAACCTATCTGTATCTGTATTTTTTTCAATCCCAATTTCTGACTTGTAAGTGTATAAAATGCGAACTGCTCAAAATATGCAAATGCTAGATTTTTTTGGCAATGAGCCTTTAATGAAGGATACTTGAACTCTTGAATAATTAGATTTTTTTAATCCTATGCTTGAAACTAGTGAAAGCAAGAGACGGGAATGGAAAGTAAATAGAGGGGGAAAGGAAGGGAAAGTTGAGAAATGTCATTTGTCTTCCCTGTTAGATTTTCTTGGCTCCATTGTACAAGCAAGATTGGTTGGATTAGCTCACTTTTCTGTAGGTTATATATTCACTTATGCGGCTTTCTTGATTGCCTCTACGTCGGGCAAATTTGGTTAATATTTTTAATGTGTGTATCCTCGATAATCTCATTTCTTTCGACGGAGAGGGGGTCCACCTTCTTCTATTTCTACATCTAGGATTCGACTTGTATCATGGATACTAATAGGAATTCAACCATTAGTTGAGAAATGTCATTTGTCTTCCCTGTTAGATTTTCTTGGTCTTAATGGAGAAAACTCGAGCTCTTGCAGAAATTAGAAAAAAATCATCCTATGCTTGGAACTAATGAAACAAGAGATGGAAAAGGGAAACAGAAAGAGGGAGAAAGGAAGGGAGAGAAGAGAAAGTCATTTTCTTCCCTATGTTTGGTGTGGGTGGGAACTGGAAAAAAAGGAGAGGGAAAGAATTTATGATTGTAAAGCTGTTCTTAAGTATCTATTCAGAATCTTTCTTCCTTCTCTTTGGTGCAAGTGAGCTCTAGTAGGGGGAGTAAGAAACTATGAGACTGAAATGTTGCATTTGAGTAATGCTGCAAAGTTGAATTACATCTTGAATATGAACCGTAAGAACTTAAATTATGTTGAAACCACAAGAATTTTTTTTAAAAAAAGGACTCTGCTCAAAGTTTGCTGATTTGACATTAAAACCATAGTTTGACTAGTTTCTTCATTTCTCACAAATCACAGAATACTATAGCCACTTAACCAGCGTTAATTACATAAACTGCTGTCCTTTAACTTTGTTATACCCTGTTGACTGGTGAGGTAAGGGGTGTGTGCGCATGGTAGGTATTGCTTCAAGGCACCCAAAAAAAAAAAAAGAGAGAGAGAAAAGGAGGTCAAGGAAATAAAAGAAAGATATAAGAGGAAAAAAGTCTAACGAGTCAAAATTTATTTCCTTTCAATGGCACCGGTACTGCAACTCGTCAAGTCTTTATGACTACAAAAATTGGTATGGTACAATGATTATAACTTCCACCATAATCTTAACAAGTTCTATAAAATCTACACAGTAAATGAAAGTTGAAAAAAGGGATTGCAGAAGCACCATGCTATTTGGTGATATTGCACCTTATGACAGATTCAGTTTTTATCAAGATATATTTAATAGTACACTTTTGAGGTCAAAAAATCAAAATTCAGCAGAGCCGGGTGTCCGAGGGAAAGGTATTGCATCTCTGATATTGTCTATTCCAGTCGCAAATTGCACAAGCCTTTCAAAGCCTAATCCAAATCCAGCATGAGGCACTACAGCATAAGAAAACGAGACGTCCAATCAAAATCTCACGCAGAAAAAGAAGACTAGAAAATGATGAAAATCTGGAGTTGCAGGCAGGGTAACTAACTTGAAGGCAGGTTGCAGCCAAATTTAATTTAGCAATATGAATGTTGGATCAAAAATTAGGTGCATGCATTACAATGCAAAAATTATGACCGTCAAGCAAGAAAATGCCAAATTCACCTACCTGAACCATAACGCCGCAGATCAAGATACCACCAAAAGCTTTCTTTGTTGAGGTTCATGTTATCCAAACGTTCTTCCAGGTATTCAAGGCGTTCCTCCCTTTGACTTCCACCAATAAGTTCCCCAACCTGAAGAAGAAAACAACCTCGAGACATTGAGCTAGAAAAATATTATATGTCAGACCAATCCATTGCTTCAACTGGTTCAACTTCATCAAACAAATGGAATACGCAGTCCTAAGTCACCTACAACCAACAACAAACAGTCCAGCAGGCATCACTAAAGAAATTACATTAGTGGGTTTCTGGCAATCCAACCTCTAAAGCTTTGCTCGGAGTACAGATTCATACATGAGCATTTCATGCTATGAAATTGGGTTTCTGGCATGAATGCCTATCCCAAGATAAGGAGAAAAGAAAAGGAAGAAGGTATTCATGACATTTGATTATTGCGCGCACAGAACTACTAGTTAAACCTTTGTCAGGATTTACATCCACAGGGGTTGACTTACTGAAAGGTTATAAATGTAGTATTCTATTGACCAGCATATAGAATGTATACACGCAAACAATATGAAAATGCTCGTCTCCGCAAAAAAACAAGCCTTTAAATATAGGATTCTATGAATTTTAAGTTCTTAAATGATACAAATAGCTATGTGTAAAAGAGGTGGTTTAGCTGATTGATGTGATGTATATTAGTGCAAATGTATAAGAACTAATGGAAATATTGATTTGCTTTACATTAGTTCGACTTGTCCAAGAAAAAATAATCCATGACAACTAAAGAGTTGACTAAGTTTCTGGACTCTACCCGAGGTACCAACATATCCATGGCTGCGACAGTCTTTCCATCATCATTCTGCCGCATGTAAAATGCCTTGATATCCTGAAATTATGAAACACCGTCAATCATCTGAAAGTTCCCCACAGCTTCAATAATAAATGCAGATAGGAAACTAAACCTTCGGATAGTCTCTAATAATTACAGGGCAACCACCAAAAGCCTCCTCGGTGATATATCGTTCATGCTCACTTTGCAAATCACATCCCCATTTCACCTACCAAATGCAGAAGCAGTCATTACCATTTAAGGAAAAGTAATAGAAGTGTGGATGGGGAGATTGACCAAAAACTGCATGTGAGAAAGCATGCAAATAAAGCACGCCTACCGGAAAATCAAACTTCTTTTTTGCTTTTAATAGAAGCTCAACGGCATCCGTGTAAGTCAACTGCACAAAGTTCTTCTCAGCAACATCCTGTGGGAGCATATGATCACAATGAGATCACCTATTAGGTGCACACTTCAGACCGCCAGGGTTGTGGAAAACACATCGAGTTCATAGAAATTCATACACTAAGTCTATTGATGATCCCTTTCTCAATCCAAGTGTTGAAAAAATCCATATCTTCTTTGCAATTCTCTAATACATATTTCACCTTACAAGAAGAGTTATGTCAATGCAAAAGTCTAGTTGTCAGAACAAAGTTATAAATATGCTCTAAGGGACAAGAAGGTGTGAAAGGTAACATACTACATACTGGAGATAGGCAGTAGCACAGGCCATGTCATCATCCAAGTCCGCAAATGCTAGTTCTGGTTCAATCATCTTACACAATAAAACTCAGTGTCAACATTTTACTGGTTTCTGCCCACGTATAACAAAAAAAAAAAAAAAAAAAAAAAGTTCCACTACGTTTTACCAGTTGAAGTGTATAAGCTTACCCAGAATTCAGCTAAGTGTCTGGAAGTGTTGGAATTTTCTGCTCTGAATGTAGGGCCGAAGGTATAGATCTGGAGACAGATAGATGACACTGTTAGAATTTGAAAGAAATAAAGATAATCTGTGACCAAAAGATTAAGTTGGAAGTAGCATATGAAAGTTGAAACTGAAAAGTGAGGAAACTCTACATCGGAAAGAGCAGTAGCATATGTTTCGCCATTGAGTTGCCCAGACACTGTTAAATATGCTGGTTTCCCGAAGAAGTCCTGCAACACAAAGATGCAATTTACAAGAACTAACTAGACAGTTATGAAAGGAATCCACCATCAAATGCATGCACCTATGAACTTCCAGAATTTAAAAAGTTCACGTTGCTTGTAATGATAGAAACAAACTTCAACAGCTAGCTGATAAAGTTCACTCTAAAATGGACAAAGCACCCTGGTTGTTGATTTGACTTACTTGTGACCAGTCAACAGAACCGGCTTCAGTAGTAGGAATAGCATTAACTGGTGACTCTCCACCTTCGTTGGAGTTCGGTATCTGTTAGGTAAACAAACATCTTACTCAAGCACAAGATATTTCATAAAAAAGAATATAAGCAAAGTATTGTTGGCATTTGAATGAATCAAAAAGAAATAGTCAAATCAATAGGTATACTTTGCAAAGTTATATGCACGGAGCATGGACAAATTAATCAAGAAGAAAGAGGCCAAGATAAAATTGACCATAAGAAACTGTCTATAGCTAATCGAAAGCAAATAAAAGCAGGATTTATGCAAGACTACAAGTAGACTAAGCTTTGAGGCTTTGTATTAACAGTCTAAACAACAATTTGACAATGTAAAGTTAAATGATGTAGAATTTGGATCTTTCAACACATCATCCTCTTAGCCCAACCAAGTTCAGAGCTTTCCTGTCTGTTTTTTTCCCTCCCTTTCTTAGTTCTTGGGAGAGGTGATGAATGTGAAGAGAGATGGGGTACAACACACAGAGTGCTGGACACCAACTGGGAATTTGGGAAAAGACCTGATAGATGATGTAACATATTAAATCAGCATTACATACCAATGTAGTCACGCAGAATTGCTCACCGGCTCCTTCACAATCAGAAGCAGTGATTATTGGACTTGAGACCCAAACAAAGCCATTTTCTTGGAAAAACTTGTGTGTAGCATAGGCCAAAGCATTCCTCACCCTCGAAACCTAAAAAGAAGTTGACATATCAAATTAGGGACAATAAAAAATAAAAAAATCGACTTACAATAGAAGTTTGCATATCCATAGAAACAGAGAAATCTATTAAACACAGGAAATGCAATCGCTTCTAAGCATGCTGATTTTAACTCCCAAAGTATTTACATCCCATGGGAGATTTCACATTAAGTCTAATGCTGTTAATAGAAGAGAAATTACCCTTTCAAAATGCCAAACCTATTGGTTTCATTACCAACATCAATGCTACCCAGCTACCAGCTATTACCCTGTACTAGCTTCTCTAAGGGTTCCACGTAGTAGTAAGCCAATTATTTAACATTTCCACAAAAGTGGGGAAGAATTGGATTTGGACAAGGTAAGTTAATAGGTAAAATACAGAATCAGTATTACTTTCCCCAGAAAAGGACAACTGGACAAGAAGCTTGAAAATTTTAAGAACTAGAAGAATAGTTGCCCTATGTGATACACTTGCACAAGGTCTATTATAAATATTCCACAATCCCATTCCAAATCACTAGATATGTTTTCTTCTTATCATTATTGGATCTGTGACCCAAATAAATCTTTACCTTTTTGGTACTTGTATGAGATCTGAAACTGATGGCTACACAAAAAGGGAATAAGGATGAAAGGGGCTGAATGCAAAAGGTAGTTCGGCTCTAGCATCCACTGATCAAAGGCTGCTGGGGACAACCATAAATTTAAACAGGAATGGATATAATAATAATGAAAAATGGGTGTAGAGTAAGTAATTATCTTTCTTTTTCTTTCTTAAAACATTAAAGGCTAAGTAGCTAATTTTCCCTCTAATAGGGAGTTGATTCATAAGTATTTTAAACCAAAAGGATAAATTAAAAAAAAAAAAAAAACCTACATTATGGATCAAATAGGTACTTCATAATGACATGCAATAGCACCATTTTCCTACCAAACTACATGAATATTTTAAAACCTTCACAGAGAACAAAGTGCACTGCCCCAACTCATACCGCACCAAAAGTGTTCGTTCGAGGGCGAAGGTGAGCCTTTGTTCTCAAGAATTCTCTGCTGACCCTTTTCTTCTGGATGGGGAAAGAAGGATCACTTTTACCAACCTGCGAGAAAACCAACACGAGCAAGCCTAGTCACTAAATGACCAGTGTCATAACATAAGCAACAAATAGATAAACATGAGAACTACATAAAACACTCCAAATTTCTGACTATAAACCCATGCTCTACGCTAAACTGTTGAATCTGTTCAGGGAGTTGATCTTATTCCGAGCTAGTGTAAGGACGAATTTGGATCACCGTAACCATTCCCCCTCAACCTTCTCAATAACTATGTTCAACAAGCTATAAACAAATTGTTGGAATTGGCATGAGATTAGAGTAGTTATTAGCTAAGGGAAAAAGATTGCAGCAACATTAAAATTCTTGGTGGAGGATTCAAGTAGGGACGGAATTAACTGTATAACACACTGGTGGAGTCTTGAGGTCTGTTGGAAGACCATAAATGTCAACTAACTTCGAAAACATTTCAACAAGTAATGCACAATACACATGTCGTAATTTATAATGATAATGCAATACACAAATACAACATGAAAAAGCTTATTTGGCAGCAGATATATATTTAGATGCATTTGCGTAGTTCCTCTTGGCATTTTACCGTCTAGTTGCTTCTATTTTCCTCTTTTCAGAAACAACTAAGTCAAGGATTCCCCATCATAAGTAGATGCTCTTTAAGGTTTGTCATCAAAAAAATAAGAACACCCTTAGAAGTAAAGGATGTTCAAGCACACTCGTAAGCATAAACACTGAACGTTTGATGAAATTGACAAAGTCCTTACCACCACAAGCTTCTGAACCTTCAACTCTATTTTCTGCTTTGATCCTTGACTGCTGACTACAGTACCTTCAATCCATACTGATGCACCAGTTGAAATTGAGCCATTCTCCACCTGTAAGGTATGTATCGAACAAAGTAAACGAACATTAGAGATGAAAGCAACAGGTCAACCAAATCACATGCCAAGTTGAAAGCCCCATGAGATCGAATCGAAGTCCATGTCTCCATGATTTTTCTTAAGTTAGGGAGAGACTGCTGAATATTGGAGCCTTAAATGTTATCTTCCCATATCAGAAGCATCTTCTTAAGAATAAAAGAGAAAGAAATGATCTTTAAAAGCTATTTACATCCCTTTTTTTTTTTCTTTTCATGATCGCAAGTTTTACGGGGTGCAATCTGGAACTAGCATACACAGAAATAATATTTAGAGTTTACAACAATAAGTAATCAGCACATGCATCCACAACTGTGCCCCGTCTTATCTTAGTGGAGAACCTGTAGAACCACATAAATCAAAATAGTACCGGGAAAACACATGCATGGCACCTTCTTAACCTGCTGCAAATCACATGAAAACTAAGAATTTCCAAGAATGGGTATCCAAGGGGCATAGCATGTGGTTTGACACCCACATAAAGCAATACAAAAGTGACTTTCTAAGTGTGTGCTTGTAGGCCATGCCCAATGTCCAAGTGTGAGTTAGCTAAATGTCACAATTCTTCAGAAGACCTTTCCTTCAACATTCAACTCATCAAGCTCCATACACCAAATTTCACAGGGACCGGTGAAAGAAATCACCTTTCCTGAGGACCAAACTGAACTTGTTTCGTTTCTTTTCAAATATAAAATCACATATACGTAACTCAGCAGACATCAAAATGCACCTCCAATTTTTTCATTAAATGTGCCTCCTAAATTTATGCACAAGAGCTTATAATAATAAGTAATCAGCAGAATATATAGACCAATATACTTTCTAACAACAGTAAGCTGGCTGGTCTCTTACTCAGTACAGCTAGAAACAGTTAATTGATAGCTCTACACATATATGTATGGACAGAAACATAGAGTAAGTACCTGATCATAACCCTCAGCATCAGAACCCATAACACATTGCATATTTGAAAGACAAGAACCATCATTAACCTGGCCAAATTACATATGTTAAAACATAAAGAAAACAAGTCTCAAATTTCAAGCTAGTATGAGACATTACATCAATAAAGGTAACGCTGCTCTGAGCCCTAACCGTACGAACCCAACCTCTTACCACCAATGTCTCACCAAGCCTCTCCAAACCTTCATCAACCCCTCCCTTAATATCCGCAACCCTCAGCCTTTTCCTAAATTCCTTAACTTGTTCATTTTTGACACCATCAAATTTGGGTTTTTCAAGTGCTTCTCCCGAGGAAATTGCGGCGGAAACTACAGAGCAGAAGCTTCGTTGACGGGGAATTGGAGTAGTGTGCAGCTTTTGAGGGTTTAAGAGTTTGATTGGGGAGCGATAATCAGTGAACAAACGAAAGGCGTAAAGGGGTTTAAGGCGGAGAGTGGTGGCCGGAGACACAGCACCTCCCATTTTTGTGTGTTTTGAGTGAGTACTGATGCCACTGCCAATGGTTTTTTACTGCCCCATATCCAGTGGCGACCAAGATTCAATCGTCCTGGTGCTGACCTTAAAATCAAACAAAAAAAATAAAAATATATATATATATATATATTACTTTGAGTAGGATTTGAACTGACTTCCTTCGTGGCTTAGCTTTAAGCGTGTAACACATTAGAATATTCATCAGGATTAATGGGTGTCGAGCACCAAAAATTTAGACATGGATCCGCCCCTGCCCATATCACAATTCATAATACAACACCCGGTCTGGCCCTTTACAAGCCAAATGTTAAATTTAATTAAATATTTAGCAATAAAAAAAAGTTAGTTTACTAGACAAATTAATAATATGTTTATAGAAAAAGTTTAAACCTTAAGAAAATGACCGGAAGGAATATAACAAATGAATGAAATATTTTTACTCTTAATCAAGGTTTCAATATGAAAATCCCTAACAAAAAGTGTATTCTCCTTTTAACAAACGCTATTTTTGTTTCAATTTCACAAATGTAATTTTACATTAAATATAAATTCAAATCATTTTATCAACTAGAGTTAGATATAGACTTCTCATATAGCAATATATATGGAGTATATTTTACAAGAATCAAACAAATAATGAGCCTATCATCTCCTAAATCATCTATAGGTGAAAATATCACGGTAAGATATGACAACGATTCATTTTCATAAATCAAATAACAATTTCACATTTATACATGCTTTGAACTTATCCAATCTTAATGATTAAAATAATAACTAAGTTCACTCCTAAATAATTTTAATACAACACTCAAACAAAGACCATTGATATGTCCTTTCAACTTTTTAAACCCTAGCTAAAACATTAGTAAATTATTAAAAAATATTTATAAATAAATATAAATGGTTCTGGTAGAAATTTACTAGTAGAATATAGTCCCTTAACTATGATAGTAGGTTCAAAATAGTCCCTTAACTATGCACTTAACGGTTTTAGTCCTTTAAGTTTGTTACAAATTAACAAAAACGGTCCCTTAACTATGAGAGTAGGTTCAAAATAGTCCCTTAACTATGCACTTAACGGTTTTGGTCCTTTAAGTTTGCCATAAGTTGACAGTTTTAGTTTCGACAAAATATTCATCGAACTCTATTTGTTAGATTTGACGAGAACTATGAAAAAAAGGAAAAAATTAGTGAGAACTCTAGATCGGTCAAATAACTCGGGACAAAACCGACGGACGTTAGTCGGTTATAGGATGGACTTCTGCGCATTTTTCCTAAAAAATAACCGATGGACTTCCGTTGGTTTTCGTAAAAAACAATAAAAATTAAAAAAAAAATAGTGTCCCTCGATTTTATCCATCGGTTTCCGTCCATCATTTTTTTCGCTTGTTTTTGGTAGTGACAACTTTTTTAGTTTCTGCTATTTCTAATTTATTTCTGAAGTCTAGTGTATTTTATTTAGTCGATGGATTCCCTCAGTTTTAATCGATAGAGTCCGTCGGTCTTTGTGTTTCGAGACATCATTTTCTGACTTTATCAAACCGTTAAGTGCATACTTAAGGGACTATTTTTAACCAACCCTCATAGTTAAGGGACCATTTTGTCAACTTAAAGGACCAAAACCGTTAAGTGCATAGTTAAGGGACTATTTTGAACCTACTCTCATAGTTAAGAGACCATTTTTGTTAACTTGTAACAAACTTAAAGGACTAAAACCGTTAAGTGCATAGTTAAGGTACTATTTTGAACCTACTATCATAGTTAAGGGACTATTTTGAACCTACTATCATAGTTAAGGGACCATTTTTGTCCTTTTCTCTTGGTATATAACAAAGTCATTGTAGTTCGATTTTTCTTTAAATACCAATTTAATTCAAATTTTGTTTATTTCCTTGAAAAGAATTAAATCAAATTAGCAAGTGAAGAGGAATATATTCCTTTCAGTTGGTTCCATTGAAACATTGTACAATGGAAAGGGACGAAAGAGAGGAGAAAAGGAGATGTAAAGCCCTCAAACATCGAATTGAAACCTTCACAACAACACCAAAATCCTCATGGAAAACTACCCTTTTTAGACTAATCAACTCTGAACTCTCTTTCCTTAACCGCATTTCCATATCCAATAACAACTCACCTGTCAATCTCAGCACCAACATTGGATATCTCGAATCAGTTGTTCACATTCTTGAAAACCCATTAGTAACATCCATTTCACGGGTCTGCAAAAAAGTTCCACAACAGAGTGTTTATATTGACGTTATTTGCTCTTTTAATGGAAACCCTGTTTGGTTTATTGTATCTGATAGAAACCCCAAGTACATTTCTTGGGAGAAAACTAGGAATTGCAAGGGTTTAAGAAGCAAAATTCAACAACTCTTGGTTGCTGTTTCAGAGGCTTCTGTTACGGTGAGGCCTTGTTCGATTATTCTTTTTTTCTCAAATGGACTTCAAAGTTGCGTTCTTGAAAACCTGAAACATGAATTTGGAGCTAATACTGATCTGGGGTTTGGCTTTTGTGATTTTGATTGTGAGTTTTATGATGATGGGGATTGGGTAAGTGTACTAGCGAGGTCTTTTGAGAGAGCATGTGTTTTGGAAATAAAGGTTGGATCTTTTTCAGACTCTAGTAGAGAAGTAAAATTGCAGGATAAAGATGGAGAAACATTTACAGGCTTTTCTGGGAGTATGGGAAAATTGCATAGTGGTGATATGAGTAATGATGTAAATTTGGGTGATTCTTTCTGTGCTCTTGTCGGTGCGTTGAGGAGTTGGTCCGATTTAGATGTTGAAATGGTTAATTTTGATACGACAGCACTGGTTGCTATAGTGTCTGGGATTAGTAATGGGGGTATTGATCGAATTCTGGCTACTCCGGAGAGTGAGTTGAGGAGTCGGTTCAAGGGAAATTATGAGTTTATGATTGCACAGGTGACACCTCTTCTCAGAAACCTCGTGTGTTTAAAATTTTGAGAGCTTTAATAGCTATCTGTTAATTTTGGTTTTGTTAATATATTCGTTTGAGTCCTTTATAGTCCTAGTGACTCGTGTGAACGAGCTAGTGGCTTTACAGCCTGAGATGACCTGTGTGACATTGGTTGTTGATTCAAAATATTTTGTTCAGAGAAAATGCACGTCAGTTGCCTCGATAGTGATTGATAACAAACCAATTCTCGTGCGACATGTTAAGGTTTGTAGGAACGTTGCCAGAGTTAACTTGTGTCATAGTAAATTGGATATAACTATATAGTATATTCTGCTTGAATTGATGGTTCACATATTAATTCTCAGTGGTTCATATAGAGATAACAAATTGCTAGTTTTGGTGCTTCTTGTTCTGGGGAAGTTAATAGTATGATTCATATGTTAAGCAGTAAAATCAGTACTGAGCTTGTATTTGAAGTACTTTTGTTCTCTCCCCTAAAGAAATCTCTTCATATACGATCCGTGGATACACATTTACTATCAGCTTAACCACTGTACTTCTGCATATGGCAACCATTGTAGTAATATTCTTTGGTTTATGTTGTACTTGGCTTCCACCAGGTGAATTCTGAAATGAAAAAGCCAATCCACATGGAACTGATGCCAGTAATATCGCGAAAGAGAGGCATAGTTTGTGAAAGTGTTTGTTCAGAATTTCAGGAGCTTGTTTCAATGTGTGGTGGGCCTAATGAGAAGTGTAGAGCAGAGCAATTTTTGACACGTCTTAGGTGAATTTTTTATAAGTTTCATTATGTTTCTTACAGCAAGTTTTCGTTTCTACAACTTTATTGCAACAATCCTTACATTCAACAGTACATGCTACGTCAATCCCTCCCCGCTTTTTACCTCCAGAAAAGAAATAGGAAGAAAGATATGAATTGCTTGCCATCCTCTAATCTGACTTCTAAAATATCCCACAAGATTTATATCTATAATTACTTGATAACAGAAACAAGATAAAGTTGAAAAAGTTTTGTTCGTCTTGCTATATGACTTTCAGATTTTAGGTCCCAGTAAAATTTTATTAGCTACTCTGCTGCATCATAAACATAATTCATATTCAGTATCTGTTATAGAATTTCCTGGCATGGTCCTTTTGTCATTCTATAACAACTGCTTAGGTCTTTTAAATCTGATGCCAAGAAGTAAAAATAACCTGAATCTCATGATGGTACTACCTCAGACCTGTTGGTCAAGAAAAAGTAGCTTTTATGCTTCGATAGTTTTATGAGAAACTACTCTTTGCCTTCTAGAGAGTTGCTCCCCTCACATGGTTCTTTCTCTTTCTTTCAATCGCTTAAGGGAAAGGGGTAATATTCATTGTAAATACACGAGTTCGTAGAAAATCTGTGTGGATAAACAGAGCAAATTTCATTCTTATTCAGACAGCAAGGATATTAATTTGAGGGCATAAATTGGAACAGTAGCAGTTTTTGTACAGGGCATAGATTTATGTGGACATTTAACTTTTCAAAAGGCACAGTTGGATATTTTTCATCTCCATGTTTCTTTTTTCTTAACTTTTAGTTTACAGTTTTACTAGTAGCTTGAATTCCATATACTGATCATTTGATTAACTCAAACAGGATTGTTCCTGATTGTCCATCAGAGCGGCTAATGAGCCTTCCAACAACCAGAAAACTGGCTTTGAAAAACAAGGTGGCTTTTGGTACCGGTGATTATTGGCATGCTCCCACTATAACCGCAAACATGGCATTTGCCAGAGCTGTTTCACAGACAGGAATGTCCCTGTTTACCATAGAGCATAGACCACGAGCCTTGGTTGGTGATTAGTTCCCTTTGGCAGTGACATTTGAAAACAGATATCTATATTGGCTGAGTGCAACCTTAGCCTAGAATCACTGTCATCTGATGATTTTCTGTTAAAAGAGGTTGAGGTACCCATGCTTGACGCGTCATTTGGACTAAGAAATTGTGAAACTTGCTTGGCTACTACACCTGTATATATCAGACTAGCAGAAATGTTTTATGGGTTTTTGTGCAATTCATGACTTGCATGTTGCAGCTACTATGTTAGCTTGTATGATGTTTCTTAGATAATATGGGGCTTCAGTTATCTTAATATTATGCTATCTGCTAGGTGTACATAGGTCGGTTTTTCAATTACCAAACCAAGCTAAGCACATGAAGGATTCTCTGCAATAAATCACTTCGTATAAAGCTGCATAACCAAGTATTAACCAACAGCCAATGTTTGGCTTATGAACATGAATAATGAAGATGTATGTATGTAATAGAATTCTCCTAATATCTATGGATAACATCTTCACTGACAAGAATAGAGATCTCACAAACAAAATAACAGAACTAAAAATCTAAAGTAAAGAACAAATATGAATACAATGCAGAAGCTTTTAGAGCTTCAACCCATACTTACAAGTACTGGCCTTAATCCGGACCAAACTATTAGCAGAGAGGCTATCGACAATCAGCAAGCAATCTCCCATTATCCTCACCTTTCTCAACTTGAGCTTCCCAAGTTTAACACTAACTGGAACTTCAATCTTAAGATCTAATGGGATTCTTCCAGTTTGTGTTGCCTCTTGAATTGCAGACATCAATGTATTACCATACTGTGATTGCCCAGTTAAGGCCACGTCAAGTACTGTTTTATTCTGATGACCTTGATAGAACTTGGGAATGGACCCTTTACAGAGCTCTGTGTTTTTGTACCACACAGTCAAATGACTTCCTTTCTGATAATAGATTCCAATCTTCTTGTTGGGGTTCACAGCAGTGATTCTGACATTAAATCTTGCATAGAGGCTCATGTCGAAATTGAGCCTCAAATCTGATATTCTGAGGTTGTCTACAGAGTATTGAGGGATCTTTGGTTTGAAAACAAGGTAAAGAATACCAGCAATTGCTGCAATAATGATGATAAGGAGTATGATGAGGCTAATTGTCCAGCAAATGCATTTGCAACAACAACTTCTCTTCTTAGTGGGTGGTCTTGGATACATTACAGGAGCGGTACGTCTGAATGGCTGGTTAATTATTGGCTGCTGAAGCCGCGTTGGATCGCCTTTTTCTGATTTAAACGAGCCTCGAGGCACTAAAGGACGTGTCGGTGGTGGTGGTCGCGGTGCTTCCATGTCTACAACAGGATGAATCCTTTGGTTTTCAGTCATTGGTTGTATATTGATAATACTCAGTACGTTATTGTTTTTGATCAACAACTTACGAACTTCTCTGCCTATACAATACAAGAAAGAACCTCTCTCACGTATTGTGCTGTATATGCTATATATAAGTACGAATGCCAATATTTGTTATACATTTGAAGTTTACTTAATTAAATATCCCAAAAGAAGACGGAGGTAGGAAAACTTTTGGCCTCTTTCACCTAATAACAAGAAAAATGTTGAGAGGAGAAGCAAAGTAGGTCAGCTATATTAAGAGCTTTGATTATTTTCTGTTCTCACTGCCTTGATGACTCATTGCAGTATAAGCCATCAACTATAACTAGTATAGCTTCACGCTTTTAGTTGACCTACAAGTAATTAGCCTAAACAGCCACGTAATTATGAAGGTGGTAAAATTGTTACATATATTAATTAATTAATAGAAAAAGGGTTCAGACGTACTGATTAGCTTTGAGATCCTTAACGTGAGAGTAGTTAATGTTTAGTAGAATTATTTGCATGATGAGGTTAATACCGACTGGGAAGTTGACTTTGGTTTTTTTGACCAAACAGTTTACGTTCCAACTAGTTAAACTCGTGTTCTTGCTTAAATCGTGCTCATTTGCAACTTGTACGATTCTCTATCATTCATAATTCATCCTAAGAAAGACCGGTTTGCAAGAAAGATTAAAAAAAAAAAAAAACAGTTAAATTATGCAGATAAACTAGGACTAACACTTAACACAATATTTAAGAACATGACCGTCTCTAAACATTAAAATTCTTGTTACTCTTACAAAACTATTTACAAAGAGCATCACTTTTCCAGCTTCATAACCTACAGAAAATAGTCAGAACCCTGCCAACCTCTAGCCTAACAAAGGAAAGGGGAAAGGAAATAGAGAAAAAGGGCTGGAACAAACCAAAAAGAGGATGGCAAAGGGCTCTCAAAATTAAGAGCACGGGTTAGCCTTGAATACTAATTTCAAACATTACAATCAGATGAACGGTATCTTTTACCTCTACGCTAACAGATCACTCGGAGCCGTTACCATCTCCAGATTCTGCAGAACAAAGTAACACACATTAGATAAGTGAAACTGAGTCCTTAACAACCAAAGTCATCTCTCATATAGGCCCATACCATGTATAGCTTCCATGTTGTCTTCCTTGAAAACACCGAGAGGAGAGCCGTGGACAGATAGAAGCATTTCCCCAGGCTTAGGCAGCCTTAAAGTTTTGGGAGTCATCCCAACAGACAGTCTGTTATTACTTGCCTGTAGCCAGAAATAATATTACTCTTGATATTGCCTTTAACACAAATACTCGTGAAGACATCAACAAGAAACTTGTGCTGATGCAACTTTGGAAAAAAATTAGTTTCATTAAAAAATCGCTTCATTGAACCATCATACGCTTACATACAGTAATGCCACTAGTTCCACAACAATGTTCCTAAAGCATTAATCAACTGAACATTATGAAGTTTAGTTATATATAGTAAGAGAGTACCAAGAGGTGCAGTCATCCAGACAGATATATAAACAAGGAAGGAGAAACAACGCTTCATACTTCAGGGTTTATGTGTTCATGAAATATTTGCCAATCCTACATCCCCCTAGTTAGATGCTTTTAAGGAACGAAATGAATAAAAATCAAACAAGTAATAGCAACAAACCACACAAACATTATATTATAGCTACGTACACCGGGTGTCTGAAGAGTATCCGGCAGATCAAGCATTTGGGTGTCAGATGGCTCGTCCAAGACCTTCAGAAAAAAGAAAAAATGGCAAAATAAGGAACAAAGAAGAATAAGCAAGTGTTGATATCATCGCGAGGGCACATCAATTGCTCGATCAAAATAAGCATGAAGAAAGGTCAACAACCACACACTTCTAGAGCTACGTGATGAGCCAGTGCAAAGACATAAATGAGTTTATACCCCGTTCCCACAAAAAGAGGAAAAAAAACAAAACTGAAACACAGAGGTACCAACTAAATGTTTCTTGCTTCCAAATCTTAAATGCAAGAATTTAGCCATACAGCCAAAAAAGGATCATCATGCAGCCTAAATAACTTAAAATGTGGTATTGCAACATGAATTTCACCATAATATAAACTGCAGGAAATAGTAGATTTAAGTGCAATAGAACATACAAATCCCTTGATCTGGAGGTTTTCGACACCACAGAGGGTTGTTTTAACTGCCAAAATGTAAATAAATTAAGTCAGAAAAATAAAAATTTAGTATCTAGCAATTTCATATAAGGATGAGCAAAAAGAGATTTACAGATACCAGATTTATTTGAGAATTCAAAACCACCAAATGACGGCATGGCACTGGAGCAATCAGGGTACGCCATGGACAGGTTATGAAGAAGAGAAGCATGTAGATTCCGTCCATCAAACTGCTCCATGCTTAAATTGACATCATTGTCTTTCCACTGCACTTCATACTGACCATTTTTCTTATTGCTTACAATAGCCAGGTTTGGAAAATTTTCCTCAAAAAATTGCATGACTGGAACTTGCAGCTGTTCATTACTAAATTTAGATCGCAGCAATCGCAACATATTTCGTAGGTGTTCAATCTCCACATCACGAATAGCCCTGACAGCAGCACTTTGACGTTCAGCTGAAAAGAGATTGTGACAATAAGGTGAATGACGTATTCACGGAGATTCAATCATGATTGTAATGTGAAAATCAAAATTCATCAGGAACAACATGTTTAAGAACTTCATAGTTACATTCTTTTGGATATCATTTGATTGTCCGAGTAATTAGTTGGGGAAACCAAGAAGAAGTGTAAATTAAGTGCTGCCGAAGTTGAAATAAACTTGGAAGAGTGACACTATTAACTTTTTATCTACTTTCTTCTCACTTCAAAAATTCCTACTCAAACACACGGTAGAATTTTTTTTCCTTCTACATTTAACTTTCCTTGTGAAATGCATCTTCGATCTCCATAGCCTTGTTTTACAATTCAAAGAGTATCATATAAATGGAAGGTATTAGACCTAGAAAATTGATATTTTTACCTCTCTTCAGCTTGCAGGATAAAGATAAAACCGAAAATAGGTCACACAGAGAACTTATATCGTACATCAACACCAAAAAATAGAAGAGAATGTGTCTTTTGAAATATAGCTTCATGCATATGAAGTGCAACCAAGCAAAACAAAATTTCCGGCTTCAAGATTTCTGCACCCCGATCAATGTATGCAACTGTTGTCCTTGTGCTGTTTCCTCGTACTATATTTTGTTTTTCAATAAACAGCATACTTTTTCTTTCAAATGTTAAAACGAACTAACATTTTCACAATAAAAAAAGATACCTTCTTGCTTGAATATATCATCTTCCTTTTCCACTTTATGCTCTTCTTCATCTGCATCCTTTACAACTTCACTTGTTTTGCGAGGTCTTCCTCTCCGTCTTGGCATGGAGCTATATAAGTTCTCTGAAAACATTTTTCTCACAACTTGTACTAGATATCGTGCATATACTATGTCGTATGTGTAATTTTTATAATTAGAAAAACATATTTAACCAAGGCAGACTGCAAAGAGAATGATGTAATTAACCCTATTCTTGAATTATTAGCTAGTAACTCATCTTGCTTTGTCTTGGTAGTAGATTAAAAATATAAAGTACTTCCACCAGTTTCCTTGGCACAATGTCACTCCTGAGGATTATTTGTTTCATACTTATTTTATACATCTCTCTTTATAAAGTACTTCCAACAGTTCTATATTTCTCTTTTATTAATGGGATAGGAGATGAATATTCACCCTTAAACGTAAAAAAAAGAAGATGATGCATTTACGCTATTTGTAGCAATAAAAATAAATAGAAAACATAAAGATAAATCTCATCGTTAATCCATTCAAAGCTACGCATTTTTCATTCATTGAAGAAACATCTCACATTTGTACTCGGTACAGTCCCTTCTCTGAGATTCATACTCTATAGTTGAACAGTCTAATACTACAATTCTTTGCCAAAAGCTTACATGACTCTGGAAAAAATGAGTTGAAGTTAATTGAGCTACAACTCCCCAGTACGATAAGTATTCATCTTTTACAGCACTTTGCTCACAATTCGAGAAATTGACGAATAATACACAAAGGCAAATCGGTACAACCCCAGAGAATAGAGCCAATAAAGCAAGTAAGAGGGCGTATTAACATGTAAATAATACCAAGACACATTAGCCAATACAAAAATCCATTAAAATCAGGTAAGATTTTTTGACATATATACATATAATAATTCGAGGCACGGACAGTGCACTTGTATAAAAGAGTTCGGCGAACTTACATCTCAATTTTTTCCTGAAGAGAGAGAGAGAGAGCGACGAGTTCAAATCGGACGGCAATGGTGTCTAACAGTCAAAACTTGGCGGAAGAATATTCCGGCGTAATTTCAAAATTGGGCTCGCACTCAGGTTACTTTTTCAAATTAGATTCGGAAATTTTAAGGACCCGTTTGCTACAATTATTCACTTTATTTGAAATTTTTGAAGATAGAGTTGTATTTGGTTATAAAAGAGATAAGTAGGTATTTTAGAAGAAGAAAAAACTCAACCAAACAAACTCTGTTTCAATTTATGTAAATTTATTTTTCCTTTTTAGTCCGTGTCAAAATGAATGACCTCTTTCCTAGTTTGAAAACAAATTAACTTTATAAAATGATTTACAGCCACACAAATATTCAAGATTTATTTTGAAACACAAATTTTAAAAGTCTTCACTCTTTCTTAAATGTCGCGCTCAGTCAAATGAGTTCACATAAATTAAAACGGAAGGGATATAAAAAATTTATGACCATAACAACTTACTTTTATAGAGATCTTTAACTACTTTGTACACTTCTAGCCATAAAAATTGTATGCACATCATGTCGCTAGCTTGAATTTTTTATTCTTTTATATCGAAGTTGCTTGGGAATGATTTATTTATTGTTTTAACTATTAATGTTAGGTAAATTTATTATCATATCTGTGAACTTTTTCACACACATATATATATATATATATATGCTCCAATAAGTTATAAGTTAATCAATTTGTTCGATTCTAACTCATACAACACAAGAAAATTTATGTCTGTAAATCTTAATAGATTGAATGAATTAAATTTTTATTTCATGTGGGGGGAAAAACAGAACAAAGAACTGAGTTAAATGATTTGCACATTTAAAAAAAGGAGAAATTGAGTTTAGTTTTGATTTGGTTTGATCGAGTCTGTTCAATCCAGATTAGGACAAGTTGAACAGACCTTGGCCACGGAACAAAATTACGACCAACTCACTACGGCACATTTCCCTAAAAACAAAAATGATAAGCAGCTAACTGAAGAAAAGAAAGAAACATAGGCAGCTAACTGTCTCTTACACACCAATTAATCATATCTCAATGTCACTGAAAAATACAGGTAATTGGAACACATCCTCAGTAGCTGCAGCTCCCTTATTTCTAAGTTATACGAAACATCACACTGATTAGCCATAGTTTTCCCAACTTTTATCCGATTTTGAGTTGTAAATGAACAATAATCTTCAAGTTAAAGCGAAAATAAATGTACATCTAGCAAAAATGCAAGCAAGTTATCTAAAGACTGTAATCTGGTCAAGGTACAATATCACCAATATGACACAGGTAAAAATAATTACGGAACAGATGGGGAGCGCCAATCGAGGCCATTGTAAATACATAGCACAAACTATTCGAAGCCAGCAGGGTCCCCCAGACAAGCTAGGGCATGTACCACCATCTTGATGAACGACGTATTCAGTCCCCTCTGGACAGACAGTCTCCCTTACATGTTCGATTAATAAGGGGGTGGCAGGATGAAATGCAGAAATAATATCAGAAGAAAAAGCGAGCATTCCACTCATAAGAAATAGGGCACTCCTGTCCTGGGCCCTCTCATCTGATTGTTTTCTTCCGTTTCAGAGAAGAACTTTACCTCTCTCTCCTGATAAAACCATACAAAAATTAGAAAAGAAAGTAGCAACAAAATAAAGAGAGCTAACACGCCACAACTATAAATGCTAAGTAAAGGGGGATTAGATAGAGAGAGAGAGAGCAGTAACAATACATTCCAAAATGTTGGAGCCTATAGGACAAGTCGATACAGCAATTGCTTAATATGCTTCATTCTGCTTCATCTTAGAAGTTTCATTTCCATCCTTAACACAACCAAAATGCTGCAGGCATCAAACTCTTGTATGTGTACAGGTCCTAAGATGAATTACGCTTTCTATGGGAGCAGCATTGAATTAAGAATTTCCACCTTGCTTTGGGGCTTGAATGGGTTTACTGCCCCTTTGCCAAATCAACTTCACTGAAAGAGTTAGCCCAAGCAATTCCTCTACCTCCTCCCCTAATGTTACCTTAGATTTTAGACCACTATTATTTCTTGCTTAAAAAAAGAGAGAGAGACACCAACTCTAACGAAGACGTAGAAGAGTTTTTTTTTTTTTTGGATGGCAGAAGTAAAAGAGTTGGAAGTTACAACATATTTTATGCAAGGCTGCTTGCCGTGATTGGTTGGGACTCTCTTTGTTTAATGATAATCAAGTTTTCCCAACAAACCTACTAAATGAGATACGAAAGACTATGACGGAAAGCTTCGTAGAAGTCCTGACTTCTAAGGAGTATACTCAAGATAACTCTGATCTTCCTTCCTATGAAGCCAAATGTGAGTTTATGCCTACTGATTTATCTTTCTTTTTTTTTTTTTTTTTTTTTGGTTGAGAAAAGAGGTTACACGTATATTGATCTTATGCCAAAAGAGTTGATGGGAATCAACATATTCATAGCAGTAGATGAAGAGGAAGAAATCCTTGCTCTTCCGGCTAAGATGCTGACATTTCTGTGGAAAGACTAATGATAGGGAAGCCTCAACCTTTCCCTGCCCTACCTTTGAACACACATGGAGATTGAATAAAATCACTTTATGCACCGACAGAGGCAAGATCTCTATATGTTACCTACAAGGTCAAGTACCTTAGGAGATTATAAAGGCATAATTTTCAAAGAAATTGACACGAAAAAAGGTAGAAGTGAGAATTAGAAAAGGAATGAACCATCAACGCAAATAGAAGACAAAAAGTGGAAAGAGGATCAACTCATGGCTTAGCTTTTCCTTTGGTACATTCTTTAGTAAGTTTTTAAATCCAACATTCCCATTTCACCCTTAAGGACACTTTCTCGTAGGAATGACATGGCATGTTTAAGGCCACAAGATTCAAAGGATACTTTTGGTATGTCATGCACACCTTTGGTATAAGACCACGAGATTCAAAAGTTATCTTCATAGTCTTAAACTTGTGACTAATCAAACTAAGACACAAAAGGAAATGGAGGGATTAATAGATTTTTCCTAATATCAGGATGCGGCATTGTGTCCTAGACACAAAAGTCCTCCTGTGCCTGGAGGACTTACTGTACACATAACAACACACGTCGACATGAGTAGGTCAAACCGAATGAGATAAATTAGAAGGACACAACTGTCATAGCAAAACGATAAGCAGAGCATTAAGCAACAAAAAAGCGCATCGCTAAGGAATCCTGAAATTCAAACGGGCTAACTAATAGAAGGTAAATAATACGTGAAAATAATAGCAATACTACCATATTCTCATTGAAGCTCAATATTGAAGCAACATTTCCACATCGGTAACAGTAGTTGGGAGCAGACCACACCTGCATGGTACAAAAGGCAATGGTGACACAGTTTCATTATATGATACAAATCAGATGACCGACGCAATAAAGAATAGGTTACTCACTGTCACCAGCCCTTTATCCTGAAACATGTACTTCAAACCTTCCTGGACAAGCTGGTGAGCCCGGCAAACTAGATCTAGTTTATTAATGTGATTAAACTGCAAACCATGCGCAAAATTATTATTTGAAACAATAATCACAATTATATAATTAACATCTTAAGCTTACCATACCTCGGAGGTAACCCTGGATCCAAAAAGCCAACCTGCTCCTCGAGGACTTACTGCCCACGTTTCAATATCTTCTGGGTCACTCCACATAAGGTCGCAGAAAGGCCCTTCATGGGGAATTTCACAATTACGTTCAATGACTCTCATCTGCCAGATCATAACAAAGAAAGAACAAACATTAGTTCTAGATATGCCCACATTTTAAATATAGAAGAAATAAGATGATAATTGAGAAAAAAATAAAGTTAGAATTTTTTTTTAATAAAAAGCATGGATATCAGCACAATCAATTCCAATGAAATGATGAATCCTCAAGTACGAAGTACCAGAGGATAAGGAGCTCATAGAATCTCAGATACAATGTTGTGAGATATTAAATCACATAACAAAAGCAACTTGCAAGACACCACCAATTTCCAACATATATAAACACGACTACATTGGAGTAAAAATTGGTTGATTTCTCTCTAATGTTCTTATCAAGCTTTAATGACATTATTCAGGGTTGATTTCTTTCTAGTACAGTGAAGATATATCAAATTCATGCACTTGAATAATTTAAAGCTTGTTACAACAAGGCAGAACCACAAAACATCTAAGTCCAAGTCAACGGACCTGATCAATAGTTCTAACATCAGGAGAAAGTCCACCATGGACACATAATACCTGCAAGGGAAGAAACACAAACATTAATATGATTGAGAAAATATGCCAAGTGATTAATTTTATCTCGAGTGCTAGAACATACTGTTCCGTCTATTATTGCCGAGAGAGTAAGATAGTCAAAAACATCAGTGCAGTACCGCCAAGCATTCGCATTTCCATACTTCCTTTGGCATTCATCATAGAATCCATAGACCTATTATAACACGTAACATGTAAAGCTAATCAGAAAATAGAACATCTAGGAAATGCTTCTTTCACGTAGCAAGCATGTACCTTCACGACGAGGGAAATACGTCCCCCGAATTTGAAGTGGGAAGAACAAAATCTTAGACAGCAGCATTAGGTGTGGGGGTAACACCACAACAGCAATGATAAAGAAACCTTGAACTAGAATTCAAATAATAAAAAAAATTCATTCTAAGAGCTGTATGTGAAAACTTGATAATCCACTTGTATGTCCCTTTAATCACAAAGATAACCAGAAATGTGAAGCACAGACCGAAACACCAGTAGCTCTTTGCACCTACCCATCCTCAAGGACCTTAGTGTCACTTGAAAGGTGGGATCCAAAATAGCACAAGAACTGGCTAATGATGTGGTGACAAGTAATCATTAGAAGAACACAACTAAGAAAAATTTAGAAACGCATTGTTTAGGCACCATTTATATGAGGAAGAAAAACCCTCACGAAGCACGATTACAGCCCAGGATCTCTCAAACGGTTAAAGAAGCACCACAATGACAGCAAAAACAATTTCTTCATCAAGGAAAAAAAAATGAGAGAGAGGCAAAGGGGGCAAGTATGAGGTAAAAAATCTTGACCATATCTATGTGACCTAGCATCTATCACCTACACTTCACATGTAGGCATCATAAGTTTAAGGGATAGTGTCCATTACCTGTGTTAGTTGCCTGCTCTCGTGATTTCCACGTAACAGAGTAATGTTGGCTGGGTATCTGATAGAAAGTAAGACAAGGAAAGATAGAAAATTAACAATGAATGTTATTTCACCTTTTTAACAAAGAAAGCTTCAGAGAGTAAGCAACACGAGCATTTGGTTAACTGAAGCAGCAGATATAATGTGAATGTGATTCAACCTTGAACATGAGGTAACAACTTCATACAAAGTAGATAGATAAAGAAGGGGAACTATCAGAACATTTGGGCAAAAACATGAATACAATAAACATAAACTAGTTTCTTCAGAGTTTTCTTGGACTTGACAAATGGTATTCGGTCTTTTTATTTATTTTTTAAGTCAAAAAAAAGACATGAATGACACAAGGTTCACAGGCCATAGCATTATTTTTGAGCTAAAGCTTCAAACTGACAGTAATAGAGCCATGTCTTTTTCTAATTTAGCTGTCAACAAAAAAGCCTATTGACAGGTACAGAAAAGAAAGATGAACCTACTATGAACAAGTAATATCAAATTGCATTCGAATGTTTCATTCCATACCTTGCTTTAAGGAGCAACAAAATTGTAAAAACTTCTAGACTATTGTATCCACGGTCAACAAAATCTCCCTGGCCAAAAACAAACAAAAAAAAAATCTTACAATATGATGACTTAACCATAGCTGGAAGGTCGTGAAAAACCCATCCATAACAATCCATATCTAGTGAAGGTTTACCATGAAAATGTAATTCGTCTCAGGTACATGACCTCCAGTCTGGAAGAGTTTCATTAGGTCATGAAACTGGCCATGGATGTCTCCGCAAACAGTAACTGGACTATTAACGGGCTGCACATTTGACTCCTCTATCAGGATTTCCTTAACCTGTATAAGAGTACCATATTAACATGTTTTAGTCCCAAACAAAGGGTCACAGTGAGTTCTCAAGGACAATAACATCTGACGCTCGAGATAAAAACATCTGCCTGTTTTGACTTATCAATGCTATAAAATATCATCAGTACGACTATTAGGCAGGTAGAAGATACCAAATTGATATAACCTCAAGTTATTTGTCACAAATGGAATCAGAATATTTTCCTGCGAACAATGCATATATAAGCAGAAATATTTGAAATCCTCTTTCTGCAACGAACCATACATCAGAATATATCCTTCCAATTTTTTCCCACTCTAGCAGCACAAAATAGCCACATATCCCCCCCCCCCCCCCCCCAAAAAAAAAAAAAAAAAGGCTAGACAGTACAATTCAGAAGTCTTATCAGATTTTGTTTTGATGACAGAGAAATCCATCAGGGCCAACCCTAGCCTTCGAAAATCGGGGATAATGGGCTCACCCTTCTCCACTTAAATACCACGCTTAGTTCGCATGGCATAGGGCTTGAACTTGTTATCTAAGTCACATGTCCCTCAACCTTTGCCACTTGAACTAAGCCCTGGGGGAGAAGCCTTATCAGAGATATGCAAGAGAAGAAACCAAATAACTTATAAATCAAACATTGCATGATGTTAATGAAGAAACCAATAACTTATAAATCAAACATCACATGATGTTAATGAAGAAACCAACTTTCTTAGCAAATAAAGAACTGAATCAAATAGATGAGCAAAAATAAAACTAGCAAATACTTAGCAGTGTGACCTATCTTATACGACCAACCACCCGCAACCAACCACCAACATAAGCAAAACGCTTCCATGTAATCCAATACCCTCCAGCTACAAGAACTTTTTCTTAACCCTTAAGCCCTTATTAAAGCTAATTTTTATTTTCCACGGCAGAGATATAAATCAAATCGTGAAACTAAATGTGGTAAACATAAATTGCCTTTTAGATTTGATTGTCGCATTAACTTCTCTAGGTCTTGGGATTAACATGGAATTGTACTAAAGCGAAGCTACCTATCAATAAAAGCTACTACTTGAAAGAGGGAGAAAACCCCATGTTCCTGAAAGAAAGCGCCGAGTCAATAAGCTAGACACAGTTCAGTTGCAGAAGAAGGGGAAAATGGTAGAAGTGGCCCGAAGATGATAACCCTGGCTATCCAAAACTAGATCCACTCTGACTTTTCCCTACTGTTTTAGGGACGACTACTAGCTTATATCATCATCATGAGGCCACAAACTTTAGCCACTATCATTGACCACCCACATTTATCCTGGCTATGCAATAAAAGGAGAAATACTTAGCCACTCCACAGTTTAAACCAATAAACCTAACCAACTGTGTGCTCCAACAAAGTATTGTTCTTTAGAAATTAAGGGACCCCGTCTTGTCAAAGTGCAACCGACTAATTATACCCAAACAATTGTATACATTGCAAGTAATACCATCAGTTAACAATTTAAAAAAAAAAAAAAAAAAAAAAACTTGGATATGATACATGCAACAAATCAGGATTCCTTAAAATGGGAATGTAAACTATCTCTAGAACCCACCTGAAGGAACTTGGATACGAGCAAAAAGCACCCATATTAAAATATATCAATTCGTAATCAATCAAATAAACATACGCCCCTATCAAAGTTAGGGTTTTAATTCAACTAAACCCAAAATTATTTTCAGGCAAACAAACAAACCCTAGACAATCAAAGGAGTTTAGAGTAAGAAAAAAAAAACATTACATATTCACAAAGGAGCTGAAGCTGATCCTCAGCCAAGTGTTGCCCCTCTTTCACCTTCGTTATCCACTGATCCAAATCCATTAACCCCCTTTTTTTCTAAATCTAATAATGCACTCCCAATTAACTATACTAATTCTTAGTTTCTGAGTACAATTATTTAGTCTTTACAGTGAATTGAATCTCCCTCTTATCAGAATCCGCCGGAAAATATAATGAAGAGAGAGAGTGATGGGTTCACTGGATTTTGAAACCCTGGCAATACTCCAGATTTTACTAACGCCAATTAACCATAAAGACTCTTTTGCCCTTTCTCTCCTAACCCCAATTTGGAAAGAAAGACCGAAAATACAAAAAAATGCAAGTGCTTACGAGATTCTAACTCCCTCCCATATTAGTTGATGAAGTTACATAAAATATTTGTACCAAACTAAGTTCAAAATAATTGTTCACTTAACTTTGAACATACCCTTTTACGAAAATGGTAACTTCTAAGGAAAATGGGCATCAGACTAAACTATACTTAGTTTATAAAGACTCTTGATTATTTATTGTCTTGAGTAAATAAGGATAAATTTGAAAAAATAAAGTTAATTCATTCTTGATTATGTAAGTGGACATTTATTTTGAATCAAAATAAAAAGGCTAAGCGGACACTAATTTTGAATTGGAAGAAGTATTTGTTATTTTACAAAATTTGGATTTCGTTAATTAATTTTATCTTATTTTACCCTTAATTTTATTTATTCTTGGAAGTAACAAATATTAAGGATAATATACATTGGATTTGCTACAACCGCCCGACGAAGTGAAAAAATCTAAATTTAAGGAATTTATTATACATTTGAAGTCCTAAGATTAAGTTAAGATTATTATCACAATTTTATTCAATGTGGGGGTTGATTTTGAGAAAATAAGATCTATTGCCCTCTTATAATTTGAAAAGAAGAAAATGATTTTTTTTAAATCTCTTATGTGTAAAAAATGAATATCTCTTATAAAATGGATTACAAAAATATAAAAACAAAAAATTGTAAAGGCCCAAAAAAATTATGTCTCCCTTTAATTTAAATTGGCAAACGATATTTCGGTAAGCCTTCGTGCTTTTTGATAAACTCGACTAATTTTTGGTACATGTATTGCACGTAAATCTTCAGTTAACATAATGCTTAAATATAAAAAATTAGATATCAATTGAACGCGGAAAAATCAATTTAATTAAGTTAGTCCGATGTTCTATTCCTTTGGTTGCTCTGCCTCGTAACTTTGTTCTCTATATTGATAGCTCTCTTACAAAATGCAACACATATTCCTAGGGCCTCCAATAAATAACGCCTAAATATCTTTGAGGAATTAGGCAATAGCCTTTGGAAGTAAATGTGTAATAGTTTCACTCGAAAAGACTTTGCATGTGTTGTTATGTTAAAGTGTTCCCTCATTTTTAAACTAACAGATGTTGACTATGTTAGAATAAGTTATACTCCATTTTCTTTAGAACCTAGCAATATTAATATATGAATTACTGATAGTATATTACAGTAATTCTCTCAACGACGAAGCGGTTTGCCTCAATTAGGTAAAATTTTTAATGTGAATGACGCTTAAAACGTTTCTATATTGTAATGTAGATTTTATTATATACAGTTTGAGTAAAAACCCTATGTCATGTAACATTGGAGTATTATTTTTCACCACCCAATTAAAACGAAGAAAGTTTTCTTTCTTTCCGTACAAGTTACTAGTATCCCTTTTTTAGGAACCTAGTTTTCGTACTCAAGGAATATGCATGGAGTAGGAAATCAGGCATATATTCCTTTGCCTAAACAGTAAACACAAACCTTAGAGGACTTGGGATTTTTGAACTATAATATATAAACAACCCCCAAGTAATTTGAATCTCTGTCTCTCATTAATTCAGGCATGGCGAGTTCTTCATTGGTGGTACGCGCGTCTGTCCATCCTATGGAAAAAATCTTGGGCAATTGCAAATCTTTGTCAATGTTGTCTGCCTTAGCTGCTGCTAATCGTTGCCAATGTTGTCTTCGACTTATTCTAGTACTAGTCGAAGAGCCATGCAGCAGCTTCCTTGGTTGATGTTACCGCCTGAGAGCAGTGTCTACAAATTCTATAGACTGGCTGAAAGGGATGTGATGCACGTGGTAGCAGAAAGGGACTCACCTGATGCTGATTCCTATTGTTTAGGATCAGCTTTTCAGGGATGGGTTGCTTATATACGACTAAAAGATGGTCATGTGTTTCTATTTAACCCACTCTCTGGCAAAAAGATCAACCTTCCATCCATTGCAAACCCTTAGGTGTCGTTCGGAACAGCCAATCTGGTTTGGTCGTAAGCTTTATTGACTACTTCTCCTGTCCCATTACCCCACAACATTTTTGTAAAAGCATCATCAAAAAGGTTGTTCTCTCGTCATCTCCTATGGATGATGACTGCATAGCGGTGATCATTTATGGCCACGCTGCATTACTAGCTTACTGCAGAATAGGAGACAATTGCTGGGTTGCCCTCGCCCCTCGATTCGCCTTTTCGTCAATGCACTCAAACTGTTTTCGACAGTGGAAAGAAACTTTTTTTCACTCTCAGCTCGTATAAAGATGATCTTGAAGCTTGGGATCTCCATAATGAACCAATTAAGAGGTTTCACATTAAGGATCAGAATGAACATTTGGGCGGTTGTTATTGGCCTGTTTTTGGTGTGGATGAGGATGAGTTAGAGATCAAGATATCCTGGAACTGTTCCAGAGAGGATTAGTTGGTGTACGACCACCAAAGCCAGGAGCTTTTAATTGTTTCACGCTACATTTTATATGGCCTTGACGGAGAAAGGAAATTTATTGACAATCAGGATGTCCATACTCCCTACAAGACTTAACTTTTGATGTTTTCAAGGTTGATTTCATAAACGATGATCTTGGGAAGCTTGAGTACTTGCAAGGTACCATTGGCAATCGTGCATTCTTCATTGGCAAAAATCCCTGCTTTGTTCTCTCAAACACAGAATTTCCTGAATTGAGGCCCAATTCTATTTACTTTACCGATAACCGGTATGATAGGAAGCTCTCTTGGGGAGGCCATGATTTGGGAATTTATGACTACGACGAAGATAGCATTTATTCCTGTTACTATCCCGTCAAGATACAGAGGATTTCACCGGCTCCTATTTGGTTTACCCCGGATGTTGATGCAGAATGCTTAGCCTACCCTAGGCTTTTTAAAAACATCATTTTTGATTGACATTATTTAGTGTTGGCAGCCTGATTTGGGCTTATTTTTTAAAAAAAAAAAAAAAGAAAGAAACTAAATCAGTAGGTTTTTGTTTATTAGCCTCATTATCTGCCTGTTATTTAATGAAGATTGATTGCATGCTAAGCTTCTTGATGTTTGGCCTGTTACTTTTCCCATTCAGTTTGGCACTCTTACTTATAACTCTCTCTATTTCTTTAAATGTTTTCTTCTACATTGACTTAGTTTGATGCTAAGAATCAAATCTTGCAAGGTTCACGTGACTTTGGAACCTCTAGGTTTGTCCATCAAAGTCCTTTCTTCTTTAGGTATTTTCATTAATATCAGCATTCAGCACCAAGTAAAATGTACATCAAGATTTACAGTGACATGTAATATTTCCAGTAACTAGATTTAATATCAGCACAATCTTTGTTACTTGAAGACAACCGAAATCAGTAACATGTCCTTATAATATTTCCAGTGAACAGAAGTTTTAGAACTATACGTTCGGAGGTGCAAGTTTTTTCTACCAAAAACCTTTTGGCCCTACTGCTCGAAAATGCTTTCAATGTTCTTCATAAAAAAATACATTTTCTTGTCTAATAACTGGTGTTCCATTTTCTGTAAATTTGAGACGGAGGGAGTAGTAAATTTCTTTCATGCTGTATGATTTTAATACAATTTCTGGAGCGTCGTAATACTTAGAAACGCGTCCAACGTACCAGCTAAAGGTAAAATTATCGAAGGAAAATACACTAATGTATTCTGGGATCAACAATTCCCTAAAGAACACATAATTTCTTCTCACAAGCGGTTTTTGTTTAATTTTGAATCTCACAATTCACAAATAAATCTTGCATCTCAAATGAAAAAATATTAATATTTTGTCTGTGAGACATGAATATCCAAGCCTATCTTCATCTTCTGAGAGAATAGAGGGAGTGGCGGTGCTTAACAAGACATCAGTAACCATATCTTATACTTCAAATTATAGACGAAAGAAGGAATAGCAGATTATTCTGCTATGTCAGAAAGGTTTAAGAATGGGCATCCCGTAGCAAACTATATGGATTGGAATCTCTGGCTTTCATTTTGGGCAATGGTGCTCAGCTGCAATTCACTTCAACAGCAAGTTTCTTTACTGTGCTCGGACACAATTGCATGTTAAAATTCCTGCTTGACATTTCTAATGCACACTCATTTTGGTTCAGGCAAACCTGCAAAGCAATAAATAGCAACCTCAGGTTATTACAGAAGAGAAAAAGGAGTTGGTCACATGCTAGTTCATAATAAGAGCTTAGAAATCGCGGAGTCAACTTAAGCTATTAAGTTAGTTTCTGGTACAGTTTATTGCTCAAGGCCTTTGCTCAACCTAGAAAAGTCATGATTCATGCAAAGGGGTTCGACAGATATTATGCTACCTTTTCGACCAGTGATGCAGAATTTGGATCATGGCAGTCTCCTTGCATGAAGGAGCCACATGTACCAGTAGGATTTCCAAAGCTGGCAAATTTGACAGCAGAAATGCGAGTATTTGTGGGGCATTTCAATCTCAGAGTTGCCCTGTTTTTATCGTTCTCTATTTTACTTCCTTGCAGATATTCAACATCAAAGGACGGGTGGTCCTCTGAAAGATGGCCACAAGTTCCAGAGACCTTTCGCAATGAGAATCTAACTTGAGACGGATCTCCACCTGTTTCCTCAAAGATCACCAAGATATTTCCGGATGGCTTGAACCAAGATCGTGGCACATGATACCTAATCAACAAGCAAAATATGAAATTTTACTTTAAAAACTTGGATGTATTTAAAACAAGAAAAAAACCAACTAGCATTAAGGATACAAATTGATGGATACTACTTTGAACACTACTGGTCTTCTATCAATAGCTGGAAACAAAAAAGTGCTCCTTTAAAAACTAAGAGCCCGTTTGGATTGTCTTATAAGTTGCTGAAAACAGCTTTCAGCTTTTTTGAGTGTTTGGCTGGCCAGCTTAAAGTCATTTTGTGCTTAAAATAAGCTCAAAAAAATAATTGGGCCCGTTTGGCTTAGCTTATCCAAAGCAGCTTATAAGCTGCTTTTTTTAAGCCCATCCAAACAGGCTCTAAATAGGAGTTCTAATTTTTTAGGAATTCATGCAAAAATCATTATGGACAGAGTCCAAGAAAAGTAAAGTGAGCATTCATACTACTGATACTGTTCAGCCATGCATCTGGTCTTACCATCTCTGTGTAGGTTCTCCACAGCCAGTGTCACATTTATCAGGCTTAAATTTGCCTCTGTAGTCACATTGAGTAACACATTTCTCATGTTTAGAACTTTTCCTCGGCCAATATCTGCCAATATCTTGTCCATTCAACCAAGCCATTCCTTTTCCCATATGAATCATATCAAGTGCAACAGGTTCATTACCGGGAGGCGCATCTACTACTGCCTGGAAAATCACAGAAAAGTACCAACAATGATAAGAAAGTTGGAAGGGGTAAAACAATCAGAAACAACTATGTGTAGGCTCATTGCCTGGAAAATCACAGAAAAGTACCAACAATGATAAGAAAGTTGGAAGGGGTAAAACAATCAGAAACAACTATGTATAGGCTCATTGTTTGGGCACCTTATTTCTTTCTTACCTTATACCATGTCAGGGGCTGTTGCTTTGGTGGCTCTGAAGTTGGAGCCCAGATTTTACTGTTCAAGTTATATGACTTATGTATCCTCAAATATTCTCCGTGCAATCCAATCTAGAAGTAAAGTAAATACTGTTTAAATCAGCAATCAAGCTTCCCAATATTTCAAACAAAATACTGTAGTGAATGAAGCCTTTTGGAACAACACTTATTGGTTTTTGGTTACTGAACTGTGCATGAGCAACACCAAGATTTATTAATTACGAAACACAATATGGAGGGCAATGAAACATCACATGGATCATAGACTTAGAAGTAGTTGAGATATATCAAGAGAAGATCTCTAGATAAGAATAAATATTGGTAAGACAGAAATAGAACTATCAATCAGATTATTATTTTTTATTTGAGTAACTTGATATCGAACCACTGCAGACCAAATTGAGCTTGTCCAAATTGATACACTATTTAATTGCATTACAGAAGAGATATATTCCATGACCTGCTTCCCATTTTACTTCAATATTTGTTAGGCGCCTCGTATTCAAATTATATGGCATAATACAAAATTCATATTGATGTTTCCCAAGTGATCTTTAATAGCAGATGAACGCTTGTTTTACAGCTCCAACACAGTAATTTACTGAAAGTAATTTCTCCCTTAATTTCGCAATAATCAGACAGGGTCAACTAAAGTCATGTAAAGGGACATCTGGATTTGTCTGTTTATTAAAACATACGAGAAAAAATTGATAAGTAGTAAATAGGAATGATTTTGTTATATTCCAAAATCTCTATATCCTTCACTAAACCTACAAATCTATAGCTGTGTGTAAAACTTAGCTACCATATCATTTTTCATTTTATAGTATAGTGAATTTGCCAGGACACTATTGAGTTGGTGGATTTGCAAGTTTTAGAATGAAAAAAATATGGAAATCGTCAAATACAGAAACAATTAAAGAATCATCACACAAGACTAACAATACATGAGTCTTGTACAAATTAGAAGAAATCACACGCTTAAGACCCCTCTGACCGAAAGTTCACAAAGTAGCACTGTGGAAACCTGTTAGCCATTTGAGTAGCAAGGAAACAAGGGGTTCCTCTTTACCGACAATGTAGGACAAATTATCCAGACTTATTACAAAACCAACAGAGTTCTGACTTTTAGCCTAGGTATATGTCAGGTCTCATCTCACTCATAAACCATACACTAAACTGTTGGCAGTGAAACCCAAGCATCATGAAAATAAATTTATACATATGGATAAGGCTACATTGTCCTACAGTCAAAAGCTTTCACATTCTCATCAGGCTACATTAACAATAGAATATTCTAAGGTCTGAAGGTTAGATTCGTACATGCCCATAATTGTTCGTTAGGAATGAGGTATTCTAGTTGTAGAAATATTTCTTTGCTTACATTTTTCTAGTGGTCCTTTTGTGAAGTGTTGCTGCCTTTAGGTTCATGCTGTTATTACACAAAAGGAAATACAGCTAAAGATAGCTAATGTGTACTCTCCTCCAAAGTCCAAACACATTCCAGGATCCCTCAGCTCAAACCTCTTCTCCTCCCAAAAAACAAAAGAGGTAATAGAGCAAGCGCCCATTTTGACAATGTCATATTCTCATTGCCTTGCCTTGATTAATAAATGGATTTTCCAAATATTAGAAGAGAGTGTCCAAATTTTCAACTCTGTGCAGACCATTAAAAGGAGGAACACATGCTTCCTAGATTGACAACGACACAAGCTGGAGAACAAACATAACTGAAGAGAAAAGACAATACCTTATAGGCCCAAGTACACGCAGACAAATCCACAGTCCCATTCTTGAAACCTTCAACTTTGACACTTGTTGGACCAGCTCCAATCCATTCATAGAACGATCCAGCAGTCTTCAAAGAGAAAAACCAAGTTACTAGGACCGTTAGACTAAGGAGAAAAGCCTTTGGAAAAAAATAAGAGTTATGCAACAGCTAGAATACTGTGTAAACTTTTGCAAAATTAAAATGCACAAGTTATCAACTTATCATATCTCTTTTTTGCAGAGAATTGCTGAACATCATTCATCATTGTAGATAAATAAATTATGTTTTCTTTCAGACTTTTATTTGAAAGAGTAAAGATGCTTCATTTTCACTCTCCACCAAAGAAAATGCTGGAATTGTCGATCTTTGCAAAATGACTCTTCATGTTACAAATCATCGGAATTAACAGATGATGCACAAAAGAAACATTAACAAATGGAAACATGATGAAAACACATCATTGGATATAACAAACACACCAATTCCAAATTAACCATCTTATTTTGTATTTTGGGTTGTTCAAAATTTTCCCCTTCCTGGTGGAAACTCCTCAGGGGTTGGCCTGGTGGTAATTGGCTTGAGCCTTGGGGTGCTCCCTTTCAAGGTCTCAAGTTCGAAACCCACTGGGTGCAAACAATTTCTGAGGGCCATCGGACTGGGGTAAAACCCTGAATTACCCGTGGTGCACTTGCGGGAAACTCCTTGCCGAGGGCCTGTGCACCCCCGGGATTAGTCGGGGCTCAAAGAGACCCGGACACCCGGTGCTTAATCAAAAAAAATTTTCCCCTTCCTAAAAAAGAAAAAATCATACTCAAAGCTCAATACTTTTTCAGTATTCTATCATAAAAAAGTGCAAAGGGATCCATTTATAATACTAAAAGTACTCTTCTTCAAAACCCAATTTTCACTACATTTTTTGACCCAGTTTCATTTGAATACAATAAAACTGCAACTCTTACCTTAATGATCGTGTCTAAACAAACCGGGATAAGGACTGAGGGAGTATCATAAGAACTAAATATGTGTATCCTTATCTTAAAATAACCAGAAACAAGTCCCTTATAATTCACTCTGGCGCTTATTTCTTCTTAGATAATAGTAACTACAGTAAACTTCATATACACATAACACTCTTTGTTACCACTAATTATTTATTGCCAAATGGTTAGTTCCTTTCTCTCCCATAATCTAGAAGTAAAGCAGTAAGCTCTGTGATTTGGTTTTTGCTTTAACCTGCAAATCTCTAGCATATGATTGGTGCATATATATTCTGCATAGATAATACTAGCTACAGTAAATTTCATAGGTGCACATCATATCATTTGTGAATTCCCTTTCGTGACAAATGGTTAGTTCATAACTCTCGCATAATCTGGAGCGGAGCAGTAGCTACTGCTCTGTGATTTGATGATTACTTCAGATGAAGGCAGTTGTAGCCACTTACTTGTAGGCCCACGGTCATGCTTAACAAGGCAATGTCATTCTTCCCTGCCTTGAGAGCAATAGGAGTTCCAAACTTGAAATGTGGCACTGTGCCATTTCCAGATGCACTGGCTATAGAGAAATATGCACAAGTAAACAAGTTATTTAAGGGTCACATGCACTTTATACAAAAATGAATATGTTTCTTGGCAAAAGAAATTTATATCGAAAGGAGTTTCCCTTTTGTTTTAGGGTGTAACTTCCCCAGCATGGAAGTAGGCATATAAAATACAGACCTTGAAGCTTTTGATTGATGAAGACATGCATAGCATGACCCTTTGATTCAACGAAAAGCATTGCAGTGCTTCTGTTTCTTAGGAACTCCTCATCCTCATTAACAAAAATACTGCCAATAATAAAAAAGTTATTGAGTGTATTGTTTATAGATGGGTTAAGGTAAACGATTTCAAAAGGCAATGTCACAATTTTTCAACTCTGGTCAGATAGAAAGTAAACTAGCTTTTTTCTCCCTCATGAAAGTTCGTTATCACCTTCAATCCCATTGGTTATAAGAAAACTGAATGCCCGCAATGCTTAGCCAAACTTGACAGACCAATAAGGCAAGTGACTTCTTAAACTATTTTGAGGATAAAAACTCTAAAATACGGGAAATAATTGGTTATCAATCAGCAAAAAGTTTACAAAGTACTTCAGCTCAACCTCACCTTCAACGCCAGCATCCCCAAACCAAAAAAAAAAAGAAAAAAGGATGACGATTAGCAGATCATTTTCTTTACTTCAAGAATTTATGAGATATAATAGATTGAGCAATTGCTAATGATTTCATGTTTCGGAAACAAAGAGAGGGAGAAAATGGCATCCATCCGCTCATGTAGCTGTAGTTCATCCATGTATTCAAGGTAAGTAATATTGATCAAATGCATGTGTTCAGGTAAAATGATGACAATGTTATCAACCTAGAGTGAGACCAACCTTCTCGTGTACCAGAGGTAGTCTGTAGTGTCTTTTGTGGTGTTAATGTGATCTACAAAGCTGTTTTTAGTGAAATCAGCAGCTCCCCATACTCCAGCTGTTTCCTTGAAGACTTCCCACTGAAGAGCTTTGATATCTCTCTTTGATGATCTTGCGGTGGGATGTAAATCTCGGGGTTCCATTTTAACTATAGAAGTTTGACATCCAACCTGCAAACAGAAGGAATTGCACAAGGCATAGATTGCATTATGAAGCAAGTAAATACATTCTGAAAAGTGATTTATCTTAAAACTAAAATATAATAATTTTAAACTTTTGTCTGAATTTACTAGGAATTATAATATCTTATTACAAAAGCCTCTATATTCATTTGTTTTATTTTGACCCAGCACAATTATTTAAATATTGAGGGTGTTCTCTTTCAACAATATAACCTTGATAGCGAAGGGCTCGTTTTCCAGAAGCAATTCATCCGCAGTTATTTCAGCAAGTTTTTCTTTTGCAGCAACTGCAGGACTTAGGACCACTATGAGAAATTATAATTATATGTGTCATTAACCTGCCAAGGCGTTCGACTACAGAAGCCATTCACCTGGTGAGGAGGTTGGTGGAGCAGTATAGGGATAAGAAGACTGACTTGCACATGGTGTTTGTCGACCTTGAGAAGGCTTACGACAAAGTCCCAAGAGAGGTGTTGTGGAGATGTCTGGAAGCTAGAGGTGTTCCTGTAGCATACATTAGAGCGATTAAGGACATGTATGATGGAGCCAAAACCGGGTGAGGACGGTTGGAGGTGACTCGGAACAGTTTCCAGTCACGATGGGCTTGCACCAGGGGTCCGCGCTTAGCCCGTTTCTGTTTGCTGTGGCAATGGACGCTCTGACAAGCCACATTCAAGGAGAGGTACCGTGGTGCATGTTGTTTGCAGATGACATTGTGCTTATTGACGAGTCGCGGAGCGGTGTTAACGCGAGACTGGAGGTTTGGCGACGGACTCTGGAGTCGAAGGGTTTCAAGTTGAGCAGGACTAAAACAGAGTACTTAGAGTGCAAATTCAGTAATGGGAGTCAAGTAGAGGACGAGGACGTGCAGCTGGATACTCAGGTCATCCCGAAGAAAGAAAGTTTCAAGTACCTGAGGTCGATCATCCAAGGGACTGGCGAGATTGACGACGATGTCACACATCGTATTGGAGCGGGATGGATGAAATGGATGCTCGCATCGGAGGTGTTGTGTGATAAGGTGTCGTCTATTCTAAAGGGAAAGTTCTACAAAGCGGTGGTTAGACCGGCTATGTCGTATGGGACGGAATACTGGCCAGTTAAGAAAGCGCATGTCCAGAAGATGAAGGTAGCTGAGTTGCGGATGCTGAGATGGATGTGCGGGCATACCAGGAGAGATAGGATTCGGAATGAAGTGATTCAGGATAAGGTGGGTGTGTCCCCTGTGGTGGATAAGATGCGGGAAGGGAAGTTGAGGTGGTTCGGCCACGTACAGCGAAGATGCGCTGATGCGCCAGTGAGGAGGTGTGAGAGGATGGCAGTGGTGGGCCTGAAGAGAGGGAGGGGTAGGCCAAATAAGGCTTGGGGAGAGGTGATTCGGCAGGACATGACGTTACTCCAGCTTACCGAGGACATGACCGGTGATAGGAGGGGGTGGAGGTCGAGTATCAGGGTAGAGGGCTAGTGGGGGGCCGTGAGGTTTCCTTTCTCGTATTAGGAGTATTTTTATCCTGCTTCTATGTGTTGGTCTTGTCTATCTTTGTTATTTTATCATGACTTCGTTGCTCTTGCTATTTCTCATTTTCACATGGTTTTGATTCTGTATCTGACTCTTTTCCTTTGTTTCCCTTGTTTTCCTTGTTTTCTTTTGAGCCGAGGGTCTTTCGGAAACAGCCTCCCTACCTTCCAAGGTGGGGGTAAGGTCTGCGTACACTTTACCCTCCCCAGACCTCACGTTGTGGGATCCAACTGGGTATGTTGTTGTTGTTGATGTGTCATTAACCTCTACTACAAGTTCATTTATCTATTCTTTATTTATGAAGGAAAGATAAATAGAGAATCTCAAGGTGACAATAGCTTGTTAAAGGTGTTGCCAATTGAAGCTTTATAACATTAACTACAATGTTCAAATAATGACTTACTTTCCAATATTTCAGAGACAAATAATTATAGTCACTATCTTTTTTAACTGATATTTGTTTAAAACAGACGCCATACCTTTGCTGTGTTGAATGCTACAGTTTTGCAGTCTGGCAAAATGCTAACAGACCATGCTGGCAGGTGGTATGATATATTCCGGAACTGTACCACCTTGTCATCTTTATCATCCATATTGGCGAGAAAGGCAGCACAAGCTCCTGAAGCATCTTCATAAACATCAGCCTGAAGAACGAGTGAATAAAGAACAGATTCAGATAGAGTGCTCAAAGTTAGTCTTATCATAGAAAAAACAATTAGAATGCGCTGCCACTAGTATCATGATCCTTAATCCAAAAAAAAAAAGCTTATGAAAGAGGATAAAGAAGAAAAGAACATACTCTAGACAATTAAGTCAGAGAAAAAGGCATTCCAAGTCAATCTGGGAATGAAATTACTAGTTTACGTTCAGATGGTTCCCGCCTATTCAAATCCACAACTATTGGGGAATCATCTTTTATTTTGGAATACTTTTGTAAGAAAGAGAGCATATATCATGTGTCTGAAGCATTTTGGAGCCAGAATTTTCAAGTGCCTCTTCTATCACTTAGATGCTGCCGAACATGGTGCAGCAGTAATCATCACAAATATCAGCCCCAAAATTTAGCGTGTGAAGCATGTGAGAAGACTTTATGAAGTAACAACACCACCAATTCTTGTAGCTAGTAAAAGACAATATGCGTTAACTTCAAATTCTACTTATAGAAAGACATATGCGGAACAGAAATGGAACCAAATGAAGGAGCAAATGAAAATAAAAATAGAAACCGATCTATACTCTGAAGCTCGCGGGGTACCACGAGAAATGGAAGAGAAATTACCTCTTGTAGAGGACCTAGTGAATGAAGAGTCGGATCATTGTTCAGCAGAGCATGCTCACACCTTTTTATGACTTTATGAAGTTCTTTAAGGTGGCCCCATTTAGGAAACCTTGCCAGACCTAGAAGTCATATTACACAAGATTGACATAAGTTTCAATTAGACACGCTAGTACTTGTGCTTACTTTTTTTTTTTTTTTTCTTTTTTCTTTTTTTTTTTGAAAACTTGTAAATTGTATTCCTCAGCATTAAGGATATGCTGGAGACCTCCAAAAAGTTATCCACAAGGAACAGTAAGAACTTGTGCTTACTAAGCAATTAATATATACAAATTGTTCTTTTAGCAACAGAGATAGATAGACCAACCGTATTCGTCAATTGGTGCATCATAGTCGTAACTTGTGGTAATGAAAGGGCCACCTGCTGTCCGGCCAAAGTTTGTCCCACCATGGTACTATGAAGAAGAATAAAAGTCAATGTGAAAAGGTAAGATAGGGAAAATTACTTAACAAAATGTTGGTAGCCACTTCTATTAGCTATATTAAACTAAAAGAAGAACTGATTTACTTAAAGCTAATGGAAGGTTACAAAAACATAATACAATACCATGTAATAATTCTGCACACTTCCTCCTTTTTGGAAAAAACGAGCAACAGAATAAGCAACATCTTCCACAGGCCTGTGAGGATCTCTGGCCCCAAATGTCTTGAACCTGACAAATTTATGTTCAGTTTGATATTCCAACTTCAGAGTTGACTACACTTCATCACCGCCTCTCAGATAGACCAGGAACTCATCAACAAAATGTTTTTCTTACAGGTATTATTGAAATACACATCTTTTGAATGGAAGAAATTAGATGGGATGGTAGTCTCAGCAATGAAAAGATAAGGAAACTTTTCATGGCACAATATCATCAAATGCAAATACACATTCTGTTAAAGAAAATTAAATAAATGCTTTAGTTAGCTTATAAATGCAAACAGAGAAAGTGAACTCATACCATCCCGGCCAGTTCTCTGTCCAAATTTTGGGCTTGTTTGGAGAGATTGGTTTAAATTGGTCACAGTAAAATGAATTGCATGTGTCAATCTGCAAAAGAAAAATAAGTATTGACGATCTGAGTTGAACCAGAATTTCCGAAACGACGTGTTAGCCTATCAAATTTATTTATGGCTAGAAGCTGCTTAAACAATAACGATTCAAGCTTACTCAAAAAGTAGGTGAATAAGTGTTTAACTGCGCGAAAAACTTAGAGCTATAAAGTTATCTTTTTTTTATATATTTACTTTTCCTGCTCCCAGCTCTCTCACAACCACTCTTTCTCTTTGGAGTATGTGGATGGCTAAAATCAGAAGCAAAGAAAATGTAACCTCACACTAGATTACGCGAGTGCACTGACAAAAGTAAGTTTGAACTTGACAAGCAAAAGTATTTCTCATGTCCTAATGAGGAAACATTCATCTATATACCCTAAATCTACAATAGCAGGATAAAAGCTTCTCTGGACTCTGTTATACAAATGCATATGGACATGAGCAAACTTAATTGGCAAAATCTGACAAGTTACCGGAGTGTAAAAAAGGCCCATCCCAGAGCATGGAAACAAGTTCTCACCACAGGATCAGGAGCATCATACTGCTGGCACATTATCCAAGGTACACCAGTATCTTGAGAAAGAGCCATTTTAGCAGACCATAAGGCATACCTTTTCCCTCCTTCTCCATATGCATTTTCATAGTAGCCATACTCGTTTTCTACCTGCAAGAAAAGATTCTGAGCAAGTCAAAATCTTCAACAACAAGAGGCAGTGACAAAAGGAAGGTCTAAAAGCGCAAAACTAGTTGCAAAAGAGTTGTCCTCCAGTTGCATACTTTTCCTGAGAGTTCCACAAGCAAGTTACAAGATAACTATAAATGCTTAATGAGGTAAGAGGATCTGCAGTTTGCATGTCTTTCTTATGTTTCCTAACAATTCTCTGGATGGAATATCAGGGAATGGAACTAAGTTGATTTGAAAGTTGGGTAAAATCCAGTCTTCAATGTTTTGGAAGCAAATCAAATTAGAAGATGAACCAACAAACTATTTTGATGATTCTCGGATAAGTAAAGCTACATATCGGACTCGCAGAATCGAACTTAAATTAGGATGTTCCGAGGTGCAAAACCAAAGCTTATTGAGAAGCGTTTTGGCCCAAGATAAACTTTCAGATTTCTAACTTGCCTGTGACAAGATGATTGGACCTCCTTGAGATGCAAAAAGCCTCTCTTTCTTCATTAAGTTCACAATATATGTCATGAACTTCTGCATGTGATGCTGAAATACCAAGCAAAAGGAATCTTTTTATAACAATAATGCAAAATTGGTTTAATAGATTTGCATCCAAGAGAGGGTTCTGTTGTAGGCTAACCTTGAATGGTTCGTTATCAGTCCGGAAGGTGGTACCAGGCACATAATGCAGCCACACAGGAAGTCCACTGCATGGTTAATGTTTTGTTAGGATTTCATTCGAGTTCTTTAACACTTCAAGGAGATGTAAAGAAAACTCTGCTGATACTGTTTCTCAAATTTCACAAAATTTTGGTATGCGGTGCAGGAAAGTCCACTATTTACTTTGCACTATGAAGCTCTTCATCAGGGGTGCTAGGTGCTAAACTAATTGGAATTCAAATGTGTGAAACTATAAAGGGAAACATACCCAAAGTTCCATTCTGCAGCAACAAATGGTCCTATCCGAAGCATCATATACATTCCAGCCTGCTGAACGATCTTGCAAAATTTGACAAGATCATACCTTCCTCCAAAGTAATACTAAATTGTTCTCGCAACATAAAAAACAAATATCAGTAAAGACCTTCAAATTTTGAGGATTCACTAAGAAAGCATCAATTTTTAATTGAACTTTTCTTACATTGTCAGGAGAAAGTTCATGACCATTCCAAAACACATATGTCTCAATAACATCAACACCTCCTTCCTTCGCCAATTGAACCAGACCAGGCCACATCTATTTAATTTGCACACCATTAGAACAACAAAAACATAGAAATTGAAAACCAGAAGAATAATCACTTTGCATTAATCAGGCGAGTAATTAATTAACTCAAATGCATAACAACAGAAACAGAACCTAAAAAACATATTAATACTATGCTAGTGAAGTACTCCCTCCGGTTCAAAATAAGTGTCCACTTAGCCTTTTCATTGTTCAGAATAAGTGTCCTACATTTAACTTTATTTTTTTTTTTCAGATTTGTGATGAGATCCCAATATGTCAAGTTAATAGTAGAGTAATAAATTAGTCAAACTACCTATTTTTCTTTAGTTAGTATTTACTTAAGGTTTGTGTTAAAGAGTAAGTGACACTTATTTTGAACCTGAGGGTGTAGCATTAACCAGGCGAGAAACTAACTATTATAAAGAGGGAACTAAATACTGACAGCTGGAACACTGCGAGGATAGTGAATGGAAGCAGAGATGAGCAGCTTCCTCTGGCCATTAATGATCAACGAGCGTCGATCGTAAGTAACACTACCATTAGTAGCCGCATCTACAGCTGTTAACGACGACGACGACGACGACATCATTACTGTTATCCATATTGTAACGAAAACTAACTGGAAATTAGACGAGAAGCAACTCATTATCTTCATTGCAGTTTAGCTATAGCTTATAAGCTGCTTAGATCAGTATTTAGAAGCCGGTGAGACTTGGCATTGGCCGACCGGAATGAAGAGCCGCAGAAAGAAAGCTTATATAAGAGTGTGGGCGCGCCTGTGTTTTAAAGCTGTGTATTTAGCTTTCCTAACTGTAACAGTGGGATATTTTTTCCTTTTAATAATAGGCTGACGGACAAAATCTCGCCTGCGTAATGTACAACATCTTAATGATTAACCGAAAAAAAAAAAATCCTTAATGATTGTTTAAAAACAACAGTAACCGTCATTTTGCCCGCTAACTTCTCCTAATGTCGTTTAAGGAAGCTCTTACAATACTCAACTTTGTTTAAAGGGTCAAAAATATCCCGGCTACTTTCATAAATTGGCTACTTTTATCCTCCGTTACAAGTTGGGACGAAATATACAACTCTCGTTATAAGTTGGGACCAAATCTATCGCTCCCGTTACAAGTTAGAGCCAAATATAGCCCTACCGTTAGCCAAGTTTCAAAAATACCTAACATTTCTAAAATGTGTTTAGCCAAGTTTCAAAAATACCTAACATTTCTAACATATTTTCACATAGGCAAGTCTAGTCATTGGAATTGGGTTACATGGATGCTACATGTTATTTAACTTATTATATGTGGTGCCTACGTGACAAACTTTTTAGAAACAATCTGAAAATTTGATTTTTTCTAAAAATAAATCTGGAATTTATTAAAAATCTGATTTTTTTAAATTTTTATAAAACCCGCATCTTTAAAAAAATGGAAAATTAGATTTTTTTTTATTGAAAAATCTGGAAAATGATTTTTTTAAGTCCTTTTTTTCAAGTTTTTTTAAAAATTCATCCAGATATTTTAAAAAATATATTTTTAGGATACTTTTAAAAAAAAAAAAAACTTTACAGTTTTCCGGGTTAAAAAATCCAATATTTGAGAATATATTTTTTTAAAACGGGTTTTATAAAATCAAAGTCGGAAACAGCCGTCCTACCTTGGTAGGAGTCAGGTCTGCGTACACTCTACCCTCCCCAGACCCCACGATGTGAGATTTCACTGGGTTGTTGTTGTTGTTGTTGTTGTTGGGTTTTATAAAATCAAAAAAGTTTCAGATTTTTAATAAAAGCCATTTTTTCAGATTTGTTTAAAAAAATCAGTTTTTCAGATTGTTTTTTAAAAAAATTGCTACGTAGGCATCACATAAAATAAGTATAATACCATGTGGCGTCCATGTCACTCAATTTCAATGACTAGGTTTGCTTATGTGGGAATATGTTGAAAATAAAGGCTATTTTGAAACTTTGCTAACGGTAAGTGTATATTTGGCCCCAATTTATAACGGGAGGATAGATTTGACCCTAACTTGTAACGAAGAGCAAAATAGCCAATTTATGATAGTAGAGGGGTATTTTTGGCCCTTTTCCCTTCTTAAAATGTACTTTCTCAGTTCCTTCCGCTTTTTCTTTTACTTACTACTATATATATCCACTTTTTTTAAGGATCGAATAAAATGCGGATCAGACATGTAAAAGGGAATGGAGCGAGTAACTACTAGTCTACTACTACTCCATTCCATTTCATAGGATGGGGTTTAATGTACCAGTATTGAATTATGTAGTAATTTTATGTAAATTCGAACATAAATTCATATTTACAAATTACTTGCAAAGTAAATTATATTAGTTAATAACTTAAACTATTTAAAAATATATATATATATATATAGTCAAAGAAAAGCTTCTTTGATACCCCAATTAATACTCCATTCTTTTCAATTTCAGTGTCTTAGTTTGATTAAACACAGAGTTTACAAAATAGAGACAGACTTTTGCATCTTGTTATTTCAAATTAAAGATGTGTATAATGTACTAAAATATTCTTTGAATCTTGTAATTACAAACTTATCTTTTAGAATGTTTAAATTGTCAATTTACTAAATATTTTTTTAGATCAAATTAAAAAAGAAAGTAAGACAATTAAATTAGGATGGAAGAAGTAATAGGTAAATAGCGTGCATATTTTATATAATATAAAATGATTCAACAAAGTACCAACTAGCTAGTATTGGGGCGAGTGTACTTTCCGTCGCACTTCATGGATATTACGCGTAAGATCGTTGTGTTGTTTGTATAGGCGTAGAACTACAAGTAAGATACAGTCATAATTCCAAGTTACCAAACTTTATTCTAGAAGTTCTTTCGAGAATTCTTTGAAAATAATAGTACGATTCAGCACGTACACTCTAAAAACTCTCTCTGCGTGTGTTTGGTATGAACGACAATATTTTGCGCAGAATATATTTTACTAAAAATTAAATATATTTTTCGTCTGCGGCACTTCTTATTTTATGAAAATCAATTGAACTAATGTTTGAAACTAAATTAAATTAGATCGATTTAATATTTTAAAATTAAAATTTAGATATTTAAAAACTATAAAAAAAAAAATTTATAATTTTTTCCATGTCAATATGCAAAATATGTATAGAATATCAGCCAAAGTATACATAATTTAAATCTCAAAAAAAAGAAAAGTGACAAATTGGGATGGAGGGAACAAGTTTCTTACTTATTTTTTGGTGTTTAGTAAGTAAACATATATTATTATTCCAAATATATTTGTATACTATAATGTAGACAAATACTATGAGGATGGAGGTTGGGGTAGGGTGGGGCTATGGGGGTGGGGTTAGTGGTGGATCTAGAATATTTTCCGAGGGGGTTCAAAAAATAAAAATATAGTGCCCGAGGCTTGAACTTGGACTTAAAGTGAATTTTGAACATCCTAAATCACTGAATTAATCCCTCCTCTTGTGTTTAGGGTGTTCAAAATCTATATATGTAGATAAAACATATAAAATACATTATATATACAGTGTAATTTTTTGTCGAGGATGTTCGAGTGAACACCCTCAATGGGTTGTAGATCCGCCTGGATGGGGTGGTGGTGAGATGTGTTGGGGGATGGGAAAGAGATAATCAACGTGTAATGCATGTCAGCAAACCAAACTTGATTTCCTTACTTTCACCAAAAAAAGTCATATTTTTTATTGTACAGAAACTTATTTTCTTGAAAAAAGCAATCAAACATGAATAAATATCCATACCAAACACATTCTCTATCTCTCTATTTTATCTTTGAAAAAAGATCTTTTTTTCGGCTGGAGAGACGATAAATCCTAGTATTGAGGATAAAAGGTAGGTACATCTACATTCAGGGGCGGACAAACCTTATGCCCAGGGGTGTCACCCAACAACCCTTTGTCGAAAACTTTTTGTAAATATATGAATATATGCAATCTAAAAACTGGAACATATAGGACAAATAATATAAGTGACACTGCTTTATCAAATGAGCTTCCACTACAAAAAAATGGGTAATTTGCGGAGATTAACAGTAAAATTCGCAGAGGTTTTAGCCTCTTCTACCAACTAGTGGAGGCTAAAACCTGAGCGAATTGCAACTTTCCACCTCCATAAAGTAACCATTTTTTTGTAGTGTTCGTTGGCTCGCTGGTTTGGCGCCTTGCTATTGCACTAAATCCATAGGCGGACCCACATGGTACGTGCACTCCCACCCTTCGAAAAACAATTATATATATATACCTTGAGAAATTAGTATATATTTAATTTTGTACTCTAACAAACGAAAGTGTCTTTGGAACATGTTGGTTGCAACTGCTGTTTCCCTTACATGTCACCCGAATCGAACCCGAATGTCCCTTTTAATTATTTTTTAGCTTGTTTTTAGGAAACAATAAGCGTTAAATGAGCTAGCAAATTAATATATATTTTATTGTGCACTCTAACAAAAGAAAATATCTTTGGGGCACGTTGGTTATAACTACTGCTTCCCTTACATGTCATTCGGATCGAACCCGAATGTCACTTTTAATTATTTTTTTGTGCCTACTTTTAGGAAAACAATAAGCGTAAAATGAGCTCGCCTAGATTCGAAACTGCACTGTCACCACATGTTGCACAGGCTTAGCCACTGAGCTATCTCTTTCATTTGCTTCACTGTGTTAAATTTTATTTATTACACATATTTGAGTTATCCGATCCAATACGGTGTTATCCCTCAGTCGTCATTAAATTTTTTATTGACGTTTATGTTAAGATAATGGTGCCCCGACCGTCTTAAAATCCTTGGTCCGTCTCTGACTAAACCTGCCGAGTTCGAGCCTGAACAAGCACATTACGCCTTCACTTTTTCGTAAGTGGCCCTTTGTCTGTACTAAAAAAGTTAATGTTGTTAGCGAGATTCGAACTTCCAATTCTTTATTAAGTTAGTACAAAGTAAATCAGACTGATCAGATGTGTTGAATCTAATCTTCAGAATAGTATTTTTATTAACATAGTGTTGTTATGTCAATTATTCACTTGTTTTTTTTTTAAATTATGATACTACTTACAAAAAATACTGTGTACGCCACTGCCAACATTCTAAGAAAGAATTAACCAAAATTGGTAAAGGGAGAATAACAAAAGAACGTGGCTGATTAAATGAAATAACGTGTTGATGTCAGCATGCTGCTCAGTTGGCGGGAAAGGAGCAGTGGCCTCTGAATGAAAGATTAACTGCCAAAGCCCGAATACAGATCCAAACACATAACAGGCCAGCAATTGTCCAAATTCTCATCACATTTCTGTGTCCAATTTTTACTAGTTTCAATGTCCAATTTAGACTTAATAATACCACTTGATACTGGAACAACTATTTAAGATAGCGTTGGTAAGTGTGGGGGAAAAGGAGGCGGCCCACCAGAGATTGTTTTAGTATACAGCTAAGCTTGATCTGGTTTACTACAAAACCCCATGGGCAGTGAATGGGTTCTATGCACTACGTGACACTTCAACTCCCTGTCTTTATCCATGGATTTACTACTTTCAACCAGCTAGCCACCTGTTATTTAGATCGGTCCATCATATCTTGTTTTCATCGGATTTTTAAAGAAATTGCCTTTGTCAAAACCTATACGATAGTACATTTTGATCTACCAGCTAGCAACATAAACATAAACAATATGTGAAGAGTTCCACATAGTTGATACAAGGATATTGAATTAGGCTCAACTTGACATGATATTAAAACAAGACACATCTCAATTCTTATTTTTTGATGTTGAATCCTCATATTAAATTGTCAATGCTTTAAATATTCAGTCTTAGTCATGAAGGTGTGTGAAGAGTTCCACATCAGTGATAAAAAGAGGTGATGATCTTTTGAAATAGCTTAGACAATCTTTGACACAGTGTACATAGTTTTTTCTAAAGAACAAAGCAGCACCCTGCCACTCTATTATTTCACTTGTTTGACACTATTTCGTTATTAATTCATTCAAAAAAAGAAAAAGAAAAATTATACTTCAAAAGTTTTATCCACATAAATATCACTTTCTCCGTCTCAAAATAAGTGTTTTTTTATAAAAAAAAATTATCTTAAAATAATTATCGCTTTAGAAATTCAAGACCAAAATAATAACGGCTTCCAACTACACCTTATTAGAAGAGAATCACTTCTTAATAGAGCTTAATTCTCAAAAGATTTAATAAATGGGGATAATTTAGTAAATTACGTTTCATATTTTTTTTAATGAGCTAAAGCGATACTTTTCTGGATGAGGGAGTATAACATGGTTAGGGGTAGTTTGGTGTGAAGGATAAGCAAAAATAGTCCCGAGATAAAATTTTAGCGTCTTCTTATCTTTGTTTGGTTGGAATAAAAATCCGGAATAACTAATTTCGGGATTAGTTATCTCGGGATTGTAGCCTTATTTTATCCCACCTTGAGGGTGGAATAACTAATCCTGAGATAACTTATGTCGGGATTAGTTATCCCAAGATAAGTTGATTTCCAACCAAACGAGCCCTTATAGTACTCCCTCTGTCCCAAAAAAATTATCCTCTTTTTCTTTTTAGTTTGTCCCAAAAAGTTTGTCACCTTTCTATATTTGGAAACAATTTAACTTTGTGAGATAATTTACAACCACACAAATATCTAAAGCTTGTTTTGAACAACATATTTTAAAAGTCTTATTTTATTTTTTAAATTTTATGTCAAATTAAAAGAGAATAATTTTTTTTAGAACGTGAGGGAGTACTATTTAAAAGCGAACTTGAAACAGCGAATAGTAGCTTTAGGAGAAAGACACTAGAATTTGGGTTTGTCGGACAAGTTGTCCTATGTCATTCAATTAGGATGCTACAATTCACTAGACAAGTAACTGCGCAAGCGTCGAGACTATTTCGGTAAATCCTGGACTTTCATTATTTTATCCTTTTTTATTCCCTTTAGGATGCCAGAACATTTATTATTACAATTTTTTTATTCTTTAGGAAATTAAGATCATGAATGTTTAGTCGGTCGATTCTGCTCAGTATTGACAGCTCTGTTTCAGATAGGGAAGAGAACATTTATGCTTGCCTCCAAAAAGATCACACTTCAAACCAAATAGTTCGAAAGATTACACTTATCCCTAATCCAAAGGCGATGCAACCTATGCACTGGACTTAGAGCCCGATTGGATTGACTTATAAGTTGCTTATAAGTTATTTTCAGTTTTTTTTGAGTGTTTAACTGACTAGTTTAAAGTCATTTTGTGCTTAAAATAAGCTCAAAAAAATAATTGAACCCGTTTGACTTAGCTTATCTAAAGCAGCTTATAAGTTGTTTTAAGCTTATAAGCTGCTTAAAATAAGCCCATCCAAACAGGCTCTTAGACATGGAACAAAGATTGTATATGTGAAAACTTTCTAAACTTCAATAAATAAAATAACTCTTGACCCATATTTTTAAAACTACAATGATTTAGTGCTAAGCATTTTAGATATTGAACTCATTAAGTTTAAATTCTGAATCCACCACTGCTAACTGTCTACCAGGTTTATTCAACCTGTATGAAATACTCAACCAAGACGTTGCTGATAAAGAAATTAAGGACAACGCTTCAACGGAACATAATCACAAAATACTCAACCAAGGTGTTGATTATAATAGAGAAACTAAGGACATCGACGGCAGACTCGATGGAAATGTAATCCAAGAAACGTGTTTTACCAATTACATGGTAAATACAATGGCTGAATTCAAAACAATAGGGAGGAGGTATACTTGGACAAATAACTACATTCACAGCAAAATTGGTTGGGCTATTATAAATATACTAATAGCGAGTCCCCAAGATGGCTCATATAGATGTCATTGCCATGACCCTTATTTTTAGACCATTTTCCACTAGCTATTGAGATTGGGGGACGTCCAAGAAAAGGGTGCAGGAACATTTACATTTTCTAACCATCTAGCTCAATATCCAGAGTTCCTGAATGGAACAGATGTTTTGCTTTTTAGCTCCAGAATTCGGTGCTTGTGAGAAGTAACAGTACAACAATAGAAATGTCTGTTCATGTTTCATGTAGATTTGGATTTCTTTATAAGAGTACAATTATACGTTGTTTTTTTTTTTTTTTCATCATACAGATTATAGGTTTTATAACAAATATTGTATTTTTACAAGAGCATTGTCAACGCGGAAAGACGGAATAGAAAAGTCATTCAATTTCTATCTGTTGAGGGGTGTCCTCTGCTTGATCATCACTGGCCTCAATTTCTTCAGCTGTAATTCCTGAGGCCTCGACTGTTTTAGCAACCCATTCCTTCAGAGGATCTTCATTCAAATCAAGTCTTAGAAGGCCAGCAAATATCCCTCCCGCGAAGGCAACAGGTTCCTGCATATTTTGGGGAAACTTTTCACACGATCAGAAACGAAGTGTCTTCACATTTCTTATTGAAGGCGGAGAGATGAATGGAATGGGATTTTCCAAGCAATTAGAGACCTGACCATCATCCGTGACGTATAAACAGACATGAATTTCAAGCATCAAATCTTAATGCTGAATCTTCTTTTTCTTATTTGTCTATGTTCATCCTTTTGGTAACATCATATTGTCCAGCTTTTCCACTACTTACTGACAACTTTCAGTGAAGAGGTTATAGATGAGATTTGTGCAACTAACTATGATACTGGAAAACGACTAAATGACAGTAAATTCAAAACTTGGTAACAAGCTGTTTAGTAACACAGAAAACGCTTCCCTCTATTTTGCTCTTACACTTTCTATTATGTTACAGTTTATCCTTCTCTCTTTGATTATTGTACTTGGTTAATTCACACTAAATTCTCTTCTTTCCTCCCTGGATGACAAACAAACTACCGACTATCAGCAAGATCACACAACTGACTTTTTTTATTTAATTTGAAACTGTTGGATAATATGTAAAATGCCATTCATATTGTCTGCTGTGATATCATAGGGTGCAAAATCTACTTATATGAATCAGGGCACATGTCATCAGGCATCAGCTCTCAAAATAGTATGATTCTGAGCCTTCTAGATATGAGAAAAACGCAAAAGCTTAACAGTGACTCCATTGGCATGAACTTTACTATAGTGATATCAGACGATTTAGTTAAAAAGCAGTGTGGAACTGTTCAGTGGGGATAACTCTAAACAAAGTCGCTGTGGAAGTGGCTTCTAGGATTTTTTAGTAAATCTATGATGAAAATCAGCACTATGCAATTATCTCCAACTTCTCAGCAGATGCACCTGTCGGATTTTGAAGGGATTGCTAAGAAGAGAACTACAAGGGATGGGAACAATATCAACTCAATAAGCACTGCATCATCTCACATTACAAAAAGGCTTTAGTAGCAGAATACTTGAGCGGAACTACGACATGTCCATCAGGATTGTGGTTCTACAGTTTCTAACATTCCCAGCAGGGCTGGAGAGTTCAACAGTTTCTTTCATGGTTTTCGTGTATGCACTCCGTGTTGTGTTCTTAACCAGAAGTTCCTCTTCTTTTCTCTCTCTCTCTCTCTCTTTTTTTTTTTTTTTGATAAGGTAAAAGTATTATTAAAAGAAAGGTTCGAAGAAGGTACACCGTTTTCGTGTATGCACTCCGTGTTGTGTTCTTAACCAGAAGTTCCTCTTCTTTTTTCTCTCTCTCTCTCTCTCTCTCTTTTTTTTTTTTTTTTTTGATAAGGTAAAAGTATTATTAAAAGAAAGGTTCGAAGAAGGTACACCGACTTACATCAGAAGCAGACAGACCCTACAAAAGTAACGGATTACAAATTTCCAAGAGAATCCAAAAAGTCCATATTACCAGAAGTTCCTTTATATCAGGACTATGGAAACAAATTGGCAATAATACATGCTACACTTCCATGTTCCATCCTTAAAAGCAAATGAGATACTCTTCCACCTTTTCCAAGGGAATCTCCAGCATAAACTAAATAGCTCATAACTACCAGTAAATGGGATCACGGATTCAATCTGTGTAATCAGCTTCTTGCAGAAATCAATGTAAGATTGCATACAATAGACCTAATGTGGTCGAGCCCATAGCGGGAGCTCAATGCACCAGTTTCCCTTTTAACTAAATGAAGTAGGTTAAATTTACATCATGAAGTTAACTCAGCCTCAACTGCACGAGGCTCAATTGCAAAATCTATAGCTTTTTTAAAGAGAAAATGGGACATTCATCCTCTTCTATGTGTCAAAGAGGTTGTATAATAAATAGGAATTCTTAAGCACTCCATTGACACCAACTCTAATCTACATCGAGTGTATCACCTACTCACCTTCATTCTCTAGGTCTGGCAGCCGATTAACAACGATAAGGCTAGTAGTAACAGTCATTCTAGTGCAGTCACTGGGCAAAGGACTTCAATCCAGTCACCATGCACACCACCCCTTCGGTTTCTTTTTAACACCAAGGAGCTAAGCAATACACTAGTTTAACAGCATATACCTCATCTTGGTAGCAACCACATACTACAACATGTCAAAGACTGCTAGAACTATGTAATAAAAGTAAAGCAACCATGGTATTGTGGAGTTCCGAGTAAAAATGAACTTAAGTTGAACAGCTCACTAAACATTTTGATACCCCGGAGGAGGCTTGAATGGTTCATTCTGCTATGTGCATTAAGAATTATACAAAGCTAAGCAGCAAAGATGAGCTCACATATTTTGATTACAGAAGATAACAGTAGGAACACAGTCCCCCACCCCCACAATAAAAAAGCCCATCAAAGAATTGTATAAAGAGCTAAACACAAGTAATGCCCACCACTCACCAGGAAATATTAATTCTCAGGTAACTAGCTTGAAGTATAATTTTCTAAGAAGCAGATAAGGTGGCATCTTGTATGAAATGATTTAACTGAAAATTTCTCTACATAATTGCAAAAATCAGGTAAAATTGTTTTCCTTCTCCCTAACAAAAATAAAGAAAACAGGGAAAGGAACCAGACCAAACTTAATAGATTAAAGGAAATTACCTTGAGAGCTTCTTTGAGAATGGGTTCCTGGATGGGATTGAAGAAACACGCATTCACCGGAGACCCATTTGGCTTAGCAGATGCTGAGAACAGTGAAGGTAACCGTTCCCCTTTCCATCTCCTCTGTATCAAATTCTTCACACAGAAACAAGGCAAAATAAATTTCAGAATTAACAAGAGCTACAGTAACAGTGACAATTGAACTGTACTGACTGTGGTACAAGAAGGTGATGCAGCAGCACAATTCAAAACCATAGACATCTTCAACCTTGGGGTTCAGTACTACTGTATGTCGCAACCGGGAACCTTCGACAAGCAAGTGTAACAGACGAAACGGGCATCCGGATTCAACCCCACAGGATAAGGCCCAACGTACCAGCTCAAAGCCAAACAGATTTCGGGCCTATGATGACACCACGGGCCGGCCCAATAAGGCAAGGGTCATTTGCACTTTTGTCCCTTCAAAATCAAGTACACGCATAACTTATGCATCATAATATCCATAAGTTATACCAGAGCCCTAAAGAATTTATGCCCCTATAGATATAAGTAAGGGTAGGCATGGTACGGTATATACCGATTACCATACCAAAAACGAAATTTTTTATACCAGGATTTTGGTATTGTGGTATTTGGTATGCATTTTTAAGATGTTTGGTATTCGGTATTTATAAAGAGTATACCGAAATACTGAATATCATACTGAAGTATATAGTTACATATACAATTCATATATATTAGTATAATAATACTAACAAGTATATAATCTAGCATTATAGTATAAATTAATTGTTTAGACATTGGAATTTTGACTAATCTATCTTGATTGAAATGGCCTTTTTTGTAATTGATTTACGGAGGGAATTGCTTGTGTGCAAGGTGTTAGTACGATATAAATGAGACGTTTGTTGAATAGCCGCAGTAATAATTTTTATTATATGAGTCTATGGAAGTCGATGTCAAACAAACTATGGATACCGAATTATCATACCACAAATACCGAAACCGAACCTAAAAATACCGACCTTACCGAATTAATTTGATATGATAATGGTATAGTATTTTTAAAAATCGAAATTACCGTACCGAAGTTTCTAATACCGTACCATGCCCAGTTAGGCATAAATTCAATTTTGAATGACAAAAATTAAAAGACCAATCCATTTGAAGGGCAAAACTAAAGACCAGTCCATTTGAAGGACAAACCTTGCAATTACTTGGTTCATCAGTTGGACTTGCAAATTCATCATTTGCACTTTTGTTCCTATTTTTTGCTGGTCTTTACTTTTTGACCCTCAAGATGCATAATTTTTTCACAGCGCATTAGTTTATATATAATATCTCATAAGTTATTTCCCCACATCTTTAATGAATTTATACCCTGCAAGTAAAGGTGGCAACCGGTTCGGGCTAACCGGTTTTAACCGGTAACCGAACCGGTTAACCGTGTAAATGTTTACCGGTCCGGTTCCAATATTTTGAAAACCGGAACCGGTTAAACCGGTAAAACCGGAACCGGACCGGTTAAACCGGTGAAAATTTAAAAAAAAAAAAAGGATATATAGTATATAGTACATATATATAAGTATATATAGTATATATAAGTATATATAGTATATATAGTATATATAAAATATATGTGTATATATTAAGTTATACCTATATATAAGTATATATAGTATATAGTACATATATATTATATATATATTAAGTTATACATATATTTAGTGTATATGTTAAGTTATACATATATATAGTATATATATTAAGTTATATAGTATACTTAAACATATATAAGTATATATAGTATATATAGAAAAAATAGTATATATAGTATATAAGTATATATAGTATATAAGTAAGTATATATAGTATATAGTACATATATATAAGTATATATAGTATATGTAGTATATATATTAAGTTATACACATATATAAGTATATATAGTATATAAATATATATAGTATATATATTAAGTATATATAGTATATATGTATACATATATTTAGTATATATATTAAGTTATACATATATATAAGTATATGTAAGTTATACATATATATGTATACGAAAAGCACTATTCTGTATTGCTAACTTGCTGTTAGGCTGTTAGTCAGTAAATATTTAAACTTTAATTATAAAGTTGTATAACATATGTAAATATACCTACAATATACTAATAAATACTATAATATATATATATATATATATATAATACAAAAAATAAAAAAAACAAAAAGATTTTAACCACTCCAAACCGGACCGGTTCCGATTTGGAGTTTCAAACCGGTTAAACCGGAACCGGCCGGTTCCTTAACCGGTTACCGGTCCGATTCCGGTTGGAACCGGTTAACAGCTTTACCTGCAAGGCATAAGTTCAATTTTAAAGCATAAAAATTAAACACCAACCAATTTGAACGACAAAACTTAAAGACAAGCCCATTGAAGGCCGAATTGTGCAATTTCTTCTATTGGATTTCGGCCTATGATGCAGGATGGACGGGCCCAATAGGGGCCATTCAGTTGGAGCCCAATAGGGGCCATTCAGTTGGACTTGCACCATCAATCGGGCAATTTGCAGGATTGTCCTTCGCTGGGGATGGTTTTTAATTTTCGTCCCTCAAAATGGTGATCTTTAACTTTTGGCCTTCTGCCTTAAGGCAGAATTTGAGCCTTAAAGTCAGAATTTGCAAATTTTTGCCTTACGACAGAATTTTGCCTTGCGATTTTTTTTTAATTAAACTGGGGTTCGAACCCACAATCTCGGAGTATTAGGCGAAGGCCAAAACTTAAAGACCACCAATTTAAGGACAAAAATTAAAGATCACCCCAAATGAAGGACAATCCGCGCAAAAAAAGTCCAATATAGTTGGTTGTACATGGGCCGAAGTACCTATATAGCCAATTTTGAGATCTTCATTTAAGTCATGATCTAAATTTATAATTTCTTTTGTAAGTTTAGCCATTTCATATTAAAATACAACAAAATAGTGTTGAAAGTTATATATTTTGTCTGAAATTTGAATTACTAATTATGCAAGTAAACTTTCCATATACGTGTTAGAAGTTTGATTCGCTAATGTCTGAAGCTTCAGATATATATGTTCAAAACTGAAAATAATATTTTTTAATTTGAACTACCAATATTCTTTGGAAAATTATTTATCTGTTCTGTTGGTAATTGTACTGCTATGATAATTTTCTTTTCCTATATATGTTCTTCACATTTTTTTTAATTTCTCCTTGATTGTTTGTGTCACGCCCCGAATCATGGGCTGGGCGAAACACGGTACTCGGTGCCTTACTGCATGTGACCGAGCGAACCACATGGCTTGCTGAATCATCATGAGACATAACATGCGCGGAATATAACGTGAATGCATGATGAGCCCTTATAAGACGTAATAATGTCATAATACTTAATACTAGTTTAAACATCAGTGCGAAAATAACATGAATGAGCCAAAATGGCTATATGACTCCGAATGTCTGACACAACATAATTGACTTGTCTAGTCTGTGAAACCTCTATCATGAGTCTGACTAGAAAACATACTTACTGGGACAAGACCCCCAACATACCTTAGATGCATAACTAATCATAAAGCAAAAAGTTGACTAAACCCCGAATGAGATAGGGCTCACCAATAAGCTGATACGAATGCTGTCCTACTGAGCAGATGTGCCGTCCTGTAAATCAGTACCTGCATCGTGAAATGTAGGCCCCCGGGCAATAGAAAGGGAACGTCAGCACATTGAATGTACTGGTATGTAAAGCAACTGAATGAAATAACATGGGACATGAGATAGCATGATAAGAACTAAAACTATACATGAGCATGAGCATGAGCATGGATATATATATATATATATATATATATATATAAAACATGGTAAGTAGGGAGAGCATTTTATAAACCGACAATAAGATATCACCACGTGGGTACGTGGAGTCTGGGACCTCACCGGACTAGCAGAGCCCCCATACCTTGCCAGGGTATAAGGTGGTAACGTGCCTGATAGATCCATTCAGTGTAAAATTAAGGAATCGTCCTATTTGGACGGAGCGATCCTTGTCCTACGGTGGCTACATAGTTTCAGGCTATCTGAGCCTTCTCGGCAATTCGTGCAACTCCCAAAAACATGAACATGATATAATTGGCTAAGAAGCCCATGATTTTCGTGAATTAACTTGTACTTGACTTGTAATCATGATTTCACGAAATAACTTGTAAACATGATTTCATGAAATAGCTTGTATTTAGCATGTATGTATCTTGTATCATGGCATGAAAGTAATTATATAATGTAGTTGCATGAAAACTTGTAGGCATGTAGGATATTCATGAAATAATCATTTTAAGCTAAAAACATGCATGCAAGAACCCATGGAATACAAGATATGGATTTTCATGGATTACGGACTGATTCTCAATAATCATATGGAGTTATTAAGAATACAATGATAGAATAATAGCAATTCATACATAATATAATCATGAACATGGACCTAGGGTTGTCATGAGCATGATATAAAAACCTTAGTTTTCGTAAGGATTCATACTTTATGGATTAAGAGGCGTAGGGAAGAACAATGATGTTCCCACACGTAGATAGCAACCCTACATACCTGGTAATGCTCCAACACTTGAATTAAAGACTTGAACTTTGAAGAAGATTTCCAAAATTTTGAATCTTGAACCTTGAGATAGGTTTTCTTGAAAACCCTAGGTTAGGAATAATGATTTCTTGTTTAGATTACAAGGATATATATTAGAATTGACTTGGAATGATTAGAATAGGCTTACCTTGGTGTTCTCGATGATGGGAGAGGGTAGGAGGTCATTCTAGGGCTTGAAGGAATGAAAAATAATGATTTGAATTGATATGGACGAATATATACTGTTCTGGAAAATTAAATTTTACGCCCAGTAAAATACTGGCCGTATTTTGAAATACGGTCCGTATTATGTGTGGACTGCACTGCGGCTCTTCAGTAAAATGGCCATAACTCTTTGCACAGATGTCCGTTTGACTCTCATAATATATCATTGGAAAGGTATTTCAAAGGTCTACAACTTTCATCAAGAACTTTTTCCCAAATTCCAAATACGTATTGAAATAAGGGCCGTATTTCAAAATACGATCTGTATTTAACAATGTAACCTCCAAATGCCAAATTTCAGAATGCTCAGAAATCTTTGGTACCAGTTTACACTTGAAATACGGGCTGTATAATGAAATACAGTCACTGTTCATGGGCTTAAACCCCCATCTTACAACTGAAGAGGAAATTTTAAATTCCCACATTCTTTATCTGGTTTTCTAAGTCTAGGATCATGGTCAAAGCTTAGATTTAAAATACGGGGTGTTACAGTTTGATTTCCTCCCAAAACTTCAACATGCTTTTAAGTGAAAATGCATATTCAAACATAATTTTCAGCTTTCAAATACTTTTTCTTAACTTCAAATACTATTTTTTCCCCCAAATATCACTGAATCCATGGCAAAATACATATTATAAACGAGGTATGATTTTTGGAGTCCGGAACCAAAATGCCCCCAAAAAACCACTTTGAACCAAAATACCCCACAAAAAAAAAATGTTACAAAACTATCTTTAGCGCAGTAATTTACTGCGCTAAAGCAGTTCACGGAGACGGAGCCGTTAACTGCTTTAGCGCAATATTTTACTGCGTTATAGAAGCAGTTAAAAAAAATAATAATTCTATAACGCAGTATTTTACTGCGTTATAGAAACAGTATAAAAAAAAATTGGCCAACTTTATTTTTTGCAACACTTAGTTTTTTGCCATACTTTGACCAACGATTAGTCGTGTGTCAAGACTCTGAAATGTCAATATTTTATATAGAACCTGATATTTTTTTTCTGCGTACAATAATGTAGGCTCAATACATTAAGGATACGTAAACGTTTGGATCGTCATTTTAGGGGTTGAAAAGGTTTTTTATTTTTAGGGTTTAGATTTATTGAAAATAAAGCCATTGCCAAAAGGTTTTTAACTGCTTTATACTGCGCTAAATAATTTTTTTTTGTATAGCGCAGTAAAATAGCGAGCACTAAAAAAAAATTTGGCAATTTTTTTTTTTTTGCAACACTTAGTGTGTTTTTTCATACTTTGACTAACGATTAGTCGTGTGTCAAGACTCCGAAACGTCAATATTTTATATAGAACCTGATATTTTCTTCTGCGTACAATAATGTAGGCTCAATACATCAAGGATACGTATACGTTCGGATCGTCATTTTAGGGGTTGAAAGAAAACTTACTTCGGACACCTTTTCAACCCCTAAAATGACGATCCGAACGTTTACGTATCCTTGATGTATCGAGCCTACATTATTGTACGCAGAAAAAAAATCAGGTTCTATATAAAATATTGACATTTTGAAGTCTTGACACACGACTAATCGTCGGTCAAAGTATGGAAAAAAAATTAAGTGTTGCAAAAAATAAAGTTGGCCAATTTTTTTTTTTATGGTACTGTTTCTATAACGCAGTAAAATATTGCGTTATAGATTTTTTTTTTAACTGCTTCTATAACGCAGTAAAATACTGCGCTAAAGCAGTTAACGACTCCGTCTCCGTGAACTGCTTTTGCGCAGTAAATTACTGCGCTAAAGGTAATTTTGTAACATTTTTTTTTGTTGGGATATTTTGGTTCAAAGTAATTTTTTTGGGGGCATCTGATTTTTGAACCGTTTAAAAGTCACATAATTTTCAACAACAAAATAAGTTTGAGTAGTTTAAACCACTGACAAAATTAGAACTGCAGAGAAGTGCCAGAAATCTAGGGTGGTTGTGCTGCTTTTCTGTCCCTAGGTTGACTATTACAGTGGCTCCTGTAATTTCATATGCTATTACTAGTAGTTGTAATATTTATCGAAAGTCATCGCCTCACCTTGCCAAAAAGATTCAAGAAATGACATTTTTTTATTTGCATATGTCGGGATTGTTCCTAACAAAGCAAAAACAATTTCTCCTCAAACATTAATGACAAAGCCAGCGATCTAAAGGTGGGGTTGAAGCATTCATCATATTATTATCATCCTATATGTATTTACTACTATATATATTATGGGGCTCGACAGAACTTGACTAGTCCAAACCTCGAGCCTTTAAAAACAACCAAAGGTTACATAACTTGAAGGAGAAGAGAATAAAATTGGGAATGTAACAAAAGAAAGTCAAAAGTATGGATCTTAGCTCTTAAGACTGGATGAATAATTAAAATTAAAGAAATCAGATTAGAAAACTCAAACTGGATCATATACTAATATCTAACTTTTCTACAACTAAAGTTTTTTTATCCTAGTCTTTTGCTCCGACACAACATGAAAATTTTCATTTTTATCGACTCATCTTAAAAGAATATCTCTATACAATTGTATCCATAGGTGTAATACAACAATCAATGAAGTAAGCGAAAATCATGAAAGATCATATTTAAAATTTTAGAAGAGACAAAAATATTAGGTGATTTCATCTATACTCTTTAAGTTTTGGTGGCCAGAGTTATCTATGCGTGTGAGAGATAACATATATCCAATAAAATAGTTAGGGAAACTAATTCAAATATTATCACCATAAAAAAAGAAAATCCATATAATTAGATTATTTAAAAGCTTGAGTGCGTGCTTGCACTATAGTGGGGATGGAATAGAAAGATGAATAACTTATTGAAATCGATCAAATTATGCTAATGATGTAAATTTTTGAGCTCGAAACTTTTCTAACCCAAAAAATAACGTTTGGAACCAAACTAATCCTTAAAAAAAAGAATCAAACTAGGCTTCACGCACAGAATCTGAGCGTGAAAGGGCTAAAGTGTACATTTACACTTTGGTCCTCTGTGCGTGAAATCCTGTTTTTCCCGACTCCAACCTTTGTTCGTTGGAAATTAAACTCAAAATTAATCTTTTTCCCTTACTTTGACCGAAGATTAGTCACGTTTCAAAATACCGGAATATAAATATTTTATATAGAATTTAATATTTTTTTTAGCGTAAAATAATGTCGGCTCATTACATCAAGTATACATATATGTTTGGATCATAGTGTTAGGGGTTGTAAAGTGCCTTGAAGTAAGTTTGGAAACTTAAGTATACATATATGTTTGGATCATAGTGTTAGGGGTTGTAAAGTGCCTTGAAGTAAGTTTGGAAACTTGTTATCTTTAAGTTTTAGGGGTTGTAAACTTGTATTTACACCCCATGCTTGATTTGACTACACGCCATGCATGCCAATTTCAGCTTTTTTATATCACATAAAGGATCAATTTGACAATACATTATGCATGCCAATTTCAGTTTTTTATGACACATAAAGGACCGATTCGGCAATACATCATGCATGCCAATTTCAATCTTTTTATGACCCATAAATGACCGATTTGATAATACAATGATGCATTGTTTGACCATTTTATTAGACATTAATTCATATTGCGCAACATTTCAATGCGCAATACAAGTGTATTTATACCCCATGCTTGATTTGACTACACGCCATGCATGTCAATTTCAGCTTTTTATCACATATAAAGGACTGATTTGACAATACAATGCATGAAATGACGAAAATAGTGACTATTGTGCAACATTTCAATGCACAATAGGGATTAATATGAATCTATTTAAGAAGAACGTTGGAAGAGGTAAAAACTCATCCATTTCATAAGTTTAACTAGAGGTGTTCATGGTTCGGTTTGACTCGGTTTTTGGCTAAAACCAAACCAAACCAGTTAAGGCGGTTTTTTTTAATATTCAAACCAAACCAAACCATTATAGTATAAATTCTATCGGTTTCGGTTTTATCGGTTTTATCGGTTTGGTTCGGTTTTTCCGGATTGTAATAATATATTTTATAATGCAAAAAAATTGACAAACTTATTTACAAACTTGCACTTGTTATTTGCCCATGTTGGGATCGGATATATGAATCCTTATAAGTTACTATCTAAAGCCCAAGCTAGAGCTATAAGAGAAGAAGCAAATATGGTTCCAATAATAACAAACATGAATATGTCCACTGGAACTATGTCTGATGTTCTAGTAAAGTATATAAGCTAAAATGATAAGCTTGCTACTTTACCTTCCTCCAAGATGAAACTATTTGAAAGAAAACTGAAAGCAGGGATCAGCACAGCAGCATATGCAAAAATAGCCTCGAAAGAAATTACAAAATTTCCACCACGAGGAAGATAGCAACTACTACATAGTAGTACAATCTCCACAGCAACAAAATTAAGAAGGCTAGCCCAAAAATGGTTAATTATATACATTACTTTTTCATTAATCAAGTTGAGCAAAATAACAAGGTCTTTAAACAGTCCTCCGAATGATCAACACAAAAGAACCACATACCCAACTGTCACCAGAGAAAGATCACTTAATTGCTTGCATAAAAGTGTGATTAAATACAAAAAACAAGTCAATAGCATAATCCAAAAGTACTTCTGGTGAAGCAGCAGCAAAAACCTGAAAATTAACTACCAAAGAGCAAAACAGTTGCACTACGAATTTCAATTGCAACATCCAAACTAATCAATGCTCAAGGTTGTGCCAGCATATTCTGAAAAAAAGAAAGAAGAAAGTTTAACAAAGTAGGCGCTAAAACTTTTTAAAACATAAAAGACATATTCATAAAGAGTTAAATGTGTAAATTTACCTTTTTCAACTATCTCAAGTTTCTGAATTTCTTCTAAAAGATCTTCAAGCTTGCATTCTTTGGAAGTTGATCTTAACCATTGTTGAGTGCGAATAAGAGCTTCTACTGTCTTTGGAGATAAAGAACTTCGATAAGAGTCAAGAATCCGACCACCGGTGCTAAAAGCTGATTCAGAAGCAACAGTAGAAATAGGAATAGAAAGAACATCTCTTGCCATCCTAGAAATAATTGGATATCTAGCCGAAGAAACTTTCCACCAAGCCAAAATATCTAACTCTTTGGTCTTTTCCAAATCATCTACCAAGTACTTCTCAAGTTCTGATTTATTTTCAGTATTGTCTTCATCTGCCAAATATTTCTCCCATTGTGATTGCCACATCTCGTCACTATGCATGGTATCAATTTCATCATTCAATCTTGTTTGACCACCAATTTTATCGGTATGAGTCCCACAAAAAGAGCTCATGTAGTAATCATACAAGCGACTCAAAGTATCCATCACCTTTTTCGATTTTTCGGCTCCCACCAAACAACCATAAGAGTTTTTAAACAGATATTCCACATATTTTAACTTGTATCGAGGATCCAAAACAACAGCAATGAATAATAACTTGTTCATACTTTCAAAAGTACCCCAGTATTTGTTAAATTTAAGCTCCATCTTTTTAGCCATGCCACTCAAAATAGAATCTTCACTATGAACATATTTGCAAATTATCTTTTGAAGATTAAAGATCTCATGGAAGAAAGAATTGGAAGTAACATATGAAGTTCCTGAGAATTTCAAAGTTACCTGGTAGAAAATCTCAAGGAACTTAATGAAAACTTTAACATTCTTCCAATCATCTATCGATGGATGCCTTCCCACATTATTTGTTTCTAAACAATACTTGAGGTACTTGTGATCATCATCATACATTCTTGAAAATGCCTTTTCAAATTTTACAGCTGTATCTAGCATCATATATGTGGAGTTCCACCTAGTCTCAATATCTAAAGTCAAAAGACCATGAGTGTCAATCTTAACCTTCTCGACAAACGACTTAAAGGAATCAAACCTTCCAGCTGAGGACTTAACGTATTTGATAGCATTTCTTACTCGAGAAATAGACTCATTTTGTTCACTGAGTCCTTCTTTCACGATCAAATTTAGAATATGAGCATTACATCTAACATGTAAGAACTCATTTCCTAAGATGCCTCCTTTCCAATCCTCAATTCTTCTCTTCAAGTGTTTAATTGCAGAATCATTAGCAGTTGCATTATCTAAGGTCACCGTGAATATGTTCTCAATTTCCCAATCAAATAAGCACGCCTCAATCCCCTTAGCAATTGTCTCACCCTTATGATCTGATGTTTGGAAAAAGTTGAGATTTTTTTTTTTCAGATTCCACTCATCATTGATCCAATGGGCAGTGACAACCATATAAGTTAGATTTTGAAGTGATGTCCACGTATCACTAGTAACACATACACGTTGATTATGAATAAGCTTTTTAAGCTTTTCTTTCTCCTCTTGATATATTTTCAAACATTGTCTAGCAACAGTCAAGCGAGAAGGTAATTGAAAATTAGGCAAAGCAACTGCCATTAATCTCCTAAAACCTTCCCCTTCAACAACTTTAAAAGGTTGTTAGTCAATAATGACAAACTCAGCAATGGCTCTCCTAATCTCATTGACGTTAATCACAACCTTTTCTACAGTACATGTACTATATGCTTGTTCCCCTTTTTTAACTACCTTGATTCTTGATTGATTTCTATCAATAATTCTAAGAGGGGAATTAGGACAAACCTCATTTAAATGTCTCCATAGCGTTGAGGTCCCATTCGTACTTTCAGAAGCAAAGTTACTAGTACAGTATTTACATTTCGCCCTTTTCTTACCCCATTTATCAAGATATTCAGAATAGTGGTTCCAAACGCCAGATGTTCTCCTGTCACTACTCACAAGGCTACGATCAGGGTCGCAAAGAGTTGTTTGTTTTCGCTTTTTATCATGATTGGGAGTAATATCACGAGTTTTATCACCGTCAAGCTCAGGTTCCAGCAACATAGTTGGAGATACTTTGTTGGTTACCTCCACTGGCTCCACCTCTTTTTGAGTAGTTGTAGTTTCCATCTGAAAAAAAGTATCCAAAAATCTAAATAAATAGAGAAATCCAAAATCATTAGATAAAAACTAAATCAACAGAAAAAACCTAAATCAGTGGAGAAAATCTAAAATAACAGAGAAATAAAATAAAAAACACATACAAGATGAAAGACTAGAGAAGCAATTCATTCAAATAAAACTTCAAAGACACAAAAATAATTACACAAACAAAGAGTAGGGAGCATACAAAAAGTAACCAAAAAAGAAAAGGGAAGAAAAAGTTACAGACTTACATGATTAAAGCTTCTTGTACTTAATTGTTATTGTGAGAGGAGAATAGAGGTAGGGTTTGGGAGGAAATAAGAGGAGGGAACTAAAATCTAACGAGGGAATGGTGTAGAAGAGGAATAGGAAAGTGCAGATTAGGAAAAGTGGCTTTTCATTTCATTTGGTGTACTTTACGTTTTGTGCTTTTCTTTTGCTTTGTAAGTTGTATTATTTAGTTCAATAAAATAACACCCACTAAGTTCTACTTAGTGGCATTAAAATAAAATAAAATGATTTTTATTTTACTTTAAACTTAAATAGGTTTGGGGAACATGGGCTAGACTTTTCTCTTGGAATGGTCCTAAATTATGAAGAATTTAAAAAATAGATAAATTTTAATTAACATATATAAATATATATAATATTTTAAATATGTACATATTTATCGGTTCGGTTCGGTTTAGTTCGGTTTTTTTTATGGGTAACACCAAACCAAACCAAATGTTATCGGTTTTTAAAAATCTAAAACCAAACCAAACCAAACCGAGCCGGTTTTCGGTTTATTAAATCGGTTTGACTTGGTTTATCGGTTCGGATCAGTTTTTCGGTCTCGTTTGAACACCCCTAAGTTTAAGTCTCTTAAGTCATTCAAAAAAACCTCTCTTAAGTCATTCAAAAAAATAATAATCAAACTTCATACAAAAAATGGCTCAAGATATTCCATCAGTTAGGGTTTCACTATATTGGGATGGTATTATCCTTGATGACAATAGTACGGTTTGTTACAATAAAAGACCAAAAGTTCATGTTAAATGTCCACTTGAAATATCTTATGAATCATTAGTCACTTACATACATGAAAAAATGAACATTAGTCCAGATGAGTATGAAATCTCTATAGCAGGCAGATATCCAGGTCGTGGAGCGATTTGAGGATAGGACAAGGCAGGCCAGAGCCATATTAGCCGAGGACGGAACATGGATGCGAAAGCCCTACAAAAAGATGGAGCACCATAGAAGAAAAGCAGAGGGTCACCGCATAACCGAGTATGACGTCGTTCAACGAGTGTATGAAGTTAGAACGGGTTATTATGTCGGTAAAGGAGGAAACAAACATATCGTTACTGAGCGTACAAGATCATGCACTTGTGATAAGTGACAAACGTACCACATGCCATGTTCTCATGCAGTCAAGTGCTTTGAGAGAATGACTAGAAATGTAACTGATTATGTGGCGGGGGAATATAAGGTCGTAAATTACCTTAAAGCATATTCAGGCCACTTCCATCCCCTTGGTAATCAAGCTTATTGGCCAGCCGCACCGTTTTCTATGGTTGCGAACAAGGAGCATATCCGTAAATTGGAAAAAACAAGCTAACCCGTTATCCCAATCAAATGGATGTTAGAGAAAAGACTTACTCTCGCAAGAGCAATTTGGGCATGATAAGAGTTCATGTGGGCAAAACTCCCGTGGTGGCAGCACATCTGGAAGTAGAAGAGTGTCTAGAACTTGATTTTTTTTTTAAGTATATTGTAATTTAATGATGTATTTCGTTGCTAATGGAATGAAATATTTTTCAATTATTATGAACCTCTCGTATTGGATGGATTATTTTTAAATATTATATTTATTTTTGCACATTCAAAAGGTGCGGATTACACAATACAATAACAAAATAAAAAAGACATAAAAGAAAAAAACAACCTAATACAAAGCAGAGTAATTTTTTCTTTTCTATCTTTCTTGAACAAGAAAAGTACTTTCATAACTTTGGGAGTAAAACAAAAGAGATTAATCAAAACCCTATAAAATATGACACTTAAACCTAAATATAACAAGTTTTGAAACTTACTTTGGAGCACTTTACAACCCCTAAAACGACGATCCAAATGTATATGTATACTTGATGTAATGAGCCGATATTATTGTACGCTAAAAAAATATTAAGTTCTATATAAAATATTTATATTCCGATGTTTTGAAACGTGACTAATCTTCAGTCAAAGTACGAAAAAAAACTTAAAGATAACAAGTTTCCAAACTTACTTCGAGACACTTTACAACCCCTAAAACGACGATCCAAACATATATATGTATACTTGATGTAATGAACCGACATTATTTTACGCTAAAAAAAATATTAAGTTCTATATAAAATATTTATATTCCAGTGTTTTGAAACGTAACTAATCTTCGGTCAAAGTACGGAGAAAAACTTAATTTTGAGTTTGATTTTCAAAGAATAAAGGTTGGGGTCAGGGGAAAGACGATTTCACACACATATTCTGTGCGTGAAGTCTAGTTTGATTCTTTTTTTTTTTTAAGGGTTAGTTTGGTTCCAAACGTTATTTTTTGGGTTAAAAAAGTTCGGACTCGTAAATTTTTGCATCATCACCAATAAAAAACAATTAAGAAAAATCAATTATTTTTCTTACAAAAGGTACATTTTGCAGCATCAGACTGCTCCGCTGTTCGTGTCCTCGTCCTCGTCCTCCTCCGTTAAAAAGGGAAAAATCTATTGTGAGAGAGTAAACAATTGATGCTTAATTAATTTCTTTTGTTACCAATATATACTACTACGTAAATGTTATTATTTCCAATACCAATAAGTAATGATATTGAGCGACAATTCTGAGATCTGCAGGCTACAAAAATGGAAAACTTTCAGATTAAACTATGATAATTCACAGCAAACTTGAGTCCCAATTATTAAACTCTGGCTTGAGAAATGCAAGGGAGAACAAAAAGAAGCAAATCTCACTTGGGAAGAGATCTAGGATGATTATTGTCTAAAATTTAAAAAAGAGAATAAAAATCTGAAGCTCAGATTATAACTAAAAGAATGGGATCATATCTAACAGCAAAAGAATGTAAAGAATACTTTCTTTAATAACATAACTAACTATGATGATGAGTTGACAATTCTTTTTTAGTTGTTGTTATTCCTCAATACAATTATGTGGTGTGAAATTCCTATATTACTTGAGCTGCAAATAATACTTCAGACGTGGGTCTACAGATCTTGGGTCAACGAACGCTTATTTGCCCTTCACACCACCATCTTTTGTTTGTATTTGGCTTTATTTCTCCATTATTTATTTAATTTAAAATTAAAATAAAAGTATTAATAATGCATTAAGCAATTCATTTTTTATCGGTAAGGATTGTGGTGGAGTGGTAAGCAGCAGCAGAGTCAGAATTTGAACTTATACGAACATATTTTAATTTAATTTCTTACACATTTAGTGAAATTTTTAATACAAAGATTTGAACTAAAATTATTGGGTTCGGCCGAACCCCTATATGGCTTCTAGCTGCGTCTTTGGTGGTAAATACTCATTCATCCTTAACAACAAATCTCGGATTCTAGCCAAGACGTCTTTATTATGGAGCGTTTTACCCCTGTGTGGAACTTTCCAGGACAAATCCAGATTTAATCAGGCCTCAATGTAGATACCGAATACCTGGTAAGAAGAAATAAAAAAAGAATTTTCTGATTAGACTTAGGCTAATAATTATGAATGTCAACTTCCATTCAACTCTTCTCCTTATCATTTGCAGATGGCTTTTTCTCTCAGAGTCTCATAATTCCTTCTGCTCCATCTGTAATGGAAATTTGTTCCGAATTTTGGGTGTTAATCATCAGCATTCTGTTTTTTCTTGTATTCATCATTCAATACAAGAAGGCAAAATCCCAGAAAGGAAATGTGAAGAAATTTCCTCCTGGAAGAAGAGGCTGGCCAATTATTGGTGACAGCTTCAATTGGTATAATGCAGTTGCCAGTTCTCACCCCCCTTGTTTTGTTGAACAACAAGTTCAAAAGTAAGTAATCAAAAAAAAAAAAAAAACACCCTTTTTTTCTTGAATTTCATTACACCAAATCCTATGTTTTCTTTTTCTAACATAAATTTCTGAACAGGTATGGGGAGATATTCTCATGTAGCTTACATGGTAAATGGGCTGTGGTATCAGTGGACCCTGTTTTTAACAAATTTGTAATGCAAAATGAAGGGAAGTTATTTCAATCAAGTTATCCAAAATCTTTTAGAGATTTAGTGGGGAAGAATGGAGTGATCACAGCACAAGGAGAACAACAGAGGAAACTGCACTCTATTGCTTCCAATATGATGAGATTGGACAAACTTAAATTCCATTTCTTGAGGGATATACAAAGGGTTATTCAAGAAACCTTGAACAATTTTCAAGATAATGAGGTTATTCTTCTCCAAGATGTTTGCAGAAAGGTATGTTAATTACAATTCTTTCATAAAAGCGAGGCGGATCCAGAATTTTAAGTTTATGAGTTCTGAATTCTTAAAAAACTAGCTTACTGGATTCTGAATAAATTATTCATACATATTAAGTAAGAAGCCAAAGCTACTGAATGTTGTTGAACTCGTAACCAGAACTCTAACTCCGCCCCTGCATATAAGTTTATTGTGTTTAGCTTCTTGTTTAATAAAAGTGGAAACAAAACATTGAATTAATTTTCAGCTAGCCATTAATTTGATGGTTAATCAACTGCTGGGAGTGTCAAGTGAATCAGAGGTGAATGAGATGGCTCAGTTATTCTCCGATTTTGTGGATGGATGCCTCTCTGTTCCAATCAATATGCCTGGTTTTGCTTACCATACTGCTATGAAGGTAAACATAATTCAAGTTTTAGAGTATGTTTGGCATGACGAAAAATATTTTCTGAAATACTTTTTCCAGAACACAATTTTCCTGCGTTCGGTTCCACAAAATATTTGTCATCAAAAGAGGAAAAATGACTTTTCTCACTTTTCAGCCGATGTCATTTTCCTTCAGGACTATTTATATTTAATTCGAATAAAATTCGTCAAAACACTATCGGATTTGCTACTACATATTATATCAAATTTTGATAAATATTTTTTCGGAACTTCATTCTTCAGCTAAACACTGGCAAAACACTTTTCCAGGAAAATATTTTCCGGAAAGAAGTAATACTTCCGAAAACATTTTCCAGAAAATGACGTCCATCCTACCAAACACGCTCTTAGAATATAAATTTGCTCAATTGTTTTTTAGGTTGTTAATCTAGCATTATTTGTGGGAATTGAATGCTCCCTTTAAGATAATAATTAGTTGAAAAGCCATTACAGAATTAATGATGAAGTGTGTCTCATATCTTATTAATTGAATAGGCAAGGGAGAATATTATAATCAAGATCAACAAGATAATTGAGAAACATAGAAGGGAACCATCCAGTGGAAATGGGAATGGTGTGATTTATAGACTGCTGGAGGAAGACAGCTTACCAGATGAAGCTGTTGCTGATTTCATTATAAACCTCTTGTTTGCTGGGAATGAGACTACTGCTAAAACCATGGCATTTGCTGTTTATTTCCTGACTCAATGTCCCAAGGCCATGAAGCAATTACTGGTATATAATCTGCATTAATTCCCTTCTACAAAAGAATGACAATCATTATGTTGAATATTTTATGAATGTAATGTCACTCTAAAAAGAATATTAAGTTATATGCACCGATAACATAGAGAATTATATCGTTAGCAGCAGTGACAGAGCTACCTTTGTCCAACGGTGTTAATTGATACTCTTTCAATGGAAAAATACGTTGTGTAGATAGACAACTTTTTTTTTCTTTATGTGTATATTGATTCCTCTTAATTTTTTTTTTATGTATTTACTTTTTTATATTTTGAGACCTTTAATAAAAATCCTGCCTTTGCCGCTAATTAGCAGAAGTTAAGTGTTGATACCAAGTTATTATTATATTTTTTCAGGTTATCTTATTAGATTTGTACGAAATATTACATGGTATTATTGGTCAACTTAACTTGATGATGTAAGAAATTTATATACTGTCAGTGCACAAAACTTTTTTTTTAGTCGAACTGTCAAATTTATTCCACCAAGTCAACTTTGTGTCGGTGCACAAAACTTAAAATCAAAAACTTTATAAAAAAATTGCAACAAATATTGTGCAAGTAATACCAAGCTACTGGAAAATTTAATTTTTGTCTTGTGTCCCTAAGAATAGAATGAGCAAGAGAGCTTTAGAAATCAGAAGGGTAGCAGCTTTGATAGTGAGGAGATGCTCACTTGGCAAGATTACAAAGCCATGCCTTGTACTCAATGTGTAAGTACTACCTCTTCCTTTTGGATATCATTTTATCTTTTATTTTTTTCCTCTTTCATGATTAGCACCTTTTTGATCTTATGAAAAAACTTGTATATATTGACAGGTAATAGATGAAACTCTTCGGCTAGGAGGTATTGCAATATGGTTGATGAGAGAAGCCACGAATGATGTAGTATATGGAGGTATGTCTGGTTTTATCTCAATCCATAAAGAATTTCACATTTATTATTCAAAATTATTACTAGTGTGAGTGGAAATATTGCATCAAATAAATGAAAGTGTATCTATCTCTAATAAATTACGCTTTTAGATGAAACGCTTGATGTGTAGAGATTCTTTTTCGAGTATTACGTTTATCAATAGAAAAATATTTCACTAGTTCAAGGAAAAAAAAAAAAAAAGGAGGCCGAGCGGTCAAATGTTAACATCCTCTAAAGATAGTCTCACATATATGTACTTTTTTCTAATAACTTAGAACTTTTATACGGAGGTGGTTCACATAATTTAACCGAGTGGAATTCCCTCACTTTATTCTATTTACCATATTTGTCACCTAACATTCGAATCACATTTCAAAATATTATTCATTAAAAAGTTTTTAAAGGAATAACATTATTTTGTATGAAAAACATTTACTCCCAATTTTACACAATATTTGCTTTGTGTTCTTTTATGGGTGTAGACTATGTTATCCCAAAAGGGTGCTTTGTGGTTCCATTTCTCTCAGCAGTTCATCTAAATGAGAGCATCTATGATGATCCTAGAATTTTCAACCCTTGGAGATGGAACAATCCTGATAACCAGGTTAGCCATTTATAGAATCTACATTTTCAACCATTTTTTGGTTATTTTTGTAACATAAGCTATGTACTGATGAAATTATTTTCCTTATGTGAAATCATAATTGCCTAAAAAAGGAAAAAAGAAATTGGAGAGGTGGCCCATTTTTTGCCCCATTTGGAGGAGGGGGACGCTTTTGTCCTGGTGCTGAATTGGCTCGTCTTCAAATTGCGCTATTTCTTCATTATTTTGTCACTACTTATAGGTACGTGCTTCATTTCTCTTATTACTTTCAGTCGATATGATCACAAAATTCCGACATTACTTTGTTACACATATTTGTACATAGAAGTAACATGTTAATTGCTTAATTCGAGTGCATCTTGTAATACAATCAAAGAGCATGATCGGATCATACGATATCAAAATCTGTGGTATAAAAAAAACTAATTTTGTACTCATCTGATGCGATTGTTGTTGAGTACTGTTCACGCGTATAAATACGCGATTTACTGTTCACAAGTGTTACTGTTCACGCGTATAAAACGTGGTTTACTGTTCACGCGTGTTGCTGTTCACGCGTATAAATACGCGGTTTACTGTTCACGCGTGTTACTGTTCACGCGTTATTTGAAGCTTATAAATAGAGCTCTAAGCTTCATTTGGAAATATCACCAAAAATTGAAGAAGACAACACATCCCAAAGAGAAAAAAATCTAAGAGAAATACTCTTAGGGAAAGGCCTAAGTAAGAGAAGGTTCTTTGAGAGAATTTTTAGTAAAAAAATTCTTGAGTGTAATTGGGATTGGGGTTGTGAGGTTGAGTGTTGTAAACACTTGTAATATTTCTTCTTTAATAAGATCTGCAGCAGCAACGTGGACGTAGCTCTCACAAGGGTGAACCACTATAAATCTGTGTGTGTTATTTATTTATTCTTCGCTTACATCACGGCGTAAGTAGGTTCTGTCTAAGGAGGTTGATATTTAAGTGGTCCAGCTGTGACCCTCCAATCTTTCCTGGGAACCTGCTTACAAAGGTCGGATTTGGGATTCAAATCCTAACAACTGGTATCAGAGCAACATGTTGTGTTGTGATTTAGAAACGATGGAAGGCGAAGATGGTACGACGCACAACATCGGTAAATTCGATGGTACAGATTTTTGTGTTCTGGAGAATGCAAATTGAAGATTATTTATATGGCAGAAAGCTTCATGAACCTCTGAGTCCGAAACCAGAGGAGATGAAGTAAGCAGATTGGGATCTCCTCGACAGACAAGTTTTGGGAGTCATTCGGCTGACGCTGTCGAAGAACATTGCTCACAACGTGACAAAGGAGAAGACCACCGCCGATATGATGAAGGTATTGTCTGACATGTATGAGAAACCTTCGGCAAATAATAAGGTATTTCTCATAAAGAAACTATTTCATCTAAAGATTATGGAAAATGCCCATGTTGCTGCACACATAAATGAATTCAATACCATTGTAAATCAATTGTCATCGGTAAAAATTGATTTCGATGATGAAGTACAAGCTCTAATTTTGTGGGCATCCCTACCAAATAGCTGGGAGCCAATGAGAGCAGCGGTTAGTAATTCTGTCGGCAGTGACAAACTAAAGTTCAACGATGTTAGGGATCGTATCCTTGCTGAGGAGGTGCGCAGGATAGATTCTGGAGAGGCATCGACGAGTTCTGCTTTTAATGTTGAAAACAGAAGCAGAAATTATGACAGAAACTACAACCGAAATAGGGGCAGATCGAAGTCAAGGAATGGCAGGGGTCAATCCAGACCAGGACGAACACTTGAGTGTTGGAACTGTGGAAAACCAGGTCACTTCAAGAAGAACTGCAGGGCGCCAAAGAAGGAGGACAACAAGGGGGTTGGAATCAACGCTGCTACGGAAGACATTGGCGATGCGTTGTTGCTATCGGTTGACAGCCCGATAGACTCTTGGGTGCTTGACTTAGGAGCGTCCTTTCATACCACCCTACATCATGATATAATGACAAACTACGTGGCTAGGAATCTCGGCAAAATTTATTTAGCCGATGGAGAGCCGCTAGACGTTGTTGGCACGGGAGACATTAATTTGAAGATGTCAAATGGATCCTCGGGGAAGATTACAAAAGTTAGACATGTTCCAAAGCTGATGCGAAACCTGATCTCAGTAGGTCAGCTTGATGATGAGGGATATGATCTCAACTTTGGTAATGGGTCTTGGAAGGTGGCGAAAGGTGCTATGGTAGTTGGCCGAGGAAAGAAGATTGACACTCTCTACATGACGACTAGCTGTCGTGATACTGTTGCTGTGGTTGACAACACAAAGAAGACAGATTTATGGCATTGTCGGCTGGGGCATATCAGCCAGAAGGGGATGAAGCTGTTGGTGACAAATGGCTTAATTCCGGAGCTGAAGACGGTGGACCTTCATACGTGTGAGAGCTGCATTCTCGGAAAACAAAAGCGAGTAAGCTTCTCAAATGCAGGCAGGGAGTTGAAGGTCGAGAAGCTGGAATTGGTGCACACAGACGTGTGGGGACCTACCACTGTCCCCTCTCTTGGAGGATCACACTACTATGTGACCTTCATTGTTGATTCAACCAGGAAGGTATGGGTTTATTTTATGAAAAATAAATCCGATGTGTTTAGTGTATTCAAAAGATGGAAAGCCATGGTCGAGAATGAAACAAACCTCAAGTTGAAGTGTTTGAGGTCCGACAACGGCGGAGAATACACCGATGGTGATTTCAAACGGTACTGTGCCGATAATGGGATCAAGATGATGAAGACTATTCCTGGAACGCCGCAACAAAATGGAATAGCCGAAAGAATGAACCGAACGTTGAACGAGCATGCTCGGAGTATGAGAATACACTCTGGACTTCCCAAGACATTCTGGGCAGATACAGTTAATACCGCGACCTTCTTAATTAACCGAGGATCGTCAGTTCCCTTGGATTTCAGAATTCCAGAAGAAGTCTGGAGTGGCAAGAAGGTAAATCTTTCATTTCTGAAAGTGTTCGGCTGCTTATCATATGTTCATAATGATGATACGGCTAGAAGCAAGCTTGATGCAAAGTCAAAGAAGTGTTACTTTATTGGCTATGGTGACACCGAGCTTGGTTACCGATTTTGGGATGAACAAAATCGGAAGATCATCCGAAGCAAGAATGTTGTCTTCAACGAAGAGGTACTGTACAAAGACAAGTTGCAAAAAAAAAAATTCAGAATGTCAGGACAAGGAAACGGAAATAGTCGATTTGAGGGACTTTCCGACACCTGAGTCGCAGCTAGGTACAGCCGAGGCAGAGGAACAAACAATCCGAGAAGGTGCTGATGAAAGTGCTGATTCTGAAACAAATAAACAGACGCCAATCACAGAACTGCGTAGATCATCCAGGATCAGGAAGCCGATTCACAGGTACTCTCCATCCCTCAACTACATTCTACTCACTGATAGAGGGGAGCCGGAATGTTATGAAGAAGCAATGCAAGTTGATGAATCGACTAAGTGGGAGCTGGCAATGAAATATGAGATGGATTCACTATCGGCAAAGCATACATGGGAGTTAGCCGAGTTGCCAAAGGATAAGAGGGCATTGCAAAACAAATGGATTTATCGGATAAAGGAAGAACCCAATGGAAGCAAGCGTTATAAAGCAAGGCTGGTTGCAAAGGGATTTCAACAGAAAGAAGGCACCGACTATACGGAGATCTTCTCTCCCGTAGTCAAGATGGTGACTATCAGAACTGTTCTTGGACTGGTAGCAAAGGAAAATCTACATCTGCAATAGATGGACGTGAAAACTGCATTTCTTCACGGTGATCTAGACGAGGAAATCTACATGCGACAGCCGAGGGATTCAAAGTCAAAGGAAAGGAGAATCTGGTGTGCAAACTTCAAAAGAGTCCGTACGGACTAAAACAGGCTCCAAGACAGTGGTATTTAAAGTTTGACAGCTTTATGAAGAAAGCTGATTTTTCAAGGTGCGAGGCAGATCACTGTTGTTACTTCAAGAAATTTGAAGATTCGTACATGATACTGCTACTCTATGTCGACGACATGCTAATCGTAGGAGCAAACCTACAGGAGATTGATCGGTTGAAAAAAGGGTTATCGGAAGAGTTTGCAATGAAGGATTTGGGAGCTGCAAAGCAAATCCTTGGGATGAGAATCGACCGAAGCAAGGAGGGCATCAAACTCTCACAAGAAGAATATGTGAGGAAAGTTATCAAAAGGTTTAACATGCATGATGCCAAGCCAGTCAACACTCCCTTGGTTGGCCACTTTCGGTTGTCAAAGGATCAGTCGTCGACAACCGAGGATGAAAAGAAGCAGATGGACAAGATACCTTATGCATCTGCAATCGGTAGTCTTATGTATGCAATGATATGTACAAGGCCAGACATTGCACATGCAGTGGGAGTTGTCAGCCGATTTATGAGCAATCCGGGAAAGCAACACTGGGGGGCTGTGAAGTTGATATTCAGATATCTGAAAGGCAGCTCGAGTTCAGCTCTGTATTTTCGAAAATCAGAAATAGGATTGCAAGGGTATGTTGATGCTGACAATGGTGGTGATGTTGATAGCAGAAAGAGCACATCCGGGTATGTTTACACCTTCGGAGGTACTGCAATCTCTTGGGTTTCCAAGTTGCAAAAGATAGTAGCTCTCTCTAGTTGTGAGGCTGAGTACGTTGCTGTGACGGAGGCCACAAAGGAAATGATGTGGCTACAATCTTTTATGCGGGAATTGAATCAGGACCACGAGGGAAGTGTGCTATATTGTGATAGCCAAAGTGCCATTCATTTGGCAAAGAACCCGGTCTACCATGCTCGAACGAAGCACATACAACTCTGGTACCATTTCATTAGATCAGCTTTGGAAGATGGAGCGTTAGTGCTTGAGAAGATCACAGGGAGTCAGAATCCAGCAGACATGCTGACAAAGGCAGTGACGATAGACAAACTGAAGTTATGTTCAGCTTCAGTTGGCCTGCACGAAGTATGAAACTAGGAAAGAGCTGCTGCATCGATCAAAGTGTGAAGACAAATTAAAATTAGCCTTCAAGTAGGAGAATTGTTGAGTACTGTTTACGCGTATAAATACGCGGTTTACTGTTCACACGTATAAAACGCTATTTACTGTTCACGCGTATAAATGTGCGGTTTACTGTTCACGAGTGTTACTGTTCACGCGTTATTTGAAGCTTATAAATAGAGCTCTAAGCTTCATTTGGAAATATCACCAAAAATTGAAGAAGACAACACATCCCAAAGAAAGAAAAATCTAAGAGAAATACTCTTAGTGAAAGGCCTAAGTAAGAGAAGGTTCTTTGAGAGAATTTTTAGTAAAAACTTCTTGAGTGTAATTGGGATTGGGGTTGCGAGGTTGAGTGTTGTAAACACTTGTAATATTTCTTCTTTAATAAGATCTGCAGCAGCAACGTGGACGTAGCTCTCACATTGAGGGTGAACCACTATAAATCTGTGTGTGTTATTTATTTATTCTTCGCTTACATCACGGCGTAAGTAGGTTCTGTCTAAGGAGGTTGGTATTTAAGTGGTCCAGCTGTGACCCTCCAATCTTTCCTGGGAACCTGCTTACAAAGGTCGAATTTGGAATTCAAATCCTAACAATTGTTCCTATTGGAAAAAGGTTTAAAAGGAAACAATGTTTTCCTTTTCATAATTAAGGTCTCGAAACTTTATTTGGTCTTTATACTATTTACTTAATTGATATAGTAGTTTAATTAGTAGCATAGAATGAATAGAGAATAACAGATGCCGCTTCTAAAATAGTTTCTCTTTCGAAAAATGAACAATTTATTTACATTTTAATCTAATTCAACTTTAATTTTAACGTGGAATTTATATAGGATCGTTAATCTTTCTTATTGTTCCCACCTCCCATAGTGTTTTTTAAAAAAAAAACTTTTCAAATGGATAACTCTTAGAAAACGATAAATTAGAAGTAAAAATTGTAAAAGTAATTAACGATCATTTTTGCAAGAAAACCTCTTCAATATAATACTTTTCATTTCTTTCTTTTGTGGCCAATTGTTAAGTTCTATTTTTGATTATATATCTGATAATATGATTAACTTGAGAAAAATAAAACAATACCAGGCCACCTTGATCTAAATGAATGAAATGTCATGCACCCAAGGATGTAACCTAGTGATCAACAATTAATGAAATGAGATGAGAACCATGAGATTCCAGGTTCAAATTCTAGCTAGAGACTAACAACAGTACTAAGTGATTTTTTTTTTTTCATTTATCTAAACTTTGGTGGATAGAGTAACCCAATACACATCTTAGTCAGAGGTAGTAGATTGATATCCGATATAATAGTTGATGTGTAAGCAAATTGCCCCAACACCATCGTCATAAAAAGATGAAGAAAATAAGGTCTAATTTTCTTCCTAACAAATTGAATGATTATTGAATTGCAGGTGGAAGCAACTCAAGCAAGATCGCATGTCTTTCTTTCCATCTGCTCGTTTGGTCAATGGCTTCCAGATACAATTAACCAGAAAATAATTAAGCCCCCACACAATGTATTATTGCTTTGATGTTTATCAAATTCCAATTTGCAATTAATCATGTACTCTCTAACTATTTGTTTGTTTATTTTCATGTTGTGTAAAATCATGTTATAATAAAAATCGAATTTAATTGTCCATAGTGTGATTTCTTTGTAAAAATTAATGTTCAGAGTCGTAATTCTTGTGTACTGGTTCAAGTGATTCCATGTGAAATATTGCCACAATTTTCTGCTATTGTTAAGCCTAACATTATTTGTAGTGAAAGTGAAGAAAAGCAAAACTCCAACAACATCGTGTGACGTGCGCAACTTAGTAATGGTATAATTAATGCTAACAATAAATGTAAGAAGTTTGTTGCCATTTTGAGCAATAGTTTTGTTTGTAGTATTAAGTTAGCTTAAACTAAATTGCCAATCTCTTATTGACATTCTTCTGGTGGCGTTATATACTTTTCAAAAAATTTGGGTAGAAATTACAGAAGATGCAAAAGCGAAATTCTTGAACGCTTATAAGATACTTACTATATAGTATATACAATTCCAATACTAGGTTTTTTAAGCTTGTGAAAATATCACCCATCAAACTCGACCAAGTTTACTAGGTTAACGATCCGGCTAAGTTTGAATAGATATTTATTAGACTTAATGCATATGCGGCCCCCTAATCTTGCACTTTTTTTTTTCTTTTCATTTTGGCACCTCAACTAAGTGTTGTTCCTATTGAACTCCTAAACTCATCCTCAAGTATGTCTATCAACACAATCCGACTTAAATAGCGTTTTCAACTAGTAAATATGAACCCATTTCTTTGAATATCTAAGCATACTATTACAAAACTAGCCATCTGGTCAATGGACTATCTTAAACCCAAATTCCATATATTTTTCTTCATTTCCAGAAACTTCAAACAAGATTGTCTTCTGTAAAGTGTAAACCCCATGTAGTTTATATTACTAAATCAGATACCCCGCAACAAAATCTTTAGAATATTTTCAATTATTTGACTACCTAAATGCAACAAAACAGTAATACCTATTAGAAATCAATTTAATCAATGATCAACCAAAAATCGTGGCACATAAACTGGAAGTTGGTAATTAAGTAAGAAAATGACACTAATGAAACTAATTGGGTATTTGCTCGAGCATACAAAGACTAATTCTATCCTATTGCAAAGTTTTCTATGTAAGTCAGAGTGCAAGTTTAGGGAGCTGCATATGCATTAAGCCTATTTATTAACTCTACCTATATTGATATCAACTCAAATTAAGTCATCCAAAAGTTGTGCTGATTTGAAGTTAAAGTATATAGTCTATGAAATAGTAAAAAGTATTTTTTACCGACACACAAAAAAAATTGGATCTATGAGAAACCTTATTGGAATATTTAAATATTTTTTGTTTGATTTTTTATATATAATTATAATACAGTGTAAAAAATTATTAATTTTATTTGGTAATTAAATAATTGAAAAAGCGTCAAAACTGCCTTAAAGTAACGGAATTAAACAACATCATCCCCCGTCAAATCAGTCTTGCATCGACCGTTGTTGTTACCATTGCCCTTTTGAACTAACAAACCCTCATTATTATTTTTATTTCATCTTTAATTGATATTTTTCATCACAAATGATGTGCCACTTGTCCTGATTACATTAACGCGAACTATATTACCCTTAGGGGTCGTTTGGTTTAAGGTATAAGCTGGGTTATCCCAGCACTAATTTTTATACCATGTTTGGTAGAAGGTATAAATTAGTGCTGGGATAAATTTATACCTTGTACGAAACATGGTATAAAAATTAGTGTTGGGATAACCCAACTTATACCTTCTTATCCCACTTATACTGAGATTATTTTATACCATCTTTTAGATGGTATAAAATAATCCCATCTATTGGGATAAATTAGTCTCGGGATTATAATCCCGGGACTAATGAGTCAATCTACCAAACGACCCCTTACAGTGTATGCATGATTTAATTTTGCCCATATACTATTTGCATGATTAAAGTTTGCCTCCGGCCCTCCTCTCCCACCATCACCTCTCCTACCATGTGCCCTTGATTAAACACCCCCCTCCCCCCCCCCCCCCCCCCAAAAAAAAAAACAAAAACAAAAAACAAACAAACAACCAACTCACCAACCACTTCCATATCATATACATTACATTACAATACACAACGAAAAAATGTTGGCTAAGTAGCCTCTTAAACTTGGCACGTTTGATAAACGAGTTAATGGTCAAAAACACACTTAAATTATCACTTTCTTTATATTAAAACACATATTGATGCTGAGTTGGCCAAATATTGAAATCAATCGACAACCAACTCATTTCTCTGAATAGCATTCTATTTGTAAAGTGAATGATAAGTTCACCAATGGATTGAAACTTAAAAATGTAATGCTGAGTGGAAGGAAAGTCGTGTAACATATACTATAGTATTTTGGTAGCTTATGACTGAAAATTGCATCAATGTTTCACTGAAACATGCCAGTACTCTAAACATGTTTGGTCTTCTCTGCTGAACTGATTGGGTTATTCTAGACCTATAGGTGATTGGAACCACGAAATACAATGGTTTTTACAAAGGATGGGTAATAGCAGGCCAAGAGCCAGCATACTGGGGTTCTGTTTTGCAGCAGCAATTTATCATATATGGGCTGAGCGAAATGGTAGACGATTCTCACATCAGGCAATGAGCAATTTGAAACGACCGAAAGACAATCACCATACAACTGCACATTGAAGGCCAAAGGCATATCAAATGGAGAAGTCACTTGGAGCAATTAGTTTCTTACCCTTCTTAGTCTTTTTGTTGCTTATAGGTAACTGAATGCAATCACAGTAGAGAATGTATAGCTAAAGTTAGTTTGAGATCTAGCTCTGAGTCCAAAAAGAGCTAGTGCCTATGTACAGTACAGATACTTTAGGTTGAATGAAAAATTTAAGCTTTTAACCGAAAAAAAAAAAATTGCATCAATGAAAAGAAAACTGTGAGAAGCCTATGCTTTAATGTAGTTCACGAATTATATTGTTCACAAGAGGTAACAGTCTGAACATCTTGCGTCAATTTGGTTTTAACAGAACAGAAAAGGGTTAAAAATAAATGAAAAGCCATCTTTTAATAGCACAGATTGCACACACCTAATGAACTTTTAGGTGATTCTCAAGGTTTTCATTTATAGGAACACTTAACTACAATACATTCATGATCTCATGAAGAGTTCTATTGAGTAATGTAAAGTTCTTGCTTAATTATGAAATAACGACCGATGTTTGCCTGCTCTACAATAAACTGCTCATGAAAGGTCCCCATTCGTTTGCTTGGTATATCGATAGAGAGATCTTTTAAGTTTGGTAGACCCTCAACTTGCATACCATCTCCACAAATAAGGAACTGATTCCCAACTATAAAAGATCCAGAGACACGAATTGCTACTCCGTCCTGACCATTAGCACGACATTGAAGTTTCTCTACAACGTGGACAAGCTTTTCTGGAGGCCATTCACCAGCTAATGTCTTCCGTATGTCGGACAAGGTTGAGAAAATATTGCTGGAACCAATGGATTCTTTCCCGCCAAAACTTAAAAAGTTGATTATAGATAAAAATGTAAGCCAAGAGGACCACAAAGAACTTCAAAAATTAATAATACTTGAGTGCATAAAAGCATTATATTCCTTGGATCCCACAATATCTCTATGTGAGTATATAGATGCTGTGGGCATCGTGTTGATACACAAGCAGAGAAACAGAGTAAGAACTTCGTTCAATACTGCATGCGCAGTTTCATGGAAATACGATCCAAGGCATGCGCAAAGGAGCCTCAAATTACTCGGATCCTACAATATTCCCAGAGTAAGACCTAACCGCTAACTCTAAGAGCCTTAAATTCCTCAATTTCCACAATATCCATGTCAGTTTATATATATGTGTGTTACGTGCGTTAATATACATACAAACAACAGAGACAGACCTATGCTAAAAACAACTTTCTGCTTGCAACAAACAGGTGTAGATTTAACATAGCAAATGTCAAATACCTGAAAGTGGAGCATTCATTATATAATGTCTTGGTGTGCTGCCAAAATTCATAGGGTCCATCAAAAAGTAAATAGTAATGTATCGCCAGCATCTGACCACCAAACAACAAACATGAATTTAGCATCACGTCCTCTGGAGAGTTTTGGCACGCCTATGCTCTCTAGGATATCTTAGTTCTTAGATTTTTCACTAAAAGAAGAAATTAGAGCTACTGAAAAGGTAAAATGAAGTAGAAGACTCACATCTGCCAGGTCCTTCATCCTCTGTGTAGGATCAAAAATACCTCTGACAAAAGCACCCAAGTCCACTGCAGAATCACTATACTTGGTAATAAATGGATGTGAAAGAAGCTGCAATTAAAGAGGACACTGAGCCACCATGCAATCTTAAACCAATCTACCTTGTATATCATAACTTAAATCATTATATGTCATGAAGGTCCTGAATGTATAAGTCTACGTAGAAAACTCTATGGTCATCAAAGTAACTGCACCCACCCTTTTCATGCAGGTTAAATAAAATCCAGTTCCAGTTCCAACAATGATAAGCAATATGCAACAGGTAGCTCCGTGTTCAGTGACTATATATGCACCTACATAATATCCATCCAGCTCCAACAATGGAAAACTATATTAAATAACGTTAAACCGCTTGCTTTGTTGTATCACGTTGAATGAAAATATATACTCATTTACATTTGTAATTTTTCGGAATAGGAAAAGTAAACTTGACAGGAGATAGGAGAATCGTAGACAAAGCACTTGACAGGAGAATCGTAGACAGATTAATAACTAAAACTGCAATTATTCCAGGTGATTTGAGTAAAATTGACAGTCTGGTTCTACTTCCATCAGAATCACAGTGCCTAACAACTTGCTTAAAGACAATGACCAAAATGTGCAATAACTATTGACCGGGTACTATTGAGCTCAACTAGAGCACCCATTCTTGCAAGCGTTGACCTCTTTGCTATTTTAAGTTTCCTCAAGAAATAACCAGAAACATCACTTGTATGTAAGTAGTGTGATTAGTCATTAGATCAATTCTCATAAGTGTAATCCCGCTGTACCGGAGATACTGATTGTAGCAGTATTATCCCCATTCCCTCACAAAACAAATGGAAGTATTACTATAAGGGAACCATAACTACACTCCCTCTGTAGGACCTCCCAAATTTTCAACAGGGTTTGGTAGAATAACGATATTTACAGAGTTCTTACTTCTTTCGAGGATTCAGATACATTTAACCAATTCAACTGTAAAAAATAATGTGATGATTCCCTGATCATACAGACATTTTCACTTTTACTTTGTATCCTTCATACTTTTACTAATAAACTTTACCTCATAAAACTCAACGCAATCAAACTATATATAAAAAAAAAATGGAATGGAGGGATAATATTTCTTTTTTGGTTCAAAATAGGCATATGAAATGTACAAGTGATCATCATATCATTACTAGAGGTACAAGTGACTAATATTACTTGCCTCTATAGCCTATTTAGAATGTGTAAAATATCCACCCCTTCTTGTGATTTATTTCCTCGTAAAAAACTGTGCACTGACCTGCTCTGCTGTCGGCCTGTCATCAGGATTTTTTTTTAGGCAAGCATCAACGAATGAGCAGAATTCTGGTGAAAAGTTGTGCTTTGACAGTGAAGGAGATGGATCATCTAGGATCTGCCATCACAATTTTGGAAAAACAAGGATGAGATGTGATGATGGACTTAAGTTTATGTGTGTAATTCATCTAGGTTGTATCTGAATAGAAAAGAGACAAAATTCCCAACATGCTATCAGTGGCTGAGTGATATTCAATTTAGAGAATTTGATATATTCTTGTCAAGATTTGATACATTACCAAATTGGCCAAAAAATTGATGAATCATTTACTAACCTATCCTTATATGCACATCCACAGTAATGGATCAAATTACCAGCAAGTATTTTGATAATATAATTTGATAGAAGTGCATCCACGGGATGCAGCCTGTATGCATCAAACATCCACTATCAGCCTAACCAAGTCCAGTCTCTCTTCATCAAACAAAATTGTATCTGTCACCTCAAATCAAAAGACAGAAGGATAGCAAGACTATCATTCTAATATGATTTCTTTCCCTGAATCTGATTTCCCATTATCTCCTTTCTCCTTGTAGTTGATGTTACATCTAACCATTGTTGTTTGCATTCTCTTTTGCAGCTGGCCTTCTTTTTCTTCACAAGATTTCCTTTTAACTTGGTTCACCACCTTCTTGCCTTTCCTTTTCAAGTGGCTTTACCTCCTCCGTTCCTCGTCTGATCTCCACGAAATTTCGCTGTTAATATTCATTTCCAATATTCTGAGGGAATATATATACTCTTTTATTGGTGTTCTGAGGGAATATATTTTCATCACCCAATCCTGTATACATCATCAATTATCTGTTTTCTTCCATCAAAATTTGACCCATTATAGCCATTGCTTCCTTTGCAGTCTGACTCTTTTTCATCATTGGTGTCCTCTAAGGAACGTTATCTTCATTTTCTGGAGCATCACGCTCCAAAATTGTAAGCTTCCTAGCTGCAACCGTCTCATATGTTTCCTTTAAGCCCCGGAAATAGTAGTTTTCTTTTTCTAATTTCCTCTTCCTTTTTATCCTCTGATGGCACACTCTATTCCACCACAGAACGAGGATGAAACTTCCAGCTTTTAGATGTCGGCTTATACCTGAGATGGTTTCTGACCTAATGGTTTACAGCAAGTTTAAGGCTTATCTATGGAAATATGAATAGAGGAACTTTGCCATGCAAAACAAGTCCCCTAGCAATTCATGCAAATTTTACGAGAGTTTGAACTCAAGACTTGCATACTATATAATTGGTCTTTTCTGGGTGGGTGGGTTAAGTTACATATCCTGTTAAAATAATGAAGAACAAAAAGGTAAGAAAGGAAGCAGTGGAAGACTGACCTGCAACATGAGATTGACAGGCCCTTCATTAGCTGTATACGGAAATTCACCTGTACCACACTCAAACAGTGCAAGCCCAAGACTCCAAATGTCAGCTGGGTAAGAGTAATTCTCATTCCGTATTCGTTCCGGCGACATGTAAGTTACTGTTCCAACAAAAGTAGCACACTGGATAACAGAATAAATTAGAAGAATGAATCTGAAATAAGATAAACTTGAAGATTCGTTATCCATTTCCAGCAGAAAGATAAAGTGATATTGATATAACCTCTGTTAACTAACCATAGCAATTGAGCTTTCTAAGCCAGCACTAATGCCAAAATCAGTTATTTTGGGCTCCCCCTTGAGATTGACAAGCAAATTTGCTGGCTTTATGTCTCTGTGAACTAAATGCCGAACTCCGTGTAAATAACTGAGACCCTTAAAGAACAGAAAGTATCTATAAATAAAGCTGAAGGACAATACTGAGACTACCACTAAAGAAAGAACAGTCCTTACATGCAAGAGCTTTTGAACCATTGAGGAAAGGATAGGTTCTGGAATGCACTTCCTCACTTTTATGATATCTGCAAGAGAGCCCCCATCCATGTACTCTAAAGCAATGCTTATCTGCCCAGAATCTGGAGTATAAAATGCTCCATAGAACTCAACAAGGCCTTGGTAGCATGGTGCCTCGCACAATGTCCTTATTTCAGTAAGCAGTTGCTGCCTTTTCTCCTAAAACGCAGGAGGAAATATTTCAGATAATAGAAAATTGGATATTTCCCCTTTTCTTATGGCCAATCCCTGCTTAAATGATTACATAGATACATAACATTCAGTTATCAACAGGCACATAAATTCTTTTAAGTTTTAACATAAGATTACATATTGATACTATGACCTAGATGCTTCATGGCTGCATATATTATAGTTTGCTCACCTAAATAGAGTGTTTTTCTCCACACGTTAAGGGTATTTCCTTCTAGACATAATAGAAATTGGATAAAGGAAGCAAACATTAGAGGAAAGAACACATTAGAGGTGCTTCCTTCATGAAAATATTGCAGGGCTTATAATTAAAAAAGAAAGAAATCAAGTTAAACATTAAGATGGAAATTAGTAAAACTTACAGACCTTCTCAAAAATATTAATCTTCTTCAAGGCAATAATTCTATGAGTTGGAATGTGAATAGCCCTCTGAACAACACTACTGGCACCGCTACCTATGGCTCCAAAGACCCTCATCTCATGGGAAGCACATCTATATGTCTTTTCACCATGATCTGTGTCATCGACGGGCCATGAAGTACACTTTTGCAACCCCAGCTCATTGATGTTGTATTCGCCATATGATTGACTCAACAAATTCACAGTTCCAGCATCGGATAACTTCACGAAAACCAATATCAGCCCTCATATAAATTCAGTTCGCAACAATATTAATCAAATAAAAAGAACTTACAGAGTATGAATCAAAAGGATCCGATGTAGAGGCAGGGGAGAAACCCTTCTCAGCGTCAAACAAAGGCACAAGCTTCTTCTTCAATTCCTCCAGTCCAGCCATCATAGATGAATAATTTAATAAGTAGAATATAACATCCTTCCTCCCTGACCACATAAAGGGAATAAGGCTGATGGGATACACAATCTAACTTTTTCATTTTACAACCAGTGTTATCAAGAGTGAAAAGTGCAACAAAGCTCTAAAGTCAGTTGGGGCTTTAATCGCAAAGCGCAAATAAAGTGTGGGCTTCAATGAAAAAAGGCACAATGGCGCAAAAATACAAATATAGGTATATTTAGTCCAAGACTAATAATTATAAGCATGAATAACAAATATATGGACAAAGAAATTGTAAAAGCATTAATATCAGTTATCTAGTGTCATCTCTTCAAAAGAGGCTCATTGACAAGGAAAAGTATGTCTTAGAGAATTGAAGATGACACGAAGAGAACATAAAGCGAGGCGAAGTGCTCAACACGTTTTGAGCCTCGCTTCAGGTCTTAAGCGCGCCTTTGACAACACTGTTTACAACAACTACTAAGGCTCAATTGCGAACAAGTTGGAGTCCGTGATGTAAATCCATTACATCCATTTAGCTCTATTTCGACCTGTTTATCATATTTTTTTTTTCTTTCTTTCAAGTTACATATTTCCTACTTGGATTGATACTTCAATTAAACAGAATTAGGTACATATCAAATCATGGAAAAATATAGGCCAAACACATTGATAGGAACGTTTTTATCATATGTTCAATTGGAACAGGCCATAAGTGTCAAGTATCTAAATGAAATTTACAGGTAATTGTAATTGGCGGTCGATTTATTCAGCTAAACATATACTCATACTTTGCATTTATTTACGGAGCTTTCATGTAACTTTCTTAATCTTCTAAGCGATCGTAGAATATTCACAAACAGAGTAACTTAGCAAAAACTCAGAATATCAACATCAAACAATTACACATCCACGTGAGCTGAATTTGCAGAACGAAAACAATATAAAGAAAAATAAAACCTAAAAGGAAAGCGCTTTAACACTTACAGATTACTTCGGACGAAATCAATTCAATTACCGTCTTTATGGGCGACCTAGTTCCATTTGATGCAGACCTGTGCTTCTTTTAAGGTACAAGCAATTACGTGCTCAGATGATCAGACTGGTAAAAAGTACAACGAAGAAGATGGTGGATTGGTAGACGTTGGATTTGGAATACAAAATGAATATAAAAATCAGTTTGCAACTTTATAGTGTCTCCGTTTCAATTTATATGAACTCATTTAACTGACACGATATTTAAGAAAGAGGAAAACTTTTAAAATTTTTGATTTAAAATAAGTCTTGAAAATTTGTGTGGTTGTAAATACTTCGTAAAGTGAATTTGTTTCCAAATTAAAAAAAAAGTCATTCATTTTGACACGAACTAAAAACGAAATAAGTTAGAAATGTCATCCCCGTACATTTGTTTAGTTCAACAAGTCACCAATTTTTTTATTTTTTATTTTTTTTTGCCTTTTTTGGTTTTGTCACAAGGGTATTTACAAGTAGCCCAACCCCTACTGGTCTATCCGTCAGACCATCTCCAATCTTACATTAAATATTACACTATTCTATTTTACTGTAATATTTGATATTTTGGTGCTCCAACTTAATACCATTTTGGTATCTGAATAGGATTACATCAAATTTGGTGTAACAATATTCATCAACACCATTACTATTCATCATCATTTTATTTTTATTTTTATTATATAACTCTTTTAATTTAACATATTATAAATTTTAATGTTTTCATTTAGTTCCTTAATATACCTAATTATTTTTTATGTAATATCTTTATATTATTAATTTTACATCTTAATCTTGGAGTATAATTTTTATAAATTAATTTTCATATATATTATTTTTTACAAAGTTGTAAGTTAATTTATTATAAGTTATAATTGTATAAAAAAAAATATAACCTTCACAAAAATGAAAAGTGCAAATATTTCTATATATAATAAGCGGCTTGGGGGACGAACACGGCTCCCCAAGCTTGTACCAACAGCTTCACGAATTGTACCCGCATTAAATTCTTGTACCATGAGCTATATAATTTGTATACTTTATCTAATTATTTTTATATCCCATGTAGACATGTGTCATAGTACTTAATATTTATTCCCTTCTCATGTATAGACGTATGCACTTCAAATTTAATTCTCCGACACATTTATTTCCTCCGTGCACTTTTAATTGTTCACTTTTGATTTTTTGTTCTAACTGAATATTTATTCTCTTCTCATGTATAGACATATGCAGTTCAATTTTAATTCTCCTACACAAATTTATTTCCTCCGTGCACTTTAATTTGTTCATTTTTGACTTTTCACATTCTTTAAGAATTAATAAATTCCACGTGGATATATGCGATAGTACTGAATATTTATTCTCTTCTCATGTATACACGTGTGCACTTCTATTTTAATTCTCCGACACATATTTATTTCCTCCGTTTATTTTTACTTGTTCACTTTTGACTTTTCACGTTACTTAAGAATTAATAAATGAAGTACTCCTTCCGTCCCATATTACTTGGCCACATTACTATACTTGACTTTTCACGTTCTTTAAGAATTAATAAAACTAAAGTGCTCCCTTCGTCCATATTACTAAAAATATATGTCTATTTTTCTATTCTATATTTTTCTTCTTTTCTATTTCTATTATCCCCGTTTTCCTTCTTTGTCAATACTTTAAACGTGAAGAGAGGACGAACAATAACACCGCAAATTTGTACCAAAAGTTATTTTAATGCTCCTACACATAACTTGTTCACTTTTGACTTTTCACGTTCTTTGAAAATTAATAAATAAAGTATATATTTTATCATAATATTCATATTTATTGGTATATAGTCTCAATAGCCTCAAAAAATGATTTAAAAATGAATAATTAATGTGAAGAGTAAAATAAGAAGAAGATTTTTTTTCCCCTTGATATGTTAACGTCGACAAGTAAAAGTAAATGGAGGGATTGACATTCATCCCCGTTTTCCTTCACTGTCAATACTTTACTTATTTATTCTCCTTTGCAGTCTCTGATTATTGTTTCTTTACATTTATAAAATGTATTACTTTATATTTTCATTTCAAAATTAAAATTTGGTGATTAATGATATAACATATATCTTTCTAATTTTGATTTCTTTGTAACAATTAATATAAAAAATTATAATATATATTTTTAATTAATTTAATAAAAATATTTTAATCCAATATATACAACAATGGTTCTTATGTTTGGATCTGAACAGTTTATTTAATTGAAATGGATATCAACTTGTCAGTATATATATAAAATATTAAATAATTTAAAAGAAAAAATTTAGAATCAAAATATTAATTTTCCCTCATATTCTTACTAATGTTGTATGGGGAGATTGACGATGATGTCACACATCGTATTGGGGTAGGGTGGATGAAATGGAGGCTAGCTTCAGGAGTGCTATGTGACAAGAAGGTGCCACCACAACTGAAGGGCAAGTTCTACAGAGTGGTGGTTAGACCGGCTATGTTGTATGGGGCGGAGTGTTGGCCAGTTAAGATCTCTCACTCACGTTCAAAAGATGAAAGTTGTTGAGATGAGAATGTTGAGATGGATGTGTGGGCACACTAGGAGCGACAGGATTAGAAATGAGGCTATTCGGGATAAGGTGGGAGTGGCCTCGGTGGAAGACAAGATGCGGGAAATGCGACTGAGATGGTTTGGGCATGTGAAGAGGAGAGACATAGATGCCCCAGTGCGGAGGTGTGAGAGGTTAGCCATGGATGGTTTCAGAAGAGGTAGGGGTAGGCCAAAGAAATATTGGGGAGAGGTGATTAGACAGGACATGACGCAGTTACAGCTTACCGAGGACATGACCTTAGATAGGAAGGTGTGAAGGACCCACATTAGGGTAGAAGGCTAGTATATAAGTCTCGTTATCTTTCCTTATTAGTAGGCGCATTAGCGCATTATAATTTCTTGTGCTTTGATTTATGTTATTATTTGCTACTTTCTGTCCTTTGATTACTCTATTTTATCTGTGCCGCTTTCGTGATTTGCATTTCCATATCGCTTTGAATTCCTTGATTATCCTGTTTTACTGTGTCGCTTGCATTGTTTCATTGCAATATCGTTTTAAATCTTTTAACCTTATCTGACCCCCTTTTTATGCTTCTATTGAGCCGAGGGTCTCTCGGAAACAGCCATCCTACCTTGGTAGGAGTAAGGTCTGCGTACATTATACCCTCCCCAGACCCCAAGATGTGGGATTTCACTGGGCTGTTGTTGTTGTTGTTGTTGTTGTTGTATTCTTACTAATTTTCTTTTACATCAATGAACAAATTCCATTGTTATGATAATGATAAAAAAAAGTCCGACTCTTTCCATCTCATAGACTTTTAATTACAACTAAAGTGATGGTGCATAAAATAATTTTTTTATATATAATAACAATTAGAATGTTTTTAAAAGTTATTTTCAAAATACAAACCTTAAAGACTGGCTAATGAAAGTGAATAGAGATGTTTGGCCCGTGCATCGCCCGGGCATGTATTGCTAGTAAAATATAATACGTTGTTAATAAATAACACAATGTTTAATAACATAATAATTAGAATTGAAAATACATTAAAATTATAACACAATGTTCAATAACATAATACATTAAAATTATAACACAATGTTCAACAAGAAAGGATTTGTTTTATGAAAGGAATATGAATTATATGGGATGAATATGTAAAAAAGAAAAAATGAAAGGATTTGTTTTATGAAATAAAAAAATAAAATTTAAATAAAGGAAAATAATATAATATAGAAGAGATAGAAGAATATAAAAGGGATTTTTTTTTTTTTGGGTGTAAAGAATAATGTAATGGGTTGGAGTTAATTTCTACCATTTTGGTGTAAAAAATAGTGCTTAAGGTTAGAAATGCCCTTAGAGACTCTACAGTTTACGTTACATTCACTAGCACATTCAATATTGCTTTTGATCAGGTACTGTCCACGGAGAAGTGTTACATTCACTAGCACATTCAATATTGCTTTTGATCAGGTACTGTCCACGGAGAAGTGTTACATTCACTAGCACATTCAATATTGCTTTTGATCAGGTACTGTCCACGGAGAAGTGTTGTTTTGCATGAGACAAAAGTTATTACGTGACAAACATAAGTTGTATGAGGATAATCTAGTTCATTGCTTATGTCTGTGAACTTATTTTAACATCTTCTGAAGAGATTCTCCTTCGTTCATATTAAAGAGCTCAGATGTTACTTGTATTAGCATTTCTTTTGTCTAACAATGATGCATTGATCGACGGAAGTGCACATATAGCGTATTTCAGGAGCCCTATTTAGGGCATAATCAAAGCTTTTAAATTTTGACAAATTCAACAGCGAATCTAAGTTCACGTATGAATTTTATCTTACTAAAGTCTAAGCTCAGACAAATTGTAAGCAAGTAAAACTTAACATTTTTGTGAAGTAACCTTAGAGTCCCAAACTTTTGACATTTTTATCAGAAATTAAGCCTGGCAGTCCCAAACTTCATACCCGAATCCATGTAACTCCTAATTAGTTCCACGGTATTTTTTTCTTCGAATAGCATAGCATAGAGGAGTCAAAAAATTGATCTATATTTCTATCGATATTCATATTTATCTAAACCTTTCTGATTTAACTTCGTTGATTCTTTCTTTTGAAAGTCTCTATGAGTTTTCTAAATACTTGTGAATATCCAATGACAAACCAAAGAGAATATCACTTTGGATTCTAAAGATCCATGTATCGTTTATTTGCTACTTCAAAAGCAAAAGAGATCAGACAATTAGACAATAACAAAGAGGAACTGTATCAACTTATTCCATCAAGAAAAAGCTAGTAACAGAACTCATGAACACAAGTTTGATCAGCTAAGCAATTTCCAAAAAGAAGTGGTCCTCCATACCAGGAGGCTTTTAAAATGTGGTTGCGCCTTAAATGGCAAACCCCCCCCCCCCCCCCCCCCCCCTCTACAATTGAGGCATTGGCAAATCAGCAAAAGCAGCCAAATGAATTCGACAGGGCAACACTAGCTGAATTTTTTTATCTATTACCATCTTGCTGCCTTGGCTGACTTTGAATTTCTCAGAATAAAACAATTCAACTTCCCAGCAAAAAAGGCGTGGATAGCAAGGACCAGAAAAGAAACAGATGAAAATCATTGGTCAGCTTGTTTATGATATTTACATGAGCATGCATCTCCAGTGAGGATAGCACTACAATAATTATGTCCTACCAAGAGGTTCCTATCTTGTAAAGGGGGAAGAACTACTCCAAGAAAACGATCCTCCATCATCAGTCTCTCACTATTGACCATTTACTAAGAATTAGAGGTTTCATTGCACACTTGGCTGCATAACATAATACTAATAAGATTTCTCAAGTTGACGTAAATGTTGTCCATCTATTCCTTGTTTTTGATCTAACTCTGCAGAACCAAGAAAGTATGTTTAGAGGAAGTAGTCAGTTTAGAGAGAGCTCTTAGCTATAGTACGGGACGATAAAAATAGTATCAGGTCTAAATGGAAGAATTCAAGAACTAGAGACCACCTGGGCACTAATCTACCGTTTCCACCAAATGTTTAGAATTCCATCTGCAAAAGATTTCAGATTTTTCCACATGGAGGGTTTGCTTTCAGCTTGTGTCTCAGCCTTGCGTTCATTGGATAAATCCCTATATGAAGCTAGTTCATGTCAGATAAGGTCTATACATACTCGTCAAATATAAATGATCTAAATAAAAACCAATAAAATATAACAAGATTGGAGATCTCTGATTGTCTGCTGATCTGTCAAAATGCAGGCATAAGTATAAACATAATTATGAGTTTTTTTTTTTTTTTTTTTAAGAAGGATAGACCCTGGGAAGGTTGCAGGTATCAAAAAAAATTATCATCCTTCAACGAATATCGATTTAGATAGCAAGGTTACCTCCTAGACTTTTCCACATCAAGTGAATGTTTTTGCTCATCCATCTGCTTCAGGCTATCAAATTTGAAATCTTCAACAGGGGAGTCTTCCTGTTTTATGTTATTCTCAGGTTCCTCGGAACGCGAAAAAGATTCTAGCTCCGATTCAAGAACTTGCGCAGCAGCATCTTTATTATCCTGCATTAGAAACTTAATTATTTTACCACATGCAACATACAAGTGAAAGATCGCGGAAACATAACAAATTCAGATTCATGACTCAGAAAGGAAATAGTAAGATAGCTTGCTATGTCTTTTGTCTCTTTAAAAGCCTGATACTATGGAGTCCTCAGAAGAGGATTCAAAAGCCTACTTGAAAAATCAGCATAGTGGTGGATAGTGATTAAATCATTGAACGTCTTACAACTGCTATAAATTCAAGGTCAAGAACTGTCATCACATCAGGGTCAAAATTGTGATCAAACTTCAATATCTCAGTCAAATTCAAATGCATTAAGTGATTTTCTAGTCTTCCTCTAATTTCAGTCCAGTTCACAGAATCATAGCAGATAACCTTGATGATTTTTTTTCTGATCAGTCATAACCTTGGTGAATTTTATTTGATTAAAAGCCAGAATCTTGCAGGAAACAGGTCTATTGCATACTTACACTTCCAGAAATTGACATCTCCTGCAACAAAGTATGCTCTGCTGCAATTGGAATTTGTAGGTCCGCCTCTGTCTCATGGTTGCTATTGGTATCCCCGCCTTCCACCCCACTTAGGGTTAATGATTGAGTTTCTTGAGATATGCCTCCATCAACTGTTAGTAGATCACTTGGGATTTCTTTGAGTTCAAGTGACGGCTTCCTATTCTGAGTCGATTCTTTTTCCAATAAAATCCCATTGGTTAACTGACCATCTTCGCATGCTCCATGTTCAAGAGCTGTTGCACTGCTTAATGTCTCTTCAACTTTCGTCAGTAACTTGTCCTTCCTAATTGCAGCTTTTCCTGCGGAAGCTTCTTTGAGCACAGTGTCTTTATCTACTGGCATTTTAGCATTGTACTGCAGTTCTTGGACAATCTTCTTGACAGTATAATACGAGCCACCAACTTCTTTCATTGCCGCCTTAGTAGGTGGAAATTTTCCACCATTCATGGTTCTATATCTGCAAAGGGGATAACAGATAATTAGCTGACCTAAGAATTCAGAACTCCACCATAAATCCTGCAAACCAAATTAAAGACCTGTTTCAATGCTTACACACTAGCTATAATAAGTATTCACTCTTTGCTTTAGACTGGAGCCGTGTAGTCTTAGTGATACCTTGAAAAGTGGGGTAAAGGAACAGATATAGACCTAACTAGTAGTCTGATTGACATAAAAACTTCCCATACAGAAAAATGGTCAGGACTAAAAGGCAATTTTATTCCACTTGAATACAGAAAAGATACAATATCTCTACACATCAGCTCCTGCATGACATCCTTATTGACACCAGGATTACTCACAAATAAATTCCAACTCAGTTCAGACACAAGTTCGATGACTAAGGACCCCGCCGTCCAGAGACAGCAATACCTTTCAGGAACTCCTAAAGGGCATCCAGAAGCTCTATTATGCTTGAAAAATAAGCCACTATTCAGTAACATTGACAAAGACGATAATATATCCAGTATCCCTTCATCTTTCTCCACTACCACTAGACATCTTCTCCTACTTATGAGTAAATAGAAGAAAATTTTATCAAAGGACATCCCAAAGTGATGAATAAACATATGAAAATATACGTCTCATTTTCCATGAAAATAAGAGTAACATATTCTTGTTGGTTACTAGAACACCTCCAAAAATAAAAACTCAGTTTGCACAAAATATTTCATTTCAACTTCTAAAAATCTGCCCCCAGGATTACCAATTCACTTGGCCATACTCCTACATATTGTAGCTTTCAAACATCAACCAAATAACCAATTCAAGAACGCTATTTTTTGAGAAGGGATCTCATTACTGTGGACTAATCAAGAGATAAAGAGCATCATACAACCATTAAGAATCTACTAGGCCGTTGATATTGTATACAGAATGTTACATAACAGGTTTTTGCAGCCAAATTTACACATAGGACTTGAAAGACGCCAGGGAAGTTCTTCTTGATCAAGTATCCAAGCGGCTAGATACAACTGAGAGCAATGATTTCCAAGAAAACACGTGACCATCTCAGTGCCATATTTGAATACATGATAAGTAGCACAATTTGAGCGAGGGGGGAGGGAAACAATTCAACAAGAAGTAAAATATTCTCCACCATATTCAAGAACCCTAATGGAACCTCGCCTTTTTCCTCTAATTAGTCAACCATCAATAACCAAATTGAACAAAACGCATGAAACTTTATTTGTAAAAGATGAAGTGGAAAAAGCACGACATGACTTCCCTTAATAATGAGTAAAAACTAATACAAAATTATCCAATATCCACTTTTCTATTGCCTCCATAAATTTGCATATATGGAACTTTGTTGAAATCCTCCTTCACTCTCTAACGAACTTGTAAATGAAATTCAGAGAATTCTTTATGCCTATTTGGTTAGACATAGGCCTTTGCATCAGTCTTTCTAAAATCGTCAAGGGTTGAATCTGAAAATAGAAATCTCCAGCAAAATCCCTGTCATACAACTTAAAATATATAGCACCAAACTTCATAACATATCAAATACTAATGGGTCCCAAAGTCTAACTTGTAATGCATGCTGCTACTTGGTATCACCGTATCAGGTAGTAAAACTGAAACAGTTCTATCCGCTCTCCATGTTGAATGACAACAACCATTATTATGTCTCAATCAATAATTAGTTGTGATCAGTATATGAATCCTCAAAATTCAAGCCATAGGAAAGGTATCGATGTGCAAGCATTTAAAAAAATCTCTAATTACTTGTCAAAAAAAAAAAACTCTCTCTGTCTTCAGAATAGCAGCCTTTCATATTTAAGGGCACCCAAATCCTTGCTATTACTTCTTGTTGACAAAAGTATGTTAAGTTCAACTTTTAGTCAGCTTGTGGCTTAATTTTGAGTTTATACAGTCAAATCAGTGCCACAATAGAGTTGCTCATTCGGTGATTGTAGGTCACGGGTTCGAGGAGTGGGAACAACATTTTTTGCAGAAATTTAACAGGAAGACTACATACAGTATATGACCACTCTCTCCCTATGGCACACTAGCTGAAAAGCACGGAAGGTGTGTTTGGTATGTTTTCCTCTTTTCCCATGTTTGGTTAGTCAAAATTTTTGAAAAACATTTTCTCCAGAAAAACAAGTTCCTTAAAAATGAGGTTCATGGAACTAGAGAAAACAAGTTCAGCAATTGGCAATCCAGACTTACTGTCTCCTCCCGACCTTCCAGCACAGTCTACCCTCATGCCCCCACCCTCATAGTATTTCTCTAGATTTTATACAAATATTTTTGGGATAATATTTTCTGCCAAGAAAATAAATAAGAAAACCACTTATTTTCCTTCATACCAAACATACCCTTAGTGCACAACTAACATATCATGAAGAAATAAAACACACAATTGATAAGGATTCAACAATCATGGCATCAATTAAACACAAATTAAAAGGCAGGAGCTCAACCTAAAAAAGAGGGGAAAACGATATACTACTTGTTAACAAAAGCTTCAGCCATTGCTTTCCTTTCTTCCTTTGTTACCCTTTTCCCTTTCCTCTTATCTGCCGTTGAATCAGACTGAACACTGGCCGCAAATGACTTCCAACGCCGAACTGAATTTGAAGCATTTCCAAGTACTGTCACACATCAGATTAAGCATGCATTTCGTTATTTCCAATAATTAATATAATATTTGCTCAAATGTTTGAAGATCACAGAATAACAAACCTCGTTTGGACAGATTTATAGAGACTCGCCGAGCAATCTGCATCTGAAAGTATATGAAATCAACCTAAAATTCGTATACTAATATATTTGAAGTGAAAGCTTTGAAACACTGGGAGTTGGCGAAGCACGGCTTAAGAATACAAAATTAATGTTTTTTTTTTCATTTTGGGGACTAAGGTTTAAGACAGCTTTTGTGAGTCAGAGTTTTTTTTTTTTTTTTCTTTACTGGGTTTTTTTTTTTTTTTTTTTTTTTTGATGAAAGGCCAAATATATCCCTGTACTATTGAAAAAGAGTCAAATATATCTCTCGTTATACTTTGGGTCCAAATATACCTTTAATATTATACTTTGAGCACAAATATATCCCTCTACCGTTAAAGTTGATTAAGGTAGACATCTAATTCTATGTGACACTAACATTTGATGAAGTGAATGTCATGTGACATGCCACCTCATCACGACTAACCCATTTTACTCCACCTCTCTTTTAGTACTAAAATTTCCTTCCCCTCCACCACCGTTACCGTCACTAATATGGGCGTGTTTTGCAAGAATAGACTTGAAGGATCGACGGATGAATCGAGGCAAACCTGTTATTTTAGAGGTGTATTGCTATACTACCATGATTTTTTTTATTTTTATTTTTGCAGCTAGCTGTTGAATTGAGTTCATTCGTCGGAAATTATGGAAATTCTTGGACAATATTTCTGCGAGCTAGCCGTCAGAAAGCATGTCGCATCAAGATTTTTCTTGCAGCTTGCCATCAGAAATTCTTGTTTCTTTAAGATAATGCAAGTTTCTTTGGCAGCAACCCTGCACAAGTGTGGGGTCCAGTCCCCTATTTCATATTTTAAGGAAGGAAGATTTTTCTTCCTTTGACAAAATCACATTGGTAGAAATTGTGGAATTGGCCAACAAGCCAATTCTTTTGTTCACATAGTCGTGATGTAAGCGCTTACCTCATCATAGTCGTGATGTAAGCGCTTACCTCATCATAGGAAATTCATTCCTATAAATAAGCAGCTTATGGTTCATTTGTAACACACTAAAAAATCTCAGACAATACATCTGAGTGAGAGCAAAGTGAGGTATATCATAGACTGTGTAAGAAAATAGTCTGTGAAGAAAAATAGAGTGTGAGTGATATTGTAGTGAGGTGGGAAAATCAAAAGAGTGTTTTTCTTTTGAGGGTGTAGTGGTCTTAGGAGTATTTGTACTCGTTACTACACAGTGTAAAATTCCTTGCTATAGTGATATCAGCTGCTCCTCTTGGCCGTGGTTTTTTCCTTATTCAAAAGGGTTTCCACGTAAAATCTTGGTGTCATTATTGCTGCATTTTATTCTTACTGATTTAACCATAACTTAGTGTTCCGTGTTTATCACGAATACCGTGAATATTATTTTTGCGGGTCTATTTTATTCCCAACAAGTGGTATCAGAGCCAAGGTTCTGTCTGAGTATGCTCTGTGGTTGCAGCACATTCTGAACTTCCACATCAGAAAAGAATTACTTTGGTCTTCGAATAAAATAGTATTTGTATTTGTGATAAACGATGGAAGCCAACGCTAGTAGAATGGTTACTTTGAGTGGCGTAAATTATGCCATTTGGAAGGGCAAAATGGAAGATTTGCTCTATGTCAAGAATTTTCATCAACCTGTCTTTGGAAATAAAAAGCCTGATAATAAATCAGATGAAGAGTGGAATTTGTTGCATCGGCAGGTTTGCGGCTTTATTAGACAGTGGGTTGACGATAATGTGTTGAACCATATTTCCGGAGAGACATATGCTCGGACCCTATGGGAGCATCTTGAAAGTTTGTATGCTCGAAAAACTGGTAACAACAAGATGTTTCTGATAAAGCAAATGCTGGGTTTAAAATACCACGATGGTTCCGCAATGACAGATCATCTAACTATTTTTCAGGGGATCATGAACCAGTTATCTGCTATGGGCATTAATTTTGATGAAGAAATTCAAGGCTTGTTTCTACTTGGCTCCCTACCAGATTCTTGGTAAATTATTAGAACTTCATTATCAAATTCTGCTCTGAATGGTGTGATCTCTATGGATCTTGCCAAGAGCAGTCTTTTAAATGAAGAGATGAGAAGAAAATCTCAAGGTTCCTCCTCATCAGATGTCTTGGTGACTGACACTAGGGGGAGAGGCAAGAATCGTGGTTCTCAAAATAGAGAACATCATAAAAGCAAATCCAGAAGCAGACTTAAAGATATTGAGTGCTATCATTGCGGGAAGAAAGGGCACACAAAAAAGTTCTGCCGGATTTTGAAAAAAGAGAATAGAGAAAAGAAGGAAAAGAAAGAAGATGGCAATCGTGTTGCCGCTATCACTACAGAAGATCTTGTTACTGTCCTTGATACGGATCTGATAAATATTGCTTGTGATGAGTGAAGCTGGGTTGTGGACAGTGGTGCCGCATCTCATGTGACATCAAGGAAGGAATTTTTCTCATCTTATACTCCGGGTGATTTTGGAACTTTGAGTATGGGTAATGAGACTGTATCTAGGGTGGCTGGTGTTGGAACGATTTGTTTGAAAACTAGTATTGGAACTAAACTAGTTTTAAACAATGTAAAGCATGCACCTGATGTTCGTTTGCACTTGATCTCTGTTGGTGTTTTGGATGATGAGGGATATGTCAGTACCAATGGTGCTAGAAAGTGGAAGCTTACTAAAGGTTCCATGATTGTGGCTCGTGGCGAAAAGCGTCGTGGTCTATACTGGACTACGGCCTCTACCTATATTGATATGGTGAATGCAGTTGAGAGCAATAGCTCTTCAACGTTATGACATAAGAGGCTTAGCCACATTAGCGAGAGAGGACTAAATGTTCTGGCCAAAAAGAAATTATTGTCAAATTTCGAAATTGCTAAATTAAAAAAGTGTGAGCACTGCTTGGCTGGAAAACAAAATAGAGTTTCTTTCAAGTCTCATCCTTCTTCAAGAAAGACAGAGTTGCTTGAGTTGGTGCATTCAGATTTATGTGGTCCAATGAAGACAAGGACCTTGGGTGGTGCACTTTATTTTGCTACCTTTATTGATGATTGCTCAAGGAAACTTTGGGTCTACGTCTTAAAGACTAAAGACCAAGTATTGGGTGTCTTTAAGCAGTTTCAGGCCTCAGTTGAAAGGGAAACTGGAAAAAAGCTGAAGTGTATTCGTACTGATAACGGTGGTGAATATTGTGGACCGTTTGACGAATACTGCAAGCAAAAGGGTATTAGACACCAGAAGACTCCTCCTAAGACTCCTCAGCTTAATGGTTTAGCAGAGAGGATGAACAGGACCTTGATGGAAAGAGTCAGATGTTTGCTTTCTGAAGCAAAGTTGCCGAATTCCTTTTGGGGTGAGGCTTTATTGACCGCCGCACATGTTATTAATCTATCCCCTGCGGTTGCTTTGCAAAGTGATGTTCCAAACAGAGTTTGGTATGGCAAGGACGTTTCCTATGACCACTTGAAAGTGTTTGGTTGCAAAGCTTTTGTACATGTGCCTAAAGATGAGAGGTCAAAATTAACTGCCAAGACAAGGCAGTGCATCTTCATTGGTTATGGCCTTGATGAGTTTGGTTACAGGCTATATGATCCAATTGAGAAGAAGGTTGTGAGAAGCCATGATGTTATCTTCGTGGAGGATCAAACCATTGAAGATATTAACAAAGCGGAGAAGATAAAATCTTCAAGTTCTGAAGGGTTAGTTAATCTTGATCAAGTCCCTCATACAAATGTTGATGACGTTGGTGGGCTCGATGACGATGGTAATGCCCATAATCATGTTCCAGATCATCATGTTGATGATGATAACGATGCTGCTATTGATGAAGTAGATGCTTCTACTCATGAAGTCGTGGATGAGCCAGATATTCCACTTAGAAGGTCTACTAGACAGCATGTTCCTTCTTTCCGTTATTCACCTAATGAGTATGTATTACTCACTGATGGGGGAGAACCTGAATGTTATGAGGAGGCCATGAAAGATGAGCACAAGGATCAATGGATTGAAGCCATGCAAGATGAGATGAAATCTTTGCGTGAGAACCATACTTATGAGTTGGTGAAATTGCCTAAGGGCATGAGAGCTTTGAAGAACAAATGGGTGTTCAAAGTTAAAGCCGAAGAACATAGCTTGAAGCCCATATACAAAGGTAGATTGGTTGTTAAGGGATTTGGTCAAAGGAAAGGTATTGACTTTGACGAAATATTTTCTCCTGTCGTGAAAATTTCCTCCATTCGGACAGTTCTTGGTTTGACTGCTAGTCTTGATTTGGAGATTGAACAGATGGATGTGAAGACTGCTTTTCTTCACGGTGACTTAGAAGAGGAGATTTATATGGAACAACCTGAGGGCTTCAAGGCAAAAGGTAAAGAAAATCTTGTATGCAAACTCAAGAAGAGTCTATATGAGGGAGCAAGGCTACAAGAAGACTTTTTCAGATCACTGCGTGTTTGTACAAAGATTTTCTGATGATGACTTTATCATCGTTCAGCTATATGTGGATGATATGTTGATTGTAGGCAAGAATGATTCCAGGATTGACGAGTTGAAGAAACAGTTGAGTAAGTCTTTTGCAATGAAAGACTTGGGTCATGCTAAGCAGATTTTGGGCATGAGAATTACTCGTTCAAGAGATGAAAGGAAGTTTTATTTGTCACAGAAAAAATACATAGAACGTGTACTAGAGCGCTTCAATGTGAGTGCTAAGTGGGTTAGCACACCTCTTCCTGGTCATCTGAAATTGAGCAAAAAGATGTGTCCTACAACAAAGGAGGAAAAATAGAGAATGGCCAAGATTCCTTATTCCTCTGCCGTCGGAATTTTGATATATGCAATAGTATGCACTCGACCAGATATTGTTCATGCAGTCGGTGTTGTTAGCAGATTTCTCGAAAATCCAGGGAAAGAGCATTGGGAAGCTGTGAAGTGGATACTCAGGTATCTAAGAGGAGGCTCAGATGAATGCTTGTGTTTTGGAGGATCAAATCCAATTTTGAAGGGCTATACAGATTCTGATATGGCAGGTGACCTTGATAACAGAAAATCCACCACTGGATATTTGTTTACTTTTTCAGGGGGAGCTATATCATGGCAGTCGAAGTTGCAGAAGTGTGTCGCACTGTCTACAACGGAAGCGGAGTATATTGCGGCTACTGAAGCTGGCAAAGAGATGATATGGCTCAAGAGATTCCTTCAAGAACTTGGATTGCAGCAAATGGAGTATGTTGTCTATTGTGACAGTCAGAGTGCAATAGACTTGAGCAAGAACTCCATGTACCATGCGAGAACAAAACACATCGATGTCAGATATCATTGGATTCGTGAGCAATTGGAAAGTGAATTGTTCCAAGTCAAGAAGATTCACACGAATGAAAATCCTGCAGATATGTTGACCAAGGCGGTACCGAGAGACAAGTTCGAATCGTGCAAAGAACTTGCACTCAAATTAGAAGTCAGTGTACCCTCCTTCAGGTGAATGGGACTGGAGGGGGAGATTTGTGTGGTCTAGTCCCCTATCCCATATTTTAAGAAAGGAAGATTTTCTTCCTTTGACAAAATCACATTGATAGAAATTGTGGAATTGGCCAACAAGCCAATTCTTTTGTTCACATAGTCGTGATGTAAGCGCTTACCTCATCATAGTCGTGATGTAAGCGCTTACCTCATCATAGGAAATTCATTCCTATAAATAGGAAGCTTATGGTTCATTTGTAACACAGCAAAACATCTCAGACAATACATCTGAGTGAGAGCAAAGTGAGGTATACCATAGACTGTGTAAGAAAATAGTCTGTGAAGAAAAATAGAGTGTGAGTGATATTGTAGTGAGGTGGGAAAATCAAAAGAGTGTTTTTCTTTTGAGGGTGTAGTGGTCTTAGGAGTATTTGTACTCGTTACTACACAGTGTAAAATTCCTTGCTATAGTGATATCAGCTGCTCCTCTTGGCCGTGGTTTTTCCCTTATTCAGAAGGGTTTCCACGTAAAATCTTGGTGTCATTATTGTTGCATTTTATTCTTGATGATTTAACCATAACTTAGTGTTCCGTGTTTATCACTAATATCGTGAATATTATTTTTGCGGGTCTATTTTATTCCCAACAACAAGTGCCTATACTAGGCACGCCTAAACAACAAGCAATAGGCACATGTGTCAGCCAAAAACAACAAACAATTGCAAAGAAATTAAAAAATAAAAATAAAAAATGGCAAGTTCCCACCAAATCTTGCACAGCACATGGACATTAGTGGCGGTTATGGTAGCAATGGTGGTAGAGGGGAAGGAAATTTAGCGGTTAAAGAGGGGAGGAGTAAAATGGGTTGGTGGTGATGAGGTTGCATGCCACCTCATCAAATATTGCTGCCATATAGAATTAGATGTCCATCTTAGGCAACTTTCACGGTAGAGGGTATATTTGTGCCCAAAATATAACGGTAAAGGTATAATTGAACCCAAAGTATAATATTTGACCCTTTTCCAATCCAGGGTATATTTGGCCCTTTTCAGTTTTATCTTTCTCCCCCCTCTTTTTTGCTTTAATTTCTAGTAAAAAATAATTTGCTAAATTCGTGGATGTTTTCTTTTTCTTTCTAAGATAAATCCTATTCTATTGGGGAGTCAGGGAGGAGGAAGAAGAAGAAAAGGGATACAGACATAAGAATAAAATCAAACACTTATTATATGAGAAACTCCAATTAGTGTGTCTTTTTTAAGGCCTATTTGTACTTAATAAAATTTTGGATTTTAAAATTTTAAATTAGCCATTAAATGTGTTTTTTTAGGTCTTAATTTTAGATATTTTTACTCATTTGAATGATCAAGATTTATACCAAAATCTAAATATCATTAAGAACTCGTTTGTTAATTTTTTTTAATGTAAAAACAACATTTCACTACTATTCTAACCACTTTTACACTCACGGTGCGGACGGTACAATTCACAACTGCCATTTTCAATCACTACCATCAAGAATCATCAACAATCAGTTATTGCCAACATTAGCCACTAATTAAAATCATCACGAATTATCACTGACAATCACCACAATCAATTACTGCTATCAATTGCCACCACCATTATCTATTATCATCACTATAATTATCAACCGCCATCACCAAATTTATGTATTCAGATGTTGAGAAAACGAATGATCTCAACAAGAAAAAAATAATATTTAAATGCTATTCAAATTCAAACATATTAATTTTAATGCATAGTCTCACCATTTTTGTTTTCGGTTATGTCATTAGAATATTTATTTTAGCGCCAAACCCCCTAACCCCCACCCCCGACCCCTACTGGTCTACCCTGTCAGAGACTCTGCAGTTTACATTACGTTCACTAGCACACTCAATATTACTTTTGTACAGGTACTGTCCGCAGAGAAGTTTTGTTATGCATGAGACAAAAGTTATTACGTGACAGACATAAGTTATATGAGAATAATCTAGTTCATTGGTTATGTCAGTGAACCTATTGAACATCTCTTGAAGGAAATCTCCTTCGTTCATCTTAAAGAGCTCAGATCCTCATACAACTTATGTCAATAAATTGTCTCATGCATACAAAATTTCTCTATGTGAGCTCGCTCACATTGCCGGTCCCAAGCCCGGATAAAGGAGGAGGGTTGCCGAGGGTCAATCGGAAACAACCTCCCTACCCAGGTAGGGGTAAGGCTGCGTACATCTTACCCTCCCCAGACCCCACTATTGTGGGATTACACTGGGTAGTGACCAACCATACAAAATTTCTCTATGAACAGTACCTGTACAAAAGCAATATTGAGTGTGCTAGTAAATGTTATGGACAGAAGTTAATGTTTCAACCAAACGGCAAATAAGAGAGAATTTTTCAGTTTTTATAAGGACTGTTTTCTTGGCAATTCATTGCGAAAAAGTTTTTGCAAAAACACAGGGAAGTTTTGCAAGAACTCATTTACTGGCCGACCATATTTAGTGTGGTTGGATTGGATCATGGATGTTACTAGCATTAGCATTTCTTTTGTCCAACAATGACGCATTGATCGACGGAAGTGCACATATAGCGTATTTCAGGATCCCTATTTAGGGCATAATCAAAGATTTAAATTTTTTATAAATCAACAGCGAATTTAAGTTCAGATACACACATATGAAGTTTATCTTACTAAAGTCTAACTTCAGACAATTTGTAAGCAAGTAAAACTGTAAAACTTAAAATATTTTTGTGAAGTTAAACCTTACAGTCCCAAACTTATACCTATGTCCAAAGTTTGAGACTTTTAGACCAAACTTCATACTCAATCCATTTAACTCCTAATTAGTTCCACGGTATTTTTTTTTTGCCTTCGAATAGCATAGCGTAGAGTCATCTACAAATTGATCTATATTTCTGTCGATATGCACATTTATCTAAACCTTTCTGATTTAACTTCGTTGATTCTTTCCTTTGAAAGTCCGTATGAATTTTCTTAATACTTCTGAATATCATATGACAAATCAAAGATAATATCATTTGGATTCTAAAGATCCATGTATCGCTTATTTGCTACTTCAAAAGCAAAAGAGATCTGACAATAATAACAAAGAAGAATTATATCAACTTATTCCATCAAGAAATAGCTAGTAATAGAACTCATGAACACAAGTTTGGTCAGCTAAGCAATTTCCAAAAAGAAGTGGTCCTCCGTACCAGGAGGCTTTTTAAAATGTGGCTGCGCCTTAAATGGCTCCATGCAAATAGGCTCCCCCACGAAACTTTCACCGGATAGATCTTGCAATTGAGGCCAGAGGCGGATCCAGGATTTGAAGTTTCCGGGTGCCATGCGTCATTCAATCAATTTGGGCTTCGGGTCGGATTATTCGTCTTTTCGAACTTTGATTTGGGTTATTCGTCTTTTCCGATGAAACATTTATTTATAGCAATATACAGAAGAGAAAAGCATAAAACTTTCAATAATATTACTAATATCATAAATATCCATCATTCATTTACAATTGTCCTCGACGAGGTTTCATCTTCTGAAAATGATCAATGACGACATCATTACTTACATTTGTGAATACAACACGCTCTATGTAACAAACTGAAGTAAAGCACCGCAAATTTAAGCAGCCAACAAAAAACACACAAAGCAATATGCCAACTTCTTTACAAAAATGTACATACCCACAAGCAAAATTACACTTTTATACATAACTCTACAAAAAGCACAAGCAAGATTACAACTTTTCTATAAAACAGTACACACCCACAAGAAATTACAACTTTTATACATAAATGTACAAAACCCACAATCAAGATTACAACTTTTATACGTAAATGTACAAAACCCACAAGCAAAATGACAACTTTTATACATAAATATACAAAACTCACAAGCAAGATTGCAATTTTAACACAAAAAAGCATTTTTGTAAGAAAAAAAACTCAAAAGAAATCAAGAAAGAAAGACGAAAAGATCCTTACAATGGGTCAATGGAGGAAGCAGCCGAATGGGATTTTGACTTTGGAGCAATGAAGAGGGTTTGTTTAGTTGATGAGAATTGAGAAGAGAGAGAGGGTTTGTGTCTTTTTTTTAATGAGAAGGAAGAGGGAAAATTCTATTTTTAACTTTAAGAAATAAACAAGTCAAAGATTAATAAATTAAATTAAGTCAACAAAGATTGCTACTGCTCATTATTATCTGTTGAGCAGCACTGCAGCAAGGGTTAAAAAAATAAAAACATTTATGCAATCGATGGGGCTCGATCCCGCGACCAGAGAGCAGAAATCAGAGCCTCTGTCCACTGGCACCAGCAGGTTACTTTGTAGTGGGGGTGCCACTTTAAATATTTGTACATAGCTTCTGTATATATACATATATATACACAGGGTTTCGGGTGAGGCTTGCGGGTGGCGTGGCACCCTCCCGACCCTTAATAGATCCGCCCCTGATTGAGGCATTGGCGAATCAGCAAAAGCAGCCAAATGAATTCGACCGGCCAACACTAGTTGAATATTTTTTATCTATTGCCATCTTGCCGCCTTGGCTGACTTTGAATTTATCAGAATAAAACAATTCAACTTCCCGGCAAAAAAGGTGTATAAGGCAAGGACCAGAAAAGAAACAGATGAAAATCATTGGTCAGCTTGTTTATGATATTTACATGAACATGCATCTCCAGTGAGGTTCCTATCTTGTAAAGGGGAAAGAACTACTCCAAGAAAACGATCCCCCATCATCATCGCCTCTCACTATTGATCATTTACTAAGAATCATTGCACGCACTTGGCTGCATAACATAATACTAATAAGATTTCTCAAGTTGACGTAAATGTTGTCCATCTACTCCTTGTTTTCGATCTAACTCTGCAAAACCAAGAAAGTATGTTTAGACGAAGTAGTCAGTTTAGAGAGAGCTCTTAGCTATAGTACGGGACGATAAAAATAGTATCATGTCTAAATGGAAGAATTCAAAAACTAGAGACCACCTGGGCCCCAATCTACTGTTTCCACCACATGTTGAGGATTCCATCTGCAAAAGATTTCAGATTTTTCCACATGGAGGTTTTGCTTTCAGCTTGTTTCTCAGCCTTGCGTTCATTGGATAAATCCCTATATGAAGCTAGTTCATGTCAGATAAGGTCTATACATACTCGTCATATATGAATGATCTAAATAAAAACCAATAAAATATAACAAGATTGGAGATCTCTGATTGTCTGCTGATCTGTCAAAATGCAAGCATAAGTAAAAACATAAATATGAGCGGTTTTTTTTTTTTTTTTTTTTTTTTGAAAGATAGACCCTCGGAAGGTAGTAGGTATCAAAAAAAATTATCATCCTTCAATGAATATCGATTTAGATAACAAGGTTACCTCCTAGGCTTTTCCAATTCAAGTGAATGTTTTTGCTCATCCATCTACTTCAGGCTATCAAATTTGAAATCTTCGACAGGGGAATTTTCCTGTTTTATGTTATTCTCAGGCTCCTCGGAACGCGAAAAAGATTCTAGCTCCGATTCAAGAACTTGCGCTGCAGCGTCTTTATTATCCTGCATTAGAAACTTAATTATTTTACCACATGCAACACACAAGTCAAAGATCGCGGAAATTCTTGACATCTCCTCCAACAAAGTCTGCTCTGCTGCAATTGAAGTTTGTAGCTTTGCCTCTGCCTCATGCTTGCTATTAGTATCCCCACCTTCCACCCCATCTATGGTTAATGACTGAGCTTCTTGGGGTATGCCTCCATCAACTGTTTGTCGATTACTTGGAATTTCTTCGAGTTCAGGTGAGGGCTTTATATTCTGAGTCAATTCTTTTTCCAATAAAAACCCATTGGTTAACAGGCCATCTTCACATTCTCCATGTTTAAGAGCTGTTGCACTGCTTAAAGTCTCTTCAACCTTTGTCGGTAACTTTTCCTTCCTAATTGCAGCTTCTCCTGCAGAGGCTTCTAAATAAGATACAGTTCTTGTACTACTTAATTGACTGGTAAGAAAGAGCTTCCGTAAGAACTGGAAGACTCTTGTATGTACGGTAACCCTCTCTTCTGCTACTGGTGGACTTTAACCACAGTGGCTTTATGTTCTACTGGCATTTAGCATTGTACTGAAGTTCTGGGACAATCTTCTTGACAGTGTAATACGAGCCACCGACTTCTTTCATTGCCGCCTTAGGAGGTGGAAACTTTCCACCATTCATGGCTCTGTATCTGCAAAATGGATAATAGATGATTAACTGACCTTAAAATTCAGAAATCCACCGTAAATCCTGCAAGCAAAATTAAGGACTATTTCGATTATAAATAAATGTTTTTGGGATAATAATTTCTGCTTACGTACCGAACACAAGAAAATAAGTAAGAAAATCACTTATTTTCCTTCATACCAAACATACCCTTCAACACAGAATTAACAAATCATGAACAAATAAAATACACAGTTGAGTAGGATTCAACAATTATGGGATCAATTAAACACAAATTAAAAGGCAGGAGCTCAACCTAAAAAAGAGGGGAAAACGATATACTACTTGTTAACAAAAGCTTCAGCCATTGCTGTCCTTTCTTCCTTTGTTACCCTTTTCCCTTTCCTTTTATCTGCCGTTGAATCAGACTGAACACTGGCCGCAAATGACTTCCAACGCCGAACTGAATTTGAAGCATTTCCAAGTACTGTCATACATCAGATTAAGCATGCATTTCGTTATTTCCAATAATTAATATAATATTTGCTCAAATGTTTGAAGATCACAGAATAACAAACCTCGTTTGGACAGATTTATAGAGACTCGCCGAGAAATCTGCATCTGAAAGTATATGAAATCAACCTAAAATTGCACTATTATATACACTTAATAATATTGCTGCTATATTTGAAGTGAAAAGAAAGCTTTACGAGTTGGCGCGGGAGGGTTTAAAAAATTACTGACGTTTTTCACTTTGGGGACTGAGGTTTAGGTAAGTCTGTTAACCGGAACCGGTGGACCAGTTTACCGGTGTTTTTTTACCGGTCCGATTTTCAATTTTTGGGACCGGTTAACTGGTAAATTGGAACTGGCCGGTTAAAACCGGTTAACAGGTCAATTTTTTTTAATTTTTTTTTTATATATAGCCGTTGGCTGACTGGGCTGGACCGTTGGGCAACGGTCCATCTTGCAAAAATGGCCATTGCCAACGGCTCCAAACGCCCCTTTTGGCCCCCCAACCCCCCCAACTTTTTTTTTTTACACTTTAACCCATCCCCCACCCCTATATAAACCCCTTTCCATTTCCAATTTTAATCCACACCAATTCAAGCTTCTTTTTCTCTCAATTATAGTTACTTTGCAACAATTAGCTACTTTAAATTTTTCTCAATTAAATATTATAAAGTTTTATTCTAGTTTCAATACATACACAAGACAAACCGCCAAGAACTCGTAGGCCAACCGCTAAGAATTCTTATGTGCAAAATGGCCTTAGACCTAGGAAAATTCAAGTAAAAGTTGACACTAGGTGGAACTACACTTATATTATGTTACAACAAGCACATGATTATAGGATTCCCATACAACAAGTTCACAACCATTTTAATACGGATAGTGATGATTGGTTAAATATTACCGATTGGGAAGATGTTAAGGAATGTATTGAACTTTTACAAAAAATTTATAATGCAACTCTTGCTTTTTCTAGACAATTCTATCCCACGGTAACCGGAATTTTAGTCTGCTTAGCGGAAATAGCTGGAGTTTTACATGAGTATAAAGATAAATCCAGTTATCAAGCGGCTATTTTTAATATGACAACAAAATTTAAGAATTATATTTCTCCCATCCCAACTTTATTTATTTTGGGTTCTATTTTAAATCCTTGTTTTAAAATGTCTTATACTAGAGCATTGGTTGGTCAAATTTATAACTATTTAGAAATTGACGAGCAACTTGAACCGTCTTTAGAACAAGCCGAGCTCGCGATTGATGTTGAGTTTAAAAAAGTTTTTAGTCATTATTCTAATTTGGAAGAAAGTGTCACACCCTGTTGACACCCAATTTTGTCCCTCCTTTATTTCAATTTATTTCCTGGAGCTTCTAAATTTATTGACGAGCTGAACACTTTATTTTCACTACTATTAATTTTCACTATTTTACTATCAACATTGCTAGTATTACTTTATCACAATTTAAATGGTTCGTCATCGTTTCATTTTAGGATTCGTACTCGTTAAATTATTTTTTTACCTTATACACACCAATTACTATTTGTCTTCACCTAATATATTTTGTACTAGTTAAAAGCCCAATGAAATTTATATGGAGGAGGAATTTCAGCCAAATCAACAACTCAAATAATTCAGCCCATACCCGCAACAACCCGACCCAAAAAAACCTTCACTCGGTTGAAGCCAAAAACAAACTGAACCCATTACCCAATCGGCCCACCATCAATTCAAACTACCAGCCCAATTAATTCCTACCCGGTACCAGCCCACTAGCACTACCCGACCCGATCCACTTCCACTCCTCTTCATCATTTGAAACCTAAACCCATTTCACTCGTTTCCCTTCATCTCACCGCCGTCTCCTTCATTCTCACTCTCCCTCACGCTCTCTCCTCTCTCTACCCTACTCTTTCTCCCTTTCATCATCATCACCGCCTCCGCTACCCCACTCTCCACTCACCGACGTTACCCCACTCTCCACTCACCGCCGCTCCCCTACGCTCCTCTTCCTCCGCTCCACTACGCTCCTCCATTTTTTCCCATAAAAAGAGGATCATTCAGTTTTTTTGGAGGAGGAGAGCTTCCATACTTGATTTTTCCTTTTTCCGGTGAACTTTAGTCGTGACCAACATTTACTCTATTTTCATTTTTTTTTTTCGTTTTGAAACTTAGTTACTTTAATAGGGATCGGGTTCGTTCGAGTTCGAGCATAGATTCGAGACCTCGACGTTCAGTTCATTGCACACAAAAAAGGTAAACTTTCCTCCTTTTAGCATAATGCCTTTAATTTGGTGTTTTACGTTCACATGTTTGATATCTGGTGGTAGTTGTCAGATTAGTCTACAATTAGTCTTAATGGGTCTGTTTTAGGTTTAATTATTGTTGTTAAGTTGTTGGTTGTTGATGATTACATGGATTAAACTGGGTCGATTTGTTCAGAGCATGCTCTATTTATGATTTGGTTAGTTTCACATGAATTCAAGTAGTAGAAATGGCTAGGTGCAGTACATGGTTGGTTCTGAGTTTTATTTTAAATGTATGATAGTTCAGCTCTGTCTGTTTGTGCTTAAATCCCCGAGTGTTATTTTTCAGGTTAAGTATGTCAAAAAATGTATGTTTTACTCTTTAGTGGGTAATTTGATCCCCATTGTGTCGTTTGAGTAAATACTAGTATGTTACTAGCGGTTTTAATGCTGTGTGTGGCCATTACTTTCTCGGTTTCAGGCTGGTTTATATTCTTAATGTGTTTGTAGTTTATTTACATGTGTGCAATGTATTCTATTAATTGTTGAAAACATGTCTTTGTGATAAAGTGTTAAGTCTTTTGTATCTGTTATGTCTAAAGTGTGCTAAGTCGAAGCTAAGACATTATCCACCAGCTAATGTAGAAACATACCCATTTTGGATGTTGAGTTCCCATCAAGTGTAGTTAAGTATGGATTTTAGTCTCTTGTTAACACTAAAATTAGCTTGAAAAGTTGAGCAGCCTTCTTGCTTTCTCTGGATTCAAGTTTCCCCTTGCTTTTGTCCTTAAAATGTATTAAAGGTCGTCATTTGCCTTACCCATATTCTCCAGTAAAACATCTCATTTGGGGTTCGTTTGATCCCATGTTTAAAAGTGATTAATAAGTGAATCTATTTCTTATGAGATGAATTGGACTGCCTGCGGGTTTATGTAAAGTGGAAGCTGGATCAGCTGTGTTCATCTAAGTCTCATTTTAATTGAATTAGTTTTGATGTGTAGGAATCGCAGGGTTTAATTATATTAAATTTTCAAACTAGTATGAGCATCTGAATGTGGGATTTCCTTCTGTTTCCTTACTGCTCGAGCATTCACTGCCGAATTCATGAAGTATTACATTTCAGCCATTTTCTGTTTTAATTGCAGTCACGAATTGTTGTGATTTTAGCCACTATGTTTTGTACTTTTTGGCCGTGAGTTACTGCCCATTTTAAACTGAGTTCTTGTCACAACTTGAGTTAAATTTCAGTTTTCATTTTGGGGCTGAGTTATTGTATCATCGGCTGAAATACTGCTTTCAAATTAACTTGGCTGCTGCAAAGTTGCAGCAGATGTTTGCTATACTCAGCTGAACCGACTCTTTGTTTTGTTGCCTATTTTGAGGAAAGATTGATATTCGGTGGTTGCTGTTCCGTTTACTATTACCTTGTGCTGCTTCTCATATTACCTTCTTTGTTTGCATATATAAGTCACATTCAGACCCGCATACACTTGGGTATATTAAGATTGGTATATCTGATTATAAAGGTATATCATTCCTTACTTGGTTGATTGATAAGCTGTTATATCCCGTATTTTTGAACCTCGGAGCATCTGCTGGGGTGGGGCCCACATACCGAGATTTTTTTTTGGAACATCTGAAAAGTCATATGAATCACATATGTAAAGTTAAACACAACTCATGAAGTACCTTTGGACCAAATCAAAGTGGAAACCCTCCAAACGAATATTTTTAAGAAAACGTTTTCGGGTGACCTGACTTTGGGGGGCAAGAACTGTATTGTAAGTTTGGAATTTCGAAAATACCTTGAAATAGAAGTTGTAGATAATTGAATTAGCTTTCCATCCATAGGTCATGGGTTCCCAGGTGACGTCGGTACAAGGAGATATGAACGTTTTAAGGTCGAAAGGTCAGTGGGCTAGGCCCAACTCGGGACCAACCGAGTTGGCCCAAAAAAATGAAAAAAAAATTCAGGCCCAAGTGAGGAGCCATTCGGCCATGGTCCATAAAAAGGATCCAAGCCCATGGAATTAAGTCATGTGGTCAATGAATAAAAGACCACTTAATCATCCAAATTCCATAGAACTTTCAAGAGAAAGAATAGGAGGAAAAACAAGAGAAAAACAAGAACAAAAAGAGGGCATTTCGGGTTTGGCCATAGAAAAATCACCCCTCAAAATCTTGCCTCTAAAATTATTTTCTTGTTGAATTCCTACTAAATTAAGTGTCCTTTACAACTTGGTGTAATTGTTTTGGAAGAAGGAGCACTTATTTCTTCAAGTTGACAACTTGTTCAAGTGAAGAAGTTTGTAGAAAAAGGTAAGAATCAATTCCTTTTTCTTATGTTATGAAGGTTTGTTTATGTTGTGGTATGTGGAAATGAGTAGAAATTATGGAAATAAGGAAGTTTGCAAAGTGGGTATGTATATATATATGTAGCCATGGGTGTATATATGTTGTATACATATATGAGTTGAATTTTATGTTGCATTCTAGTTGTGGTTATGATGGAAATTATATTGGGAATGAAAGTTGAATGAATTTTGGTTGAAGTTGGAATATAGATGATTATGTCACTTTAGAATAATTTTGTGATATTATGGAAATGAAGTTGTTAAGATGTGAATTATGATTATGGTTGATGAATTTGGAAGTTGGAAATTTGTTATGAAGTTGTATGCCAAAGATTTGATGTTTTGCATAAGTTATGATTTTGGCGGAAGATTGTATATCATGTATATCGAGTGTATATCTTAAGGAAAACGATATGAAATGTTTCTAGAACTATATGGTGATGATCATGATGGTTGTTGAATATGAAATTATTGATCTTAGTTGAAAGTTGGGTTGAATTGAAGATTATGTCAACTTGTGAGAAAAATGACTAGTTGAAGGATATTTGTGTTTTTAATGTTCATTGTTGATATTGTTGTTGTCGTTTGGGTTGTTGTTGATGATTTATAGCCGAGTTGAATTCTCGGGGTGTCATATGTATAGGGGAAGTGCTGCCGAAATTTCGGTAGCCAAATATGCTTAAAGTTGAAATAATGGCATTAATAATTCACAATTGGTAAACTTGACCAATTGCAGTTTTTCGACGAAACGGGAAGTGAGTTTGGAAAGGCTTAAGGAGCGCGAAAGGTATGTAAAGCAACCCCAATTCTTCCCTTGGCATGCCCCTAGTGTGTTAGGGTCGGATCCGGGCCTCGAAGGACCTCTTGGCCCTCGGAATCCGCAAGACAAAATTTCAGTTTTTCCTTCAGTAGAATTGAACCATTTTGATACGCTTTTTCTGAAATTATGCAATTTTGCTCTAAATTATTCAGAAAGTCATAGAATGTTTGTATAACCTTTTTAGGTGATACTATATGCTTAGAGGGCACAATTTGAGCCCGCCGCCTTGTTTGTCCCAAGGCGGGCCCGCTATTTACGGTTTTGCCCCTAATGTGTTAAAGCTTCCTTTTTAAGCGATTTTTGAAAGAAATGTTTTAATTACCCTACTAATCGCTTAACGAATATTATTTTAAATATTCTGTTAAATATTATAAATTATTTTGACACTCGGAATGACTTCGGGAAAGTTATACTTCTGTAATTTATTATGATATCCGAAATACATTTATTATGATTCTGTCCGACCCCATTGGATTTGTTTGTCTTTGATACGCTTCATCGAGTCTTTAAAAACATTTATTATATTTTTAAATTGCATTAGTCTCTCACTACTCCATTCGTGGATGTCCCAATGTTTCCCACACTGAGCCCGGGCCAGGATATGTTGTCAAGCGTAATTCTCTGCATTGTTCGCCGCGCCCCGATGTGAGGGGGCAGGTATACGCGTACATGGGTCTGTGGAGTATGATGTGCCATGTCCGCCTATTCTGATCTGATCTGTTATGGCCATTCTGATATGACATTTTATGATACGGGGCCACGCCCCTTTTTCTGATTCCTCTGTATAGTGGCACCGGCGTCGGGAGGGTGGCCACATTCTGTCTGCCGAGTCCCGTGTCAGGGACCGGATATGATATGATATGACATATGTTTCTGTACGCATTCTGTCTGTTTTGGAAATATGCATTTGACACTCTGGATTCTGTACTCATTTTCTGTAACCATTATGATTTGACTTCTGTGATTCCGCTTTACATATTCAGTACATATTTCGTACTGACCCCCTTTCTTCGGGGGCTACGTTTTCATGCCGCGCAGGTACTGACAACAGGTTCGCTGATCCACACGTTTAGGATCCTATTTCTGCTATTTGGGGCGCTCTCTTCTACAGAGCCCATCGTTTGGTACAGTCTGTCACTGCTATCTGGATATGTACTTTGTTCAGGGTATGACGGGGCCCTGTCCCGTCTTATGATTATGATATGTTCTGTAGAGGTCTGTGGATACATCTGTGTGGGTTCTGTACATATGCTTGGGATATTCTGTTCTGTGATGGCCTTATCGGCCTATGTGTGCCAAGACTGTTTTTCTGCTAAATTCTGTAGCGACCACTAATATTATTATTATATTATTATTCTGTTAATATGCTAATTTGGGGTATCGGGTACGTATAGGTGCCCAGCTCGGGCACTGGTCGCGGCCCACGGGGTTGGGTCGTGACATAAGCGGCCTTTGTTTTAGACTATACTGCCATTATATCATTCCTTTGTCTGATTCTGTGCCCTTTTTTTTATGGTTGTCCATTGCAAAATGTACCATATATATTGTATATGACCAGTATATCTTATTTAATACGTTGATAAGGAGGTTAGTTGGGTTATTATGGATCAAGCTTGAACCTTCCCCGGTGTTAGCCATGCCTGGGATTCATGAAATCCCTTGAAACTCGTGCAACATCGGGAAGACGGAGGCGAAAGCTTTCCAATATTAACCTTCTATACATCCTTATGAAAGTACATACATAAGATATACCAAAATATACACAGTATATACATAATCTACTGATTTGTTTTGAGTTATATTTTACATGTTTAACCTTGTTTATGGATTGTATACTAATCCTTTTCTTTTCATTCTTATGCATGACATCTTGCATACGAGTCCAAGCGACTCGTCATCTTCTCCCGCATTTTGGCGTCGGGCCAAAGCTCAACGTAACTCTTCCTGTGTCAGCCCAATCCGCAGCCAAACAAGAAAAAATAAAATCTGGGCCAAAGCCCAATAGGCAGGAACAACGTTCAGCAGCAACATATGGAAAATGATTCTGGGCCGAAGCCCAATGGCAAACAAAGTGTAGCAATTTCCCTTAAATGGCTGAGCCCATTTAGTCATCTTTGCTCCTTTATTTTTGTGCCTTTAACTTGTATTATTTGACTAACACTTTTTCTTATTTTTTCCTTAGCTAGAATAAACCTTAGGGACATTAATAGGTTTAGTTTAGTAATGGGTAGTTAATTCCGCAAATTACATTCTCTTCTATTTATGTTCTAAATTATTTATAGTATCTATAATACTTATTTGGAGTAATTGATTTTCAAATAGCATGCCTACACATTCTTGGGTTAAAGGAATCATTTTTCATTCTTACCATCTTAGGATTTTCAAAACATCATAAATTATACACTAATGTTAGCTTATTTTGAGAAATAAAAAGGCAAGCTAGTTCTGTGGATAACTTCTTCACTTTAGCTCTTTTTCAACGCTTGAAACATACACTTGTTAAAGCAATCCTTACATAGTCCATATCGAACTAATAGTCTTTTGTAAGTCTTACTTTTAAATAGCATTCAAAATCTTCTTTTTTACAAATAATTGTGTTTTTTTACAAGTCCTCTTTTAAATAGCATTCTTACAGGTCTATCTATAACTTTAGCCACATTTACAAAGCTACGTTTTTTCTATAATACTATACTTGCATTTAGCCTAACTAATCATAAGTCCGGTCGGTTAACCATTGTTAATGGGTCTTAAAGGGTGCCTAATACCTTCCCTTTAGACTAATTGAACCCTTACCTAGAATCTTAAGTTTCGTAGACTTTAAAATAAAATCAACTTTAGATAATTACTTTAATTAACTTTAGGTGTCATAATTTACCGTAAATAATTAGGTGGCGATTCCTTAACATACACGAAAAAGAGGAATCACCAATATGTTGTACTCTACTTTAACCCGGTTAAAATGGGGTATGACACACCCGTTGCTCCACGCCCTAGTACTTCTCAAAGTAGCAAAAAGGGCTTGTCGGGTTTGTCGAATTTAAAAGTTTTACATTTACATCCAACTCCTTCTCATAATGCAAACTTTGATGAATATCACCTTTATTTGATGCAGCTAAATGTGGATATCAACCAACTAGATGATTTGGACGTCTTAGCATGGTGGAAGAGATACAAGGCGAGTCATCCGGTACTTTCAAGAATGGCTCGAGATATCCTTACAGTTCAAATATCAACCGTGGCTTCGGAGAGCGCATTTAGCCAAGGAAGACAACAAATTGGAGACCATAGACACTCATTATCCGGATTTAGCTTGCAAGTACTAGTTTGCATTCGCGATTGGATTAGATCGGAGCGACGCAACCAAAACTCAGAAGCGGTGGAAGGCGAAGAGGAGGAGATTGAAGATTTGATAGCAAGTGAAATAGATCAAATGGAAGACTTTGAAAATATCTCCATGACCGAATATGATATGGCGGATATTAGCCGAATGATTGACACTTTTTTATTTTATTATTCTACTACTTTTTTGCAATTCATGTATTATTTGCAAGTTAAAAAAAAAACTACAACTTGCAAATAAATGTTATCCATGAATGAATAAAATATATAGCTCATTGAGCTTTCTTGTATTTACTTGTGTTGTTAGGAATATACCTAAAATATACTTTACAATATACATTTACTTAAATTAAAAAATAGAAAGTTATATACTTGAAAAATAACTAAAATATACTAAGAATATACTTATAATATAAATATACTTAAGTTATAAAATAGGAATTTATAAACTTAGAAAAAACTTAAGTTATAATACATATAACTTAAACATATACAAGTATATATAATATACATATAACTTAAACATATATATTTAAGTTATATGTATTATAACTTAAGTTATTTATAAGTTAAGTTTTTTCTAAGTTTGTAAATTTCTATTTTATAACTTAAGTATATTTATATTATAAGTGTCTTAGTATATTTTAGGTATATGTAGTATAACTTAAGCATATAACTTAATATATATATATATATATATATATATACATATATGTTGTTAGTTAGTAAATATATAACTTTACTTATAAACTTATATAACATATATAAATATACCTACAATATACTAAAAAAAATACTATAATATACGTATACTATACAAAAAACAAAAAAAAAAGGTTTTTTTAATGTTTAAACCCGGCCGGTTCCGATTTCCAATTTTGGAACCGGTTTTGGTTTTTTGACCAGAAACCAGCCGGTTTTCTAACTGGTTGCCGGTCCAGTCCGATCCGGTTTCAACCGGTTAACGGGCTTAGGTTTAAGACAGCTTTTTCTTGGTTTTTATTTTTCTCTCCCTCTTTTTTGCTTTAATTTCTAGTAGCAACAATTTTCCAAATTGAGTGAAATCTTTCTTTTCTTTTTTTCCTTTTTATTTTCTAAATGGGGGATCAGAGAAAATAAGAAAAAGAGTACAGTGAGGATTCAATAAACACTTATTATTTGAAACTTTTATTAGATTTGCCAAGTCTTGGTAATGATTAAGCGAGTTTTTTTTTTTAAAAAAAGTAGAGTGAAAGTGAAATAAGCTGGTTATTTTAATGCTTTAATTTCAAGATTAACCATTTCTTTTTCTTCCTGACTTTCTGTATCTTGGAGGGACAATTTAGTTATTTAATTTCTTTTTTATTCTTATCTGATGTTCGATATTTATTTTATAGTGTAACTAATTTAAACTCCCGCAGAAAATATTAACTTCGGGAATAAAATATTTCCCGTAAAAAGTTACTCTATTTTAAAACTCAAATCGAAACTTCTGATAAAACATGAAAGAGTATTTATTATAAGTAATATTTAGTGATAATTTACTCCGTCTGCTTTTATATTAGTAAACAAATTGACCTTATCATCGGTTAAATGGCTCTGATTAGGGGTTTGTCAATGATTTTAAAAAACCGACTTAACCGTACCGTATCGAATCGATTTTTAGACTTCTTTTAATAAAACTGACGGTTTTTATATAAATTTATAACTGTACCGAATAATTAGGTTGGTTTTTAATTTTATATAAATAAACCGAAAAAATACCGAATCGAACCAAATAAGTTTATATATGTAAAATATGTTTTATATATTAAATTTATATACAATAAAATATTAAAAATTTCGCCTTTGGTTTGGGATGATGAAAATGACTACAACCGGCAACATAATTAACACTGAAAGTTCCAACTCTGAAACCTATTAGATTACTCCTATTGAACTTAGATTAGTTCTAGCATCTCGAGTAGTAACTAGTAAGCTACAAAATATTCCAACGATCTTGGATAGAAAGCTACAAAGTATTAGATATCTTTCCTCTCGTATGATTTTAAATACTCTTATTGGATACTCAATCTTAGTAGTCTCAATTCTTGAGTCTCATCTTCATTGATTTCCCCCCCCCCCCCCCCCCCCCCCCCCCCCCGCGTGCGAGACACAATATCATGCATGCATCTATAGGACTTTGACAAAATCTAAGGTGATGAATCAAGAAAATATGAAAGAAGACAAGAATAGAGATTGATCCACTATTTTACAGTAGTGTAAAATAATGTGAAGCAAAATCAAATATGTAGAGAGTTTTTGTCAAAGTTCTATAGATGTATGTATGATATTGTGTCTTAACTTTTACTGGTGACCATAACATGATGTTCTTTTTAAAAATTAAAAAAAAAACGAAACTTAACCGAACTGTACCGATACCAAAGAGAAACCGACATGATGGGATGGTTTTAAAAGTCTAATTTTGATTCTACAAAATGAAATATTCAAAGAATTGATACGGTATAAATTTTATAAAATAATCGCCCGAACCATACCATTTACATAGTTCTGATGATATATTACAAAAATTTGGTGATCATTTCGAATATATTGCAAGAATGACAAGCTAATTTCTGGAGAGTTAGGTCGTAGAAATCGGTCAATTGGCCCTGCTGTGACCAAAATGTCACGATTTAAGCTTCCGTTTGGTCATAAATTTTGGAGCATATTTTTAAATTATTTTTTTTAAATCTTTGTTTGGCCATAAAATTTTAATAGGTTTTGAAACCAAATGGTCAAATCCTAAATTCTGGCTTTAATCCGTTTTTGGGCCAAGATCTATCCGTTGGCCTTTTTAATTTTTTAAAAATTACCCCTTTTTTTGTATTTTATAAAAAAAAAAAGCCCCATTAGTTTATGACTCAACTAATATTTCGACACGTAAGAATTATTTGAAGGCTTGAAGCTATCTCCTTGTCACTATTGTTTTAATCTCAAAAATTATGTCACTGCTTGTAATGTCCAATTTAATTATTTAGTCTTCATATCCAAAGACATCTCACATTTGCACAAATTGAAATGCAGAAAGCAGTACGATTCAACAACAAATTACCAAATTGAGATACATTCAACAAGAATTACAAAATTAGTAAAATAAGAGTACTAAAACATATTCAACAACAAAATTAAAACACATAGAAATAATTTGGGACTAACAAGTAGGTTTGTTTGGTATGGTTCGGTATTCTTGATAGTTTTTAGAAGTTAGAACTTATAGGTATAAGTCAGGTTTCATTTTTTTAAAAGGTAAAATATGTTTTGTAAAACTATGGCTAAACACATTTTCAAAATTTGAAAAACTTCACTCAAATCAAGTTTTTCAATTTTTTTTTTGTTGAGAATCTATGACCAAACGCTAGCTAAAACGTGCAGCTTGTTATTAGTTCTAATCCAATGGGTTTTAGCTAATTTGTCCCTTCGAGTTTCCGGTGATATTAATGCAGAACTGCACTCAAGAACGTGGTCTAATAGTTAATGAAATAAATTAATAATTATGAAAGATTTGGGTTCAAATCCCAAGATAAAAAAATCATATATTTAGGGGTCTTTGGTTCATGAGATAAGGTGAGATTCTCAAATTAAATTTATGTCTTGTTTGGTCAAAGGTATAACTAATTCTAGGATAAATTTATAACTTCCAAAAAAAAAAAAAAAACTCCAAACTTAATTATGAGATATCCCACATTATCCCCTCAAACTTGGTGTTATTTATCGTACCTGAAAGGTGGAATAAATTAGTCAAAAAATTATAATTCCGGAATAATTTACTCCACCGATCAACGACCCTTATGCCTTAACGGGCAGTATATGTGTTGGGGATCCTATATGCCTAAATCTTCATGGGTAAAATTACATTATCCATGTTGATGAAAAGTACAGTAATAGATATCCAATGACATAATCAATTTGTGCACAAATTAACTTGAACATCACTATTATATCAAAAAAAAAAAAAAAACACACACACACACACACAATAACATGAATTATCAAATACAAAAAAGTTGTTTGTGGAACTGCCAACAGGTACATCAACTTTTTGCCAATGAATTGTGTCTACTAGTACAAAAGTCTTAGTCGCCAACCACAAAAGAAAAAATAGCTCCCTTGGTAATGGGATCATTTGACTAACTCCCCTTAAATAACATAAATAATGATTAATTTCTTTGACACAGCAAATTCTCAATTCCGCACCGAATGTGTGAGACTCTAGGAACTGTGCGAGCTTAAACAAAGGGTCAAAAAAAAAAAAAAAAAAAAAAGAAGGAATATTTTCAACTTTCAACAACATTGTCACAACTGCTGCCAACTCTGATCACTCTCATAGAAATCAACATCCCCACCAATGTATATGATCATTTAAGCACAACATTATAATATAGAATAATATACTATCAAGAAAAACTTCTATCCTATAGATGTATATGATTAAGACTCCCCTAAGTGCTGTCAACAACCCCAATTATCGGCCTAATCATCAATGAAGTGAGAGAAAAATTATAAGATCTCATGTTCAAACTTCAGTGGAGTAAGAAAAATACAAGTGATTTCTTCTCATCTGTCTTAAGTCTTGATAGATAGAGTTACCTGGTACATGTACTCATCGAATGGTACAAGAACTGGATGGAATAGTTGAGGTGCACACAAAGTGGCTCGACACGATGAGATCTCAGGTTCAACTTCAGTAGAAATTTCTTTCACATCTGTTTGAATTTTTGGTGGACAGAATTATCGATACTTGTACTCATTGAAGGTAACAAGAAGCGGATGAAATAGTCGAACTGGACACAAACTGACCCGATACGGGGACACCCAAATCCCAATTGTCATGCATAGTTCAACTCGTCGCCCCAAACATCCTGCTAATCCTACCAACTAAAACCAACAATAAAAACCTTGACAAACATCGTGTTGGTACATATCTTGTTTAATATACTAATTTACATAATAAATAATATTCTTAGTTGTTTCCGCTTTCACGTCGTCATTTCGGAATCTTTAGCAGCTTTGCTTTGCCTTATCTACAACGTCAAATCTGTCTAAAATAGTAATACACACCTATTATAGAAACTTTGTAATGGAGATCACTACAAAACCAAGTATTCCTAATTTTTTTTGACATTATTTGAATTATACCTAATTTTCCTTTTTTTTTTTTTTTTTTTTTTTTTGACATTATTTGAATTATACCCATGTTCAATTTCACTTCACCTAATACTACTGGTAAATTCTCAGGCGATCATTACTTATCTATAGTCCACAAAGTCAAGGCTGCCACGACCAGAATGAAAAGGGTAGCTCCTTTAACGCGTAGAACCACGATCCTATTTTTCATGTTGTTTCTGGTGGTGGAATCAGCTGATGAGATCAATGAATTTTATCCAAATGAAAGAGATTCCTTGTTGCAGCTTAGAGATAGTGTAAATTCAAGTGTTTTCAGTTTGCATTCACATTGGACAGGTCCTCCTTGTTACAACAACCAGAGCAGATGGGCTGGAATTGCTTGTTCTAATGGGCATGTCATTAAACTTGTTTTAGAAGGAATTCAGCTAACTGGTTCTCTTCCATCAACATTCTTGAATCACATAACCTATTTGACAAAAATCAGCTTTAGAAACAATTCATTGTATGGTCCTGTTCCCAACCTCATAGGACTAATCTACCTACAATTTGTGTTTCTTTCGGATAACCAGTTTTCGGGTTCGATTCCATTCGGGTACATCGAGTTAGAGAGACTAACAGAATTAGAGCTGCAGAGGAATGATCTTGAAGGTTCAATTCCACCATTTGATCAGCAAACTTTGATTGCTTTCAATGTGTCTTCGAATAAACTCGAAGGACCTATTCCTGAAACTTCTGTTATGAAAAGATTTTCGAAGAGTTCTTATGTGAATAACTCGAATTTGTGTGGTGGGGTCATAGGAATACCTTGTTCAATACCACCTGCAAATCCACCAAAAGCACCCGGTGAAAAGAAAAAGAATGGGCTTAAAGTATGGAGTATTGTTTTGATAGCAGCAGCAGCACTTGTTCTTCTTTCAATCATGTCCATTTTACTATGTTACCTCAGAAGATCTAACAGAAAAGAAACACAAGGAGAAGACAAGCAAGGTAAGATTTATATATTATCTATCTAATCATATCTAGTGAAACATTTAGTCGTAAAGAAAATGACTTTCGCCCATAAGATCCACTAAATCGGGACACGGCGGTTGATGGTAACATTAGGGAGTCCAGAGATGTTGGCGGGGAATCGAGTTATATTTTTCGTTTAATAGCATCCCCTCCCTCCCTAGAAAAAATTCAGCCAGAGGTAAGGTCCAATCGCCAGAAGAGCACCGCACTTAGTGAGGTGTCCAGTGTGCCTCCAGCGGCTCTTGAAAATCCAGAGGACCGAGTGTCATCCCTAGTATTCATATTTTTTTAATAGCCGTTGGTGTCCGGGCCAACTTGTGCGCACATTAACTAATTCCACGGGATGCGTGTCATCTCCCACAGCAACAGGTACCAGGTAACTTTATCCATCAAGGCTAGGATAGATGAGAACAAATCACCTAGTGATTTTGTCATAAAGTATTCAAAAGCATTTATTCCTTGATCTCTAAGATATTTCGTGGAACTCTGTATGGATCCATACTATTTTCAGCATTTTGATTTTCTTTTATCCAATCCAATTTGGACATATTGCAAAAAGAAAAAGATGATGACGTGATGATGGAGTAATTTATATTGTTATTATTTCCTCTAATAACGTTTCCAATTTTGATTTTGGCAGGTAATATTTCAACAGAGAATGTAAAAAAGAGAAGTTATTGGTCAGAGAGCACAGAAGATCCAGAAAGAGCAATGGACTTAGTATTCTTTGACAAGGATATGCCAATCTTTGACATGGATGACTTGCTAAGGGCATCAGCTGAAGTGTTGGGAAAAGGAAAGCTAAGCACAACATATAGAGCAATCCTGGAATCTGGTGCTGTTGTTGCTGTTAAGAGACTCAAAGAAATGAATTCTTTGAGCAAGAAGGAATTCACCCACCAGATGCAGTTGCTTGGAAAGCTGAAGCATGAAAACCTAGCGGAGATGATTTCCTTCTACTATTCCAAGGAGGAGAAGATCATTGTCTATGAATATGCTCCCCAGGGAGACTTGTTCGAGCTTTTACATGGTTGGTTCATTAACTTTCTTTTTGGGAAAATGTCTAAATTTAACCCCTCCTACACGAAATATCCTAATTTTATCTTTCGTTATATTTTGAGGTTATTCATATCATTACCATTAGTAAAACGTCCATGAGATCGTTCATATCCTTATCATTAGTAGAACGTCCATGAGGTTGTTCATATCCTTATCATTAGTAAAACGTCTCGTGAAGTCATTCATATCCTTATCATTAGTAAAATGTCTCGTGCTATACTTTGCGGTGATTCATATCCTTATCATTAGTAAAACGTCTAGTGTTATACTTTGAGGTCATTCATGTTCTTGTCAATAGAAAAACATCTCGTACTTGTTCTTGATTTTAAGGGAGCTCAATTGTGGATTGGATAGATTTCACCAGTCAGAATACTTAAGGAAAGATATCCAGATTTAGTCATCTACTTTTGACTATAATTCAAAATTACCATCCATTATACTTCAAGTTGGGAGTTCTGCTAGGGTCAAAGGCAAATATGAGAGAATTTGCTAACTACAAGGTATGAATGATCTCAAAGTATAAAGCTGGATACAATTAGATATTTCGTGTAATAGAGGAATATCTTTTAAGCTGGATACAACTAGATATTTCGTGTAATAGAGGAATAGCTTTTACCCTTTTCCCTTCTTTTCCCCCACTAAAGATTCAACTGTTGAAATCTTCATATTCAACCTTGTATAAAGTTATGATTCTTGGTTTCAGAAAACAGAGGAATTGGGAGACTACCAGTAAACTGGAAGGCAAGAATATCCATCATTAAGGATGTGGCAAAGGGTCTGAATTTCCTACACCAGTCCTTACCATCACATAAAGTACCTCATGGAAACATCAGATCAAAAAATGTTCTGATCCATCCAGACCCCCATAACCAGAACTACCATTCCAAGTTGACAGATTATGGATTCTTGCCTTTGCTACCATCTAAAGAATCCTCAAGCAAATTAGCAGTTGGAAAATCTCCAGAGTTCTGTCAAGGGAAAAAACTAACAAGAAAAGCTGATATCTATTGCTTTGGCATTCTCTTGTTGGAAGTGATCACTGGAAAAGTACCAGGTGAATTATTCTCACCAGCAAATGGGACCAATATTATTGATGATGGTCTCTCAGAATGGGTTAGGACAGTGGTGAATCATGATTGGTCAACCGATATTTTGGATATGGAAATACTTGCACAAAAGGAAGGGTATAATGAAATGTTGAAGCTTACTGAATTGGCTTTGCAGTGTACAGATGAGGCACCAGAGAAGAGGCCTAAGATGAGTGAAGTGTTTAGGAGAATAGAAGAGATTGAGGTTGAACAAAAGAGATTAGTCAATGATGTGGAAGATGATTAAGTTTCTTAGTTCAAGTTTCTCTCTACAACTGTAATCGAGAAAGTTAGAAATTTAGGAAGCGGCTTTTAGCTCAAGAGCGGAGTTAACTTAGTTTTATGATATCTTTCTCATTTCACAAGGTAATTCTTTTGTAGATATTGATATTTTTCCAATACTATTCATCTCTTACTTGATCAAAACACCTTTTTGAATTAACATATAATACAGTTTTTTTCTTTTTCATCTTTTTGGGTCATTAATTTGAATAAATTCCACACAAAAATTCGGTCAGTGTACTAGTCGCAAGATCAGAGAGTGAAAAACTTAAAAGGTCGTTCAACTTCAGCAAATTCACTATTAAAGTCACTTATGTTTGTTTTATATCAATAAAGTCACTCAAGTTAGAGCGATATATCAACAAAGTCATTATAATCAAAAAGCTAAAGGAATAATTACATAAAGCTCTCATTAATTTTGATTTTGGTTAACTTACCTCTTTTGTGGCTATGCTTACCTCTCTTATTTTAATCTTAAAAAAAAAAAAAACTAACTATTACTATTAATATAAGAAAATATAATTGAGCTAATTTATCCTTATGATATACTTCCTGTTTCAATTTATGTGAATCTATTTCCTTTTTAATTGGTGCCAAAATGAATGACCTCTTTCCTAATTTGGAAACAAATTCACTTTATGAAGTGACTTACATCCATACAAATATTCAAGATTTATTTTGAACCAGAAGTTTCAAAAGTCTTCACTCTTTCTTAAATGTCGTGCCCAGTGAAATGAGTTAACATAAATTGAAACGGAGGGAGTATAATTTTTTCTTTAATTAATTTTGTAAATAATATTTTTAAGAAAAATATTTCCAACTCCATTATTATTCACATGACATATATATCTAAAAAAAATTTGTCTTGAAATATCTAGAGTTAAAAAATTATTTAACAATGAGAAACATTAATTTGTGTCACACTCGTAAGTCTAATTTCACACATTTGTACAATTAATGACTGCCAAAATAAGATGATTCTCAAATTGACAACCATACGCGAGTTCGGAATCTCTTAAAAAAATACAACAAGTAGCTTAATTTTTTAGCATAGCTATTGTCGTCCAAAAGAATAGTGCTAGAATCCAAAATATATTGATCGAAATAGTTATTTTCATCAAGAATTTCACCAATTTACATAAATAGTTATTGAGAAAAATATTCAATGGCAACATGCAACTAGATATTTTTTAAAAAAAAAATTGTTAAATAATTTAGATATATATGCCATGTAAATAATAATGGAGTTGGAAATAATTTTTCTTAGAAAATTTATTTACAAAATTAATTAAACTAAAAAGTATATCATAAGGACAAATTAGTTAAATTATATATTCTTCTATTAATAGTAATAGTTAAGTTAAAATATTATTACAAAGAAAGATTAAAATAAAAGAGGTAAGCATAGCCACAAAATGAGTAATTTAAACAAAATCAAACTTAAAAAGAGATTATGTAATTATTCTTTTATCTTTTTGGCTATAATGACTTTGTTGATATACCATTCTAACTTGAGTGACCTTTTTGATACAAAACAAACATAAGTGACTTTGATAGTAAATTTACTAAAGTTGATGACCTTTTAAATTATTCACGCCAAGATTGGATAAAGACCTTGTGGTAGTCCCAAATTCAGATAAAGAAGAATAGTTTTCTGTTAATGTCAGACAAAAGGTGTTGAGACGTTCGCGCATTACATCGGCACTTAGACGGGACGAAATATAGGCAAGAAGTTCTATTACATCTCCACCTAGATATAAAGGAGTATTCCTATCTAATATTGGACTAAGATTAACTTAAATGAAACGAGATAAAAGGTTTTTTATAAGAGCAATGATTTTTTAAACGAGTCGTTTTTCTTGGGTGAAAATGTTTTAGAAAATACTTTTTTTTTTTTTTGCTAAAAATATTACTGGTCCCAATTGATTCAACAATTGAATTATTGGAGTTATCATAAACAGTGAGAATTTGTATAGCCAAACTTTAACTTTAAACAAACCGTACGTATAGCCGACTTCAAAATTACTACTTGCTACAAGGCATAGTAATCGTCAGTAAATTCTGAGTAACAAAAACAATTCACAATTCGGATTTTCACAGGGACACATCACGAAAATGATAATATAGTATTATGACACGAAAAAAGGAGTAATTTCAGGGTCTATTGTCAAATAAAGAGGTTGGGCATTCCCCATTTTGCACATAATCCATGTAGTAGCTGGAAATCTTCTGAGGTGGGGCCAAATGATTTCGGCCTCAAGCAAAGTGGATGACGATAAAAGTTAGAATAAAAGCCCAATTTTTTTTCTTGAATTTGTTGCAATTGTGGATGAAGATGAAAAAAAGAGAAGCAACTCGAACATGGTTTCATTAATTCTAATCTAGCAGTAGTACATAGTAGTCTGGATGGACTTTGAACCCAGTCTTTGGCTTGCGCTTAGGTGGAAGAAGAGTAAGAATAAAACGGTGTTCAATTGGATTGAAACAGACACCTGTGTAGTACGTGTCAGTTTTCATGCACACTTTCACCCAAGTGTCCACTTCATTCCAAACTCCATTTTTCTATAACATCATCTCCTTCTTGTTAAGCCTCATCTCTTTCTTTGAGCTCTCTCTTCATCTTTATCTTCTTGATTTCTTTCTGTGACTTCATTCGGCTTTATGTACTAACAATATCCAGATCAATAACAATCTTAATTACAGCTTAGATCAGTGATACTAAAGCAGCTAATTGATTGTGAAAAGACAATTATAATTATCCATGGCTATGCCAGCAAGGAGATATGCTTTTGGGAGGGAGGATGAAGCCACTCACCCTGATTCCATGCGTGCCACCTTGTCGGAGCTTCTCTCAACCTTCATCTTCGTTTTTGCCAGTGAAGGCTCTGTTCTTGCCCTTGGTAAGTCACGTAAAGACATAATTAAATAAAGTAAATTGTATTTTCTCTAACCGCTTAAGTTTATCACACACTGCATGCTATGCTGTGCTATCAACCATGATTCTAACCAAAGTTGATGCAAAATCTATCACTATCATAGGCAAATCTATCACTATCATAGGCAGCCACACTTGTCATCATGCATGCATGCACGCACAAAAGTAGTTTCTCTCTCTTTTTTCGAGCTCTCGATTTTAGGGTGGATGAGCAAGAAATTCACTTTGAAGATCGCCTAGTATTTTTGCCTCTTCATTTCCACACGGTCATATTCTTGGGTGCTTTTATTGGAATTTGTTAGATTTTGAATGCTCATTTATCATGATCTTTCCTAACTTTTTTGACCATCAGGCCACCTTACACCCTTAAGACTATCACAAAGGTTGTTTCACAATGAATATTTGTTGTGCAGATAAGCTATATCCGGATGCAGCATTAGGAGCATCAAGACTGACAGTGATAGCGCTGGCACATGCGTTATCATTCTTTGCAGCTGTAGCCTCTAGCCTCAACGTTTCTGGAGGACATATCAACCCAGCTATTACCTTTGGTTCACTCGTGGGGGGCAGGATTTCCGTTATTCGTGCTGTCTACTATTGGCTAGCTCAGCTTGTAGGAGCTGTTGTAGCCTCTCTCTTGTTGAGGCTTGCTACTGATGGCTTCGTAATAACCAAAACCATCTTCTTTTTTTTTCTTCTTCTTCTGTTTGGTGTTTTACATCTTTACCTTTGTACTGCTTGAGATTGAGGCGTAATCGTTGTGTGCAGCGGCCACGGGGATTTGCGGTTGCAGCAGGAGTTGGCAACTTGAATGCACTTGTGATGGAGATAGTGATGACATTTGGACTAATGTACACAGTGTATGCAACTGCTATTGATCCAAGGAGGGGAAGCTTGGCCACCATTGCCCCTCTTGCCATTGCTTTCATTGTGGGGGCAAACATCCTGGTGGGAGGGCCTTTTGAGGGAGGATCAATGAACCCAGCAAGGGCATTTGGGCCTGCTCTTGTGGGCTGGAGGTGGAGGAACCACTGGATCTACTGGTTGGGCCCTTTTGTGGGTGCAGCACTGGCTGGACTTATCTACGAGTATGGGATCATACAGCATGAGACCATTCCACGCCCCACTACGCATCAGCCCTTGGCACCAGAAGATTACTAAGACGCAGTAGTCTTGCATTTGTGAAGTAGAAAGGATTGTGGTTAAAAACTGAAACTTTTATGTGATGTTTTGAGTCCAGTCTATGGTTTGCTTTTTAATTCCATCTTCTGATGTTTTCTGCGTTAAATACTTCTTTATGTAGTTGCATTTTGTAAGTTGCCGGAATAAAGACAATGATCCCAGTAATAGCATAAATAAGGTCGACGTTTATCTTTTATGTCTTTCCTTTTTTATTTATGGTAGTCCCACATTTGCGTTACTGTTCTAGTTTTGCCTTATTTACAATATTGTCCAAAGTTCAATCCTAACAACTAAATACCTATATCGAGAATTAAATTTTTGAATACTTCACTCCGTTGTCCGTTTGATCCTTTGGTCCTTTGAGGAATCCTAGAAATTCTGGTTTTAGAACTAACCTTGGATAAACTTACACGAAAGTTAAGACATCCGAAAGCAAAAAGATACCATTCTCAAATGGCCAAACTATAAGAAATCAAGATGGCACAATGCAGGCAGAAAGGTACACTACTGTATGCCCATATAAGAACTCAAGATGATACAATGAAAAAGGTCCTCTAAAACAGGACTATAGGTTAGGACGCGAAGACCCAAAATGAAAGATTATGCCAGTGATCTATTAAATGCCAGTCTAATAAACCAGATGTCCTATGGTTACTCGCATATGTCGAGGAAATCCCATCAAGAAACTCATGAAGGTGAGTTTGTAGGATGCACTTTTAGGTCATTTCGTTTGACTGTTGAGGTAAAAGAAGTCTGTACGCGTGATAGTAGCAGAACTGAATGAATACTATGGTTGATGGAAACAAATTACAAAATGATAATAGTACAACAAATTTGGCTAGGCCTTGGAACAAGTTTCTTCTTTAGAGATTGCTAAAGTTTGCGATAGTATCTGGCAACCCATGGAGCAAGTTCAGTTACATCAGGGGTTCTGGCATTAGAGGCATAATAATCAGGCCAATAACAAGGAGACATATTCTCTGTGAGTTTACCATTAGAGTAGATGCAAAATGGCAGCCAGTCTTCTCCTCCATTCATTCTTCTCTTCCGCTCTCTTGGATACGCTAATGGCGCCTGTACATACCTGCATTAGCCAAATGAGTCAATAAGTGCATCAAAATAAACGCTCAAGGTTTCTTATCAAGATCTATAACACAATAAAGTTTGGCCACATTCTCTATCTTTTTTTATGACCGAGAAATTGGTCACCACAGCATGAGTAGCTCACCCTTCTACTCCACTTAAACAACATGCTCAGTTTGTAGGGATGGCATCGGGGCAGGGCGGGGCGGGTTTAGACATATGCAGGTGCGGGGCAGGGTGGGTCGAAATTAAAAAATAAAAAATCCACGCGGGTGCGGGTTACATTTCAAATTTTACAAAATATAACTTAGATCAGTGTCATTACCTAGCTATTCAAATGTTTAACTTCTGCCCTCACAAATAGCACAATGTATTAGTAATATAATGTATTTATTTGAGAAATTATATTTGTTGAATTCATATATTATATAGCTGTAGTTATTTTGTAATGTTTATGGTGTGAGAAAAGGATACTGGCTTAATGCTCTCAAGTCTCACAGAGATGGAACATATGGGATATGAAAGAATTCACTGTATAGTTTTTGTAGTAGCTCCTAAAATTTAAGCAATACTTCTAACAAATTTTAATATGCAATTATATTCAGTTAGAAAATAAAAAGCAGTTTATCTTTTTTTTTGAAACTGGTAACTGGATAAAAAGCAGTTTATCTGATTTCCATAATTTGCAGAATTACCAAATGAGCATAGGAGCAGAATGAAAGGATAAAAGAGGTGTGTGGGGAAAAACTAAAGGATGCGGTGCGGGCCAGGGCAGGTTCAAAACATCACATAATGCCATGCGGTGCGGTGTGGGCGGGGAGGGCTGAAGCCTTCGTTGGTTCTTGCGGATCTGTCCCGCAACTGGCCTGCCCTCCGTATCAGTTTGCATGGCGCAGGGCTGGATTATGGTATTATTAAAATTTATACTCCAACTTATCCTAGAAGGGAGCATTTACCGGCCAGAAACTACACAGACAACCTACCACATAAAGAGCTGATTTTACAAAGATGTCAATATCGATATCAATCTATAAACCAATATTAGAATTTGCTTAGGTACATTAGGCTCTAAACCATTTAGATGAACTCAACGTAGATTCCAAACTGAAGGCCAAATGCTTTGAACCCACGGATCAGACATGTACTTTCTCAGCCCATATTAATAAAAGACTCTCTTAGCTTCCTTCAATCGTCCCTTGTTGTAGTTACTTGATCTTTGATAAGACACTTTTAAGTTCTTCATAAATCATAGAAATTTTAAAATTCAACCTTAAAATGCCAAGCATAACGCTTGGAGTTTCTGCCTTCCTCTAGCCGAAGCTATTTCAAGGCTTAAAACACGTCATAGCTTATTTGATATATTAAGTCACATTTACGTCCTCTCAGTCATCATATTCTAAGACCAGAACCTAAAAGGGGAAAAAAAAAAACGCACGCACGATATATTTTGCTTCAATCGAAAATTCCTTACAACTATAGGAATGTCTATGAGCAATCTAGCGGATCCAAGAACAGAACTCACCTGATTCCATCAAGCAGGACATCCCAGCAGAAATGGGTGTGACCAAAAATATGACAAGCGTTTGTGCTCCCTCTAGCTCCATGTATGTATCTTATTCGAGCCTCAAGAAAGTCAGAACCGATCATCTTTGGAAGGTTGGGATAGAAAAGCATTCTCTTTTCTGGACAAAGCTCTAGTCTGCAAAAAAATTGACAATTAATGGTCCAACCAGAGAATATACTCCATAGTTTTTTTTGGACAAAGCTCCACTAAATTGTAGGTGTATCAAGCTACTCATGCACTTCCCCCCGGAGAATTCCCAAATTAATAGGAAAACAAACAGAAAATAACTGATGCATAGTTATTTAAACAACGCGAAACCCACCAACCAAAAAGAAAAAGGATGAGTTTCCACATGGTTTGCTTCTTATATCATATACCTAACTACCCACGTTAATTTCCAAAATGGAGGACATGTAAGTCCCCTACATAAAGAGCGAGAAATAAATCTTAGAGGAAGTTTTTTTTTTTTTTTTTTTTTTTGAGGAAGAGAGGAAACACCATATAATGATATGGTATTATACAACAAGTAGTGCCTGCCTGGTGACCACAATTACTTTGGAAGGAGGAGAGACAGCAAGAGGAATAGATGAAGAGAAGTGGCAGAGAGGAAGAACTATTATACCATTCAGATATAGTTAGAGAGAGGACTAACAAATAGAATGAGGGAGATCTTTCAATGTACTATTATTTATCCTTGTTAATATGACACAAATGGATAAAAATGTCAGCATTTTATTTCATATTCCTAATCTCTCAACTCTCACTAAGCATATCGGTGACAGAAGCTACTACTGGCATTTAGCTTAGGACAAACGTAATCTGAGACCATTGAAGAGAGAGTACTAATTACTAGGAGTAATTCTTAAAGCTTCACCGAAAATTGACCCTCTCACAGGATTGGAAGACGACACCAAGCCTGTGAGAGGGTCAATTTTCGGACAAGGATGTATGTTCTTTCTAACTTTTCTCTCTGACTTGGGAAATGTGTCCCCTCCCTCTTTTCTACACTAAGCTCTTTCTGCCGAGTCCCCTCTCCGGTGCTACTTTATATAATAATTATGGGTGACAAATTATATTTCATTTCAGGGAGCAAATCTTTCGAATTAGTTAATATTAGCAAGGATTCTGAGAGATAGTTCGTGTTATCGAGTGGGGTAAAAGATTCTCCAGCCAAATTAAGATAGATGAAGAAACTTGTGTTGGGAATATGATGCTTTACAGAAAGCTTCAAAGGGAATATGGAAATCTCTATAGGAGATGGGGAAGGAAAATACAGTCATATCTCTACAGTCTTTACTATTTTTATTGTCAGTACTTTGCTTTCTTCAATATTTTCGTCATAGCTTTTTACTCTTGAATTTCTTTCAAACTCTACCGAAAACGATTTTCTAGAGCCGAGAGTCTATCGGGAAACAACCTCTCTACCCCAAAGGTAGGGGTAAGGGTCTGCGTACACCCCACCCTCTCCAGACACCACTTGTGGGACTACATTGAGTATGTTGTTTTTGTTGTTATCTCTCCAGAGTCTACCAGAACTACAACACTTACGGAAGATCAGGGTGGAAACATGGGTTGGTGACAGGAAAATAGCCAACCATTGAGATCTCAAACATTTTACTGTTTAGCTCTGAACATGTCAAATTAGGTAATCTGTACTGGAGGGAAGGGAGAAACCTTCAGGAGTATCTAACAAACATGAACCTTGTTAACCGACAAGAAGCCTCTACTATAGTGCAAGACTGAGGCTTTTCAACCATAACGGATCAAATTTTAGACTAGCAACTCAAAGAAATTTTGAAATAGTCTGAGCTACTCACAAACCTCGGAATAAAGTGTGAGAATGAAATTATTTGGTTGCACCTTGCCATCATTTCCTGGATTGTATCCTGATTCTTGTCATTCATGGCATCAAAATGTGTAGCAAGGGAGTTATCTCCATTTATGAGTCCATCAGGCCACTTGCATGCACGGAAGTCCTTACATGCCTGTGCGAAAATTGGTGAGAGCGAATTACACTTGTAATATTTCACAGTACTAGCATAGAAGAGAGAATCTGTAAATTACGAGTATCATATAAATCAATGTCTATTAACTGTGTGATAGATAGGAAAACTTTTAGAGAGAGAAAAACTAACTGTCCGAGCATTCCGAACTCACAAAAAAACATGGAGATAAAATACAAGTAGTAAAATGAACAGGCTCAGAACAAGGAAAGTGCATCCAAAGCAGCCAAAAAAGAAGAGTCGCTAAGATAGTTAAATAATTCAAATGCAAAAGAGGATGAGCTCGTGGCTTGCAAATGTCAAATGCAAAGAAGATGAGCAGGTGGCTTGCAAATGTCAACTATTATCCCCATATACTCACCTACCCATCAACAGAAAATACTTGAAGTCACCCCAAGGTAATACGCCCATTTTCCTTGGAACGATCAGGAATCTTTTACTGATAAAAACAAAGTGCAATTGGATGCACATCACTTCAGAGCACTGCGTGAGATGGAAGAGCTAATAAATTGACTTATGCAAATTCCAGTGATAACAAGGGCGTCAATTAAGCACAGTTCATTTCAGTTTCAGTTGCCAGTAAGCTAAAGATTGGCACATTCAAGCTGCTCGTCTTTGGTCTATTTTGAAAGAAGGGACAAGGTAAAGGAGGGAACGGCTAACATATCATCAAACTAAAAGATTAAAAATCCTTACAGGGAGAAAGAAAGTGAATCACCAGCTCCAAAGATGGAATGCGGATGCCAGTTATGTCCTTTTCCCTATCAAAGCTCTTGGATAAAGCAAAAATGACATCAAGATGTCACAAATGAACCAGCTGCAAAAAGTAGTAATAGTTTGCTAAAATCTATTGTACAATAACATTTACCTCGTGGTACCATGAGAATAGAGGAATAATTGCCAAACCATCAATGACACTGGGATTAGTTTCCACACCAAGCCTCTGACATGCATCAAGCATTTTATCCAGCTTTTGAAGAGAATCAATCTGAATACAGAGGATGCATCACATTAACCATGAGGTATTGCTTTTAATTTTACAGAACCACCACCAATATTCATTCATAACTGTTACTTTTTTCTGCATGGATGAAGATTTCGAGAACTAAAATTAATAAGACTGTCTAAAAGGCGATGTTATTGATTGAGAAAGGGACATGCATCAAAAAAATGCAGCCATAAATGCTTCAAAAGGAAAATATCTCTTCAGCTGAAGGTAACAAGATACTATGACACATGAATGTAAAATAGCAGCAACTAGTGACATATGATGCAGTTCCACAGTGTACATTTGAACTAAATTCTGTGAAACACATCTTCGTGGAATAATATGAAGAAAAGCAGACTTACATAATTCTCTTTCTCCCTACGGAGCCAAAGGTCATGGTTTCCAGGCACAAAGAACACATGCTCAAAACTAGCCTTCAAGAGGGACATTGTTAACACAAACTTCTCATAAGTCTCCGCAACATCACCTGCAACGAGAAGAACTTCCTTCTTCTTCCCCTTTTTTGGTAAACCCTTAACCCATGCCATGTTCTCCTCGTATTCTGTATGCAAGTCTGAAACTACAAAAATCTCCAAACCAACTGTATCTACCCTAGCAGAAGGGATTATCTTCTGCCTTGTAATATCAGCATGCTTCATGAAATATCTCCCGCAATTCTGGACTCTCATACATTTGCGGAGACATCTCGAACGCCCAGGCTGCAGAGAGAAACTCGAGCTGGCCGAAATTAAGCATAGAACCATGTTTTTTGCTTTCCTCTACTCTGGAATCAGCTAATCCTACATCAGAAAATCAAGGAATTTATTCTGGAACATGAATAAGGAGCCTCTATAAAGTGGATAACTTTTAAATATGATCAGAGGTGTATGTAGTTATGAACCCATAACTTTCGATGCGGGAGCATAAATTTACTAAAATTGCATTAATTAGTAGATATGAAACCCTTAACTTTAAAATTATAATGGGTTCAATGCTAATAATCTTAAAATTGAACCCAAAAAGTTTAAATCCTGGATCTGCCTCTGAATATGATGCACATAACATTTTTAGTCTATGTTAATTCAACATTACTCTTCCTAGAAGAAACCATTCATCTCAAAAATGCAAATATAAAGCCGCCTATCATAGTATAAGTGGTTAAAATAACGATAATGGAGCAGAACAATTGCCAATTCGTGAAGCTAGGACTTTGATAAAAGCAATGAACTGAATAAGTATCGAGTATTTCACATAAATGATGATAATGGAGAATAACAATCGACGTTCCTATAATTGAATCAGTATCCATTGACGTAAAACTATAAACCATCTGGGGGATATTGAAGCAAAAGATAAATATACCATGGTGTCACTGCGAAATGAGCCTGTGGTCGTCTGGAGATGAAGAAGAAAATAATTGGAAAAGGAATCCAATTTTAATTTGTCAGTCAACTACTTAAATCCCCTCGGGGAAAAGAAAAGAAAAAACTACTACTTCACTCCCTATATATTCAAGCGAGATTAGAGAGGAAATAAATGCATTATACAATTTGAACGAAATAAAATGACTTTTTTTTAAAAAAAAAAAAATGTAAAGAGTCAAATAACTACAGTATTTCTTTCGAAATTAGAGGGAGGTTGGGTAAATTCAAATGTTTTTTTTTTTTCTTTTTAAATTTTCCTCCCCACTTTGATTTCCTCCTTAGCTTTTGATCTTGCTTTTTTGATTACTCAAAACCATGACCCATTATACATGGGAGGTGTTAATCTCTCTTGTAGGTAAATTCAGATGTGATTTTAAGACAAGTGTTTAATCCTAAATTTTCATATCTTAGTAGGCGTTTGGTCATGTCATTCATAAAATTTCAAATTCAACTTCATATCATAATTTTGAATTTCAAATTCTCTAAAGAGATACTATGATTTAGTAGGCGTTTGGCCATTGAAACTAAAAAAAAAAAATACTTTTTGGGAATTTTTAAAGCTGGAGTTGAAGTTGTGTTTTTCCATAATTTTTGCAAATAATATTTGATTGTTGAAATGTACTTTTTTTAAAAAGTATGAAATATGATTTACACCCCCAATTTCTAAAAACTAACAGAACCACCTAAGAATTAATAAACATAACCAGTGCGTAAACACAGCCCCATCAATCCCACATTGCACTTGTATTCCATATAAAACCCAACAAGAACTAAATCAATTAGCTATAAACATAAACACTTTGAAAAAACTTTTATAAAATAGTTGTAAAAATAAACACATTAAGGGTCCTTTTATAAAAATAAAAACTTTTAGGGTAAAAATTGAAAATTGAAAGACAAAAGTAATGGTCCTAAACATAAAATGGAAAAAGTGAAAAAGGTGAAAAATAAGGTTTCGGTTGTTTTTCAAATTGTTGTATCTGGAATTTTTATGGCCAAACACTGATTTTTGAAAAAAAGTGAATAATTCTCATAGCCAAACAGGTCCTTAACATTCCAAATCATGATTTCAAATTATTTTAAATGTAAAACTTGACCCATAGTTTATATTTTGTAAAAATAGATCCATAAGTTGATGGATATATTTACCAACCATTTATATCAAATAAAAAAAACAATATGCAAGCTGGTAGTATATTTATAATAAATTTACTCTTACCAATCATTTAGCAACTAAATTACTTCTGCAAAATACTAAAGGGATGATAAAATATTCATGGAATATGAACATGGTGATTAGGTTGCTAATGATATTGACCAACAACCGGCTCAAAGTAACAATATTGGCTCGTCTTTTCGTTCATCTGATCGGAAAATGCACCCTCTATGTGAAGAAATTGTCTATATCGTGTGGGAGGATTATATTAAAGAGTAGTTGAACTAAAGTTCGATCAATAGATGTTGTATTTTTTTAGAAAGGTCTTTTAGTAGTGTATTAACTTTATTATGACCTATGATTTGCTCATTTGGTAAGATTGTATAAAAATTGGAGAAGTTTTAATGGTTTTCACAACTTGTGCGGTGTTTATGTTTATGAGAAAACACACAACATAAAAAGTCCAAATTACATGTCCAAATAAAACTTTAACTTCAAATCATTCTGATTTCAAATCATATCCAGACGGGCCTTAGTTATCTCTCAAAATTATTAAATTTCCATTACTTTTTTACTCGAAATCATTATCTATCTATTCATAAAGAAGTAATGTTTTAAATTATAGTATTGATAAAGGTTAATGATTATTTACTTTTAGAGAGGTAAAATATATAGTTTGATATTTAAAAAAAAATTATAATTTCTTAATTGTTTGAAGATTAGGGTATCATAATTGATTTTTATCTCCTGAAAACTTCAATAATAATGCATTTTTTATTCTTGTATTTGCGTTCTACGTTTCTTTGCTTTCTATGAACTTCTCTTCCCTTTCATTTCTTTGAACTTTTAATTTATTTTTCATATTTCTTATATTATTATGCTATTATATTAAATTATAGCTTAAGAAGATTCACATCACACCCTAACTTTTTAAAACATTGCCCGTAAAAGTATTTTAGTCCTTCAATGATCTTTACATTTTTATTGTGAAAACATTTTGGAAAGGGAAGTTTCCACAATTCTAAGAAGATAGAACAATATTTGTTATGATAACATCGAAAACTATTTTCAAGAAAACCAATAAAATATTTCAATAGGTAAAACATAAACTAATTAATTCCATGAATTTTTTTTTGCTAACAACCATTTCCATAAAGTTTGAATTGTATTATCTACAAATATCAAATTTAATCTACATCTATATCTATATATAATATAAAGCTAGGCAATAAAAGAGTGATGTGGCATGTTTCTAAAGACTCCAATCCTATTTATATTTTTCTCCTTTTTTTTTATCTTTTTCCCTTATTTTTCTTAATCATTATTTTAGAAAGTCATCGTCATCTTCATAAATTACCCTTAATTAATTATTAGTATCCATTACTCACATTAAATTACTTTAATTACAAAATAGGTTACCTCTTTTCATTTTCTTTGAGTCTATTTAATTTGTATAAGATGAGCACGGGAAAGAAAGAAATTAAGCAATGCTACGACAACAATATCACAAAGATGCTATGTGTTTTTTCTGTTTTTTTAGTCAGCAAGGGAAAATCTCCAAAATTGTGAGTTTTGTTTTTAGAGATCTTGAATTAAATGTTTTGAACGGAAGTGATTTAAGAAAGTTTTCAAAGCACAATCATATTTTGTAGGTGGTCGTTTTAAAAAACATGAAGCTAGCTTATTAGAAACAAGAATTGTATTTATATAACATTTTTATGTTGGACTTTGTTGTTTTATTTTCTTTTACAGTTAGTAGAAAAATATTGCAGTGAGTACAACCTAAGTGTTTTTATACACTTTCTAGAAGTGTATACTTTCTAGAAAGAACTGAGTGATCATTGAGTTGTGATTTTCTTCTAATACTATTTTGTTATAGATTTATGCAATAATTTTCTTTATCTCAAGACTTCCGTCATTGCTTGACCGCCTCTCTCTCCAGCAATTCTCAAGGTAAGCAAGACTTTTCTTTTAGTATTTTTATTTTCAAGTTTGTGAGAACAATTTCTTTTACTCACAAAACTTTAAATACGTATTTCATTTATCTTTGATATCAAATAATATAATGATCTAACTCAAAGGTAACAGAATTTTTTTGAAGATTTTGGATAAGTTATTGAATAAGATATTTAACATTGGATAATACTTTATAGAATCTATATATAATATAAAGCTAGGAATAGACAATCCTATGTGGCACATCTCAATGGCCTCCATTGACATTTATCTTTTTTCTCCCTTTTTTTATATTTTCTCCATCATTTTTATCATTAACTATATTTAAAAGCCCATATAAAGACAATTAAAAAAAAAAGGAATTGTAGCAATAAATTAAGAAGATGAAGAGACAACAGCATGAGCATTACATACGAAATGAATATTAACTTGTAAAAGCAATAAACATATGTATTAAATGTTTAATCAATGACCTCATTTTTCTGATATTTTTTATAATTAATGATCAACATTCACAATGTTAATATAGCAGAATACGTTAAACATGATATAATGCAACCATAAAGAAATTACTTTTCCAATAATAGTTTTCAACCTCTCATATTCCTTCTTTATGGAAATGTCTGGAGTCTTCCTTTATTTTTGAGTATTAACTCCGTTATTTGCTCCCTCACTTTGTAACTTATATCGCATTTAAATTCATTAAACCTCTTTAATTATCAAATACTACATTTAAATATGAAGATAAAGAACAAGTGTAGACAACTCTATGTTAATTAGGAACTGCCTTGCGATTTTCTCCCTACACATATTTTATATTTTAATGTCATTATACTATGTTCATCCTTTTTAACTTTTTCTTATTTTCAGACATCAAATTTTCTCCAGTCTAATGAATATGAAGGTTGGATGTTTCTGAGATGAGAAAGTAAGCAAAGAATTCTTTTCTATGAAAATACTAATTATTTTTATTTAACTTTGTAAGCTTTTTCTGGCGAGGCTATTCAACTCTTTGTCTCTTCACCTTATGATATTCTAATATTTTGTTGCTATTTTGGATTTGGTATACTATAACTCCCGTTTGTTCATAGAATTTTCACTCTTTTTTTTTTAAGTAATTCAAAATAATGTTTAGTATATAATATTAGGTTCATTGTTTAAAATTTTCTTTGAAGGCAAAGAGCAATTAAAAAAAAAATCAAGCAATGCTTCGAGTAAATCCTCAGGTCATGGAGACAAACCTTTTCTAAAGTCGGCTGAAGAATACAATCAAACGGATGAATATAATAATCAAGCCGCTAAATCATGTAGAAGAAAATTATGTAGAGATGGACTCCATTTTCTTTGTAAGATATTTTTTCAAGTCTTTTTTTTAATTTGCTTTTTCCCTGTTTAGGTTTTTACTATAAGAACATAAACCACGTTGGTTATTCTCCTATCCTTTGTAAGTTTGTACAGTTTCTCAAAGCAGTAGTTTCCTTTGATTAATCTTGAAAGCTAACATTAGTACAAAACTATATAGAATATTATTTTTCAAAGCTATTATGTATAATATTGTTGTTTCTTAACTAATAGTATGATATATAGATTGTAGCCTGTCAGCTATTGTATTTGAATGTGATAAACATGTCATAAAACTAAAAAAAAATATGATAAACATGTCACAAAACTATATAGAATATTATTTTCCAAAGCTATTATGTATAATATTGTTGTTTCTTAATTAATAGTATAATATGTAGATTGTAGCCTGTTAGCTATTATATATGAATGTGATAAACAGGTCATAAAACTAAAAAAAAAAATAAAAAAAAATATGATCTTAAATATGCGATGAATTTTTTATTGGGTTAAAATCATGTCATTAAAAGTAAAATAAAAAATTTAAACTAAATCATATTTATCTCAAACGTTTTTAATGACATCCAATATTACAAAAGAAAAAATACGAAGCATTGACACCAATATGAATTTAAAGTAAAAATCCTATTTAATTGGATCGAAACACTAAAAAGAATCTTTAGAATATTTTTAGAGCTAGAATATTTAAAAATTTGTTTTGTGAATTTAACGAGGTATTTTTATAACTGCGCGAAGCGCGGACAAATGCACTAGTATATGAGTAAAATAGGGGTAGATCAAGAAAATGAATTAAGTGATTATGTGAGTTTATTCAACTCATAGTTCTTTCTTCAAAACTAGATTTGAGATCAGAGAAATTATTTATCTTAACAGATATTTGTTCGATTTTTTATTTTGAAAAATGCAAAGTTTGATCATAGATATAAGATATTGAAAAATGCTAACTTATTTGGTACGTGGTAAGTATCGTCTTTCCATCTCAATTCTACTGCAAAAGATCAATTAATACATAATAATGTAAATGATTCATTTCAAAACGTTGTATAAACGTCAACTAGATTTATTATGTATTTTTTTTTTCCAATTCTTTTCAATTTTTATATTTTTTATTTCTTTTTTTAAATTGATTTTTTACTAAACCACTCATTACACTATAAATTCCCTTCAAACATGAGGTAACGTGTCTTTCTTCTATACTCTCAGTTCTTTTTCCAAAATTCTTAAGTATTTTTTTCATTTTTATACATAATACTTTGAACATCTGTTTCTTTTTTTTTCTTTTCGTGTCAATAGAAAAAGAATAAAAACGACCCAAAGATCATAACAAGTCTAGAAATAATGTCGTTGGAAAGGAAAATGAGAATTCCACCACCACAATCTTAAAGCTTGACATGCCTAATTAAATTTGTCCTAAGAAATTCAAATATTCATGAATCAGATAGGTAACTAAGAAGACATTAACATAAATATTAACAGTTTGTAAAATTGTTAACACATAATGTGCTAATTTTAAAAATAACATATTACAAGAGAATATTATTTAGAGTGTACAACCTAAATTCAATAACTTACATAATATATCAGTAAATCCAATATCCTGATTTAGAATGATATAATCATTTACTGAAAAAGGTTTAACTAATAATAAGTTTGTGAATATTTTTATTGAGTATAAAAAGAAAAGTTATGATTAAAACAAATGTGAGAGAATAAGAACTTGTGAAAAGAGTAATTATATAAGCTCTTTTTGATTTTTCTACATATGATTGAAAGCTTACATCGAATAATTCAGAGGGTTGAAATCTACTTATATTTTTGATGAGTTCATATCTTATCTTAATATGAGAGAAGACGAAAATTAAATTGTAACTTAGATGGCATTTTTCTATTGTCATGATTTAATCAATTAGTTTTGGTTCTTTCTCTTCCTTAAATTATATTTCTTTGAAGATGGTTCTTAAATTATATTTCTTTGAAGATGGTTCTTAAATTATATTTCTTTGAAGATGGTTCATGTTCTTTTCTTTTTAGTCTAAATATTAATGTTATGAAATGTTATGTATATTGTGGTGGATGTTCATAACTCCTAAGAAGTTGCTCTCATTATTTTCTCCATGATGTAGCTATTAAATCTCCCACCTCCTATCTTCATTATGTAAATATTAATTCCCTCACCTCCATGATCTTCTCCCACAACCTTCATAGTTATTATCTTGTTTATTGCCACCTTTTGACTATCCTCTATGTAGTAGTATATATAGAGATATAATAGGTGATGTACTTACACTTGAACACATTTGAATGAATAAGAAATCTCTCATCTCTTGTTTCTCTATTTCTATTGTTTTCATCCTTTACTATTATTACTCTTTTAGCTTAATTTTACAACACGTTATCAGTACGAAGTCCTCTATCGGGTTCTAAGCGTCCAAACATAGGTGCTTACAAAATTGATATATGCCCGGTCCACTCTGTATGACCTTTGGAATTGTTCTTACTTAGACAAGTATATCTCGATCTGTGAGTGAAAAAATCGCTCTTCATATTTGTAGATTAAAACTGGATTTTCGGTCCTTATACATGTTGCTCGTGATTAAGTTTTATTTTACATCAACATTATGTTTTAACTGATTGCTCTAAAGCCAAAGAATTGTAGGAACGGCATCTCAGTTGTCTTGCAAGCCGAGAAAAGGTAATCATAAGTTCTTACTGTATGTTTATTTTTGTAACAGTTGGCTAATGAAGCTAGAGATTCATAACTGTATGTGTTGCATGAATTATTAGCATATAAAGATTAATCAATTGTGATCTAAACACTAGGTTTTGGTTAATGAAAAGTAAAAGGTGCATACGGTGAGGTATTATTTTTGACTCATTGCTGGGCACAATCCGCCCTTAAGATTTATAGTTGTTAATTAGCATAATCATAATATATGATTCTTGATCAGCGGGAGTTATTCCTGAATTTGCAAAATTGTTGGACTAGTTTGCTTCTGCTCAGCTTTACTCACCCATTATCCGTATGAGATTGTCTTCTTCAAAGATTTTTCAATTACCATTCTCCTTGAAAGTTTATCATGTTTGGCCCTTGTATAAATTAGTTAATATTTTATATCCGATAACACACTATTTATGATCTTTGCCACTAGATTTGATCATTATATTGCAAAATGGTCTTGAAAACTAGCATTCTGCTTTCTGGTTGGAATATTTTTAGTTATTTACACAAATATAAGTACTAGTCATATGGCCGCATGTTAACCATTTAATATCTCTTTGGTTTGGTCCAGTAAAGAACTTCAGTGGTAATATATATAGTTTTAAGCTACAACATATTTTGGCTTATTATGCCATTGGTTAAGGGTAAGACGATGGATTCAAGTCCTATCGCACCAAGGGGGTAAGACATCAGGTTAGAGTCCTAGTGCACCATGATGATAAAATGTTGGGTTCGTGTCCCATCAATTTATGGCCTACCACACTTTTATATGGATAAGACGTTGGGTCTAAGTCCGATGCAGTATATTTGACGAGGCCAAAATGCATAGGAAATTTCATTAGTACTCTGTCAAATTCTAATATAGTTTAAGATATCGTCCCACAGAGATTGGAAAATCTATGCTACAGAATTGTAGTATTTTTGTTGCTATTTGAGAGAATCAAATTGATGAAAGGAGAGTAGTGACTTAAATAGAGAATACATAAATACCCCCTTGGAGATGACACATTTTTTCAATAAGACACCTAAATTTTGCAGGTGTCCTATGACCCCCCTGGACATGTTTAAGCTTTAATAAATACCATCTTTTGACCCATTTTCGAACCAGGCGTGGAAGCACGCAAGAAGAGCGCATGAAGGCTCAACAAAACTTCCACAAACCAGTCAAAATACGCCACTTGGTTTCCCAATTTGTTTTAAAAAAAAAAAACAAATCAATTTATATAACAAACTCTTCTTCCACATTTAAACCCAACGGTAAAATCACCATTGAAGCCCCCACTTTGTTCTCAATTTCTGTCCATCTCAGCAAAAATTAATTCAAAAGGTATGAAATTTCCATTTTTTATTAGCTTTACTAACTTGTAATCTTTGTTATTTTGCTCAAATTTACTTCTCCAAATTGGTTAGGTTTAAGCAAAATCATGTCATGGACAAGCTTGAATCGCATTTGTAAAGATGAGAATGACCCAATGTTGCATGAGACAGTGCAATGCAAACATGGAGACTTGCTGACAATGCAAACCTCATGGTCGAATGATAATCCAGGAAGAACATTTTGGTCTTGCCCACGCTATCGTGTGTGTTTGATCCTTAGTCATTTAATTTTTTTTTTCCTGTTTTTTTAGTTAAATTGACTCGTTTGAGACTCATTTTAGGAAAAGTCATGCAAGTTCTTCAGGAGGAGGGATCGTGATAAGATTGATGTGCAATCCAAGTTTGTTATTTCAAGATTGGCGAATAGAGTTAAGGATTTGGAAAAATCATTAGCATGTTTCCAAAGTATGGAGAATATATTGGTGATCAAAGAGGACAAAGACAAGGTGATCATTGATAAAAAGAAGAAGGAGGCCAATTGGTATAGTTTCAATTGGAAGCTTATCATTGTATTTGTTGTTATGGTTTTTCTTTTTCTTTTATTAGGTTTTATCATTTAGTTAAAACTGGCATACTTGTATCAAAGTTCCATCTGTAACTGGTTTTGTGTTTTTGTTGTTGTTTTTAGAATAGATTTAGGTAGAACTTTATGTAATTGGTCTTGTGTTGTTGTTGTTGTTGTTTTTAGAATAGATTTAGGTGGAACTTTCTTTGTTTTGTGTAAGGGGTTGAATTATGTGTATGGAAACTGATTTGTTTTGTGTAAGGAGTTGAATTTTCTTTGAATCTTGTCAATGAATTTTGTTCTTGTTTGTGTTAAATGAAAGAAATGAACACTAGCAGCAGTCAAAACTATTCCATTCATTGAATACCATTTGCAGCCAAAACTATTCCATTGCAACATATCAAGTAAAGGAATTGACCATTTCATTCAATAAACTGCTGCATAAACAACTTTAGAGTTTGGTACTTAAATATCAGTAGCAACACCAAAAAAACCAACTGAAGCAACACCAAACTAAGAGTAGCAAATTTACACCAACAACACCAAAAAAAACCAGTAGCAAAATGACATCTCCAAGTCAAAATAATAGCAGCAGCAGCAACACCAAAACCAAAATCCAACTGCAGACCAACTATTTCCATGGCACAGGGGCCTTTCTAGATGCATTGCATTGACTCTGATTGTTAGCAGCAACTTTAGACTTTGTTTGGATTATTTTCTCACCCCTCATTTGGTCAAGTCGATTACTGGTAATGGTTTGTTTGCCCCTCCATCTGAATCCTTTGCGTGGTGTGTAACCATTATCTCTAGTAACCACATCAGATCTCATAGGAGCTCTTCTACCAGTGTCAATGACCCTTCTGTTTGGCATCCCAAGCTATATAAATAAAGCACAAAGGTCAGTAACTAATTTTGCCAATAAACTAGGTGATCATACAATAATAGTTTAATGCACTTACATTAAGAGTAGTACAACCATCGTCATCAACCAATACTCTAACCCCCACCATCCTTGTCCTTTTATAAGGTCTTTTTGCATGTCCACTACTTGTGCCTTCAATCTTTTGATTTTACTGTTGCATCCCTCTTCCAATGCCTCTTCCACCACCCCTTTCACTACTTTCAGTTTCATTTTCCATCCTTTCCTTGTTTGTCTTCCTCCTACTTGATCTAGTCTGGTTATTGTAATACAAAATGTTAGATTATATTCAAGGTCATGTAAGAATAATTTGATACACTTACCTGTGATTGACTAGCTATATGAGCAATTTGACTAGCTGTCTCAGTTTCATTTTCCATCCTTCTCATATTTGCTCTACCACAACTTTCAGTTTCTTGTTCCATTCTTCTCTTGTTTGCCTTCTCCCTATTTGTTCTAGCCTGTTTATTGAAATACAGAATGTTAGATTATATTAAATACAGAGTGTTAGATTATATTCAAACTTATGTAAAAACAATTTGAGACACTGACCTTTGATTGACTTGTTGTTTGTTGGACAGCATCTTTTGTTGGACATCCTCTTTTGTTGTGGCCTTTGTTATGACAAAGGCTACAAGTCATAACAACACCACTTCTGCTAAGCTTTCCAGTTTTCTTGCTTTCATGAGCCTCCTTCCTTCTAGCTTTGCTTAGTCTTCCAGGCATCTGTCTGATTACTTGTGGTTCAACTCTTGGATTATTTGATATTGGCCACATATTCATGTTGTTCATTGGCTGAATAAAATGAGCATATGTGCTCAGATAGATATCCTTGTTATAGCAGCTAGCCACATAATGGATTGACTCTAATCTCTTGTAGTGTAGGGCAGCAACTGCATGGGAACAAGGTATACTCTTCAGTTGCCAAGATCTGCAACTACAGGTCTGCTTAACAATGTCAACATAATGTGTACAACCCCAAGGATCTTTAATTTCAAAACCCCTTTCACCATTCCAAGACAAGTTGCACTTCATTGACTTGCTAAAGTTTTCTTGTAGAGTCTTGAGAAACATGGGAGATATATCAGTGGTCCATGTATTTGAAAACTCTCTCAACTGACCAATTCTTTTCCTCATCTTCACCCTAATCTCTTCTAGCATTGTGATAATTGTTTTGTATCTTGCAGCCAATATCCAGTTGTTAAAACTCTCAGCCATGTTGTTATCTACTGAATGACACTTGCTGTGCTCTTTGAAGTACCTTTTGCACCATTTATCTAAGTTGTAATACATGAGATCATCCAAACAGTCTCTGCCCATTTTCTTCATTTCATCAATATGACCCCTCAGTTCAGCGTCAAAAGTGGACTTTGCCATCATCCAAAATAATTTTCTTCTTTTTATCCCCTTATGGGTTTTGGACCAATTAGCAAGAATATTTCTTGCACACCACCTGTGTTCTGCATCTGGAAGTGAATCATCTACTGCATTTTACAGTCCCTATGAAAAGCAAAAAGACATAATAAGCAGCAGACAAAAAAGAAAAACAAGAGAAAAATATTAATAACAGTGTTCTTTGTGTACCTTTTGCATGTCACTAATCAGTGTTAATTCATGCCCATCTCCAAGTTCAAGGTCAGTCTTCAATAGAGATACAAACCATCTCCAAGTAAATTGATTCTCATATTCAACAACTGCCCAAGCAATAGGCAGCATTTGGTTATTTACATCCTTGCAAACTGCAACCAATAGCTGACCTTTACACACACCTTTGAGAAAACATCCATCCAGACCAATGCACCTCCTTGTACCTCCAAAGAATGATTTCTTTAAAGCATCAAAGCACACATAAAACCCGTCAAAGATCTTCTTTCCAGTTTCAAGATCTTCTCCAACTATAACAACACAAGTGCTACCTGGATTAGATCTTAATATCTCATCTCTACAATCAAATATTCTACCATACTCAGCAATATGATCACCCCTTATCTCTTGTAATATTCTATCCCTAGCTATTCTCACTGTTGGCTTTCCAACATAGATATCCAGCTCCTTCCTAATGATCTCCTGAAAATCCACTATCCTAATATTTGGCAGCTCAGTCACTCTGTTTTTGTATCTATCAGCCAAATATCTAGAATTACACAAATGGTTATGAGTGGAAGACATGCATTTGTGGATAGGGATGTATGTTCTAACAACAAAATTTGCACCGGAACTGTCCAAACTTGCAAACAATAACCATGGACAACCCTCTTTGCAGCATCTAACCCTAACTCTATTGGGCTCATTCACATATTTTTCAATCTGGATTTTTTCTTGAACTGCATATTTATTAACTACCTTCCTAAATTCTTTTACATCTGCAAACACCAACCCTAATTCCCAAACAATCTTCTCAAAAGTAGGATCAAATATAACTCTGTTTTTGGTCTTTTTCCTTCTAAGAGGTTTATTCACTAGTTGTTAAACCTCTTCCTCATCTACCCAGCCAGTTTGATCATCTAATTCAAAGCTAGGGGCATCATCACTTGTATAGTAAGGTTCATCACCCCTATCTTACCATCTAATTTATCCTTTTCAAAACAGTCTCATCATACCCTAAATTTGGTCCTTTTTCATTGACATGAACATGTCCAACAGTAGTACCTCTAGCTCTTCTATTGTTGAAATGTCTCTTATTTGCCCTAAAATCTCTACACTCTTCATGAACATCACTATCTTCTAAAACCTCTTCAACATCTATGCTATCTATGCTATCTTCACCATCCCTTCACATCCATCCTCTACATCCTCTCCACTTATATCCTCATCAACTTCAGACTCACAAATAGGATCATCAGTGGGATTATAAGGTTCAGGATTAGTTGATGGTTCAGCAGGTTCAGCAGTAAGGTTAGAAGTTTTAGCAATACGGTTATAAGGATCAGCAAAAGGGTTAGGAGGGTTTGAAGGCTCAGCAGTTAGGTTTGGAGACTCACATGTAGTGTTTGGAGGCTCAACATTAGGATTTGGGGGGATTGGATACTCAACAGCATCATTTAAAGGTGGTGAAGATTCCTCACCTACCCCGCCAACACCATTTTGGGGGACATATTCTAAAGTCAATGCAACACATGGTTCATTCACCTCGTGGCACACAAAAATATCTAATGTATCACCATTACTTAACAAAGATAAAATGTCACAAATAACCTTATCATTCACAACTTCAACCAAATAACTATTGAAAGGATACTTAGCAAAAAAAAGAACAATCAGTTGTATACCCTCAATGCTTTATGTAGTCTCTCAATTCAAAGTAGGACATTCTATCAATGTCACAGTCCAAAAATTCAGTAACAGACCCACCAACATATTTTGGTCGGGCACTAAACAAAATTCGACACCATGGTGCCATCTCAACGTGATTAGAACAAAAGACGTGATATCACACACCCTGAAATATAACAGGTTCAAAAATCTTTAAAACACAATAAATCGATCAACAAAAACGCTAACTAAAATCAGTGAATGTAGATGCAATAAGCACATTGAGAGAAATGAGTGTAAAACAATATATTTTGCAACAAATAATACAAAAACACTAAGTATTTAATAAAAATTCAGTGCTTGCAACACCAAAAATCGAATTTTTAAACCACAATAACAAACCCTAACCTGTGAACCTTCACTTCTTCGATTAGATGCTTATTTTGTACCCACAAACTCAAATTTCCCTTCAATTTTCCGATAGAAATTGCTAGAACAAATTTATGGTTAAGATAGGTTAAGATTGAGAGATGAAAAGGGAATGAAAAGTCGTGGGGTGTTTTTTTTGGGAAGAGAAATAAGAAAAGGGGGGTGGGGGGTGGGGGGTGGGGGTATTAGGGTAAAACGGGTCAAACCCGATGGGCCATCATTAATTTTTTTTATAATTATTTTAATCCGGAGGTGTATTACACGAGCAAAATTTTATCCTCCGCTTGGTTCGAAAATGGGTCAAAAGATGGTATTTATTAAAGTTTGAACATGTATGAGGGGATCATAGGATACCCGCAAAGTTTAGGGGTATTATTGAAAAAAGGTGTCATCTTCAGGGGTATTTATGTATTCTCTTGTGACTTAAATTTATAAATTACTTTAACAAAAGAAACAACTTTCAAAAGATTATTTTAAAAGAAAGAGTTGGGAGTCGTTGAATCCACTTAGTGTATATATGACAATAAAATCTTTTTTTTAGTAAATTTCACAAAACAGTAGAAATAGTTCCTAGATTTGATTTGTGTTATGAGGAATAAAGACCTTTCGCGATTAGTCCTTAAATCAATAAATTTATTTGAAACAATCCCTCCGCGAGAATTAGAATTGAAAGAAATAAGATAGAGATCCCTCAAATCAATAAACTTATTTGAGACTGTCCCTCCGTGAGAATTAGGATGGAAAAAAATAAGATAAAGATTTAAACCTAAGAAATAACTTGAAACAACCCCTCCATGATAATTAGGATTAAAAGAAGCAAGTTCAAAGATTTGGAATAATAGATGACTAAAAATTATTATTACATATATATTTTATGCAATTATTATAGTACATTAATTTCCTTCCTTGTTAGAAGTACAAATTAATATAACTATAATCATAACACAAAATATACTGAGTAACGTTAATGATTAGTAGAACATATCATTCCAACACAAAGTATGACACTTAAATAATATCAAGACGAGGAACAACTAAAATAAGATAATATAACATTACACCAAATTTCTTCAACTATCCCAACAAAAAAAGATTACTGTTGACACCCAATTTTGTCCCGCCTTCCTTAAATATTTATTTACGTTTCTAGTATTTTTGGTAATTTAAAAAATAATAATTAATTATATTATTATTATTATAATTATTAGCTTTATTAATACCAGCATTTCATTATCATGTGGTAGTCACTACTACTATTATCTTTTATTTTATTACCGTTACCACTACCATTATTATTATTATTATTATTATTATTATTATTATTATTATTATTATTATTATCATTGTTTCCGGTATTATTATAATTTGCATTGTAGCCATTTCAGCATTTTTACCATCCTGTGCACGCGCATTGCATTTATTTTCGCACAATTAGACAATAGCGCTATTTACTGTTGATTTTCAAAAAAATATTGCACGGCGTCATATAATTTTATTATCTGAGCACTAATAATTACATATTTTCTATTAGGTAATATTTTAGCACACATTAGTATAGAGTTATTAAAATGGGTGTTTATTTAAATCTAGAGGCCCAAATTATTAGTCCAAGTTGGAGCTCAAACAATTGTTTTCAAGCCAGCCCATATTAATTGAGTCCATTTACAATCAACAGCTTAATATTTTTCAGATCAGCCCATCATTTATTTGAATAGCCCAGTCCATTAAGGCTTTTGACCCGGACCCGACCCGTCCGTTTCAAAAATAAGGAAACCACCCGCTCCTCTCTCTCCTCCTCCCTCTCTGTCTTCCCATTTTAGCAAAACCCTAGCTCTCTTTAGCCGCGGACAGATTTGCCTGTCCATTTCTACACTAAAATCGTCACTACATCTGTTCTCCCGTGTTGTTCTGCGTTGAAAAAGAAAAGGGTTTCCCATTTTTTGCTTCAAAACACCTGAAAGATCAGGGTGGTGGAACCATTTCGGGTAATACTCAAGTCAAACCACGTGAGGATCTGCTCGAAAACCCCTTCAACATTCAAATTCAGCACGGGTCTTTGACTCGATTTTGAATTCATAAACCGCCCAATTTCGAACCCTAGACGCTTCTTTCCTATAAATAATCGCTCTTTCAGTCAGTTGAGGGAGGTTTTTTTTTTTTTCAGCCCCCCTAAAAATATATCAATTTGTAGTAGTCATATATTTTGGTGATTGATAAGAAATATACTAAATCATTTCTGTCCGTTTTTCGCTCTGGGTTCTGTTTCGGATCTATACAAATTCGGAGTGTGGTGTTCGAGCGGATATCGAGATCTTCGCCTCACTTCGCTGCACCATTAAAAGGTAATTTTCCTATCGTCGGCATTTTCTATGTTCGTTCCAGTTCTACATTAGTTTGGCATTGGCTGTTGTTAGTTTATTTGGTGTGTAAAAGGATGTTTTAGATTTTTTGTATTACCTGCTGATTCCGTTATTGGCATTAGATAAATAAGGTTAATAAGCCCCTCTACTTGTCTCGTTTTAGAGAAATTATGGTTTGGAGTAGTGTTTAAAATCCCGCTGGCCGAGAAATGTGCATCTGATCGTTAAGTGCATAATATGACCACTCGGGGTATTCTGAATACCTGAACAAATATGAACGTTTCTCTTGTAAGCTTGATGTGGTAATAAAGTATACATTGCTCTATAGTTGAACTGTAGTTGTGTTGAGATAGCTGCTGGTTTGGTGTGTCTGTTTGTCGATTACTTAAGATAAAATTTTGTTTGTGTATATGTTGAGACGATTGGGAAAAGAATGTTTTTTTTTTTTTTTTAAAAAAGAAGGATCGGTTTTGAAGAACGTTAAAGTGCCCTGAATCTGTAATGAGTGAATTCAAATTTGAAGTTTTTCTCCTGAAACTAATTGAAACATTGTAAAACAAGTCTTGGTTTTGATTGAAAACACATAGCTCAAAACCTCTTTCTGGTCCATGTTTGTTATGTCTAATTGTACCAGATGATTTCCTTTGGCTTTATTAAAAGTTTTACTTAAGTTTGTTTAGAATTCTGTTTGAGAGAAATAAATTGAGATTACAACAAATAAGATTGTTGGTTGGACTGGCCGATGATGATCAGGGACTCGTGTATCTTAATGAAATATTTGATTACAAATTGCAATATCATGTAGACTGGCCAATGACCAGAGACTCGAGTGAAATATTCGATTGCAGTATAGCATTTTTATGGAAGGATATTTTGTACTGTACTTAAATATAGCTGTTCGCGTTTAAGGATATATTTTTTGAGGTGGAACTCTTTCTCTGCCAAGTATTTTAGGATTCTGGATCGTTTGACTCTTTAGCAGGGCTTTTGCATTGTAAGAAACACTTAATTGTTCAATAACTGTTTTTCCCTGATAATTTCGTTGTCATAGAGGACCACAAATACATGGTTCGTCTTATTTTTTTTACTTCGAAATGTAAGTTGTGTTAACTTGTAAGCATACTTGTTTTTCCTTTCCTTCAGGACTTTCTTAATTTTGGCATATGGTATGTGGTGAGTTATTGGTAAAAGTGTAGTTTTTTTTTTTTAGCTTGCTGAAATAATAACCTAAGATGTGTTCATTGAATACTTATGAAGATTCTAAATGAAACTCCGCTGTCTGGTTGCCCAATATTTGTTATCCTAGTCTCTCCTTTCATTAGAAGGTTTTATCCGCTGCGTACTTGTATGTTGAGTTGAAATCTTAGAAAGAACTTTAAGCATGGGCCATATGCTAATTAGATAAGCTCATTTGTAACAGTAAAGTGAAATAACTTGTGTAACAGTAAATCCAATATGCTAATTAGATAAGCTCATTTGTAACAGTAAAGTGAAATAACTTGTGTGAAGTTTACTTGATGTTTTGGCACACTAATAGATCAACTAATCGATAATCTAGTTGCTTGAGATTGTAAGGATTGCTCGGCAGAAGAGCACTGGGATTAGAGTAGAACAGCCAGAAACTTATGCTGCTTACCCAAAAAACAAAAGACATAGACAGTATCACAAATAATATTGTTTTATATTAGCATTCTCAAGGTTTCTTTCTCTTGTTTTGTGCCAATTCTGTATTAGCATACTCAGGGTTTCGTTCTCCCGTTTTGTGCCAGTTCTGTATTAGCATATTCAAGGTTTCTTTCTCCTGTTTTGTTTTGAGCCAATTTGATGTTAGTATTCTCAAGGTTTCCTTCACCTGTTTTGCATGTCTATATTGTACCATTGGCACTCTACTCTAATCTTATTCTTTTTTTGATGGTTGAATGAACTTCTCCAGTATTTCAAACTATGATCGATGCAGTTCCCATTTAAGATCTTTTTTTTTTTTTCTCACTAACTGTTAATACTGTTTTTTCAAAGGAACCACCCAGCTTGGTTCTGGGTGAGGAATCCTATACATGCTTAAACATGATTACAAAAGGAAGAGGACATTGAGTCCGGCTTCCTTGAAACAATGGACCTCAATCCTTTACAAATTTAAGATCATTAAGATTCCCCTGTTTTTTATGTTTTTATTGAGCCGAGGGTCTCTCGGAAACAGCCGTCCTACCTTGGTAGGAGTAAGGTCTGCGTACATTCTACCCTCCCCAGACCCCACGTTGTGGGATTTCACTGGGTTGTTGTTGTAAGATTCCCCTGTTACCTCTCTGAACTTTGTCAGCTCCCTGTCCCCTAACTAGCTATATAAAGGTGAGCTGGCCCTTTTGCTATTCTACTTTTGTAACTACTATGCATCTGCTTGATGCCTGCAATGAAATCATTTCTCATCAAAAAAAAAAAAAGAAAGATCATTAAGAACTGCATTTACATTGTCTCTGTACAACCTTATCATTCCTAACTTAGACATGTAGTCTGGTTAGCTCTAAAAAATCTCATATTTCATTTGTTGTTTAAACTTGAACGATGGAGATTGTAATTTATCCATCCTTAACAACCCTTTAACCCCTTCAGGTTTTTGGTGCCTTGCAGGAATACATAATTGATCAATCTGAAAGAATCATTGGTCATGGGAGATGAGAATGAGAGTATGCTCCGGAAGCTGGAGAAGAAATCCAAGAAAAGCAATAAGAAGGCTGCCACCACTGGTCCTGGAGTGACTGCAAACAATGTTAAAGCTGAAGAATGTGATTTTAGCTTCAATGAAGAGAAGCTAGCTGTTCTGGAAACCAAGAAAGAAAAGGATAAGGAAGTGATGGAAACTAAGGCAGCAGGAGAGAGTGAAGAGTGTGACATTAAGAGAAAGAAAAAAAGAGAAGGTGGAAAAAGTCCTGGAAAGTCCAAAAAAGGCAGTGATGAAGATGCTGTGAAATGTGTTGAAAAAAAGAAAAAGAATAAGCTGAAGAAAAGCTGCTTGGATGAGCCTTCAGACACCAAAACTAGCACTTCTGCAAGTGCAAGTGAAACGCGGAACAGTGATAAGGTGGTTGAGACCCTTGGCGAGGTCTCTGGTGGAAATGCTGTGGACGAGATTAGGAGGAAGAAATCCAAGAAAGACATTAAGACTGCTGCTACCAATGGTCTTGGAGTGACAAACACTGATGATAAAGCTAAGAGCGATGATTGTGACAGCAAGAGAAAGAAAGAAAGAAAACATGGAAAACATTCTGGGAAGTCCAGTGGAGACGGCAATGAGGTTGCTTTGGAAATTGTTGAAGGGAAGAAAAGTAGGAAGTTGAAGAAAAGCTGCGCGGATGAGCAGGAGACAAATATTGAGGATGGATATGAAGATGTTGTGGCTGAAGTCAATCAAGGTGATATTCATTCAACTGTGGAAGAGATAGAAGAACGAAGCAGAACAGACAATGGTAATATCAGAAAGAGAAAAAAGGTAAAAGTAGGACACAATTCTGAAGATTCTACACATGAGAAGAGTGAAAAGAGAGTGAGATTCTCTGGTCAGGATCAGATTTTCCCTTCATCCAGTGACCCTTGTGATGATGAGAACCATGAAATCGAGGAAGACAATTTATTGCGCGGGAAACGATTCTCAAAATTAGAAGATGAAATTGTCAAAGAGGCTGTTCATAAATACATAGAGATACATAACTTGGGCGAAGAAGAAGGGCTGAAAAAGATTTTGAATTCTAGATCTTATCCTGAATTAAAGGGCTGCTGGAAAGAAATAGGGAGCTGTATACCCTACAGGCCTTATACTGCGGTTTATTATCGTGCACAGGTCTTGTTTCGAAGGAGTGAGACACGTAAATGGACTGAAGAAGAGTATGAGATAGTACGAAAATTCCAGAAAGAGCACGGGAACAATTGGAAGGTCTTAGCTGATGAACTTGGAAAACATCGGTTTCATGTGAAGGATACATGGCGAAGGCTGAAACTGCCCAATCAGAAGAAAGGACAATGGACTCAGGAGGAGTACCAGACATTGTTTGATTTAGTAAACACTGATCTGAGATTGAAGCTTTCTGAAGAGAAGAAATCTAAGTATGGTATGTTACGGGATAATATTGCATGGAGTGCAATAAGTGACAAATTGTCCACGAGAACTGATGCAAATTGCTGCTTGAAATGGTATGATCAATTGACATCACCTATGGTGGCCAAAGGTGAATGGGCAGATGTTGATGACTATCGCCTAGTTGATGCACTTTTTGAGCTGGATGCGAGCTGCATAGAAGATGTTGACTGGGACAATCTTCTTGACCACAGGCCTGGAGAGATATGCCGGAAGAGATGGAACCAAATGGTACTTCACATAGGTCAACTTGGAAACAGGTCATTTGCTGAACAAGTAGAAGTTCTAGCTAAGAGATACCGTCCAGATCTGGCCGAAGTAAGAGAGGCTTGGGATAGTAAACCAGTCGTTCCATGATATGCCCGTCACTCAACAGGGTTGTGTCTGTAGCGAGTTATTTTACAGCACCACATACTATTGGCATCAGCTCCTCTACCCCCACCCCTCTCCATTTTAGTAATTATTATAAGATTTTGTAGAACATTTAGAAGACATAAATTGGAAGAGGTCCAATACTGTGTGGTGGAAAGAAAAGGGAAAGATTTTCACAGTTCAATATCGGACAGTTTTCTGTACTAAGTAGGGCAAGGGATCAATCAACTTCAGCTGCAACTTGAAAATGAAGGTTTTGACAATGTCTTGTTATCATGGCTCTTATGTTTCCAATCTTTTATTCAGAATTCTTTATTGTCTGCAATGTATCTCTAATTTTTCCCAATTTCATAGCATATGCATGTGTTCAGCACTTCAGTAATTTATACTATTATAGAAGAGTGGGTTGAAGAATGGAGATCGACATGTCTGTTTCAAGTCCATTTATCAATTTATAGAGGGCACTTATGTCATTCATTACTTGCCCTATTATCCTTCTACGCTCCACGTGGTTTTGCTGTGGCAAACACACTCATATACGTGGCTTTCAAGCCATTTAAGGATCCATATCTTTCTTAATGCTTCTTCTCGAATTGTTCCTGCAATTTCCGGGTATATTTTTGTTATCTTCTCCATTCGCCTTCAATTTCACTTTTCCTTTCATCTTTTTTTTTTTCTTTCTGTTGTGGATCGATTCCTACTTGGGCATCTATTGTTTGAGGTACTCAAAGCTTTTGATTAGGTATATGTGTTGAGTTGTCGATAATTAGCAAAAGCGTAATTTCTTAGCTGCTATATCTGACGAATTTTGTTCTATGGCTTTGAGGTTCTTCAATGTATTGCAGAAAGTTTGATCTTTAAGAAGATATGGGTCAAAAGGGGATTGTAACAGCAAAGGGGAAAATTTCCCAAATTAATCTCTGCTTTGATTGTTCATAGATAGAATCTACCGCCAATTATGTTTTAACAAATATTTCTTCGAAATTGATCAAAGGCGAGACTGAAAAGATGCTAAACAGTGTTCAGATTTTTGTTTTTAAAGCTTTATATGGCTGTCCAAACTGATCTGCTAAAGTACCCGCGAAATCAGTCAAGATACTGAAAAGATGACACCCCTAGTGAATTTATTGCTTTGTTGTCATATTATGTTAATAAGGATTCTAATTTTTCGTATGTGTACACAGAGGCTTTTTGTTGAGTGGATATATGAGTTTATTTTGTATTATTTTATCGTTTGCGCTTCATCATCTTAGTTACTGCTGGTTGCTCTGATTTGTGTTCTTTTCGTCTTCAAAATTATTGAAGAGTTCAACTTCTTGATGGGTGAATTATTGGAATTCAGTAGTGACAGAAATGGTCATCTGTGCTCCACAGCTACTGGTGTCATCACCCCGCAAAGAGGTATAATTTTTTTTTTTGAACAGTTAAACATATCTATTATCAACAAAGAAAATACACCAAAGGTGTACTTCCAGTAGTAATTACAAGTAGTAGTTAGAGAAAGCAAAACCTACCACCTATAGCCTATAAACAATCTAGAATACTAGTTATATCCTCTGCCTCTTGGGGGAATTTATGAATACGCCAAAAATAGAAAAACACTAGACAATTCATCTTCAATTTCTGGAAGGTGAAAAGCATCTTTGATTCCTCTCCTTCCATATTGTCCACCAGATGCAAGCTGGAACAATCTTCCATCTTTCCCTGTGGCCTGACAAATTACCATCTCTATTCCAGCATGCCAGAACTTCAACTGTATTCCTTGGCATAGTCCAATTATGCCCTCTCGAATTGATGAAGAACTGCCAAAGTTGTTCAGTCACTTTACAATGAAGGAAAAAATGAATAATTGTTTCAGCTTCAGTTTCACAAAAAAAAAAAAAAAAAAAAAAACCTGGAGCAAAGTTGTCAACCCCTTTTCATCACATTTTCTTGTGTTAAAACAGCTTGTTTGGCCACTAACCATGTAAAACATGCCACTTTGTATGGAATTTTAACTTTCCAAATCATCTTCCATGACCAGAAACCAAGTTGAGGACTGATGTTAATGATGCATTTATAGGCAGATTTTACTGAGAATCTTCCTTGCTTATCCTTCAACCAAACTAAACTGTCCACCTCATTGGAGTAATCCTTGAACTGTTCAAGGGTGTTGTAAAATCCTATCAACCTTTCCACTTCGCAATCATTGATCCTTCTCCTAAAGCTGAGGTTCCATCCTTGATTATAACTTCCAGGATTGATGCCTTCTGCTGTTGATTCAGAATGCAAATATCAGGGAACAAACTCATAAGTGCCATTACACACCAATGGCCTCCTCTCACTCCACCCTTGATCCGCACCCCAACCTCGATCCCTAACCCACTTCCACACCTGTAGGGGTACCCTAAATTATATAGAAATGCATGGGGCAATATTGATCTGCTTTCTTACCGAACACTAGAAACTAAGTAAGAAAATCACTTTTGCCCGGACACCACAATTATCAAAAAAAATTGTGTATGAATTAAGCAAACAAATCCTTGACCTTTCTTGAATGGTCTGAGATAATCATGTCCAGGCTGGTAGTTATTTAGTCATCAAAGATATGACTGCTCCTAGCGCTTAGATTGATGTAATTTCTCACTTTTTCTCGACCGCTTTAGTTGTAGTTGTCTGCTACTAATATGTTGTTGTTTTCTTGTGTTTTTATCTTCTTTTGTCATTGCAGTTTGTGTGTTCCATTATCCATTATGGTAGCTGATTATCCGTCGGTTCTGTTATTATGTAGCATTTTGCTTAAAAGGTAATTTTGCTGTATTATTTAGCTGTTTTAACTTTTAACTGAACCGTCTATGCCAAAAGTATTCAGCACAGTTTCTGTTCATCTTTATTAAAGAAATACTTCAGCTGGGTCAAATTAATGTATTGTTATAAGGAAGCTAATGATCTATTGGACTATAGAGCTTTGCAAACTGAATGGACAGATTCATTGTGATCTTTGTTGTATATAAAAAAAAGGTATAACCACTTTAAATGAGATTGTATATTTCATTGAAAAAGTAGCTGCTAGCACAAAAAGTAACTAGCAAGTTTTTATTTGATTATTTTTTGAATTTGTTCGATTAATGGTGTCAATTATATGCGATAAATGTGTCTTAAACTTCATTCAACCTACACCTTAACATAAGCTAAGCTACAATTCTGTTGATAGTTTGTACAAACATTATTTTGCCGAAAGTGTTGGAAAGCGAATTTCTTGGCTCATCTTATTGTGTTTTAGTTTGATCAGCACTGTATTAAGTTTTCTAATTCCTTTGTTTCAGGTTTCAGACTGTGTTGTTGTAATTATTGTTCTTGCATGCGTTCAGCCTTCTTGATTTTGGTAAGTGTCACCCTTCTGCTTGCTTTGGTTATCCGCTTAGCTTCTTGGATATGCATGTCTCCTTATTTGTTGATTTTCTTAGTTGTTTATAAAAACTGCATGTTCTATGGTTGTTTGAGTTGTTGCTACCTGTGATATGTGCCCGTAGAATTGAAATTATATCGTGATATAGCCATACTAAATAGTATTGATGTTGTAATTGAGTGAAAATTTACATTTCACTAGATTAAGTCTATTTCTAACGGCAGCTGATGGACTTTTAACTACTCAAAAATGTGAGGTTATTCCTGAGGAAGAAACAACCCAATAAATTACTTTATATCAAATTTACTGCTACGTCTTATTAATTAAAATCAGCTGAAAATCTCTCGAATTAAGTAAGTATGAAGCATTCTCCGCTAGCTACTAATCTTTTATATTCGATGTGTTTGTTGAGCTTCTATTTTGGGACAGTTAATTTGTCCCTGTCTGAGCTTTTATTTAGCACTACGGAGGAACTATATTGCTTGACTATCATATCCCTATATTGTGTATTGGTTTTGGATGTTTATTGAAGAGTAAAAACCGTTTCTTAACCTTTATGTTTTTCTTTCAGTTTATGGCAGTTCACGGCCACGAATTAAGATTCCTAAAATTAAACTGAAAATAAAAACACACTTACTGCTTTGTACTCTTTGAAATAGGAGAGAAACAAAAACAGGTCTTGGTTGAAAAGTTGGTCAGCAAATTCAAAGACAGAAGCACGTTGTTCCTATCATCTTTCGACATTTCGGAAATTTAAGGTCGCATTTACTTAAATAAAGGCACGATTGATAGGATTTAACATGGCCATTGCTATATTTCTCATCCTAAGTGTAAAATGTAGAGAAAGACAATAAAAACTTTACATTCATTACCCGTCAATTGAAATTGATCTGGCACCTATTTTTAGTACCTGCCAAATGAGAAAAAGAACGCGATCACCTCCTACTTTGCTTATCAAAAGGTGAAAAAGAACACATCCAGATAAGTATTAGCTATTTTAAGCTTTTTGAACAATGATGCATATTTTCTGTGAGGACTGAGGAGTTTGCTTTCATCGCTAAGTTCATGTACTTAACATAGTTCTGGTGGATGCGTTATTGTACATACAAAAATAATTTATTTGATGAGAAAGTTCAGAGAATGTTGGTTGGAGAATGAATGTTGGAACTCCTCAGCAAAAGGTATGAAAATTTATTTTGCAGTTTACTCCCTGATAGTTTACTTTTAACTTAACTATAATTGGTGAATATAAATCTGTTTGAGGCTTTACACTTATATTATATGAATCAAAATTCATAGCAAAACTTCCTATGAGTTAATATTTCTGAGAGCTGACATGTTACATTAATGAATGTTTACATTTGGTTTTATTAATAAATTAGTAATGATCCTGTAGGAATCACAATACAAAAAGAAAATGCTGAAATATGTACTATGCTTGCTTCTCTTGGGAGGTGTCTGACCTTATTGTTTCAAAGTTTTTGTACTATTTGAACTTTCTTTGTTAAGCTTGCTTCATATGAAATACTTTATTTGCAAGTTCTGATCAAAACATTGATATATCCTCTCATTTGGCCCTACTCAGCTTTGTAACTTATTACTGGTGAAGATTACTCACTTTCTCTCTTTTCTTTGTATAGTCATCTTGTGCACACAAAAGCCATAATATTCCCACGGTCCATGTACGAAAAATCATATGCTTTGGTGGTCATTGTAGGTTATATTTTGCATTGGCCACTTTTTAGATGTTCATTAAAACTTCTCCATTAATTTCCACTTTGATATCCTTATGCCAATTTCAAGGGGAGTTTTCTTATTTTAACTGCTGAACATGCAGAGTGGCCTTGTGCCAAGAGGGACTTTTGAGGTGAGTGTTGAGCCAACTGTAGACATGGAAGTGAGAATCGTAGCCAGAAGTTTTTTGTCTGAGACTGAAAGACATAGTGAACGGCAGTGTTATTCCCGCCAAGAAATCTGACCTCCTCACTGATAACAAACTATGGAAGACTTTGATCCATGTGGCTAAAGACAAACATGGCCAATTACAGGCTTCTGTGCCAGCTCCTGCTTTGAACATGCACGGAAGAATTGCAATAGTTCCCATTTCTAAAAATGCTTTTGGGATTCCTTGTTTTATGTTCATTGTTTGGCTTACTCCACAGTTCAATTCAGTACCTTTGATATCCAATGCAGTGAAAACACTACCGATGGTGTTGATATGTTTATATGTAGCAGTTGGACAAGATTCCCTATCTATGGAGCTGATTTTGGTTGTAAAGGCCATTTTGGGTTGAGCTCTGTTGGGAGGCAGAACATCTGCAATTTTCCTTTGTGTGGTAAATCATATAAAAATTCAAAATTGTTTAACCTGGATGAAATGTAAATATAGAGCATGCATTTGGTGTTTAGATTTTAGTGTTGGGCCCGTGCACAGCACGGGCATTGCCATCTAGTCTTGAAATATCACGGGGCTATTAAATCTTCTATCACAAAATCATTCAGGACACTTGAACACCAAAAGCTCCTGCTCTATGCTGGGGTAGAGACTAGTGGTGTTCGCTTCAATTAGTTGTCAAAATACAGATTATGAGTACTTTTAGTGTTTCGCAGGATTAGAAAGATTAAGACCCAATTGACTGGTAGTTGGGGGGCGCTATTGTCATGCTGATGATGCTCAGAGAAATTATGAGTGGGCAGATATTGTAGCTTGGCATCTTTTTGGTAATAAGCTAGAGAACAGTAGTTACAGAGATGCTTTCAATTATGTATGCTAGTGATGGGTGGTTGATTTTGGTAAGTAAGTTAGAGAGTAGATTCTGGATGGACAAAGTTGAAGCTGGATAACTAGTAAAAAGCATTCATTTGAAAGGAATTCTTGAGGTGTTCTCTGCGACATCTTTCATGAGTTCACTTTGTTGAATCTAGGTCAGAAGCTGCGAGAGGAGGTAGGATTAATCTAATTTCCTTGTCATGAAAGTTATTTTTATCATGTAAGTCCATAACAAATGGAAAAGAAGATGAGTTTGACCATTCTGCACTCAACTTTATGATTCTAACAGTGATGGAAGGTTCATCTCCTGACTTCTCTGTCTCTTCATCCACGAAAGAGTTTTACCATTGAATAATCCACGATTACAATCTGTACTTATAATGCTAAGGACATAATGTCAACAGATGGTTAAGGCATGATAACTGAAACTAATGTAATGCTACAACATACAAGAAGCGGCTTCCGATCTTTGTTGCTCTTCACTATGTTGATAAGTTATGTATCTGCCCTTAGTAAGTGGATGATGAAAACCTTTTGTTTCTTTAGGTTTCTGTGTTCGATGAGAAAGTTCAATATTCATGATTCCAAACTGGGGGCCACTTTAACTGCTGAAGAAGGGTAAGAAATGGTACTCATTTCCTCATGTAAGTTTGACACAAATTTGCTAATGTTTGTAATTATCTTCGTGGTCACAGAAATTTTGCCTAATTGGTAGAATGCAGCCATCGAATGTTTATGTAAAATAGTGGTAACCAGAATTCTTCCGAGTCCGGCGCCTAAATGACACTTTTTGGAAGCCAAAAGACCAAAGGGGGTTGGAAAGTTTGAGATAAACCAAAAGGGTTTTATTGTGTACCCCTCCACGATTTACATAAAAGTAACCGCCCACACCAAACATCGTTGGTCTATGGGCTGTAATTTTTTTTTTTTAATCGTGTAATTGCTTTAAAAAAAACAAAAAAAAACCATGGACTACTCCACGATTTGTATTAATTTTTTTAAAAAAATAAATCGTGGGGCAGTCCACGATTTGTATTAATATATATAAGGGCATCAGATTCTAAAGGGGAAGATGTACCTGAGCTGAAATTGCAAATGGTAGATGGGCTCTGGTTATTAGAATTGAAACAAACTCCTCTCTCTCTGGCTGGGTCCAAAATTTCTTACTTATATTCTTTTATTATGATCAGTGCTAGCTGTATAGGTCCAAAAGTTTCCTTAATCTGCACTGAAATTCTAAATAATAATTAAGACTCCCAAAGCATAGCATAAATTTTTTTCTCCAGCAGAAAGAGAGACGAGATTTGTTTGCTTCGAAAGCTTTGTTTGGCTTGACTCAAATTAATAGTACCCTGTTTCTTTCTTCTTGTTTATTTATTTTTCTAGTGAATCACACTTGTAGTTGGCTGTTGTTAATTTTCAACACTACATTCTATTAGAGCCTTGGTCTTCTTCCCTTTTCCCGCTCATACATATCTTGAAACCCTTGTCTCTTTTTACAACCATTTTTCCACGACGTTTACCATCTTTTTTCTATTTTCTTATTCAATGTGGATCTACATTTTTCAATTAATTTTTAACACCAAAACATCACACTGCATCCATTGGGACTCAATGGTTGTTTAATAATCGACTGAATGAACATTCTCGAATAATATTTTAGTTTTTTTCTTAATAAATATGTTCCAATATAAATTGAAAATTGTACCATTAATTAAGATAATTTTTAAAAGAAAGCAAATAATATGAATTGAACCCAGTAGTATGTACTATTAAATTTTAAAATGAGGAGGTATTAAATCATTTTACCTTAGGTGTTGGGCTATAGACGGTAAAGTGCAATTGTTTAATGTGAACAAAAGTAGTTTAGTAATTTTACGGGAGTATTACAATTAGTAAAGTTTAATAATTTTAATATGATAAAAATGGTTGTGTATCCTTTTTCATAAGCAAGCTGCACAAGTAGAGACCCACTTTTAAGATTTGGGAACAAGTCCCCTCCAACTAATCAAAATTGGGTCTCTGGGGCACAAGAATTAGGCATTAATGACTAAGGATAGCAGTCATTTCAGACCAATTTAATTAATTTATTTTTTAGGTACAATTTGAGATCTATTCAATACGTTCACTATACTCTCGGAGGAACGTCCCTACATGGATGAGTCTTGTAGTCCTTTTAGTCCTCTCCTATCAAATAAAAGAGGAAAATGTATAGTCCCGCGCAAAAAAAAAAAAAAAATCTTGAAATTGGAGTCCAATATATTATTTTTATTCTCCACATTGCAATAAATTTTCATCTTTCCAACCCATATTGGAGTCTGATAAAAATAAATCGTGGACTACCCCACGATTTATTTTAATTTTAATTTTTAATACTAATAAACAAGTCCACAATTTTTTTTTTAAAGCTAGTCGTGTAGGGGGGTACACGATTGTCATTTTTTTTTTAATTTACGGCTCGCAGACCAACGACGTTTTGTGTGAGTCATTACTTTTGATGTGAATCGTGGAGGGGTACAGGATAAACCCCTTTTGGTTTATCTCGAATTTTTCAACCCCCTTTGGTCTTTTGGCTTCCAAAAAGTGCCATTTAGGCGCCCGACTTTTATCCTTAATATTTATTTAATTCTCAAAATATCTTTTTCAAAACAAAACCCCCAACTTCCTCTTCATTCCACATTCATGTTCATCCTTCTTCTCACGAAGATACTTTTAAATTTATAATTTTTTATTAAAAAAAGAGAGGGCATTTTAGGAGTCCGGCGCCTAAATGGAACTTTTTGGAAGCCAAAAGACCCATGGAGTTGGAAAATTTGAGATAAACCAAAAGGGGTTTACCGTGTACCCCTCCACGATTCACATCAAAAGTAACAGCTCACACCAAATGTCGTTGGTCTGTGAGCCGTAATTTAAAAAAAAAAAAAAAAGACAAATCGTGTACCCCTACACGACTTTCTTTAAAAAAAAAAAAAAAATCGTGGGGCAGTCCACGATTTATTTTTATTGGACTCCAATATGGATTAGAAAGATGAAAATTGCAATGTGGAGAATAATAATAATATAATGGACTTCAATTTGAGAGATTTTTTTGTGTGCACGACTATACATTTTCCTCTTTTATTTGATAGGAGAGGACTAAAAGGACTACAAGACTCATCCATGTAGGAACATTCCTCCGAGAGTATAGTGAACGTATTGAATAGGTCTAAAATTGTACCCAAAAAATAAATAAATTGAACAGGTCTGAAATGACTGCCATCCTTAGCCATTAATGCCTAATTCCTATGCCCTAGAGACCCAATTTTGGTTAGTTGGAGGGGACTTTTTCCCAAATCTTAAAAGTGGGTCTCTACTTGTGCAGCTTGCCTATGAAAGATGTTCCACAACTATTTTTATCATATTAAAATTATTAAACTTTACTAATTGTAATACTCTGTGAAATTACTAAACTAATTTTGTTCACATTAAAAAAGTTGCACTTTACCGGCTATAGCCCAACATCTAAGGTAAAAAGATTTAATACCTCCTCATTTTGAAATTTAATAGTATATACTATTCGGTTCGATTCATATTATTTGCTTTCTTTTAAAAATTATCTTAATTAATTGGTACAATTATCAATTTATATTGGAACAATATTTATTCAGAAAAAAAAATTCAAATATGACTTGAGAAAGTTCATTCAGTCGATTATGAACAACCATTGAGTACCAACGGATACAGTGTGATGTTTTGGTGTTAAAATAAATTGAAAAAAGATGGTAAACGTTGTGGAAAAATGGTTATAATACGAGACGAGGGGTTTCAAGATATGTATGAGCTGGAAAAGGGAAGAAGACCAGGTCATAGAATGTGGTGTTGAAAATTAACAACAGCCAACTACGAGTGTGATTTAATAGAAAAATAACTAAACAAGAAGAAAGAAACAGGGTACTATTAATTTGAGTAAAGTCAAACAAAGTTTTCGAAGCAAACAAATCTCATCTCTCTTTCTGCTGGAGAAAAATTGCATGCTATGCTTTGGGAGTCTTAATTATTATTTAGAATTTCACTGCAGATCAAGAGCCCGTTTGGATTGGCTTATAAGTTGCTGAAAACAGCTTATAAGCTGTTGTCAGCTTTTTGAGTGTTTGACTGACCAGCTTATAAGTCATTGCTTAAAATAAGCTCAAAAAAATAATTTGACCCGTTTGGCTTAGTTATTTTTAGCTTATAAGCTGTTTTTTTTAAACCCATCCAAACAGGCTCTAAGGATACTTTTGGACCTCTACAGCTAGCATTGATCATAATAAAAGAATCTAAGATCAGAGAGAGAGATAGAGAGAGAGAGGGGGAGGGGGGAGGGATATGGGAGTTTGTTTCAGTTCTAATAACCAGAGCCCATCTACCACTCGCAAGTCGCAATTTCAGCTCAGGTACTCTCCCCCTTTAGAATCTGATGCCCTTATATGTATTAATACAAATTGTGGACTGTGATGTTCGGTCTATAATGCATATATTTTTTGGTCTAAAATGCATATATTTTAACTCATTATTTGCATCATATTTTAGTACTTTTAATTGTCTTTTGAGTATTAATTATAATAAATTATGCTTAATATTATATTTTTATTGGATAGGAATAAGAAGATAAAGAAATTTGAATCAAGAATAAAAAGCAAAAGAGAAAAGTGGCAGACCTCATGATTGCCTAATCATTGGCTATTTATGGCGCAATGTTGGCAATTAACAAGGAGAAAAGAAGCAGCAACTTCTTCACCGCAACAGTGAATGCGGGAAGTCACGCACTGAACAAATTTCGGACCAAAAAAACTCTCTCCATTTTTTTTTTTGGACTCAGATACTTTGTCTGACCTTTTTTCTTACACCTATAAATATTCCATAAGCCATAATTTTTACACAATTTTGGATAACTTGTAACTCGGAGTTCAGAACTTTGGACCTAGATAGAGCTTGAGTCGCCGTGGAGGTCGTAGTTACAAGGTTCTCTCTTCTATGTAATACTCATTTTTACATTTTTATTCGGATGATTTGTTGTCGTTCCTCCATGTGTATGTGGAGCTAAACTCTTTAGTTCTAGGATTTTGACACAAATATGAAAGTTGATGTTTGATTATTATTTTTATTTATTGTATTTCCATCGTTTGGGTTGCTTATTTATTCTTGTGCTTAATATTTAATTACTTGATCACTGATTAGACATTATCTGTGGTGCGTGAGTTGGACTTGAAAGAGCGAACTCATGTACGTAATAAGAATAAATAGAGTTTGTTCGATTTAATCGTTTCGCTACTAAGGATAAAAATATATCCTTTAGCCCTACTTAGTTGGTTACTGAGAAATAAATGAGTTCTTGTTACCTCTAGCGACCATAGATGTCATGATCCGAATTCGGGTCCGTGCGGGCATCTACTTATTTCCGCCTAGTAAGCGAACCCTTCCTTTAACAACTAACACATTAAATAAGGAAATTAAATAAATTCATCAATAAGCCATTTATCTTCATAAATGTGAAAATGTAAACAAGACTTTACAACGTTTTTTCCAAAATCTGGTCTAGATTAGTACAAGATCTTCTAAGACATGACTAGAAATTGAGTGAAACACCATAAAACAATTAAATGGGATAACCCTGTTGGAGTGAGATAACAGAGTCTTCAAGATGGTCCTGACCAATCCGCAGCTAGAACTCCACGAACTCAACCTGAAACAGATCTACACCCCAAAAAGATGTAGCAAGTGCAGTATTAGTACAACACTTGTATTGGTAAGTATCATAGGCCGATAACGATTAGGAAATCATAAAAGCAATAGATAAGTATGGTAGGCAGCAAGATGGACAATAAGCAATTGAATAAATGACAAAGGGGAAAGAGAACTCCACCATCACCTACTCACGAGAAGCCACCAACTAGGTCAACCCAAACACCATTCTGATCCGCCTATACTCACTCGGAAGTAACTATCTAAACTAATCATGGTAGGACAAGTTCCAACACAATTGGGACCACACCAATATTAGGCCTCGCCCGCCATCTAACGCACGCTGTCACTACCTCGACCTACGCTCCCGTAATCCAATATTAGGTCGACTACTAGCATTGAGGCATAAGATACACAACTCAAGCTGCCCAAGGCGTGCCCCTAGAGCTTCTAGAACAACTCTAACTATACCGCCACACTCAATCACTCAATTACACTAAGTCTGGATAAGATTAAGGTCACACTTTCCACACTACTAATAAGACTGAGAAATCTCCCAAAACCAATTACAGTCCAACATGTACAGACAGTAACAGTTACCAACATATCACTTTTGATCCCTCTAAGTCCGAAACACATCCTCAAGAACCACTATTAAGCATATATATCACCAAAGATCAACTAATAAGTCCAAAACAATGTCGTAAGTAAATATGAGATGAATGCAACGCAAGTGCAATGATATGCACACGCTTCGGGCGGAATATCTGATCGCCTTGACAGTCATGACCCATGGGGGACCGCTAAGTCCATGTACCTGTTGCGGAACGCATAGCCCGATCCAATAGTCAGTGTTGCGGAACATGCAACCCGATCCCAGTCAATGTTGTGGTACGTGCAACCCGATCTAAGTAAGTGTTGCGGGCTGCAATTCGATCCCAAAGTATGTATGAATGAGTGAATGCGTAATAAAAATGACAACATGATAATGAATGAATGCTCGTGCCATACATGGACCCATATCACATCAACAACAACAACAACAACAACATCAAAATCCTAACCTTCCTTTCCAACCAACTAGCCTTCCTTAATGCATAGAATCCTCCAAACCCTATAGTAATCACTAAACATGAATCCTAGAATACTAACAGGACACAAGCCGGAATACATAAGTCAAGAAACCACATAGAAGACTCAACTAGATTGTTAGTAGTCATAGCCCTATATCTTTCTTTTCTCCGATAAAAATCTGCTCTTTCTTGGTTGAAGTTCATTATTTATTTTCCTCTTATTTTTAGTTAGTTGATAATTATATCTTTGAATTTTAATTCTTGTTTAGATAATTAGGATCGTTTAATTTAGTAAATAGTTAATCACAAGTCCATGTGGATACGATATTTGGACTTTAATCCTATATTACTTGTACGACCGCGTATACTTGCGTGTGCGTTCGCGAACAACAGACTGCCCATGATTTATTTTTATTTTTTAAAAAAATTAATACAAATAGTGGAGTAGTCCACGATTTTTAAAGCAAGTCGTGTAGGGATACACAATTTGTCATAATTCTAAAAAAAAAATGCGGCTCAGAGACCAACGACGTTTGGGTTGGGCCATTACTTTTGATGCGAATCGTGGAGGGGTATACTATAAACCCCTTTTGGTTTATCTCAAAATTTCTAACCCCCTTTGGTCTTTTGGCTTCCAAAAAGTGTCATTTAGGCGCTGGACTCGTATTTTAGCCATTTCTGCAAAAGAGCAGCTTATTAACACTTTTTTACCAAACAAATTAAGTGCTTATTATCGACAACACTTTTATCCAAACACTTAACTTCTTATTTTTAAAATCAAGTTCAGCGCTTCAAAATGTTTATCACACGTAACGCTTATTAGCTATTTACAATCCGTTTACCCCAAACGGGCTCATATGCTTAAATCAATGTAAATCTGACTTAATAGAGCAAGAGCTTAATAGAGTTGGACTCAGAACAAGAAGCATATATAATTGATTTTAGCTTTCTTCAACCATTGTCTTAAAAAGTATACAGGGACCGCTTCTCTATTGCGAAAAGAGCTCTCAAATAACAACATTTGGTTCTTGAAATCAAATTTGATCATGTCATAAAAAATGATTCATTCCAGTATGCGTAACGTCACAGCAACGAAAGCTGAATATGGAAAAAAAAAGTATGAAAAGGGGGGACCGAAGAGGAATAAAAGGGGATTTGGATGAAGGAAAATTATCTTAAAAGGAAAGAGAGATGTATCAGACACAGCTATTCAGTTGCGTCGCGTGTTGAAACACAATTTTATGTGTTTTCGTTCACTAAAATTGCAATAAATAATAGGTTTTATCTCATAACTTTAAACATAAAATGAATTCTATATTAAGAATTTTAAAGATTGAAACGATATAGAACTTAAATTTTGGATCCGTTTGTTACTGCATGCCTATGCCAGCCCTATACGTTGGAGGCTGAAGATAAAAGGCAAGAGAGGAGACAGGAAAGAGGTCACATGAGAAGATATACATAAACACGTAGACTCTTATGTATCTGTTAATGCAAACGACAAACAAAAATTTATAGGCGTAACAATGTTGAAGACTATAATATAGAGCTCACATGAGACATCATGACCAGCGCCTGACTGTCCTTAAAACAAAACAAAACAATGCCGACAACTGCCGTGCTTCAATTTGAAGCTCCCCCTCATCTTATTTTACTCATATTTAATTATTTTTTACTAATTTGGACCAACTTATATGTCCAATAGTACGATGAAGAAATCTTTGTAACTTTCAAGGAATCAACCCACACCCACTAAAATAAGAAGAAAATATAATAGTAATGGTTTTTCTAAATTAGCATTTCTAACCGTCCTTGACAATTTAGAAAAACGAATTTGAGTTGTTGAGAATTTGTCGTAATATTGGATAGACAAAGATAGTGACAACCATTCACATACTAAAATTCTAAAATGAATGAGAGAGATTTCAATCCTTGTTTATTAATATCATTTGACAGAAAATTGACTAGTGCACTATTTCGTTAAATATATTATCCTAACAAATTAAAGGGCGACTTCATTTTCCAACGAGACAGTTACAAAAGTAATGTTGGTCAACCATTTTGGTAAGAGGAAATTTTAAAGTAGCAAAAAACTTACAAATTTGTCTGAAAACAGATAGCTAATGAGGGAGTAAATAGGACTTCTAGACTGTTAATCTGACGAATAAGTTGATGGTGGCATGAAAACAACCTGTAACAATTTTCTTGAAATCTTGAAAGTTCAGATTTGATGAGTTGAGCTGGGTTGGGTTGGGGGGCAAAGTAGGAGTCAGAAGTCAATGATTGATGAGAGATACATCGATTGAGGCACTACCACTAGCTGTCTAGTGTAACTAATGTCATGATGTAATTGTGGTTAATGGTTCACTCAATATATCTATCTCTGGCTGTTCACGGTTTTAGTTAAAATTAAAATCAAAACGAAAATTTAATTAAATAAAATAAAAAATTAACATTTGATTGATTTGGTTTTAAATTTTAAAAACCGATAATATTTGGTTTGGTTATAATTCTATTAAAAAATAACCGAATAAATAATCGAACCAAACCGATAAATTATATACATAAATTTTATAATTATTTATATATATAATATTAGTTTTTCATAAATAATTATAAACATTTTATACCTTTTAATCATTAATTTGATTTTTAGTCTACTTATTTCACATGATTCTTTAAGGTTCATGTTTTTAAGAATATATTCAAGCCCGTGTCTTTAAGTCTTTTAACTCTTTAAGTGTTAAATGTAAACCTACTCACAGAAGCTCATGTTAGAGTCTAATGTCTTTAACTTAAATTTTTAGTCTTTCTTTGTTAGTCATTTGATTTAGGTTGTTTCTTTTTTTTTTCGAATTTACACCTTTCTTTTTCTTGTCTGAATGGGGGTTAAACTTCTAATATTTTTCATATGAAAAGGACAGAGATTGCAGATTTGAAGGTTCTTATAGAAGATTCTTCAGTAACATCAGCATTTGCTGCAACTCAAGCACATGGTAATGCCGTAATACATTTTCTGTGGGTAATCCTCCTTAAAAGCAGAAAAGAACAACTCCTTGTAGTCGAGACCTTAGCCTTGGGGATAATGATAGAAAAACATCTGAAGTTTGGGTCATTACACAATTTTTTTTAAATAAAACGGGAGAGAATTGAGGGCAAAATGCAAGTACTGCCCTAATGTTTGGGATCATTACACAAAGTTTTTTTATTTCATATATTTTCATTTTAATTTTAAGTAGTCTTTATGTTTAATTAATATGTATGTTTGTAACAACTAAAAACTCCTATGCTCTACTTTATTTCCAAATATGTGTATTAAGATGACAAAAATGTTGCAGTCACTACTAAGTTAGCCTTTTAACTCTATATGTAATAGTTTAGCAACTTTGGGAACTTGAGTATTACACTATCACTAATACTGAAAATGTTTATATGATGTATGTTCCATCTTAAACTATAAATAAAAGTTATCGTTTGAACAAAAAAAATATGTCTTTTTTAACTTTTTAATGTTTTACTGATAAGTTTCGCGGCCGCTAGTTATAAACCAAAAAATTAAACCAAACCAAACCAAACTGACAATAACCAAACCGGTGATTATTATTTTATTTGGTTTGGTTATGGTTTTAGACATTTAAAAACTGACTAAATTGGTTTGGTTATGATTTTAATCAATAACCGACCCAAACCGAACCATGAACACCCCTACTCTATACATAGAAAAATCTGCCTAGCTAAGATTAATCACTAGTCCACTAACAACCTTTCCTCATTAGCCCACCATGCCTGACTCACGTGACGGGTTCAAAATCTAGTTTGACGAGTTAAAAGTCTAGGGTAGATTGGTAGGATGTATTAGAGAAAATAATGTACGTATTAGTTTTGGTATTACATTCTTATTTGGTACACTTTTTCAATTTATGTATAACAAATACAAGTTATACATCCTATTTGGTATTATCCTAATACATATCAAATTATGGTATTACCAATACAGAGGTTATTAATGCATGTATAAGCATGGTTAAGGACAACATTGCTCTTGATCGAAGTCCCTTAAAACCTTTTTGAAATCTAAAGAATGTGGAGGGGTATTTGTCTAAGCAAATACTACTTTTTTTTAGAAATTATACAATGCATGTTATTTTTAATACACCACACCAAATAATCGATAAAAAATAATCTCATCATTACTAATACACCAGATTTAGTGTACTATTCTTATATATCTTACCAGACGGCCCCTCAAAGTTTTTAGCACTGGATACATCATACCTTTAAAATTATATATTCATAATTTAATTTGTTTAAGAAAATTAATCACATACATATATTATGTATGTGTACGTAAACCGATCGGACAAGATTTCCATCTACCGACTACTAGTGTCTATAAATAGCTAGACTAGATGCTCATTCAAATTAAACCCAAGGCCACGTCTAGTCTGCCCTTTCACTAAAAGGGGCTCTGCACATTAAAATATTTTCTATTACTAGTAGTTGTTTGTACTACTGTCGTAGTCAAAGCACAAAGCCACCGGGATAAAAAAACACAGAAAGATGGCATCAACTTTGCCACTGCTGCTATGGTGCTGCTTGTGTTTCTGTCTAGCTACGACGACCTTTGCTCGGCCCCAGCCTCGAAATCTGATCGTTGATTCAAACTCCACAGCCAACGCGTTCATCCGCAGAAGCCTTTTGGGCAATGGCCTTGGCGGAACTCCTCAAATGGGGTAAGAATATCTTTGTTCTTAGTAATTTCAAATGAGATAAAAACGTTACTACTTATAAACCGTAGGTGTATAAAAATTTAACTCTTATCTATAGAACATTTTTGGTCAGTCAAGAGAGAATATGCAGTGTTGCTATCATGAAAGATCGCCATGAATGAGTAGAGTTTGTGGGGTTCATAATGGCAGCTCGTGAACTTGTCAAGTTGTCTACTTGTTTAATTTGTTGCACCAAAAAAAGCAATTAATTAAGCTCTATAGTTAAAAAAACATTTTACGCATAAGAAAACAAAAACCAGTCAGACGAGCCAGTGATTTATTAGCCCTTAATTTTCTTTCGATTTTTCATGTGGACCCCATTCCACCTATATATTTCTGTAAGAAATCAAGAACGCGCAAAAATTACAATTCAAACTGTAATATCACAGTATATTATCTGAACGAGGATGTGTTCCGAACTAATATTGTTATCGTTTTGTGATAAACAGATGGAGCAGCTGGAACCATTTTGGTTGCAATATTGAGGAGAATATGATAAGGGAAATAGGTCAGCTGAATTATTTTCTACTACTTTCATAATGGCGAAGAGAAGTGATCAAAATGAACAAATACTTGTACCATATACAGTTCCTTACTAGCTGCACTACAGTTGTCACAAATTGTTGCTTTCTTTTTTATGTGGCAGCTGATGCAATGGTATCTACTGGGCTTTCTTCTCTTGGATATGAATACATCAATTTAGGTATCTCTAATTTCTTATTTTACCATGTTCAATGAATTACAGTCTTCTTGTTAGTAAAAGTTTGCTTCCCCAGTTTTATTCCTAATCAATTCTTTGCCTTATTTTATTCCTTCAGATGACTGTTGGGCCGAACTCAACAGAGACTCTAAGGTACTCTATTTTCAACTCCATTAGTCTATTCAGACTAATTTAATGGATTTAATCTATTTGCACTGAAATCAGTTAACAAAAAAAAAAAGTGCTATAAGTGTATTTTAATTTATTGAAACTTTGTATTAATTCGTACACCCAACAATTTCATTGCCACGGATCCAGGATAACATTAGAGGCAAATTGCTTTTCGGTTAAAAGAAAACCCCCACAATTATCAGTTACACCCTTACATATGAAACAATTTTAATTACTGTAGCAAACTTCAAAAGATTAAACATTGGATTTGGATGCATCTATCGTCATTCGGCAATTATTTTAAAGATGCATTTAGAGAAATCCAAAATTTTAAATTAGTCGGGGTTGAATAATGATGCATACACTACTTCCATGTGACATTTTTCATGTTTATTTGATTAAAATGATTTGAAATATACTTTCTCTAGAAAAATAAGTTCATTAAATATCAAAAAAATAACTTTCTTAATAGGAACAAGAAAAACAAATTCCATAAGCTACGTTTCAAGCTCATTGTCTCATCCCCACCCCCACCTCCCCATCCCACTAGATTTAGGAATAATAGTTTTTTGCTTACATATCAAATACTAGAAAATAAGTTAGAACTCGTTTATTTTTCAAGAAAATATTTTTCAGGGAAACAATATTTTTCATAAAAATATTTTCTTTCATACCGAACACACCTTTAATTATTATTGTTTTCTTAAGAAAATTAAGTTGAATAGAACGCGGAAAAATTGGAATGAAGTAAATCAAGTAATGGAGTAGGTGATACAAAAAAAAATTGACGAATTTTGACAGGGAAATATGGTTGCTAAAGGTTCAACTTTTCCTTCTGGGATTAAAGCACTAGCAGATTATGTTCACAGCAAAGGGTTGAAGCTCGGAATTTATTCTGATGCTGGGTAAATTTCTGTATCAATCAACATTTTTTATTTTTTATTTTTCTTTATTTTCATTTGGCCTCTCGTTTAATAAGAATTACATGATAAAGATTTAATAGGTTGTTACATCTTATTGAGGATTGTGCATTATATGCATAAATTAATAAATGTAAAACTTAATCAGATTTGAAATTTCAAGTATTGATAACGACTCTAAATAAACTAATCCCTTTCTTCTAATGCAGGACTCAGACGTGTAGTAACACAATGCCAGGTTCATTAGGACATGAATACCAAGATGCAAAAACCTTTGCTGACTGGGTATGTTTGCTTGGCCTACAAAGTTCCTTTTTTTTTTTTCGAAAAAAGAAGCATGCATACATAATTTTGGAAATTTCATCTGAGTTTATTAAATTTTACATTTGCATTAATCTCCAATATTAACTTGTCCTATCTTTCTTAGGGGGTTGATTACTTGAAGTATGATAACTGTAACAACGAGAAACGAAGTCCAAGAGAAAGGTACTACTTGCCGTTCGGTAAAAATTTATATGCATACAGTGTTAATATTAGATCAATGTCTTTTGACATGTTTAAGTAATAAGTAAAGGTAAAACATTAGTTAACTATAGTTAGTTAATAAAAACAATATACAACATGCACAAACCATGATTACATTTTTTTTTTTTAATGTAACCATCAAGTGCGAATAATTTTTTGCCCTTTAAATTTCAGACTTCATTGTTTCCTTCTCAAGAAGAACATACCTTTTGTTATTGTTTTTTCTTTATTTTAATGAGATGTTTTAAAATGGTCCGTTAACAGAATTTGTTACCTTAAATGAAACAGGTATCCCATAATGAGCAAAGCTTTACAGAATTCTGGAAGGGCTATATTTTATTCCCTATGTGAATGGTGAGTGTATTTCTTGAATTTAATGTGATGAAGCCATTGGAGGTACATAATTAGACTAAGGATTTTAATATTTATTTTCCCAATTTCAGGGGAGATGACGATCCTGCTACTTGGGCTTCCTCTGTTGCGAATAGTTGGAGAACTACTGGAGATATTTCTGATGATTGGAACAGGTAAAATAGAAACCAAAAAAGTAAAAGAAAAACGGAGGAGTGTTCTTCAATTATATTGCATCTCTTGTTCATTGAATTGATGTTGTTTCTTTTACAAACAAAAACAAAATTATGTGTCATCCTAAATACTGCCCCCATTTTAACAAAATTGATATTTTCATCATGCTTCATAAGCAGAACTTGTGAAAGAATTTGAATATTTACTGGATGGTTGGGTTCATGTGTGATATTGATTGTCAACTTATCAGTAGTAAAAGAGTTTAAACAATTTTATACAAAACCTTATGAAAGATAGATGAAGCAGTGATGTTAGTATGTTTCACTCGGCAGCATGACTTCTCGGGCAGATATGAATGACAAATGGGCGTCTTATGCTGGTCCAGGTGGCTGGAATGGTATTAATTCACAAAATTTCATGTATTTTATTTCTTAATTATAAAATCTAAATTAATTCTCTCAACTTAATTGCTGTGATTTTATACATGGTGTTAATTTGTTGTTTCAGATCCGGACATGTTAGAAGTTGGAAATGGAGGAATGACCTTTGGAGAATACCGTTCCCATTTCAGCATTTGGGCATTAGCAAAAGTCAGTACTTATGATAAATTTGAATTTAATTTAATACCAACTCCTTGCAAATATGGACTTTAATTTGTTATATACTTTCTTCTGCTTTGTTTACAGGCTCCTCTAATAATTGGCTGTGATTTACGATCGATGGATCAAACTGCACATGACATCCTAAGCAACACAGAGGTTATTGCAGTTAATCAAGGTAAAAAATTACTTTTTTTTCTTCAATTGCATTATAGTAAGCAGTGACAGAAGCAGAATTTTTACCGAGGGGTTCATCATCTACTATATATATACATAAAAAAATTAATCTTGTATATACAGTGTGATTCTCGGATGAAGGCATGTAGCCCTGATGAACTCTCTTTCGTCCCTCTAACTCCGCCACTGATCATATTAAGAGTAATGTTAAAAGACTAGAACATAACATGTTTTTACTTTTTGAAATTGAGATCAGATAAACTTGGAGTTCAAGGTAAAAAAGTAAAGCAATATGGAGACTTGGAGGTAAATATTTTGAAATGATCGTCAATCCAATTTAATTTGTATTCCCTATTAACTCTTTTAATTTAATACAAAACCCTGTAAATATATATACACTGGAAACAGGTATGGGCAGGGCCTTTAAGTGGAAACAGAGTAGCAGTGGTGCTATGGAATAGAGGATCAGACAAGGCTGATATTACTGCTTCTTGGTCTGACATTGGCCTTGATTCGTCCACTGTTGTTAATGCACGAGATTTATGGGCTGTAAGTCTTTCATTTATTATTATTTTTATGATTTTTAATTGCTCTATAAGATAATTTATTTATGATCAATATTGTTAGTTCTATACAAGAGGTTGAAAGGAAGTATAGCTCGAGTCTGATTATGTCTTTACTCCTTTCCTTGTTGATATTTTTAAAAACTATTTATAATTCTTAGAATATCAATCGTTATACATAGGTGAATTCAAAATTTTAAGTCATGAATATAATGTATTATTGTTTTTAGTACTTCTTGAACTAATCTCTTATTGTTTTCGAGCACTAAGTTCAAGAATACATTTATTTGCTATATGATCTAATCCCTTATCTTATCAAGCATTAAGCTAAAAAGTATCTAGCAAGAGCTAAAATTTATGTGGAAATACGATTCTTCTCATCCTTGGTCAGTATATGCTTTGGGGCAAGGGTGACATCTTGAAGAGTGCATATATAAATATATAGTGAGATAGAGGGGACAAAATAGACCGATTCAACAAAATATTTTGGGACTTGAGCCTGATTAATTTGGATTTAGCCCGAAAGTCCCACTTTGAAGGTAAAGAGCATCTTTCCGAAAACGACTTCAATCTTAAGATTCAAATAAAAAATCTCTGACTAAGGATAGAAGGGTACTTATCCACTACAACCTTTAATGATAACAATATATATGTAAACTAGTTATTTCACAAAACCACAATAATCATATGTTATGTTTCCAAGTATAATTTAAATGACATTTTTATCATTTCTCTTTATTTGCAGCATTCAACACGATGGTCTGTTAAAGGACAAATATCAGACAACATTGGATCACATGATTGCGGGATGTATGTTCTTACCCCAAAAAAATAAATTCAACCATATTCAGAGTATATGCTGAGGAGATCATAATTTGAAACTTCCACAATTGTAATGTCTGTCTCAGATGTTACAATTTATGTGAAAAATACTACATTGCTGAAGGAGTCATACATTATTTAATTAGAATAAGAAAAATAAGTTAATAGATTTTGTTATTTATAGTTAAGATTGTTTCTTTGTATTGAACTTATAGGCATTTTGTGTGGGATGAGTTTGATGTGGAGATATAATAATGCTTTATCTTTTTTATGTGATCTTTCGATGTACGAGGCTAAATGAGAATGTAATCGTATTAAATTTTGAAAATATTAACATCTTATTTTCTAGCTACTAAATTGTTGTGGCCCAGTTTTCACGTGAATGGTACTCGATATACTATTTGATTCGAGTGAACCAAACTCATATGCACCCCGTATCATATACATGAACATCAAATTAACCTCGAAAGCCATTTGAAATTTTATAGATTTTCTAATCATGAAACATTTTCAACTTCAAAAATATATATTAATCATTTCATAAGAATAATGAAGTTAAAATAAAACAAAATCTCTTTATGTAAGTGGTGTACAATTTCATTATTACAACTCAACACAACTATTTATGAATCCTTTATGCAATGAAATAGAATTAAACTGAGTGGGACAATTTTCGACCAGAAGAAGCAACATACTTAGTCACCACGAAATAAAAGTGATATCTCAACATGTACCTTAGAAAGAAAGCCACCCTACCCATGTCAACTCATCATGTGTCACACCTCATCATAAAATATGAAAAATAGACGGGGCCAATTTAAAAAGGGTTAAGTACACCGTAGTTCTTACAACAAGTATCATTGACTCTCTCTCTAACTCAAAGTTGTGACAAGACTTTGTTAGAAAATGAATGCAAGTATCAGTTGACATAAAACATAATTTACTAATATCAAATCATAATTTCAACATTTAAACTTAACATGTCAAGTGTAAACTTCATTTCACATACTTATAAACTTTCAATAATAAATTCGCAAATCATTCTCAACCATGATTTAAATAAAATCAGAAATGTTCATTTCAAATAAATTAACTCGTTAGAATCACTTTCGGCTCCTTAAGTCTAAATATATTAAAATTCTTTATTTACATTTCATCGGGAGTACTATACCATACCGACATGATGTAATCGTTATGGGTATTTTGGCCATTTTACCCCTGCTAGTTCCTTTCCAGGACTAGGAGTGAGCCGAATGAAAACTTAAAAGAGTTAGAATTTAAAAAACTGAGGCACTTGATTTCATTTTGTGTGCTTGTTTGAAAAACTTGATTCATTTCCGTTGGGGGAATGGGGGGTTTGACTTAGAAAATTAGACCTCCGTTGGGAATTTCGAGGCCACGGGTGAGTCCGTAGCGTGTTTTTACATATGTGTGCATGTTTGGTTTGTGCCTGTAGGGCCTCGCATTGATGTTGGGATTTCGGGTGAAAATCTGGTAGAAAATCAGAGGTCACTGGTTCGGAGGCGGCAACTGCAGCGGGCGAGGGCCGCTATAGAAAGTCTGCCACAGCAGGGCACCGGTCGCTGCCACGGGATTTTGGGAACTGGGAAAGTCCACCATAGTGGGTGGTGGACCACCGTAGCGGGACCGCTACGGCATGAGGTCCGCCGTAGCAGTGGTATTTCCGCTACAGCGAGACCGCTGCAGCTAGACTAGTGGCCGCTGCAGCGGTCGACATGAGACAGAAACCCATTTTTATATTGCTGACTTCGGGGCATTACCCACATAACTCCAAAAACTGTTTCTAAGAAAGTAAGAGGCGAATTTCCTAGAGTCTTGGTGGATTCTTCTTTGAGGGTAAGTCTTAACCTTTTTCCTTGTTCATTCCATTATCATCTTTAAGTTCATATACTAGTTAAGGGTTCTCTAATGGTGAATGAAAAGACCAGAACCCTAGAATTGGTAAACCCTTGAATAATTGGAGGGTTATGGATTTTATTGTTGTTTAATCACCTAAGAGTGTAGGATATCACTTTTTATGAAGGGAATTTGATTACTTATGGTGAAAATTGTATATTGAGACTTAGGGTTCCATTAAAAATGGGAACTTTGGCCTAAAATCTGTTTTGAAAGGGGTAACATGATTATAAAACCCATAAATTGGAAGATTATGATTGTTGGGATTGAGATTATGATAAATTCATTATTAAGTGATAGTTCACCCATCTGAAAGGGGTAGAGGTAATTGGGTCTTCTTCCCCAATTGTTGTTCTTATTTGATTAGAAGTTCTATTTCTTAATTAGCATTACATAGCTAGACTTTGAGCGTTCCGAAGCAATGCGAAAGGGGAAAGCTCTTGCGGAGTAGTTTGCATTGTTCCAGTTCTGCATTTGAGATAGGTTATGGTTTACTTGAGTTAGACGTTGATTAGTTGATTGTATATGTAGTAAAATTGATGGGAGAAAGCATGCATATGTCTTCAGACATGACGTTTGGTTGGATATTACTTAGGTTGGTATGATTTCTGATTATGTGGGCTTGTCGTAATTGCTTTATATACCGAAACTTGAGGGTGAAATTGTTGTGTTATGAGAAGGAAGGAGTCAATATATACTCTTCTTGTTGATTGAGATGGTTGCATATTCATGCTGTGTTGAGTTGATTATCTGAGTCCTGTTATGACTTGTGGCATGGTGCTTTGCATTTATTGACTGATCATATTCCATATTGACTGTTGGACTGGAATACGCAGATACATAAACACACACACACACATATACACACACACACACACACACATATAAAGGCACATTTGACAGAGGGTGAGGATGTGGCCTAGTTATAGGCTCGTGATTCGAGGTCAGTTTTAGAGCGAGTGGTACATGGACACCATGGGTCCCCTGCAGGTCATGACTAATGAGCGAAAATAGTCGTTGGCATGTGTGTACAGTTGAGATAATATCATTAGTTGTGTTGCATTGCATTGAACTTATCTTAATCTTGTGATGCATTGTTGATTTGTTGATGTTTGACTTTGATACCTGTTGTGTTGTTGTGATGTTGATCCTATCTGCCTATTTTGTTGATTTTATGAATGTATGCATGATACTATTCTTAGTCGGCCTATGGTATCTACCGGTACATAGTGTTTGTATTGATACTACCTCACTGCATCCTTTTTGAGTGCAGACTGTGTGTCAGGGACTTCTTCCAGACCTCACATCTAGCTTGGGGCTATTTCCTGTCAGATCAGAGGGTGAGCTCCTATCCATGCCATGCCGCCTGAAGATCTTTCCTATCTTGATGTATACTTCATTTCAGACATTTATGTTATTTCAGACACCTATTATTTATTAGACAACTTTATGTTTTAGAGTCCTTGTACATGACTTTCGGATTTTGGGGTTATAATAGTTAGACTTCCGCATCTTTATTTTATTTGTGGCATGACTAGACAGTTTTATGGTTTTATTCTTGTTATGGATTTATACTTGTATAACTGAATGGAATAATTGGTTAGGGGATGATTCGCCCACCAAAGGGGTTAGTGTGGGTGCCATCACGACGGGTTGGGTCGTGGCACAGAATAATAACCAACATTAGGTAATCAATCTAGTGAGAAGTATTTGGCCCTACTTGTTCTGGGCTTCCCATAGTGTCGTACGAGTAAATTTAGTCTCATTATTGTTAGTAATGACCACTTGCCCTTTCTATGGAAGACTTTAACTGGGAATCTCAACTTACCCTATTATACGTACCTAAACCAACATATGTAGTTTCGCGGCAATGAGTAATTACCACTCAACTACCGCCTCTACTAGTAACTCCCAAAATATTTGATATTCCAAAATAAAAATAAAAAATAGATTTATATTCTTATAAGCTCAAAGGATCTATTTTCATCATATCATAACGTTTATAGTCAATCCAAATCATATGAACAAGCTCACTTATAAACTTTTTCTCAAATATATTATAACAATTATCAAATGAGAATTTACGACTGAAAGTATTCTATAAGTGTTATTTTAAATCATTTAGCTCTATAGCATAAATACAAGTGAGTACAAATCATTTAAATAGCACTTCAATGCAACATTTTATCAAAACAAAATTGAAGATGCTATTCAAATTCCCTCTCATGTCATTAGCATCAATACAAGTTTTCTTTTATAAAGTTAGTATAATTTTATCTCAAGTACCATTTCAAAAATTAGCTTCAAGGTTAAATTTTGGTGTCAACAAATTGTTTATAAATCAATGGTACATCATATGCAATTCAATTATAAAACATGGAGAGGCTCCCACTTGCTCGCCCCCCACAGATACGAACTCACTTTTACAAATAATTCACTTGTAAATATGTAGAGGAAACACCTCAAGAAGATTAAGCTTTAATTTACCTCCAACTTTCGCTTTCAATTGACCAAGAATAAAAACTATTTTTTTTCCCGAGAATTTCATTAAAAAAGAAGAAGTAAGTCTTGACTTACATGAAGCAATTTTATTTTTTGGACTCAAAATTTTATTATACGAATTTAGATTATACGAACTAGGTTGAGTTCTATTTTTTTAGTAGTTTAATTTCTGCAGATAAATTTTGGGTAGGTTTGACTTGGGTCCTTTTTAAATTGAGATAATTATCGTGAAATACCGGCCGAGCATCTAGTTAACAATTTTTGGCCCAATTATTATTTAATTACTCGGTTTAGCCCAATTTGTGTACATCTTGAAGTTTTTCTTTCAAAACTAATTTCTCTTCCGTCTCTTGCTCTCTTTCGCCTCTCTCTCTCTCTCTCTCTCTCTCTCTCTCTCTCTCTCTCTCTCTCTCTCCATTTCCGTTGGTGAATCAGTGACCAAAAAATTAAGTTTCTGTACGTTTTTTGCTGTTGCTGGCCAGAATTTATTTGCTGCATTTAAATCTTATATTTTCTTAGAGTAATTCTCCTTAATACTGAAAAACACATTGGATTTTGGGGTCTTCATCTCTGTTTCTTTTTCACAAATTGTTGTTAATCATATTTTTAGTCATTAACTTTTTTTTTTTCCTTTCCAATTTCAATCAACAATATTAAAATAACTCTAATTGGTTGAATATTTTTTGTGGAACGGGAAAACCTTGTTAATTTCATGTAATCATTCGTCAATAATTCTAGATCTGAAAAATCTACCTTGAGAAATGGATTGGTGGCGACTGAAAATAGTTCGAACCAATTCAAGCAGTTGAAAAATTGATAAAGAAGATGACTTGGTTCACCTTTGATTTTAAGTGTACCATAATGGATACATTGTCTATACATCATTATACAATGTTTATACATGGTTATACAAAATAAATACATTATATATTCTCTATGTAATGTATAATAGTGGATGAGAAATGTATATATGCAGTGTTTTAAAAGGCGGGGGCGTTAGGCGGCGCGTTTTACATATGCCTCAGCGAGGCGTAAGCCCCATGGGTATTTAATTTTTAGTATTTCATAAAATAATATAATTACAATAAATAGGTAAAATTACATAAAAAATAAAAGAAAACTGTAAATAAGTGAAATATACGCCACTTATAACTTGTAATTTTGTCTAACATAATTTTACAAGTATAAACAATACAATGAAATAAAAGCTATTATGAAATGCAAATCAACTATAACATCTTAACTTTCAAATAATGAAAAAATCACAATTTCTTAAAACAATATTGCTATCATACTATTCATTTTATCTCAGTATTATAATTAAAACGTAACTCCTTCATGAATAAAAATAAAATTACTTTCAAATAGCGAAATAATAAAATATGATAATTTTGATACATAGGACAAAAGACCAATGACAAGTAAAAATGTACAATTCGGTTGTGTATTTTTAAAAGAAATATAAAATGATGTTCACCCTCACGATGTTCTCAAATGTATGCAATACTACGACTTGTTATTTAAGTTACACCCAATCTTCTTATTTTTATAGATGAAAAACTATTAAGTATCATTCATTTGTTAAAGAATTATAAGGGTTAACAATTCTAATTAAGGAATTTAACATATAATTTTTGTAAGAACTGTTAGGCGAGCCCCGAGCGTTGGGCGTTAGGCGTGTTTAGGGCGTGCAGTCTGGCGCTTGAGGTGTAAGCCTCACAGGAACTAAGCCCCACCCATGAGCCCTGGGACGTTTTGCCAGTACCTCGCCCCGGAGCGAGCCCTGAAACTGCCTTTTAAAATAATACACCATGTATACAGTTTTTTTTTTTAAAGGGTTATATGGTAGCTCGAGGAAGAAGTTAAGAAAATAACTCTAAAATAAATTTGGCTTCATGAAATTCAATGTAAACATATGTTGGTTATTTTAGATGAAAAATATTACTGGGCTATATTCATTGCAAACTGTTTATTTGAACTGTACGTATAGCTAAGTATCCCTTTTTAAATTTGATCGGTATTTGTTGGATTAACAGAAAAATAGGTAAAATGGGAAGTAAATATTACCAATGTTCGAAAGATTGGTTTCTAACCTTATGAATTTTATGTTAGTATTGTGATAGTCTTGTAATTGTTTTTGTTACAAAAGAAAATTATATAATTTTAACGAAAAAACATCATAATCGCGTGACCGTACGAGATATATTATTAAATAATTTGAAAAAATTTAGGGGTTGGTTAAATAGTAGGGGTGTAAACTGAGTGCATCATTAAATTTAGATAGAATTTTATTTGCACCGAATATTTATACGAAGCAAATAAATACATGACATATGATTGAAAATACATATTCTATTATTTACCATAATAATAAGTAATTTTTTCTTCATTAAAATTATTACTATTTAACTTTTAATAGCCAAAGTCGGTAGGGTTGATGAAAAGGGTAACAAAGCCCAAGCCCATAAGTAAAGCCTTTTTAAGAGCTGTAACGTTCCTCATAGCTGGTTTCCTCTACTGCCGCAGTGAAACCCTAAAAACAGAGTGAAGAGTAACACAAGACAAGAATGGCGGCTCCAACACAACAAGCAAGGACAATGTCCACTAAAGAGGCTGACATACAGATGATGTTGGCTGCTGAAGTCCACCTCGGCACTAAGAACTGTGACTTCCAAATGGAACGTTACGTCTTCAAACGCCGCAACGACGGTATAAACTACTCATTTTCATTCCATTCTTGATCCATTATGTTAAACTGCTAGATATGGGTGCTTGTAACAGAATATTTGGTGGTAAATATCTACTTTGTGAAAGCTGTTACATTTGTCATAATAGGCTATAAGAAAAAAAAAGTATATCCTTGTACCCAGAGAAGAGTATTTTCTTGTTTGGTAATAAGCAGTGGGTTTTTCATAGCATGCTTGAAAGACAAATACTTTTTTTACAGTACTAGCACATTCAAGAGATAGTAGATGCGTAATCAGTTTAATGCTGAATTATTTATTTCATGACGAGTATCTTCAATGCCCCTGTGATGCTATATCTGTGTTTATTGATTTATTAAGGTAAAATGAGACATTAGATGTGATGAATTCATGTTGTGATTAACTTGTATTCTAGCTGGCTATATATTTGTCTTCATAACACTTTATCCCATATGAGTTGTCATGTTTCGCTTATCTTGAGTCAATATGACTAACCTTTGAAGGCTAAATTGGATCATATTAATTCAATATTTTAAAATTACGATTTATATATTCGAAAACTATACAAAAAGTACTATAAGTTATAGTATTTTTTCTCATATCAATATGGTGTAAAAATATCTCTAAAAATGTTGGTCAAAGTTAATTAGACTCTTGAGAAATGAACATGACAATTGACAAGTATTATGCGACAGAGGGAGTATTTGCTAAGTAATGTATCATTAGTTTAGCAATCTATCCTTGTATCTTGGCTGATCCTTTATTCTTAGGTATCTACATTATTAACCTCGGAAAGACATGGGAAAAGCTGCAAATGGCCGCAAGAGTTATTGTTGCTATTGAGAATCCTCAGGACATTATTGTGCAATCTGCCAGGCCCTATGGACAGAGAGCTGTCTTGAAGTTTGCACAGTATACCGGTGCACATGCCATTGCTGGCCGTCACACCCCTGGTACTTTTACTAATCAGCTTCAGACTTCATACAGTGAGCCACGACTTCTCATTCTCACTGACCCAAGAACTGATCACCAGGTTGATACTGATTTCCGTAACATCGCTTGTTTCCCTTTCGGCTTGTGGAAAATTTATAACCAATTTTGAATCTTTTGCAGCCTATCAAGGAAGCTGCCCTTGGAAACATCCCGACTATTGCTTTCTGTGACACTGATTCACCAATGCGCTATGTTGACATCGGTATCCCTGCCAATAACAAGGGAAAGCACAGCATTGGTGTTCTTTTTTGGATCTTAGGAAGGATGGTATTGCAGATGCGCGGTACCATTGCTCAGGGACACAAGTGGGATGTCATGGTAAAAGTTATCTGGAAGGATTTCCATCTCCTAGACTCATAATTTTTTCCCTAGCTGCTATAATAGTTTTAATTGCTCTTTTGAAGTTTGAATAATTAATTCAAGTACAATATTCAATTGGCGTTCCCAGAATTTAGATATGTGCTGAGTGTGTATCTTGTAGCGGTTGAACATTTTATCATTCTCATACTTAATTTCGTTCTTCTATAGGTGGATCTCTTCTTCTACAGAGAGCCTGAAGAGGCAAAGGATCCACAAGAAGAGGAAACACCTGCTATTGCAGATTATGCAGAATATGGGGCTGGTGCCCTGGGTGGCGATTGGACTAGCAGCCAAATCCCTGATGCTCAATGGTCTGCAGATGCCGCAACATCTGTTCCCGTAGCTACTGGTGGTTGGTCTGGAGACGCAGGTTAGTGCCATGTTTTCTGGAATTAGTTATTTAAATCTGTGGATGCAGGAGCTCTGAATATCTTGGCACTCTATTCTCACTTATTATTTTTGTGTTCTACTTTGCCAATGCATCTTTTTTTTTTTTTTTTTTGAAAAAGCTGGAATCTGATTTATGTTGGAGTGTTGGGGATTTGCCTTGTTTCTGAGATCTGCTGATTTGATGTACTTTCTTCTCTTCTACATATAACGCCATACTTTGTCCATATTTTTCAGTTGTTGAGGGAGGTTGGGATGCCGCATCTGCTCCTCCTGCCCCAGTTGCACCAGTTGCTGTACCGGAAGGGGTCCCTGCTCCAGCTGTTACTGGCTGGGAATGAACTTGATTCCCTTAGAAAGTTCTTTTTGGTTAAAAATTAGATATTTGAGGTTTTTTAACAGACGGTTTTGTTCACAATGCAATTTATAAAATTTTTGGACTTGGTGATGTACGAAATTATTTTTAATCATTTGTAGCATGTCTTTTTTAGTGCAACCTTCTTTTCTCAAGGACCCGATTCTCCACCCAAGCCCCCTTTCATTTTCTGTGGGAGTTTAATAAAAGCTTTGTTAAAACAAGTTCTGTTGGTTCTGCGATAGTCTACGGGCTTCTTTTTGTGCAGTTGACTGTTTGATGTGGTAAAACGGTTTTTGAGTTTTTCAGCAAATGAGTGATCGCTGCTGTGATTTTTTTTGTCTCATTTTGGAGGATAGGGTTAGATATTCCCTAAATCTAAGCTCCTTCAATTTTGTCTAGTAAGCAAAAAGTTAAAAAAGTTCACTAGCGTAGTGTTGAATATTTTCAGCTTTTTCTTAGCTATTTGTTATAACTTAATAAAAAAAGGTAAATCAAATCAAACCAAAAGCTCGACTTTATGAAAGTGCAACAAGGATGTGCTCCTTTTATTGGTAAAGAAAGTGATAATCTTGCATTCCAATTGTTACGTGTTTCTTTGGTGACCTTTTTGTGTCTACCAATTCTATCTGCCTACTGCCTAGACTGCAAGTGCAAACATGGGTTGCCTCAGGCATTGGCATTTAACAGACCATTTTTGTCAAATAAATTTGAGTTGGTAGAAGTGTATAGATTCATCGATTCAGCAAGACGAAGAAGATTAAATTAACTATGTGGCTGTACTTGAAATGGGTTCCTATTGGGTTATGATCTTTTACTTTTACAACTGAGAGGAGAACCTCTCCAAGGGGATCAGGCCACAAGACTTTGAGTATGGAGCAATATTTCATCAGCTACTTGAATTAATGTGAGTGGAACTTGTGCATAGCCTAACAGAAACAGCCTTTGAACACACTGGCCTGTGTTTTCCCTTTTGCAATCAAAACTTGGACTGAGGAAACTGCATCTTTACGAATAATCCTTGTGGCTTCTCATCCTTCCCACTAAGTGTCTTCCCTTCTCTTCTATGTGACGCTTCTTCTCTTCAAGCTTTTCCCCCATTTTTTTCCGCAAACCATGCATCCTAGCCCTTGTACCTGTTCTTTTTGGCTTCATATCATCTTCTGTAAAACTATTTTGTTCCTCTAGCACACTCGATGAACGAGAAGGTGAAGATGAATTGCTTTGGATGTTCTCCTCTGTGCTTATGCGGTGACTCTCTAGCTGTTCATTGTGGTTCAGCAAGGGGGCATGCAATTCTGCTGAAGACTGGCCCATAACTGATAAATATACCTGTGGATCCGATGACTTGCGTTCTAGTGTATCCCCGTGATGTTTCTTTGACTTTAGGTGTGCTCTTTCTGGACTAGTAGTGAGGCTTCTGGTATTGAAAGGCTGAGCCTTAGGAACCGAGTATAATGAGTGTGGATCCAGTGACTTACTCTTTTGAGTAGCCCAGCCAACTCTGTTCAGTCGTTCATATTCACTTTCGGCATTACTGGTGCTTTTCCTAGCTGCTTCAGCAACATGTGTTGCACCCGTAGGAAGGGAGCTGCGTGCTTCTGGTTTCTTGGCATTACCTGCAGATTTGTTATTAATCCATATATATGGAGCATCTTTTAGGGGAACCCAGTCATCCTTCTCTGCTATCATCCAAGGGATGCATACATTCTCACAGTTTGGAAGCACGACAGATTCACGGATAGCAGCCTGCATCAGTTGTAACAGCATCAGCTCAACCTCCAAGAAAATTTCACCGATAGTATTATTTAAGAAAGAGAATATTTAAGTTGCCAACACGTCCCTTAGTGTAGGCGCAAAAAAGAGAACGTATATGAAAAAATTGCAGACACATCTTTTGGTGTAAAATCTAAAAATTGGTTCCTCCATTAAGTTGGTTTTTTCTTTTGTAGTCAGCACGACTTATTGAAAGACAAAAAAAGAAGCCCAAAAATAATAAAGAAGTAATCGAATCATCACACTCTGCATTCCACATCTCAAAGTATCTTTCTAAAGTTTGCTAACTAGACACATTCATGATCTATCTCAGACCAATTTAAAGTTTCATCTATACAAAGTTGGCTCATGGGTCTTTTGAGGTGGATACTTTGATTGGGCCAGCTACAGTCAAACAGCTGTTATGGTGCTTTAAGTTGAAGAAAATCAGGAAGGAGAAGAGTAACAGATGGCAATAGAACCTCATGCTCTTATATGGGATCTTTAGTTGGTTGTCGAGAGTAGGGAATAGTTGTCTCCAAAGTTTCAGGCCATTTTGGTATACATTTTACCTTTGGCATTCACAGCACCTAAAAGCTTGTGTTGCGCCATTTTGGTGTGCATTCTACCTTTGGCATTCACAGCACCTAAAAGCTCGTGTAGCTGACTGGCAACCTCAATTTACTTGATATATATCATTCAAATAATAGAACAGATTTACTTTTAAGACTAACCTTAATTCGACTGGTTATGAACAACAAAAGGTGTCCATTTGAGATCTTACGGTCCCCAACGGAAGAGTTCAAATGGATGTCAATATCTGGCATTGCTATGAATCCAAACCATATTTGATCTGAAGGTGGTGGCTTTACATATAACCTCAGTGTTCCTCGTAGAGATGCAACCCTAATCCCCAACGAGAGTGGAACCTGAATGTTGAAAATATAATAGAAATCGATGAGCTACTTCCACTTGTTACAAGATGAAGAAGAGACATAAGCTTTTTGATTCACTACTGCAAAGCCGACATAATCAGGAAAAAGGACTGTAAGTTTCTGAATAGCTTTACACGCAACAGAAAAATATTAGTGAAGCACAAGTCTCATGTATAATGAGTCAATCCCATTTTCAACACATCTTAATTCCCGGCCTCTACCACCTTGCATCCACATTTTAACTACCGTTTTCTATTTTCATCAATTAACAAAGAGAGGATACCAAGGTCGACTGTATGACATGACTTTTAGTTTCTTTCTTTTGCTGTAGCAAAATAAGGAGGGCATTATTTAAGATAATTATGTCCAAAAGTTAGTTATATAGTTGTACTGTAACCATGGACTATTAACATTTTCAGCCAAATATAATAAGAGCGAGACATCAATTTACTTCTCATGTGCATTACTCCTTAAGCCACTACGCAGAAAATTATGCAACAGGTTCAGAAGTACTGTAAGACCTCTTAGTCTGTTGCAGCTATTGACATCCACCAGAAAGTGAATTGTGTAAACACAGCAGAGCCAGGAAGTCTATTTCAGGGGAAACCCAAGGTTAAATTGCTAGACATAAGCAGAACATTGTAACCAACCTGTGAAACCTGCTTGGCCACAGAATGTAAGATTGATTTCCACTTAGATCCAGGAGGTGAGCCACTAGGCATGCAATTAGAGCTTCTGCTCGCGCTTGAAAAGTTACCTGATTAATGCACTTTAGATTAACTGATACAGATACAATTATTTTTCAACAAGATAATCACTAAAAAAGGTTTTGTTACATACGTGCTAGTGTATGACCTCCATTTCTTTGGTCCATCTTCTCCGCGTTCTCGTCAAAATGCTTAAATTGTTCACCGAATTGCTCAAAACCTTCTAACAAATCTGATTTGACATCATCAACAGCACTTGAATCTAAACTTGGTTCGTCCCCTTCATGTAAATCAAGGTCCTGAACTTCAAGCCTCGTTTCAAGATCCAATATTGCACCACCAGAGTACTGAACATCAATTTCGAAAGCCCAGAGCTCGTTCATGTCTGAGGGAAGAACCCTCATTGCATGTATATAGGGAGGGAGGTCACCAACATTAACAGCTGCACAGGTTACTTCACCTATATAACTGGGGCTACGGATATTGGAGAGGGTTCTCTACAAATACGGAGCACACTGAGTTATATAGCCTTATTACAAAAGCAAATTTCATGATAAAACTGTCAAATTAAAATATATGCACAGGAAGCTTCAAAGTGAAATGCATTAAACAAACTTCTCGCCCTGAACTTATAACTTCTATCAGTGTCATAGCAGGGAAAAAAAGAGTAGTAGGTCAATCATTCAAGACCTTACTTAAGTAGAAAGGTCGCAAGTTAAGGAATGAAAGTTCATTTTCTTACACAAAAGCGTGCTGCTGATATTTCACTTGCCAATTATCCAATCCATGGTAAAATTTCTTTTGAAATGTTACACGTGCTTAGAAGTATCAAGTTGTTTTATCATATAACTGTATGAATTATATTTTTATTTTCAACATTTCTTTCATTTTCCAATTAACTTGGCTTTGAGGCGTAGAAGAATTTGTTCAACTTTTATTTTACTGAGTTTCCTTGTTTTGAGAACATAGTATAAATATCAATGGAGACCTACTGACAGTCACAATGTTGCTGGAAAACTGCTCTCAAAATGATGGAAGGAAAGATGCATGCTATGCGGCAACCAAAAATGGCTGCTGGAAGAGGAGCGACCGTTTTCACAATAGATAAAGTAAATATACAACCGACTTCAACTACTATGGGATTGAGGCGTAGGTAGTAGTAATACAGTTGTTAATGTCCTTGAAAAGCAGTACTAAGTAATAATCAATCTCTACCCTAGTCAACTAAAGAAAAGGTTAAACTATTATAACAAATGAAATTTCTTTATATCTCATAATGAAGTAAAAGAAGGAGATACGAACCTGAATCCGTTCTTGCAAAGAATTTTTCATCTGCTCATTTCTTTTAGCATCAAAGAACAACCGTGATATTAACAAATTCCAACAAAGGGATCCTTCATCACCAATAGTCCTGTCATCAGAATCTGCATCAGAAATGACAGAGCCAGTAGATGATACAATGGATGAAGGCACTATAACATCCTCATTGGAAAAATCAAGGGGCTTTCTTGTTGGAGCAACCTTCATGACACTACTAGCCAAGTCAAGGTCTTGGAATGAACTGCCTTTCTCAGTCAACTTTCGTTCTTCATAGCTTGATTTTGAACTGCAACTTGCCTTATTTTCTGGAGCATTCTTGGTAGTTTTCTTGGCAAACTTTTTTAGAAATTGACGAACTTTTGACGAGGAACCATCTGGCTTACTTGATTTATCAACTAATTCAGCACCCAAACTTGAAGATGGTTTCATAAATGAAGGATATGCTGCATTTAGTGACGTCAGGTAATTATGGAACTCTACATTTAACTTTGCCAACCACTTTATTTTTTCTTCATCCTCGCAGGAAGCAAGACGAAGGGCTTTGCACCATGATTCCTTCTCCCAAGACGTCTCAAGGTAAATGTAAAATATTCTACTTCCTTTATATACAGCAGATGCTCCACTCTCAACTTTAATTGGGTATCTCTTTGCCCTGTAACAAAATTGAAGTGCTAAGCTATGGTTGTGTTCTCCATCCCAATCTAATAATTAAAGAAGAATTTTACTTGATGCAACCGAATTTTTTTCCACAAGATATATAAGATAACTTTTGAAGTAAAAGGCATTCCAATACTACCTTCATCTAATAAAGCTAAAGCCTGTTTGAATTGATTACGTCTTGAAAGGCTTTGTATTTCCAACTTTTCATTCATAGTACTTGGGCACAATGTTAATTATATATGAAACATACATTTATTGATTTCTCTTGTTTTTAAAGACAACAACTTGATACTTATAACTTGAAAAAAGGCAGGCCACATTTTGGATTGTCTTTTATACATAAGTGCCCTTTACAAGTGTCAACTACAATCTCAAACATTTTTCTTTTTTGGGTAACTACAACACAATTATTGCATGACTAAATAAATGTCATGCAATAGGATGCCTCTAACATTTGAGTATTTGTAGCCCCAAATTGAATGTCCTACCTTTTTTCGTCATTCACAGGTCCGATTCTGTAAAGAGATTTGACAATATACGCCACCCTCTTCCTTTTTCTGGTGTTTGTAATACTCTACAACTATTTAACTACTTTGGTGTAAAGACCAAGGGGAAGAAACCACAAGCTAAAATACTAGTATGAGATTTATCAGGACATACATCTTCAATCTAGTTCAGTAAAACTCGTCAGCAGAAAGCATTTGCCAGGAAAAATTCTATTACGTAAAGATACATCTCTAGGTAGCAAGGAATGACCAATGAATTTCTTGATTCTATAATACTATAAAGGTAACTGGTTAAATGTCTTCTGGTGTATATAGTTTTAATGGATTTGCCTTCTTGTAGCTTCAAAAATCTCGGAGAATTAGAATCTATACTTCACATACTGTGGATCAGGAAGAGAGTTCTTTTTGCTAAAATCATACCAGCTTCACGCAACCGGATGAATTCAAGCTAAGAAGAAGTATAATGGTATTGTCAATTTCTCTTTCTACCCACTCGAGTTTTCCCTGGTGCCCGAGCTCACAATATTAGGATTTGCTTATACTAGAACAGAGCCGAGAGGGCTCTTTTCAGATCTTATGCCTCCAATGCTAAATAATCTATCATGTTCATAAAATTGCTAGAAACAGACAACAGAGTACTCCCTAGATATATCCAACTTTTATGCGTGAGTAATGCAGAGAGAGTTCTAACTGAGACAAACTTCAAAAAGTGAAGTAAATCAGGTTTAGCTTACCATTTTCTAGTGGACAAGCTTGAAGCAGAAACAGCCGCAACCATGCAACCTTTGAGTGGAATTTCAGTATGGGAACCATCCGATTCAATTAGGATGAGAGAGTGATTCTTGATTTTAGCAAATTTCTGAGTAGGTATTACCTCTAAGATCTCTTTCTGGGCCTTGTGCTGCTTTGTAGCTTTGTCCATGTTTAAAGCTTTCAGGATTCTTTCAGATTCCAGAACCCATACTTTTCCCTAGGAACAAAATATACATACTATACAATAAGTTAGACTGATCAAGTTCACTGAGGAAAAAAAGCGTGGTTCTTGAATGGGAAAAGAAAACTTCAGCTTAATGACAATATACTAATGAGATATGCACCAGAGATGTTTCAAGCAAATATCAGTACAAAATATAAATTCCATTAGCATATATTGCTGATTAAATAATAATCTTCTTACACAGTATGTAACGTTCATTTGATGGTGATAACTCAAGATGATATCTTTCCTGTTAGTGGATGAGTTAAAAACCGCCCTCTAGTTGGAATCTGTTAAATTGTCAGAAGGTTACAACATGAAAAGTGAACTTTTTCTGGTCCATTTACTCTTTTAATAAGTAATATTTACATCATCTCCAAGAACCATTTTCTTCTCTCTTTGTTTCTTTGTAGTTCAGGGAAAGATGACAGAGTGCTCCTAATAATCATTGAAGTGTATAAACATCACGTTCATTAGCAATAATCTTCTCATTAAGAAATACCAGAACACTGAAACCTTGGGCATTGATTCTTAGAGCATCCTGCTGTGTATAGAATGATATCTACTGGATAATACTTGGAATACTCTCACAAATTCAGAAACACGAGAATCTACTTTAAGGAATTAGTAGTACAACATCAGGATAGTCTCCAATAGAAAGCTTGGAAAATGAAAATTTTCAGGTAACAGAAATTTGTGCGCCAAAAATTGCAATTAGAGTTTTGAAAGTTAAGGCTCTTTATGAGCTAGTTGGCTATATGAATCCTCGTTCTTGGCCTAATAATGACTAGTAATTATTCAATCCTTGTGACCAGTGACCATTCAATGGAAACAATAATGCAAACACAATGGTTGCAAAAAGGTACCAAACAAATGATACATTGAGCAAAATAACATCAAAATGGTACCTGCCTGCTTCTTGTAGAAAGATGGATCAATATCCCCAGCAAAACAACATGACCCTTCAGGTGGTTTTCCTTTACCTCTTTCATGAGAAACTCTTCTCATAAACCACCAAATTAATATAACAATCCCCACAGCTTCAACTGCAAGAACCGATAACCCTCCAAGTACAAACACTGTTAACATCAACATCATCTTTAATCTTTTTTTTTCCACCTTTTTGGTCCAAATTAATTCCCTCCGACAAGAACAAGAAATTTATCAATCTCCAATTCTATTGGGGGGGAAAAGGTTATTGGATACAACAATTTCTCATGCATGGCGAGAGAAATTGGGCGCTATATGTTGATGTAATTAGAAGCAACCATTAACAAATTTGGCGGAAGTTACGGATAATTTTATTCTTCATTGAAATGGATATTAATAATGTAGTAGTGTGAGATGGATCCATCAATCTTGGACTTGCACGAGAAACGGAGTTGGGGTATTCGATAGTCTAATGTTACAAAAATCGAAAAATAATCATCGTAATCTAAAGTACAATATTTTGTTATGTTTCCCAAAAGAAAACAGTCAGCGATTCAACGTTAACTTGCTAAAAAACTGACACGTGGCCATAAAGAAAATAATTGCTATTTTGGTCCTCATGGTTTCCATTTTGCTACTAGTTATCTCTAAGCTAAATTTCTTTGTGAATTTGATGCTTGAAAAGAGAAGAAGAAAAAGATGGAAAAAAAAGAACTCAAAGTGGAGGGATGTGTTAAACGGATGGGTTTCTAAAGAAATTGGGGAGCGTCATTTAATTCTAACTTGCCTCGTATCCCTCCGTCAAAATTAAGGACAAATTTGTGCCAACGTATAATGGAGTGCTGTAATAAGAAAGATGTTGTTATTCTAGGGTGTGGCACTACAGAAAGACTGACTTAAGGCTTTATCATTCATACCGATCTGCTCTCATAAGCACTTGTTGGCAAGTTCGGGCAGTCGGAAAAGAACTTCTGTAAGAAAAAGAACTTGAATAAGTTTGTTTTTTCTGAAGGAGTCGTCATTTTCTATCAGGAACACTATGTCATTTTCAATCACAACGTATTTCGGATGCTTCAAGGTCTCGCTGACACGAAGTGATTTAGAAAGATTCTTCTTTATCAATGGTGATCGGTCATGGTATCCATAGCCTTGCTTCTTCTGGTATTTAATTTGGACCGAAAGTATAATGAGAGAAGTATATTTGGACGTAAACTTAAACAAGGTATATTTAAACTATTTTTGGCAGTACAGCGCATATTTGACCCTTTCCCTTCTTTTTTATTTCATCTCTGTGGTTTCCATTTTGCTTATTTAGTTTTCACTTCGTAGTCTAGTATGTCTCCATTGATTTAACACTCCTTTGTTTAGAAATAGTATTCAATAAAATTTGGCTTAATGCATATGCAACCCCTTAAATTTGCCCTTTTTTATTTTTTATTTTATTTTGGCACCTCAACTAAGTGTTGTTCTTATTGAACCCTTGAACTTGTTCTCAGGTGTGTCTATCAAACCCCTTAAGTCTGATTTTAGAAGCAGAAATTGAATTGAGGAAATGCAGGTGGAGTAATAGTTTAGACATGTGGTAAGCTATTCTTTAGGTCCATGGATGTGTCGGTTTCTGCTGGTTCTGCTCTTTCACTACCAACTTAATTAAGAGATGCTCTTTTTTTCCTTCTCAATTACTGCTAATCTTAGTTAAAAGATTGTATAATTAAATTAGAATATATATTAGCATGTTGCTACATTGAAGATGGAATACTATGTAAGTTGGATTGTGTTTGATAGACACACTTGAGGATGAGTTTAGGGTTCACTAGGAACCACAATTAGTTGAGGTGCAAAATGGAAAAGGGCAAGTTTAAGGGGCCGCATGTACATTAAGCCAATAAATTGTTAAGCCATAAAATTTATACGATATGTAATTATTTTTCTGGTACTTCCATTTTCAGTTCAATCGTTTAATAACTACGTTGTATTTTCTTTTGCCAATAATATTAATATACAGAAATTTAAATGGACATTTTAGATTTCAACTCGATTATCTAAATTGGACTGTCCAAAATTAGCACAATTAAATTAATCACACAATTCAATTTATTGGTACGTTAATTCAAATAACAACACGACAGGGGGACGTTTGTATACACTTACTTGTTATGCAATGATTGTAATACTGGGGTTAATTATGTGGTGATTAATAATGAAAGGATTGTTAGGCCGTGATTAATATCAAATGAAATGATTGTTAGGCCGTGATTAATATCAAATGAAATGATTAATAACGAAATTTAATTACTTACTTTAAAAGGGTGTTTTTTGTCTTTAAATGTGTATGTATCTGCATTGATAATACACGAATCGGTGCTTCAAATTTTATCCCGCATAAAATTATATATAAGTATGCACACAATTTAATAAAAGTATTAAGTATTATCTAATATTGCCAACCAAATGTTACTTTAGTTAAGTGACGATTATCTTATTCTTATGCGGCCAATAAAAGTACTATATTATCTTATGACGAGATAATTGCTCCAATACTACAACCAAATGACCTGCAGCTGCAAGTGTCAAGGATTTCTACAAAAAGAGAAAAATGTAAACCTTGTTGACTACACCTTCCCCCCATACCCTCAAGGTCCCCCCCTACTTCCTTCTTCCTTGGTTGTATGTACGTACCATCTTACTAGGGTTGCCTATTTCTGTTTGGACTTTACAAATCAAGGAAGGGTTAAAAGTGAAGAAAATAAATTGGAAGGATATACTGAAATTGTTTAGAATCCTTGTCTTCCTCTAAAGGGAAATTAGCTGCACCAGAAAGTTGCAATCTTGTTTAGGCATAGTAAGGGCCTACATAATAAATGTAATAGACTGTGGACCAAAGATATGGATAAAACTAGAGTTAATATCAGTATGGGGTATCAGTGTGGGGAGACCAAAATAGAGATGTACTCATTGGATGTTAGCACTTTCCACTTATCTCTAAGTTTGAGCCTGGCCCAATTACAGTATCTGATTATGGCCCAAGGCCCATCCTAATGACAAAGCCCATTGTATTTGCTAACTATTTCCAGGATGATTTGCACAAAAGGGATAATTTGAGGCTGTGATTTAAATTTTGTCCCCATTTTCGGTATTTGTATGGAACTATGTTTTAAGTTTAATGAGGTAACATAGTGTAAAGAAATATAGCAGAAGAAAAGTAAATCGGGGAAACCTTCTGCTAGCCCAAGATCGTTAAATAAGATCGGAAGATTCAACTAAAGAAGAGGAAGCTTTGGAAATGAGAACTTTGTAATGAAAGAAGACTCTCTTGAATTGACTTGAATTGAGTTACAATTGAGTTTTGTATGGGTTGAATGCCTAATGTCACCCGTATTTATACTTGTCTAGGGATGCTTCTAGATATTATTCTAGATATATCGAAAAGAAAAATCTAGTTACTCTTATCTCCTACAACTATTCTAGACTATTATGATATTATTCTAGATACAAAAGGATCTAGATAATTCTATCCTCAACTATAAATATCTAAGTGTCCAGAATTTCTAGACATTTCCTAAGTATAGATATCAAAGATATTACAATATAACTTTCTAGAAACTCTTCTAAATATCTATGATATTTTTCCTTCCAAAAAATTAACTTTAATTTTTCACACTCCCCCTTAAAGTAATTTTTTGGAAGCTATCCTGAACTTGTCGTGGAAGAACTCAGACGAAGCTTTTGAGCGTGCCGTGGTGAAGATCTCAACAATATTTTCTCAACACTTCTTCCTTCTTCAAATGATGATGATTTTCCGCTAATAATTGGGCCTCCAAAGAAACATGAATACGTCTTGATAAAATTTTCATCTCTGTTACGGCCAGACTTGACAATATTTCTTTTTGGCCTTTGCGAACCACGTGAATCATCTTCATGCTGAGTTTCACATTCTTGAGTTTCCAGACTCCCCCTTTCTCTTAGTTCCTTAACAATTGTGTTATCTGGAGAAGCACCTGTGTCGGTGACGATCTGACCATTAATTTCCTGCGAAGACTCAACATTACTGTAGGATCCACCACCAGATTCCCTTTTCAGCTCCTCAATGAATTGTTTGTCAGCTTCAGAGCATCCGAGAACCATATTATCTATCTCTCTATATGAAATTGAGCCTTCAAGGTCAACCTCTTTATTTATTTGACCGTCAGCTTCTCCATCTGCTTCCAGTATTTGATCTGAGCTAGTGATTGACTCTGATATGGCAGATAATTGACCAGAGACTTCAACTTCCACTACAACTCCCTCAATGCTTTCTCCAGAATGGTCACCATTGTCATATATAGTTTCAGAAACTTCATGCTTAGGATCTACTTCAACATCCTCCACGTCCAGACTTTTATTACCAGTTTCAGGATCTGCTTCGTTGATTTCCTCGGTAGCAGCTACCACGTCACTAGTCTAAACGTCTTTGGAATCTTCTTGCTTTTTATTGATGACACTAATGCCTTCCTTTTTTCACGTGATGGACCGTATTATCTCTTGAATCCATGATCCAGTCTCTTTCGAAATTGAAGGAAGCCAGGGCATCTACTACTCGAGCCTCAGCTATGAAACACCTTCCCCAGTCCTCTTCTTCTTCAGCAACTTTCTCAACTTGAGCCATGTTTCTCTCTTTTGTTCGGCAATATCTTTTTATGTGCCCTATTTTACCACACCTGTAACATTTGAGAGTCTTCTTATAGTTATTAGTAGACTCTCTCTCCTTTTCTAGCGAGCTGGAAACACTTTGAGATCGAGAGTGTGGCATATCTCTGAATGTTTTCCTTTGAAGTTCCTCTTGTCGGCTACAAGAGCATTTCCTTCCCCTTCTTTAAAACATACACTAGCCATCTGTTTGGCTAGTAGCTCCTATGATGACAACAAATTCTCAAACTCCTCCAAGGATGGTTGTTGAGCCCTTCTTTGAATTGATGTAACAAAAGGAATATATTCTGACGTCAAACCACGAATGATAGTTCTTCTCATTCGTGCTTCGGAGATAGCCTCGTTGGGGTTTAATAAAGAGATCTCTAAACATAAATTCGTAATCTTCAAAAAGTACTCAGAAATAGATAGATTACCTTGAGTGGTGTTCGCCAATTCATTCTCCAATATCTGTAGTCGGGCTTCATCCTTCTTGTTGAACAGCCGATCGAGGGTCCTCCATATCTCATGAGCTGATTTGCACCTAATAATATGATCAAACAAATTGTGAGAAATGGATCTCTTTAGGATGAACTCCGCTTTTACATTAATCTGCTTCCACTTCTTGTAGGCGCTACAAGGTATGGAAGACATGTATGGAGTCATACCTTGTGGGTGAGGATTTGTGGGATGTTGTCAATGGAAGTTACACAAAGCTATTTTCCGGTCCTTCAGAAAGAGGATTTGTGTAACTTCCATTGACAATATCCCACAAATCCTCACCCACAAGGTATGACTCCATACATGTCTTCCATACCTTGTAATTGGACTGGTTCAACATTTCCATCCCCAGTCCATTAACACGACCGCTCAAATCCATTTAGAAACCAGTTGAATCTACCACTAACCCGATCTTGAAATAAAACCCAGAAGCCAATCTACGGCTATGGCTCCGATACCATGTAGAGAAATATAGCAGAAGAAAAGTAAATCGGGGAAACCTTCTGCTAGCCCAAGATCGTTAAATAAGATCGGAAGATTCAACTAAAGAAGAGGAAACTTTGGAAATGAGAACTTTGTAATGGAAGAAGACTCTCTTGAATTGGCTTGAATTGAGTTACAATTGAGTTTTGTATGGGTTGATTACAAATGCCTAATGTCACCCGTATTTATACTTGTCTAGGTATGCTTCTAGATATTATTCTAGATACATCGAAAAGAAAAATCTAGTTAATCTTATCTCGTACCACTATTCTAGACTATCATGATATTATTCTAGATACAAAAGGATCTAGATAATTCTATCCTCAACTATAAATATTTAAGTGTCCAGAATTTCTAGACATTTCCTAAGTATATATTAAAGATATTACAATATAACTTTCTAGAAACTCTTCTAAATATCTATGATATTTTTCCTTCCAAAAAATTAACTTTAATTTTTCACACATAGATGTTAAAGATTTGCAGACAAGCAGAAATAAATCGGTGAATCATGGGATGCAGCGTCATGACAGATTCGTATGATTTGATGATATATTTAACCTAGTTGTTCTGTTTGGATTACTCATAAATCATGCTGGATAATCATTATTTCAAAGCTAAAAATGACTTGAAAATAAAAAATGTATTTATGAATATTATATAGTTTGTAATATTGGATAGAAATAATAGTAAAGAATTATTTTTATGTACCACAGTGAAATAACTTAATTTACTTAAAGAATTATTTTCTTGACGTACCATGAAAGAAATAGATTTAAGGTAAAATATTATTTTCTCAAGTACTATGAATAAAATAGATTTATTTAAAAAATTGTATTCTCAGTTACCATGAGTAATGTAGATTTATTTTAAAAATTATCTTCTCAGGTACCATGAGTGAAATAATATGAAACTGAGTGAAATACTATGAAAAGAAGAGAAAATTTCTAATAAAGTTGACAAACAAAGATAGTAAGTAATTCTATTTTGGTTTCTAAAAACAACAAGTATTTGGGAATAATTGGTTCTAACAAAATTGACAACTAGGACCGGATGGAGTAATTGGCAAAGGACGATTTGGCATACATGTTTTACACGCACATAACGAAGAGCAGATATTGATAATAGCCAAGTTTAAAGAAAATTGACAGCATATTATAGTTGGCAACTTGCCACTATCGGTTCATAAGACAACAGCATGTACTCATAATTTTTATGACATTTTCACAACTAAATAACTAAATACATGAATTTAGGTTTTAGCCAAAAGACGTAAAAGACTTTTATATGCTCACTATAATCGACCGAGTCTTATAAGTTCCAGTATCTTTTTCAAATGATTAACCATGTTTAGTATAAACACATACTTACAAGTCACAAATAGTTTGGTTAATCTAACTTTATAAATTGTTTTAATTACCGTCGGTATATAAAACTTAACTCAAGGTGCTAGAAAGGGTGTCCCGCAACTTCAAATTCACCTTTTGTACACAAAATTTGGTCGAATTTTGTAACTCGTACTGCCAAAAAGTAAATGTAGATATATGGAAATGTTATGTGGAGTACCCTTCCATGTTCACTTCAAACTCCTCAATAGGGTGGTAGCAAAATAGAACTAAATCATAGCTACTGCCATTAATTTAATGAGAGTTGTTAGCTTTATTTACTACCCTTTTAGTGCCCCTCCTTATCACTTTCCTTCTAAAGTGCACACTTTGACACGCAGCAACTATTAAAGGCACAAAAAAACTATTAAAGGCACCATTCAACCAACCCTCGTACAAATACTGAACCACGAAGCAAATGTTCTTTCTTGCATGTTAACCATTGTGCTTTTATCTTTTTGATATTAAAAAAATTGTATATAATAATGTGTTCAAAAGTTCATTAATCATGCGGTGCTGACAGATGAAGACTTTGAAGTATTATTTTAGAGCATGATAATACCCTGTTTGAACTACTTAGTCCTTTGAATAGTCGATGGGAAAAGAAAAAAAGACAAATAAGTGTCATTATTTTGGGTCGGTTTGATATAAATGCCCACCCAACCACCACCTACCAGTAGTACCCATTTAATGAGCGCACAAAACAAAGAGAAAAATTGGATGATAGGAAAATGCCAATTTCTTCTTCTATTTGATTATCCCTTTGGGATTGCAGTCTAGTAGAGATATTTACCATGGCGTAAAATGTGAATTCCACCAAAATTTTCACTCTAAAGTCTAAACCAAAAGAAAAAGAAAAAAAAAATCCACGTTCGCAATAGTCATAAACCAAAAGAGAAAAAATTAACGCATCTATGGGTTTGACCTAATAGTCAATTAATTGAGAAGAATACTATCTAAGATTAGTAAGTATTTGAACTTCAGTAGAAACCAAAAACATTATTTAGGTAATTTTATTTTATCTACCTAAATTTTGGTGGACGAAATAGTTCAATATCTCTGTCATAAAATACAACAGATGCCAAAGAAATAATCGAGGCACACCCAAATGGCCCCATAACGCGATTAAAACAAACTTAATAATTAAGGTATCCATATTTAGGTCTGCGTTTAATTGAAGTGGATAGTCGACAGTTGTTACGATCAGCATGTGAAGTGACTGAGTGAAGAGAGAATTCAAGCCAACCAAAATTTCCCATATCCCTTCTTTTCATTTTGCATGAACCAATCTGGTCAAATTCATAACAATTTCATTTTTTCCTCTCTACCTTCACACATACATACAATATTCATTTCACCATTTCTTTGCCATTCAGCAAAGGAAAAACAATAGATTTATTTAGTTCCTCAAGCTTTGTCCATACCTATTCTCTAGAGATCCATCCATTGAGCAGCATTTATAACTTTAGATGCAACTCCTTTTAGAAGATTTGTTCCAAAAAACCGACCATGCTTATGCATTGAGTATTTCAGATTCAAGAAAAGTCCAAAACTTTTAGTCAACAGTATTGCCTGTCTGTTAGCTGTTGTATTTTTTCTTACTTCATTCTCTATATCTTTTAGCTCTTCTGTCTTCTTACTTCATACTGAAAATCTTTATTGGAAGTCCAACATTAAGTAGAAGAAACAAAGATGAGGAATTCGTCATCAGCAACAACATCAGCAAATGATGTGATGATGGAAATAGAAGCAAGTAAACCAGAAGGTCATGGTATAGTTGTAGGTGGATTAAGTCCATTGAGTGAAACATTATGGAAAGAAAAAACGAACACAGAGTTTATTGGAGATGTTTCTGCTAGGTTGGCTTGGAAGGATCTGACAGTAATGGTTACTCTTAATAGTGGAGAAACACAGAATGTTCTTGAAGGACTTACTGGCTATGCTGAACCGGGAACTTTCACTGCTTTAATGGGTCCTTCTGGTTCTGGAAAATCCACACTTCTTGATGCACTCTCCGGTCGACTCGCTTCTAACGCTTTCCTTTCAGGCAGAGTTTTGCTCAATGGTCGTAAAGCTAACCTCTCCTTTGGAACCGCTGTAAGTAGAAGTACTAGTAATAGCAGACAGATCGAGTTGATTTCTCAGATGGTCACTCAATGAATTGTAGTTATTATCACAGATGGTGACCTTTCTTTGTTGAAGGAAATTAAAATCAAGAAGAAATATTACTTTCTGAGATAATAAATTAGTTGAGTGACCATCTGAGAAATCAGCTCAACAGCAGACAGATCCCACTTTGTTTGACGTTTTCTTAATACGAGTTGAAACTGTTTTTTATTGTTACAGGCGTATGTGACACAAGATGATACGTTGATCGGCACTTTAACAGTACGGGAGACAATATCGTACTCTGCTCAACTGCGTTTACCTGATAGGATGCCATGGTCGGAGAAACGGACACTGATTGAAAGTACTATTATTGAAATGGGACTTCAAGATTGTGCTGATACAGTAATTGGGAACTGGCACTTGCGTGGTATAAGTGGAGGAGAAAAAAGGAGAGTTAGTATCGCGCTTGAGATTCTCATGAGGCCTAGATTGCTCTTTCTTGATGAACCAACTAGTGGTCTTGACAGGTACTAAGATTTTCAAGCTTACAGATCTATGAACAATCTGGTTTTTTCTCTTAACAAGTTCCAGTAGGTAACTTGCCTTATTTTTTAGGTTACTAATCTGACTTTCTTTTTTGTAGTGCTTCGGCCTTCTTTGTTACACAGACGCTTCGTGGTCTGTCGAGAGATGGAAGGACTGTGATAGCCTCAATTCACCAGCCGAGCAGTGAAGTGTTTGAGTTGTTTGACAGATTATATTTGCTTTCTGGAGGAAAAACAGTTTACTTTGGTCAGGCTTCTGAAGCATATGAGGCAAGATTTCTTCCCCTTCGTGTTACGATTTAACTTATATACAGTGACATCATATAGCAGTTAAAACTCTTATTTCTTATAAAGATTTTTGAATTTTGATAACACTCTATCAAGAGCTGGAAAAGTCTAAAAACAATTGTGTGTTTGCAGTTCTTTGAACAAGCTGGATTTCCTTGTCCTGCTCTGAGAAACCCATCGGATCATTTCCTACGATGTATCAATTCTGATTTTGACAAAGTTAAGGCAACTCTGAAAGGGTCGATGAAGCTACGGGTAAATTTTCACCTTTGATCAAGTTGTTTCCCTTCAAAATTCCAAATCACTGTTAGCTTAGTGTTTTACAAAATATGTTTTTTCAATTGCAATTGTTTCCCTGTTCCACGGAGGGGAACAATTGAAGTAAGCGTACCATGTGCTTTTGTTTCAGATAAAGTGCAATACAATAATCAATAAACTATATACTAATAAGCTGCACCTTTCTGTTCTTTAACCCAGTGGCCAATTCTTAGTTTCTTTTAACCAAAGTAATGTACTTTTAAGCAATATTAGCATTGTTTACTTCATTTAACTTTGTATTTTTTTTATATTCTAATCAGTTTGAGTCCAATGAGGATCCTCTTGACAAAACGACGACAGCTGAAGCTATGCGCATCCTAGTAGACTATTATCGTCGATCTCAGTACAATTACTCAGCTAAAGAAAGGGTTGAAGAAATGTCAAAAGTTGTAAGTTCTAATATTCCAACTTTGATCAATATTCATTACTAATGTCATCGTCTAATCATGTTCTGTTATCAAACATGATTGTTAATTATGTTTTTTTTGGTGCATAACAGAAAGGAACAGTGCTAGATTCTGGAGGAAGTCAGGCTAGTTTCTTCATGCAGTCCTACACCTTAACCAAACGTTCCTTTATTAACATGTCAAGAGACTTTGGTTATTACTGGTTGAGGCTTGTTATCTACTTGGTGGTCACTATCTGCATTGGAACTATCTATCTTAATGTCGGAACCGGTTATAGTTCCATCCTGGTAATATCCTAATTCCCCTTGAATAAAAATGTAATTAAGCGTTTAACTTTTATATACTGATAGTACTATCAGGTCATCTAAAAGATAAATAGAGACAGGTTAAAAATACACTCTTTTACTCATCATTAGTAACATAACCACAGAGTTGAAAGATTTTAACTTGTTCCTTTGTGATAAATGAGAAGAAATTAACCTCCTATTTGCTATATGTGCAACTGCTATGAAACAGGCAAGAGGAGCATGTGCGTCTTTCGTCTTTGGATTTGTGACATTCATGTCAATTGGAGGATTCCCTTCTTTTGTCGAAGATATGAAGGTTTGCCCCCTTGTATCATAATCTTGAAAAAGCTACCCAATTTTCTTACAACGCAATATAACAACCTGAACTTTACTTTTTCCCAATTGAAAACAGGTTTTTCAAAGGGAGAGGATGAATGGGCATTATGGTGTTTGTGCATTTGTAGTGAGCAATACCTTATCAGCAATGCCATTTCTGATACTGATCACGTTTCTTTCTGGCACTGTTTGCTATTTCATGGTCCGGTTACACCCGGGCTTCACACACTATTTGTTCTTTGTGATCTGCCTCTATGGCAGTGTTACTGTTGTCGAAAGCTTGATGATGGTCATTGCTAGTGTTGTCCCTAATTTCCTCATGGGTATCATTATAGGTGCTGGAATTCAGGTAATATATAAATTTCATCAGTTCCCCTTCAATTAGTCCAAAATTACAACCAAATGACCAACTTAATTCCAATAGTCTTAATTAACTTGTGTTGTGTTTTCATCTTGGTGCTAGGGAATATTTATGCTTGTCTCTGGATACTTTAGACTCCCCAATGACATCCCAAAGCCTTTCTGGCGTTACCCTATGTCATACCTCAGTTTTCACTTTTGGGCCCTACAGGTAAGAAGCATTTAACTTCTATACACTGACAGTGTCACTAGCACGTCTTATTTGAATTGTTGATGGTGCAGGGGCAATATCAAAATGATTTGATGGGGTTGATGTTTGATAACACGAGCCCTGATCTTCCCAAAATCCCGGGTGAATTCATCCTAGAGCAGATATTCCAGATCGATCTGAACAGATCAAAATGGGTGGACGTAAGTGTGCTATTCGTGATGATAATCGCCTACCGGATTATCTTCTTTTTCGTGATCAAGATCAACGAGGATGTCACACCTTGGGTCAGAGGTTACATTGCCAGAAGAAAAATGCAGCAGAAGAATGGGAATCAAAAACAGACTATTTCTCCTTATGGTCTAACTCAATCACCCTCTCTCAGGGCCTATGTTGGAAACAATGGACCAAATAGCGATAGGTAAATCAAGGCATAACAATGTTAATAAAGTCAAAGTAAAAAATGAAGGCTTAGTATTTGTTAAAACCTCTTTTGATAAGTGGTTAATTCCAAGAAATTTGTATCAAATTATCATACGAGATGATGGTAGTATTTTTGCCACTTCTTAGCCATTCTTCAGCATAGTGCTTTAAATATATGTTCTAGTATGAATTATCAGCTGCCAAATGTTGCTTTTTTCTTTTTCGGGTTATGCAAGAGAAATCTTTTCTTCATTTTATATGTGAAGAGGTGTCATTTTTTTTTCTTTTTGTGTCTGTGTGTGTATATACATACATACATACATATACAGTAGTCACAGGATAAATCTTTAAATATCAATTATCTACGTCTCTTAGTGGTTAGTTAAAATTTCAAGTGGTGAGTATGTCTAGCAGGCTCATTAACTTAACTGAAGAATATAAGTGAAACGAAAAACTGAAGTTGATCAGAAAATTCCAATAACTGTGCAATCCAAGATTGATCATTTAAAGACAGCTCCAGGAAAACTATGAGATGGGAATTCATTGAATAAAGATCTGCTATGGGAGGTAGAAAAAGCTAAGAAAAAATTGTAGGATGTTCTGGAGGTGGAGTAGAGCCGGCAGTATTCTGATGCCCTTATTTGCACATGTAGTACAGAAAAGTGTGAATCCTCGATACAAATTCTTTTGCTGCCATTTCCTAATTCCACAGGGAGGGGTATTTCAATATGCTTACATCTATGTCCTCACAAAATGATATCCATATATGTCCTCATAAAATGATATTTAGCAATGTAGCTTATTAGAGTATATCTGCCTTCAATAAATCCTCCAGAGGAATCAATCTTGCCATCGATCAGAAAAGGTCTGATTTAACTGGTTTATGACATGAAAATGACAAATTTGTCAGCGAAAATAAACTTCAGTTGAATGCCAGTAGAGTAGAAGTAACAAAATATAACAGATGCTTGGTGAAGTGCAAATTAGTGATATTAGAGAGCAGTTTCGCCTACATGTCCAGTTTAAGGGAAGTCAACAATGGAAGTATAAATCTCTGAATGATTCAAAATCAGCAATATCTAGTGTTTTTATGGAGAGGAATGACAGAATCTAATTTCAGAATGCACACCTCTTCTAAAACAATATTCTTATCTTGCTAAGACTCTTCAATAATTTATTGACTTTGGTTCTGGTAATCAATGCATTTGTTGTACATTCACCATTTTTTATTATTTAGTAAATCTGCAATCATTATATTTGTTAATTTCATATGACATGTTTCGATTGCTGATGGCATTTCTCTGGTCCTTTTTGGCCCTTATTTTCTTCCACTGGTACCTCTTTCAATGTTCTTCACTGTAATCATACTTTACACCATCAAATTGACAATCAATATTGCCATCCTAGTGAAGATATACATTAATCGAATTTTTGTACAGCTTCTACAAAATAGTACTTTCATTCGATAACGACTTCTTGATATGTATGTGAACGTAAAGAGGCGGAGGTTACAGTTTCTTAAAGACATAGCATGAACTTTAAGATGTGGAACATTTGTAACCATAGCGATGTTGGGCTAAAACGGCCCAAAGGTACTCTTAACATGATGTGATATTGTTCGCTTTGGACCAAGCCCGCACGGTTTTTCCTAAAAAGCCTCACATCATTAAGAGTATTCAACTCCTTATAAGTAGCTCCTTTTTCTTTTCGGCTATGGTACTTTGTTTGCACATCCAACAAGCGACTGTACACGTTCACATTTAAACTATGTATTGTTGAAATGTCAAAAAAATGCATAAGAGAATGTTATACCATTCCGTAGATTATGTACAACTACAAACTATAATAGTGACTGAAAGAACTACCGCTAAAGAAACGTTTCTTTCTCTTTGAAAATAAAGGATATCCTTTCAACTTCATTAGATAGCAATTTTTGGTTACAATGTACTTTGCGATTAAAATAAATATTGATCATATAGGCTCATGATTCATTAGTTTGAGCTTGCGCTTTTCTATTTCAAATTTCATGTGATCCACTTATTCAAATCTATGTATATCGTGTTTAAAAATATTATACCGATTAGCATGGAATGCACGTGTAAAGCATGTGTCCGAAAACTAGTATATGTACTGAAATATCATTAGGTATCTCTGTGCAATATATACAAGTATACTTCCTTAGAAGTAATTGAATTCATTCCTTGAGAGAAGTATTATCCTGGCAAAAAAATCTGCAGTTAGAGCGAGAAGCACTGTTTAACTGAAATTAAATTTATGTGGGTAATCATATATTTTTCCCATTTGCCAGCAAGCATTTGTTTTCTCTGTTCCCAGCAGCATGTGGTGCCTCTAGAAATGGAACTTTGCAGCAAAGACTAATCAACGGTAGAAGCATGGTACCTCTAGAATTGGAACATTGCGCCAAGACATATCAATTACATGGAGAATACATCACCTTTTGTCAATATGTAAATAACCTATAGATGTAAATAGTGCTTCTATGGAAGCAACTTGAAGAGTATACTGCGTTGCAAATGTGTATTATCCCATATATTGTACAATTTTGTTCCTCAAACCAATGCGCATAGTATGAAGCGTTAATATGATAATATTTCATCAGCTTGAATATTGTTTTTTCCTTTTTCAGTAATCCTGCTAAAGAGTTGAAACTTTGAAACAAGTATGAAATTATCTTCGTTAAAACTTTCGGTAATCTTGAAGTTGTACAAATAACACAAACTACGATGTTGGCATATGCCCATGCTATGCACGGGCACCACCATATAGTATGATGAATATTAATCCTATAGTTGATTCAATAAGGGAAGAAACAGCAAACTAGAACTCCTTGACCATTAGTATGCCTGTCAACCGGTTCCAACCGGAACCGGACCGGTAACCGGTTAGGAAACCGGCCGGTTCCGGTTCCAAAACCGGAACCGCCTAACCGGTTCCGGTTAACCGGTTTGAAGGTCCAAACCGGAACCGGTCCGGTTTGGACTCGTTAATTTTTTTTTTTTTTTTTTTTTTATTATATATATATATTATAGTATTTATTTGTATATTGTAGGTATATTTACATATGTTATACAATTTTATAATTAAAGTTTAAATATTTACTGACTAACAGCCTAACAGCAAGTCAGCAATACAGAATAATGCTTTTCATACACATATATATGTATAACTTACATATACTTATATATATGTACTATATACTTATATATATGTATAACTTAATATATATATATATATATATATATATACTATATGTACTTATATATATGTACTATATACTCTATATACTTATATATATGTATAACTTAATATATATACTATATATATGTATAACTTAATATATATACTATATATACATATCTACTATATATACAATATATACTATATATATTTATATAATATATATACTTATATACTATATATACTTATATATGTGTATAACTTAATATATATACTATATATACTTATATATATGTATAAATTAATATATATACTATATATATGTACTATATACTATATATAGGATAGCTTAATAGATATATAGGTATAACTTAATATATATACTATATATACATATCTACTATATATACAATATATACTATATATATTTATATAATATATATACTTATATACTATATATACTTATATATGTGTATAACTTAATATATATACTATATATACTTACTTATTATATATACTATATATACTTACTTATATACTATATATACTATATATACTTACTTATATACTATATATACTTACTTATATACTATATATGTACTATATACTATATATAAGTAAGTATATATAGTAAGTATATATAGTATACTTACTTACTTATATATGTGTATAACTTAATATATATAGTATATATACTTGTATATATGTACTATATACTATATATACTTACTTATATACTATATACTATATATACTTACTTATATACTATATATACTATTTTTTCTATATATACTTAAAATATACTAAGAATATACTATATATACTATATATACTATTTTTTCTATATATACTTATATACTATATATACTATTTTTTCTATATATACTATATATACTTATATATGTTTAAGTATACTATATAACTTAAGTATATTCTTAGTATATTTTAGGTATATTCCTAACTTAATAAAAGTAAAAATATAAACACAAATAAATAGAAGAAAGCTCAATGAGCCATATATTTTATTCATTCTTGGATAACATTTATTTGCAAGTTGTATTTTTTTTAACTTGCAAATAATACATGAGTTATACAAAAATAGTAGAATAATAAAATCACCAATTTTGAACCATTTCGTTAATTTCCCCCACATCATATTCGGTCATGGAAATATCTTCAAAGTCTTCCATTTGGTCCGGTCCACTAGCTATCAAATCTTCAATTTCTTCGTCTTCGCCTTGCTCCGCTTCTGAGTTTTGGTTGCGTCGCTCCGATCTAATCCAATCTCGAATGCACACTAGTACTTGCAAGCTAAAGCCGGATAATGAATGTCTATGGTCTCCAATTTGCTGTCTTCCTTGGCTAAATGCGCTCTCCGAAGCCACGGTTGATACTTGAACCGTAAGGATATCTCGAGCCATTCTTGAAAGTATCGGATAGCTTGCCTTGTACTTCTTCCACCATGCTAAGACGTCCACCTCATCCAGTTGGCTGATATCCACATTTGGCTGCATCAAATAAAAGTTAAATTCATCAAAGTTTGCAGTAGAAGAAGATATAGGCTGTGAATGTAAAACTTTTAAACCCGACAAGCCCTTTTTGCTACTATGAGAAGTAGTAGGGCGTGGAGCAACTGGTGTAGCACGTTCTTCCAAACTAGAATAATGAGTAAAAACTCTTCTAAACTCATCATCAATAGCGAGATCGGCTTCAGCTAAAGATGGTTGAACTCCCTCTTCAATTTCTAAAAATGTATAAATTTGACTAACCAAATTTTTAGTATAAGACACTTTTAAACAAGGATTTAAAAGAGAACCCAATATAAATAAAGTTGGGATGGGAAAAAAATACTTCTTAAATTTGATTATCATTTCAAAAATAGCCACTTGATAATCGGGTTTATATTTATACTCTTGTAAAACTCTAGCTATTTCCGCTAAGTAGGCTAAAATTCCGGTTACCGTGGGATAGAATTGTCTAGAAAAAGCAAGAGTTGCATTATAAAAATTTTCTAAGAGTTCAATACATTCTTTAACATCTTCCCAATGCCTATAAGTTAACCAATCCTCACTATCAATATTATATTTGTTGTGAACTTGTTGTATGGGAATCCTATACTCATATGCTTGTTGTAGCATAATGTAAGTGTAGTTCCACCTAGTCTCAATTTCTACTTGAATTTTCCTAGGTCTAAGGTTATTTTCCACACAAGCATTCTTAAAATCTCTAATTCTTCCCCTATTAGCATTACAAAAAAGAAACGCAACAGCATTTCTAACTTTTTGAACAGAATCATCAAAATGCATAAGACCATCTTTAACAATTAAATTTAAAATGTGACAACTACATCTTACATGAAAAATATTTCTTAGAGGAGGGTTTATTTCTCTTTTTAAAAGACCAATTGCCTTTGTATTATTAGAAGCATTATCTAAAGCAATACAAAGTGTTTTTCTATAAATGTTAAAAAATCTCATTATAGTAGACATTGAATCGGCTAAAAATTTTCCATCGTGACGACCTTTTCCTTCGTCGTATAAAAAAGCTATAATTCTTTTTTGCATAACCCAGTTGTCATCAACCCAATGACATGTAATATCAAAGAAATCTAAATGGTTAATACTAAGACCCAAATCAGCGGTAAGACAAACATTACAATTTAAAGAATTAAATACATGACGCAAATAAAATCTATATTTTTTAAACAAATCTATAACATCGGCTCTACAAGTACTTCTAGGAATACCCTCAAATAACGGGTTATAACAACGTTGAATGTAAGTAACAAACCCTAAACCCGAGGGAAAGGAAAATGGTAAACAATCATAAGCTACCATTTTAGCTACTTCTACGCGTTCTTTTTTCTTGTCATACTTAAAATTTCTACCAGTTCGTGGGTCTATCGTCATTTGAATCCCCCCCACATTTGAACCCGTTTGCTCTCCCCAAACATCCATATGTTTGGTTCTCATATGAGCATTTAGTGTACCCGTTCCACCATCCTTACCAGTTCCTTGCTTAAAACTAAATACTTGTCCACATAGGGTACATGTAACTGATTGATTTTCCCTATCCTTAGTCATAAATTTCCAAACTTTAGCTGTTGGCCTACGAGTTCTAGGCGGTTTGTCTTGTGTATGTGATTGTGCAGGACCTGTATCTCCTATAGGATTTTCGGGGGGTTGTGTTTCATCATCATCATCATCATCATCTAAGTCTTCATTAAAAGTGTCGGTAAAATGTTGTTGCATTGCCTCATGACCTAAAAGTGGATTATTTCCACCAACATCAATACCTAAATTAGGTGTTTCTTCCACAAATGTTTCCTCATTAAGCGCACCCCTAACAGTACGACTACTACTACCGGCACCACGTCTTAATCTCTTTGACATTATTAAATAGAAATAATTTAAATCACAATAAAATAAATTACAACAAATTAAATTGCTAGAATTAAATTGCGTAAATTAAATTTCAAAAAATAAATTGCTAGAATTAAATTGCGTAAATTAAATTTCGAAAAATAAATTGCTAGAATTAAATTGCAAAAATTAAAGATAGAGTTGGAACGAAGGTACCAAATTGCCGGAATAATTTCCAACAAAGCGAAGGCGGCTAGAATTGCAAATCCACCAAAGCTACTTCGGATTGTTGCAAAATCACCAACTCCACCAACAATATTATAATTGCAAAATTAATAATTGAAAGTTCAAACTATAATAAGACTTTGTGGCTAATTATTGCAAAGTAACTATAATTGAGAGATTGAGATTTGAGAGAAAGATGAAGAAGAGTGAATTGAAATGAAAATGAAGAAGGGTTTATATAGGGGTGGGGGAGGGGTTAAAGTGTTAAAAAAAAAAATTTGGGGGCCAAAAATTAAGAAAATGACCGTTTGGCAACGGCCATTTTTGCAAATGGACCGTTGCCAACGGTCCATTACCGAGGCCTAAGTCCAACGGCTCTTTTTTTTTTTTTTTTTTTTTATTTTAACCGGTTTAACCGGTCCGGTTTCGGTTAAACCGGTTTAACCGGTTCCGGTTAAGAAAAATTTGGAACCGGACCGGTTAACTAATATCCGGTTAACCGGTTATACCGGTTCCGGTTTAACCGGTCCGGTTACCGGTTAAAACCGGTTACACGGAACCGGTTGACAGGCATAACCATTAGTTATTATATTCAAAGTAAAAAAAAAATAAAAAAATCTAGTAAAGTGGCCAAAATATTGTGCCAAACTGAAAGTTAGACTCGCCATTAGTTTTTGGACCATACTTACCTTTAATATTAATGGCTGGCTAGCTGATCATACACGCGTGAAACAAAAATTTGGTGACCTTTTAACTTGACTTAATTACCCATTAGTTTTTTTACCCGCGATCCATCTAGTTAAAAGGGGTTCATCACTAACCCATAATGCTTTTCCTTCACTTTCTCTTAAATCACTTATTTTATTTTCAAATTACTTTTATTGAAAACTCTTCTACGGAAAAACCCAATCGAAGAAAGAATCAACATGTTCAAATCAATCTCTCTATACATTTTCACTCAGATAATTCATCATCCAAATCATCTTCTTAATTCATTTACTCACAAGCAAGTTTGCCACCAACGCCTTCTTTGACTCAGTCGAACGAAAATTATCTCAAACGGTAATTCTGCGCGATAGAGATGACGAAATTAATTTATGGCTATGCTATTTTCATAGATATGACGAAATTAATCTAATTATGTATTCATTACAAAATTGAATACAAAATTACATACTATACTAATAAAGCTTACTAATTAGCGGGAGAAAAACTGATAGTGGTAATGACTCTTTGATTTCTTCAATTGCTTATAATACTGATTTAATTCTATTCATAATAAGAATATCAAAGGTCAGTCATTGGAAACTGAATGATTTAAGTTTAAGTCATAGACAAACTCTCGAACTTATTCTGGAATTTACTTGGACCCTCCAATTAAAACTTGTACCATTTGAATCTTCCAAGAAGATATTTACCGTGCCACTTGAACACAAAATTAATATGTAGCCAAACATAAATAGTGCGTGCAATTCACACGCCAAAACAACCCATACAATAGAGACACGTGAATTTTAGCTTAAAAAATAAAAATTACAAAAAAGAATTATATTGTTTCTTTCTTCCGCGACCCCGATTTCTTTCCCCTGCACAATTTTCTTTCCCGGCGAGGAGCTTCTAGCTCCGGTGAACCAGAGCAACCACTAAACCACCACCATGCACATTGCTCACCCCTCTCGCTCCTTTCTCCGTTAACACTGAACTCTCTAAATTCCCAAAGAAGACACCCTGCCGTGGTGATGCTTTTCCAGCGTTGCTCCGGCGAAAACATTACAAGAAAACTCAGTAATTAAGGACACAAAAGAAGCTTAGCAGAGTACTAATTAACCCACAAAGATAGGAAAGATTTGAGTGAATTTATCAATGTTGACATTTGGGTTTGACTTTGAAATGGGTTTACACCGCCGATGGTGGTGGTGGACATAGGAAGTTGGTGATGGTTGTGATTACCGAAAAGGGGAAAATGTCCTTCCTGGGTTTACCCTCTCTATCAGATTTTTGGCAGTGGAGCGCCGACGGCGGTGACGACAATGGTGGTGGCGGTGACGGAAGAGAGGGTTAATTAGTGGTAAGAAGAAGGGCAATAGTATGGTATTCCAATATTTTTTTTAGTTATTCTTTTTCTTTCTTGATTATTTATTATATATATCCACATTTTTTCAAGCTAAAAAATGACAATTATTATTTGAAATGGTTAGGACATGACCTTAGATTGGAGGTTGTGGAGGACTCAGATTAGGGTAGAAGACTGGTAGGTAGTCCTGTGTATTCCTTTGTACTAGTAGTCGCAGTTTTAATCTATAGTCTATTGTCCTTTGATTCCTGATACTATATATTATTTCTTGTACTTCGATTATCTTATTTATCTGTGATAGCTACTGTTTCTTTTGCTCGGACTGCTTTATCATGACTTTTTCGCTTTCATTAGTTTCATTTCCATATTACTTTGAACTGTTTGTGCTTATCTGACCTTTTCTCATCATGTTTTCTCTTGAGCCAAGGGTCTTTCGGAAACAACCTCCCTATCTTTCGAGATATGGGTAAGGTCTGCGTACACTTTACCCTTTCCAGACCCCACATTTCATTGGGTACGTTATTGTATTGTTTGAAATTGTTCACGCACTCAAGAGTAAGTGTGATGCACACATTGTGCCATCTCCACTAATTGTGTCCAAATGGCACAGTAAACATCTTCTTAGAGGGTTCAACTGGTACGAGCCTCAATTAGAGGGTCCAAAATTGGATTCTACGGATAAGTTCGATGGTCTGTCAATAACTTTAGCCAAAATTGAATAAAGCTAGACATATATAAGGTGATGTGATACTTCTTTATGGCCCAAAAACACAATTATGTTTTTTTTCTCGTTTTTTGACATTTTCTTTATTTTTTCCTCATTTATATGATAAAAGCTCAAAAGTCATTCTTTTAACTCACTTAATTATAGTATTAAATATGCTATGGAAAAAAATTCAAAAAATTATTTCTTCCTCTCTCAATGGTGAAAACTCAAAGGCACCTCATTTAATTCTGATAAACCCCACGCACCCAATAAATTCTGATAAAGTTAATAGGGATACATACATTTTACTTAAACCCCAAGTAGCTACGTACAACATTTAAATGCCATTTTCTTTTTAATTTTCATCTTTATTTTATTTTTCTCTCTCCTTTATTTGCTTTAAAATTTTCACCTCTATGACTCATATTTAATTCCCTATCCGATTTCTACTCTTAATAATATTCATAACTCACGTACTTTTCATATTCACATTCACAACCCCCAAATATTCAATTTAAAATTTTTAAGATACATTATGGTGTTCCTCTATTTTTATCTATATAAATTCATATATTTTGTTTCATGAACCCCTACCCAAGATTATTCTTTTCATTCCATGTTTGAACTAGATGCTGCAAATTAGATTCATGCTATAATTTGGCTCGATGCATAAGACTCTTGAATGTTAATCAGTTTGCGGGGGTGTCAACAAAAGCTCAGAAAATTATGCATTGATTTTGTATTTCTTTTCCCATCTATTTTCTTATGAAAACTCAAAAAGTTTTGCACTGATTCTGTATTTCTCTTTTATTAGAGTCCTAGAATTTTTAGAAGGATGTGTCTGTTGTATTTTCTTCTATCATGTTCAATTTTTTTTGTTTTTTCTCTTTATGAGGCTTCTTTAGTTTGATTTTCTATGAATTTCTTTACGTACCCTTTACATGCAAACACAAAAAGGGTGCCTCTGTCTGACACTGGGATATATGCGTAGCGGTAAAGTAGGAGTCACAGAGTCTTTGCATATTCTTCAAATGGAGCAAAAGGTTTTGTAGTACTAATTATTGTGACAACAGACACAGGACATACCCACTGCCTACACGTGTCTTCCCAACTTTCCTCTCTTTTTATCTTTATTTCTTTGGTTTTGTCTTTTTATTATTAGGATATTTATGGATCACACTTTTATATTGATGTGAGTTTGTAAGTTGTAACCTGAAAAAATAATGCAAGGGATCAATATAGAGTGTAATTTAAATGACAATAATTTGAGATTGAAGTGTAATTTGATTGATATACTCATAACTTCCTTATTGCCTTTTATAAATATGATTTTGAGATTACGTTTAAATAGAAAAGGGATTATAAGTTAACGGTCGAATTTCACTTTCACAATTTTGTAGTGATTTTAGATTGGACATTTTTGGCTGGCTATGCAAGATTTCCTTTCTCCAGTTAGATTATTAGGTGTGAATTCAAACTGTATTTCACTAAGTAGGGGCTTTGTGATATCTACTTCTACTTTTACCTTCTTTGAAAATGTAGTTTTGTCAGTGATTATTGAGATATTGGTTCCACAACGCAACAAAATGCATCGCATTCAAAGTAGAGCCACTTAAAATTAGCAGCCCATTTTAACATTATAATATTATAAACTAGAAGGAAGTTACAACCATACACATTTATATAATCTTCCTCTAGGAGAAAATCAATAGACTCAGTACATATAATGTGCTGCAATACGAATAGCTCCTTCAGTACGTAGGCGCAGTTTTATTTACTTTGTATAGCCACGCCATTAATTTCACTTTCATACTTTTGCATTTATCTTTTAGCTAGGTTAGATAAATTTTGTGTGACTACGTTATTAATGTCCAATTTTTTTTCCAATTTGTGTATTATTGGGCGTGAAAAGAAAAGTCATGACGTAAATAATGCATGTGTATTATGATTGATGAATTTATCTTCTTTATCTATTAAAGCTGACAAAAGACAAAAAGCATGTAATGTATGAAACAAAAAATAAAAATTTGAGTTGCACACAAAAAGTAAAGAGGTTACTATACCAATTCCATTAAAACTTTGATGATTAAACTATAATTTGCTGAGTTTAATTTGACAAGTAGTTCTATCTACATTCATTTCCTAGAGATGTTCCATCTACACAAACCATATTAGAGGGCAAGAAACGACCCTTGTATTCTTGAGTAATCTTAAGAAGGGCCTCGAGAAATCTCAAAATTCAAGCATACATAGCCGTCACAAACTTGTCATTTTTCGCAATTAATTATTTGTCTCTCTGTTTCTCTGTGTGCTGAGTAACAGTAGGTTGCTTTCACTTTTTCATGCAAGAACAAAAAGGGTGCCTGCACTGGGATATTGTCGATTTTGGCATGTTGCTAGCAGAGTGAGAGAATTTGTACAAACTATTTGTAGGACTATGTTACAGGATGTACCCGATATGCTGACCTCCAACTCATTTTATTTTCCTCCACTTTTTTATCTTTGTTCTTTGATTTTGTTATGTATAGTTATATATACTCTTATAAGTATCTTAATTTGATTGGACACGAAATTTAAAAAATAAAAAGTCATTGATTTTTTTATTCATAAATTAAAGATGTGTGTAATGTATTAAAATGTTATTTGAATCTTATGGTTGAATGTTTGAATTGATAACTAATTAAAGGCCGAGAGATTTAAAATCCTGTTGATTTGAGATGCCCTTATCATTGATTTAGCAATAAAATTGTGTGTATTAAATCTAGCGATTAGGATATCCAATGTTGCTTCTCATGGTACTCAGTAACGGTGAAAACTTGGCAATTGGCTCCTTCTTCAGTTGGAAGGTCAACAATTGTAATGTGTCAATAGAGTCAAGGTTTCAAATCGATACAGGAAAAATAAATTCTAGAAAGCCGAGTGAAATTAGGAGTTTCTTGTATGTGAAGTCTGGCACTGGGGATTTGCGTAGTGGCAAAGTAGACTGACAGTGTCTTCACAGACTCTTCAAATGGAGCAAAAGGTTTTGTAGTACTAATTATTGTGACAACAGACAGAGGACATACCCACTTCCGACACGTGTCCTCCCAACTTTCCAATCTTTTTATCTTTATTTATTATTTATTATTCTTTGGCTTTGTCTTTTTATTATCACGTTATTTATGAATCACACTTTTATATTAATGTTTGTAAGTTGTATCCTAAAAAAAAAATGCAAGGGATCAGTTTAGAGTGTAATTTAATTGACTGTAATTTGAGATTGAAGTGTAATTTGATTGATATGGAGAGGAATGACGGAATATAAATTCAGCAAATTATAAATCACTCATCAAAGTTTTTAATGGAATTGTTATAGGTAGCCTCTTTACTTTTTGTTTGCAACTCAAATTTTTTTATTTCTTGTTTCATACATTACACGTTTTTTGTCCTTTATCAGGTTCAATGGATAAAGAAGATAAATTCATCAATCATAATACACATGCATTATTTACGTCATAATTTTCCTTTTCACGCCTAATAATACTCAAATTGGTAAAATAAAATAAAATTGGACATTAATAACGTAGTCACACAAAATTTATCTAACCTGGCTAAGAGATAAATGCAAAAGTATGAAAGTGAAATTAATGACGTGGTTATACAAAGTATATAAAACTGCGCCTACGTACTAAGGAGTAAGCCTTGGATAAAATTATGTGTTGTTTGATTAACGATATAAATTTATCCCGAAATATCCAAAATTTAGTCTGAGATAAAATTACACTATATTTGGTTAACGATATAAATTTATCCAAATATTCGGGATTAGGAAATAAAATTTATGCCATGTTTGGTAAATTTTACCACTTTATCTCGATAAAGATTATACGGAAATGAAAGGTGGTAGGACACGTGTAGTGCAAAATCTGTTAGGCAACATGCAAAATTGTAAAAGTAAAATGGAGGGGAGGGCACTGGAAGTGCAAAATATGATTGTAAATAAAAAAAAAAAGATACACTTACTTGTTTCACATAAGGGTGTCAAGTGGGCCGGGCCAGCCCGAATCTTACCCACCATCGGCCCAGACCAAGCCCACTAAGAGGTGTAGGGGGCTGGGCTAGGTGGGTTTTATTAGGGAGCTGGGCCGGACAAGGTGGACAGCTCACCAGCAGCCCGGGTGATGGCCCATCGGGGCACCAGCCAGGCCCGACCCACTTCAAATAAAAAAAGATAAGTACTACATTTATTACTAATAATAAGTATTTTAAAAACATTGTATCCCAATAAAATAGCTGTAACTATAATTGTGGGATTCTTAAAATTTTGGAAGCAAATATATGAAATATTTATTAATTATTCAAACCGTAGTTAGAATCTTACTTTAGTTAATTAAAACTTAACCATTAATTTTAACTCATGTAATGTGTCTCTTATTCAAGTAAGAACTTGGGGAAAATGGGGACAATAAAAATGGAGAGGAGTCGGAGTCGGATCCGTTAATATTTAATTGCTACTAAATGAAAACTAATTAGCTCTCCTTTTTTTTAAAAAAAAAATTAGTGGTCACTGATCAGGTGTGCCCCACAGAATTAATAAAGTGGGCAGTGACCTTTTCCAACGTTTGAAAACTAGTTAGCTCTTCCTTTGTTTTTTTTTTTCAATTAATAATGGGCAGGTGGGCCCCACAGAATTAACAAAGTGGTCACTAGTGACCGTTGCCAACAGAAAGATTGACAATTCAACCGTTGGCCCAAAAAAGGACCCCTCAACCTCTTAAAACTATTTTTGACCTTTAAGTTTAAAAAATTACAGTTTAACCCATTTTTCACTTATAAATACCTCATACATTTCATCATTTTTTACTACAATCCTCTCATTTTATCTCACTTTCCCTCCTATTTTTAGCAATTTCTATAATTTTAGTATTCTACTTTAACTGTTTTTGCAAACTTGCAGTTAACAAGATCAAGTGGAAGGCTTCAAGTATTCACTTCATCAATTTACGATCACGTTGTTATTTCGTTATCTCCGAGAATTTGGTACCTTCGTTCCATCTCTTACTTTTATTTAGTACTTTAATTCTTGCATTTTAATTTTAAATTTTCATTATTTTAATTTGCATAATGGAACCACTAAAAAGAATCGGTAAAGCTTTATGTCCCGGTGGTAGTAGTAACGGTAAGAAAAAATCCGATAGTGGTAGTGATAGGGGTAGTACTAGCGCTAGAAATTATACTCGTGTTCCGCAAGCACCACTTAGTGAAATAGGCGACATAGGTGTGGGTGCACATGATATGAATTATATAGAATTACAAGAAATGTACAGTATAGAAGATAAGAATGAAGTTGAGATACAAGTAGACGATGATAATAATGACAATAATACACCCACTAGTCCCGCTAATGGTATTGGTCAGTCTCGAACTGAGGCTTAGGGTCGTCCTCCACTGCCTGAAGGAGCCCGAAAAAAAACTAGCGCTCGAAAAAAAACTAGCTTAGTGTGGAATTATTTTGCTCGATTAGAAAATAATCTGGATTATGTTGCATGTAAAATTTGTGAGATACCTTATAAACATAGCACCGGGGGTAGTAAAGGGGGGACGGGTCAATTGACTAGACATTTGGATAACAATCACCCAAATTGGAAAGAAGAGATAGCAGAAGCTCAGGGTGCCACCGGGGGATTAACCCAAACAAGACTGAACCTAAAGATCGGTAAATTAAGTGGATCATATAATAAAATGAAGGATCGTGAAGAATTAGTGAAAATGATAGTTGTGGGTTGTTTGCCTTTCAACTGTGCTTCTTCTGATGCTTTTATTCATTATGTACAAAAAATTTATAATCCTATGTTTAGCGGTATTCGTAGAACTACTTGTAGATCTGATATTTTTAGACTTCATGGACAATATCTGTTTTATCTACGTTATTTATTGACATATCTCCCTTGTAGATTTTCTCTCACCTCGAATCTTGGTCGTGCTGTTAATAGAAATGATTATTTAACAGTTACTTGTCATTGGATAGATGATAATTTTAATATGCAAAAACGTATTTTAGCTTTTCAAATGATGAAGACCATAGACATAGTGCACAATTCATATCTGATACTGTCACTGTCATTGCAAAATATTATAGTCTTATAAGCATAGTTTTATGTATGGCCTTTGATAATGCTTCTAACAACACATCTGCTATCGACAGTTTAAAATCTGAGTTGTCTCCACCTTTACCTGAAATATTTCATGTCCGGTGTGCTTGTCATATTTACAATTTAATTGTTCGAGATGGTCTTTCTTTTTTTGAGCCTGTGATTGAGAAAATTAGACACGCAGTTGGTTTTATTCAAGGAAATAATAATAGGAAGCGACTTGTTGAATTTAAAAATAAATGCAGGCAAAATAATCTTAGACCAAGATTTATGCCTGAAGAAATAGACACTAGGTGGAATTCTACTTATGATTTCTTAAAAACTTGTGTTGAATATAAAGTTCCTACAACTGCAACTTTTAACCAATTTGCTACTGGATATCCCGAGTTAATGTAGATTTTTTAGAAATTTTTTATTTCGCTACTCTGAAATTTTCCGGTGCTTATTATCCTACTGTTTGTAACATTTTAGCTTATCTAGCTGATATCTCTTATTTGCTTAAAGAATATAAGTTTAAAGAAGGTTACACAGATGCTGTTACTGCAATGATAATTTAATTCAAAAAGTATTTCTTTCCTATTCCTCCTATTTACTTAGTTGGTGCTATATTAAATCCGTGTATTAAATATATTAATACCTCAGAATTGACCCGTATTATATATACTTCTTTAGATATTAAAACTACTGAGGAACCATCCCTTCTTAAGGCTATGTGTGATGCAAATGATTAAACACAACAATTATATAACCATTATTCTACATTACTTGATAATGCTACACCGACTTCTATCCCATGTGGTCCTTCTAACGAAACTTCATCTTCTAAAAGACAGGCACAAAGTGTGCCTATCATGGGTGTTCCAAAATTATCTATTTGGTCTCAAATAGCACCTCAACAAAGTAATACAAACTTTGATGAGCTTCAATTTTTTTTGAGACAACCATTGGAGCCTTTTGAAGATGGAGTTAATGCACTGGATTGGTGGAGGAACAATAGAAGACAATTTTCCGTTCTTTCAACAATGGCTAGAGATGTGCTAAATGTTCCAATGTCAACTGTTGCATCAGAAAGTGCATTTAGCCAAGGAAGGCAGTAGCTCGGAGACAACCGACACTCATTGGGCAACAACGCAATGAATGTTCTAGTATGTTTCAGAGATTGGATTAGATCAGAGCGAAGAAATCAAGGAAGAGAACAAGCTCCAAGAGAAGACCAGCAACTTGAAGATATAATGTCACTTAGAGATCCATCGGTACAAACATCTCCAATGTATGGAGATGTCGATTATGAAAATTTTGAGCCAATTCCTCCTAATATTAATATGGAAGAATTGAATAAAATGGTGGAAAATATGTAGATTTAAATTTGAAGAGTTGTCAAATTGATTTTTTTTTTTCTAGTTTAAGTTTACGAAATCAAAGAAAAGTAAATATAAGTTTGTAAGCTTTAAAGTTTAAATTCAACTTTGCAATTATCGATTAATAAAACTAAAGGCTCACTGAGCCTTTGAATTTCTTTTCAAATTTATGTTATAATTTTATATATAATTTTATTTACAAGAATAATAATCTGTACACAGTCAAAATAGAACTATAAATGTAATTGTGTAAAACTAATCCTACACAAGCAGCAACTCCAAGATAAATTTTTTCAAGGAGGGATAAACATTGATCAGTGCCCAAAAGCAACAAGACATTATAAGAGGCTGACAAAATCAGTGAAATGACAAGCCTCTGAAATTGCTGATGCGTGAAATAAATCAAATACCCCTTTTAAGTTACTATCTTGCTGTTGGCTTACACAAGTTCAAAAATATTTTTTAGCGTACTGAAATGTCTCCACCGATGATGGAGGTGTGACAATCTGCACTTTACATTAGGACTTAGTATCAGATGAGATAATTAAATTAAGAACTTTGGTTTAGTATCAAAACTCATGTGCATTGTTCCCATTTAGTTCCCATTTAGATGAGTAGGAAATTTAGAGAAAGAGGAGAGTAGGGAATTGTGAGATAATATGCAGAAGAATGAATGGTAATTATAGATTGAAAATACGGCCAAAGTATAATTTAAGGAACTTGATGGTTAAAATAAAGTTGACAACAACTAGATTTTAAAGTATCAAACTTAATAAATTTTAGTATTAGAATTTTTTTTAAAAATAATTAAAATTTGACCAGGCCCACTAACGGCCCGGTTAGCCCGAGGTGTAGCCCCTATCCTATATGGGCTGGGCCGGACACCCTTTCCCTCTCCAAGCCCGGCCCCCAGCCTGGCCCCTTAACTTACGGCCCGACCCGACCCCGACCCGGCCCCTTGTGGCCCACGTTAAAATGGCCCGGCTCACTTGACACCCATAGTTTCACATCGCACTCCCTATAAATATACTGTCATAGACTTATATTTCATACCCTACCGTCTCTTCATTCGAGGCCTCTTCATTATCTTCTGTTTTATAGTTTCCCTCTTCTTTCTCAAACCCAATGGCAGGGGGAAACAACACAGTTGAGGGTCTCTTAGAAGATATCTATGTTAGGGTAGAAAAAATGGATGACAATATTAAAGAGATAAAAGAATCTCTCGTGTCGTTAAGAACTCATGTCTATGCTAAAGAGGAGGACTCCGAAAATGAGGTAGTTACAAAACTCTCCTTATTTCCATAATTTTTGTTTTTTTCTGATCTATTGAATTGATATCTTACAACTGATCGATTCAATGATTTCTTCTAGATTTTCAAAGTTGCTCAACTTAGCTTGACCATTGCTCAACTCCAAGAGCAGGTAGAGGCTGGTTTCAGATTCCTGTATCCTAGAGTGAACGAGATTCAAGAGTTCATAAACCCTACTAAGGTACTTCACTCTCCCTTCCATATTTTTCACCCCTAAAATCTTGTGTTGATACGTCACCATGTATGGTTTTCTTAAGGCTGTGATAGCTCTCACCGAAGAAAGCTCCATAGATTGCCATGCTTACTATGTTGGTGGATTGCATGAAACCTGGCCTTTAAATGTCTTTATCGGTAATTCAATGCGGAGTTTCATTGATAGATCAAAGTCGATTAGCCTTGGCTGTATGATAACTAAAATCACACCTCCTCTCAAACTTCTCAACTCTGATGGAAATGCTATTATTGTGTCTGAAGTAGTTCAAAATTTCAAATTCTCGCTGGATGGTGCATTGTTTACCATTGACCTGCTTGTGGCCCCATTACAAGTGGGTCACATTGTGCTTGGACAACAATTTATACGCAATGTTGAGACGTTTCGCTTTAAGGGTGGTGAGGTGACGTTCAAATTCGAAGGAAAGAGTTTTATTTTGAAGGCAAAAGAAGAGAAATCATCATTTTTCATGGATGAAGTTTTGGGCTAAATGTTTACAGTCAATATTAGTTTATTTTTTATTATGTACTCCTTGAGTTGGTGGTCTTTCTACGTGTTGTTCTGTTTACTGTTGATACTTTATGTTTTTAAGTGTAGTCCTAAAAGTTAGATTCTTCAATCTTATTAGTGGTGTATTGCTGTGTTCACCACGGGTGATTTATGTTTACTAACCATTTCATGTGGTTTGAGGAGTTTCTCTTATAAGTATTTTTCAGAACTTGAGCTGCAATTACAGAATATGCAATTACACAAGGTAGGTTGTTACTGTGGTTTGTGATTCCTGTTAATTAAATTGTAATCTGGTTACATAAACTAAAGAATAGTGTGTTTATTCAGTGGCGTACGCAGGATTTTTTGCAAGCGGTGTCGACTTTTAAAGAAATGAACCAAGGTAGTTTTAATAAGAGGCCTACTTTTTGTCATACTTTTTTAATAGTGTATATCATTAACAACATAAAATCTTTAATTCCACATGAGTGTTGCTATTATTTATATTAGTAAGGATTAATTCAAGTTAATAAGATGTTAACCACGTGTTTGCAATACATTCTATAAGATATTGTTGTATAAAATTTATTTACTAATATGAAGATTTGAGTAGTCTAATGCAAAGTTCTAAAATATTTTTACAATAAAAGTAGACAATTTTTATTTTATTTTTTACTTTTTTATTTTTCTATAAACTACAATATTGTCTAAGCGAAGATTAAATTCATGAACTTTACAATTAATTAAAAAAAATTGGAGCCTGAAATTTTTAGGAGTGTAAAGCAAAGGCTTCACTAGTCTCCCCATTGAGCCACTTCTGAAGTGAACAACTGGATAAATCACTATAACGACATCATAATTTAGAAAAATGCAATTCAAGTATTAAATTACAAATCTCCTCAATGAGCTTCTATTTTTTGAAATATATACATAACAAACTCATCAAAAATATTACTAAATACTTCTTCTTTTTTAACAAGTCACAAAGCAACTACTCAGAAGATAATCAAAGACAATAACTTATAAATCATTATAATGATATTATAATTTAGAAAAACACAATTCAAGTATAAAATTACAACTCTCCTTGATGAGCTTCTATTTTTTGAAACATATCTATAATAAAATCATTGAAAATATTGCTAAATACCTTTTTTATACAAGTCACAAAACAGTCACTCAGAAGCTCATTTTTTGACAGCCATATGAACGTTGTGTATGTTGATTCACTTGGTTTAGAAACTCCATTTTTGGGTAGGCATCATAGGATTAAGATCTGATGCCTTCAGTAAATTTTCCAAACAATGCTAAAACGAATTTAAAAAGCATTAGGGCTGACCAGATTCAAACACTCGACCTTAATAGTAAAACTAAAGGCCTAAACTAGAGCGCTAACCAAAGCGCACTTTCATCAAGTAGTGTCATTATATATATATTTGTTCGCCAGGTTATTACATATATATATAAAATATTTCCAACCAAGCGGTGTCGGGTGACACCCCTTAGCGTCACTTGCCTCTGCCCCTGTGTTTATTTCGAGCCCACAGAAAACTGTGTTTCCTTAAGGAATTTAATCCCCTCACAGTTGCCAAAGGTTTGGATTAATTCTTCCCAGGATAGAACGAAATTCTATTCTGTAATACTGACAATAGAAATTACAGAATTTCAGCGAACTCAAAGAATGGTAGTAATCACACGACACTTACTGATTTTTGGTTTTGAAAAGAATGCAGTATGAGGGGAAAGGAAATTGCGTTTTTCAAAGAACAAAAAGGTTTTCAGTTTTTCAGTGTGTAAAGAAATGAGGCGAAGCCTCTGAAAATTTATAGCTTGTTATTTTGATCTGAACAAGTATGAAAGTGCCTGTTCGGTGAAGGAGATGACCGTTGGTCATCGTTATGTCCGTTGGAAAAAAAATTCCATTGGGAAAAAATAATTCCGCGAATTTAATGAATTAAGTTAAATCTCGCGTGAATTAATTAATACCCAGATTGGAAATATTAAGTAACGAAAATGGAAATAAAATAAATTTGGTCCAAAAAAATTATCAATCAATAAGATCATTTGACCAAATCCAAAGCCGAAGCCGAACCGAGCGACGACGACGACACGAGGGGTGGTCCTCTTCTCAGCTCTTTATGAGCTAGAGAATATGTTGCTTAATATAAGCACACACATAACACTTTCAACCACCAATGTCGAAGAAGTGTTCACTTGAAAGGTTGTTTTTCAAACTTGCATTTTCCTCCACTTTTGTTTCCCTCCATTTTCCAATTCATAATTCACCTTAAAGTCCCTCACTTAATGCATTTGTGAACTTTAAACTTAACAATCCCCCATATGAATGGGGAATGGATATATATGCAACATGCTTAAAAAAAAACTTGTGTGATTACAGGTAAGGATTAACCGCATCTGGGTAAGTAGGTTTCCCTTTGAACTTGCCATAGTGAACATACATCGGATATACTCGATCAATCGGTAGATTTGATATCTTTAAACCGTCGATCTTTAATGTATATCTAGAAAACATATGTCACACACTTAACCATTCTTGGTTCTCGTTGTTGTGTTCGTTTCAGCCTTGAACACCGCCTGGTTTCATGAGTGTGTAGAGAACTGGCCTTACTCTAATTCTCCTGGAAGCGGCTTCCACTTCAGCTCACATAGGTGATTCCTAAACGTGTCATCCTATAGATACACAATTTGATATACTTCGTATCACACTTGGAAACCATTAAAAAACCTTTGCGCTTTATCCCTTTTCCTGAACATTGTCTTATCATGAGAATGGGTTGAGTTTGACAACAATGTTGAACCGTCATTCATAACTTTGTTTGATCTCCTTGAACCTAGATCTTGAGATTTCTAGTCAGCTAGGTGGATTTACCATTATTATGACTTGTTCTTGGCCATAATCCTATTCTCTTTGATGATTTATCAACCGCCTCTCTAGTTAGGCCTTTCGTAAGTGGATCCGACACATTATCCTTTGACTTTACATAGTCAATTGTGATAATTCCACTAGAGAGTAATTGTCTAAGGGTATTATGTCTTCGTCGTATGCGACAAGATTTTCCGTTATACATGACTCTTCCAGCCCTTCCTATTGCAGCTTGACTATCACAATGTATGCATATAGGTGCCACTGGTTTAGGCCAAAACGGAATGTCTTCTAAGAAATTCTGTAGCCATTCAGCTTCCTCACCAGCTTTATCCAAAGCTATAAACTCTGACTCCATTGTAGAGCGAGCGATATATGTCTGCTTAGATGAATTCCAAGACACTACTCCTCCTCCAATAGTGAAAACGTATCCACTTGTGGATTTAACTTCAGATGATCCGGTGATCCAATTTGCATCACTATATCCTTCAATTACCACAGGATATTTATTATAGTGCAAAGCATAGTCTTGGGTGTATTGTAAATACCCCAAAACTCTTTTCATTTCCATCCAATGAGTTTGGCCAGGATTACTTGTGTACCGATTCAGTTTACTTATTGCACAAGCTATATCTGGTCGTGTACAATTCATAATGTACATCAAACTTCCCAACACTTGAGCATAGTCTAACTGAGACTTGCTTTGACCTTGGTTCTTTGTAAGAGCAAGGTTCAAGTCAATCGGAGTCTTTGCAACGTTAAACTCCAGATACTTGATTTTTTCAAGTACTATCTTAACATAGTGAGTTTGTGACAATGCTAGACCTTGTGGAGTTCTATGGATCTTAATTCCTAGAATTAAATCAGCAACTAAGTCTTTCATATCAAACTTGCTAGCAAGCATACGCTTAGTAGCATTTATGTTGGCAAAGTCTTTGCTCATTATCAACATATCATCAACATACAGGCAAACAATGACTAAGTGATTTGGAACATTCTTAACATGAACACATTTATCACATTCATTAATTTTAAATCCATTTGCCAACATTATTTGGTCAAATTTTACATGCCATTGTTTGGGTGCTTGCTTAAGTCCATAAAGAGACTTAACAAGTTGACACACCTTTTTCTCTTTTCCGGGAGTTATGAACCCTTCGGGTTGATCCATATAGATTTCTTCCTCTAACTCTCCATTCAAGAAAGTTGTTTCACGCCCATTTGATGGATATGGAGTCCGCACACCGCAACCAACGATATTGTTACACCCCGCACTTTAAGAGCATGAGCATGACACGTACATCACCGTAGTAATGGAGTATCGGAGACGTCCCATGATGTTTTGGAAGGTACAAGCCATGGGGAATATGTAACAATGAAGTAAAGGATGATTATGATCTCGTAAGTCGTAATCGAGAAAGACTATTTTGAAACATAAGAACATGACCATTATCATGTATAATAACTGATAAATATCATGTATGGAGAGTTTCGGAAGATTTCGAGATCAAGCAAATTGAAGAAAATAAGTTTGACGAAAATTTGAGAAATGTTGGGCAGATTTTTCGTCCACTTTGGAGGGGCATATCTCCTAGTATATTAGGAGTTTTAAGGTGAAATAAAAGCCTAAAATGAATTTCGTCAAGTCTAGTTTCTAATGCAACAAACCGCGCGTTGATAGGATATCGGAATAGAAAATTATAGACGTTTTAAACTAAGCTGTCAACGCAGAAATATGGTCGCTACAGTACCGCTACGGTACTGCTACTATACTGCTACAGTGATGCCGACTCAGCCACTATAAAAGGGGATTAAAACCCTATTTTTCAGCATCAAAACTGTCCAAAACGTTCCAGAAAATTCAGCTCACAAAAGGGACTTTTATATCACATAGAATTGAGAATTTTGAGCGAATTTCAGGCTACGGAATACTAATCGAAGTCCGGACAACCTGTGGTCGTGATTATCATTTAGTTTTGTGTTGAAGGAGCTTGGGAACAAGTAAATATTGAAGATATTGTTACTTTAGTAATTACAAGGTATGAATCATTGCATCTCTCTCTTTATCAACTTTGATTAAGGAATATTTGCAAGAATAGAGGTTATAGTTTGTTGTGTTGTTGTTGTCGATTTATGGATGGAGTTTGAAGAGAATTTTAGATGATAATACATATAATTATGTTGTATAATGTTTATGATATTGTTGGTTGCTGAATTGGAATTTCGGGCTAGACATATAAATAGGGGAGATGCTGTCCGATTTTCGACAGAATCTAAAAGGATTTTAATTAAAGTTTTGAGACAAGCATGATGACGAGCCTAACAATGGTATGAATGGTTGTATGTGTAGATTACGAGGCTACGAATAATCTTAAGTGAATTGCAAGACAGGAAGTAAGTTAGAAGTCGAGAAATTATCTTCCAGGTATGTTAAGGCTAGTCCCTTTCTTTCTAAAGGCATGATCCTTTCGTTATAAACCTTTGTGTCATACTCATAATATCATTGGTTTCATAAATGCTAGAATTCCATGAATTTCGTGATCCTTATGATGTTATTGAGCTTCTAAAGGCATGAACCTTTTTCTACCAAACCATGCATGAATTCCATAAAAATTTTCATTTCCCAGAATGTTAGAGATTCATGACTCTTAAAGTTTTATGATGGTAAAGATGAATAATTTTTTTATGATAACCATGATGATGATTATGAGGGATTTATTTATCCAAGCTCCAAGGCATACGGATTTCATGTTATTATGAGACGTTTTTTATTCATAGAGATTTCCATGTACATGAGCTTTATATTATTATGAGGTGATTGATCTTACTTTGCAATTTCTTAATTTACTTCATTGTTGGTAATCTCACCTTATAACCCATGTTACTTCAAGGTGGGATAAACGACGATGCTTGATCCGTAATATAATCGGAGGCTACTGACCTTACGTCACTCCGATATAGTTGTGGATTTTGATCGGGATCTCATGCATGCTTTATATATATGTATGTATTTTCTCACACCGCACCGTGATATAGTCAGCCGGGCATGGCACGTAGATTTGCACACCACTGCAGTGGGCATGTTATGATATTGCCTCGGACGCGGGAGGCCCGGACGCTGGCTAATGATGATAACACCGAGCCTTAATGGCCGAGAATGATACTATATATATATGACACCGAGCCTTAATGGTCGGGAATGGTACTATGTATACGTATAGAAGGTTTGCATAATGCTGGCAACTTCTACTGGAGGGACAAATAGACTAAGGGAAGACTTAATATTTGATTACATCAAGCATTGGCAGTAATGGAAATACACTTGCACACAATGTTTTTTTTTTAAAGTTAGATATGTGCTTTAAATTCATTTCGTCCACATTATTCTAGGTTTTACGGGAAAAAGTTTTTTTTTTATTTGCCTTCTCTTTTTTATAAGAACAACATGATTTGGCCCAGAAAAAAGTTTCTTTTTACATTTTCGAAACTGGGTTTGATACCGGTCATGGTTTCCTACTGGAACTCAAACCCGAAACATGAGCCTATCACACATCCTGTGTTGTATATTTTTGTCGTGAACCAATGCGTTGGGGGCGAAAAAATGTTCTAGTCCGACCATTTACATTTAGTTTGGGTCAATATGAGTTATAACTTTAAAAAATTAAAACTATTGTCAAATAGTTAAGATTCTACATAGAACTTATTAGGTTGAATTGGCCAAAATAGATAATCGTGTTACAATACAAAGTAGTATTGACCTCTTAGAGCTTTAAAATTCAAAAACCATTCATAGATACTCCAAAAAAAAAAAACTCTTAATTACTATTACTGAATGTGTTTGAGGTTTTATTCACTGACAATAAAAAAAAAATTATTCAATCACCTCGTTCAACATAAAACAATTCTTTTGCTAAAGGTATCTGATTGAGTGGTGGTGATCACACAAATATATGTCTTTAACCGATCTAACAGTTAGTTCCTTATTAACATTTGGAACATCCTACTATGATGCTTGAGATTTGATAGTATCGACATTTACACTACATTAGCAAAATGAGAAAAGTGACTAAAGTCAAACAACATATACTGATTTACACTTAAACAATAGAATTGATTATAAAGAAAAATTTACCTTAAAATATAAGATTAAAAGAAACTTCTCATAAGTCCATCTTGTCTTAATTTAATCAAACTTCATTTGCTATTTTCCCCTCCTCAACACATACCACACTAATACCCTAAGGCTGTCAAGTGGGTCGGGCCGCGCCGGGTCATTTAAACGTGGGCCACAAGCAATGACGGATCCAGGATTTTCACTCAGGGTGTTCAGAAAAATAACTGGACCTAAATATACACTGTAATAAATGTTTAGGGTATTCAAAAGTTAATATATATACATGAACACAAAAAATTTACCCAAAATATACACTATAATTTTTGTCCAGGGTGTTCGGGTGAACACCCTGGCCTCTTACTGCATCCGCCCCTGGCCACAAGGGGCTGAGTCGGAGCCGGGCCGTAAGGCGGTTTGGTCGAGCTGATTTTTAAAAAACACCTTTTATCCCATTCAATTTCAATTTTCCCCCAAATAGGCGTGAAATTTTCAGTTTTATTTACTTATAAGATGATGATACGCAATAGATTTCAACGTAAAAATCCCAGGTTAATCTGACTAATTTTCTCGACATATAAAGTTGACTAAAATAACCTTACAGTCAAACACTAAGTTTTTTTCAAACAAAACTTACTTCGGGCACCTTTTCAAGCCCTAAAATGACGATTCGAACGTATACGTATCCTTGATGTATTGAGCCTACATTATTGTACGCAGAAAAAAATATCAGATTCTATATAAAATATTGACGTTTCGGAGTCTTGACACACGATTAATCATTGGTCAAAGCATGGAAAAAAACACTAAGCGTTTCAAAAAAAAAGTTGGCCAATTTTTTTTTTTTTTGGTACTAGTTCCGATAAATATTATCTCAGATTGGTGGACAGCCCACAATTTACAATATATATATATATATATATATATATATATATATATATATATATATATATATACACAAATAATTTTGTATAACGTTGGCTGATCCACGTTATACAAAATTATTTGTATAACGTGGATCAGTCCACGTTATACCATTAAGGTTTTTTTTTTTTTTGGTCTGACAATTCGAAATTTTTTTGGGGTATAACGCTGGCCCCTCCACGTTATACCCCTTTTGGTATATAGTGGAAGGCAACCCCCCTTTTGGTTTATTTTGTGTATTTTTGTGCCCTTTAGGCTCCAGACTCAATCATAATACACATGCATTATTTACGTCATGACTTTCCTTTTCACGCCTAATAATACTCAAATTGGTAAAAAAAATTGGACATTAATAACATAGTCACACAAAATTTATCTAATCTGGCTAATAGATAAATGCAAAAGTATGAAAGTGAAATTAATGGCGTGGCTATACAAAGTATATAAAACCGCACCTACGTACTCAGGAGTAAGCCTTGGATAAAATTATGTGTTGTTTGACTAATGATATAAATGTATCCCGAAATATACAAAATTTAGCCTGAGATAAAATTACACTATATTTGGTTGACGATATAAATTTATCCAAATATTCGGGATTAGGATATAAAATTTATGCCATGTTTGGTAAATTTTATCCCACTTTATCCCGGTAAAGATTATACGGAAATGAAAGGTGGGAGGACACGTGTAGTGCAAAATCTGTTAGGCAACATGCAAAATTGTAAAAGTTAAATGGAGGCGAGGGCACTGGAAGTGCAAAATATGATTGTAAAAAAAAGATACACTTACTTGTTTCACATCGCACTCCCTATAAATATACTGTCATAGACTTATATTTCATACCCTACCGTCTCTTCATTCGAGGCCTCTTCATTTTCTCTTCTCTTTTATATTTTCCCTCTTCTTTCTCAAACCTAATGGCAAAGGGAAACAACACAGTCGAGGGTCTCTTAGAAGATATCTATGTTAGGGTAGAAAAATGGATGACAATATTAAAGAGATAAAAGAATCTCTCATGTCGTTAAGAACTCATGTCTATTCTAAAGAGGAGGACTCCGAAAATGAGGTAGTTACAAAACTCTCCTTATTTCCAGAATTTTTGTTTTTTCTGATCTATTTGTTAAGATATATATGTAAATATATATTCTGTTATTGTTTTTAGGATTGTATATATTTAGTTGCCTATTTAGTAGCCTTAGATTAAGCCTAATTATATGCAATATATACTGTATATATTCCAAGGTTTCAATGGAAAACGTTGAGGAAAATATTCTATTATGGTATCAGAGCAGGATTTTGTGGCAAACCCGAATGGTCAGTCCGCTTCCTACTCTCCTACAAACATCAAAGTGGCAATGCATACTATGTATCTCAATCCACCTGATCCGTCATGGTACATGGATACCAGAGCTACTTCTTATATGACATCTTCCAATGGTAATTTCTCGTCTTATTTTGATTTGAGCAATCATAATGGTGGTATTATTATCGGTAATGGTCATTCTATTCCAATTCGTGGTTATGGTTATACTTGTTTGCCTTCCCTAGTCCTCCCTTATCCCTAAATAATGTTCTTCATGCTCCCAAAAATTATCAAAAATCTCATTTCATTTAGAAAATTCACTACTGATAATAATGTCACTATTGAGTTTGATCCTTTTGGGTTTTCTGTGAAGGATTTTCGGTCGGGGATGCCAATAATGAGATGTGATAGCCAGGGTGACCTTTATCCTCTTACCACTTCTATCAACAATCAAGCTCTCCACTCAACTTTTGCAACCATCTCTCCTACACTTTGGCATGATCGATTAGGTCATCCGGGTGCTCCTATCTTAGATGCTCTTAGGCTCAATAAAAGCATTGATTGTAATCGGGTTTCTAGTTCTAGTATTTGTCAATCTTGTGTTTTCGGAAAACATATTAAGTTGCCATTTGTTCTTCTAATTCAAGCACTTCTATGCCTTTTGATATTATTCATAGTGATCTTTGGACATCACCTATTTTGAGTTCTATGGGACATTGGTATTATGTTTTATTATTGGATGATTATTCTAATTATTTGTGGTCTTTTCCATTGGCTAGAAAATTGGATGTTTTTGAGAAATTCTTAATTTTTAAAGCCCACATACTCACCCAATTTGAACGTAATATCAAAAATGTGCAATGTGACAACGGGAGGGAGTTTGACAATGGTCCTTTTTGGAATTTTTGTAAAACTAATGGCATGTCCTTCCGTCTTTCTTGCCCTCATACTTCTTCTCAAAATGGTAAAGCCGAACGGAAAATTTGGACTATAAATTATATCACTCGTACTCTTCTTGCTCATGCATTTCTTCCTCCTTCTTTTTGGCATCATGCTTTACAAATGGCTACGTATCTTCTTAATATTCTTGTTATATCCCATTTTAAACGGGTCAAATCGGAGTACAACATATTGGTGATTCCTATTTATTTATTTTAAGGAGTCGCCACCTAATTATTTTAACGGTGAATTAGGACACCTAATTTATTAACTAAGGTAAAACTAAACTAAACCTCCGTTAATGGTCTACTTAATTAGTGTGATTCTAGGTAAGGGTTCTGGACATCCTAATGGGAAGGTCTTAGACATCCATTAAGATCCGTTAAACACGGTTACCGTCCAAACTTAGGTTGCTATAAGAAATTTTGACAAAAATAATATTTTTATATTTTATGGGTAATATAAGAAAAGGCATTTCATCTCAAGTAATTAAGTGATTAAGTAAAAAAAATTGCATTTGATAACATAATGGGTTTAATAGTTAGTGCTAGCCGAATTTAATGAATATAAATGGACATCATAATTAAACAAAGGGATTTACTAATTAAGTCTCAAATGAAATGAATGAGGCATTATAGCCAATCTTATCTTATGCGTTTAGAGAAAAATTGTTTTTATTTTTTAAACAAAACAAAGATAAGTACGTTATTTTTTTTAGTATTCTAAATTGAAATGTCATAAATTGTTTTAAATATGTTGAGTACGTTATTGTTTTAAATTGTGTCATAGAATAAGTACGTTATCTAAATTTAACTACCTTAAATACGTTATTTAAATAAGTACGTTATTCTTTAAGGTATTCTAAATTCAAATATCATAAATTCTAAATTATTTTAAAATACATTATTTCTAAGGCAAACTTGAACTCTAACTACCCATTATCACTAAAACTATCCCCACTAATTCCGCTAGAATTCATCTAAGCTAAGAAAACAAAAATAAGATAAAATGTTAGTCAAGCAGTCAAATACACAAAAAATAGAGTAGCGGAAACAAATATGCTTAAATGGGTTTTTGCCCATTTTAATGCTGCTTCCATATATTCTGCCGTATGTGCTTTGGCCCAAAATCCCTTTTCTGCACGGCTGATAGAGGATAACCTGAGAGGTATATTGTGTTAGGCTTTAGCCCAACACCGAATGCGGGGGAAAGACGAGTCCCTTGGGCTCATACGAGAGGGTCATGCATAAAAATGAAAAAAAAAGGATTAGTATACTTCAAAACCTATACTTCAAATAAAACAAGAAAAGAAACAGGCGAAACAAAATAAAAACATCACGTAAATGATAAACAAGAGCAGAACCTCGACATGCCAAACTAATAGAGCAATCTCAACAAACCAATGATTTATGTATACATTATGTATATTTAGGTATACCTCGTGTATATTCAAGTAGAGAGTCTCATTTAGGCATAGATGATGCACAGAGTTAAACTTACAATATATTCTCATCCCACAATTTCCAAATATGCAGATAATGTTTCATACAAGGGACAGACTACTCAATGGAACATAAATCACAGATATTTAGAGAATCATGACAGAGAAAGGATACATCATATACTCAGAGAGCACATCAAACTAACAAAGAAAGGAAGGGTAAAACATGGCATGCTATCAGTTTAATACTCAAACTCAACATCAACAACACAACACAACAGAACAGGTAAATAGGCAGTCTTGTAGCTGGCAGGCATGAATACTTAAGGTATATACACGTCAAGTAGCAGATCTCATCTAGGCAAATCCAACAAACATATTTGATCCCTGGATCAAGTAGGATGCAATAGCATGCTAACTCTTGTAAATGCAAGCGGGATATCACACAAAACTAGACTTAGGATCCTTAGGTTCTTTTAAGCAATATTCTTAAACTTGTTATACTACCAATCAAATCAAAACAACATAAACATCATGGTTTGTAGGAGGGTTAATTCAGGACGTACAAAGGCCCCCTCTAAAGACCCTTTAGAGCATATTATAAGAATCATAATGCAGGAAAGCCAACAAATGGTACCAATTTCATCACTTTGAGGAAAACGTATGGCACGCATAATATCAAATTAGTCAATTAAAATCAAGTGACATGCCATTCCAAACTTTAATAGATGTAGTTATATATTTAGTGAACATAGAAGCCCTATTCTAAGGTTAATTGTGCACTTTGTCATCAAACAATATTCTTTACAGACTTGTCTAATACATTAGATGCTCTGGATCACTAATGATTCCCATTTTAACTTAAATCAACACAGAGATGTCTTAAAACAGTCATAAGGAATCATTCATATGCTAGTTGAGACATACAAGGGGGTGGTATGTGTCAAGTAGGGAACTTAGGCGTGGTTTCAGCACATTCTTAACCAACACCTTAAACAAATATAGTAGCAGGTTATAGGATTCATATTTAATGCTACCAACAAAGTTAAAAACATATTTTCTTTTATATGGGAGTATAAGACCTCAACTCCCATATGGCTAGAAGGAAGTAGCTAAAGTCTGGAAATAAGAAAATGATCAATCTTAATGGCACATGCCATCATGCAGGAAACAGGCATATTAGCACACTTAACTCATTTGATCCAAACCACAATATTACACCTACCAAACAATAGACTACCAGACTAACACATATTCTGCCAACACTATTTGAAACCAATCAACATCTAATCTACATTATAGAATGATCAACCTTATCATGACAGCCAAATTAACCAACATAGAGTGCTTACTCGACATAGATACTAACCCAAATGACACTTTAAGGTAGTTAATCTAGCATGCTGAACTAACAACCAATTCAAATTTAATATAACAAGCTGCAACAGGTAGGTAGGGCATAGAAGATCAAGTTAAGGTAGTCTATAGGGCTATTAAAACTAGGCCAAACCAATGTGTATAGATAAATTTCTTTACCAAACTAAAACCAAGGTAGAGAAGAAGAGAAATTATTCATCTAATCTATAGCTAGCACATGAACAGGCTCATACACATTAGGCCAACATATGTAAGACCATTTGATTAAAACAGCTTGAACTAAGTAAGAAAAACATAACTCACACATTCGAACCAACTAAAGCCAAGCTATCATACCTAACATGTGTAATTACATAAACAGAACTAACTCAACAACTAAACCATCATACAAGACTGATTAAATCCGGATTAATATCAACATGCAAACAAACTTATCCATTAAACTAATCTAATCTAACTAATCAGCATGTTTTAAACCTACACAACAATTAAAGAAAACATAGATAAAGCAGAAAATAAAAGGGGGAAGGGAGAATTACCTTTTTCGGGTGCAGTGAACAGGGGCTCGAATCTCAGGTCTACGCTTGAACGCGAACGACGCTCGGACCCTTTTCGAGTGCAATCCTCAACACCCAAACACAACAAAATCAGGAGAATTTAAACGGGGAAATCAAACTGACTCGGTATAGATTCTACTGGAAACTGGATGTTTAATTAAAATAGGACTAGGTTTAAAAGCTTTTTAATCGAAATTTTTGGTGTGTTCAACCCAGATTCCCTTAAAAAAAAACTCCTCGACACTGGGGGTAGGGTTCTCTATATAGAACCCCGAAAACCCTAAATCCCTTCTTCGTTTTAGTGAGGGTGAGTAGAAATGGAGGGAAAAATCCCTCCAATTGTTGAATCAACCAATCACAAACTAGTTTTTCAAATTCGCGTTTGGACAAATGCCATTAAGGGTTTCAGATCGAAATAGAAAAAGAAAGAAGGAAACAAAACTTACAACGGTTGAACCTGGCGGGGAAAGGACGAGCTGTTGACACCCAATTTTGTCCCTCCTTTATTTAATTTTACTTACTCGGGCGTCTAAATTAACTGACGAGCTAAATACTTTATTTTCACTACTATTATTTTCGCTACTTCATTTTTTCAACATTATGAGCATTACTTTATCACAAATTTTAAACGGTTAGTCATCGTTTCGTTTTCGGGTTGGGACTCGTTAAATTAATTACAAGACAATGCTTTGTCAAATCATTATTTTTCTATATATTAATTGTATTCACCTAATATATTTTTTACTAGTTAAAAGCCCAAGAATAACTAAATAGAGGAGGAAGGATCAACAATTTTCAGCTACATTAATGGCCCAAAATACAAATACAATATTATTCCCCTACCCAAATAATCACTCCACTAACCCATATTTTCGGATCAACATCTGAGCCCAAATCAGTCCACTACCCAACTCAATCTACCCCATTAATTACCCAACCCATCTGGCCCAAACCATTTACCTCACTACCCGACCCAATCTCATTATTCTTTGCCCTAATCCCTATCTCTCCTCTCTTTCCCTTTTCCTTCAACCTTCAGCCGCACACCACCCCGCTCCTCTTTTTCCTCTTCCTCTCCCTCACGTTCTCTCTCTGCACCTCCACACTCCCCTGTCCCCCCATGCCTCCACTCCCCACTTCCTTTTGTTCCCCACGCCAATCGTCTCTCTCTCATACGCTTCTCTCTCCTCGCTCTATAAAGGGAGAAGAAAGACGAAATCAATGGAACATCGACAAAGATCTGGAACCACGAAAATCCCCTACAAAACATAAGTTTTAATCAACAAAAAAAACAGCCAACAATTACACTATTTTCCTTTCCTTTTCTGTTTAAAACTCTAGTTACTTTAATCGGGTTCAGGTTCGGATTCTTCGAGTTCGAGTGAAGATTCGAGACGTCGACACCCACTTCACTGCGCACAAAAAAGGTAAACTTCAACACATTTATCGCTTATCGTCTTTAATTTCTGCTTGGGTTAAGAATTTAAGTTATTCTGCCGTCTTGAGTAGTTATATATTTTCTTTGTTGTTGTATCGCTTGTTCGATGTTCGGGAGCTGTTAGGATAGGATGTTAATCGCTAAAAGATGAAATTTGAAAGACGTATGTTGTAGTTTGGATGTTTAGATTGAATTTCCAGGGCTTAGAACCTATTTAGAGCCGAATATACATAAGATATACAGTGGGTTATCGAGGTAAGAAGAAGGTATACATTTGATATACATCTGATATACACACCGTGGTGTGTATATCTTAGGTATATTGCGTATGTCATACCCCATTTTAACCCGGGAGTTAAAGTAGAAGTACGACATATTGGAGATTCCTGTTTTTTGTTTTGTTTTAAGGAGTCGCCACCTAATTATTTATGGTGAATTAGGACACCTGAAATTTATTAAAGTTATGCTTAAAGTTAACTCTGTTTAAGATCTGCGAAACTTAAGATTCTAGGTAAGGGTTCAATTAGTCTAAAGGGAAGGTATTAGGCACCCTTTAAGACCCATTAACAATGGTTAACCGACCGGACTAAAATTTAATTAGGCTAGATGTAAATATAGTATTATAGAAAAAGAAAGTAGGTTTGTAAGTATGGCTAAAGTTATAGATAAATATGTAAGAATGCTATTTAAAATAGAACTTGTAAGAATAATAATAATTTGTAAAAAAAAGTACTTTTAATGCTATTTTGAAATACGACCTATAAATGTTGTTGAAATTTTAAACGATAGTATAATAATAATATTTAAAAATATACTTGTAGAAAATATAGTGATTTAATAAGAGTTTAATTATAAATAAACCAAAAGAAATGGGATGAGTGATGTTTCATATGTATTCTGAATATGAATTACGCTAACTAACAAATTAAAATGTATTTGTAGAGTTATTGCAAGATTTATATTGATGTTTCAGCAAATGTGTATTTCAAGTGTTTGAAATGAACTAAAGTAAAAGAGTTATCCGTTAAATTAGTTTGCCTTTTATTTAGGATGAGCTAATGTTATGTAAAATTCGTGACGTTTTAAACTTCTAAGATAGTAAGTATAAATTATTATTCCGTTAGCCAAAAGATGTAGTCATGCTTTTTTGAAAATCAATTACTCAAATAAGTGTTATAGATACTATAAATAGTTTTTAAAAATAGAAGTGAATATAATTTATGGAGTTAACTACCCATTACTAAACTAAAACTTTTAATGTTACTAAGGCTTATCTTAATTAACAAGCATAAATGTTAGTTATACAAAAGCAAATAAAAATACACAAAAAATAAGGAAGAGAGTAAAAGAGTAAATGGGTTTGGCCCATTTATTAAGGCCCAGCTGAACTGTTAATGCTTATTGGGCTTAGGCCCAATCATTTCCTCTATATTGCTGCTGTGGTACTGTTGCTGTTGGCATTGATTGGGCTTTGGCCCAAATTTTATTTCCTTGCTGCGGACAGAGAGACTGGAACAGAGGGAAAGATTTTGTTGGGCTTTAGCCCAACGCCGAATGGGAGGTGACGAGTCCCCGCGGACTCGTATGCGATGTTTATGCATAAAATAAAAGACAAGGATTAGTATATAATCAACGGGTGAGATTAAACACGTAAAATATAAACGCGAAACAGATTGGTAGATTGCGTATATCTTGTACATTTCCCGTATATACGTGAGTATCCACATAAGGCAAGGCTAAGGATGATAGGCGGCTTTGTAGCAGTGCAAGTTAGGCATATGTCGGATATATTGGACAACAACTCATACTCATGCTAAATACTAATCAGTATACTAGGATATCTATGCATGCACAGTTTTGTCTAAGTTCAAAACACACTCAGATGGACAGACAAGTAAGTCATACTTTAAACAATACGTGGGATATATCAATATGAATCCCTCAACTTATCAACTTAAACCTCACTGAATCTTACAAGTCCAACCAAGTACTTCCCTTTGAACCTCAAACAATATCCAAAGGGGATAACACATATTGGTAATACATAGGCTGATACGGTTTTGAATCAATCAAAGATAAACACTTGAGCATATCCCATTCTATCCAGAGTGGGCATGAAATAAAAGGATCACAATGCATACAACTAACCATTATCTTCTCAATCTATTAAACTTAAATGGAAACAAACATATTCCATGACCGAGAACCTTTGATAGTTTCATTGTGGGAGATATGGCATACAACATATTTCAAGATTTAACTCACACTCACAATAACAAGAGAAAAAAAAAGTGTTTAGTCACCCAAGTTAAGGAGAAGGGGGTTTAACTTAAACCTCATATTTAGACAAAACTTAAGGCTGTTATCATGCTAGCACACATCATAAACACGGTATTGAGACATTAGGCTCAGATCTGGTTCAAGTTAAAAGATCAAGATGAACAAGTTCACAACGACCCATACATTAATCAAGCTACATCAGGTCAAACCAGACCAAGACGAACAATTTATATAGCTTTGACAGCCCTTGAACAAATACAACCAAAGCAACATACACAAACCTAACTACAGTTAACTTACACACGTGAAAGAATCACTGATGCCTTAATAATGAACTGAGTCCAAGTTGAAGCCTAGAGAGGATACCTACAACCCTTAATGACTTAAGACTGCATTATTAAGCTATGGTCAAAACAGAAAATGAGACAACTCTAAATATGCTAGAATCACCATAGCCAGACAGTTTCTATTATGGGTTAAACCAGAACCAAACAACATCATATGATCATGGTTAGGCTAGGCAGTAATTAAGCTGGGTTAAAGGCATACTAATCAGTCAATCATGACAAAGACCATGACAGCATAATGACTTAATCACACTTGGGATCTAATGCTAAACCAAATATCATTATACTAATACGTTAATCGACAGGAGGTAACAGAGACTACAAGAGACTAGACGAGCTATTATCATCTAGCATTAATCGAATTTGAACTTAAACCACACAGCGATGACAAGGTAAACTGGCCTAAGTCTCAAGCTCATCATTCAACATTAATCTTATCAGTTTAAACAAACAGCCATGATCTTGCAGACCAAATAAAATCAACAACCAATGTCGATATGTCATATGATCATTCTATCATATCCACCCGAACAGATTACATTCATGACAGGGTATCTTATTTTGAAAAAATAGAGTAAAAGAGAGACAGTGCTGGTCTGTTCTAATCGTATATGTAATATACCTAAGATATACACAAATGGTGTGTATACCAGATGTATATCAAATGTATGTTTCTTCTTATCTTGATACCCCACTGTATATCCTACGTATATGCGGTTTTAAATACGTCATAAATCCTGGAAATTCATATCTTAAACAACAATAGACACCTTTCAGATTCGATTAATGATTAATGTATTATCCTAACAAACCCCAAACGTCAAACGAATAACGCGATGACAACGAAACTACATAATCACTAACATATAGCAGCATAAACTAAAAATCTTGAACAAGCAGAAATTAAAGATCACGAGTGACAATTATATCGAAGTTTACCTGTTTGTGGTGCAGTGAAGTGAGGCGTCGAAGTCGTCGAATCTACACTCTCGTTATGAATAGACTCGAACAGGAGCGAACCTCAAAATCGATTAAAGAAACTAAAGTTTTCAACCAAACAGATAGAGTAATCGTTGGCTGCTTTCTTGGAATCTCCTATATTTGATGATTAAACTTGGGTTTTGTAGGGAATTTTTGGTTCTAGATCCTTCGTTTTTCTATTTGTCCCCCTGAACGATTTCACTTGCCTTGTATTTATAGAGAGAGGAGCGTATGAGAGATTAAGGACAGGCGTGGGGATGGCAGAACGAAACGTGGGGGACAAGATGAAGTGGAGACAGAGAGGATGGCAGAGGCATGGTGGGGAGAACGTGGGAGATGAAGAGAGAAGGAGAGGAAGCGGAACAGAAAGGGAGAAGGGAATGAGGGGCGGAGAAAAGAAATGAGGGAAAGAAAGTGATTAGGGTTGAAGAGGAGAGGAAAAGAAGTGGACCGGGTCGGGCAAAGGTATAGGCTGGACTGAAATTAAAATGGTAGTGGGCTGGTCCGTTTGGGCTGAAAATATGGGTTGGATATTAAAAATGTGGGTTGTTTATTTGGGTAGGGAAATAATATTGTGTTCGTATTTCGGGTCATTAATTTGGCCGAAAATCCTTGGTCCTTCCTCCGCTATTTAATAATTCTTGGGCTTCTAATTTAATAACTGGTAAAGATGATAAATAATTAATAATGTAAAAGTAAATATTTTGCGAAGTGTTGTCTTGTAATTAATTTAACGAGTCCAAACCCGAAAAAATGAAATGATGACGAATCATTAAAAATTTGTGGTAAAGTAATACTTGTAATGTTAAAAATAAAAAGTAGCGAAAATAATAGAAGTGAAAATAAAGTATTTAGCTCGTCAATAAATTTAGAAACTCGAGTAAATTAAATAAAAGATGGACAAAATTGGGTGTCAACAGCGTATGTGGTTAAAAAAGATCAATACTGAACCATCTCCATAATTGTCTTTCATCCGTAAGTTCAAGTTTTCTGTTTTGATTAATGCTAATATGAAACAGTGGCGGTGAGTATTGGTTTCCTGTTCTTCTGTGATTTAGAGGATTGCTATCGCATATGATTTGTACCAATCAAGTCCTGAGACTGCATTAAATCACTGAAAGTTTAATCCAGTCCCGTCTGTTATGTTTAAGTGTCCAACAAATGTTAGTTTGATATCGTGACCTGAGCATGAGGTTAAGGTGTTAGTTCGTATGTTGTTTTGGTCTGTCTGTATATCGTTGAATTTGTGATTAAGTTTGGGGATCATGGATTAGAAAACAATGTTCAAGTTTGGTGTGTTTTGTTCTGAGGGCGTAATTTAGATTATGATGGACTGATCTTTTATGCGCCATATGGCTCTCCCCTGCTGCCTCCCCTCCATGATTCATATTTATTTTTATTTCAAACTGTACCTGAATTCGCAGTGCATCCCTTTCCTTTTAAAAGTTAGTCTAAACTTGGCCAAACTTGTATTCCATTTGTCTGCTAGCTCTGTATGTAATGTCCATGCCTGCTGTGTCCTTATAACTATGTAATCCATTTGAAGTGGTTTAAGGGCAAATAAGGATGATTGCCTCTACATGTAACTGCTTCTTATTAGCTTTTAGGCTTTGAATATCGTGTATACCACTCGTGTTCTGTCCCTTGAACTTCCTCTACGAACTCTCTAAATGTGTTACGACATAGTAGAATTTCTTTGTTTCGTGAAACATCAACTTGGTGCATTATTCATTCCCCCCAAATTCTGCCCAGTGGCCTTCCTGGTTCGATCAAATCATCAGTGCATTGCGAATGTTTGAGAATTTGGAGCACGTATATACAATATAGCGAACCAGTCCCTGTGTTTGAATCTGTTAGCCCATCTCTACGTTTGTTGGATACATCCATTTACAAATATGGATATCCCTGTCGAATGTTGCTGTTTTGTGTGAATCGGTGTTGAGTTATTAGCCCAGTCTGCTTTCCGTATGGACTGAAGTCATTACAAAGCGACTGTGTCTTAAAAGTTTAAAAATGACAAGTATGTTTTATGCAATATTGGTTGTGTGAAGAATGTTGTTTGAGTTTCTCGTACTGTACTACGGATTAAGCATATAGTTCCACAATGCATATAAATACACCTCTTCTCTGTATGGGTTATTAGCCCGAATGTTGTTGGATGTTGATGTTATATCCTGCATTTTCGAACGTCGAATTATTTGTAAGCTGAGGTGGGGCCCACACGTCAAGATTTTTTTTTTGGGACATGTGACAAATTATATGACTCACATATGTGAAGTTAAACACAACTCAAGAAGGACCCTTGGGCCAAATCAAAGTGGAAGCCCTCCAAAAGGACAATTTAAGGAAGCATTTTCGGATGATCTGACTTCTAGGGGCAAAAACGGTATTATAAGTTTGGAATTTGGGAAAACGCCCAGAAATAAAAGTTGTAGATAATTGAATTATCTTTCCATCCATAGGTCGTGGGCCCTCATACGATATCGGGATCAAAAGTTATGACCGTTTTACTGAACGAACATCCAGTCAGAAATTTTCACCCTGCGCGAACGCGCCCAGAAGGCAGCGCGATCGCGATGAACACTTTTCCAGCTGCTTCTGGCAGCTTCCAAAACAATTATAAAGAGGGGGAGACCCCCTCATTTTCAGTCTAAAACCACGAACACCACCCCAAAAATCCCAGAAAACTCTCCAACTTTCCACCACCAAATTTTAGCCCAAACCAGGTATAATTTCCCAATTTCAGTCCGGATAGCGTATAATTTTCACTGCAGAATCGTATGGCGGTGTGTTGTGGCATAAAAATAAGGTGAAAAAAGGAAGATACAACAATATTAAAAGGAGAAAGGTATGAATCTCTTCCTATTTGTGTTAATACTAGTTTATTTACGAAGAAGACGCGATTAAATAATTGTATACTGAGTTAATTAGTTATGAAAGTTGGAAAACAGCGTGTGGGCTGTTTTATGGAATATGTTGATATGAAAAAAGGATATTATTGATGTTGGTATTGTTGTTGTGTTGTTGACTGCTGAATTAAAAATTCGGGCTAGGCATATAAGCAGGGGAGATGCTGCCCAAATTTCTGTAGACAAATAGTGAATTAAAGAATGCTAAAAGTCTTACTATTGACAATTGGTAAATGTGACCATTTGTAGATTTTGAGCGAAACGGGAATTGAATTTGGACAAGCGTAAGACGCAGCTAAGGTATGTAAAGTCTTTCCCTTCATTCTTAGGCATGTTCTGAACATAATAGGCTCGGCCGCGAGCCTTAAATACGACTCCGTTCCTCGGAATTCGATATGGAAATCTGCTCCAATTCCTTTAGTAAGATTGGAACCATGTCCTTATAAAATATCTTTAAAGGGTGCTTTTGTACGAAACCTTCCTAAACGGAGTCGGAATACTTCCGAATGATTATGGATGACCTCATAAGGTCTTTTATCAGTAATTTATGTATCTTGCCTCGAGTTGGTCCGAGGTGGGCCCACGTAGCCCCGATACCCCGTGAATGATCTAAATTGCCTCATTTCCGTCCGTTTTTCACAGGCAACATCTGAACTATCATTTTGAACATAATATGACTGTTTTTATATAAATCTCACAATATGGTTTTGATATCTGAAAATCTAGTTCGGGTTATGATCTGTCGTACCTCCCCAAGTGACGTGTAGGCGCGTAGTTTGAAAACTATCTGAATACTTTGAATCGATCTGCCAGTTGGCCTATTTCTGTTCCGTTGAATCTGTACGACGATCTGTACGTATGTGGTTTTTCATTAATCAGTTCGTGCATGTGCTATGATTCCTTTCACCGGATCCCGGACCGGTATGTATATCGTGCGGATGGGCCGCCGATCCCCATATGTGAAATTCGAAGTATGATGTGTCCGGTTCTGGGGTACTGTGGTATATGTCCGTCCCCGGTTACCGAGGATATATTATGAAGTATGATGTGTCCGGGCTCGGGGTGCTGTGTTATCTGTCCGCCCCCGAGTACCGTGGTTATGTTATGATGTATGACGGAGATCGGAGAAGAATTTCTGATATATGTTGTGTTGTGGTGCCAATGGCAGGAGTGGCGACCACGTTCCTGTACCCTATATACGATTCTGTCTGTCCGTCCAGATTATCTGTCCGACTGGTTATGATTCTGTCTGTCCGTCCGGATTATCTGTCCGACTGGTTACGATTCTGTATGTCCGTATGGATTCCAATTCTGTATGTCCGTAGGGATTCTGATTTTGTCTGTCTGGACCATGATTCTGTCCGTCTGTCGGGACTATGACTCTGTCTGTCCGGCTTATGAGCCTGTTTATTATATTTCTGCGCTTCCGGTCCAGATCATGATTATGTTTGATATATTTCTGCTTTACATACTCGGTACATTTTTGTACTGACCCCCGGTTCTTCGGGGGCTGCGCTACATGCCCGCAGGTACAGACGCACCAGGTGATACGCCGCCAGCGTAGGGTTCTTATTCAGCTGTTTTGAAGAGCTCCTTTGATCCGGAGCATACACTTTTGGTATATATCTTCTGTTTTCCGTATGTTCTGTATGTATGGAAATTCTGGGTACGGCGGGGCCCTGTCCCGTCATATGATTCTGTATGTCTGTAGAGGCCTGTAGATAGATGTGTGGGTTACGGGTTTCGTCTGTATGTTAGCCTTATCGGCTTATCTGTAAATGTCTGCATGTTCAGGTATATATATATATGTTTGCGCGCGCGCCGTATCTGTATCGGCCTACTTCTGTAATATCCGTTTGAAAAATAATAATAATAATAATCTGTACGATACGAAATTCGATCAGATAGGTATGTACGGGTACCCAGCTAGGGTACCAGTCGCGGCCCACGGGGTTGGGTCGTGACAGTTGAGTAGTTTGAGTTAATTTCTATCATTAAGCTAATTATTATATTTTGTCCAACTGAGATGCACATTTGAAACTAAAACCAACTGCATTGCTGGGACAATTCTTGGCCACATTGCTACTTTATTTAAAGTTCCAAATTTCTTTGTTTGGCTTGTTGCTTATATATGTTTAACCTTATTTGTGGATCATGTACTAATCCTTTTTCCTTCATTTTTTTCTTCTGCATGATTATCTCGCATACGAGTCCAGGGGACTCGTCACCTCCCGCATTCGGTGTTGGGTTAAAAGCCCAACGCAATTTCTCTCGAGTCAGCCCAACTGAAGCAGACAGCAGTAACCCAAAAACGGGCTGGGCCACCACATCATTATTTACATATATATATATATTTTGCACTCCTATTTTACTTTATTGTATTTAACTTTGTATTGTCTTGACTAACACTTCATCCTATTCTTATTTTCTACTTAGCTTAGACGAATCATAGGAGAGTTAGCATAGATAGTGTTAGAAATAATGGGCAGTTAATTAAAAGGGAAACCCATAATTAATGCTGCAAGCTTCATTCCCTTCCATTGATGTTTAAAGTATTCATAGTATTTACAATATTTATCTTTAGAATAATTGATTTCTCAAAAGTAGTATGACTACATATTTTGAGTTAAAAGAATCAAGATTCACTCTTACTATCTTAGAAAATCTGAAACTCCATAAATTTTACACTAATGTTAGTTCATTTGGGGAATTAGCGGATAACTCTTCCATTTTAGTTCATTTCCAACACTTGAAACACACATTTGTTTAAAACAACATTCGCACAATATACATTAAACTAATAGTCTTTCTATAAAACCTTCAAAAATTATTTAATATTAATCTTACAATAAGTTTTCTAATTTGTGAGTCAGCATAACTCACTTTTCTCCAAATACATATAAACTTTACACGTCCCACTTCTTTTAGTTTATTTTTAATTAAACTTTTTTATGCAACTGTTATTTTCTACAAGTTTTACTTTAAATAACTTTAGCAATACTTACAAGATATTTTTAAAATATTTACATATTACATTTATATTTTTAGCCTTAATTAAATAACATAAGTCCGGTCGGTTAACCATTGTTAATGGGTCTTAAAGGATGCCTAATACCTTCCCTTTAGACTAATTGAACCCTTACCTAGAATCTTAAGTTTCGCAGACCTTAAACAGAGTTAACTTTAAACATAACTTTAATAAACTCTGGGTGTCCTAATTCACCATAAATAATTAGGTGGCGACTCCTTTAAAAATAACAAAAAAAATAGGAATCACCAATATGTTGCACTCTACTTTAACCCGGTTAAAAAGGGGTATGACAGCTTGGCGACTCCGCTGGGGATACTTAGGTTTTAACCATAACGGACTTAGTTTAAATAGGCTTTGTGTGCTTATTTTTTACTTTATTTATTTGTGAACTGTTTTTACATGCTATTAATTGTGTGTTTGATATAAACTGTTTGTTTGATATAAACTGTTTATGTGTTACTTGCTTTGATAAAACTATCATTCCGTTCATATTTCCTCCACTCCTGGAAATTCACACACTTAAAGCGGTTTCGCGGTTCGCGGCCGTGCACTACAAAATTACCCTTTAGTTGGATCGATCTTGTGGATTTAGTCGATCGGCGGTGCAGTCGACGGCCATGGACTTTCCACTCCCAAGTTGTCCACTTGGGAGAACCTTGTGTCATAGGAAAACAACTCTTAGTCAGCCTAAGATAGAGCTAAACCAACACCCTTTATTAAGAGCATACATTTCATGACCTAGGAGGTTTAATACCCTTGGTGTATTAAATTCATTAGATGACTTTACCCAAACGTCCAAGCGGGTTCACGACCCCGAGTGACACTAATCATACTTTATGTGCATGTTTGAAGGATAACTGTGCCTAAATATTGACTATTTACTCTAATTAATTAAACTTTAGGAGGGAGGGAATGACTAACGTTTCTATGACAGGTATGGATTTGCATTGGAGTACAATGAATGACGAAGATCAATGACATCACAAAACGGAGCTGATATTTAGACATAGGAAATTGTATTTACTTTACTTAGATTAGGAAACACTTTATGTTTTATTCATTTGACATGTAAAAAATATTACACTACTTTTGTACTTTATTTTGGGGAAATAGAATTTGTTTAATTAATCAAAGCAACGGGATGACGTATTATGGCACACTTTACCCTTCAAACAAACGTTAGGCCTACCTCTGGCACAACGAGGTCACATGCATATTAGGACGCGTTATTATCGTTTGATATAATCGTTTACATTTGTTTGACAACTTGTTTGACTTTATTTGACGAATTATTTGTTACATGACTTACTTGACTTTACATGATCATGACTTTACCTAGATACGTTCATGAGACTAATATCATTTACACTTTATGTTTCTCTTATTTTATTCCCAACAAAAGTTGATTCGTGTTGACACTCGAGCTGGCTGACCATCCTTACCTCACAAGGTCAAAGACATCATCATTACCGCGACGTATTTGGGCTATTCAAGGAAAAGAAATTATTATGTCTGATCAAGCCGCATCTATTTCAACTGGTTTGGAAAACATCGTGATCTCTAGTGATCCCCCCGAGACTTCCGAACACAGAACTAATATTCAACATGATGAACATATCGCCCGCCTGACTCAAGAAATTGAGAATCTACGTGGAGAACTAAATCGGGTTAGGGACTTGACCAATTTATCCCTCACACTCCAAAGTCCACCCCCTGAACCTAGAAATACTGCACCAAACCCGCCTCGTTTCCCATCACTCGAATCTCCAGTTCCTGAGCATTTTCCTCCACAAAACAATGCACCTACCAACAACTTACCTCCAATCACCCCCGCAAATCCACCAAATCCATCATCCGCCTATACTCCTCCACAAAATCAACCACCCACTTACACTAACTATACTCCTCCACAAAATCAACCACCCACCTACACTACCTATGCTACTCCTAATCCACCACCTGTCAACCCACCAAATCAATCACTAGCTCATACTCCTTACATTCCTTTACTCACCAACACTAACCCACCACCTACAACTACTTCTCTAAACCCACCAAACCAAGTCATTACATACTTTGACCATCCAGAACAACCTTTCTACCCTTACCACTACGCTGAACCCTACCAAGCTCCGCTATTCCCTTACCCTGTCTACAACACCCAAGCAAATTACCACCAACCTCGAGCACCTCACTATCAAAACCCACGTCCATACCAATCTGTTCAAGCTCCCACTTACCAAAATCGACCACATACCACACATAAAGCCCGTCCAAACCCTGTCATAAAAAACACCCGTAATTACACTCGGTTCGCTGAACCTTTGGCTCAATTGTTCGAAAGACTGAAAGCCGCAGGCATGGTACAACCTATTGAAGGGAAAATTCCCGACCCTATTCCAAAATGGTTTGATGGCTCCAAGCATTGTGCATATCATTCTGGAGTTGCTGGGCACGCCACTGAGGATTGCTATAGCCTCAAAAACAAAATCGAAGCCTTGATTAAGGAAGGAGCAATCCAGCTCACTGGACCTCAGCCCAACATGGATCACAATCCCTTTACCTACTCACGAAAACGCCAACGTGAACATGATAACTATCAAAGAAGTTAAGAATCTGAAGGAGGCCATTGCGCCAATTGGAAAGATGGAGAGGGGCATGTCATCAACTTTTTGTTGCGCCCGTGGGGACAATCCAAAACAAGTACCAGTGAAGATTTCTGCTACAACTACTCACAATACTGAGACATCGACCACACGAGATGCCGAACTAGGAGAGACTCTGAATAATTGGGCTTGTACTCCGTCCCTGATTCGCCGGGAGTCTTAGTAGTTTGAACATGTAGTGAACTTGTTTTTAAATTGAGGCTTGAATCATGCTTTTGTTTGCTTTGTTTCATCTTTTGGAAGCTTAATTGCAAAATCTATGAATGCATTTTCTGATTTTCCTTAAACGTCTATTATTGCTATTCTTTACTTTATTTATCAAATCTGCCAACTCTATGATTGTGACATAAAATGAACGAATAGAAAACATACATCTCGATAGAGTAACAAAGAAAAACAAGAAGACAAGGACACAAGCATGAAAGCTATCAGTTAAGAAGAAATCAAGGACGACATTAGGTTAGACAACCTAGTTTGCAACCTTTCCTTTAATACAGGTACGAACTACGTTCCGACCTGATTTCCGAGGTGGGATACGTAGGCAGCCCATATAGGGTTCGGTTGTATTATAATAGAAAATCCAAAAATCCTTATACAAGGAGAACTACATATAGCCTGATTCCCTCGGCGGGATTCGTAGACTATCAACATACAAGTCCGTCACACCTAGATAAAAATCCAACAAATCTTTTACCATTTGTATAACAGAACTACGCTGACCTGATTCCCTTGGTGGGATACGTAGGAAATCCAAATCGGGTTCGGTCCCTTTATCAGAAAATTTCAAACCATTTCTATGTACCTTACGAACCACGTTCTGACCTGATTCCTTTGGAGTGATACGTAGGCAACCTATATAAGGTTCGGTCACACCATAACATAGGTTTAGTACGCCCTGCTGAATCAAAACTGGGGCATATTTTGAAAGATTAGAGTTAGATATTGACAAGATTAAGGCTACCAGACAGGAAGTATTACTTTAGAAGTGTCACAATCTGAAGTTGGCAGAAATATTTTACAACTTACATACATATATTTACATATATATCTTTCCTTACATACATATATTTCACAACTTATATACATATAGTACATTTTCTTATACATATACTTACATACCTACCTTTCAAATGAAATACTTTCTTGCAATTGTTTCACTACTGTTCACCTACCGAGGCTTGAACGGAGATCACAAGATCCAAACAAACAAGACGAATGGAGAGCCAACAACGTCAAGCTTCGAGTCAACACGAATCAATTTCCCCTCCCAAACTAAGAATTTTTCTTTGAGTGCAGGAATTAAAAAATCACGAGATCAACAACCAAGTCTATCAATCGTGGCAGAAAAGCATCATTTGGCCCATTATGGCCTCGCCTTAAAAAGCCAAGCGGCTTTATTTATAACTTTATCTTTAAATTTATTTTATCACAACAACTTTATGACTTCATTAACAAATACACTTGTTTTGTAGGTTGCCGATTTGAAGGCGAATTAAATCAAGATTACACCAAAGACGTCATCAACATCATTAGCCGAACGGCTACACTATCACTTTACTTTATCAATTACCATTTACTTTATCATGAACTTTACAGGATTTACATCAAGTCTCCGAAAACAACCGGAGATATCGTCCTGAACTTTACAGGGTTTGCATTAAATCTCCGAAAACAACCGGAGATATCATTTACATTTTATCCTGAACTTTACAGGATTGCATCAAGTTTTCGAAAACAACCGGAAACATTATCCTGAACTTTACAGGGGTTGCATTAAATCTCCAAAGACAACTGGAGACATCATCCTGAACTTTACAGGATTTACATCAAGTCTCCGAAAACAACCGGAGACATTATCCTGAATTTTACAGGGTTTGCATTAAATCTCCGAAAACAACAGGAGATATCATTTACATTTTATCCTGAACTTTACAGGATTGCATCGAGTTTCCGAAAACAACCGGAAACATTATCCTGAACTTTACAGGGTTTGCATTAAATCTCCAAAAACAACTGGAGATATCATTTACATTTTATCCTGAACTTTACAGGATTGCATCAAGTTTTCAAAAACAACCGGAAACATTATCCTGAACTATACAGGGTTTGCATCATTAAATCTCTGAAAACAACCGGAGATATCATTTAAATTTTATCCTGAACTTTACAGGATTGCATCGAGTTTCCGAAAACAACCGGAATCATTAACCTGAACTTTACAGGGATCTTTATCATTCACTTTACTAACTTAACAACTTTACCCTGAACTTTACAGGAATTATCATTGAGCCTTCGAAGACAACCGGAGAGATTCATCAAGTCCCGACAACAACCGGAGACATCACATAGCTACACAGCCTCACCTGCATAAGTCAAACGGCTATACACTTACTTTACTTCCTACTTTATTACTTTACTTTATCATACACTTTACCTACTTTAACGACTTTACCTTAAATTCCGCAGACGTCATTTATCATCAAGTCCCAGAAGACAGCCGGATGCCTTATCACTATCATTAAAATCTCCAAATACAACTGGAGATATTATTACATCCTCGGCATACGCATCACACATTCATTCAAGTCCCTGAAGACAACCAGAGACGATATTTGGACTGATTCTCGTGCAGCCCTAGATATGTAGGCAACTCGAAACTGAGATTCGGCCATAATTTTCCATAATTCCTTCGGTCCTCATAATATTTTCCATCAATTTTCCAAAACCGTATTTTCTAATAAATTCATATCCGTTGGTCCAAACAAAATTGGCTACTACGTCAACTTCTTTGCCCGAAGATTCTTACATCATCTCCGGTCGAAGAGGGGCATCTGTTGACACCCAATTTTGTCCCTCCTTTATTTAATTTTACTTACTCGGGCGTCTAAATTAACTGACGAGCTAAATACTTTATTTTCACTACTATTATTTTCGCTACTTCATTTTTTCAACATTATGAGCATTACTTTATCACAAATTTTAAACGGTTAGTCATCGTTTCGTTTTCGGGTTGGGACTCGTTAAATTAATTACAAGACAATGCTTTGTCAAATCATTATTTTTCTATATATTAATTGTCTTCACCTAATATATTTTGCACTAGTTAAAAGCCCAAGAATAACTAAATAGAGGAGGAAGGATCAACAATTTTCAGCTACATTAATGGCCCAAAATACAAATACAATGTTATTCCCCTACCCAAATAATCACTCCACTAACCCATATTTTCGGATCAACATCTGAGCCCAAATCAGTCCACTACCTGACTCAATCTAGCCCATTAATTACCCAACCCATCTGGCCCAAACCATTTACCTCACTACCCGGCCCAATCTCATTATTCTTTGCCCTAATCCCTATCTCTCCTCTCTTTCCCTTTTCCTTCAACCTTCAGCCGCACACCACCCCGCTCCTCTCTTTCCTCTTCCTCTCCCTCACGTTCTTTCTCTGCATCTCCACACTCCCCTGTCCCCCCATGCCTCCGCTCCCCACTTCCTTTTGTTCCCCACGCCAATCTTCTCTCTCTCATACGCTCCTCTCTCCTCGCTCTATAAAGGGAGAAGAAAGACGAAATCAATGGAACATCGACAAAGATCTGGAACCACGAAAATCCCCTACAAAACATAAGTTTTAATCAACAAAAAAAACAGCCAACAATTACTCTATTTTCCTTTCCTTTTCTGTTTAAAACTCTAGTTACTTTAATCGGGTTCAGGTTCGGATTCTTCGAGTTCGAGTGAAGATTCGAGACGTCGACACCCACTTCACTGCGCACAAAAAAGGTAAACTTCGACACATTTATCGCTTATCGTCTTTAATTTCTGCTTGGGTTAAGAATTTAAGTTATTCTGCCGTCTTGAGTAGTTATATATTTTCTTTGTTGCTGTATCGCTTGTTCGATGTTAGGGAGCTGTTAGGATAGGATGTTAATCGCTAAAAGATGAAATTTGAAAGATGTATGTTGTAGTTTGGATGTTTAGATTGAATTTCCATGGCTTAGAACCTATTTAGAGCCGAATATACATAAGATATATAGTGGGTTATCGAGGTAAGAAGAAGGTATACATTTGATATACATCTGATATACACACCATGGTGTGTATATCTTAGGTATATTGCGTATGTGGTTAAAACAGATCAATACTGAACCATCTCCATAATTGTCTTTAATCCGTAAGTTCAAGTTTTCTGTTTTGATTAATGCTAATATGAAACAGTGGCAGTGAGTATTGGTTGCCTGTTCTTCTGTGATTTAGAGGATTGCTATCGCATATGATTTGTACCAATCAAGTCCTGAGACTGCATTAAATCACTAAAAGTTTAATCCAGTCCCGTCTGTTACGTTTAAGTGTCCAACAAATGTTAGTTTGATATCGTGACCTGAGCATGAGGTTAAGGTGTTAGTTCGTATGTTGTTTTGGTCTGTCTGTATCGCGTTGTCTGTGATTAAGTGTGCATTGTTAATTTCCAACTCTTCATGACATAGCACTCTTTAAAATTTGCTCATAATAGTTCTCTTTTGTGTCTGTTGATGCTTGTCGAAGGAATCTAGTACATGTAAAAGGATTAGAAAACAATGTTCAAGTTTGGTGTGTTTTGTTCTGAGGGCGTAATTTAGATTATGATGGACTGATCTTTTATGCGCCATATGGCTCTCCCCTGCTGCCTCCTCTCCATGATTCATATTTATTTTTATTTCAAACTGTACCTGAATTCGCAGTGCATCCCTTTCCTTTTAAAAGTTAGTCTAAACTTGGCCAAACTTGTATTCCATTTGTCTGCTAGCTCTGTATGTAATGTCCATGCCTGCTGTGTCCTTATAACTATGTAATCCATTTGTAGTGGTTTAAGGGCAAATAAGGATGATTACCTCTACATGTAACTGCTTCTTATTAGCTTTTAGGCTCTGAATATCGTGTATACCACTCGTGTTCTGTCCCTTGAACTTCCTCTACGAACTCTCTAAATGTGTTACGACATAGTAGAATTTCTTTGTTTCGTGAAACATCAACTTGGTGCATTATTCATTCCCCCCAAATTCTGCCCAGTGGCCTTCCTGGTTCGATCAAATCATCAGTGCATTGTGAATGTTTGAGAATTTGGAGCACGTATATACAATATAGCGAACCAGTCCCTGTGTTTGAATCTGTTAGCCCATCTCTACGTTTGTTGGATACATCCATTTACAAATATGGATATCCCTGTCGAATGTTGCTGTTTTGTGTGAATCGGTGTTGAGTTATTAGCCCAGTCTGCTTTCCGTATGGACTGAAGTCATTACAAAGCGACTGTGTCTTAAAAGAGTAAAAATGACAAGTATGTTTTATGCAATATTGGTTGTGTGAAGAATGTTGTTTGAGTTTCTCGTACTGTACTACGGATTAAGCATATAGTTCCACAATGCATATAAATACACCTCTTCTCTGTATGGGTTATTAGCCCGAATGTTGTTGGATGTTGAGTAGTTTGAGTTAATTTCTATCATTAAGCTAATTATTATATTTTGTCCAACTGAGATGCACATTTGAAACTAAAACCAACAGCATTGCTGGGACAATTCTTGGCCACATTGCTACTTTATTTAAAGTTCCAAATTTCTTTGTTTGGCTTGTTGCTTATTTATGTTTAACCTTATTTGTGGATCATGTACTAATCCTTTTTCCTTCATTTTTTTCTTCTGCATGATTATCTCGTATACGAGTCCAAGGGACTCGTCACCTCCCGCATTCGGTGTTGGGTTAAAAGCCCAACACAATTTCTCTCGAGTCAGCCCAACTGAAGCAGACAGCAGTAACCCAAAAACGGGCTGGGCCGCCATATCATTATTTACATATATATTTTTTGCACTCCTATTTTACTTTATTGTATTTAACTTTGTATTGTTTTGACTAACACTTCATCCTATTCTTATTTTCTACTTAGCTTAGACGAATCATAGGAGAATTAGCATAGATAGTGTTAGAAATAATGGGCAGTTAATTAAAAGGGAAACCCATAATTAATGCTGCAAGCTTCATTCCCTTCCATTGATGTTTAAAGTATTCATAGTATTTACAATATTTATCTTTAGAATAATTGATTTTTCAAAAGTAGTATGACTACATATTTTGAGTTAAAAGAATCAAGATTCACTCTTACTATCTTAGAAAATCTGAAACTCCATAAATTTTACACTAATGTTAGTTCATTTGGGGAATTAGCGGATAACTCTTCCATTTTAGTTCCTTTTCCAACACTTGAAACACACATTTGTTTAAAACAACATTCGCACAATATACATTAAACTAATAGTCTTTCTATAAAACCTTCAAAATTTATTTAATATTAATCTTACAATAATTTTTCTAATTTGTGAGTCAGCATAACTCACTTTTCTCCAAATACATATAAACTTTACACGTCCCACTTCTTTTAGTTTATTTTTAATTAAACTTTTTTATGCAACTGTTATTTTCTACAAGTTTTACTTTAAATAACTTTAGCAATACTTACAAGATATTTTTAAAATATTTACATATTACATTTATATTTTTAGCCTTAATTAAATAACATAAGTCCGGTCGGTTAACCATTGTTAATGGGTCTTAAAGGATGCCTAATACCTTCCCTTTATACTAATTGAACCCTTACCTAGAATCTTAAGTTTCGCAGACTTTAAACAGAGTTAACTTTAAACATAACTTTAATAAACTCTGGGTGTCCTAATTAACCATAAATAATTAGGTGGCGACTCCTTAAAACAAATAAATAAAAATAGGAATCACCAATATGTTGTACTTCTAATTTAACCCGGTTAAAATGGGGTATAACACGAGCCATTAATTCCTTTCCCTAAAATGGCCATGCATGGCCTGTAGGATCGAAAGAGCTATGTGATTTTTCTCTATTCGTTGAAGAAGAGAGAGAGAAGGAGAAGCAAGACGCGGCGCTGAGTTTTCTTTCACTAGGTTTAGGATAATAAAATGAAATGGTGCGGGCCGGGTCGGGTAGGTCCAGGCGGGAGTGAGCTGATGAATTAAAAATGTGGGCTGGGTCGGTGTAGGCGAGTAATGGGCTGATATAATTTAGGCTTTAGCCCCAGTGATTTTAGGATTGATTATAGAGTGGTTATTATGGACTGGTCTGAAAATATTTGTAGGTTGATTGAGCTCGGATTTGGACGCGTGCTAAAATATTACCTAATATAAAAGTATATATTTGTTAGTGCCCAGATAAAAATAAAATTATATGATATCATAATAGCCGTGCGATAATATTTTTAAAGTTTAACAGTAAGTAGATGCTATTGTTTAATTGAACAAAATAAATGCGATGCGTGTGTGCATAAAACGGTAAATAGAAAATGCTAAAAGTGATCATAATGCAAATTATAATAGTAATGGTAATGATGATGACAATAATAATAATAATAATAATAATAATAATAATAATAATAATGATAATGATAATGATAATGATAATGATAATGATAATGTATCATTATAATGATAATGATAATGATAATGATAATGATAATGATAATAGGCAATGACAATGGTTGGGTAATAAACGACAATATTAATAGAAAGCTAATTAAAATTGCGGCAAAGTATAAATGACTATTCTTAAGCTATTAAAAATATTAGAAATGTCAATAAATATCTTTGGAAGGAAGGCGGGACAAAATTGAGTGTCAATAATTCTCCCGAGCAAGCTTTTGGGAAATCTATCTCCTCTACAAATTCTATACCAAAGCGTTCCCTCATATTTTCACATTTGGGTATTTGGTTGCTTATGTTATCCCTTAATTCCGTCAACTACTATCAATAAATTGCAACCCCGGTCTACTCCATGTGTATTTTTGGGTTATCCTTCGAATCATTGTGGCTACAAATGTTATGATTTATCTTCCAATAAAATTATTATTTGTCGTCATGTGTTATTTGATGAGCATGTTTTCCCATTTGCAAAGTTGCATACCCCTTCTTCTAATGCATATGTTATTTTGTGTGACAACATTTCTCCTTATACTCTTCATCACATACAAAATCAATCCAATACTTTGGACGGTCACCAGTCAGCCCAACAGCCTGAACAAATGGCCCAAACTCAACTTGGTGGCCAAGATCCCACCAACTCGCCTCCTCCTTTGAGCCCAGTCAGCCCATCAACTTCCCATGTTGACCGGACCCAACCTGGTGGCCCAGATCCCGCCAGCTGCCCATCTCCAACAAGGCCGGTCAGCCCACCTTCACAAAATGCTAACCGGCCTTCCTCTAGCGGCCCAGATTCTACCGTTTCTCCTTCCTCAACAAGCCAAACCAGCTCCCCTATCTCTCTTAGCCCAAATCCTACTCCTCTACATGCATCAGTGACCCAACAGCCAACATCTGCTTCATCCCACACAATTCAGCCGTCCAAAATCGGTTAGGCAGCATGCAAAATTGTAAAAGTTAAATGGAGGGGAGGGCAATGGAAGTGCAAAATATGATTGTAAAAAAAAGATACACTTGTTTCACATCGCACTCCATATAAATATATTGTCATAGACTTATATTTCATACCCTACCGTCTCTTCATTCGAGGCCTCTTCATTCTCTCTTCTCTTTTATATTTTCCCTTTTCTTTCTCAAACCTAATGGCTGAGGGAAACAACACAGTCGAGGGTCACTTGGAAGATATCTATGTTAGGGTAGAAAAAATGGATGACAATATTAAAGAGATAAAAGAATCTCTGATGTCGTTAAGAACTCATGTCTATGCTAAAGAGGAGGACTCCGAAAAAGAGGTAGTTACAAAACTCTCCTTATTTCCAGAATTTTTGTTTTTTTCTGATCTATTTGTTAAGATATATATGTAAATATATATTCTGTTATTGTTTTTAGGATAGTATATATTTAGTTGACTATTTAGTAGCCTTAGATTAAGTCTAATTATATGCAATGTATACTGTATTCGGGAATTCAAACTTTATGAGTTCTGACATTTTAGGTTCAATATTTAATTTATTGTATTTTTTAAATTATGGATTTAAACCTACCCTTTGTTGCAATTTGATTGAATTTTTACACCAAATTTATGCTCAGAGTCCAAACTACTAGGCTCAGATAAATGTGACTTTGCAACTCTACACCCGCCATGTTTATTTGTATTTTTTTGAGTTTTGATTAATTTGATTTTCATATAGTGTTCGTCTGCTGTCCACATTGGAGTAATACAATTGTATGCAATGCATTTTGCAAGCCCCAAGACTAATATACAATTCACTAGGAGAAGAGATAGAAATTGTGCCCAATTTCATCTTTCATCATTAGTTTTATCTGACCTTATTGAGGAATTAGATTGCTAGTAATTTCTTAAATCAAAGAGAATAGGTTCCAATTTTCTGAATATCCAGCTTTAAACAAAGGTCATGTAGTCACCGTTAGCCTTTGCCCAATTGCTTAAGATCTAATTAAAGACATACTTGAAACTTGGTTATTAAAAGAAGCTTTGCATAATGCTGGCAACTTCTGCTGGAGGAACAAATAGACTAAGGGAAGACTTAATATTTGATTACATCAAGCATTGGTAGTAATGGAAATACACTTGCACACAATGTTTTTTTTTTTTTAAAGTTAGATATGTGCTTTAAATTCATTTCGTCCACATTATTCTAGGTTTTACGGGAAAAAGTTTTTTTTTTTTTTTTTTTTGCCTTCTCTTTTTTATAAGAACAACATGATTTGGTCCAGAAAAAAGTTTCTTTTTACATTTTTCGAAACTAGGTTTGATACCGGTCATGATTTCCTACTGGAATTCAAACCTGAAACATGAGCCTATCACACATCCTGTGTTGTATATTTTTGTCGTGAACCAATGTGTTGGGGGCGAAAAAATGTTCTAGTCTGACCATTTGCATTTAGTTTGGGTCAATATGAGTTATAGCTTTAAAACTATTGTCAAATAGTTAAGATTCCGCATAGAACTTATTAGGTTGAATTGGCCAAAATAGATAATCATGTTACAATACAAAGTAGTATTGATCTCTTAGAGCTTTAAAATTCAAAAACCATCATAGATACTAAAAAAAAAGACTCTTAATTACTATTACTAAATGTGTTTGAGGTTTTATTCACTGGCAATAAAAAAAATTTATTCAATCACCTCGTTTAAGATAAAACAATTCTTTTGCTAAAGGTATCTGGTTGAGTGGTGGTGATCACACAAATATATGTCTTTAACCGATCTAACAGTTAGTTCCTTATTAACATTTGGAACAACCTACTATGATGCTTGAGATTTCATAGTATCGACATTTACACTACATTAGCAAAGTGAGAAAAGTGACTAAAGTCAAACAACATATACTGATTTACACTTAAACAATAGAATTGATTATAAAGAAAAATTTACCTTAAAATATAAGATTAAAAGAAACTGCTCATAAGTCCATCTTGTCTTAATTTAATCAAACTTCATTTGCTATTTTCCCCTCCTCAACACATACCACACTAATACCCTAAGGCTGTCAAGTGGGCCGGGCTGTGCCGGACCATTTAAACGTGGGCCACAAGGGGTTGGGTCGGGGCCAGGCCGGGCCATAAGTTAAGGGGTCGGACCGGGCTGGGGGCCGGTCTTGGAGAGAGAAAAGGGTGTCCGGCCCAGCCCTACCTGGATAGGGGCTACACCTAGGGCTAGTCGGGGCGGGTTATAGTTAGTGGGTCGGGCTTTTTTTTTTTTTTTAAGTTTTAATACAAAAATAGACATTTATATTTACTACTAATAATAAAATTAACATTTACAACTAATGATAAAATTGCTAAATTATAAAAAAAAAAATTTAGTCGTCGTCAAATTCAAAAAGCTAGCCGTTATAAATTTAAAAAACTAGTTGTTGCAATTTTTTTTTAACCCCTAAATTTATGAATAACTGCACTTTAGTCATATTTTCAAACTATAAATACCCCTCCATTCTTCTTCATTTTCACACAATTCTTTCACAATTCTCTCTTTATCTAAATTTGCTATTCAACTAATGTACATTACTTCACCTCCACCTTCTCCTCGAGTTCGAAGATCAACTTCAAGTGCTGTGTGGATACATTTTGAGCGAGTAAATGAGGAATATGTTAAATGTCAACATTGTGGTGACATATATCTGCACAAGTCCGGAGCGTCGGGTATTAGCCTATTAGGGGGGGTGGGGGTGGAGGGGGGTACCGGTGTGTTGCGTAGACACTTGTGAAAAGGCATAAAATTGAACTTTGAAGTTTATCTCTTCTTTAATTTGTCCATCGATGTTAGCTGTTTAATTTGTATGTTTTGAGCTTTTGATTTGCAATATTTTGCAATTCAATTTTGTATGTTTTGAATTTATAATGTTATCAATTTAAGTTTTAAGTTTTATTTTAAATTATTTATGTAGATGTTGATATGTCTATTTGACTAGACATGAAGTTTAAGAAAGAAGAGAAGACTTTCAAACTTGTGGTGTTCAATGAGTCACATATATTTTGTGTGGCTATAAATCATTGCATAAAGGTAAATTGTTTCCAAATATAGAAAGGGGTCATTCTTTTTATCACGGACTAATAAAGAAATAGGTTCACGTAAATTGAAACGGAGGGAGAATTATATTTGATATAATCTGCGTATTCACAGTATATATGACATGCTAATGAAATTTTACTTTTATATAAAACTATCACAATCTAATATATACTATATACTGAAAATGTACCAAAGGTATACTTGTTGAGAAAACAAGATTGTCTAGCTTTAAAATACAATTTTAAAGAAAACTAAAGTGCTCCGTAAAAAGAGGCTCCTAATTTATTGGGATACTATATTTTTAAAATACTTATTATTAGTAATAAATGTAGTACTTTATCTTTTTTTTTCATTTGAAGTGAGCCCGGCAGGTCCAGTGCCCCGGTGGGCCATCACTTGGACTATTGGTGGGCCGGGCTGGTGGACTGTCCACCTTATCCGACCCAGCCCCCTAATAAATCCCACCTAGCCCAGCCCCTTACACCTCTTAGTGGGTCTGGGCCGGGCCGAATTCGGGCTGGCCCGACCCACTTGACAGGCTTATAATACCCTATTTGCCTATGTGTTTTTCCTCTTTTAACAGATTTGAACTAATATAGGCTAACTCTCCCTAATTAGGACCAATGTATTTGTCCCAAAAGGTGATTGATAGTCTCTTTTAAAAAAAGAAAGCCGAAACTTCTGACCGGGCAAAGAAGCCAATGAACCATCATAGAATCCTTTGTGGAGCTATAATGTGGTTTTGGAGAAAAATCACTGCTCTCAGAAATTGGATTAGTAGGATGATGCATTCACTTAAAAAGCTAGATTGACGAAAAGAGGTTATTTTAACAGTTTTTAGATTTTGCACTGAATTTAAGTTTGGTGCATAGTCAGTGTATTATTTTTTCATACCATTAAATAATATTAACCTGCTCCAGTAGATACAAACTATTTGCTATTTTTTTTTTCTTTTTCTAATTTTTACGCACTTTTTATTTTTTTATTTTCTCTCTTCCCTTCCCTTTAAATCCTCCATCTGGATTTATCTTTATCCCTTCTTTGTCTTCTTATTTTCGTAGGTTTGTATTTTCCTTTGGGCTCAAATTAGCCATTCGTGAATTTGTTAGAAATCTTCTAACAACTAACCAAAGTTTACATTTTACTGTTCATTGCTCAAAAGGAATACACCCTTTATTTGGTATTTCTTATGTTATAAAGCACCATATACATTTCATCTAAACATTTGTTCATTTCGTCTACTTTCTCTCTTACTTTGAGAAATGGTGTATTTATTTATTTTGCTTTAAAATTGTGTAATTTTTTTTTTTATCTTCAGAATTCTGAATTCATGTCAATTCTCCTTATTTTTTTTATTGTCACAATAATTAATGTCTCAGTTATCGATTGCAGAAGTAAACATGTCTTAGTTATTGTGTAGAAAATTTAAGCAAATTACTCTTCACCTACCATGTTAAAGCTGGAATAAAAATGCTACTCATTTGATGATGTTATCCAAAAAAATCTTAATCAGGCTATCAAGAATCTCTTTGTAAAGTTATATGCTTAAGGCTTACTAGATATTAATTGGTGAATTTTTGCTCAGCATGTTCTTCTTCTTCTTCTTGGTCTCACGATTACTGATGGAAAGCATTATTTAATATTTCTGGGTATTTTCTTGCTTCGTTTTATCGGATCGTGTCCCTGAAGAGATCTTGGAAGATTTTCTTATTGTTGCTTTTTCCTCTTTGTAAAATATCACAATATTTTTTAATATCTAAAATTAGTATTAGAAGATTAGTTTGTGAATTCAATGGGATCTTTCATGTTTACATGTTTGATATTTAATATTCAAATATTAGAAAATGATTAATTAGTAAATTCGATCTTTTAATAATCGCGCGAAGCGCGAATAATTTTACTAGTTATATATACTACCAATATTCTTTGCTAAACGTGAATGAAACATCAAGTGATGTAGAGCATAATTGTTTCACAACGTATCAAAAAGAAAAGTGTAGAATATGGTTCTATGGCGTTCCAAGCATCCTATGAAATTTTGTTGAAGGCCGCATGATATAGCAATAGAAAAAAAAGGAGTGGAAGGACAAGAGGAGCAGAGCCTGCTGATTCTGAACAAAAAACTATAGAGTTTAAAAAAAGATATGTTGCTCCTAATGTCTCTTAATTTATTTTAACGCTTACCTTATTTCTGTTTGTAGAATAGAGTGGTAGGTTTCGACATTCATTTAATTAGTTGAAGATTTTGAATCTGTATTACAATTCCATTTGCATAGGATTAGGATGTTGGACGGTTGCGAGAGATGGCGAAGTACACTGAGATATTATAAATTATTAGACTTAGAGTACCCCTTAGTACACAAATCCTTTTATTAATCACTTATTATTCTTACCTCACTTAATCACTTCACAATAATAAGTAAATACCTTTATTGCAAACACCATATTTGAGCAAGTATACTTCCTTTTAAAATGTGACTGGCATGTGCATGCTTTTTTTGTCCTTCTACTTAACAGAATAAAAATTATATGGAAATCATACTAGATAATCAACGCAGCAAAAGAGAAACAAGATTTTGATTGTCAAAGGACTAGAATGGAAACACATTTTCCGAGCTCCCAAGCATTGGGGGAGTGTATTCTACCCGGGTTCATTGCATTTTAGAGAAAAAAATAAATCTATGCTTACAAAATTTACAAGCTATATATTCAGTATCTGATTAATTTTAAGTTTATATTAACTTGCATCGTAACATGTGCATCATATAGTAGGTGATCCAGATGTGTAACACGAATAGCAGTATGCATGATCATCAATCACAATAATCATTTAAATACTTTAGGATTTGAATGAAGTAAACTTAAAATTGATGACATGCAGAGTTGTGGAGTTAATTTGAGTAAATATACGTATTTACACGCATGCACAAAAATTCTCTCTTACATCTCAATCAAATCAATATAGCATAATATAAAGTTAGGCATAAACAAGGTGATGTGACACCTCTCTATAGCCAACATTCATATTTATCTTGTATCTCCTTCGTTTTGACATTTTTCTCTATTTTCTCCTTATTATCTAATTAAAGAATGAACATATTATACCCCATTTGTTGAGTTTCCTTAAATTTTCGTAATTGGCCTTCGGCCTCTCTTGCTCTTCCTACTCCAGGCGTTCAGCCAATTGATAGCTTTTACTCTTCCTTTATTCTTTTCCGTTCTTCATGAGTTGTTTACTAGTTAATTTGTCTGCGCTTCACACGATCGCGAAATATTATCACATCATTCACATAATACTTGTTATTGTATCATTCACGAAATACATTTTAATATCTGAATATTAAAAACAACCAAAATAACTTTCGCGGGAACTAAAATTATTTTTAATCTTTCTTCAAAAGATATTCCAAACATACAAGTTTAACACTCTAATGCTAAGGTATTTTGCAATAAATGTTTTTAAAAACAAAACTTATGAGTAGTAAAAATAAAAAAGGAAGTAATCACGACGGTGCAATATCAAAAAGGCTAAAGTGAAAGCAAAATAGTTCATGCCTCAGGAAAAAAATTGCACAATATTGAATCACAATAAAAATTAAATTAAAATCAGACCATAAATATCCTACGGTATAAAATTTTTGCAATTTTAAGAGGTGGATATCAACACCATTCTTCCCTTCAACCAAATATAAAATCTTGTGTGTCTAACATTTGTCGAGTTTTGACTGATATCAACCTTATTATTTCATATAAACTTTGGATTACGTGCTTATGGTAAATATATAAAATCATTATTACAAATTTTAGTTTCATTACATTTTTATACTCCTAATAAATATTTTTATAGTTACCTTGGATAAGTATATCTCTGAGAAAGAAGGATATGTATAATGAATGAGAACACAAAAGAAGAGGTTAGCCTCTAGTTATTTTCATAGAAGGATCAGAGTATAACTCAATACCTTCTGTACTCTCTTCCATTTTCGTAGTCAATTCTCAAAAATAAAATTGAAATGTCCGAAAGGAGTGTTGGGTGCTTCCATTATGCAGTGCGTGAGCATGTTATTTCGAGTCCGGAGCCTAAAGGGTATAAAAATACACGGTATTTACCAAAAAGGAATGACCAAAAATTTATATACCAAAAGGGGTATATCGTGGATCAGTCCACGATATACCCCAATTTTTTTTCCTCTGTCAGACGAAGTCAACGAAAAACAAAAAAAATAAAAATTTAATTGTATAACGTGGACTGATCCACGTTATACAATTATAACTTGTATAACGTGGACTGATCCACGTTATACAATATATATTGTATAACGTGGATCAGTCCACGTTATACAATTTATATTTATATCCCGTTTTACAAATACTTGGTAAGACGTTGCCTAAATTTAAATCATATTCGGTTATGTTTCTAATAAAAAAATTTATTGATTTTTTTTTTAATTTTTAAAGCATGATTAACTCAAGTAAATATTTTAACACATGCAATAATTAAATGTGTTATATATGCGAACAGAAATAAAAAATAAAATATAAGTTAAATAAACGTCACACATTAACTGAGTAGTAAATGTTAAATTACATACTAACTATTAAACGACACAAAAATTTAAATCATATTCGGTTATGTTTTTAATAAAAAAAAATTATTGATTTTTTTAATTTTTAAAGCATGATTAACTCAAGTAAATATTTTAACACGTGCAATAATTAAATGTGTTATATATACGAACAGAAATAAAAAATAAAATATAAGTTAAATAAACGTCACACATTAACTGAGTAGTAAATGTTAAATTACATACTAACTATTAAACGGCACAAGACATGTTATATATTCTTGGAAGAGTACATAAGGAAACAACAATCATACAAGTTAAGAAAAAACATAAAAACCAACAAGCAACAACAACTACTGATTTCTGTCGTGGCAGCGATTCTTGTTGTGACCTGTTTGCTTGCACGTACTACACTTTCTAGCCATGCGAGCAGGAGCTATATCCATTTCATTCCTCCTTCTAGTTGTACTCTGCGCTCCTGAAGTTCGCTCGTATTCAGTGTTTGCAATTAAACTGAAGGGAGAAGGTGGCCAATATGCCTCATCACCCAACGGTGAAAAATTTCCACTGTACGTTTGCTTGTAAAACCTGCAACTGTAGTACTTGCTAACATAGGTCTTTGGTTGAATTCCGCGAATATCACAAAATTTAATTGCTTGTGAACATGGCATATGGTAGTTTCTCCACTTTCCACACGAGCACTTTTTCCCTTCGGCAGAGACTTTATGGATATTTTCGCCCTTACCTTCGTGTGCAAATGTCAGAATCTCAAAGACCCCTTCAGTTGCATTGTATTGCTTCATGTCAGTATGCTTTAGGGACCTCTCCCAGTATTCATCAAACTTCTTTTCAACAGCGCGCGGCCAAAACTTTTTATCCGCAATCAACAAATCAGCAAGGGTGCTTCTCTCAACAAACCGATCAACAAGATTTTTAAACGTATAACGGACCATGGCAGTAACGGGAAATCCACGAGCTTTCTTCAATAAACCTTTGTAAGACTCGGAGACATTCGTTGTCATAGCCCCCCACCTATGACCGTTGTCCTTATGCAATGTCCATTTTTCCTCCGGAAGAGCTTTTAACCACAGATACGCTGGAGATGACATTGTTTTGATTTGTTCCATCTTCATTTTATACTTCTTCTTCTGGTGCTCTGTAGCCGCCAAACACATTAGCTTTTCAAGGTCACTGCTGAGGAACTTTTTATTGAAGTTGCTTTTCAAATGCCGAACGCAAAACCTATGGTGTGTGGATGGTGGTTGTAACCAATCATGTGTTTGGACACATTGCAAGATGCCCTGATGACGGTCAGAAATAAGTCCAATTCCTTGTCTCTCACGAACAATATGTCTCCACAACAACACAAGGAACCACGTCCAGGACTCAAAGCTCTCACGTGCAGCAATAGCATATGCAAGTGGAAAAATGTTATTGTTTGCATCAATTCCAACAGCAATTAGCAGTTTCATCTCATACTTACCGTACAGATGAGTACTTTCTATTGCAACTTTTGAATCCATCGATGCTTGGTTTATAAGCCCAGAACAGAAACTTGAAGATGTGTTCACCTTGCATTATAGTTGATTGGTGCTCCCACTCAACAACGGTCCCCGTATTGAAATATTTTAAGGCAACCATAGGGGCAATGTCTTGAAAGAGGTTTCAAAATCACCAAATACCATTTCAATAGCTTTTTTACGCCTCTTTTGTGCTTTTCTATAACTAGGAGCAAACAAATGCAATCCTTTTATTTTTTGCTGAACTGACTTAATACTGATGTATGGATCGACCATAATATATGGTATCAACGTAGTAGCAATTAGGTGACTGTTCAAATTGGAATGATCCTTTCTGTAATCATCCGTCTGACAACTGTTGTGGAGATACGCTTTGCCTGCCTTCCATATACCACTTGAAATTTCTCTAAAACGGATCATCCACTCACACCCCAACATATGACGCTTGCAAATAACCCTCCAAAATTTACCTTTGGACTGATCACAAATGAACTCTTTATTTTCTTTGAGACAATATTGTCTCATTGCGCCTTTCATTTCCTGCTTGTTCTGAAATAACATACCTAATTGCATAGTACAAGGAAAATTATCAACCCCTTAAAAATGGTCCAACAAATAAAAAGAATATTCATTGCCACTATACTAACCTGATCTGATAAATTCAGGTTTTTTACAATCCCAAAGTGCAGATCGAACTGGACCGTCATCTCTCATGAAGGCAAAATCATCCGAGCCTTTTTCTGTGTTGTCCAAATATGGAATTGCATTAGAATGGTAGCTAACGTTACCATCACTTGGAGTAGTAATGTCTTCATAAGAATGACCATCACCATCAGATGAGTGATCATCATCTGTTTCTGTGTGATCTAATGGGATATCACTATCTGACTTATCGCAGTGATCATTAGCTACATCGTTGTTGCTCACAATTTGTGTGAGCTGAGTCAATACGGGGTTTTCTTCACAATCGTTACACCTACATAAATAAATAAAATTAAAATTAAAAAAGATTATATTAACCCCAAGGACAAATTAAAAAATAAAAAATAATCAAAATAACATGCCGATTACAAAATGAAAAATAAAAATAAAGTTATATTATAAAAATAGTACTACTCTAGTAATGACCAAAGCTACATTTCGTATTATCATTCATAAGAAAATAGCATTTTTCACCCTTTAGATCATTGTTGGAGCCACAACATTAGTACTTTGGCTAATGAAGAACGCTAAAAGGAAAAAAAAAAGAAGAGAATAAAGTAGGGTACAGAGGAAAATCACAAAAAAAAAGAAAAAAAAAGAGAAAAATGGATTACATTCACTAAATAACATGTTGTATTCTTGAGATGATTAAACGCACAAAGACATTGAATAAAACGTAAATGAGAAAGTTTTCATAAAACATCGTTATATTTACCTTTCTGTAAATGACTCCGCTTGAGTAGGGCGATATCGAACTATACTCCCGCCACCTAATTCACTTGTATCTGGAGCACTACTCGGTCTAGGAATATCACAGCTCTGCATAGTCCAACCAAAGTTATGTGACTGGCTACCAACTCCTACCATTGTTTCTTGTTGAAGTGTACCTCTTTGAAGCCCAATATTCATAGCGGGAAGATACGTAGTATCTCGAATATCAAACTCATCGTCAGTGGGTGCTTCAACATTAGAAGAGCGTTCAACAGTTGCATACATGTCAAGTGTGGCTATATTGATATGATTGCTAAATATATCAGGACTTCGACGAAATGACGATAAGGAGTCATCGTCTGAAATAAGAGTTTCCTCGTAAATGGGAAATCCCCTAGCTGTAATTGATGTTGGATATCGTCCAGTGATAACCACTGAAAGGTTAGGATCAGATATGGCCATTTTGCTTATGAAAACACGTTGTAGATGATCGTATTTAAGGGAAATTGGAAACCTTTGTACGGCTCCCGGACGACGGTTATATCTCACTGAACCTTCTTCGTACACAACTTCACCACCCCAATATAAATTAACTCTTACATATTTTTCCGCCATATTATTTTCAACAGAATACAAAAGTAAAAATTAATGGAGAGTGCAAGAGAGAAGTTGAGAATTCGTCAAAAATGAAGTCTACAATAGAGAAGTGTAGAATCCAGGGAGATATGCAGAATACAAATGTTAACTGGTATATAAAACAAATGATTCACGGACCATTGAATGTCATAATGCTGATGTTGAAAAAATATATTTACTGTTTGATTTTAAGCAAAGCACGCTTGATTTGACGATTTCATGGCAGATTCGACGACTGCATGCATTCTGCGATTTTACACCAAAATTTTTACAAATTATTGATCGTTTTTGTCACGACCCGACTAGGAGCCGCAACGAGCACCCGGGGCTAACCACCGAGCACCGCTCATTATACTGCTCACTATACTTATTATACTCTTCTTTATCAAATTCATATACAATTCATGCTAGAAATCGTACTTTTATAAACATAAGCCCTTAGGCTATCAAAATAGTAGTATGCATATACGTAAAAACTGTGAGACCATACTACCCACACTGCGTACCTACGAGCCTCTACTGAAGTATTATACATATACGCGGAACAAGACTCCGTCATGCCCAAAATATACATAGATATACACAACAGAATAACCATAAGCACTTCCGAACAATGGAGTGCTCTCAAATCAACCGCTAACTCCTATGCACCTGGATCAAGATCGTCTCCCTGTGGGCATGAACACAGCGTCCAAGAAAACGGACGTCAGTACGAATATTGTACTGAGTATGAGAGGCATAATCAATAATAATACATCAATGAAATAGGGAGGCATCAATAAAATAAGGTATAATCTGTAACTAACTGTGAATCATAGAGGCATACTGCATGCTGACTTACTTCCATACTCAACATCTTATGTATGCATAACACATATGTATATAAACTGCCCGACCATATAGGTACGGTGTGATAATCAATAACATTATCCCGCGTCCAGGCCTCCCGCATGCCACCCACTAGTGGTGTCTGCCCATGCCAAACGGTCATGGTGTATCCGTATAGCTGCCCGCCTTAGCGGTGACTGCCCGGCCAACTAGGCGCGGTGTAATATGATCATGACATGCTCATCATAAAATACTTGTAATAATATGATTATCATAATATGCTTATCATAATACATGCATAAGACTCAAGATCAACTATACTCTATTGGGGTGACATAAGGTCGTGATTTCCCGATTTCATTATGGAGCAATTATTGACATTCTGCCTCACCTTGAAGGAATTAGAACATAAGGTGAGTGTAAGCAATAAATAACATCACTATCAATATGGCACCATCATATCATATCTCTTATCTTATATAGACATTTATGGATATAGGCTTCTAACTTTCCGGAATATAGGAACTCATGAAGAGGAAAGGAACTTATGCTATAGGATTCATGCCATTAGAAAGAAAGGACTAGCCTCACATACCTTTGTCGTTTAGCTATGTTATCGTTCACTTGCTCTCCCCCAATCTCACGTCGTTACCTTCACGGGAGAATTCATATTAACATTAGTTAATCGATTATAAGATCGCGTCATAAGTTCTAGAGAAAATTGGGCAGCATTTCCCATGTAAACTTAACAATCCTCGAAATTTCAACTTAGCCAAACGTCAATCAAAATACCACAACAACAATACCAACAATTTCATATCAAACTAGAATTAAATCCATTCTTAAATTACTCCCAAAACAGCCCAATATACATTCGGATGCCAATGCTTGTATACACTTATTTATCTCCGTATATCCATAATATTACAACAACAACTACAGCCAATCCCCCGATATTCCAGCCCACAAAACAGTCCATAACGATCATAAAACAGTCCCCAAAATATCATCGCAAAACAGCCACAAATATTATACAAAACAGCTCCAAAATATAGTCACAAAATAACCACGAAAATTTCATAAAACCGCTCCAAAATATTGTCACAAAACAACCACGAAAATTACATAAAATAGCCCCAAAATATTGTCATAAAACAGCCACGAAAATTACATAAAATAGCCCCAAAATATTGTCAGAAAACAGCCACGAAAATTACATAAAACAGCCCCAAATATCGGCACAAAACAGCCCGGTATACGCTTTGTATACAATATCTTTATACACTTTATTCTCCCAAATTCAAGAACAACAACTTATCAACAACATCAACAACAATATCAACAACCTCATATAGCAATATAAGCACCTAGAAATCTCTCAAAGTTCCAATCAAAAACAACCCTCAAGGCAACAATATCAACCAACTAATCTATGACTTCATAACATAATTCCCTTCACTTTAAACTAGGGAATTATCCCATGAATAACTTAATTAACAAGTTTTACACCTCGGAAACTTTTCCGTACTTATGTGCCGAGTAGGACGATGAAGAGCTTGAGTGTATGATGTTTTACTAAGTCAGGAATGGCTAAATATGAATTTTTGGAAATAAGAAAGTCGCGGAAAATTTTCAGCCCAGTGGTCGTAAATGGCACTATACGGCCCGTAAAGTGATTTACGGACCGTATAGTGCAATCGTGTTCCATTGACCAGAAAAATCTCAAGTTCTGTCAAGTGTTGTAATGGTTAAATACGACCCAGTATACGGCCGGTAAACTGGTTTACGGACCGTAAACCAGGTCGTAAACTACCATGTTCCTCAGCCAAAACTTTCTGTTTTTCATAAGCTTAAAAACGACCACAATGGACGAGCCGTAAATCAGAATACGATCCGTATATGGTGGTTTACGGCCACTGTTCATCCCGACAAATTTTCATTAAAGACCAGATTTTGGAATATTAAAATGGGACCTAAGCCCATTTCACGTCATGTTTCATCCAAACACTTCAAGAAAACTCTAGAGTGTTCTCCAACACTTCAACCATAAAAATACCAAGAAAATCCAAGGAAACCTAAGATCATCAACACTAAATTCATGAAATTAAGTGCAAGAACACATCAAAGGGTCATCTAAATCAAGGAATTCCCTAGAAGGTGGAACTAGGGTTTTGGTCTAAGTAAAGAATTGCAACTCAAGACTTGTTCAACCATCATCCAAGGTAAGTTCATGATTAATTCATGTTGTTTGAAGTATTGGAAAGCTTAGACACTTGAAATGTAGAAGAACATAGAAAGTGGGTCATTATTGAGTGAATAGTGACATAATTAAATGATAGTGGGATTGAACCATGAATGCTGGAATGTTATGACTACAAATACATTATGAATGATGTATATAGCATGAAATAACTATTAAAGGCGTGAAAACACAAAGATGAGTTATAAGGTGAAATGTGGTGAAATTGGAGGAAAATGGTGGATTTTGCTAAATGTACTTAAATGACGATTGTTGATTGCGATATTGTGATTAATATTATGAATGTTGAGAGTTGTTATAGAACATGGGAAAGGTAGTATAAACAAAGGAAGTGTTTCCCAACTTTCCTAGAATTAGCGATGCGTTCTTGTAGTTAGTTTACTAACGTTGATCCGAATTCTCTTATAAAGGTAACGACGTGATATTGAAGGAGAGCAAGTGAGTGATAGCTTAACTAAACGACCAAGGTATGTGAGGCTAGTCCTTCCTTCTAATGGCATGAATCTTATAACTTGAATTCCTACCTACTACAAGAGTTCCTATCCGGAAAGCTAGAAGTCTAAAGCCATAATGTCAGTATAGTATGCAAGATATGCTATGATGAAGCTAGCATGATAATGATGTTATTCATCGCTTACACTCACCTTATATACTAGTTCCTTCAAGGTGAGGCATAGTATCAGTAATTGTCCCATAATATAATCGGGGGGATCACGACCTTACGTCACCCCGATAGAGTACAGTTGATCATGAGCTTTATGCATGTATTATGATGAGATAAGAATATGTTGAAAAGTATGATATTATAAGTATTTTATGATAAGCATGTCATGATCGCATTACACCGCGCCTAGTTGGCCGGGCAGTCACCACTACGGCGGGCAGCTATACGGATACACCATGACCTTCGGGCATGGGCAGACACCACTAGTGGGCAGCATGAGATGGTACCCCGGACGCGGGAGGCCTGGACGCGGGCTTACATTATTGATTATCACACCGTTCCGACATGGACCGGCAGCTTGCATATGATGCATACATGTTATGATGATGAGTATGAGTAAGATAGCATGCATTACTTCTTTTATGATTACCAGTCAGATCCAGATGCTTCATATTAATGTTATCACTGTATTATTGATGCCTTCTTTCATTGTTTATGCCTCTCATACTCAGTACAATATTCGTACTGACGTCCTTTTTCTTCGGACGCTGTGTTCATTCCCACAGGTAGACAGGGAGGCGAGCTAGATCCAGATCCCTAGCAGCAGTCAGCTGTCGAGAGGACTCCATTGTTCGGAGGTGCTTATGGTCACTCTTTTGTGTATATATATATATTTAGATTTTGGGCATGACGGAGTCTTGTTCCGTCCCGTGTATAGCAGGTCAGTAGAGGCTCGTAGATACGCAGTGTGGGTTAGATGGTCTCACGTGACAGTATCATTATCTGTATACTTTATTTTGATAACCGAAAAGCGTATATAAGTATTTATATTTCATCTCAAATATGATTTCCTTTGCTAATTGTATAATAAATTGAAAAAGGGCTATTTAACGAGTAAGATAAGCACTAAAGAGAGCGGTGCTCGGCGGTTACCCCGAGTACTCGTCGCGGCCCCTAGCTGGGTCGTGACAAAAGTGGTTTCAGAGCAGTTCAGTCCTAGGAAGTGTCTACGAGCCGTGTCTAGTAGAGTCTTGTTTATGGTGTGTAGCGTGCCACATCAATAAACAGGGGGCTACAGGGCACTTAGGAAAATGACCGTCTTTCTTTTTATAGATCGTGCGATAGAGCCGTGTGTAGGGTTTTATTCTCTTCTAAAAGTGCGATATAATTTCAGAATGCCGCCAAAGGGGAAAGCTACAGCTGCCCAGAAGGGCAAGGCTACGACGAAAAAAGGGGCGGAAAGAGAGCCTCCGGCGAATGTAGGGGAAGGCGAATCACAAAATGAGGCCTCGCTTAATGTAGAGAGGCAAGGAGGAGCCTCGGCTCCGATTCCTCCACCAGTTGCTTCGGGTCAACAAGTGACCGAGGCCATACACTTATTGACACAGTTGGTTGCCGCCCAGGCACAACGGCAGAGTGCGGGCCCGAGTGATCGTTCAACTAGTACGAGAGCCCGTGATTTCATGACCTTAAATCCCCCGGAGTTCATTGGATCTAAGCCGGATGAAGACCCGCAAAACTTTGTTGATGAAATGTTGAGGACTTTAAAGATTATTCATGCTTCCGAGACTGAATCAGTGGAGCTAGCTTCTTATAGACTCCGCGATGTGGCGGTGCTATGGTATAACAACTGGATGGCATCAAGGGGAGAAAGTGCATCTCCTCCGGTTTGGCAGGAATTTGTGGATGCCATTATTCGTCATTACTTGCCACTCGAGACTCGCCGAGCTAGAGCGGATAGATTCCTGAATTTGAAACAAGGGAACATGAGTGCCCGAGAGTATAGTATGCAATTCAATTCTCTGGAAAGGTATGCTCCGAGTGTAGTAGCCGACATGGGCTATCGTGTACACAGGTTCGTGAGTGGTTTGGGGCCACATTTGTTCAGAGATTGTTTGACGGCCTCTTTGCAAGACGAGATGGACATCTCCCGAATACAGGCCCATGCACAGAATCTTGAGGAACGACGACAGTTGCAGAGAGGTGATCATGACGGTGACAGGAGACTAGAAAAAGGGGTAGATCAATGGGAGCGAGCAGTGAATATAGAGGGGGGTCAAGACAGATGCATTCCAGACACTCAGGCCAGTCAGCGACCAGCGCACCTCCTAGGTTCCCAGATAGGAGGGTTGATCATTCTTTTCAGCCAGGACAGGGCCAGAGTTCGAGGGCCTCAGATTCCCAGTTTAGGGGAGATTTCAGTCAGCGGAGACCTCCAGTACCGCGGTGCAGCCAGTGCGGTAGGTTGCATACCGGGAAGTGTCGTCAGGGTTCAGACGCATGTTACACCTGCGGGCAGGTTGGCCACATTATGAGAGATTGTCCTTCCGCGAGAGGCAGAGCGGGGACTCAGCCACAGGTTCAGCAGTGGGTTCTTCTTCGGTACGTCCGACAACACAGACTTCTCAGACTGCAGCAGGTAGAGGCAGAGGTAGAGGGGGAGTATCTACTTCTGGTGCTGTTCAGCCCCGCGTATATGCTTTGGCCGGGCGACAGGATCTTGAGTCCTTCGCAGATGTTGTCACAGGTACATTGACTATATTTTCCCGTGACGTGTATGCTTTGATTGATCCAGGCTCTACTTTCTCGTATATTACTCCGTATGTTGCTGGTTGTATTGGGGTGAGACCCGATCCGATTAAACCCTTCGAGGTGTTCACTCCAGTTGGTGAACCCGTGATAGCAAAACAAGTATACAAAGATTGTGTCGTTGTAATATGTGACCGCCAGACTAGAACCAATTTGATTGAATTAGAAATGGTCGATTTCGATGTAATTATGGGTATGGACTGGTTGGCGTCATGCTACGCAAATGCTGATTGCCGGACAAAAGTGGTTCGATTCCAATTTTCGAGAGAACCCGTACTTGAATGGAAAAGGAATGCAGCATCCCCAAAGGGTAGGTTTATTTCCTACCTCAAGGCGAGGAAGATGATAGCAAAAGGGTATATTTATCATCTAGTTCGAGTCCATGATATTGAGGCAGAGCCGCCAACTTTCCAGTTGGTTCTGGTTGTAAATGAGTTCCCAGATGTATTTCCAGATGAACTCCCAGGTCTTCCTCCATAAAGGGAAATTGATTTCGCCATCGATGTATTACCACACGCCGAGCCCATTTCTATTCCTCTATACCGAATGGCTCCAGTAGAGTTGAAGGAATTAAAGGTACAGTTGAAGGATCTACTCGAGAAGGGGTTTATAAGGCCTAGTTCATCACCGTGGGGAGCACCAGTCTTGTTCGTGAAAAAGAAAGACGGATCTCTACGAATGTGTATCGACTACAAGCAATTGAATAAGGTGACAGTAAAGAATAAATACCCTCTTCCCAGAATCGATGATTTGTTTGATCAACTGCAAGGTGCTAAATGGTTCTCCAAGATAGATTTGCGATCGGGTTATCATCAGGTGAGAATCAGGGAAATAGATATTCCCAAGACTGCTTTCAGAACAAGGTATGGTCACTACGAGTTCCGAGTGATGTCGTTCGGGTTAACAAATGCCCCAGCAGTGTTCATGAATTTAATGAATAACGTGTTCAGACCATTCTTGGATCTCTTCGTGATAGTAGTTATCGATGATATTCTGGTATATTCTCGCACAGAATCAGAACATGCAGATCATTTAAGGATTGTCCTTGGTGTTCTCCGAGCCCGAGAATTATATGCAAAGTTCTCAAAGTGCGAGTTTTGGCTTAATTCTGTGGCATTTTTAGGCCATATTATTTTAGATGATGGCATCCGAGTTGACACTCAGAAAATTGAAGCTGTGAAGAATTGGCCAAGGCCCACGACGCCTACGGAAGTTCGTAGTTTTCTTGGTTTAGCAGGATACTACAGGAGATTTGTAGAGGGCTTCTCATCTATTTCAGCCCCATTAACGAAGTTAACTCAGAAGTCGGCAAAATTCCAATGGAATGACGCTTGTGAGCGTAGTTTCCAAGAGCTAAAAGACAGATTGACCTCAGCTCCAGTGTTAACACTTCCAGAAGGGTCGGATGGCTATGTGGTATATTGCGATGCTTCTGGTATGGGACTAGGATGTGTATTAATGCAGCATGGCAAAGTCATTGCATATGCCTCGAGACAACTGCGGCAACATGAACAGAATTACCCAACTCATGATCTCGAGTTGGCTGCGGTTATTCACGCCTTGAAGATATGGAGGCATTATTTGTACGGTGTGCACGTCGATATCTATACAGATCACAAGAGTCTCCAACACATTTTTAAGCAGAAGGAGTTGAGCCTACGGCAGTGGCGGTGGTTGGAATTGTTGAAAGACTATGATGTGAGCATTTTATACCATCCCGGAAAGGCGAATGTGGTAGCCGACGCGCCTAGCCGTCGAACAACGGGTAGTTTATGTGGAATTCCTTCAGAAAAGAAAGAAATGGTTCGCGAGCTTTATCGATTAGCAAGACTTGGAGTGCGCACAATTGATTCAGGCAAGGCAAATGTCAGTATTAATGACCCCACAGTTTCATCCTTGAATGTAGAAGTGAAGGAACGGCAATATGAAGACTCTCAGCTAAGCCGTTGCCGTTACCGAGACCTATCTCATTAGAAGGAAGAGTCTCCATTCGAAGTTTCTATAGATGGAGTTCTTCGATATCAAGGCAGGCTATGTGTACCGGATGTGGCAAATTTGCGCCAACGAATTTTAGAAGAAGCGCACCATTCCCGGTATTCTATTCATCCCGGTGCAACTAAGATGTATCACGACCTCAAGTCATTATTCTGGTGGGGTGGCATGAAGAAGAATATAGCAGATTTTGTAGCATAATGCCCAAACTGCCAACAGGAAAAAGCAGAACATCAGAAGCCAGGGGGCTTGTTGCAAGAGATGGAAATTCCTATGTGGAAGTGGGAAATCATTAATATGGATTTTGTTGTGGGATTACCCCGTTCACGAGGGAAGTATGATTCCATATGGGTGATCATGGACAGACTCACGAAAGCAGCTCATTTCCTCCCGGTCAAGACCACGTATTCGGCGGAAGATTATGCGAAGTTGTATTTGAAAGAAATTGTGCGACTTCATGGAATTCCCTTGGCCATCATCACAGACAGAGGGGCCCAGATTACAGCCAAGTTTTGGAAATCCTTTCAAGAAGGGTTAGGTACTCAAGTCAAATTCAACACGACATTTCACCCACAGACTGACGGGCAAGCCGAGCGCACTATTCAGACCCTAGAGGATATGTTACGAGCGTGTGTGTTGGACTTTGGTGGTAGTTGGGATGGGCATTTACCCCTTATTGAATTTGCTTACAACAACAGTTATCATTCCAGTATTCAAATGGCCCCGTATGAAGCATTATATGGAAGAAAATGTAGATCTCCAATTAGATGGTTTGAGGCCGGAGAGGTACAATTGATAGGCCCCGATTTGATCCAACAAGCAGTGGAAAAAGTTAAAGTGATTCGAGACCGACTGTTAACAGCTCAAAGTCGCCAAAAGTCTTATGCTGACAATCGCCGACGAGACCTGGAATTTCAAGTTGGTGATTGGGTGTTTCTGAAAGTATCGCCGATGAAGGAAGTGATGAGATTTGGCAAGAAGGGGAAACTAAGTCCCAGATACATCGGACCCTATGAAATCATTTGTAAAGTGGGTCGAGTAGCTTATGAGTTGGAATTACCTCCGGAGCTTGAATCAGTCCACCCGGTATTCCATGTTTCGATGCTCCGCAAATGTATTGGAGATCCCACAAGGATCGTTCCGATTGATGATATGCAAGTAACAGAGAAGTTGACATACGAAGAAGTTCCTGTTGCGGTTCTAGATAGACAAGTACGAAGGCTTCGAAATAAAGAGGTTGCTTCAGTCAAAGTTCTATGGCGGAACAATAATCGGGAATAAATGACTTGGGAAGCAGAGGAGAAGATGAAATCTATGTACCCCCGTTTATTCCAATCCCCAGAAGAGATTCAAGATGAGACGTCGACGATATAAGGTATGTATGTTTTAGTTTTAGTGTTTTCGGTCGTGTGTGGCCATAGATGTGTTGATATTGTGATATAACCCTGTGAGGCAAGAATATTGTGGGTTATTATGGCAGGAAGGTAGTGTCCACATTACAAAGGAAACTCTGGTGAAATTTCTCTAAGAATTCCTGAGTATTTTAACATTCGAGGACGAATGTTCCAAAGGGGGGAAGAATGTTACACCTAGGAAACTTTTCCGTACTTATGTGCCGAGTAGGACGATGAAGAGCTTGAGTGTATGATGTTTTACTAAGTCGGGAATGGCTAAATATGAATTTTTGGAAATAAGAAAGTCGCGGAAAATTTTCAGCCCAGTGGTCGTAAATGGCACTATACGGCCCGTAAAGTGATATACGGACCGTATAGTGCAATCGTGTTCCATTGACCAGAAAAATCTCAAGTTCTGTCAAGTGTTGTAATGGTTAAATACGACCCAGTATACGGCCGGTAAACTGGTTTACGGACCGTAACCAGGTCGTAAACTGCCATGTTCCTCAGCCAAAACTTTATGTTTTTCATAAGCTTAAAAACGACCACAATGGACGGGCCGTAAATCAGAATACGGTCCGTATATGGTGGTTTACGGCCACTGTTCATCCCGACAAATTTTCATTAAAGACCAGATTTTGGAATATTAAAAAGGGACCTAAGCCCATTTCACGTCATGTTTCATCCAAACACTTCAAGAAAACTCTAGAGTGTTCTCCAACACTTCAACCATAAGAATACCAAGAAAATCCAAGGAAATCTAAGATCATCAACACTAAATTCATGAAATTAAGTGCAAGAACACATCAAAGGGTCATCTAAATCAAGGAATTCCCTAGAAGGTGGAACTAGGGTTTTGGTCTAAGTAAAGAATTGCAACTCAAGACTTGTTCAACCATCATCCAAGGTAAGTTCATGATTAATTCATGTTGTTTGAAGTATTGGAAAGCTTAGACACTTGAAATGTAGAAAAACATAGAAAGTGGGTCATTATTGAGTGAATAGTGACATAATTAAATGATAGTGGGATTGAACCATGAATGCTGGAATGTTATGACTACAAATACGTTATGAATGATGTATATAGCATGAAATAACTATTAAAGGCGTGAAAACACAAAGATGAGTTATAAGGTGAAATGTGGTGAAATTGGAGGAAAATGGTGGATTTTGCTAAATGTACTTAAATGACGATTGTTGATTGCGATATTGTGATTAATATTATGAATGTTGAGAGTTGGTATAGAACATGGGAAAGGTAGTATAAACAAAGGAAGTGTTGCCCAACTTTCCTAGAATTAGCGATGCGTTCTTGTAGTTAGTTTACTAACGTTGATCCGAATTCTCTTATAAAGGTAACGACGTGATATTGAAGGAGAGCAAGCGAGTGATAGCTTAACTAAACGACCAAGGTATGTGAGGCTAGTCCTTCCTTCTAATGGCATGAATCTTATAACTTGAATTCCTACCTACTACATGAGTTCCTATAATCCGGAAAGCTAGAAGTCTAAAGCCATAATGTCAGTATAGTATGCAAGATATGCTATGATGAAGCTAGCATGATAATGATGTTATTCATCGCTTACACTCACCTTATATACTAGTTCCTTCAAGGTGAGGCAGAGTATCAGTAATTGTCCCATAATATAATCGGGGGGATCACGACCTTACGTCACCCCGATAGAGTACAGTTGATCATGAGCTTTATGCATGTATTATGATGAGATAAGAATATGTTGAAAATATGATATTATAAGTATTTTATGATAAGCATGTCATGATCGCATTACACCGCGCCTAGTTGGCCGGGCAGTCACCGCTACGGCGGGCAGCTATACGGATACACCATGACCTTCGGGCATGGGCAGACACCACTAGTGGGCAGCATGAGATGGTACCCCGGACGCGGGAGGCCTGGACGCGGGCTTACATTATTGATTATCACACCGTTCCGACATGGACCGGCAGCTTGCATATGATGCATACATGTTATGATGATGAGTATGAGTAAGATAGCATGCATTACTTCTTTTATGATTACCAGTCAGATCCAGATGCTTCATATTAATGTTATCACTGTATTATTGATGCCTTCTTTCATTGTTTATGCCTCTCATACTCAGTACAATATTCGTACTGACGTCCTTTTTCTTCGGACGTTGTGTTCATGCCCACAGGTAGACAGGGAGGCGAGCTAGATCCAGATCCCTAGCAGCAGTCAGCTATCGAGAGCACTCCATTGTTTGGAGGTGCTTATGGTCACTCTTTTGTGTATATATATATATATTTACATTTTGGGCATGACGGAGTCTTGTTCTGTCCCGTGTATAGCAGGTCAGTAGAGGCTCGTAGATACGCAGTGTGGGTTAGATGGTCTCACGTGACAGTATCATTATCTGTATACTTTATTTTGATAACCGAAAAGCGTATATAAGTATTTATATTTCATCTCAAATATGATTTCCTTTGCTAATTGTATAATAAATTGATAAAGGGCTATTTAACGAGTAAGATAAGCACTAAAGAGAGCGGTGCTCGGCGGTTAGCCCCGGGTACCCGCCGCGGCCCCTAGCTGGGTCGTGACAACAAGAATAGAGTATATTACATACCTTATTGCCCAGAAAACTCAACTAAAATCCTAGCTCCAAGCTTCAATAATCAGCCACACATCAAGCACCAAATACTATAATCCTTTCCTAACTAGTTTCCAATTTCCTAAGATGAAATCTTGATTTGATTTGGAGGAATTCAACTTGAAAGATTTAGAGAGCTTTTAGGAGGGTTTGGGAGGGTTTAGAGAGAGTTTAGAGTGAGAGAGGGGGGTAGAAAATGAAAAAAAATCAGATTTTTTCGGTTTTTAATTTCTGATTTTTACTGTTCACCGGTACTGTTCATCCGCGTCTACTGTTCACCCGCAGAATTATTTCATGGACTCAATTTTTTTTCGGATGTGTAACATTTTGCTTTTACAGCTGCATGCGTGATTTGACGTCTGCAACGATTCTATGGCGTAAAACTTTTTTCAACAATCAATTATTGCATGAATCAATTACCAATCAACAAAATTTTATTGTTGGAAAACGTTGGCCTGCCAACGTTTTTCAACAAAATATGAATTGTTGTAAAATGTTGGCTGGCCAACGTTTTACAATAATTACCCTGAAAATTTTAGGCAAACTTAGAGATATTAGGCCGGTCTGTTCGTATTGTGTGGTTGGAAAACCATAGGGGACCAATATGCAGGCAACCTATATATATATATATATATATATATATATATATATATGGACAAGAAGACAACCGTTTAAAGCTAGTGATTTTGATACTCAATTTGTCTTTTCTGCATTCCAAATTCACTTAAAATGAAACACATACACTAAACAAGAAAGAGACTAATAACAATGTTAAACATTATCATCCATACAGAAGATATGGATCAGTGCATTTTGTCCATAATTTCTGATACATATCTTTTTGAAGTCTGTTTATTCTTCATCTTAAATATTGAAAAGGGTCACCATCGTAGCAAAAAGACACTGGCAAATAAAAACAGAAACGTGTCCATCCTTTTCCAATTGAATAAAGTTTAAATACTAATACTTCAACATGAAGTTACCCACTATACAATAAAAACACCGAGTTTGCTGGCGCTCTCGTTTTGATCTACGTTGGTGAACCTCCTCTTGTATCACACCTGCATCCTGTAAATGCCATAAAAAAATAGAAGTTATTTTTGTATGATAAATTTTCTTAGCAATTACTTTGATTGTCTACGTAAAATCGGGCAGCATCTCCCCTGTAACAAGGAGTTCCTCCAATACCATATACCAACACAAACAACCAAAGCAACCAAGACAAAACACCACATAACAACCACAAGTCTCCAAAAACTTTGAATTAAAAGCTAACCTGTGGCTCTAACCATATACCCCTTTTGGTATATAAATTTTTGGTCATCCCCTTTTGGTAAATACCGTGTATTTTTATACCCTTTAGGCTCCGGACTCATGTTATTTCTCTTATTTGTTTCGTCATCTTTTAAGTAAATGAGCTCTTTAAGGTAAAATTTGATTATGTTCATTCACATAAATACAAAAATCGAAAGTGGGGAAAAGAGGAAAAAAAATGCTTACCAGAAAAAGAAGGCAGGTTCTTTCCTTTGGCTTCATTTTTCTTTATTATTTTGTTTTCGAAGTAGTAATGCTACTAATAGATAAAAGATTGCATTAATTAATAAGCACCAACTCTCTCAGGGAAAACAAAAGAAATAAAAGAAAGTTAAGACAAAAACAATCATCCTACTAATGAAGAGTTTATATATAATAAAACTACCTTATATACAAGAACTTTATGGGCAACATAAGATAATTAAGAAACAAACGCCAAAAAAAGAAGGCAAAAGCTTCAACAATTGATTATTCAAACAGATCAGAGTGTTTGGCGTCTTCTTCTTCTTCTTCTTCTTCAAGGACTCTCATAATCATCCCAAGCCATGTACATAGAGATTGAATCCTTCACCATAACCACCACTAATACAGGAGATCGTTAGCAGCGGCATCACTCGAACGGCGTCCGTCTTGAACTTGTCCTCCTATCTTTAAAGGCACGAATTTAGCTGGTCTATTTGTTTGCAAATATTATATTGTTTGTTATCAAAAACAAAACAGATCAGAGTTTCTGAAAAATGGAATTATAATCAAGTTGGTAAGAAAAATCAATTCTAATCTAAAAGGACAAACTGATAAAAATGGTTAGGATAAAAATACAAAGAAAATCTTCACCTGAAATTAGTCTGAAGAAGATTATGCTATGGGACACCTTTGGGAATGTAACATAAAGCTAAACTCTTTAGTAACAAATTTAAAGAAATATTTAAGCGTTACTAATCCTAGACGTTGGGAGATGTAAAATTCTTTGCTTTTACTATTACATTAAACAGAAATTAATCACATTGATTGTGAGGATAGAAATTATCACATCAATAATAAGGAAAGGAGAATAGACTAATTAAGATGAATATTTAGAGAATAAAAACTCAAAAAAAGGAGATAAAAGATAAATAGGAATGGTGACCATAGAGAGGTGTCACATCACCTTGTCTATGCTAACTTTATATTATATATAGATATAGATTTCCGTTTAAAATTTCTCATACATTCAAGATATATATACTCCACGATTACAATACATTTTGTGTTCTCTTCCCTCCCTGGCATCCTAATATAAGTGATTCTTCATATGTTTTGACCACTGCACTACGAAAAGAATAGGAATTAGCAACGGATAAATTATGTAGCTAAATAACAAAATCCGTCATTAAATCTATTTAGCAACAGATTGTCAAAAAAAATTGTTAGCTGAGCAATCTAGCGACGGTTAGCGACGAAATTTGTAACTAACTACAGTTATTTTGTAGTGCTATATATAGAATTAAATCAACATTCAGCCCTGCTCTAGCGTTGCCTGTGCTTACTAATCAAGCTTATATGTTGTCGTATGATTTTGTGAGTTAGTATATCTGGGTTTTAGTATATTGTTTCAAAAATATAATAATTCTGTAATTACATCAGATTACTTTTTACCTACAAATTTGAGTCAATAATTAGAATTTGAATTTGTTATGGTCCTTTTTCTTGCATTTTCCTCAAATTTGAACTTACTCATCTTCTATTTAAAATGCTTATATAGTGACTGTCAAACTTTAATAGAATGATGTACGTTTCCACGCAATTGACTAAATAAAATTAAATGAGGTACTATAATAGTAACCGCGAGGGACAGAAAGGAAATCAAGAATCAAGAAGAAAATATTCTGGGGAAGTGATAATATAAAAGAGGGGGAGGGGGGGGGGGGGGGGGGGGGAAGGGAAAGAAGAAAAATACTATAATAGAGGAGTGACGGGAAGAAAATAATTCAATTTAATATTTCTCATTGAAACAGAAACAATAATAGATGAATGCAATTTAATAAAGTTCCATCTCAGAGTAAATTTACGCCAATAAATAATTTATAAACTCACTTGAATTTTTCACGAAACGGACCATTTTGCTAGTCTATATATAATATAAAGCTAGGCATAGACGATCCTACGTGACACCTCTCTATGGCCAAGGATCCTATTTATCTTTTTTCTCCTTTTTTTTTGGCTTTTTTCTTATATTTCTCAATTATTTCATGTTAAAATATAATTTCCATAACTCACATTTATTGATTTTCATAACTTTTATCAATTATTTCATGTTAAAATATAATTTCCATAACTCACATTTATTGATTTTCATAACTTTTATTTTAATAGCACTCTTAAGTAACCTCTAAATGCCTGCTTTGAATAACCTGTAAATGGGGGTATATTTCCACTACTCTTTCCGGTACATATTGTTCAGGGGCGGAGCCAGCCTTTCGAATGTGGGTTCGGCCGAACCCAGTAGCTTTTGTCCGAACCATGTATTTGTATTAAATTTTTTGTCAAATATGTACAAATTATTAATTCAGAACTCAGTAACTTTAAAGAATTAGAACTCCGAACCCACAAGCTCGGGATCCTGGCTCCGCCTCTAATATTGTTCATTATGGGTGCTTTAAATAATTAATAAATGGGTGATTTAATACACCTCCTTAATGTTGGTTTGTACATATTCCAAACCTCCATATTATAAATTGACGCCAAGAATGTATCAATTTTCATTCATACTTTTTTTGCATTTATCATTTTCTGTTTATTTATCCATAGTCAAGCATTTGTGTTCATACTTTACATGATTTATCGCAATGATTTATATCATGGTTTTTAGTGTTCTTATGTAGCCCACCTTTATTATCTTATGAATTAGCATGTAGTTTAGGGGTCCGTTGATAGATGATTTTTACCATGTATATAGTTGAATTCAGGAATAAGTTTTCGTAGTTTAATTTTTAATGTTTTCCTTAAATTTTCAGTCTTATGTCTTAGAAAGTACCGGAGTGGTGTCGATGAGATTATTTTTGTTATTGCACATACCACCTGCAATAGAAACATTCGATATGTATTTTTCATATGGATCTTCATCTAAAAGGCAAGTTGCATAAGGTTTATTATTTTACTCCTCTGTACAATATATACATAGCTATTCAATTATTTTTTTACTTATGTTACATGTAATTTTTATAGGAGAACAAAGTGAAAACGAGCCCTAAGATAAACGGAGCTGAGAAATAAGTACTTTTAATGAGAATAATCCATTACGCTGGACCTTAATCCTCACGAGCCTCTTAAAAATCACTTGAATGTAGATTCCAGAAGAAGTATCACGAATTATTTTTCTTCTTTGAGTGGTTTACTAATTACTGGTGTTACTAATCTTGATAATTACTAATCCATAGCTTAATGAAGACTGTATTCCATTATTAATTTTTTCTTTGTTCCTAAGCCGAAGGATGATCCTGTAGGTGTTATATTATTAAGTGAGTCATATTTTGTCAAGGCTTGCTAAAAACTCCTTCCTGATAGGATATCATTTACTCCGAAAATTATATTGTGCGTAACTTTTTGCTTAGTATGGAGTTCTCATTTTCATGAGGCTTTTGGAAGACTTGAGTTACTGTAACATATACAATGGTATAGGTCTTTTTCTTATTCTAGAAGTTACTGGCCAAAACCTTTATAAATTCTTGAGTATTCATATTTAAATTCATGATCTGCTTCAATTCAATAAAACATTTAAGAGTAGAACTAATTTTTGAGGAGCTACTGACCGAATTATTCAATCACGGGCGATTTAATTATTGTTAATAGCAATGAGAGTGAGACTATTCTCTATTAGCGCATATAATTTTGGTGTTCTCAAATTAACATCTGTAGTCCAATTGGTGTAGAGGGTGGTTTTGCTATTTTTTTGAAGGTTAAAAAAAAATCGCTCTAAATGTGAATATTATACATATGTTATTTTTTTAATTAAGCTCGCAAGCAACTGACATTGTGACATATATCTATGGAATGAGTACTTGAATGGAGTTAAAAAAAAAAAAAAGTAACTGACATCGAAGCAAAAAACACCGATAATCTACTTGGTGCGAGGGCCTTTGATAATTTCTTGCAGGTTAAAAATCTTTTACGCTCGAAATTTGAATATTGTACAAATATTTAAAAAAAAAAAAAAAACTTGCAGCCAATGTTGTACGTATACATTTGTATATAAATAAGCAGTTGAGTTGTAAGTTAATCTCTTTAAAAGAAGTATTTGAAATAGAAGCAAAAAATTATAAGTTGCGTGGATGTGTAGTTATGTACTTCACTTAGCAAAAAGAAAAAGTTGGTGAAATTTGAAGACTTCTGAGAGAATATACCAATAATATGTTGGTTGTCTTTTTTCTTTATGGTTTTAGTTTAGTTAGATTTTTTTTCATGTTTCTTTTATTTGAATTACAAATTTTTCCTTTTCTAAGAAAAAAAATTGGATAATGAAAAATGCAATTTATCTAAACTTTAATTCAGATAAATAAATAAAAACTCAATAAAAATATTATCTTTGTGATTTAATCAATATAATAAAATTAATTTTATGTCTTCTATCTCAACTAAATCTATAAAAATATTAGTTTTTTAAAATTTATTGATATCTTTCATAACTGCGCAAAGTGCAGATAAATTTACTAGTTTAATCTATATATAATATAAAGCTAGGCATAGACAATCCTATGTGGCACCTCTCTATAACCTCCATTCGCATTTATCTTTTTTCTCCTTTTTTTGAATTTTTCCTTATTTAAAAATTAATATTCTATATTAAAAAAATCAAAACATTACTCACTTAATTCTCTTAATTATACCTCTTAATTATCTTACTCTCTTGCTCTTCTATTCGTTATTATTGTTTTAATAGAGAGGAAAATGAAAAGTTATGAAGGCAATTAAGAATTGCAGGAAATGTATGACAATGAAGAGTCAGCCAATCCTTCCGTTGAAAAGAAGAACATTCTTCCCAAATGATTTTTATGAAAATTAGTGCACTTAATACTAATTTTGTTACAATGATCAGTTAATGCATTCAATATTAGTGCACGTAATACTACTTTTATTACAATCAATTGATGTATTCATTTATCAATACTAATTTTATTATTACTATAAATACAAAAACATATCTAATTCATTGCATAATTTTTTTCTCTTCTTTCTCATTTATCATTTTCACTCTCCTCATCCCAAAATCTCTGCACAGGAAGTTTCCTCCTTTTCTTTTCCTTTTTCCCCAACGTGAGTGTCACGACCCAACCAGGGACCGCGACGGGTACCCGATACTTGTACCGAGCACCCCTTATCTCGTATCGTACTTTTACTACTAGGTGGGCCGTATAGACTATACCGTATCTTTTTTTTTTCTGTTGCTTAACGCTAACATTAATGGCATAATTGTAAACATGGACTTATAAACTTTGCTAGCACATTATACAACGACGAGGACAACAAAAGTACAAAACTTCTGACTGTACATATCTGTCTACGAGCCTCTAAACAAGGTACATCTACATATACAAGAAGGACCGGTTCTACCGTGCCCGAATATATACACAAAAGTAGTACCAAGAAACTGAGGCTCCGAAACAACTAGAGCGCTGCCACAGTACTGCTGATGGAGCTTCTAAGAGTCAAATCTGTCTACCTGCTGACCTGCGCGGCATGAAACGCAGCGTCCACAAGAAGGGACGTCAGTACGAGTAATGTACCGAGTATGTAAGGCATGAATAATAACATACGGAAAATATAGAACTGGGATAATGACATAAAAGAGATATAGCGCATGTCATGAAGTAGAAACATAACATGTACATATAAGTGCACGTTGGCGGATACCATGCATGCTTAGCGCTGCGGAACGTGCAGCCCGATCCATATGTGCATATACTATAACATATTGCTGCGGCACGTGCAGCCCGATCCATATACATATAATACTTTGTTGTCTTGGAAAACATTTCTTTTCATATATATAACATAGAACATATCATATTGCCGAGGCGTCGGCTCCGATCCATTTGACCATATATCCCGCGTCCGGGACGATATCATGTACCATACTCCAACTGATCAGGTAGCTATGCGTCTATAGCGCCTTACCTTTCCCCCATCTTCCCCATATACATTTACATATACTTATAACATGTATACAGCATGCATGAGAGTCCAAGAAAATCATGTCCGCGTCGGAGTGACGTAAGGTCGGTAGCCTCCGATTACATTATAGAATAATCATGATCGTCGTGTCTCACCCTGAAGGAACTAATATTATAAGGAGAGACTATCAATGAAGAATAGCATTAAGGGAAAACATGGAACAAGATCGTAAAACTTATAAAACATTACTTCATGTACTTTAGAGTCTTTTAGAAAATAGAGTCATGGCCAAGGAATAAAGTTGGACTCAAGAACTAGTTCATTATTCTTGTATTCATATTGAATCCTTCACTTAAGACTTTTAGACATACAATCATTCTTGTCATACTCATCATAGACATATTCTCTCTAGAATAATTACAACACTTATTGTTTTATAATCGGAACAATCGAGAAAATCCGGGAACAATGGGCCCACCTCGGATCAAATGAGGCGGCATACACAATTTACGTATATTACATTCAATAACGTCACTTGTGAGAGTTTTAAGGTAGTCGGGTCTCATTTGTACAAGTTCTAGATGTTTAGGAAGTTTTTTTTTTTCAACATTTCACACAATTTCTAGTTCAATTCTTCTGAATGAAAAAGGGGAAACTTTAGACGCGGATTCCGGAGAATAGAGTTGTCCCCGAGGTTCATATCCAACCTAATATGTCTAAGACATGCCAAAGAAGGAAGGGTAAAGCCTTACATACCTTTTTCGCTTCATACACGTCTCCAAAATCAAGTTTCAAGTTCGCCAAAATCTACAATTTGGTCACAATTACCAAATGTTAATTGTAAGGCTTTAAGATTTCAATCTTAACCAATACTTGTCTACAAAAATTTGGGCAGCATCTCCCCTATATATACAACATCCCCGAGAATTTAACTCGGCCAAAATAATTCAACAGCAACCCAACAACAACACCAACAACAACAACAATCACTACACAACACAATATAACATAACTAGCCCTCTTTCCAACATAGTGTAATAACTTTCATTCCAACTTCACATTTCCAAACCAATCTCAATGTTTTTACATTCATTACTAATCAAGATCATTACAATATAATTCGGAAACATTTCATATCATTTCTACAAAATATTCACAAGATATACAAAATATACAAACTTTCCACCAAAACCATAATCCATCCAAAACTTCTAATCTTCAATCTACATATTCATAACATATTTCCATCTTCCAATTTCATCAACCATAATCATAATTCACATTTAGAACTCCACTTCCATAATTACATAAAAACTTCATTAAAATCACATAATTTCCTATAACTATTTCCAATAATTTTCCATGCCAACTTGAACCATTTTCTTCCATTTCCAATATAAGGTCCACCACAACTACAACTAGAATACAACATAAAATTCAACTCATCTTATTTATACAACCTTACATACACATGCACACATGCAAACTCACTTTGTAAACTTCCATATTTCCATAAATTCTACTCATTTCTACATACTACAACATAAACCAACCTTCATAACATAATAAAAAGGAATTAATTCTTACCTTTTTCTACAATCTTCTTCACTTGACCAAGTTGTCAACTTGAAGAAACAAGTGCTCTTTCTTCCAAAATAATTACACCAAGTTGTAAAGGACCCTTGAATTAGTAGGCCGTATGGCCTTGTTTCTCAAGCTCATGTTCTTGCTTTGCTCTCTATCTTTGTTTCAAGAATCTTCTAATAGATAAATGATGCATATATCACCCCTTTTATCATATTTAGCACATGGAAAAATTTATTAATTTGGTGGGCTTGACCTATACATGGCCGGCCACCCCTCACTTGGGCCTGATTTTTCTCTTCATTTTTTTAGGCCAACCCGGTTGGTCCCGAGTTGGGTCTAGCCTACTGACCTTTCGACCTTAAAACGTCCATATCTCTTTGTACCGACGTCACCTGGGAACCCACGACCTATGGTTGAAAAGCTAATTCAATTATCTACAACTTCTATTTCTTGGTATTTTTCCAAATTCCAAACTTATAATACCGTTTTTTCCCCCCAAAGTCAGGTCACCCGAAAATGTTTTCTTAAAAATATTCGTTTGGAGGACTTCCACGTTGATTTGGCCCAAGGGTCCTTCTTGAGTTGTGTTTAACTTCACATATGTGATTCATATAATTTGTCACATGTCCCAAAAAAAAATCTTGACGTGTGGGCCCCATCTCAGCTTACAAATAATCCGACGTTCAAAAATACGGGATATAACAGTGAGTGCTTTTTTGCTCATCATTTTCTTTTTCGTACTCTTATCTGACTCTTCTATACAATCTGTGAGCATTTTCACGCATTTCGTTTTGGAAATACAAAAAGTATGTACTCTTCTTAGACGAACGAAAATGGTTGTAGGTTCAGTAGGAGGGTAAATCACACGAGAAAATGAATTTTGCAAAACAAGATAGAAGTGATGCACATTGTTGTAGAATTTCTTTTTATGTGGGTTGATTTGGAGGGTAAATTCACAAGACAGTGAGAATTACAAAACAAAGGTAATAATCTTTCGAGATATTTTTTCGTGATGCACATTGTTGTATATTATATTTTATTTTATTTATTATGTTTGCTTTTAAAATGATTTTGAGTTTCTGATAGGTGACGACAATATCAAAGAGAAAGGTATTCACTCCTCAAGAGCTCGAAAAAAAAGGTATATAAATTATATACGTGTTGTTACTCTTTTAGTCTGTTCCAAACTTAATAGTTATAGTGCTAATTCATATTTAGTAACTTTGAATTTTAGGGGTGATATTTTTCTAAATTCAAATTGATTTTCGTTATCTCTTCATTGCTCACAATAGGGGGAGAGAGAGAGTGTGTGTATAATTATCTTTACATGCCCCCCAAACAAATGATAACATGAAAAGTATGTCATTGTTTTCCTACGCATATGCAAACAATAGAAAAAAATCGGAACCACAAAAAGGACTTAACTTCCTCAAAATCTGCTATATAGAATTTTTTTTATGGTGTTTAAAAGATGTTGTTTCGCCAATAGTTTCATAAAAATGAAAAATGTGTATTATGGTGTACAACGTATAATATGTTTTCTTAAATATTTAAATATCTATATTTTATTCTTAAAATTAAATTTATATAGATAAAGATTAGATTGTAAATCCATAACAGATGTTTCAAAATTATATTTATTGGACAAAGAGGTTAATAAAAAATTTGATGTGTTCTGAGCTTTCTAAATTTATAAGGCTATTTTGTGGTTGAATGTAAAAAATAAAGTATATAAAAGGAGAACAAATCTAAAAAAGACGTACAAAATTATAAGAACAAAGATCATTAAGAAAAGACTCCTTCAAGAAATATTAAAGTGTTTTGCTATGTAATTTATTGGCATGTAATTTTTATTAGCTAAATGAAAATAGATAATGATGAAAGAAGAGGACGAGACAGCGAGAGAGTCCCAACTTAAAAGCTGATTTTTAAATTAAGCATGAAAAATATAAATGTAAAAAGTCACTAAATCAAAAGTTTTATTTTTTATCTCCAAGCATTAGAAAAAGAACCAGAGACTATGTCGATAGTATCACCGCGCAAAGCGCGGATAAGTTTACTAATTTAAGATCAGTACCACATAGATAACTGTTGGATATAGTAAATAATTTTCTATAAATTGTAGGAGTAATAGGTATGTTTTTGGGGTAATTATTGATAACTACATGGGCATTTTGGTCAATTGAGGAGACGGGAGAGAGAGCTACAAATAGGCATGCTTTGCTCTCGATCTATTGGAGAAAACCCTAGTCCTCTGTCTATTCTTCTTCATTGTCAAGATGGTTTGTTTTAGAGGATATAAGCGAAGCACAAACACTGCTGCGGAGATTAAGGAAATGCGTGCTCTGATCGAGAAGCTGTTTAGCGAGTTGAATGCAAGACAGGACAAATTGGATCGCTCACTTTCAGAGTTGCATGCAAGACAGGAAAAGTTTGATCAGTCACTTTCAGAGTTGAAGCAATCCATTGAATCTTCTAGGGCTCAAGAGGAATCCGCCATGAATGATGAAGAGCCATCTAAGGTGCAATCCTAAACTCTATTCTTTTCACTCGCTTCTCTAGAGTTTATTTTTTGTTGTAATGACTTTAAATTTTTGCTCTGTTGTGTGGATTGATAGTTTATGTTGCTGATTTCAGGGGCGTGGAAAAACCCTAACTGCAGAGGAAAAAAAAATAGACATGGCGATAACAATTGATGCTGCTCTAGTACAAGGTTGCTGTGTGACTGGGTTTCATGGGAATCAATCCTTGACTGTCCTAATGGCTTTAGATGAGGCTTCGCACAATTTTATTGATGAATCCTTTGCTGATAAGCTAGGTTGTGACTCATTTCCAATCAAGCCCCGAAATGTTAGGTCGCCTTCTGGGAAATTTGTGACCTCCAGAGCATGCAAAAACTTTCAATTGTCACTGCAAGGCACCGTGTTTAGTTTGGATTGCTATCTACTTCCATTGTCGGCAAACTGTGACATGGTATTAGGAGTTGAATGGGTACGGACCCTTCAGCAATGTTTAGTTGATATTGGGGCTGTGGAGTTTCTCTTTCAAGGTAAGTCGCACCATATATATTTCAACAACGCACTTGGAGGCAGCAACCGTTGAGAGTACTGTGGCCTCAAATTTCATAGTAGTAATTGACCTCTTTTATGTGTTTTGTTTTCCCTAAGGGTTGATCTCTCCCTAAAAATTCCCCCACTCTATTAAAGTTATTAGTTCTGTTTTTGCATTTTCCTAACAAGAATTCTCCATCTATGAGGAAGTAATTGTAGTTGATTATCTACCAGTATTATAGTATGTGAGTTGTTGCAGTGTCACTGCTATTGTGAATAAATTATTGATTGTTTGTTGAATTGTGGTTAACTAATACTAATTCTAGATTTTCAATACTCGATTCACATTTTAACTCTGGTAAATGTGAACAACTCTTCTTGACAACCATTTTCTGGTTTCTTGGCACTCCAACATCTTTTCTGTTTTGTTTCTGATCTTTGGCCAAGGTGACCAAGTTATGTTGGTACTTACACTATTATCAATATTAGTTTAAAGCTTAAGAAACTTGAGAATTCGCAGTGTCGTGGTGATGGGTATATTTCTCAATTTTCAGCTCAGTTTTGTTATTAGTAAAAATTTAATCAGGAGATGTATAGAGTTAATACTCTTATTATTATTAGTCTTGGACCAATTAGACATGGCAATTCAGAAGGCTATTTATATCACTGGTTGATTGTATGGGAATGTAATTGTTCCATTTACTAACATTTTCTTGTGTCTCGGAGGAGTTTGTCCCTCTTATAGTTTCTCTTTAGAACTTCTCCTAATGCAGTACCTCCAAATAGATTTATTCTGGAAAAGTAAATGATGTATCATGTATATACATATTGGATTCAGCAAATTGTAATGATCTAAATGTTAAATGGGATTGACTTACAAGTGCCTCGTTTCTTTTTGTTTGCAACTCAAAAAAGCTTCTGTTTTTCTATTCATGCATTACACGCGATCTGGTCACCTTATGCGAATACATTTTTTAACTAATTGGCGACCTAGAACAAACTTCATTCTTTTTTCCTTTATGGACTTTCTTTACGGGTTTAGTAACAGGTAAGATTAGAAGTGGGCATAATAATCGAAACATTAAAAAACCGGATCGGATTTAATTTGGTTCTTCGGTTTGGTTTTGATTTTTTGAAAGTTCAATTTTCGGTTTTATGCAATCGGTATTTCTATATTTTGGTTAAACGGAAATTCTTAAAACTTTTATATTACGGTATCACTGTTGCTTTAGCTTAATTGATATTTCTTCGGTGCATCCCTGCTGCTTTATCTGCCGAAGTGCTGCTTGTGAGAACTTCCTGGGTGTTAATTAGGTCGACAAAACAGAAGTTTAGCGTGTGGATAGTTGATTATGACTACTGAAATTTTAGACTTTTCTTAACATAAAGACTCACATAATTCACATGATGTGAAATAGGCTACATGCATAAAAGAATGTTTGAATGTGCCATAAATTAGGATGGAACTGTATTGTATGGCGAAATCTTACATTCACTTGTATTCTTCTATTTGATTCTCGATTGCAAAAGACAATATGAATGCGTAGAAGGTATTGAAGAGCAAAGAGAAGGAGAAAAACTAAAAAAAAAGAAATTGCTAATCAGTGGCGGAGCCAGGATTTTCGCCGAGGGGGTTCAAAATATAAAAAAGTAACATACGAAGAAGCCTAAGCGGGTTCAACATCTACTAGATATATATATAAAAAATAATTTTAACCTTGTAAAAATAATATTTTTTTTCGCCGAGGAGGTTCGGATGAACAACCTCGGCTCTATGTGGCTCCGCCACTGTTGCTAATGAAGGAGGGATCGGATTGACGTTTTAATCCCCACTTAATTTTTTACTACAAAGGAAAATAAGAATGAAGCTCTAAAGAGTACAATCAAAAGAGTTGGGTTTTTTGTAGATCTCCATTTACTCATTTCGTAAAGAATTATGACACAATATTTGTACTATTAATGAAACATTTTGATTATTAAAAAACATCCATCACATGGTCTTTGGCATTAGCAACACTTTGGGATGCATAGAAAGCTGTTAATTGACATTTCAATTGGACGAGTGTTCCTTCATGAGCTTGTAGAAGGGAAAAACGTTGATTTTATTGTACCTTACAAAATTCTTATGACCTTTATCTTATGGATGATGGTTCTGTATCGAATTTTTCTGTTTTTGGTGTTTTGGGAATCTGTCCGATGTTGCTTGGTGCACATCAAAGGAGTGGCTCGATGTGTGCATGATAAAGATGGGCTGAGGTAATAAATGTATTGGATAACATTGGCCCAAAAGTTAATTGAACTGAAGTGGGCTGGGTCATGACCCACCCAACTTAACCCAATTTTTTTAAAGAGTCTATTTTCTATAGAAACATTTTTTCATGGAAAATATTTTCTAGAAACACAATTTTCACGAAAAAAAATTTCGCGAAAACAATGACATCACATAGCAGTTAAACTCTTATTTCTTATAATATAAAGATTTTTTAATTTTGGTAACACTCGATCAAGAACCGGAAAAGTCTAAAAAAAATTGTTTGTGTTTGCAATTCTTTGAACAAGCTGGATTTCCCTGTCCTGCTCTGAGAAACCCATCGGATCATTTCCTACGATGTATCAATTCTGATTTCGACAAAGTTAAGGCAACTCTGAAAGGGTCGATGAAGCTACGGGTAAATTTTCACCTTTGATCATGTTGTTTCCCTTCAAAATTCCAAATCACTGTTAGCTTAGTGTTTTACAAAATATGTTTTTTCAATTGCAAGTGTTGCCCTGTTCGACGGAGGGGAACAATTGAAGTTTGCGTACCATGTGCTTTTGTTTCCGATAAAGTGCAATATAATAATCAATAAACTATATACTAACAAACTGCACCTTTCTGTTCTTTAACCCAGTGGCCAATTCTTAGTTTCTTTTAACCAAAGTAACGTACTTTTAAGCAATATTAGCATTGTTTACTTCATTTAACCCGTATTTTTTTAATATTCTAATCAGTTTGAGTCCAATGAGGATCCTCTTGACAAAACGACGACCGCTGAAGTTATGCACATCCTAGTAGACTGTTATTGTCGATCTCAGTACAGTTACTCAGCTAACGAAAGGGTTGAAGAAATGTCAAAAGTTGTAAGTTCTGACATTCCAACTTTGATCAATATTCATTACTAATGTCACCGTCTAATCATGTTCTATTATCAAACATGATTGTTAATTATGTTTTTTTTGGTGTATAACAGAAAGGAACAGTGCTAGATTCTGGAGGAAGTCAGGCTAGTTTCTTCATGCAGTCCTACACCTTAACCAAACGTTCCTTTATTAATATGTCAAGAGACTTTGGTTATTACAGGTTGAGGCTTGTTATCTACTTGGTGGTCACTATCTGCATTGGAACTATCTATCTTAATGTCGGAACCGGTTATAGTTCCATCCTGGTAATATCCTAATTCCCCTTGAATAAAAATGTAATTAAGCGTTTAACTTTTATACACTTATAGTACTCATCTAAAATATAACTAGAGACAGGTTAAAATTACACTCTTTTACATCATCATAAGCAACATAACCACTCAGTTGAAAGATTGTAACTTGTTCCTTTGTGATAAATGAGAAGAAATTAACCTCCTATTTACTATATGTTCAACTGCCCTGAAACAGGCAAGAGGAGCATGTGTATCTTTCGTCTTTGGATTTGTGACATTCATGTCAATTGGAGGATTCCCTTCTTTTGTCGAAGATATGAAGGTTTGCCCCTTTGTATCATAATCTTGAAAAAGCTACCCAATTTTCTTACAACGCAATATAACAACCTGAACTTCAATTTTTCCCGATTGAGAACAGGTTTTTCAAAGGGAGAGGATGAATGGGCATTATGGTGTTTGTGCATTTGTAGTGAGCAATACCTTATCCGCAATGCTATTTCTGATACTGATCACGTTTCTTTCTGGCACTGTCTGCTATTTCATGGTCCAGTTACACTCGGGCTTCACACACTATTTGTTCTTTGTGATCTGCCTCTATGGCAGTGTTACTGTTGTCGAAAGCTTGATGATGGTCATTGCTAGGGTTGTCCCTAATTTCCTCATGGGTATCATTATAGGTGCTGGAATTCAGGTAATATATAAATTTCATCAGTTCCCCTTCAATTAGTCCAAAATTACAACCAAATGACCAATTTAATTCCAATAGTCTTAATTAACTTGTGTTGTGTTTTCATCTTGGTGCTAGGGAATAATAATGCTAGTCTCTGGATACTTTAGACTCCCTAATGACATCCCAAAGCCTTTCTAGCGTTACCCTATGTCATACCTCAGTTTCCACTTTTGGGCCCTACAGGTAAGAAGTGTTCTACTTCTATATAGCGACAGTGTCACTAGCACGTCTTATTTGAATTGTTGATGCTACAGGGGCAATATCAAAACGATTTGACGGGGTTGATGTTTGATAACATGAGTCCTGATCTTCCCAAAATCCCGGATGAATTCATACTAGACCAGGTATTCCTGATCAATCTGAACAGATCAAAATGGGTGGACGTAAGTGTGCTATTCGTGATGATAATCACCTACCGGGTTATCTTCTTTTTCGTGATCAAGATCAATGAGTATGTCACACCTTGGGTCAGAGGTTACATTGCCAGACGAAAAATGCAGTAGAAGAATGGGAATCAAAAACAGGCTATTTCTCCTTATGGTCTAAACTCAATCACCCTCTCTCAGGGCCTATGTTGGAAACAATGGACCAAATAGCGATAGGTAAATCAAGGCATAACAATGTTAATAAAGTCAAAGTAAAAAATGAAGGCTTAGTATTTGTTAAAACCTCTTTTGATAAGTGGTTAATTCCAAGAAATTTGTATCAAATTATCATACGAGATGATGGTAGTATTTTTGCCACTTCTTAGCCATTCTTCAGCTTAGTGCTTTAAATATATATTCTAGTTTGAATTATCAGCTGCCAAATGTTGCTTTTTCTTTTTCGGGTTATGCAAGAGAAATCTTTTCTTCATTTTATAAGTGAAGAGGTGTGATTTTTTTTTTCCGTGTCTATGTGTGGATATTACAAACATAGCTGCTCCCCATTTCTACTGGCATTTGTTGTTATTTTTGTTAGAACAAGGATGATAATAATAAAAAAAATCCAAAATAAACTTGCTTGGCTTAGAGGCACGTTAAGACGTTTCTTGAAGATAGTTGGAGTCTCTCCCACGAGCAAACGGAAGAATAAATAACAACTCTATCTTTGGGATTCAACTAAGCCACAACAAGTATTATTCAAGAAAGTTGCTCTTCTATTCTTGAATTGGTGATTTCACCTTTTGATCAATGTCTCTAAAGTTTTTAGGGGAAATTGTTTTCTTGAAGTGCTTGCCTTTTCCAAAAGAATGAAACACTATTTATAGGATAAAAATTACATAACATAAAAGTTTTCATTAAATAGGATTTAAAATAGGTTCATGAATTTTTCTTAAAATACATGCAACTTTCATGTAACTTTCAAGAACCTAAAACGTAAAATACTAAATGAAGAATGTATCTTCAAATTTACATTCATTTAGTTTGAAAACTTTTATCAGATGAAATGTTTCAAAATTAATTAAAACATTAACTTAACAGTTTTCAAGTTCTATATATACGTCTGGCTAGTCATTTTGTCCAATCCAAGTTCAGCTTTTATGTTTAACTATCTTGTACTCATTTGAATTCATTACTTAAAGAAGTAGGTGAACAAAATCACTTTTCTTTAGAAAATTCGTTTAATTTTTGCAATTTCTTTTACATAGACATCGAGTATGCAAAAATAATCTTGTGTAACCAAGAAAGCCAATTTTAGTTGTCGCAAGTATTAATTTCTCGAGATTCCATTGAACATTCTCACTAGCTTTTAAGATCCGGTATTCCTGCCGTAAAGATATTTGTCTACTTTAATTTGCAGCCAATCACCAATTTGAATGTGTTTTATTTCTTCCTTGCAAGTTGCAACTATACAATAGTAATTGAAGAACGATGAGAAAGCACACTAATTGCAATCCACTAGCTAACACAAGTGAAGCCTAATTCGAATATCAACCTCTATTCTATATTGAATTGTCAAAATCACTACTTGTAAGGAATCAATAATTCATATTCAAAAACGTAACATTCCTGATCGCTAAATTAGATATACATTTTCCTTCGAACGGCTTACAAGTTGAATTATTAAATATCTCATTACATCAAGCGTTTCCTTCCACGAATAATATATAGAAGAACCACCTCAAAACAGAGAGCTAGCGTATGCATTTATGTTTTTCTATTTGCTGCATGAATGTATATACGTTTTTCTTTTTTATAAAAGATTCATTAAAAGACTGCTCTACAACAAACAAACAAAAAAAATCCTATATTAAATATATATATGCTTTGAATCACAATTCCTTTATATTAATAATAAATACATTAAGAGAATTGTTAAAAATTAAAACAAGAAAATAAACTAATCATAAACTATAGGAGAGATTAGTATTATGACTAAGAGGTTGTTTGGATTGACTTTTTAAAAATAGCTTATAAGCTACTCCTTCCGTCCAGTTTTACTTTTCATGTATATTCACTTGGCACACTTATTAAGGAGCAAAATAGAATGACAATTTTTCCACATCACCCCTAATTATTGTCAAGTAGCCTAATGATTGAAATCAATTAAAAAACTTATCAGAAAATTTGTAGCCAACTAATTGAATATTGGTTCCAACAATTCATGTATTCCCCCACAATAAAAAAGTTTCGGAGCCAAAATTTTCAGATCTTTTCATCTTCTACAAAGTGATGAGAAAAGGAATTGAAAAATCATTTCATAATTCCAAAGTGTTGGAAAAAAGAATTGGAAAATTTGACTTATTGATACTAAGGGTATAATAGGAACAAAATGGTACATTATCTCTTAGTTTTCTAAACTGGACAAGTAATAGTTGACAACTATCTATCTATATATAAAGCTAGGCAGAAATAAAGTGATGTGGCATCTCTCAATGGCCAGCATTGCTATTTATCTTTTTTGTGATTTTTTTTGCTTTTTTCTCCTAATTTTCTGTGTTTTTTTTTTTTTTTAAGTGGCTAATAATTACATTATTAATGAGGAGGAACCCATTACGACAACCCATTATTAACTGTTGCAAATATTTTGGAAGAAGCTTGAAAGTTTCCAGGTCCAGCAGTGGTTATTTCCTTCTTTATCGGTAATAGAAGAATGAGCCAGTTCAAGGGCTACTGTTTCTTATTTCCCTCGGTGATTCTTAGTCGTAGGTCCGCACTTTTTCTTCCTTTCTTCTACTCCTATTGTTTTTGTTTCCATAAAGTGTTGTTCCACTGTCTTTTTTCTTTAGGTGTATAACTAAGGTGGGGAAAACATAGTATGATCCCAAGACACTATACATGTTAACTGTAAGATTTTTTCCTCCATAACTCATACGTTTTATGTATGGCTGGACTTATAATTTTTGTTATTTTTAATTTCCATATGTTGGTGATCTTGCAGTGAAATTACAATTACAATTGAAAAATAACAATGACGCAATAAAAAAAAAAATTATGGCTGAGGCGCGGATATCTCGCTCTCTTTAAGGAGATTCAAGCCCACTGCAACAAATTTACCGGTCCAGCAGTAATCTTTCTGACTTGTCCCCTCCAGGATACAACAGCCCGAACACGTCGTATAACTCAACGAACTCTGGACAAGATGTTGAGTCCAAAGCTCCACCAAAAGAACACCTTCCTTCAACTAATAAACTCTTTTATTTTTCACTTTCCTCACTTTTCCTCTCTATACCCACAAGTTAAGGATTGAACTTATTTTTTTCTTGAATGTATTTGAATATGTGTTATGGAGAATAATAATTCATCCTTTTATAATGGATGAATAATGTGAAAACATGTTCAACAAAAAATGTGAAAATCATGGTCAACACAAATGTGAAAATCATGATCAACAAAAAATGTGAAAATCATGGTCAACACAAATGTGAAAATAAGACCAAATATGTTCATATGGTGGCTACCATGGTCTTCACATTTTTTTTCCACAAAAAATGTGAAAGATATGGTCAACTTTTGTGGCTACCCAAATGAAAATAAAATTGCATGGCAAGGCACAAAACATGTGAGGAATTTGGACAAAAATGTGAAAGATATTTGCAATATTAAAATGCTCAAATCCTAACACCATACTTCTTCATCATTCATCATCTTTTCCTATCTTTATTTATAATAAATAACTATTGCTCTCTCTAATTGTAGAACCTGGCTTATTTGATTGGGGTAAGCTTATGGGTCTTTGTTTTCGTGTCTTGATAGCAGAAGAAGAAGATTCATGAGAGTTTTAGCGATAACTTGATTTGAAGAGAGTTACACCATCAAATACAAGATTATTCTCAAAAAATTTAGAAACTGGAAAAGGTATAGTTGCTTTGTCCTAATTTGTGTGATATTTTTTCTTAAGAGTTAAATTATGTAAACTTTGACCAATATTTTAATTTGAAATTACTATATTTTATCATATTGACATGAGAAGATATCTATATTTCAATTTTATAATGCTTATTTGATTTAATCCAACATAGAAGCCAAATTAGTCACATAATTGGGACGAAAGGAGTATATTTTTTCCCTTTTAACTCAAGGTATTAAATTGTCCAATTGCTGCTTTTCTTCTTTTAGGAAGTTGGTTTTAACTCTATCTGGGATAAGCCTTTGTTTTATTTGGTGACATATGTTGACACCCAATTTTGTCCCTCCTTTATTTGATTTTATTTACTCGGGTGTCTAAATTTATTGACGAGCTAAATACTTTATTTTCACTACTATTATTTTCGCTACTTCATTTTTTAACATTACGAGCATTACTTTATCACAAATTTTAAATGTTCGTCAACGTTTCATTTTCAGGTTTGGAATCGTTAAACTAATTACAAGACAACACTTTGCAAAATATTTATTTTTTACATATTAGTTATTTATTATCTTTACATAATATATATTATACCAGTTATTAAATTAGAAGCCCAAAAATAATTAAATAGAGGAGGAAGGATCAACAATTTTCAGCCAAATTAATGGCCCAAAATACAAATTTAATATTATTTTCCTACCCAAATAAACAACCCACATTTTAATACCCAACCCACATTTTTAACCCAATTAAAATGCCAAACGGACCAGCCCATTACCCATGTTTTCAACAGATCAGCCCAATTCTTACAACATTACCCGACCCGAGTCCGGCCCAATTCCCTTATCTTTAACCTAAACCCTAATCCCTCACTCTCTTTTCTTCTTCCTCCCTCTTACCCGCCGCACGCCTCTCTCTCTCTCTACTCCCTTTTCTCTCCTCTATCTCCCACGTTCTCCCCACCTCTTCTCTGCCATCCTCTCTGGCTCCACTTACCCCTGTCCCCCGCTTCGTTCTGCCATCCCCACGCCTCACACCCACGCTCTGTCCCCCACTCCTCTCTCCTACGCTATAAATGGTTGTTCTTCGTCGCTGTTGAGAGGGGGTTTTTTTTTAGAAAGAGAGATTTCAGTTCGGGAGAAGAGGGGATTGAGTTGGTGAAAAGGGAATTCTATTTCGTTTCTTGACATCAGTTGAAAATTCCAAACATTATTTCTGTTTTTGCTCTTTTGTTTCAAAGTCGAGTATAAAATCGGGGATTTAAAAAACACTGAGAGCCTTAACTACGATGGAGGTACTTTAATTATTGACTCTAGTTACGAATCTGTCGACGCGAGAGTAGATTCGATGACGTCGACGCCCCATTTCACTGTACACAAAACAGGTCAGTGCAATCCCTTCCTTCTATTTTTGGTTCGTTTTGATTTATGATGTGTGTCTGGATGTCCTGCTTGCATGTTTAAAGTTGGCGTTGCGATAAAGTTTGTATATCCGATGTCTGAAAAATAGGAAGTTACATTTACCTTTTGATACTGGTTGGTGCTCGTTTGATATACTCAGTGTTTCACTTGAAAATATGGCTTAAGATCTCTATTTGATGTTCACATGAGTTATTTTCTATGGTCAGTTAAGCTTGGTTTGATATTATTCAGTAAACTTCATGACTGCTTAGTGCGTTAATCGTATTGTTTGATTGTTAGTTGACTTATATTAGGCATCAAACCGCTTGTCTGTTTAAATTAGGCCTTCATGTGTGTCTGTCTTGTTTGACAGTTCGATTAGTTTGCTTTATTCTGCTTATGAATTTATTTTGGTGTCTGTTTACTATATGCTCGTGTATATTTATGAATTAGCTGTAAGTATAGCATTGTTAGTAGTTTAGCATTACAAGTCCGTCCTTCAGCTAACATGGGTTTATTTGTTTATGTTGGTTTAATGACCATTACATGATTAGTATAGTACAGTTTATGCCATAGGAAGTTTCATATTAATCCAAGTCATATACATAAGTCTAATACAAATTATATACACCTACTAGTATGTTTGAAACATATGATTAGTTAGAATATTGCTTCAGTTAAGAAAAGTTGAGGTTAGCATAAACTCTGTTAGTTGGTTGTGGATTGTCACAACCCAACCCCGTAGGCCGTGACTAGTACCCGATTTGGGCACCCAAACACATCTATCCAACGCTATCTCAACTGTTATCAAACGCATTCAAGTATAAAGCAGAAGCCGTCAAGGCTATATTTTAAATTTAGATAATTTCCAGAAAAATTTTGGCAGAGTTTCCTTTGTTTTACATACTATCCAAAATAACCCTGCGCACAGAAAATACCAACAAAGGCCACACCGGCCAACAAAGCAATATATAAACATATGCGGACCGGCCGCCGCGGCGAATGGGGTCGCCCCAAACACAACATATACACACATCCGTACAGAAAGACCCTAACCCAAAAACATATCTACAGGCCTCTAACCACGGTAACCCCGGGGAAAGATCACACGCCGGGAAACCGGACACATCATACTTCGTAACATATTCACGGTAGCTGGGGACGGACATATACCACAGTACCCCGGAACCGGACACATCATACTTCGGAATTCATACATGGGACCCGGCCCCCGACAAGGGACTCGGCGGCCCATCTGCACGATATAAACCGGCCCGGGATCCGGTGAAAGGAAGCTTTAAGACATCCACGAACAGATTAATGAGAAACCACATACATACAGATCGTTATACCGACTCAATCAAACTGAAGTAGGCCAAATGGCGAGTCAAATCAGAGTATTCGGATAGCGTTCATAATATGCGCCTATATCCTGCTTGGGAAGGCACGACGGATTATTACCAGAATCAGATTTTCAGATGTCAAAGCCATTTTGTAAAATTTATATAAAAAATAGTCATAGAATGATCAGAATAATAGTCCAGATGTTGCCTGTGAGAAACGGACAGAAATAGGGCAATTTAGGTCATACAAAAAGTGTCGGGGCCTTGTGGGCCCACCTCGGACCAACCCGAGGAGGCGTACGTAAATTACAGATAGTAGACCTTATGAGGTCGTCCATAATGATTTGGAAGTATTCCGACTCCGTTTAGGAAGGTTGCATACATAAGGCTCACTTTGAAGACAAGTTATAAGAAAATGGATTCAATCTTACTGAAGGAATTGGAGTGGATTTCCATCTCGAATTCTGAGGAACGGAGTCGTATTTAAGGCTCGCGGCCGAGCCTATTATGTTCAGAACATGCCTAAGAATGAAGGGGTAGGCTTTACATACCTCAATTGCGCCTTATACTCGCTTAGCTTCACTTCCAATTTCGTCCAGAATCTACAAATGGTCAAGTTTACCAATTGTCAATTCAAGCCTTTAAGATTCCATACTCAATCACATAATTGCCTACCGAAATTTCGGCAGCATTTCCCCTATATATGTGACATCCCCGAGACTTAGCTCGGCTTAATATATCAACACAACAACCCAACAACAACATCAATAACAACAACAAGCATTACAAAACACATAATATGGCATAACATAACATCTTTCATTCCGACCTTACACTTCCAAACCCATCTTACCATTTTCATATTCGTCACTCATCAAGATCATTACAACATAATTCGGACAATCATAATTTACCTCTTACTACTTCATCAATGACAATCATAATTTACCTCTTACTACTTTTCTTTCCATATTTACATAAGTTACAATAAATTTGCATAATTTCTTACAACAACTTAACAACAAGTTTTCCATGACAACAAGAACCATTATCCTTCCATTCATTTCACAATAACGCAATTAACATACTAACGGAATTTAATTCACATTCCATCATCACCATAGCATCACACGGCCACATGCTATATTTTCCAACTTTCACTAATTCATTCCACTTTCATTTCTAATACAATTTCTATCATAACTACACTAGATTTCAACAAAAATTCAAATCTTCATGAACATACAATACATGCACACTTTCGGCCAACATGCATACCACCTCAACACACAAGATTTTCATGTTTTTTATTCATTTCCACACACTACAACATACATACACCTTCCATATCACAACAAAAGCATAAAATCCTTACCTTTCTCCCAAGTTCTTTACTTGCTACAAAAGTCACTTTCTTGCCAATATAATTATACCATCTTGTAGAGAACCTTGCACTTGGTAATAATCCCACAAGAAATGAATTTTTGAACCAAGGATTAAGCTCCAAGAATTATTTTTTTCTCCTCTCTTTCTCTCACCCGAACCCTCTCCTCTTTTTTGTTCTTGCTTTGCTTTATTTTTCTTGAAGGTTCTACGGATAGGGATGCATATATATAATATCACATAATTAAATTATGGACTTGGGCCATTTTCACACACCATGGCCGGTTGGGCTCCCTTGTTGGGCCTTGTTTCTCTTTTTTTTTTTTTGAGTCCACTTGGCTAATTTTTTTTTTGTAATTCATGGCACAAGTTTCCAAAATTCCAACTTTGCCCTTGGCCTCCTTTTGTAATTCCACACCAATGTATTCATAACCGACACATTCGTACCAAGCAAGGTCCAAATGTGGCCTTGTCCATTACAAGCCAAATTGTTTCGAATTTTTCGAATATGCAAAAATGCCGGATGTAACATTCTCCCCCCCTTTAGAACATTCGTCCTCGAATGTTAAATTGACCTCATGGGGCGTCTTACTACTTCGGGAGGGTTCTTTTTATAATCGTCCTTTGTTGACTTTCCGATATGGATTCTTTACCAAAATGATGGAGTAATTCTTCACATTACTGACTCATATGCTTTCATAACGTATTTTCTCATATCCCACACAGTCACTGGGCCAAGAATTATATTCCAGTAACAGATAAATGCCTTTCGCTATTTCACGGACGTTATGTCTCTTCTTCCCTTCCTTCAAAGCTTTTCAACATTATAATTAATATCACTTCTTGTCACACCCCTCGGTTCCTTACCACATTATCATAATCCCACGTCATACCAAACAGATTCATAACTGGGATCGGACGCACAGGAGCGTATCGGACTGATTCGTAATCGGAGGCAAACGTACTAAACTATGGCGGACGGATTCGTAGTCAAAGTCAGATGCATGGGAGGGTATCAGACAGATCCGAGATCAGAGTCAGACGTACAGAGATGTATCAGAAAGATTCATAATCGGAGTCAGACATACAGAGTTATATCAGACAGATTCATATGGGCACCAGACGAAAATCATACACATACATATACATTTACTAATATCTTATTCGCGAACGTCTCCGACCGTTATTCAAATTCGCTCAATTTCCCGAGCGGTATTGCGCTTCTTCTTTTCGCCCATTTAGTCCGCCTCGGTCTGCGCGGCTTCTGTAAGGGCACTAGCTATTCCACACATTCTCTTTTCCTTTAGGTTACCCCAAATTTCCATTTATATATATCATACTTACACTTTGTGAAAAATTTTGTATTACTTCCCAGGGGGGTCACCCATCCCAGAATTACTCTGGCTTTAGCACGCTTAACCTCGAAACTTTCATGCATTTTGGCGCGTTACGGCTAATATAATTTCGTCGATTGCCCCGCACGACCTTTGTCACGTAATTTAGGGCAGATCGGGGTCTTAATAAATTTTCGGGAAATTCTCATAGTGGGTCCCACCCCGGGCTAGACCATACAATTTCCATATCGCCCTTCCGAATTCTCAATGTCTATCAGGTTAACAACTACCTTGCTCTTATTAATACCCAGAAGAAGAAAATCACATAATATGATAAAGGATAGACCCATTCATACACATATCCCTCAAGAAAGGATCACTAACATACCTGGGTGCGCTTGAAGACGCTCCTGGGTCCTGTCGGCCGGTCAAAGCAAATACGCGGTTCGAAGGACCGCTGTAACCAGAAGCTGCACCTCGACCTCGGCCACGACTCGCTGGTGCTGGCGCTGGTGCTGGTGCTCCTCGCCCTGTGGGGCGTATGGCTACCGAAGGAGAAAACGAGCCAGCAACTGACCCGGTAAGCTGGGCTGAACCACCTGGACCACACCTATACAGACACTCTCTCATCGTATGGCCTTGTTGGCCACAAGAAAAGCAGGCACCAGTGGCACGATAACACTCACCAGGGTGACGCCTCCTGCAATAAGGACACCGAGGTATGGATGGCCCCATCTGACTGAAACTCCTATTTACTCGCGAACTCGAAGCCATGGAGTCCTGTCCCGAGAACTGTGGAGGCGTGCTGTGTGCTGGCTGGGACGGATACCTGTCACCCTGCCGCTGAGAAAACCCGCTCTGAGATCCCCCTGAATACCCGGCCGATCTGGCTCTCTTAGGCCGGCTCCTGTCATGACCCCTATCAGGCCGACGTTCCCTACGTCGGTCCTCCATGCCCTGGGCGTGCGCCTGTACCCGGGCAATATGCATCCCTGGCTGAGAAGCCACCGCCAGGCAATTATCAATCAAATAAGGGTCCAGCCCCATCACGTACCGGTGCACCCTGTCGGCCATCTCAGCTACTATAGCGGGTGCATACCTAGCCAGTGAGTCAAACTCTAGGCTATACTCTCGAACACTTCTACCGTTCTGCCTCAAGTTCAAGAATTGATCAACCCTAGCTCTCCGCAACTCTGGAGGTAGAAAATGATCAAGAAAGGCCTTAGTAAACTCGGCCCATACTGCTGGGGGAGCATCGTCACCCCTGGATAGCTGCCAGGACTCATACCAGTTCGCCGCTACCTCATATAACCGATACGAAGCCAACTCGACGGACTCAGTCGGCGAAGCCTTAATCAACTGTATCGTACTCTCCATCTTTCTAATGAACTCCTGGGGGTCCTCTTCGGGTTTTGTCCCGGAGAATTCTGGAGGATTACATGTCAAGAACTCACGAGCCCTGGAGCTTTCATATCTGTCCGCACGACCACCCCCAAACCCATGCCTGCGAACCTGCTCTGTCATCAGTGTGGTCAATAACTGAACCGCATCTCGCATGGCCCTGTCCTCCGCCCCTAGCTGTGGAGCTGGAGGCTCGGGCACTGGAACCCTGGGAGCTCGCGGTGGAGCCGCCCCCTGTGCTGCAGCTGTGGCTGCTCCAAGTCCCTCCGATACTGGTGGCGTAACAGAACTAGCCGTCGAAGGCACAACATTTGGCTCAATCTGGGCACGAGCCCTAGTAGTTACCTGAGCTCGGCTGGTCTCACCTGCCGCTGTAGACTTGCCCTTCTGGGCGGCTGTTGCCTTCTTTGCAGGCATCGCTGAAAACATAACAATTCGTTAGGAGGGGATCATCCTACTAATACAGTTCTATCGCACGATCTAAGATTCAAAGAGGGGTAACATCCTAGATGCCCTGTAGCCTCCTGTTTATAGATGTGGTGCACAACACACCGATAAACAAGACTCTACTAGACACGGCCTGTAGACATTCCGAGGACAAAACGCTCTGATACCACTTCTGTCACGACCCAACCCCGTAGGCCGTGACTAGTACCCGATCTGGGCACCCAAACACATCTATCCAACGCTATCTCAACTGTTATCAAACGCATTCAAGTATAAAGCAGAAGCCGTCAAGGCTATATTTTAAATTTAGATAATTTCCAGAAAAATTTTGGCAGAGTTTCCTTTGTTTTACATACTATCCAAAATAACCCTGCGCACAGAAAATACCAACAAAGGCCACACCGGCCAACAAAGCAATATATAATATGCGGACCGGCCGCCGCGGCGAATGGGGTCGCCCCAAACACAACATATACACACATCCGTACAGAAAGACCCTAACCCACAAACATATCTACAGGCCTCTAACAGACATACAGAGTCATATGACGGGACAGGGCCCCGCCGTACCCGGAGTTGCCATACATACAGAATATACAGAAGACAGAAGATATATACCAAAAGTACACGCTCCGGAACAAAGGAGCTCTTCAAAATAGCAGAATCTGAGCCCTAGACTGGCGGCGTAACTTCAGGTGCGTCTGTACCTGCGGGCATGTAACGCAGCCCCCGAAGAACCGGGGGTTAGTACGAAAAATTGTACCGAGTATGTAAAGCAGAAACATAACAAACATAATCATAGTCTGAACCGGAAGCACATAAATATAGCGGACAGAACCATAAATCAAACGGACGGGCAGGATCATGGTCCAGACGGACGGGCAGAATCACAATCCATACGGACAGACAGAATCAGAACAGGGCACAGGAACGTGGTCGCCACTCCTGTCTTTGGCGCCACAACATATCATATATCAGAAGATTTCATATCTTCGAACATCTCCGTCACATAACACATCACATCATAACCACGGTAACCCCGGGGAAAGATCACACGCCGGGAAACCGGACACATCATACTTCGTAACATATTCACGGTAGCTGGGGACGGACATATACCACAGTACCCCGGAACCGGACACATCATACTTCGGAATTCATACATGGGACCCGGCCCCCGACAAGGGACTCGGCGGCCCATCTGCACGATATAAACCGGCCCGGGATCCGGTGAAAGGAAGCTTTAAGACATCCACGAACAGATTAATGAGAAACCACATACATACAGATCGTTATACCGACTCAATCAAACTGAAGTAGGCCAAATGGCGAGTCAAATCAGAGTATTCGGATAGCGTTCATAATATGCGCCTATATCCTGCTTGGGAAGGCACGACGGATTATTACCAGAATCAGATTTTCAGATGTCAAAGCCATTTTGTAAAATTTATATAAAAAATAGTCATAGAATGATCAGAATAATAGTCCAGATGTTGCCTGTGAGAAACGGACAGAAATAGGGCAATTTAGGTCATACAAAAAGTGTCGGGGCCTTGTGGGCCCACCTCGGACCAACCCGAGGAGGCGTACGTAAATTACAGATAGTAGACCTTATGAGGTCGTCCATAATGATTTGGAAGTATTCCGACTCCGTTTAGGAAGGTTGCATACATAAGGCTCACTTTGAAGACAAGTTATAAGAAAATGGATTCAATCTTACTGAAGGAATTGGAGTGGATTTCCATCTCGAATTCTGAGGAACGGAGTCGTATTTAAGGCTCGCGGCCGAGCCTATTATGTTCAGAACATGCCTAAGAATGAAGGGGTAGGCTTTACATACCTCAATTGCGCCTTATACTCGCTTAGCTTCACTTCCAATTTCGTCCAGAATCTACAAATGGTCAAGTTTACCAATTGTCAATTCAAGCCTTTAAGATTCCATACTCAATCACATAATTGCCTACCGAAATTTCGGCAGCATTTCCCCTATATATGTGACATCCCCGAGACTTAGCTCGGCTTAATATATCAACACAACAACCCAACAACAACATCAATAACAACAACAAGCATTACAAAACACATAATATGGCATAACATAACATCTTTCATTCCGACCTTACACTTCCAAACCCATCTTACCATTTTCATATTCGTCACTCATCAAGATCATTACAACATAATTCGGACAATCATAATTTACCTCTTACTACTTCATCAATGACAATCATAATTTACCTCTTACTACTTTTCTTTCCATATTTACATAAGTTACAATAAATTTGCATAATTTCTTACAACAACTTAACAACAAGTTTTCCATGACAACAAGAACCATTATCCTTCCATTCATTTCACAATAACGCAATTAACATACTAACGGAATTTAATTCACATTCCATCATCACCATAGCATCACACGGCCACATGCTATATTTTCCAACTTTCACTAATTCATTCCACTTTCATTTCTAATACAATTTCTATCATAACTACACTAGATTTCAACAAAAATTCAAATCTTCATGAACATACAATACATGCACACTTTCGGCCAACATGCATACCACCTCAACACACAAGATTTTCATGTTTTTTATTCATTTCCACACACTACAACATACATACACCTTCCATATCACAACAAAAGCATAAAATCCTTACCTTTCTCCCAAGTTCTTTACTTGCTACAAAAGTCACTTTCTTGCCAATATAATTATACCATCTTGTAGAGAACCTTGCACTTGGTAATAATCCCACAAGAAATGAATTTTTGAACCAAGGATTAAGCTCCAAGAATTATTTTTTTCTCCTCTCTTTCTCTCACCCGAACCCTCTCCTCTTTTTTGTTCTTGCTTTGCTTTATTTTTCTTGAAGGTTCTACGGATAGGGATGCATATATATAATATCACATAATTAAATTATGGACTTGGGCCATTTTCACACACCATGGCCGGTTGGGCTCCCTTGTTGGGCCTTGTTTCTCTTTTTTTTTTTTTGAGTCCACTTGGCTAATTTTTTTTTTGTAATTCATGGCACAAGTTTCCAAAATTCCAACTTTGCCCTTGGCCTCCTTTTGTAATTCCACACCAATGTATTCATAACCGACACATTCGTACCAAGCAAGGTCCAAATGTGGCCTTGTCCATTACAAGCCAAATTGTTTCGAATTTTTCGAATATGCAAAAATGCCGGATGTAACATTCTCCCCCCCTTTAGAACATTCGTCCTCGAATGTTAAATTGACCTCATGGGGCGTCTTACTACTTCGGGAGGGTTCTTTTTATAATCGTCCTTTGTTGACTTTCCGATATGGATTCTTTACCAAAATGATGGAGTAATTCTTCACATTACTGACTCATATGCTTTCATAACGTATTTTCTCATATCCCACACAGTCACTGGGCCAAGAATTATATTCCAGTAACAGATAAATGCCTTTCGCTATTTCACGGACGTTATGTCTCTTCTTCCCTTCCTTCAAAGCTTTTCAACATTATAATTAATATCACTTCTTGTCACACCCCTCGGTTCCTTACCACATTATCATAATCCCACGTCATACCAAACAGATTCATAACTGGGATCGGACGCACAGGAGCGTATCGGACTGATTCGTAATCGGAGGCAAACGTACTAAACTATGGCGGACGGATTCGTAGTCAAAGTCAGATGCATGGGAGGGTATCAGACAGATCCGAGATCAGAGTCAGACGTACAGAGATGTATCAGAAAGATTCATAATCGGAGTCAGACATACAGAGTTATATCAGACAGATTCATATGGGCACCAGACGAAAATCATACACATACATATACATTTACTAATATCTTATTCGCGAACGTCTCCGACCGTTATTCAAATTCGCTCAATTTCCCGAGCGGTATTGCGCTTCTTCTTTTCGCCCATTTAGTCCGCCTCGGTCTGCGCGGCTTCTGTAAGGGCACTAGCTATTCCACACATTCTCTTTTCCTTTAGGTTACCCCAAATTTCCATTTATATATATCATACTTACACTTTGTGAAAAATTTTGTATTACTTCCCAGGGGGGTCACCCATCCCAGAATTACTCTGGCTTTAGCACGCTTAACCTCGAAACTTTCATGCATTTTGGCGCGTTACGGCTAATATAATTTCGTCGATTGCCCCGCACGACCTTTGTCACGTAATTTAGGGCAGATCGGGGTCTTAATAAATTTTCGGGAAATTCTCATAGTGGGTCCCACCCCGGGCTAGACCATACAATTTCCATATCGCCCTTCCGAATTCTCAATGTCTATCAGGTTAACAACTACCTTGCTCTTATTAATACCCAGAAGAAGAAAATCACATAATATGATAAAGGATAGACCCATTCATACACATATCCCTCAAGAAAGGATCACTAACATACCTGGGTGCGCTTGAAGACGCTCCTGGGTCCTGTCGGCCGGTCAAAGCAAATACGCGGTTCGAAGGACCGCTGTAACCAGAAGCTGCACCTCGACCTCGGCCACGACTCGCTGGTGCTGGCGCTGGTGCTGGTGCTCCTCGCCCTGTGGGGCGTATGGCTACCGAAGGAGAAAACGAGCCAGCAACTGACCCGGTAAGCTGGGCTGAACCACCTGGACCACACCTATACAGACACTCTCTCATCGTATGGCCTTGTTGGCCACAAGAAAAGCAGGCACCAGTGGCACGATAACACTCACCAGGGTGACGCCTCCTGCAATAAGGACACCGAGGTATGGATGGCCCCATCTGACTGAAACTCCTATTTACTCGCGAACTCGAAGCCATGGAGTCCTGTCCCGAGAACTGTGGAGGCGTGCTGTGTGCTGGCTGGGACGGATACCTGTCACCCTGCCGCTGAGAAAACCCGCTCTGAGATCCCCCTGAATACCCGGCCGATCTGGCTCTCTTAGGCCGGCTCCTGTCATGACCCCTATCAGGCCGACGTTCCCTACGTCGGTCCTCCATGCCCTGGGCGTGCGCCTGTACCCGGGCAATATGCATCCCTGGCTGAGAAGCCACCGCCAGGCAATTATCAATCAAATAAGGGTCCAGCCCCATCACGTACCGGTGCACCCTGTCGGCCATCTCAGCTACTATAGCGGGTGCATACCTAGCCAGTGAGTCAAACTCTAGGCTATACTCTCGAACACTTCTACCGTTCTGCCTCAAGTTCAAGAATTGATCAACCCTAGCTCTCCGCAACTCTGGAGGTAGAAAATGATCAAGAAAGGCCTTAGTAAACTCGGCCCATACTGCTGGGGGAGCATCGTCACCCCTGGATAGCTGCCAGGACTCATACCAGTTCGCCGCTACCTCATATAACCGATACGAAGCCAACTCGACGGACTCAGTCGGCGAAGCCTTAATCAACTGTATCGTACTCTCCATCTTTCTAATGAACTCCTGGGGGTCCTCTTCGGGTTTTGTCCCGGAGAATTCTGGAGGATTACATGTCAAGAACTCACGAGCCCTGGAGCTTTCATATCTGTCCGCACGACCACCCCCAAACCCATGCCTGCGAACCTGCTCTGTCATCAGTGTGGTCAATAACTGAACCGCATCTCGCATGGCCCTGTCCTCCGCCCCTAGCTGTGGAGCTGGAGGCTCGGGCACTGGAACCCTGGGAGCTCGCGGTGGAGCCGCCCCCTGTGCTGCAGCTGTGGCTGCTCCAAGTCCCTCCGATACTGGTGGCGTAACAGAACTAGCCGTCGAAGGCACAACATTTGGCTCAATCTGGGCACGAGCCCTAGTAGTTACCTGAGCTCGGCTGGTCTCACCTGCCGCTGTAGACTTGCCCTTCTGGGCGGCTGTTGCCTTCTTTGCAGGCATCGCTGAAAACATAACAATTCGTTAGGAGGGGATCATCCTACTAATACAGTTCTATCGCACGATCTAAGATTCAAAGAGGGGTAACATCCTAGATGCCCTGTAGCCTCCTGTTTATAGATGTGGTGCACAACACACCGATAAACAAGACTCTACTAGACACGGCCTGTAGACATTCCGAGGACAAAACGCTCTGATACCACTTCTGTCACGACCCAACCCCGTAGGCCGTGACTAGTACCCGATCTGGGCACCCAAACACATCTATCCAACGCTATCTCAACTGTTATCAAACGCATTCAAGTATAAAGCAGAAGCCGTCAAGGCTATATTTTAAATTTAGATAATTTCCAGAAAAATTTTGGCAGAGTTTCCTTTGTTTTACATACTATCCAAAATAACCCTGCGCACAGAAAATACCAACAAAGGCCACACCGGCCAACAAAGCAATATATAATATGCGGACCGGCCGCCGCGGCGAATGGGGTCGCCCCAAACACAACATATACACACATCCGTACAGAAAGACCCTAACCCACAAACATATCTACAGGCCTCTAACAGACATACAGAGTCATATGACGGGACAGGGCCCCGCCGTACCCGGAGTTGCCATACATACAGAATATACAGAAGACAGAAGATATATACCAAAAGTACACGCTCCGGAACAAAGGAGCTCTTCAAAATAGCAGAATCTGAGCCCTAGACTGGCGGCGTAACTTCAGGTGCGTCTGTACCTGCGGGCATGTAACGCAGCCCCCGAAGAACCGGGGGTTAGTACGAAAAATTGTACCGAGTATGTAAAGCAGAAACATAACAAACATAATCATAGTCTGAACCGGAAGCACATAAATATAGCGGACAGAACCATAAATCAAACGGACGGGCAGGATCATGGTCCAGACGGACGGGCAGAATCACAATCCATACGGACAGACAGAATCAGAACAGGGCACAGGAACGTGGTCGCCACTCCTGTCTTTGGCGCCACAACATATCATATATCAGAAGATTTCATATCTTCGAACATCTCCGTCACATAACACATCACATCATAACCACGGTAACCCCGGGGAAAGATCACACGCCGGGAAACCGGACACATCATACTTCGTAACATATTCACGGTAGCTGGGGACGGACATATACCACAGTACCCCGGAACCGGACACATCATACTTCGGAATTCATACATGGGACCCGGCCCCCGACAAGGGACTCGGCGGCCCATCTGCACGATATAAACCGGCCCGGGATCCGGTGAAAGGAAGCTTTAAGACATCCACGAACAGATTAATGAGAAACCACATACATACAGATCGTTATACCGACTCAATCAAACTGAAGTAGGCCAAATGGCGAGTCAAATCAGAGTATTCGGATAGCGTTCATAATATGCGCCTATATCCTGCTTGGGAAGGCACGACGGATTATTACCAGAATCAGATTTTCAGATGTCAAAGCCATTTTGTAAAATTTATATAAAAAATAGTCATAGCATGATCAGAATAATAGTCCAGATGTTGCCTGTGAGAAACGGACAGAAATAGGGCAATTTAGGTCATACAAAAAGTGTCGGGGCCTTGTGGGCCCACCTCGGACCAACCCGAGGAGGCGTACGTAAATTACAGATAGTAGACCTTATGAGGTCGTCCATAATGATTTGGAAGTATTCCGACTCCGTTTAGGAAGGTTGCATACTTAAGGCTCACTTTGAAGACAAGTTATAAGAAAATGGATTCAATCTTACTGAAGGAATTGGAGTGGATTTCCATCTCGAATTCCGAGGAACGGAGTCGTATTTAAGGCTCGCGGCCGAGCCTATTATGTTCAGAACATGCCTAAGAATGAAGGGGTAGACTTTACATACCTCAATTGCGCCTTATACTCGCTTAGCTTCACTTCCAATTTCGTCCAGAATCTACAAATGGTCAAGTTTACCAATTGTCAATTCAAGCCTTTAAGATTCCATACTCAATCACATAATTGTCTATCGAAATTTCGGCAGCATTTCCCCTATATATGTGACATCCCCGAGACTTAGCTCGGCTTAATATATCAACACAGCAACCCAACAACAACATCAATAACAACAACAAGCATTACAAAACACATAATATGGCATAACATAGCATCTTTCATTCCGACCTTACACTTCCAAACCCATCTTACCATTTTCATATTCGTCACTCATCAAGATCATTACAACATAATTCGGAGGCACATCCTATTGTTTTCACCAAATATACATAAGGTATACACAATATACAAGTTTACTACCAAAGTCATATTTTACCCACAACTTCCAATCTTTACCATATATGTTCATGACATATTTCTATCTTCCAACTTCATCAATGACAATCATAATTTACCTCTTACTACTTTTCTTTCCATATTTACATAAGTTACAATAAATTTGCATAATTTCTTACAACAACTTAACAACAAGTTTTCCATGACAACAAGAACCATTATCCTTCCATTCATTTCAAAATAACGCAATTAACATACTAACGGAATTTAATTCACATTCCATCATCACCATAGCATCACACGGCCACATGCTATATTTTCCAACTTTCACTAATTCATTCCACTTTCATTTCTAATACAATTTCTATCATAACTACACTAGATTTCAACAAAAATTCAAATCTTCATGAACATACAATACATGCACACTTTCGGCCAACATGCATACCACCTCAACACACAAGATTTTCATGTTTTTTATTCATTTCCACACACTACAACATACATATACCTTCCATATCACAACAAAAGCATAAAATCCTTACCTTTCTCCCAAGTTCTTTACTTGCTACAAAAGTCACTTTCTTGCCAATATAATTATACCATCTTGTAGAGAACCTTGCACTTGGTAATAATCCCACAAGAAATGAATTTTTGAACCAAGGATTAAGCTCCAAGAATTTTTTTTTTCTCCTCTCTTTCTCTCACCCGAACCCTCTCCTTTTTTTTGTTCTTGCTTTGCTTTATTTTTCTTGAAGGTTCTATGGATAGGGATGCATATATATAATATCACATAATTAAATTATGGACTTGGACCATTTTCACACACCATGGACGGTTGGGCTCCCTTGTTGGGCCTTGTTTCTCTTTTTTTTTTTTTTTGAGTCCACTTGGCTAATTTTTTTTTTTGTAATTCATGGCACAAGTTTCCAAAATTCCAACTTTGCCCTTGGCCTCCTTTCGTAATTCCACACCAATGTATTCATAACCGACACATTCGTACCAAGCAAGGTCCAAATGTGGCCTTGTCCATTACAAGCCAAATTGTTTCGAATTTTTCGAATATGCAAAAATGCCGGATGTAACATGGATTTACCCTAATGTGAGATGAGGTGATTAAGGGAAGTCCTTGTAGAGTTAAGTCCTTTTTTCGCATTGAATTCTGCCGAATAAGGAATGAGACGAACCTGTTCGACATACACTCTGCTTCCCCTGTCATCTTCAATTTGTCTTCTCTGATGTTTTATACGTTTGGTTTTGTGCCCTGTTTCGTTTGAATTCAGTTTGGATGTTGCCTACGTCTATCAAGTCTTAGTCTAAAATGTTGCTAGTAAGAGGTCATTTCTCTCTTCATCTGATTTTTGCTGTGATTGTACCTCATTAGATTTTAAGATGAAATTAATGGCTGGGTTACCTTTAAACATAGTGAAAAATCCGAACTTACTTTGTATTATTGTTAGTTCCTCTTTTTTCCACAAAAATCTTGTGTACAAAGCATGGTATAGGTTCCTTTGCCTTCAAATGGCACAAATGTGTTTGGTATAACAAATCATCTTCCTGGCACTCCACTGTTAAAAGAAAGATAGAGACAAATATAATAGTGAGAGGGCTGTGTTTCTGATCCTCATTTTAATTTCGGTTTACAGATGTTTGGGAGCTATTAATACGTTACATATAAACAGTCCCCTGTCTTAAATTAAAATCATTAAGTTGTTAAAAGATTGCCATACTTAAGGAGTATTTTTTTGGAGCACTGAATCACTGTTTTCTGCCCCTGAACTGCTGCAGTGTAGCCACTTTTGTTGTTGTACTTTCGGGCTATGAACCACTGCATTTTTAGTTGAATTTCTGCTATACTTTGAGTTAAATCTCTGCTTTATTCTTAGCTGAATTGTCATTGCATGTCGAGGCCGAAAATACTGTTTTTAGATCGACTTTGCTGCTTTAAATTTTCAGCGAGTAATCATTATGCTTTTCCCGGGCTTCTATGTTGTTTTCTTTGAGTCTCACAGTGCATTTCTTACTCGTATTTCCCTCGAATATCCTGTCTATCGTGTGAAATGTATCCTGCACATTTTTGAGAGATAAAAGTATAGCATAATAATCGAATTTGAGGTTTGTTGGTTTGTGTGTTTTAGTGTTCTATATCAAATTATAAGACGATATACTCAAATATACCTAAAGTATACAGCCTCACGATGCCCACAGGCATACTGAGATCTGTATATTCAAGGTATACTGAAGTATACCAGTCCTAATATAGTTTTTTCGGATTGCTCCTATATGAATGTGTATAAGTGAAATATATTAGGAATACATAGTACGTACATGAGTTATTAATATGTCATTCTCTTGAGTTTACATTATGTATGTTTAGTTTTATTCATCGATCGGGTACTAATCCTTTTCTTTTGTTTTACGCATGACATCTTGCATACGAGTCCAAGGGGACTCGCCTCTCCCGCATTCGGCGTCGGGCCAAAGCCCAACAAAACCTCTCTCGTGTCCAGCCTTGGTTCGTAGCCAAAAAAATAGAAAACAAATCTATTGGGCCGAAGCCCAATAACGTCAACAGTTTGCTACGATTAGGCCTTAATAAATGGGTCAGGCCCATTTAACTTTCTCCTCTCTTCCTTCTTATTGTTGTGTATTTTATTTATTTTTGTATAACTAACATTTATGCTCGTTAATTAAGATAAATTTTAGTAACATTAAGAGTTTTAGTTTAGTTATGGGTAGTTAATCCCACAAAATTACATTCAATTCTATTTTCTAAATTGTTTATAGTATCTATAATATTTATTTAGAGCAATTGATTGTTCAAAATGGTATGCCTACATATTTTTTCAAGCTAAAAGAATCAACACTCACTCTTACTATTTTAGAAGCTTAAAACATCACAAATCCTACACTAACGATTAGCTTAATCTAAGAAATAAAAGGGTCAACTAATTCAACGAATAACTCTTTCACTTTAGTTTCTTTCCAACACTTGAAATGTATATTTGTCTAAAACAGCCTTTAAATTTTTTATTAAATAACTCTTTTAAATTTTAGGCATTTTTCTCCAAATACATATAAACATTACATGTCCCGCTTTCTTTTAGTTTATTTTTTAACTAAACTCTTTTATGCAATTGCTATTTTCTACAAGTATTATTTTAAACAACGCTATTATACTTCCGTTTAAAAACCTTAACGACATTGATAAGTCGTGTTTTCAAAACAACATTGGAAATACCTTTTTTCTTTATACAAATTATTATTTTTCTACAAGTCCTATTTTAAAGAGCATTCTTACATGGCTATTTACTACTTTAGTCATATTTACAAAGCTATTTTCTTTTCCTATAACACTATATTTACACTTAGCCTAATTAATTATAAGTCCGGTCGGTTAACCATTGTTAAATGGGTCTTAAAGGGTGTCTAATACCTTCCCTTTAGACTAATTGAACCCTTGCCTAGAATCTTAAGTTTCGCAGACCTTAAACAGAGTTAACTTTAAACATAACTTTAAGTAACTTTAGGTGTCCTAATTCACCATAAATAATTAGGTGGCGACTTCTTAACATAAACAAACAAAAACAGGAATCTCCAATACGTCATACTTCTAACTTTAACTCCTGGTTAAAAAGGGGTGTGACAACATGTGTTTAGGGTCAAATTGAATTTCTATTTGACAGAGTTATAGGTTGGTGTACGTGTCTCTGTTGTTACAGGCTCCACCAAATCAACAAATTATAAATGTCATACAAGATTCGAAAAGGGATTAAAAAAAAAAAAAGAATGACGAAACAAAAGCTACCACAGCTCTTAAAAACTCTGATGTCATTTCTATTCCTATCGATCTCTTCCCCTTGCACCACTATATGCGAGTTTGCTTTTTTAAATTTGAAATCATCATTGAGGTATTGAGGTATCCGATCTTATAAATTTTTTGTGACTTTACTTATTTTTTAAATTTCAAGTCGATGCACTCAGAGAGAGGCTCACGACTAACAAGCAGGTGCATTCATTTTTTTTATTTTTTATAACAATGTATTCAATATCTTTGTGTATTTAAAGAATAAACAGGAACAAGAGGGATCCACTGAAGAAGATCCTTATCCTTCTCCTTCCCTTTTTTCGGAAGAAGGGTGGGATCCGGACAAAATCGATGGTCGGCAAGTATGATGGTCCTAATGATGATCCTGCATGTATTTCGTGTGTATCTCACGGAAAAAAATGGTTGGCTTTAAGATTAGTCCTTACTATTTTATTGATAGGCATGAGAATATCATTAATTTTCTTAAATTGCTTTACTTCGTATTTTTTGGTTTGTTATCTTTTTGATTTTTTTTTATTTGTATCAAGTGAATGTTCTCAGAGAGATTTAAGGCTGACAAACATGTTACCTTTTTCGTCTTTTTTTCTTCATATATTTCTCTCACTTTTCAATAAATCTACAATTGTAATTCTTATTAGCATGTTTTACTTTTTGTGCATTTATTTGTAAATTTTATTTTCTTGGAAGAAAGAAATATTTTAAACTAGATGTGGAGATTATCTATATTTTTACACCAAAATTTTTGTACCTTTATTTTTCTTTCATTCAATTTATGACTCTTATATGTGTAAAATATTTTTTTCCTCAATCGCGCAAAGCGCGGTCAAATACACTAGTTTTTATAAAAGATAAGTAAAAATTGACAGAAGAAGTAAAAGCTAAAAGCCATAAGTTGATAATATTCAACTTTTGCTTTTAGCTTATTTTTGTATTTTTTTTTCCTAAAAATAAATGCTTAATAATACTTTTTATCTTTCTCAAATACTAACAAAAAAAAAATGAAAAAAGAGCTTAAAGCCCCCACCCCAAAAAAAACACTTTGAAATAAGCCATTCCAAACACCCTCTAAAGGGATAATGCAGGTTTACGTAAGGAAATAGGAGTGCCATGCTAACGTACAAAAGGGAGAAATCCACCGCCTAGCCCCAAATTTTGCTCCGTTTTCTACTCATCATTGGCCTGTGCTGAAACCTTCAGTTTACAGTCGTAATATCGCCCCAAGCCCTTTCTTTGTCTCTTTTTGTTTTCTCAACCTGACACTATCCTTTGTCGCTTCAATATTCGACAACAGGACATTTAAATCAGAGTGATCCTAAGTACTTACGAATATTGTTCTTCTTTGATGTCTCTAATTATGTTATGCGTCCTCTCTTTGTAAAAACCTAATTAAGAGTATCTCTCTCCCATTTTTTAGTAGTACGTGGAATTAACAACTTCAGATAGTGTTGTTTTCCTCTGGGTATTGTGAATTTAGGATCCTCCAAGAAGCCAAAAAAAAAAAAGAGTTGTTACAATGAAATCACTCTTCAACAAGCCTGTTAACTTTGTCTCAGCTGGAACTTTCAATGTGCTGAACCAAGAAATTGATTGCAATACCAAAGAGAAGAACAATGATTTAGTATTTGGGATATCAGCTGGCCTTGGATTTGGTACTAGTTCCAACAATATTGCCGATGAGGATGAAATTGAGGAGGAAATATTTCTGCCAACTGCTTTTGGGAGGAAGATAAAAGAAGGTGCAGAACAAAGACGACAGAAAGAAAAGGAGACGACGTTTATGTTAGCGAAGAAATCTTCTGGATCAGGAGGGGAGGGACCTGAGATGAATGATTTTGGTGCCTTTGAGAAGTATACTAAGGGGATTCCTACGAAGTTGCTTAAGAAAATGGGTTATAAGGGAGGTGGGCTTGGCAAAAATGCGCAAGGAATTGTGGTTCCTCTAGAGGCAAAGCTGAGGCCAACGAAGAATATGGGTGTGGGTTTCAATGAGTTTAAGGAGATTAGTTTACCAGCACTGCATGATCAATCAGAGGAAAAACATCTTCTAGTTGTTCTGATCAGCCCGTGGAAGGACGCAAAAGAAAGAAGCTATGGTCCAAGCAAGCTAAGAGGATAAAAAAGGTTCACATAACAGCTGAAGAGTTGCTGGCCAAGAAGGAGGAGCAGGGATTTGAAGTTGTTCAGATGGTTTTTGATATGAGGGGTCCACAAGTTCGAATCTTGACAAATTTGGAGAACTTAAATGCTGAAGAAAAAGCAAAGGACAATTATGTTCCAATGCCTGAACTTCAGCACAATATTAGATTGATAATTGATTTGGTAGAACTTGACATACAAAAGATTGATACTGATTTGAGCTATGAGAGGGAGATTGTTGTGCTTTTCCAGATGGAGAAAGAGAAGCTCAAAGCTCATGCAGCTTTCCAGAAGGAACAACTTAGTAATATGGAAGAGATTGTAAGTGCGTTGGATCGGATCGGAAATGAGAGCACATTCGGTACACTTTCACTAGACTCCCTTGCCGAAGCATTTGTAGACTTGAAGCAACAGTACACTGAGGAATATAAACTCTGTAACTTGTCATGCATAGCATGTAAATATGCGCTGCCTTTATTTGTTCTATTTTTTCAAGGATGGGATCCACTTCAAACTCCAAGTTATGGCTTAGAAGTGGTATCCCTGTGGAAGAACCTTTTGCAAGTAGATGACATTCTTACCAGATTTGATGCTGCATCCCTTTATTCTCAGCTATTCATGGAAGTTGTGTTCCCTGCTGTGAGAATATCTTGCACTAATACTTGGCAGGCAAGGGAACCTGAACGAATGCTTCGTTTTCTGGAATTGTGGGAGAAGTTGTTGCCTCCTGCAGTTCTTCATACCATACTGGAAAACATTGTCTTGCCCAAGTTATCTGCTGCTGTGAACTCCTGGGATCCATGTCGAGAAACTATTCTCGTCCATTCCTGGGTTCATCCTTGGCTACCCTTGTTGGGCCAGAAGTTGGAGGGCTTCTACTTCACTATACGTAGTAGATTGGAAAGTGTGTTACATGCTTGGCATCCAAGCGATATGTCTGCATACTGCACGTGGTCTCCTTGGAAGACTGTGTTTGATCCCATTACCTGGCAAAAACTGATGGTTAATTTTATCGTTCCAAAGTTGCAAACAGTCATGAAGGACTTCCAATTAAATCCAGCAATTCAGCACGTTGATCAGTTCTTTTGGGTCCACACTTGGGCTACTGTTGTTCCCATTCATCACATGATTCGGGTGATGGATATCTTTTTCAATAAGTGGCAAGAATTTTTGTACCATTGGTTGGGTTTAAGCCCGAATTTCGAGGTAGTGACCAAATGGTACTTAGGCTGGAAAGAACTCCTACCACATGAACTTCTGGAAAATGAACATGTTCAGTATAGACTTAGTCTTGGTCTGTTCATGATGAACCAGGCTGTTGAAGGCTTGGAGGTGGTCCAACCTGGTGTGAGTGAGAATATGAGTCATCTTGGGATTCTTGAACAAAGGCAGGTTGAGAATCAGGAAAAAGCAGCAGCACAAGCTCAAGTTCGTCCATCTGTCATGGCCAGTACAGGTGGGGCCCTTGAGAGGCTGAAAGACATTGTTAAGATGCATGCGCAGCAGAATGATTTGCTGTTCAAACCTAAGCCTGTCAGAATGCAAAATGGTCATCAGGTATATGGTTTTGGTGACATTGGCATTATCATAGACTCTCTCAACCAGAAAGTATTTGCACATATTGAGGATCGGTGGTCTTTGGTGTCACTTGATCAGCTGGTGAACCTGCAGAATTGATCTGATTAAATTTGAGATAGCTGTCTTTAATCCTTTAGTTTCACTTTCATGACAGCAACTAGTAGCTGTTTAAAAACTAACTTCTAGGGATCATGGATTTATGAGTGCTGGTTCTAGTGTCACAGAAAGTTCTGATGAAAATGAAATACTTATTTCGTTGCCTTTCACCTGCTCCTATAATTTCAATTTTAAATTTGTAGATCTTAATTATCCTACACGGCTATTCTGGTTAAATTGCAGCTGTTCAGTTTCATATGCATATATATGATATTACGATTATCTTTTATTCTGTAAAGAGAGTAGTAGATGTTGAGAAAACAGAAGAGAGTGACCACAAGGTCATAATCTCTTACTTGTGTGCTTTCCTAAGCATTCAGATTACCTCTTAACTTTGTTCGTTTCTCTTTGCGTTGTTAAAATTCTCTCTACTATAGCTTCTTAGGTAATCTTGAGCTATAACTTAGGTTTAAGATGGAAAAGTGATCGTTTCAGCACATGTGACATCTAAGTTTTTATCAAATGCTTTGCAAAATGTTAGTTGTTAATTAAATTGGTATAGGTAGCTCGGACAGAGGAGTGAAATCACTCCATTTACTCTTCTCGTAAAGAATTATGAGACAGTCTTTGTACTATTAATGAAACATTTTGATTATTAGAAAATATTCATCAAATGGTCTTTGGCATTACCAAAACTTTGGGATGCATAGAAAGCTGTTAATTGACATTTCAATTGGACGTGTGTTCCCTCTTGAGCTTGTAGAAGGGAAAAAACTTGATTTTATTGTACCTTACAGAATTCTTATGACCTTTATCTTATGGATGATGGTTCTGTATCGAATTTTTCTGTTTTTCGTGTTTTGGGGGTCTGTCTGATGTTGCTTGGTCCACTTCAATGGAGTGGCTCGATGTGTGCATTATAAAGATGATTATACACCAAATTCTATTTCCTTCTTCAGTTTCCTTTTAGTTTCACTGATAACTGTCATGACTTTTGGGCCACTTGGGGAGAAATTGTTTTGGTGGAAGAACAGTGAGAGTGGACAAAGTTTAAGAAAATAGATTATCTGATAGGGATGATTTTATGCCGATTGACAAGAACTGTCAGCTCTTCTCTCTTAGTACATTATCTCCATGGAGATTCGCCGGTTCATGAGAACCTTCCTTCTCTTTTGTAGCAGGACAACATTCTCCTCTTGGTGATACTCTTCAGGTCTAAATGGTAGTCTTCTTTTTTCCTTTACATTCTCAAAATGATTTTCCGACTTAAAAGTGTGGAACTTGAATATGGTATATGAGATAACGATACTCCTTCAGAAGCCGTTGTTAGTTTACTCATCATACTTCAGTTGTTTGGTGCCTATTATATGTTCATCAACTCATGTGCTAGTGTTAAGAGTGTATGCCATAGTTTCTGTTTTCTTTTTCTATTTTATAAAAGTAAAATTTCACCATATTGACAAGTGCAGGGACATATGGCTTGCTGCAAGATTGAAAATTATAAATTTGATGAGATTTTCCAATATGTTTGAAGGGATGAAATCATTTTCAATTTGTTTATGCCTTCCCTGATCTTCATTCTTTTATCCTAAACAGCTATACCTTCTCTCTATATGTTTGCAGGTTCTTTATTTTATCTTTTAATCCTCCTAATTTGCAGCAAAAGCTTTATGAATTTTCACATTCCAACTGGGAATTAACTACTTCTTTTTTTGTTTGGAATAAATTACTTTAAACAGCCTTAAATTTGAATCAGTTGTGAATATACACCATAAGTTTTGAAATCAGACACATAGAAACCCCCCCCCCCCCCCCCCCCCCCCAACAATATAATGAAAATTCTACATAAATGTGAAGCTTACTTCTATATTTCAGAATCAAACGCTTATCCAATTATATAATGGAATTCCTACACAAAATAAGGGGTTGAGTTTTTTTTTTTTTCAATCTTGAAATATAGTTAGTATATGTAACTAAGTGAACGCCAAACAATTAGAAGAGTAACAATTAAGAAAAACAAATTCAGATTTAAACTGAGAATCAACTGTTACCATTCTCAAAAAAAAAAAAGTAGGAGTATGTTAAATAAAATACTATGAAGTTTTAACCAGATATTAAAACTAGCTATATGTAGACAATGCAAAATATTATAGTTAGTAATTGATATGTATCAAAAATTTCCTGTGCGTATTTCTCTTTAGGAGTTCCGGAAGATCCAAAATTCAAAAATCCTTTCTCTTTTTTCAATCAGAAGCAAACAATTCAAAAATGTTTATTTTGTTTAATTTCAAAATTTTCAATATAGATGAATTTTATATTTTTACTTCAATTTGGTTCTTATTATTTTAGCCACAACTAAGTCAAAATATACTTTTGTTTAGTCTAATTTTACTATTCTATCTCTCCTTTTCTTTTCTGGCTTCTGATTGACTTCTGAAACCAGAGAGGATTCTGAATACTATCTCTATTACTTTAGATCCTATAGAAGAAAAATGGATGTGAAACCAGAGAGGATTCTGAATGTTTTACATATTTTTGTAAGCTAAAAATGCTATAAGTGTTTCTTCCCATCACAGACTACTGTAATTATTATTCTACCAAAAGATGCATCTCTATAATTTAAGACTTAGTAAAGTTGAACATCTTGATTTGATTTGTTTCTGCAGTTGACTCAAGCAAATTGGTAAGTCAATTATATAGTACAAAGTAATACAAAGTAAGTGGTAAAAGAGCTGACCATTTCTTAAATGGAAAGCAAATCAAAAGCATACCATAAAACAAATAGTACTAGATTATGGAAATACATTTGACATATACCATAATTGTTTAAGGTAACAACTTTAAGATTTTTCCTTATGAAGAATATACTCCCCCCTATAAGTATTATACTTGCAAGTAAGGGAAAAGAACACCATTTGAAAAGAGAGAGAAAAAAATGGCTCCAATATTGAAGGGTGATGTAGACATAGTGATACCAACCATAAGAAGTTTGAACTTCTTGGAGAATTGGAGGCCATTCTTTGAGCCATACCATTTGATCATCATCCAAGATGGAGATCCCACCAAGGTGATAAAGGTCCCTGAGGGCTTCAACTATGAGCTCTATAATCGCAATGACATTAACCGGATTCTTGGTCCTAAGGCCAATTGCATCTCCTTCAAGGATGGTGCCTGTCGTTGCTTCGGATTCTTGGTTTCCAAGAAGAAGTTCATCTACACAATTGATGATGATTGCTTTGTAAGTACCACCACTTTCTTTTATTGCTGCATACAAGTCGCTTTATTTGTGAAATGAGATTGGTTTTTCTTGTGATAAAGGTGGCAAAGGATCCAACTGGGAAAGACATAGATGCGTTAGCGCAGCATCTTGAAAATCTGACAAAACCATCCACACCCTACTTCTTCAACACTCTGTATGATCCTTACAGAGAAGGTGCTGATTTCGTTAGAGGTTATCCATTTAGCTTGAGGGCAGGTGTGCCGACGGCTGTCTCTCATGGCCTCTGGCTTAACATCCCTGATTACGATGCCCCCACTCAGCTCGTCAAGCCTCTGGAGCGTAATAAAACGTTAGTTCATTATAGCTTCCACTTTATGTAGAAAAACAATGGATGCATACTTTTTACTCAATTGTTATAACTTTCTAGTGTTGGCATAAACAGGTATGTGGATGCTGTGATGACAATCCCAAAAGGGACACTCTATCCCATGTGTGCTATGAACCTTGCGTTTAACAGAGAACTTGTTGGCCCTGCTATGTATTTTGGGATTATGGGTGATGGCCAACCTATTGGTAGATATGATGATATGTGGGCTGGTTGGTGTTCCAAAGTATGATAATCTGTTTCTTGATTGTTTTAATTTAGGACCATGTTATGTTGTTCAATTGTCCATTATGTTTAACGTAATTTAAAATGCAGGTGGTGTGTGATCATTTAGGTTATGGAGTGAAGACAGGGCTGCCATACTTATGGCACAGCAAGGCTAGCAATCCATTTGTGAACCTGAAGAAGGAATTCAAGGGATTGTTTTGGCAAGAAGACATGATTCCATTCTTCCAATCTGTTACCTTACCAAAGGAATGCACCAATGCTCAACAATGTTATCTTGAACTCGCTAAGCAGGCCAAGGAAAAGCTTGGTCCAATTGATCCCTATTTCCACAATCTTGCTGATGCTATGGTCACCTGGATTGAGGCTTGGGAAGAATTCAACACACCAGCAAAGTCCAACGGCGACTCTTCTCAATCTACTTAGACGACAAGTTTATTTTGTTTCTTGATATTGCATCTCAATACCTTTTTATTATCGCTTTAATTCAGTTTTATTCTGGCTTTTAAAACCTTTTCTTAGTCAGTGTACTAGGAAATGAGTTTCAGCTGCAGGTTGGCTGTAGCCATAAATGTTTACTTCTTCTGTTTGCTTAAGAAATAAACAATGAATTTCATTTTTATGTCTTGGCATTGATATATAGCATTATTTCACAGTGTCTTGTGTGTACTGTCTAAACAAATTGATATGTCACAAAATATTTACTCAAGTAAGGAGAAACATAAAAGATCCCAACAACAAAATGTGCAAGTTTAACAAGGCGGGCTCATCATTCATTATATTTTTAACAAGTCGAAAAATTGAAAACGAACCACAATTATAATAAAAGCTCATGTTGGGAGTGGAATGACTTCTTCTACTTGCTTTCCTGCTATCAAGAAAATGCCCTGTGTGAACGCCGATACAGTGATTGCTAAAAGTGCCATAACAAGCACCCATAAACAAGTTCTATAATGCCAACTCTTCCGTTCCAGCAGATTTACTGATGCCTTGTGATTGCCTTCAACCATCCTAATTTCGCGATCTTTCGATGCTTTTTCAGTTGAAAAAGAAGAAGTTGATGAGCAAGTATTATTTTTGCCATCCATATTTTCTTTATTTAAAACAAGACAATCACTGCATATATCATCATCTTCACTGATTACTTCTTGTGAAGTAGTAGTAGTAGTAGTAATAGAACTTTTCACATCATTAATTTCTCCGAAAAGGCGTCTTCCTTTAAGTTTACCACTGGCTAATGCAATCCTTCTGTCCCATATTATTTCTTCAACAGCCAAGTCATTCTTTTTCACTTTCCAATTAACCCCTTCATCTTTTTCTAGTGGTGATTTGCTGTTTTGCAATGAAGACATTAAACTTCTTGGAGAGTTTTCAAGACGTTTAAAAAAGTCCAGTGTAGTAGTACTGGAAGAGTCTGAATTTGCAGAAATCTGAGGACTTTTTAGTAGCTTATTGGATCTTTTAAAACTGTCCCAATCTTTTTCAAGACTCAAGAACTGTTGGTACAGTGCTTTGTTTTCACTTTCTTTTGATCTTTTCATCATGACGGTTTGTTCATTTCGCTATGACAATTCTTTGCTTTTTGGGTTGTGGGGTTTCTTCTTTAGTTTCAACTTTGAAAAAGTTAGTTTCTTTTTTTCAAGAAAAGAAGGATTGTCTGCTATAAACTGTATGAGGTTAAATCGGGATTTTTAAACTAATCATCTTGTCTTCTGGATTTGAAATTTGATTTAGTGATAAGAGTGGTTAAAACTTTAAAAATATGTTAACGGGTTTAGCGGTCTATTTCGAACTATTAGCCTTTTGTTAACCCATACGAAGCAACGAACAGGTTCTATTTAAGTGTACTTTTGATCTAAGTTGTTCGGACTCTAAAAATATCGGGACCATGTTAGACAGGGGCGGTCTGGAATGTCATTTAGTTTATATGAACCCAGTAATTTTGTCCAGTATATGTATTAAAAATCTACTAAATACAATAAATATTTAATTGTAAATCCAGTAATTTTTGTCTAATCCCTGTATATGTATTCAAAAATTTATAAAATATTTAATAGGAACCCATTTATTATTGTTGGTTAACTTGAGGTCGCAGTAGGGAACCATAAAATTCAGATTTGCATCCTCCTCAACGGTGTCGGATCCTTCAAAAGTAGTACTCCCTCCGTTCCAATTTACCCAATTTATGTGAAGGTGTTAGTATTTGAGGAATCAAACAAGTTTTCAGACCATAATTTTTTCAAATTTTTTAAAAACATTTTGAATCATTAGTTATGTTTACTTGTAGTACTTTTTTGTAGTTTTAAATTATGTAAATCTTAAAATATTTGAAGAATCTGTATCCTAATTCATGGTCAAAATTAAGTGTTTTAACCCTACAAATAATGTAGTACAATTCTGAGAGTCTAACATGAATGCCTCGATATATTTGAAAAGTTAGAGCAAGATAACTTTTGATTGTGTTTCTTGGGTCACACTTGTTTGTTGGCAAGTTGATGCAAGCAACCGTTGCTCGAATAATTTTTCATCTTCTGCCTTTCTCAGCTACTCTTGTTTTCTAATCGTGTAGCAGAAGTTGTTCAAGGTTTAAAATTTATGAATTTGTGCTTGAAAATAATACACTTGATTACTAGGTTCGAAATCAATTATTCTTTTTGTCCCAATTTATGTGATATAGTTCGAATTTCGAGAGTCAACACAAGAAATTTTTTGTACCACGATTTATTCGTATGTCCTTTAAATATTTTAAATTATTAATTATTGTAACTTATAGTACTTTTTATCCGAAGCGGATTTACCCTTGCCACAAGGGGTCAAGCGACACCCCTATGTTGGAAAATTACATTGTATAGAAAAGTCAAATTTTGGGTTTATAAGTATATGTACCAGTGTTGACACCTCTTGACACAAGCTGAAGGTTCACCGCAGCGGTTAAGGCCCAAGGGGTTGCAAAAGTTCTCTAAGGTCGCGCGAAGTTTGAATCTCGAAATCCGAACTGTACCATATAAATTGGGACAAAGTATATATGTACACACATTCAGTGAGTTTTTGATACATAAACAAGGTTAAAACTAAAATTATTGAGTTGGGATGAACCAGTAACTCATCCTCTACATCCGCCTCCGTGTGCAGATAGATATTAATTAAGTTTATATTTTGCTCAGGTGTTAGTTTACATCCAAAAATATCATGTTTAGAGGACAGCGAAAGCTACACTATATTCGTAAATAAACATTCACTACATTCATTCACTGAGAGTAATTCAACAGATGCAACGGATAATAATTGTTTAAACTCTTCTTTATCAGCGCCACAGAGGACTGAAAAGACGCGTAAACTCTTTCCAACTGGTACATCTCGCAGACGTACCGGATACTCATCTTCATCTTCATCAAGCTTGATCAAATCCATCAGATTAGTAGAATTATCTTGTTGAAGCATGAACATCACTGGCTGGTAAGCAGAGGTTGTTGAGTAAAGAAGGGAGGGAAAGATACACTGGAAGTCGAAATGATTTATAACTTTGATGACGCGATAGGTCCACCAGGCAGATCCAGATTTCATGCCTGGATCAATTGACTTCATTGGGATGACAAGAAAGCGCATGATTGGTCCGTAGGATTGCCGCTTGTAGATAGAAAATCCATCACTTCTGCTCATGGCAGAGGCAGGATTATTTCTAAGAGGGTTTAAAAAGTCAAAGAAACTGTTGTCAGCGAGACCCCAACCTGGATATCCAATATACCAGGATTGTTGATGCAATCGGCAAAAGGAAGAGGGAGCTCGACATCTTTGGAGTAGATAGCTTCAGAGTTGAAGCGCGTCGCGTACTTCTGAAAATCGAGATGGGTTTTTCGTAACTTTGCATATAAGCAGAGCAGCAAGCATCACCGATGAGTTTCGCCGCAGTATCAGCCTTGGTATTGAGCAGGGCAAGAGGCATATTACCAAGCTTATGGTACTTGACGAGCAGGTATTGATGCATTATATTGACGACACATGCACGAAAGGTTGCGGGGTACACTTCAATATAGCGCACGTCGAGTGTTCTTTGGGCGTGTGGGCGACAAAATCCAACTTCGCCAAGAAAACTGAGACTGTTTTGCATTGCGCAAGAGGTGATAATCTCTTAGCTATACCTAAGTATTTGTAGATATTGTTTCTCTATGAGGTCGAGCTAGATTCCATTAGGTATTATATTTACTAGTGTACTTGTCCGCGCTTCGCGCGGTTATAAAACATATCAATTGTTTAAATAGTTTTTCAATAAAACACTTCAACATAAAAGAGATAAAAGATCTCATGTTATATATAAAATATTAATTGATCCTACAAAAAGAAGAGGAGAAAGAAACAAAAATAAAATAAAGAACTTGACGAATAGTTGCTTAGAACTTTCTAAACTCACACGTAACTTGTTTATATGTATCCTTCACCTCTTAAAATTTGAATTATTTCTCTTTTTACCTCTCAGAGAATCTCTATGTAAAAGAATTCAACACAACTAATTTTAGGGAGTTTATACTAATAGTTTTGTTAGTACTACACCTCTTATTTAACCGATAATTCCTTTAGATAACTTTTAGGCTCTTTAAAATAAGATTAAAAAAAATAGGGGAATAAAATAAAAGATGAGAAAAAGATAAATGCCTTTCCTAATACCATGATACACACATACACTTTCTATTACTGTGCCGCTCTTTTCTTTATTTATTTATTAAAAAAATACCATTTACAAAGTAAATTCTAATAGATTTCGCGAAAACACTCAATCTCAAAGCAATATAATAAACAGTCATTTCCAATTGTGAAGCGCCATAAGACAAATCATATACTCCTAAGTTATTATGCCACACGATACAATATAAAATTAAAAAAGCTTAAAAAAGAAATAGCAGGCAATATTAAGAAAATAACTTCTCCAATCACAAGAAATATTTTTCACGTGTATCAAAATAAAATCCTTGTGGTCTATTACTCTTCAGACTTGAATGCCTCTTTTCTTGATCGACCCAAACTTCTTGGACTCGTCTTCAAGCAAAGCAACACTATATTTATATGTAGAACTTTGATATATATATATATGTAGATGGATTAGCCATCAGCTATATATATATATATATATATTTACCGGATTGTTATGATGTTATTGAGTGTTCTTAATTTGAAATGAGAATAATGATTAGATTTACCATATTCGACTAAAATATGTATATTCTTAAAAGTAAAATAGATCAGTCTAAATTTTATGCGTTTGATTTATTTAAAATAAAAGTCATAATTAAAAATAAATATATTGTCATCTAATTTTCTGTAAGTATATAAGTATCTACTTTTAAAAAAAAATCAAAGAAGTAATATTTTATTATCATTTAAAAAGAATAAAATTTAATAATATAAAAATGAGTAAGTTAAAATATTAAACAGAATCCTTAATTCCATAAGTAAAGGATTTGAATTGCAAGAATTTGCATCACACTTTCTTCCTCCCGTTATACTCCTTCCGCTTTTTACTTTTTCATCGTTTTTTTTTCTTCTATTTTTATGTCTTTCCTCCTCCCCCTTTTCCCCAATAATGTGCTTTTTTGCAATAACTCGTACTCACTAACTAAATACATGCTGTTAAACACTCCATTGGTAATGTGCTATCTACCATATTCATTTAAACATATATGGAGGGATGAGGGATCTAGAGATCAATACTACTAATTAAAATACAACTTAGTTACATTTTCTATAACATATGGCTTACAACAATGAAAGTTATACATCGCCCGGTTCTAATATATATATATTTTGAGCAGTGCCCTCTATTCATTTCTCTGTTTTCTTTTTTCCCTCCGTTCCTTCTTTGTCACAACACCATACGCTTTATACATAAGAGGATAGTTGTATGTAAATCTCTTTCTAATGATCTATTTGTTACTGTATATAATGATAAGATTTTACTTACTGAAAAATGATTATTGTTCCTTTGGCGACATGGCCGATTGGTGATGGCAATGCAGATCTTTAATAATGGTTTCTCTTGATGGGTCATATCAAAAAGCCGACGATTTGATTGAATTGAGGTAAGATGCATATGAGACCAACTTCAAAGCCAAAACAATATTTGACACTGAAAGTTGCCGCCAACATCACCATTGTGATTCGTGACAGTCATCAGGATCTAAATAAATATTTGGGGCAAATAGGATTTTCCAGAGTAAGTCAATCTTCACTTACACTAAAAGGATATATATTATAGTTGATGGCTTTTCATTTTCTTATGCAATAAAATTGTGAGTCATTTGCATCTAAGTAAATATCACATTTATTACAAAATTGAATTCAATCTAATGAATACCATATTGAATGGAAACCATAATCATCCACGTCCATTACTATTCATTGAATTGGAAGAGAACTAATTTTCAGAACAACCATGAGTAAGTTGGCTGATGACATTTTAGCTTTCTAATAGAATTCAAATGGATTGTTCTTAATTTTTTATTTAATAGAGAATTTCAAGAATTTTAAGGTTTGTCTTAAAGATAATGCTACGAGGGTTTTAACTCAGCATTTATGTTGAGGCTTTTGTTAAGCCATTTAGGCTGCTACGTGGGCTTTGACAGTATATATTATATTATTATGTATAAAAATGGATAAAAAAGGCAAAAAAAGGAAAAAAAAAAAAAGATAAATAGAAATGGAGGCCATAGAGAGGTGTCACATCACCTTGTCTATGCCTAACTTTATATTATATATAAATAGATATAGATTTACAAATGATCACTTAGTTCTTTTAGGACGTATTTGAAAGAATGTCCGATCATATACCTTTGGCCCTTTAAAATGATTGTGTGACTTTTCCACTTCAGTTCCTTGAACATTCCCAATATCCCATCATTTTTTTAATTTATGAATGGAAATGAATCCACCTCCCTTTTAGGGATTTTTTTTTTTTTCGTTTTCTGTAACGAGAAGAGATGCCAAAAGCAGGATAAAAAGCCTGTGCAGGTCATCTTTTTGGAACAGGAAAGTTTGAGGACTTACGTACATCCTTCTTTCTTAATCAAGAAGATTTCTCTCCTATCATGCATGATTGATCAAAGTCTGATATGTAGCATCAATTCCTCAAAGAAAGCAAGCAACAAGTCAATCTGCGCACTAACATACTCTCTCACTTCTTCCCATGCCTGCTAATCCAAAGCAAGAGTATGGCCAAAACCTTGGTGAGTTCTATTTAGTTTAATACTTAAATTAAATATCATCATGATTAGCATGCTAATTAAGCTGACTGGAGTTATAGGAACCCAAACGGATATAAATTAAAATTATTTTATTCATTTGTTTATGTTCGGCTTCAGGTTTGAAGATGTTATTATGTCACGCAGAAGAAGAAGAAATAGCACAAAATGCTGTAACAAGATGTCGAATGCTCATTCCCATGTTTGTCAGGTACTATAATGCCATTTTCGAATAGAAACTCCAGAGTTAGAAAGTTCTACTCCTTCCTTAATATTCTTTTTTGTTGCATATATTTTTTATACTGGAACTCTTCATTCTACTCATAAAGTCAACAAACTAAAGGAATCCCGATCAATTACAAGCTAATTGGGAAAATTATGATCCCAAAAACCTTCATTAACCCAAAGTTCTAGCTAGATCGTGACTACACCGATTGATATTCCTCCTACTAAAAGAAATCTATAACATCCAAGTAATTCTTTAGATATCAAATCTTTAGCGCATTTTGCATCTCCCATGTTAGCCTTAACTGACCATTTAACATTTGAACCAACACCTTGTTAGAAAAATATAATCGAAGAAGAAATATTGACTTTGAGGCGTGAATAAATTGACTTTAAGGCGTGAATAAATTGATTTTCTTATCACACTGATTTTGCAATTTAAGATCCGGAGTACTTTTGTCTGACCACCAAAAACAATTCTTCCACAATGCACGATGCATTTTTTTCCGGATCATCAAACAAGTAGCCTGTCACCCATATGCATTCTCTTGAATTAGGAATTTAAATCCAAAAAGGAAGAGACCGTTACTTTTACAGTCCAATACATTTGAAAGAATGTGACTGTTCCAAAATAACGGGTCTCTTGATCTTTTTCTGCCAAGATATCACCAAATGATTCTCCAAAAATTATTACTACATGATATAACAAACAATAGTGGGTATTGACATTTAGTAGCTATAGTTTAATTTAATTACTTCTCATAGCAAATATTTGTGTGTTAATACCATTTAGTAACTATATATATATATACACACAAAAAATAGAATACTCATCCACTATTCACTTCCAACCCATCTCTCCTATCTTTCTCCCCCCTCTTCTCCCCACTACATCGCCGCCGGCCGCCGCCGGCTGCCGGAGCTCCGGCGAAATGCCGTGACCTTTTCACCACCGTCACTGCCAGCCCCTTCCCCTCTTCCCGTTCTTATCCGGCCATACCCTTTTTTCCTTTCTTCTCCGGCGCTAACAAGGAAAAAAAAAACTCAGATCTACACCGGAAAAGCACCAAATAGCGACGGATCTAAGCATTGTTGGAATAAAAAATGAAAAAAAACTCAGATCTATAACGGATCTGAGCATTGTTGGAAGCAAAAACGAAAAAAAATGTTGTTGTTGTATTAGCCGGAATTTTTTCCGGTCACCGGAATTTTTTCCGGTCAGATCTAGAAAAAATCTAGATTTTCACTGTTTTTGTTATATATTTACCGTGTATACAATATTTTTCGCTTGTATTTGTTGTATACATACCGAAAAATATGACGTACTTATTAATTTTTTTGGTGTATCTATGTTGTATACAGTTTTTTCGCTTGTATTTGTTGTATACATACAGAAAAATATGGCATTTTTGTTAATTTTTTGGTGTATTTTATATTATTGGTGTATATGTATTCAGTTTTTTAATCGTTGTATTCATGAATACGACAAGCCAATTTATGAATACAGATAATTATTTTATGAATACAGTTGGAAAAAAATTGTTATATTCATGAATACAACTAAAAAAAAAATTGAATATACATGTGGGAGCTGGGCTGATTTGCTACATAACGTAAATATTGAAACATTAGCTATACAACTTGATTAAACCCTAAATGTTTGTCATTTATAAAATGCCCTTAATTAAACCCCTCTACTTTACTGGTTAAATATATCATCCTTTAGCCAAATTACCTAAATGTACCCCTCTGCTAGCCAAAGTTGTTAAATATACCCCTACATGGATGAAAATGTCCAAATTAGATGAAATTAACCATTTAACTTAAAAAAAAATAACCATGCCCATAATTTTAACCCGACCCACAAATTTTACTACTTTTGAGCCCTCAAGAATCCAACAGGAAATTGTAACAGGTACAGTTGAGTTGGACATATGAGGTAAGTTCATCATTTTTATACCGTTGTTGAAATTGGGAGCCATGTGTGGCTATGATATGATATGATATATATGTATATATGTTGGCCTTGTGAGGCATTGTTGGTATTTCCTGCGTGCAGGTTTTTGGGATAGTAAGAAATACAGAGGAAACTCTGCCAAAATTTTCCTAGAAATAGAAGGAGAATGAGATATAAGTTCGTAATATGTTAAAGAATTCAGACATATATTAATGTAAATCATACATTCTTGAAGTATATTCAAACGAAAAAGAAAAACAAGAAGGAGATTCTTGAAATAAATAGTACCTTCATCCCATTTATGTACAATCTTTCGAGCAAGTTCTGATTCATCAAGTGAAGTTGCAGTAGCACTGAAAACAATAAAAACATATATACTTTTTAACAACTGAACACATGGGAAATTTGATTAATCAAGAAGAAAAAAGATGGGTAATTTTAATTTTCTTTGCACAAAAAGAAGGATAATTTAAAGATGGGATTTTGGGTACCTGCGGGAGTTGAGGTTTTGGAGAATGGATTTACGGTGAAGGTAAACTTGATCCGCATCGAATGGTTCCCTAAGAGCATTGGTCAGGGTAATTTTGATTGAATTTTTGATTGAAACACCGTTCTTGAATTTGTGGGTCGGGTCAGGTTAAAATTATGAGGCATGATTTTTTTTAAGTTAAATGGTTAATTTCATCTGATTTGGACATTTTCATCCATGTAGGGATATATTTAACAACTTTGGCTAACAGAGGGGTATATTTGGATATTTTGGCTAACGAAAGGTATATTTAACCAATAAATTCATGTAGGGTATATTTAACAACTTTGGCTAACAGAGGGGTATATTTGGATACTTTGGCTAACGAAAGGTATATTTAACCAATAAATCCATGTAGGGTATATTTAACAACTTTGGCTAACAGAGGGATATATTTGGGTACTTTGGCTAACGGAAGGTATATTTAACCAATAAAGTAAGTAGAGGGGTATATTTGACCCTTTGCCCTTAATTAAATCCACCATATGTAGATTTGCAAACCTATACGTGTGTTGCAGAATCGAATTGCTAATACGAGCACTTGGAATCGGTGAGTGTCAACAATTTTACAATGCTGCTTCAGCGTGAATTCTATCTTAAAATTCAAAATAATGGCAGTGACGGTAGGACTTCGACGACACATAACATTCTTGGATTATATTTTTCTATATCTTAAAGAGATATTACTAAAAAAAGAAGAAAGTCAAGTTTATTCACGCCTCAAAGTCATTTCTTCTTCGGTTATATTTTCCTATTTTTCTACCACACCTTAGCATATGATAATATATGAACATTGTTCTATCCCTTGAGGTGGATATTCTGCATTAATTGCCTTTCTCGTAGCAACAACTTCAGTAATGATTGGCTATCCAGCAGATTGAATCCGAGAGCCCAAGGCTTGAATGAACGCTCAGGCCTGGGCCCGGGCGTCAACTGCCATCACTCTACTTGCAATTCTTGGATTCTTTTACCTGTATCAATAATCAATAATATCTTATCTTGACATGTTAATCCCATATACTATATGACACTCCTATTACTTGCAGGATAGCCATTACAATCTAATCATATATGTATCTAGTTACAAGTAAATAAATGCACATAACTTCTTATTAGCATCAGGTAAATTTTGACACCTAGGATTGTTCCTTTCTTTATACTAGGGTTGTTTAGTTAATATCAACGATTTACTTTCTACTTCTTTAATCAGAAATTATGAAAATTAATGACTATTTTATTTTTTTGCTTACTAATATGTCCTGTTCCTCCAAAGACCGAGGAGGATTTATTTTTCGCAAATGTCATGTGTTACTCGAGAGTTGTTTTACGCTTTAATTGTCTAATTTTTCTTTATAATGTTTAATTTAACTTGTGAACGGAAATTCACTGTAAAATAGCATGTCAAAGAAACACTTAAATTGTTTTTATTATTTTAGTCACAAGCACTTCCAAATATTAAAGATGGTGAACTTACAATTGCTCCCTTTTTCTCAAGTCGTTGACACTTTTATGCTTACTTCCTAGTTAGACTCCACATATTTATACTGCAGCTTCAGGAGGTACCAATAACCCCTACAAAGAGGAAGAACACATCATGTTTATTTTTAATTGGTGTTTGATAGACACGTTCAAAAGGAAGCGCATCCTAGCAAATCTTTTTTCATATTCAGGATTTGAATTCAAGACCTTTAGTTTAGGATGAAAGATCCTATCCATCACATCGCAATATATCAAGTTTAGATTCTCCCGATGAATCCTCCAACATTGATAAAACTCTTAATAACATTGTCGACAGATCGAAAAGACAAATTCATTAGGGTTTATCAAGGGTTAATTTGATCCATTTTTGTACTTAATTACTTAAGTTTATAAGTATTTTTAAAATTAAATAAAAAGATATAATTTTTTTTTTTATAAAAAAACCATCATAATTACTACTTTCTCGTGTAAAAAAAAATAAAGTCAACGTTAAAATGTAAGTCGAATACTTAATTTAGAAGCAAAGAAGGGTTTAAAAAAAGGAGGAAATGAGATGTGTATAAAAAGAAGAAAAGAGAGAGAATACATTATTTCGTCTACAAATTGCTTCTCAGTTGCAAACGACTTCAGTTGTTAGGCTAAGCTCTGTTTTCAATACTTAGGTGTATGCCCGTATTGCTATTTTGTCCGACAATTTATTTTATTAATTTGAGCAACAAAGTATGCGTTTGCTGAATTTTCAGGTTGCAAATGGGAACAGAAGGTGAACAATTAACGGAGCAGGAAACTGCCATTTACGATCGTCAAATTAGGGTTTGGGGAGTTGATGCTCAGAGAAGGTAAGAAAAAACATCTGTTTAAACATATAACTAGACTTTTTTTTAAAAAAAAAAGAATCTTTCATTTGGATTTTAAAGTGTTATTTGCTTCAGGCTCAGCAAATCCAATGTATTTGTCAGTGGACTGAAAGGAACAAGTGTTGAGGTGCCTTTTTCAACTCTTTTTAGGTTAATACATGTTATGAATTCTTTTTATTCATCAACACTCAACTGAAGATATTAACCACTAATTATATTACTCCCTCCGGTTCAAAATAAGTATCCATTTAGCTTTTTTTACACCCCTTAAGAAAACACTAACTCCTAGGGAAAGTAGGTATTTTGACTAAACTACCGTAGTTAATAAGACTCTTGCCTATTCATTGCCTTGAGTAAATAGGGGGAAATCTGGAAAAATAAAGTTAATTCCTTCTTGTTACAGTGGACACTTACTTTGAACCAAAATAAAAAAAGGCTAAGTTAACACTTATTTTGAACCAGGCTCTAAATTGGTATTGGTATGTGATAATTTAACAAGCTATATAAATATCATATGTCATGGTTATTGGCTGTTTTATGGAGTAGGATATGTTCCTATCTAACACCTAGAGTCCAGTTGCTAAAATCAATTTGAGTTTGTTTCTTATATTTGTTCTAACCTGTTTTTTCTTTGTGTTTTGTTGAATGATCTACCTTTTTTCAGTTCTGTAAGAATATTATTTTAGCTGGAGTAGGTAGTTTAACGCTAAATGATGACCGCTTGGTGACGGGGGAAGAGCTATTACTTGCGAATTTCCTAATCCCCCCCGATGAAGATACTTTCCGGGGAAAGTCTGTTGCTGAGCTTTGTTGTGATTCGTTGAAGGATTTCAACCCTATGGTTTCTGTTTCTGTAAAGAAAGGTTAGATTTCTTTGTGTTCTTTTGATTATAAACTATTCCTTTGCTTCTTTCCTTTAAATAGTGCAAAATTTTGCATTTCCACTTGTTGCTCCTTGATCTGGACATTGCTTCTTTTGTCATTCTTGATTTGCTAAATGTAGTCTCAAGTTGAATGAGGATGAGAGGAATATAATACAACAAGGGCTTAAAAGAGAAAACAAGAAAGATGAAAATAACTAAGCATAACAATAAAGTTTTAAAAGCATCATCTGTCAAAAGAATGCAGAGGATATTTTGATAAGTATCCTCAGTCCGAAAGGAAAACTGAGAGTTTCAAAAAAACAATTTTTTTCTGGGTCGAGCTCGTCGCGCGGGGCTTGTCTGGTGCGGGTTATCTCCTGTGTGGTTTGTGGGCTATTGCACAGGAGTGGGGTTTACCCTGTCGCACCCGAAGGGTAGCAGCTGCGGGTTCCCTTGTCATCATAAAAAAAACTTTGCATACTAAGCATTTGAGTCTCTTAAGTCGCTATCGTGGCGCATCAGAAAATTTTAGTCACACAGTGCTTTGAACTTAGGCTCTAGAATCTCTCGACAAACAGCCATAGTCACCTTAATTTGAATCAGCTCAATGTCAACCAAAGAAAATTCTCCGTCTTTGCCTCAATGGTCTGGTTGTGCATCGAATTGCTTATATTTCAAAGTGATTTTCTTTTCCTGAAAGACAAAGCTGACCACTGCATGAGGTCTGTCATACACCCATGAATTTAAATATCAGTATCAGATAACTCAATCCACCAATTGCAAATCCTATACTACATTTTGTATTGTGTGTGTGTGCTTTTTTTTTTTTTTTTTTGATCTCGACTTCCTTGATGTACATACTTTCTGAATTTCATTATTTTGCTGGATACATGTTAAGTAACATTGTCTATTTAATGTCAATAATCAATTTTTATGTTAATGTGGTGGATTTCATTTCTCATGTGACTTATCTGCTATGTTTTTCAGGTGATCTTGCCAATTTTGATGCTGATTTCTTTCAGGAGTTTGATATCGTTGTTGTTAGTTGTTGCTCCCTTTCGACAAAGGTAAAATCATACTTCAATTGTTTGTCAAAATAATATGTTTTAGCTTTTTATCTAATAAAATTGATAGATTCTTTTATAACTCTGTCACTAGTAAAATACTTAGTATTGTTGTTTTGATAATGTTTCACCTTGCAGAAATCAGTAAATGCAAAATGTCGCAAGTTGCCAAAGCGTGTTGCATTTTACAGTGTAGAATGCCGAGACTCCTGTGGTGAGATATTTGTTGACTTGCAGAATTACAACTACTGTAAGGTTATAACCCATTCATTTCTTTTTTTGTTCCTCTGTGTTCAGTTGAATTTTATCCTTTTCTCCCTTAGATGTAATCTTTCCCCCCTAATTGATTATAAAGCTAGAATTACTGATCTTTCTTGCCTCTTTGTCTAGTTGGTCTCTATCTTTTTCATGTCAAAAGAAACTAGACTTGACGGGCTTCAGTAAATCCTTCTGTTTCTTTTGCAGAAAAAAAAAGAAGAGACGATTGAATGTGAATTGCAGTATCCAAGTTTTGAGGTATAACTCCATTGACGCATAAATTAAGAAATAATTTCCTTTTTGTTTAGCCATAATAATGATTTACTGACTTGTTCTACTGTTGAGGTTATTTTAACCTTTTTATTTATAATAGTCTTTTATGGTTAAACATTATTTGATGTCTTTTGTCAGCAAAGGTTTAGTCCTATAGAATTTAAAAACTAAAAAAAAAAAAGATTCTCATTGAGATCAAACTTCTTATATTTGTGACTAGTTTATAACATCTATATCTTAGCATAATGTATGTCATGATTGATAAAAGAACGGTAGTAGTTCCAACAAATAAATGGTATTTTACCATGCATCACAAGTTGCAGTACTAAATTTTTATACAGACTAAAGAATCCTTTTCAAACTCCCCTTAACAAAAATTACACACTAAATAATCCATTAAAACCCTGGTTAACAAGAATATTGAATAAAAAGCTTGATATATCATTACTCGTTCCATAGGGTTTCCTATGTTGCATGAGTATTTTTGCAGTTGGTTGCCCTAAAATTAAATTTTCAGGAAGCCATTGCAGTCCCCTGGAAATCTCTACCCAAGAGAATGTCAAAGCTATACTTTGCAATGAGAGGTAACTAAATTAGTCAGCTTCATATAATTTCTTGTGCAGTTATGGTGGTGGTGGACTAATACAGTGAATTCTTATTTGGTAGTTGCTGAATTTACTTGATATTCTGCATTTAGTAAAAGAAAAAAGAGGCTTATCTAAATCAGAACCTCCATTATAATTTGCTTAATTTCTCAAGATTTTGCTTGTCTTTTAATAATTCAGAATTACAGACAGTGAGGACCAACTGTATGCCTTTGAGAATTAATTACCTATAGAAAATGTTAATCTCCGTCCCCCGTCTCTAGGAAATTCCTATAAAAAAGCTTTTATCTTCGGAAGCAGTAATGTTAGCCTGGTCATGGATTCCCTCTTACCCAGCCCCCTACACACAAAACTAAAAGCTTTCTCATCCAGGATATGATATTATGAGAAAAGAATAGCTTTGGACATGGCACTCAAATTAGCTAATGATTGTTGGCAAGCATGAATATTTTTGAGAAACTTGACAGGGTACTCTCAGAAGTTATGAGTTTTGTATTCTTGACTTTCTTCTCATCATATATTGTTTGTGTTTTATGGAATGATAAATGTCTTAGCTAAATTGTCGTAGTGAATGTAGTAGACTAACGCCAGTTTTGGTCGTAACCCAAAGTTTGGCAGCCTAAACCTGTAATATTTCAAATGGGGATCTTATGTGTATTAGTAGTAATAATGGTGACAAAAAAAGTGATAGCACGCTCCTTAGATATGTAGGCTGAGTGGAATAATTGACTTTAAGTTGCTTGCCACCTAACTCCTTGACCATGAACATTTTTATAGTTGTAGAAAGGTATGAAGATCTTGAGGGACGAAATCCTGGAGAAACTTCTGTTGATGACCTTCCAAATGTTCAGAAGTTGAGGAAGGAACTCTGCGAAGCACAAGTATATCTCGATGCAATATGTTCTTGTATATAAGTTTCATTCTTTTCCTCTAGGTCATTAACATATTTGCTTCTTAATTGTAGTGCTTGAACGAAGCTCAGATCCCAGATTCTCTTCTGAAAAGATTGATAGCGAGTGGAGGTGAATTTCCTCCGGTCTGTGCCATCATAGGAGGAATTCTTGGACAGGTAATTATGCCACTGTCATGTTAGCGGAAACTTGACATCATTGCTGATGTGTTGAATTTCTCTTCCTCTGCAGGAGGTAATAAAAGCAATATCTGGCAAAGGGGATCCCCTTAAGAACTTTTTCTTCTTTGATGCCATGGATGGTAAAGGGATAATAGAGGACATATCTAATGTCAACAGCTGAGGATTGACCTGTATGGCAAAACCTGTCTTGAGAAATCTTGATCTTATTTGGTGTCTTTTAGGTAAACATTAGGACTAATCACTGCCAAACTTGTGGAAATTCATTCAGCTTGAGTTCTGATCAGCAAATTTTATGATGTATTTGACACTTGACCATATTTAAGTGCTCATGTTGGGCTCATATTTAAGTGCTCATGCTGAGTATTGTCTCATTTTCAGTTGTCTCTGTTCTCTCCAGATCTCTAGTCACCTTCCATGGCTAGTAATCAAAAGAACGGGTAAATAACTGATTTGCTGCTTCATGTTCCCATACACAACGAGTTATTCTGAAATGCATGTTTTGTAAATCAATGTTCGCTCCAGCTGAGGTGGATCTAAAGCATATCTATGTTTTCACGTAAACCATTCGCCTTCGTTAGACCTTGTTTATGTATTAAGAAACTTACTAAACTATAGTTATTTATTTTGAGCTCAATTTTTATTGTATATTAACTTGATGTCACTAAAGGAGTTTATAAACTTTAAAATTACTAAAGGATTTTATAAACTTCAAATTTTATATCCACCTTTGGACTCAAATCCTCCTTATTCTTGGTTGGACATGATTCCTTCCGCCAGTGTTAATCAAACCAGAATTTCCCAAAAGGAAAAATAAAATAAAATGGTCTATTCAAATTTGATTTACTTTAATTTTATATTAGCGTCTGAGATTAAGATATGTTATACTGACATCATTTCAACGGCACCTATTATCTGTGTTCTTCATAAATGACTTGTTCAGCAACTCAAAGTTTCCACCGAGTGTAGTTGTTGTCGTTGACTAGCTACCTCTGTTGGAAAACTAACTTTGATGATTTTCTATTAATCAAATTCGAAAATATGCTACGACTAGTTTTAAAAGCGATGTTATTAGAGTTAAACAAAAGTTCATATGAAGAGTGGAAATTTGTACGAGCGAAGAGAATGTTAAAAAGTTCAAGGTGAGATCCAAAAATGAAACTATTGGCTAATGGAGTGGAGGAAATCAATTGTGGAGACTTGGTAGGGTGCCTTTGGGCTTCTTAGTACTATGTAGATATATTCTTTCCTTTCAATTTATGTAACATAGTTTGAATTGGTAAGAAGTTTAAGGAAAAAATATTAACTTTTAAAACTAGTAGTGTTAAACGTGTTGGCTATATAACTTTTGAAATGTATAGCCTTAAACATGTCATACCATTTGTATTGTAAAAGCTTCACATAAAAGGTATAAAACAAAAAGTGTATAAGTAATTGCTTCCAAATTTAAAAGTGTCATTCTTTTTAAAACATACTAAAAAAAGTGTCATGCAAATAGGAATGGATAGAGTACTAATTATAGTCCTGAACACGTCGAATCATGTTATCATGGAGTATTAAATCCAAAAGCCATATTTGATGTGAACCCCAACAACAGCATATCCAGTGAAGTCCCGCAAAGTGGGGTCTGCGGAGGATAGAGTGTACGTAGATTTTGCCTCTACCTTTGGAAGGTAGAGAGGTTATTTTTGGTAAATACTCGACACAAGGACAAACAACTCAAGACAGTATAAAAAGTCATAGCAAAATACTATAAAACAGTATGAAGAAAAAAGAAGCAGTAACTACCACAAATCAATACGATAATCGAAGTACAAGAAACAAAAAAAGCAGTAGAAATCGAATGACAAGAAACTATAAGAGTAATATTACGACTACTAATATGAATAAATAAGTAGGACAACACACAACTACCTACTCTCCTTCTACCCTAATCTGCGCCCTCCATAACCTCCTATCTACGGTAATGTCCTCGGTAAGTTGGACCTGCGCCATGTCCTGTCTAATGACCTCTCCCTAATACTTCTTCACCCTACCTCTCCCTCTCCTAAAATCATCCATAGCCAATCTCTCATACTCCGCACTGGGGCATCCGTGCATCTCATCTACACATGTCCAAACCATCTCAGCCTCGCTTCCCGCATCTTATCATCCACCGAGGCCACTCCCACTTATCCCGGACAAAATTATCTCTAATTATGTTTTATACAAAATATAATTTGTAATTGATATAGTGCGGAGTATGTGTCATTATTAACGCAAATTACGTACTCTACTATTTTACTGTTCAGAGTGCCGTAATTAAAATTCAACATGACCTCAAAGTCTGTAACATATCAACAGTTAGTAACCTTTTTTTTCAATTATTACATAGGGGTAGGGGAAGGGGATGGGGAAATAGAACCTCACCAACAAAGTGAAATTCATGCCGCTAACTAATATGAAGTTACTGAGATGCCCGTGTTAGTAACCTTTTAAACAGCACCAAGAATTATGATTTATAGTATCTAAACATTCTGAAAAGCACGAAATGTTGCGAGTTACTAGCTGAAGCTTTTTGTGCTCGTAGTTACGAGTAAAAAGGATGTAAGTTCTACACATATATATGATGTACAATAGTTCTATTAAAAACAGTTTTACACAACCAAACACTAAACAAATTTGATTAAAAAAGTTACTAAAATGTTATACTCCAAATTAAATAGGTTAAGAGTTTCAGGCTATCATAAACATTTTCTGTACCCCAATTAACTTAGAAAGGTTAGGGATACTATAATGGGGAAATTTCGATAATGTACAATCCAGCATACAAAATTACATTTGCATAGCCATATACTTAAATTACACCCGTATAGCCACTTTTTGACGGAGGAAATTTCTTGTTGAGCTACGTACTTACTTAAAAACTAATAAACGTCAATTCCAAGAAATCATATCTTCTACCAAGATATTTACATCTTTTTGGGGGCGTCCGAAGATTCGATCATTTTTGTATCATTTCTCTTGCACTGCCCCTTCCAATGGGTTTCGAAGATAAAAATCCTTTATTGGTTAGCCCATAAACTGACCTATTTTTTCAGAGGACAAGGCCATATGAATGTTCTATCATGTTCCATCAATACTCTAAAGGGGTTATACGATATATCCGGTGTGGAAGTAGGCCTTCCCGATCATGATTTTCCTACCCCCAGAGGGAAAGGTACTTCCCTTTTGGGCAAGCGGTTCAAATCATTTTATCAATATGAGTATCCTATATCGATAAATATGCTTCCATTTCGCTCGCCGCTACTATGAGAATCGCTTTTGCTTTCTTTTCCTTTGGCTACTAAGATGTATACAACATTATACAACAATATACAACTTTATACACTTACTGTAGATAATGTATAAACTTTGTATAAAAGTGTATAATAATGTATAAGACTAGTATACAAACTTATACAAGAGGTGTTTATACATGAGAGGGATTTATACATAATGTATAAGGGGTGTTTACAGGCTGTATAGTGGTGGCTCGTGGTGGAGGAGCTGGTCGCGCTCAATGGAGCTCGCCAGAGATGGCAGAGGAAGGAAAAAAACAAGAGTGAAAAAGTTGCTATAACGGATAATAAAATAAAGATGAGCTAAATCGGGTAAATATTTTGCCATAATTGTCATACTGTGTTATTTTCTCTACTATAACTATAGTGACATAACCAGAAATTCTATTCAAAATAAATAATGCTAATTCTTTTTTAATTACAATGGGGATTTAACAAGTTACATAAATACATAAAATTTTCTTTTACCTATATGCATAATTATATATTTTTCTAGTGAAGAAGATTTGATTGAACCCTTCACCCTACAAAGCTTCGCCACAGACTAGAAACAGATGTTAATTACATTTAACTTCACTACACTCTGAACATAAAAAGGTTATCCAATTACATAAATACTCTTCACGTCCTCAATTACATGTTGATATGTTATGCTAGAATCATATGTAGTTACTTGAAAAGGAAAAAATTAATGGTACAAGAACAGTTTCATCCACGTTTCATGATACTTTTCAGCTACAAAATTGAGTGTTATCAGCTATCTATTTTACGAAAAAAAAAAAATCAAATGATCATATACATTCCCACCTAATGTTCTCAGTTAATAAATATGCAATATTATGATTCTTTATTTGAATTACTCTCAATCTTCATAGTTCTATGGATGAATAGTCTTTATCATTCACTTGTTCAAGAATTTTGAGGGTCAACACTAACTAGGAAATTTGACACAAGTGATTTATTAGGAATTCCTTAGCAAGCTCTAAGCGTTTATTGTTAGGCGTGCTCAAAACAAAGCCCCACACATGAACCTCAGAACATTTTGCAAGTACCCTATTCCATGGAGAGTATCGTATGAACATCAAACTACTGAAAACTGTTTGTCCAATATATGAAGGGAAGATGATAACAAAGTACAAAATTCATTCACAACTTTCAAATCGTATTTGCTCAATTAGATGCAATATAGTATATATCAACAAAATGTATGTTATCTTTTTACTTGATGAATGATATAAAGACAAAGATATATCAAAAACGTTAGAAGAGTATAAGTTGTAAGATGATATTGGCACGGCTCAATCAAATCAAATGACCCAATACTTTGGGGAATTTGATTTGGTTGAGCCGTTCCAACATCATTCTACTAATTTTATATATTTATTACTAACTACAAAGAGAGCAAAGAAAAGAATAACAGACAAGCAATTACCTTTCCACTTCAAAATTTGGAGATCATCAATATCTAAGAGCTCGTTGTTCCAATATTTCTAATTGCCGGCACGTTTATGGTAGACATGATGATGGAACCCTAATTTAGAGAGGAGAAAAGGGAAGAACGAATTAATAAGAAAGATAATTAGTATTATTGGAGTTTATATAGACAAAAAATTATATATCAAGTCAAATGTTCTTTCACAATATACGTAGTGGTTAATGATAAACACCTAATATGTCGCAAAACGAGGTCCCCCATCAATTATGTTTCTCTTTGCATTTCTAAATATTGCTTTTCAATGATTTGTCAACTTATTGTTAACCTAACCTAAGTTCATTTTTAAATTAACGTACTGTTTCGTAGTTGTCAATACCCCGTCATGGTTATGTCCCTATAATGGCACGTATATTTTGCTTAATTATGTTTTTAGCCTAAATATTGAATTATCATGCTCCCAAATGTCGTTTAGACAGTGGTGGAATTATATCTTCGAAGAATGGAAAAGGAACATAAGTTATCTCTTTTAACTTAGATTTTACCCAAAAATAATTTGTGGCACCATCTAGTCTAGGTTGAAGAATAAGCTTATTTGATTATCCACAAATCCCTTTGACATTTTTATTTAAATCCGCACGATGTGCTTATTTTATATGCTTCTAAGCTTTTTTATGAGTTTTGGTCCTAAGTGACAAATCATAAATTAGATGATCCCAAATAATTGTTTTAATTGGTCAAATAATCTATCGCATATTCTCTCTACTTTAGCCTCATCTATGGAGTATGGACTTATTCACTTGGCGCATTGTTGTATAAAATTGAACTCAATTACTCACCAACTATGAAGAGTAAAATAGTCTCCTATCGCTTGTGCCATGCTATTGAAAATGTAGAATTTAAGATAATCCAATAAAGATCGCATTGAATATGGTATTGTTCTTTGGTTATTTGGTTGGAAGCAAATTGTTAAATATTGCTTCACAATTATTAGTTTGTACGGTCTATTATACCTGCCAGAATATCTAGTGGATGGCCTGCCTGTTCTATATACAATTATTGAAGGTTTATTTTCTTTTCTTTGTGATTGGTTGATTATATCTGCTATAAAGGCATACAGAAACTAAAGATTCCCTGACCTTTTAAACAAGAGGAGGAAGAAATATTGGTCACCCAATTCTTTTGTCCCTTTCTGTGCAGCGCTCAATATCCAACTGCAACAAATCTGGCCCAAAGAAATTACTTGGAAAAGATGGTATTTGACCCTTGTTCATTCACAAGAGTTTTTCAAATGGTCTTTATCTTGATTTAATTTTAAAAGGGATGTTGCCTTTGCCGGCTTCCTTCTGATGATCACTTAAATATTTGAAGAAACGTAATCTTGCAAGATTAACTCTTGAACTTGACACATCAGTTATAGTGTTGCTGGGCTGTAAAAGAATATGTTAGACATGCTCAGACGGGTGAAAAATGTGAATTAGATTGTGCTACCTTGAAATCCAATGATGTTTTTGGTTACAATCTATAGGGCTAATTTACTTCTGGACAAGCTTCCTTTGTTATCACTTCGTGAAAAGTGAAGTACCACCATGCGACCAATATTAAGCGTCACAAGTAGAGAAAAAATGACCATTCATGACAAGTAGATCGACCCAAGATATCAAAAATAGATTTCGAGCAAAACCAGAATGCTCACGAGTAGAGGTGCCAATTTGAGCCCATATTTAAAAAATTTGCCCATTTAACTCACATTTTAATGAGATAGGTCACTCATATTTTTGGTGGCTAAATATGGACTTCAAGTATCTTTTAACCCATAAAAATATGGGCAATGGGTATTCATATAAGAACACACTAGACCCAATAACAACTCATTTCGAAAATGAGAAATTTCTTTCTTATCTCCCACACCACCCATCCCGCCATGCCCCACCACAATTTTTTTTATGTCATATACTTTATTTTACTTTTATAAAAAATGAGAAACTTTTTTCTTACCTCCCACCCCATCCCCCACACCACCCCCCCCCCCCCCAAAAAAAAAAAAATCAATTTCATATATTCTACTTTTATAAAAAAATGGCAAAAACAATTCTTACCCACCACCCCACCCTCCCCCCCCCCCCCCCCAAACAAATTTCAATTTCATATATTTTACTTTTATAAAAAATAGAAAAAAAAAATCTTACCCACCACCCCACAACCCCCCCCCCCCTCTCCCCCAAAAAAAAAATTCAATTTCATATATTTTACTTTTATAAAATTTTTATAAAAAATGAAAAAAAATTCTTACCCACCATCTCACCCCCTCCACGAAACCCCCCCCCCCCCCCCCTCTTTTATAAAAAAATGGAAAAAGAATTCTTACCTATCACTCCACCCCACCCACCCCCCCAACCCTGAAATTTCTATTTCATAGTATATCAATTATGAATATATGAAAAAATTAATTTAACTTGACAAAAGAAAAAAAAATTATAAACATTACATTTGAAATAATACTACACTTGTATAATATGTAGGGCTGGGCATAAAACACCGAAAACCGAATTACCGAACCGAACCGAGGGTTTCGGTATTTCGGTATTCGGTATTTCGGTTTTCGGTTCGGTTTTCGGTAATAAAATTTAAAAAATTCGGTATTCGGTTTCGGTATTCGGTATTCGGTAATTATAAGTTCGGTAATTCGGTATTTCCCGAATACCGAAATATTTATTAAATAGAGGGCCATTAAATTCTATACATGTCTTGTTTGTGGAAATAAGCAAACTGAGAATTCATGAAAACACAGTTCTGCAGGTTTCCATGGTGAACGAGCGCTTTTTTTTTTTTTGCTGGTCCTTCGAATTTTGTTAGAGCTCTTACAGTGTTATTGCTTGTATCTGTATGCATGGAAACACATGTAAAACTCCTACATTAGTTAGGAGTTCTGGAAATAGGATTTTATTCTTGTGGCCAATATAATTTTTTTAGGTTAATTTGCAACAAGAATATGAGGAAGTAATTACAAACCAAAGCTAAATGACATGCATAGAATTCTTCTATATAAAAAAAAAAAAAAAAGAGTGAACTCGACTTAATATGGTATTACCGAATACCGTACCGAACCGAAATTTCATTTACCGATTACCGAATTACCGAACCGAAGTTCGAAAGTTCGGTATTTGGTATCTACTTTCAATTACCGATTACCGAATTACCGAACTCGAACTTTAAAAATACCAAACCGAATACCGAACGCCCACCCCTAATAATATGGGCTAACTCATAATATTACACACGAAATATGGACGGTTCAACCCGTTTTTGTTCGAACTATTTTCAACCAAACCAAATCCAACCAAACCCACCCAGTCACGACCAGCTCACGAGGTTTTCAAGGTCCGATGCTAATATCAGAGGGCTTTACACACTGATGTGGTTAATAATAGCTCTTCATCTTATTTGGTACAGGAAAAATCGAAGCATATACAAGCTTCTGGAAAGCATAACATGATGTATCGATGTCCAAATTATGATCAAAGACATCCGAGTGTCAGAAGAAAATCCTTGAACAGAGAACAAACATTCACTCTGCCGGATGTAGAATCAAATGAAAAAACAAGAGACCCTAAGTTTCACTAAGAGTCTTACAATTTTCTTATTTCTCCAAAGAAAAGGTCGCAACAAGCAAAACCAAACAAAAGTTCTAAATTGAAATACCAAACGACTTCTTAAGCTTCTCAACTTCCAAATATACGGTGGAGTAAGGCAGAAATTCTGAGTGGTGTCCATTGGCCAGATCATTTATTGCAGTAGCAAGCTTAGGTATCTCTTTTATCTCTTCACCGGTCAAGGTCCTGACAAACCTTGCTGGATTCCCAGCCCAGAGTTCACCACTTGGAATCCTCCTCCCAGGTGGAAGCACTGACCCAGCCTCAAGGATAGAGTTGGTCTCCACCAATGAACCTTCCATAAGGATAGAATGTTGGCCAATAATGCATTCTGGCTCAATTTGGCAGGATCGCAACAGACTGTATGCACCAACCGTAACATACCTGTCTACTAATGTTTCTGCTGGCAGCCCTGTCAAATGAACAGCAAAAGTTCAAGCATCACTTATTCCAAAGAAACTGCATGTTGATAAGGTTAGGAACATATAAAGATAGACAATATATCATTCTGCTTAGCTGGAAATCTTAGTTGGACTACTAAAGAACTCAGGCCACTTGAGGATAATGATAGAGGTTTTGTCACCTCAAACTGCTCCAAGAAAATGCCTTTTCTAAGTGAAATAAAGAATGTGCAACTACAGACAACCATGAATATCAACTATTAAAAGATTTCAGATGGAGTTGGTAAAAGATTCATCAACGTTGAAACATGTCCTGCTCTTTACTATGAAGATATCTGTAGGGAAAGAAAGAAAAGACGATCTTTATGACATTTGGGAAAAAAATGCAGGAACAGACAACTGCAGGATTGTAATTATTTTCTTTAACATTCACGTATGCAGTATAGAACTCTTAAGACCCCCCATCTAGCATTGGATGACATAATTCTCGAAAAGCCTTTGTTGGGGCAACCTGGGGAATTACTATAGACAGCCATAGATGGACCATACTAACAAAAAGCTTGGAAGGAAGCAAAGAAAGGATAACCTGCAGCAAAAGGTGCAAAAATAAAATTCGTTTTTGCACCTAAAACGATACAACAACATACCCAGTTAAATCCCACAATGTGGGGTCTGGGGAGGCTTTTGTAATCCCAAAACTCAATATATAAAATAATTAATATGAATTTTAGATTTCCATGAACATGCAACTTCACCAATTGATCAACAGGATTACAGTTTGCTAGATAGCCACATCTAGCAAAAAAACAAAAAAGTTCTGAACAAAAAAAAACTGACTATATTGTACTATGATAATATTTCCTCACTGTTTGCAGAAGAAACTTGTGATGTAACCCAACCCAAATGGAAATGGCAGAAGAAACTTGTGATGTAACCCAACCCAAATGGAAATGTCCAACGAAATTTCTACAATAGAAATGGAAAAGAAAACGGCATGTTCCCAGGCCGTCATAATAACTTTTTTGTAAAGAAAAATACCATAATAATCATAATATTAGGTTATTGCATTGGCAAATGGATGAGGATTCAAACACATCTCGTCTCAACATCCAAGTGCAAAGGGCATACTAATGCTTTAACACTACTATGCTTCAATTCCAAACTAGTTGGGATCAGTTATACGAATCCTCAATATCCATTCGGCTTCATTTAAACCAGTTTCATTCGCTACTCAATACTTTGTCTTTTAAGACAACTTAAGGACTCTCCAACGCTAGAGATTCTCTACATTTTCTACTAACATACAAATACTGAACAAACTAAAAGAACAACCGGCAGACAATAGACCGCTAAGAGAAAATATAATTTCTTCAGGGTACTTTTGTCATTTCAAAGTTACAGTGTGAGGCAACAGTCATTTTCTTCAGTCTTATTCTATAGTAGGATGAAATATGCAGCAGGGTCAAGATTTATGTGGTTACTCATTCCTAGACATCTAAACCAGCAGCATAAAACATGAATATGAGAGGCCCATCTGTTTAAGTTATGTTACCCCTTGAGAGGATACGGCATCACACAGCCCCCACCTACCTACCACACAGTAAAATGAATGCTTATGCTAAAAATCAGATGCTCCTTTTATGTTTTTTAATTAGAAAAACAATAATCACTGATCAAAATTAGGAAGACAATAATCTTTACCTATGAAATGAGTCAGATGTCCCTAGATGTTATAATTTGTTATACAGATTCTCCTTCCTGCATCTCCCTTTTGATAAGGAAGTCACAACCATCTCCCTTGTGGCTGCCTCATACTTTTTTTTTGTTTGTTGAAGTAAGTTGTTTCATTGAGAAAAGGCATCAAGCAGATGCATAATTATAGGGGCTAATTACAAATAGACAAAAGCAAAAGAGAATTATAAGCCCCTATACATTGGCTCCCTCTAAAACTAGGGTGCTAATAAAATCCAAAAACTGATCTGTACTAGTCACTGAGGACAACATTGTCCAGCAATAAAGGTTTACTAGACATTTCGCTTGAAGTGCATGAATGGGAGTGGTAGTTGAGGAACCATCAAAACATCTTCTATTCCTCTCGATCCAAATACACCAAAAAATTACAACAGGAATCATATTCCAGATCTTTCTGATGGTCTTATCAACTAACTGAAGACTCCAAGAAATTTGAGCTTCCCTTAAACTTTGCGGCATCACCCAACTTAAACTGAAAAAACACAAGAACATGTTCCAGAGGTCATGACCACTGGGCATTGAAGAAAAAGGTGGTTGACTGTCTCTGGAGTTGTGTTGCAAAAGAAGCATCTGGTGTTGTCCAACTCTAATCCTCTCCTATTTAGATTGTCTAGAGTAAGACAAGCATTGTTTAGTGTAAATCCAACTGAAGCATTTGATCCTCGTAGGCAGATTGGTCTTCCATACTAGCTTCCATGGCCATCTATCAGGAACTTGACTTTGTGAGCAGAGTTGTCTATAGCATTCTTTCACTGTGAAAATGCCTTTGTTTCCCCACCTGAGCCTGTCGGCTTCACTTTCATCAATATTGTGAGCTTCCACTTTTGCCAACATTTCCATCAAACTCCCAAGTTCCCAGTCTTGCACAAACCTTCTGAAATGCACATCCCAGTGATTGTTAGTCCTGTTTTGAGCAATTGTGGAGTCCTTATCCATAGCTATGTTAAAGATATTGGGATAATCCACCATGAGAGTAGAATTGTTGAGCCATCTATCCTTCCAAAACTTGATATACTCACCAGCCCCGGGTTTGAAATGTATTCCATGAGAAAATTCAGAGCCTAGCTTACTGATAAATTTCCAAGGACCAACTCCATAGGGTAGATTCACAGTATTAGAGCTCCAGTTGTCTTTCTTTCCATGCTTTGCTATGACCACATCTTTCCGGAGGCTACCATTTTCAGAACCAAATCTCCATAGCCATTTCATAAGTAGAGATTTGTTATGGATTGTCAGATCTTTGACCCCAAGACCCCTATTGCATTTTGGGAGCAAAACTTTGTCCCATTTTATCAGATGGACCTTATGAGTGTTGTTGTTTCCTTCCCATAAGAAGTTTCTCCTGATCTTATCCATCCTTTCTAGCACCTTCTTTGGGATGGGAAAAAGGGACATAAAATATGTTGGAATACTGTCTAAAACACTGCTGATCAAAGTGAGTCTTCCACCCAAAGATAGGTACTGGAGTTGCCAAGTAGACAGTCTCTTCTCAAATTTCTCCACCACCTCATTCCAAAAATCACAACACTTGAACTTGGCACCCAGGGTGAGGCCCAAATACGTGCTAGGAAGTGATCCAATGTTCCATCCCAGGATTTCTGCCAGCTCCTCTGTGTTGTTAGCATCATTGACAGGATAGATAATACTCTTCAACATATTGATGTGTAATCCTGATAAAGCTTCAAAAAGCTTCAGAGTAAGATTCAGGTATAGAACTTGGGACTTGTCTTCATCACAAAAAACTAACGTGTCATCAGCATAGAGTAAGTGGGATATTGTCAAAATGTTTCCTGAGTTTGAGCCCACACTAAATCCCTGAATCCATTGCAACTGTCTTGCCTTTTCCAGCATCTTGCTTAGTCCTTCCATAGTCAAGATGAACAAAAAAGGGGAGAAAGGGTCCCCTTGTCTAATTCCTTTCTGTGGTGAGAAAAACCCAACTGGCGCTCTATTTATCAAGATAGAGTATTTAACTGTGGTGCAACAATACTTGATCCATTTAAGCCATTTGGCCCCAAAACCCATTCTCTTCATGATAGGGATTAGGTAAGACCAATTTAACTTGTCAAAAGCCTTTACTAAGTCAAGCTTACACATGATTCCAGGGGCTCCTGATTTCATTCTCCAATCTAGAACCTCATTAGCAATTAAGGATGCATCCGTTATTTGTCTTCCTTTGATGAATGCATTTTGATGACTAGAGACCAGTTTACCAATTACTTTCTTCAACCTTTCAGCTAAGAGTTTGGCCACTATCTTATAACTGTGGCTGCCTCATACTTTTTCCTTCTAACAAAGAGCCTTTACACCCTCTTTACCTCATACTTTATCTTTCTACCAAAGAGTCTTGGTTCCTCTTACTCTTCCCTCTGCAACTCACCATATTCCCATTTCCTTCCCCAAGGAATCGCTCAAAGCCTTTTCTTCTTTTTCTTCTCATCTTGCCTATTACTTGTTTCCTTCATAATTATATGTTTGAGATTTACTTGTCTTTATATTTTGACCGACTAGTCAAGATTAAAGATCAGTGTTGTTATCACATCAACAATTAGGTTCAGTATTTGTCATCAGTCCTTTAGTCTGGTTATGCATGTGTATGTCAGCATAAAGACAAGTGTGAGATTTACATAACCCATACTTTTGGAGAACCCTAAATTACCTCAAAGATAAAATGATTACTAGTATGGGAATGAAACGAGTCGGATTAGAACAGAATGGAGGTAGAAGATTCATACAGGCTGCAGCCAACCCCAAAATTTGGACTTGAGATGCAAATTCCAAGTTGCTCTGACTTGGGTGCAGGTATCCGATACGGGTACGGATCCTAGTGTCGGATTCGGCAAAATCTAAATTTCAAGATTCGGGGGTGCGGATCCGGGTATGGATACAGGTGCGGGGATTCGGCTAAGAAAATTCAAAATTATAAAAAGTAACAGTTATAAATGTTGAATTCTTGGTTTCTCTGAAACACGAAGCATCAAAAATGAGACAAAAGTACTATAATGTTGTAGGTATGTGATTTCCCTTATCTTAAATCTATATTATCTTTAATTTTGAGAGATCAAAATCTCAATTTTTCCCAAAATTTGTCAATGACTCCGATCAAAGTATCCGAACTTGGTTGACCATATACCGGACATATCCCGCTCCCGACCCGTGTTGAGACGGGATCAGCACAAAAAACGGAGGGTCCGCGCAACTTAGGATGCAATTGATAGTTTTCTCAAATCTTTTTTATGACGGTAGTGTCCAGACCAACTTGCGCACACCTCGACTATTCCATCACGTACCTGCTACTTCTACCAGCACATGTACCAGGTAACTTTGCCCACTAAGACTTAGGTAGATGGAAGAAATCACCAAGTATTTTTTTGTCTCCACTAGCAATTGAACTTGAGATCACAATTGATTGATTAATTAAATGTTTTTCTTTTCAGAGTGTAGTGGATTCCTTTTCTTCTTCTTCTTCTTCTTCTTCTTCTTCTTCTTCTTCTTCTTCTTCTTCTTCTTTTATATATATATCAAGTGACTGTAGTGGATTCTTTAAAGAGATTAATGTCATGGAATGATTAAAGTCGTAAGCAAATGCGAGTTGTATTTTTGTTACACAAAACAAAAAAAAAAGTGGTATTTTCTACAAAGCCAAATATGTATGCTTGGGGATTGAAACATAGTTGTTAGACAAAGTCCTGAAAAGAGAGAAGTTGGTGCAATGATTCAGGCCAAATGTGACTAAAGGTAGCAGGCTAAAACCTGAGTGGACATTTATGTAATTAACCATTGACTTCCACAACTCTTAGATCTGAATCTATTCAGAGATCTTTCTAAAGTTTGCATCTGGCCTTAACAAATTTTACAAATCCCTTATATTGGAGCCCTTGACAAGCTAATTAAAACCAATTCTTCCAAGGTAAAGTATGTCAGTGATGCTTGCTGTTATAGGCAATACATTGAGAGAAACATGCTTGGTGTAAACTAAAATCATCCTAATTACCAACCATATTTTTTGTCAACATAACCTAACATTGTAGAATATATTTGACACACGAGCTTTCAAGAGCATGTATAGTTCCATAATTTAGATCGTATTCCTGCTTAAACACAGCACTTCATTTATTTCTGTACTCACTTCCTGTACTTCTGTATTAGTATTCACAGTGACTCACTACCCACTAGTAATATGCCGATCTAATACACAGTAACAAGAAATTAATAATGCTTATTTATAGCTTTCCTTATTTTCCTGAAGAGTTTTCTATTCAAACATTGTAAATCACTAACAAAGTTGTGCTTAAATAAAAAGTCAAGGCCCCCTTGATTCTGAGAGCCGAAGTGAGGCAAAGTTGTATTCTACTACAATGACCTTATCCTCCCGCTCTTATATCTAAGCTACGGCATAAGTTTCAGTTCACTAGAGCCCGTTTTCCATTTTCTAGAGCTTTGAAATTACATTTCCTGTATATCTTTGTTGCAATGACCTTCTTCCCCTCATCCTCCTTTTTGGAAACTTCACTTCAATACCTGTGCATTTTGCTTCTTGCTTCTTGCTTAAAGCCCCAAACCTTGAAAATTATCAGTTCCGCTTTAAAACAAAGAGTAAAGGGGCTTATGTTGTCTTGCTGCAGTTAGCATACCTTGGGTATCTACACTGTGCTTTATTGAGTGTTAAAAATGTCATTTGTGCTGTGTTGTGTTGTCTAGTCATTTTTACTTCACGTAAAAACCCCTCTTTTGTGCAAAAACAATATAGGTAATAATAACAATTCAACACTTATCCCAAATTGAACCAATTCGTTCCAACTTTATCAGATGTCTTCAAAGGAACTATACCCTAATTGAGCCAATTACCTAAACTATGATTCAATGGTTCACTTGACTTGCAAGCTTTCTACTTGTTTGAAAGCTTCTAACACAAATATATCGCGTCAATTATAGAACTCTAAATATATGAACACTCAACAAGGTTTCCAGATTCCTCGAGTTCACAAAGTCATTTGACTTTGGAACATGAAACATCATTTAGACTCAAAGGCAACAATCTTCACTATTTCCATAATCCTTCTAAACACAATTTTATCTCAGCAAAACGTCAATATAAGCACCTTTACATACTACCCGTTATCTCACAATATATACAATCCAGCTATCAAAATCCAACTAATTCACCTAACCAATAAATCGCCGAAATTCCCTAAACAAACAAAATTTTAAATAAATTGGAATCAAAACATCACTTAAATCAGCTAAAATACTACTCCCTCCGTCCCACGTCCCAATTTAAGTGTCTTTAATTTTCTTTTTGGTCTGTCCCAAAAAGAGTACCTCTTTCGTAAGTTAGACAATTCAAACATCTTACATGACAAGTTTATAACACAATATTCAAAACATTTTAGTCCATTATACCACATCTTTAAATTAGGACCACTAGATTCAATAAACTCTGCCTATACTCTCAAGTCAAACTAAGACGCTTAAATTGGAATGGAAGGAGTAGTGCAAAATAATCTCATTGCGATGAAATTAAAATATACTCAAATATTATCAACAAACAACATAAATATACTTAAATGTACCTGTAGGAGAAGACCAAGCAGCATGAATTACACATTTCTCCTGTACACTAGCGCAAAACCCTATTGTAATCTTATTAAGATCTCCTCTTAAAACGGCACCGTTCCACACAGAAGCACAATCATACACCCTCACCTGGCCAGCAAGGACAGCATTCGGTGCCACGTAAGCATCCACAGCCACTTTCGGGGCCCACTGACCTAGTGGAATGATTTGCCGCTGCCCTCTGTAGTCCCACTTCACCCGATCCGGCGATTCGTTAATCGGCCGCGCGTGTGATTCCGTCGAGAGACATCGGCGCGTGAGATTGCTGTGAGTACGGCGCGTGAGGTGACTGGAGAGAGATGTTGATATGATTCTTCGAGATAATCTACCTAGTGTCGCCATTGTTGCAGAGAAATAGAGCGGCTTATTGTGTGTGTGTGTGTGTGTGTGTGTGAGAGAGGGGGAGATTTTAGCAAATGGAGGTGAAATGAAATGAATCAATAGGGTCGTGGACTTGGATGTGTTTTTTGTTTTCTTTTAGGGGGGTTTGAGGAAAAGTGTGAAATAGAAATTGGAGTCCAGAAAGAAGGAATAATTCCACTTAGGCACCGAAAGGTTTTTGCTAGCTGTACGAGCGCCTTAAACAGTTCATAGTTACAATATACGTACTTTTATTTTAGGAAAAGTTCTTATTTAGGAACCAATAGGTTTTTTTATAGTTGGATGAGCTCCTTAAACATTTCAGAGTACAGTACACGCACAGTTAACTATTTTAGGAATAATAGAATATTTGATACTCAGTTATTAATAGTAGCTTCTAATTTTTGTCTTTGTGATATTTGGCCAAACAGATAGGTTGAATATTAACCAGTGTTTTAAAAGGCAGTTCTGGGACTCGCCTCGGGGCTCGCCCCGGGGCGGGGCACTAGCAAAATGCCTCAGGGCTCACGTGTGGGGCTTAATTCCTGTGAGGCTTACGCCCTAAGCGCCCGATTGTACGCCCTAAACACGTCTAACGCCCAACGTTCAGGGCTCGCCTAACAGTTCTTACACAATTATATGTTAAATTCCTTAATTAAAACCGTTGACCCTCATAATTCTTTAACAAATGGTTGATACTTAATAATTTTTCATTTACCGAAATAAGAAGATTGGGTATAACTCAAATAACAAGTCGTAGTATTGCATATTTACTATATGAGAACATCGTGAGGGTGAATATCACTTAATATTTCTTTTAAGAATACATAACCGAATTGTGAATTTTCACTTGTCATTAGTCTTTTGTCCTATGTATCAAAATTATCATACTTTATTATTTCTCTATTTGAAAGTAATTTTATTTTTATTCATGAAGGAGTTATGTTTCAATTATAATACTAATAAAGTTGTTTATAGGGAGATAAAATGAATAGTATAATAGTAATATTGTTTTAACAAATTGTGATTTTTTCATTGTTTGAAAGTTAAGATGTTAGAATTGATTTGCATTTCATAATAGCTTTTATTTCATTGTATTGTTTATACTTTTAAGGTTATATTAAATATAATTACAAGTTGTAAGTGACGTATAATGGATTGTTTTGATTAACTTTTTGTGAGGATCAAGCGCGCGCGCGCGCGCGCACACACACACACACACACACACACACACACACACACATATATATATATATATATATATATATATATATATATATATATATATATATATATATATATATATATATATTTATTTCATTTATTTACACTTTTTTTATATATTTTTTATGTAATTTTACCTATTTAAAAATATTTATTATAATTATATTATTTTATGAAATACAAAAAATTAAATACCCATGGGGCTTACGCCTCACCGAGGCATATGTAAAACGCCCCGCCTTACGCCCCCGCCTTTTTAAACACTGATATTAACATGACGTCATACTTGTTTTGCATGAGTTTAATGTCACATATACTTTTTGTTTGTAGCTTTGAAATCGTGATCATCTGATACGGTCTGTGAGTTATCCAACAAGACAGTTAGATTGAATATAGCATATGTCATACAGGTTTGTCATGACATGTTGTCACAGTTCATGACGATCTAGTATTGTTTGTGATTTATCCAATAGGATAGCTTGTGGTTGAATAAAGTGTAAAAGTCATATTGTTTTGCCATGACTTTGCATGACATAGTTCTAAAATGTATCCCCCCCCCCCCCCCCTCTCTTTGTAGTTTTGAAATTATAAAAGAAAGGTATCATAAGTGAGATGAAATAATAAATGCGAGAGGTATCACAAGCGAAGTGAAATAAATAAACGAGAGATAAAAAATAATATGGAATACAGTTAAATGATATATCATGAGTGAAAAGTTAAAATCATGATAATTTGATATGATTTGTGGGTTATCCAACAAGATAGCTAGGTTGAATATAGCATGAAGTCCTACTGTTTTGTCATGACTCGCATGTCACCATTCTGAAATGTATTTTGTTTCCTTTTTATTTTTAACCTTAAATCATGATGATCTGATATGATACGTGGGTAATCCAACAATATTACTAAGTTGAATATATATAGCATGAGTCATACTTATTTGTCATGACTTGCATGTCATAAACTTCTTTATCTGTAATGTTGATAATTAATTAGATTGAATAACATAAGGTCATAGAGATCTGTCACCGATTTTAATTTTGCTTGCCTTTGTCTCTTTACCATTTATATTTGCTTTACTAAAAGATATATTAGTCCAAAAGAAAAGCGCCAGTTTTGCACAAATGACAAAAGGGGACAAATCATCTTAGCCCACATAAACTTTGAGCAAAATAGAATAATAATTCATTTATTGATTCAGACAATTTTAACCCGGCCTCTGCCTTTCCTAGTTTTTCATCTACAATTTTTTTTGCGCTTCTTTTTCTTTACTGATTGAGTGTTTTTTCTTCTATTATTCCTTTGTAAGTTAAGTACTTATAAAGTTTTTTTTTGTGTTATAAATTAGGTCTAAGTTTGGTCATGTAAACATATTAATACTCTCTACATCTCATTATTCTGGTACTCCTTCTATGTATATTGTTAATTGTTGAAAACACTAACAAATTTTGGATATATAATTAAAAAAAAAACATTTGATTATACCCAAACAATAATTATGCATGTATCAACATTTTTTCCTATAATGCTTTTAAAACATTGTCTGTTATTCAAAACCTACTGGTCGGCTATGATGTTTCTTCACTGTTACTAAGTTAATTTAGCTCATTTATGCTTTTCCTAATTTTGTAAATTATTGAACTATTTACATTTATTGTACCGTCTGTATGCACATTGTTTGTACATGAATTATATATAAAAAAGAATTGTACTTGAAAATGAAATGCAAACGTGACCACTCAAGTCTCCTATAAATTAGGTGTGACGAGTTTGATTCTTATTACACCCTTTACCCCTTCCCTTCCCGATCACCCAATGTAATACAATAGCAAATATCCTTTTTTTTTTTTTTTGGTTGCAATATACCACACAAACAAACTCTATCATACTCGATAATTAGCACTATTAACAAAATACATTTTTCTGGTAATACTAGAAATGAGTTAATAAATTACACTCAAACAACAGAAGAAAGAATTTTCCATCTTTATACATATAACTAGGAAATTTGTCCGCGCGATAGATGACCTCATTGAATTTTGCGACTTAATTTTTTCTAATATTAAGAATTAAAAAAAACAAATTCTTGTAAAAAATAAATAAATTAAATGTTGATAATATTTCATTAAGTAACTCTAATGAATGATTTAGAAGTATTATTCATTCATCAATTTTTTTAATGTGTTATATAATATTTTACTTGATATATTCTTGTGTATATAACTTCAACTACACGGCATGCATGTTTTCTAAGATAAAAGAAAATGTAAATAGTACATAAAGCTTATTGCCGGAGAAGCCAACGGAGTATTATTTAGTGTTCTTACATGCCTTAAAATGAAATGCGCAGCAACAATTATCAGTTTAGACATCAGGTACCACACGCAACGAATTATTAATACAAATTTGAAGGAAAATGTAAAAGTAAGAGCAATAATACTGCAAAAAAACATGTAGTTGAATTTGTTAATTCGAATCTCGAATCGAATTAACAAATTTGGAATAGTTTCATTATTGACCATATTAGTACCAAATTGAAGATCATCTTGAAGAACTTAAACCAAGTCAAAAAATACCACCAAGAGATAAAGAAAGGAAAAACATCAAAACTGCAAAAGAAAAAAAAATAGATATGCTATATGATTAGATGATCGCACATATTTTTTTTTATTATTGAACTAGACAGACTACACGGATAAGCATCATCACAGCTTATTCGCCTATTTTTCAACGACTAATATGCAAGAAAAAAAAACTAAAATCAATTAAATAATGTGGAAATCACTACCTTGCAAATTTGATTTTTTTAGGATGCAACTTGAGACTGAGGCAACAATAACTATCGTCAATTTACCTTGTCAATTTTCATACACAAAAAAAGTCTAGCAAATAATAAAATAACAAGGAAGTTAAATGAATTTTATCCCAGTCCTACAAATACAAAATTTTAATCTTGTATTATCACTTAATAGTGAGATTCGGATCAAGCTTAAGATAAAGAAGACGAATTATTTATTACGTCTTAAAAAGCAATTGTTTCATGAGATTTTAAGATCAATGAACAAAAAGATTCAAATGGACCTTAAACCAAAAAAGAGTTACTAAAAAGAGACAGAATAATACCTTGAATCAACTTCATCATCATTTTTTTAGTATCGCCTTGTTCCGTAGAGAAACCATCATTATTTCTCTTTTTTATTATCTATAAAAAATTTCACCAACACAGAATTAACGAACAAATATTAGATAAAAAAAAATACATCAAAAATAAGAAAAAACAGACTCCCTGTTTCTCAATTTATGTGACACTTCTAGTTTCTCGAGATTCAAAGTATGTAAATTTTGATCGATATTTTATAATATATATTTTCATCACATTGACATGAGAAAAGTTGCAACTTATAGTACTCTTCGTATAGTTTTTTAATGTGTAAATTTTAATTTAAAAATGTTAAGTTAATGTAATTCAATTTAGCTTCAAAGCTTGATCAAATTAACGTGAAAGGTGTGACATAAATTGGGAAGGAGGGAGTATTAATGAACAGAAACCAAAGAGTGATTGAGGATTTATGGTTTAAATCGTATTTTTGAGCAAATGAAGCGGTTAGTTCTGTTTTTTCTTAATTCAATATGCCTTTTCTCTGTAGCAAAATTTCAGATAAAAAAAAATAGAAGCGTTACCACCTTACTTTCCTCTCCACGCCAGTCAAATTATCAATTTTCTCCTTGAATCTCTTTTACAAAATTGTCATTCTCCTGCAAAATCATGAAACATAAAACACTTTCTTTTCGTTGGTTAGTTGCTCTCTTATCATTCCTATTAGAAAAGAAAACTAAAAATTGAAGAGAAAAAGTAAACAATTAACTGATATCATACATGCACACCAGAGAAAATTTAAAAAGATGCAGAATTATATCCATAAGCAGAAGCCAGACTACGGTTAAAAATCAAAATGTAAATCAATGATAACTAGAATAAATAAAGAGGATGAAAGTCTATGTTGCTATCTCAGTAATGCAAAAGAAAAAGGAAGCGTAAAACCATAGAGGCAAAGGAATTCTTTAATATGTTGAAAATAATGGACAGTTGAAACAAATCAGTATAAAAGACGATAGTGAATGGGAAGTAGCGTGGCACTAGGGGTGTTTATGGGTCGGTTTTGGGTTAAAATCAAAATCAAATCAATCTAGTCTGTTTTAAAATTATTAAATCAAACCAAACCAAATATAATATATATCCATCGGTTTGGTTGTAGTCGGTTTGGTTCGGTTTGGGTTGGTTTTCGGTTTTTAAGAAAATTAACGGTATTTCTCTCTTTCATGTTTTTTTCCTACAATTAGCAGAGAATTTTCTATCATTTTCCAACTTATAATCCATTATTACCCTTTTATTGTGGTAGCTATAGTTTCTTGCATTATGGAGAAAATGTCTTAGGATTTATGATTTAAAATTAAGTGAATAAAGTCTATAAGAAATACAAAAAATAAATCTAGGTAAATCTCATATAGTTGTTTCTTTGAATAAATGAGTTTGAATTCATGTATTTCTTTTTTAAAATCGGCTTAAGATATAAAATTCATTAGCCTATTAGAGATAAAATAAACTCTTGCTTAAAAATTATATAAATTATTTAAAAGTAATTATAAAAATAAATATATTGTATACATGATATAATCATAAAAAATATGTATAAAATTTATTGGTTCGGTTTGGTTTTTTCTTCGGTTTGCTTTTAGTAAAACCAAAACCAAACCAAATATTATCGGTTTTTAAAAATTCAAAACCAAACCAAACCTAACCTAACCTAAGTAAATATCGACTTATTGAATCGGCTTGGTTTTGATTTTCAATTTGGATCGGTTTTTAACCAAACAGTGAACACCCGTGGGTAAAGGAATGACCGAATAGGTGTGGATTATTAATTCAGTGATAACTAAAGTGAGAGAAAAGTAAAATTTTGACACTAAATAACTAAGGAAAGAGAAAATTTAAATTGACACTTTTAAAAGGCAACGTTTGTAAATGCGGACGCAATTGTTATGTGATGATATATTAAATTACTACATTTTTTTCCTAATTTATTTATTTATTATACAATTTAAATATGAGATAAAGGCAAAAAATTGAAAATAAAGATAAATAGATTTTCTGGCTTTAGAGGCATGCCACATCACCTCTCCTAAGCCTAGCTTTATAATGGTAAATAGATACAATATTGTTGATATAAATAATATGCTACGTTAACTCAAGGTAGCTCTTAACACGCCCATGCAATTGAAGCTCTAAAGTTCACTCCTCAATCCTCATCCCTACACAGCCATAAGGAAAGTAAAAAAAAAAATAAAAAAAAATAGAGACAAAAAAATGTTAAAGAGTAATCAAATTGATATAACACTAAATGCATCTAACAAAAAAATTGAAACTTCAGTTGTGGCAATATAATGCTCCAGTTGATAGTTACTGCCTTACTGGTATTGGAAGAAAATTTGTGCATTGAAAGATGTATTTGCACCTGGTTATGTGGATAATGGATGAACACTGGTACAAGGAAATATACTACACATGATGGATATAAATGGAGGAAAGGAGAAGGTATACAGTGGCCTAATTGGAGGGCTGTTTGGAGCAATGTAAATGTTCCAAAACACAGCTTTATATGATGGATAACAATGCATAATAGATTACAGACTCGGAGCAGATTAGCAAAGATTGGCGTGTGCCAAGAAGATAGCTGCTTACTCTGTGGATGCTATCCAGAAACCAGAGAACATCTTTTTTTCCAATGCACTTACTCACAAACTTGCTTGAAAGATATAATGGAGTGGCTGCAAATTAAGGTGATAAACTGGGAAAAAGAAGGCACGTGGAGAAGATTAGCTAGACAGGCTAAAGGAAGTGTGAGCAGATCATTTGTATGGGCAGTACTAGCAGCAGCTATATACTACATTTGGATGGCTAGGATTGATGCATTTTGGAACATGAAAGTACCCCATCCTAGAAGCATTCTAAAGAAGGTGATGATCGATAGCAAACACAGAATACTGGAGGTTCTTAATAGGAAACGTACATGTAAAGATAGAAGGTGGATTGAGGATATACTTAGTAGAATAAATGTATAGGAAGGAAGGGAATTAGAGGAAGAGTATAACAGAATAAAGGTGGTAGATACTTTTTTTTTCTACTGGTATGGGTGGATGTAAAGCGGATTGCTATTGGTATTAATATATATAGTTTGTTCGACCAAAAAAAAAAAAAATCAAACTTATATAGTAGTATATTTAAAACAGTTTACCTTAGTCGCTTGCATCTTAATCGAGAATCGTTGAGCTACCTTCAGCTTCACGTACATAGTTCATGTAGCCTTACCTGCATTGTGGAATAAATGGTTAAATTAGTGGAGATATACAAATTTAGTAAAATCAACGTACTTATGAAGGTACACGGGTTAAATGTTATAGATCAACTACTTCTATTAAAATGGTACTTAGGGCCTCCATGTTATTCAATATCAAAGTTGGGGATTTCGCTAAAGGTATTCAAGATTTAATATATATATATATATATATATATATATATATATAAAAGTAATTAACACTTGACCTATATACGTATGCACAATATAGTTATTTTAGTAAAAAATGTTCAATTGATCATACTTTGTTGGATCTAGCTTCACATTGATGCTATCAACTCTCGTTTTCAGCTTTTATATACATCGATCAGATAGATGTTACTGGGCAAAACTAAGAATTTTTTTGGGTAGAAATACCATTCACTGGTTACATTTTGGCCCTAGTTTATTTGAAAATTAATCATTGTTTTGGAGTTGAAACTCTATGAAGATGGTTATTTGAATACAGGAGTTGAAAAGTGGCTATTTTGAAATTTTACCCGATTTTTTAAAACTAAAACACGACCAAAAACATATACATTTTCCTATCGAATATTGAAATAATATTAAGAAATTATGAAAATTAATAATGTAAGCACACTCACTTGCTTTTGGAGATGGATGTTCTCCTCATGAAGGATTTTGTGCTGCATAAGATATGAATACCGAAGTTCATTACTAAAAATAGTTAGTATTTTCTTTTAGATTACATGAATATTTTCTCTTTTCTAAACCATTAACATGTTTGCCTTGATCTATTTATTTAATTAGCTATATGCTTCGATTTTTCTTGAATGGAAAACGTCAACAGCTATATAAATAAGCATCATCGAATACAAAACATTCAAGAAAAACAAAGCCATCCTTTCAATAAAAATTTAGTATAAATTTTTGGGGTGTAATTTTCAATTAAAAAACTGTTTTTTTCCTTCTTCTAAATATATAATATATCGCTCATAGAGTCTCACCCTTCTCTTAAGCCAGTTCGATATGTTCGGAAACGATACGCCTCTGTTACATGAAAGTAAATAAACTAAAATTAGATTTAGCTCATCAACAGCTTAATTATCAAGTATAGATTTGGGGTGTGTTCGGTATGGAGGAAAATGTTTTACTGGGAAAATGTGTTGTTGGAAAATAAGTGAATTTCTACTTCTTTTTTCCTGTTCGGTTGGGTCGTGGAAAATAAGTGAATTTCTTACTTATTTTCTCATGCTCAGTTAGTTGGTAGAAAACATTTTTCGGAAAAAACACCCAAGCCAACCAATCCCAACCCCAACCCCACCACCCCATACCACACCAACCCCACCCCCACCCCCACCACCCACCCAACCCCCAACCAAATCCCACCCCCACTCAACCACCACCCTCCAACGCACTTCATCTTCACCCACCTCTACCCCACACCAATGCTCTATCCAACCCAAATTTTCTATTTCATACGAAGTATATTTTATTTTACTTTTATGAGCATGAATTTGTTTTTCTTATTCACCCCACACTAAATTTAACCACACAATTTTTTTATTTTTATAAATTTTTTATACAGGTAAAATTAAATATGAAGTAGAAAATTAGGGAGGGGGTAAGGGGTGCGGGCGCGGGGAGGTGGGAGGTGGGAGGTGGGTGGCTGTGGAAAATCAAAAATGAAAATTTTTCAAAACTTTTTTTTAAAAAAAAAAAGACGGGGTGTTGGGGCGGAACGGGGTGGGTGGGGTGAGGTGTCGTAGAAAACAAAAATAAAAAACTTTTCAATTTTTTTTTTTTAAAAAGAAAATTAATTTTTTGGAGGGGGTGGTGGTGGGTGGTGTAAGAAACAAAACAAAAAGTTTTTAAAAGTTTTTTTAAAGAAAAAAAAAAAAATTTTGGAGGGGGATGGGTGGTGTAGAAGACCAAGGGGAGGTGCGTGGGGTTGTGGGAGTTGTTGGGGTTTGGTGGATGGGGGTGGGTTGGTTGGTGAATGTCATTTGTTGACTTGTTTTCCTTACTTTGATTAGAAAAGTCATTTTTTTCATTTCTAAGAAGCTTGTTTTCCTAAAGGATATGTATTCCAAAAAATTTGACCAAACAAACATGAGAAGTTGGAAAACATTTTCCGACCGAACACACCCTTGGTGGAAATCAATTTAAATTACAACTTATATACTACTCCCTCTGTCCAAAAAAGATTGATACTTTTCGCTTTTCGAGAGTCAAATTTTTTAATTTTGACTGTGTGATTTAACATAAAATCTTTTATTTTCTCGAAATAAAATTTACATATTTGAAAACTATGTAAAAAGTACTATAAGTCACCATAATTAATAATTTAAAATATTTAAAGACATATGAAAAAATTACGGTCAAACAACAACTCGTTTGACTCTCGAAAAGCGAAAGTGTCAATCTTGTTGGGACGGAGGGAGTATAAGTTTCTGATTCTCTTTTATATATATTAACCTTCTTTGAGCGAATGCGTTCAGCACCAATTCTCAGCTGACGCTCCAGCTGCTTCAATTCTTTCATGCCAAGAGTTGATAAATCTTCTCCAGCCAAATGCCTGCCCAAAATATATACAAAATTGGATTAAGATATACAGTTATACATGGTAATCCTATAGAATGCATATAATACTTAACATTGAATTTAATTATTATAATGAGCTGTATTTTATTGGGAAAGTTACGAATATGTACAGGTCAGTTAAATAGTTTACCATGGCCGAAATATTTTGTATGTTGTGAATTGGTATGTATATTATACGCATGGTCTGTGTATATTACAGGTATAGTATATGTATATTACATATATAGTATATGTATATCTTAGTATAACTATACGCAACCTATACATGCATGTTGTACATATTTTGTAAACTGGATCACCCAAAGATATTGAGCTATCAATTTTTCTATATTATTTGGGAGCACCCACAAAAGAAAACAACTACTACTATAAAGGACTGCAAAGTAAAAAAGAAGAGTAAGGGTCAAAAACACACCCCAAGTATCACCTTTTTTTGAGTTTCCTATCTGAACTATCAGGTGTGAGAATTTTCTACCTAAACTATCACCAATTAGTTTGTAAAACACACCTCAACTATCAGTTGCTCACTTTTCCTACCTGAACTATCGCCAAGTAGTTTGCAAAACACAGTTCTGTTCAGGTAGGAAAAGTAAGCAACTGATAGTTGAAGTGTGTTTTGCAAACTAATTAGTGATAGTTTTGATAGGAAATTCTCACACCCGATAGTTCAGATAGGAAACTCAAAAAAAGGTGATACTTGGGGTGTGTTTTTTACCCTTACCTCTAAAAAGAATGACAATATATACATAAGCAGTATGAAAAGGAGCAATATATATGATTCGTATTGAAAGTAACGTATTCAATTGAATCAACATAACATACCCTAATTAGTTCCGCCTCATAACTCCACCACACAAGATTTTAAAAAGTAAGTATAATACAAAAAATAAGTAGAGATAATTACACACTTTTCTCTGGCTTCAAGTTCATCTATTGTTCTCGTCATGTCATCAATCTGTGTCCTCCAAACCTAATCCACGAGAAGAATACTCCTCAGAATTATAGTGACACGCCACAGAGTTGTTAGAAAAAAAATTAGACAAGTAATAAAAGTTACTCTAATTACTGTTTAATTAGCTTGGTTACTAGTGTCTTTTTCATTGGCGCTTACAAAAAGTTTAGAAGAAAATTGATTACCTCCATTTCTCTAAGGCCTTGGTCATCGTTAGTTGTGGACAATCCCACTTCGCTCTTGTACCTTAAAATAGTCCTATCGATGCTGCATCCATTAATTAATAAAAGAAATAATAATCTCGTTACGTCAACAAAGGTGAATTCAGGATCTAAAGTTAGGGGAGTAATGAGTATGATCTTTATATACATTTTTTTGTACTATTTGTATATAGAATTCAAGCCATGAATAATAAGTTCGATTGAATTAATTTGTATAGCTCCGCCTGAATTCCTCTCTATTAGATAGAAAAGGGTGATTAAAACTAAGCTAGCGTTTGGACATAGATTTAGTTAAATTTTGGAAAAAGAAAGTCTTGAAGATGAGATGAAAAATGATTTTTGAAAGTTGAAATTGTGTTTAGACATGTATTTAATCTGAAAAGAAGTTGAAGTCTTGTGAGTAGAAGACTTCGAATACTTGAAAAACTAGTCTAAACCACTTTTTGAAACTTGAAAGATCCATCTTAAGAAATTGTCCAAAAACCGGTCACCATTTATAACCAACAACAACATACCCAGTGTAATCTCACAAGTGGGTCTGAAAAAAATGGTGTGTACGCACTATGCAGTCTTACTCCTACCTCGTGAAAGTAGAGAGGTTGTTCCACTACTAAAAAACTGGCAAAAATGGAAGGCCAAAACCGACAGACTGCGTCGGTTTTTCAGTGAAAACCGACGGAAAATCGACGCAAACGATCTGTTGTTTTATGTTACATCGCTTTTCGAAACCGACAGACTGATGTAGCAACTTGGAATCGAACACGGGTATGTTTCTTGGCATTAAAGGGCTCTACCACTAGACCACTCATGTTCTTTGTTCGAATACTTACATTGATTTGATTTATACTGTTTTTTCGCTTTAAAAACTGACGGACTCCGTCAGTTTTTTATAACAAAATAAAATAAAAAACCGACTGAGTCTGTTGGTTTATTTTAGAAAATAATATAAAAAAATAATTATATTTTCTCTCATGTTTGCTCAAAAAATAACCGACGCAGTCCGTGGGTTTTCTTAAAAAAGAATTTTTTTAAAAATTATCGAAAAATCTTCCTCTTGGTTTTCCGTCGGTTTTTGCTAGTTCTTTTAGTAGTGTTCCCCGTAGACCCTCGGCTCAAGTGAAGCGTATCAACATCAAGTATCGGAAAAGCTTTTTATAACCAAACAATATTTTCAAAATATTTTTGCAAAAAAACTTATAGCCAAACGGGAGCTTACTTACTCGTGACTAGCAAATTGGTAATATTTTCCAGAGGGAGATAAAAGGAGAAGGGCAACTTCAGCATCACAGAGAATTGAGAGTTCAAAGGCTTTTTTAAGTAAGCCACTTCTTCTCTTGGAGAAAGTGACTCGCCTGTTTGTTTGATTCTCTATTCTTTTCAATTCTACTTTCCCTCTCCCCATTCTTGAAATGGTGATAATTTTTTTACCTTGTAGTAAGAAGAGATTGAAAACTGCACCTTAATATATACGCATGTAAGTATGTAATTATTCTAGGCATGACCCTCGGAATCAATTTCGTGACCTCATCCTGCCTAATCTTGACGAAATTCCTTAATCATGTTCTCAACTTTTATTAAACAAACCATAGTTTAATTTGACATTATCTCATATATCGATCTTTATGTTTTTCTAAATTAAAATTTTTAAAATTATTTTCAGTAAAATTACTAGCTAGGTGACTACTTTCAGAATTCGAGTTCACCATGATACGGGCATTTGACATTGAGCAATACTATCGCTTAACTAATACTCTAGGAGAGATTATTATTTAAGGGGTAATGATCTCTATTCACAATGTTTTATTGGTACTAGCTACAATGCCGCCACTATTATATTGGATAATCACCAAATGGTTTAAATTTCGTATTTAGTGATCTCAAATATTTTCGTGCATGCACTTTAATTTGACATGTAAAAAATGTTAGAGAGTTATCTACGGTGTCCGGCCATCTTAATTTCCTCTTATTGACAAGATTCATGATGGAACCAAGTTCTTTAAATTGGCTAATGCATATCCAACCCCCTAAACTTGTCCAATTTTTTTTCATTTTGACACCTCAACTAAGTGTTGTTCCTATTGAACCCCTGAATTTGGCCTCAAGTATCTATCAAACACAATCCGAGCTACATAACATATATGGTAAATTCCATTTTTTTAGTCTTGCGCTTGAATGTCAATCGCATCCTACGTGGAAAATTCAACCAATTAACTCGGTTTTTTAGTTTTCGGTTTTGATTTCCAGTTTTGGTTTCTTATTTTTCAGTTTTTGATTTTCAGGTTTTAGTTTTCAGTTAATTGATTCATTATATTATGCTAAGATCTAAGATTGAATTTTCCACGTAGAATGCGATTGACATTCACGCGCAAGACAAAAAAAAATAAACTCACCATATATGCTATGTAAGTCGAATTGTGTTTGATAGACACACTTGAGGTCAAGTTCAGGAGTTCAATAGAAACAACACTTAGTTGAGGTGTCAAAATGGAAAAAAAAGACAAGTTTAGGGGGCAGCAGATGCATTAAGCCTTTTAAATTTTTGAATCATCAAATAAGACAAAAGCTATGAATTGTTTCTTTTGTTTTTCCTTTTCAATTATTGAAAGGTTTATGTCGTGCAAAATTCTTTGTTCACCTGTTTCACAAGGGTACTTTTCTATATTGAAAAGATGATGCATAAACACATTTTTTGTAATGCATAATAGATGATATTCTATAATGTCTCGATTGTGATAATTATATTGAAACGGCGAAACAATATATTTTGAACAATACTTTTAACTTTCACTACTATATGTAATTGGAATTTGTCATATAAAACCAGGGTTGGACCCATATATTAATTTTTGGTGCTCAAGCACTCATTAATCATGGTGGATACTCTATGTAGACATATATAGTATATTGAGATTTTGGTATCAAATAATAAACGGAAAGGCTCATAAATACCCCTAACCTATTGAAAAGGGCTCATAAATACCCTCCTTCCACCTTTTGGTCTAAAAATACCCTTAAGGTTTGTTTTTTGCTCAAATATACCCCTCAAACTAACAAGTTAAAATTAACTCTTTTAAAAAGCCAAATGGCATTTTGTAATTGGTCATAATAAAATTCCGTAATTTTAAAAAAAATCTGGATTTTTTTTTAAAATCTGGATTTTTGTTTTAAATCTGGATTTTTTTTTTAAATATGGATTTTTTTTTAAATTACGAGATTTTATTATTGACCAATTACGGAATTTTTAAATTACAGAATTTTTAAAAAAATCTGGATTTTTTTTTTAAATTACGGAATTTTATTATTGACCAATTATGGAATTTTTAAAAAAATCTGGAATATTTTTTAAATCTGGATTTTTTTTTAAAATCTGGATTTTTTTTTAATTACGGAATTTTATTATTGACCAATTACAGAATTTTATTATTTACCAATTACGGAATTTTTAAATTACGGAATTTTAAAAAAAATCTGAATTTTTTTTTTAAATCTGGATTTTTTTAAAATCTGGAATTTTTTTTAAAATTACGGAATTTTATTATTGATCAATTACAAAATGCCATTTGGCTTTTTAAAAGAGTTAATTTTAACTTGTTAGTTTGAGGGGTATATTTGAGCCAAAAACAAACCTTAAGGGTATTTTTAGACCTAAAAGGTGGATGGAAGGGTATTTTTAGACCAAAAGGTGGAAGGAGGGTATTTATGAGCCTTTTTCAATAGGTTAGGGATATTTATGAGCCTTTTCCGAATAATAAATAGCACCCAAAAAGTAACAAAAGATATTGGTGCTCCGGTTAAAAGGTGGTAAGCTTTAGGCTAAGCCACGGAGGTAGCCTAGTTCGAATCTTATTCAAAACAATGGATTTTTTGTTGATTTTAAGGTGAGCACCCAGACCCCTTGAATCCTGAATTAAAACATGAGGTTTTTGGCCTGATTATTTGCGGAGAATTTATACACCAAACACAATATGCCTATAAACAAATATATTATATATATATATATATACATATGATTTATGAACTGAAACGAAATTTAGTGTTATCCCACAGATAATGATTAAGAGCCCGTTTGGATTGGCTTATAAGTTGCTTATAAGCTGTTTTCAGCTTTTTTGAGTGTTTGGCTGACCAGCTTAAAGTCATTTTGTGCTTAAAATAAGCTCAAAAAAATAATTGGGTCCATTTGACTTAGCTTATCTAAAGCAGCTTATAAGCTGAAAATAACTTATAAGCCAAAAAAATAAGTTAAACTACCCCAACTTATTTTTTTTAGCTTATAAGCTGTTTGCAGCTTATAGGCATAAGCCCATCCAAACAGGCTCTAAGTGCAGAAAAGGTTATCATACGTCAACCTGAAATACAAGAAAGAGATAAGAAATATTGTGGTGATTTAGTAAAACTAAGTAGTCTGGTATGATGGAAACACAAGCTTATATAATCAGTCAGTCCTGAAACCCATCGAACTCCTTAGCTTATAGCTTTCCGTCAGATGATAAGTCGTCTAAGAATAATCTTGAATCTTGATTTTGTGTAAGCTGGGTTATTGCCTAAAATGGACTTAATTATTACCAGGATTTGCAAGAGGGGTCAAGCTCAGGACATACGTGATTGAATAATCTCCACTATCCTAGGAGGCTAACTAAGACAAACACTCAGCAGTCAAAGGTGATATGATCCTAGTACGTATCAGTGTATCACCACTAAGGAACACACCATTGTAGGGCATAAAAATATTATGACAAAGAGAAACTCCAAATTAATAAACGTTTGACACATGAACGTACTTGGAGCCATCATCACGAAGAGGAACTTCTGTTCAATGGACCAAAAACGCACAAAATAGCTAACTCCAAATTAATAAACGTTTGACACATGAACGTACTTGGAGCCATCATCACGAGGAGGAACTTCTGTTCAATGGACCAAAAACGCACAAAATAGCAATTATTCACCAAAGAGACTGGGACTGACATTCCATTTTCGTAATGTCCAAGGAAAAGAAAGGTTATGATCCAAGGTTTCGTGGAACTTTACTATAGTGAAATGATATTGATGCCCATTTAAGTCCATCAATGCTGTGTGATGAATACTTTTCAGTACTTTTATATTTGATTTGATAATAGCAATCGGTATATATGAGGAATGCCTTTGTGGAACACAATCGTTTTACAGCGGGCCATATTTAATTTGTACCAACATTGGGTGTACTTGGCTGTTTTGGATAAACAGTCGTTCAGTCTGGTTGTTAATCACGTGGAATTTCGATTTACTTCCCACTTTAGTGAAGGTATTTTGCAAAGCTCATAATCGGTGTTAGGCTATAATATCTCAAACTTCGATTACTATTATATTATTATGGGTCGTTTAGTTCATGGACTAGTTATGCAATGATTGTGCTATGAAAATTGTTTATGCATGTGGTGAATAGATAATGATAAAATTATTATGCTGGAAATAATAATGTGGAGATTGTAATACAGTGATTGCTTATTTAACAATTCAGTATTTGCTCTTATTCCATATTTTATCCCAAGTGAAGTACTCGTAAATTACAACATAAGGTATGCAGGTATCAATAGTATATAGTAGTATGTGTCTATGTGATATTTAATAAGGCCAACCAAATATTATATTAAGTTGTGCAGTGACTATTTTTGCTTGTACGACGACCAATAAAATATTGTATTACTTGTGTAGAATTTATGTTAAATTATTTTTATTAAACGGTAAACCAAACAACCTCTAAGTATTTGTTCTGTATATTTTATCTTCGTTTTTAAAAAAATATCTTCTTCCTTATCTTTCTTAAGTTGAAAACTGATCTATAACGTAGAGATCAGTGGTCCAACAATTATCATATCATCCAAGATTTAAACAGTCTTGAAGAAAGCTACTCCTTCCGTCTCAAATTATTTGACGTTTTAGAAGTTCAAGGCATAATTTTTTTATTTTTTTTACACTTTGTAGCATTTTGTCATTAATGGAGATGACATATAAATAGAGTAAATATTTAATGGAGAGAGATAAAAATTTAGATATAAATAAAGGTAAAGTTAGTCAAATACCCCTCCTAATTAATATTTCTTAAGGAGCGTGTAAGACAAAAAAGCTGACGGATAGACGGATAATTTGAGAAGGAGGGATTAGTACGTCGGTAGTATGATATGTTTACTCTTAACTCATCCATACAATTAATTGCAGACTTACTTTGGCTAAGATAAATATCTATTTAAACATTCACAAATTTCGTCCACGTAAGGATTTTGTGAAGTGGCAAAAGTTCAATAATCAAGATCCTAGAAATCTTGGAGTTGGATATCTCTCCAAAACCAGGAGTAAATCGACAAGTATATTTTCGAGGAGGTTGAGAAAGAACGATACAAGAGCCTCTTTGCGCAGTGAAAACTGAAAAGGTGTTTGATAAATCTTCCATATTTTAGTTACTCAAGTGTTACCTCTGTATTCATCCTTCTAAGTACTATTATTATCTATAAACCTTGAAAGCTCTTGTTTTCGTGTCATAGAAAGACCGTCATTTTGTTCGAATATATATTAGTTTGTTACAAAGTCCGGTATTCACTTTGAAGCCTAACTGTTTAACATTCGCACCAAATGAAATAAAACGCTCTCCATCAAAGGTGGTTTTATTCCCAGTTCAAATTTAAAACTCCTATTAAAGATGGAAGGGTACTACCGTCCCACCACAAACCTTTGATATTCCTACTTGCTTTAAGATACTTGGTTATCATGAACCCCAAACTGTTTGTCCAACAAAAGTATTTTCCACAAAATGGTGGAAATTAAAGTATTTTCCACAAAATGGTGCATATACCTTTATTATTCTTTTAAAAAAATCCAAACTCTCTTTTCACTTGTTTCGACCAAAGACTTAGATGTGTCAACCTTGCATATACGCAAGAATATCACCAAAACACTATCTTCCTACTTTATCATCCACTTTGTATGATTGAAACATGTCACATATATTAAATCACAACCAAACACTAAAGAGTAATTTTTTCAATATAAAACATTTTCCTCCACTTAAACGTATCAAGGGATAATACAACTAAGTTTTAAACGTTTTTCTCAATGACAACACAGTTTTCTTCACCAAAATAGAAGTTTGGATCAGTCTTGCTAAATTTTTTTTCCCTTTTGCCCGTACTCTTATGAATTAGATCTTATTTTCAAGCAAATAAACCACTTCCCACACATGCATCGATCTCTATTCTCTACTTTATATTCAATCTTCAACTAATAATCTTTTCCAGTGCGGTCTGTTGAAAACTAAGTCTCAGAATCGTTGTTTCGCTTTTTTTCTTTGGGGAAGGGGGAAGAATATGTAAAATCCATACTAGTGATGTTGGAATATTCCAAGATTATAGATAGTGAATATTGCATAATGAAGTAGCTAGCTAAAAAAGCAGTTACCTAAAGTTATATGTATCATGAAATGTAGTGGGATGGATAAAAGGATATGAAATTAATTTTTGAATAACCTGTTGTATGATGTATGGTTTCGGCGAGAGTAGGAATTTTTCTCCTCAAACTCGGTTGAATGCTTCCTACATTGTCGTCCCCAGTGATCTAGGAAATGGGGCAGGGAAAGCTACTTCATTTGAGGCCATGCAGCCAGATGTGCTTTTTCTTTTTGTAGGTTAATGGACTATGAAGTGCCTCCGCCCTCTTAGAACATCTCAGGGCCTCCGTCCAGTTTGAATTTTTAGAATCACTCTATCCTATATCAAAATTTTTGAATTTGAGCCTTAAGAATAAACAAATTCCTAATTGGGAGCGTTCTCCTAGTACACTCTACGAGGCTTATTAGTCAACGATTAGTAAGTTCCAAACACATGGTTACTCCCCTCCGTCCCAAATTTAATAAAAAAATATAGGTAGTCTTATGATCTTAAACTTGCATTTGGGAATGGAAAAATTACTAAATATAGAAAAACACACTTTTTTTTGGGATAGATCAAAAAAAAAAAAATAAGACATTTAAATTGGAACTGAGAGAGTATTTTTTTTTTTTTTAATTTTAAAAAAAGAAGAAGCTAAACCGATGCTATATACTATACCAGTAATTAATTGAAGTAAAGCAACAGCCAAATTAGCTTTAACTAGTACAATCTGTTCAGCATATTTGAATATCAGAAAAGCAAAGATCCGCCCCTGTTAATTTAACAATTCGTAACCAAACAAAAAGTAGAACAATAACCAAAGAGCAATAAGTAGAAAGTACAGATCCTGATATACTTAACCGGTATAAACATGGACGCCAACTACAATGAGTAAGATGGTGATGAGTCCAAAGTAAATGACGGCATGCACCAAAATGGCGAGGCCGCTGGTGCGCATACTACCAAACTCCACCACTTTTCCACTGCCAGGTAACTGGAACAGAAGTCCTGGAGATAAGAGCACGAACAGAACCACCGCTATTAACACTGGTCCCCAATCAGCCATTTGATTAAAATGGGAGGAACTTGGTTGATTAAGAGAGAGAGAGAGAGAGAGAGGAAGGAATTGAGAATCACACACGGAAGTATTGTTAGTGCCTTAGTGGTGAAGCAGATGTGGCTAAAACTGAAATGAAAGGGACAGATTTGAATTTGATGGATGTTAACGTCATTTGCATATGGTTCACGTGCCTCGTCATTCTCGCATTTCTGTATTGGGCTTTGGTTTTGGACGGTGGCTTCTCATCCTCCCAACACATTTTTCGTCCTTTAACTTTGGTGACATAAGTAGATAAGAAAGTTAAAAGCTAACCATGAAAATAGACTTCTTTTAAATCATATTAACGTGTCTTATGGACGAAGTCTTTTACACTCAAATTTGAGACAGAGACACGCTTCTGTGTCAATAAAAATAATGATCTGGTCACTCAAATTTTCTTGCGTGGAATGAAGCGTTGGTCATTCAAGAACTCTCACATTCGAAGCAAGGCCGGCTAGAGCATAAGGCGGTTAAAGTCTTTGCTTGAGGCCCCACAATTGTGAAGGCCCCATTTTTTAACTAATAAAAAATTAATTCTCCTTAAAAATTTGAGTATTTTAAATGGAAATAGTATTTTTTTTTTCTAAAGGCCTGTATTGATTATATAGTAATGTTGAAGAAAACATTTGAAGTTTTAAAAATTTTGGGTCAGTTTTTGAGTGAATTACGATTTCAACTTTTTTCAAGTAAAATGCATGTCCAAACACAACTTTAACTTTCAAAAACCATTTTTCAACACAATTTTCAAACTTTTTTTTCAAGTTTCAACCAAATCCATGTCAATGTCAGCTTAGTGTTTTTGTCTAAAAGGTCGATATTGCTTAGATAATAATGTTAGTAGTTTTTGTAACAACTATCTTTTGTGGAAATAAGCTTTATCAAAATCAAAATTGATAAAAGCTTACCTAAACATTAACAATGTCTCTAGAAAGATTAATTGACTTGCTTAGTGATATTATTAATTGAAAAAAAAAATTATTAGAAGAAATTGATTATAGAAGAAACTAATAACTTTACATCTCAAAAAAAAAAAAAAAAATAGGAAAACCTATATATATATAATTTTCAAGGCCTCTCATGGGAGTTTGGCTTTAGGCCACAGCTATCATTAAGCCGTCCCTGTTCAGATGCTGCAATGGATGTATGGCTATACTAGGAGAGATATAATAAGAAATGAAGACATTCGGAACGAGGTGGGAGTGGCCTCTGTGGAGGATAAGATGCTGGAAGCAAGACTGAGATAGTTTAGGCATGTGTAGAAGAGATGCACGGATGCCCCAGTTCGAAGGTATGATAGACTGGCTATGGAATCTTTTAGAAGGGGTAGAGGTAGGCCAAAGAAGTATTGGGGTGAGATAATTAGACAAGACATGGCGCAGGTCCGACTCACCGAGAACATGACCTTAGTTAGGAGGTTATGGAGGACACAGATTAGGGTAGAAGGTTAATAGTTAGTTGAGTGTGTCATACTAGTAGTCGTAGTATTATTCTTGTTGTCTCTTGTCATTCGAATTCTGATACTAATTGTTGTTTTTTGGACTTTGATTATTGTATTGCTTTTTTTCCTCTATTTTTTTTCTTTTTCAGACATCTTTTTCATGCCTTTATTATTTCGTCATGACTTTTTATACCGCTTTAAATTGTTTGTCCTTGTGCTGAGGGTCTATCGGAAACAGCCTCCCTACCTCGGGAGGTAGGGATAAGATTTGCGTAGGTTCTACCTTCTTCTGACCCCACTTTGTGGGATTTCACTGGATATGTTGTTATTGTCACTCACAAATTTAAGTGTCTACTTATATATTTTATTTTTTATGATTATTTATTCGATTGAAATATACTTGTTACATCATATATTCTATATTATATTTTATCTATCGAAAACAACCTTCACCCCACAAATGTAGGGGTAAGGTCTGGGTACATCCTATCCTTCTCATACCTCATTTGTGTGAGATTACAAGGGTATGTTATTATTGTGTTTTGTGATATTATTTTATATATATTTTATTTGAACATTTTATTGCATTAATATAATACATACCTTAGATTAAAATGTTAAATTTTATGTTAAATCAAGTACAACAAAAAAATGGGATGTGGAGAGTAGCTACTTCCTTCATCGATTAGCGAACTTTCAGTAAATCATTTTTTTGCGCGGATTACCCTTCTTTTGGGGTGGTTTTTAAATTTTGCCGCTCAAATTGTTGGTCTTTAAGTTTTGCCCTTCGCTTGAAAAGGTGACCGAAAATACTGAGGTTTTGGGTTTGATTCCCGTTCAGACATAAAAATAAAAATAATTTCGCAAGGTCAAACTTTGAAAAAAGTCTACCTTATGCGACATAAGTTGCCTTAAGGCATAACGAAAAGTTTGCCTTATAAGGCAACCTATGCTGGATCCGGCATAACTTTAGTTATGCCTTAAGAGTACTTATGCTTTCTCCGGCAGAGGTTGCCTTAAGGCATAAAATTTATGCCGGATCCGACATAACTTTAGTTATGCCTTAAGGCGCTTATGCTGGATCCAGCATAACTTTTCCAAGTCTTGCCTTGCGAAATTATTTTTTATTTTTATACCAAAGCCAGAATTCGAATCCAGAACCTCAGGGTTTCTACGTGAAGGACAAAAATTAAAGAGCAGCAATTTGGGAGGAACAAAATTAAAGACCACACCGAATGAGGGCCATTCCTGCGAATAGCCCCCAGTAAATTGTTCATTTTGGTACAGTGGGGCAATTCCCAGCCCAAAGTCCAATACCAATTGGATCTGTGGTAGGGAGCAATTAGGCCCAAAAGTCCAATACCATGGACCACGCTAGCTTGCGTTCGCACTGCCCTCTACTCACTTCTCATAACCGTTTCAAATGGATAGTTTCCATGAGCGGAACAAAGGGTGATTTTGAATTACAGAGGAAATCTGAACAAAGTATACATTTGAATAGGTTTAGGGTTATGTGCAAATTTTATATATGGAATATCTACGGATGGATCTACTGAATTCCAATGGTATAAAAAAATATGATAAGATAAGTAATTGATACGATAATAACACATGAGTGATCAGTCCTATGGTACCTTAGAAAATTGTCACAAAGTACGAGTACGTTGAAATTGTTAACTTTAGCATTCTGTACATTGATGATCTTCGAATTACAACATTTTAGCAAAGTTTATACTCCCTTCATCCTAAAATATTGTCTTACTTTTCTTATTAGTTTGTCAAAAAATAATTAACGCATTTCATTAGTTAGAAATAATTTAACTTTATGAGATGATTTACAACTATACGAATTTCTAAGGCTTGTTTTGGACCACACATTTCAAAAGTCTTCCTTTATTCGTTAAGCTCAGTGCTAAGTCAAACTATGATAATTTTTTTGAGACGGATGAAGTACAATTTATCCTTTTTAAATTATGAAGATAAAAGGTTGAAAAGAGCGAGGGGTTACAGTCCAAAAATTGCATCCCAAACGTTATTGTCACAGTTTCTTCATGAATTTAATTTATATACTTTGATAGTTAAAAAAAAATCTTTCAAAATTACTCCCTCCGTCCCATATTACTAGTCAATTTTCCCTTTTCATGCCCCCTTAAAAAATCATAAATAAAAATGTATTTTTACTATTTTACCCTTATCTCTCGAATTAAGTGTAATTTAATCAATATTGGTTATTTTAAAAAGCAATTAATGTTAAGGTCAAAATAGGAAAATTGTAATTAATTCTATCTTGATTTTGTGAATAAACAAAATATTTTTAATAATGTGGACAACTAATATGTGACGGAGGGAGTAATAGAAGAATTGACACAATAGTTAGAACTTTCATAAATACCTGCATCGCTTAACGTGTTAAAAAAAGAGTCTGAAAGAAACTCCTCGGTAATTTTCTCCATAAATGCAAAAATGAAATTTTTCTGAAAAGAATTCTCGTCAAGGATCCTCCACGAAACATTAGAAACAATTTTCTGTGGCATGTATGATTATAGACTATTATTTTATATAGTGTAATTGTGTGATTGCACTATTTGACGAGTAAAACCAATTTAATGACCCTGCAAACTTGTGTTTGATTTGTTCTTCAATAATTAGTCAAATTAGATTATTACACTGTCATCAGGAACTCCATCGAACTGGTCAAAACCAACAGAATTTCATTACATTTTACAAAGCTTGAGCAGAGTGAAAACAAATCAAGAATAAGTAAATAAAATAATCAGAACAACTATTCATTTTTTTTTTCCCGAAAAACCCAAACTACTAGAAGAAGCCAACAAGAAGCTAGTGAAAGTAAATGCGAATACGAACAGCTAAGATAAGAATGGTAAAAAAGACGAAGAAAATCAGAGTGTGCATTAGAACGGCTTTGCCATTAGTAGTGAAGCTTCCGAGTTCCACATAACGCTGATTCCCCGGCAGCTGAAACAGCAGTCCAGGCGAGAGCAAGATGAAAAGAATATAACCTATCAGAATTGGTGCCCAATCAATCATTTTTCTTTCTTTAGTTATATGGCTTTTCAACTTCTTTGGATTATGTTGTTGAACTTGCAGGCTTGTGAAAAAGTTCAATTTACGCTCTGCTACTTAAATTGTTTTGCACTGTGTCAAAATTCCATGCTTTTACCTCAAGGTAAGGATTGCGTTACTGCGTAAATAAACATGGCAGAGCCTTGGGATTGAGGGGAAAGCATCTTCCCTTTCGGATCTTTCTTATTTTTTACCATATAGTAATACAATATTACAAACAAGTTAGTTTATGTTACTCTCGTTTTAGGGATTTGAAGTGGCAACAGAAATAGAAAATTCTACCAAGAACCTCGAGAAACATGAGGATTTAGGTTGTGGTTGGCACCGAGGTGGCGAGTACTTCCAATTTTTTCCTGTTTGGTTGGTTAGAAATATTTTAGTTTTTATTTTATTTTATTTTATGAAATCGAGTTTCCTAAATATCAAAGTAATGATTTTCTTGATTGGAGCAGGGAAAACTATTTATACAAGTGGTATTCCATGGTGATTGTATTATCTCCGCCTTCCAACACCTCACCCTCACCCTCACCCCTACCTCTATAGTATTTGCCTAAATTATACTATATAAATAACCTTGGAACAATATTTTTTCATACTTATTACCGCATTATTGAAATTAAGAAAAAAGGTATAGCTAGATGCTACTCTTACTTGGGGCATGTTTGGACATAATTGATGATAAGTTTAGTGTTCAAAAATTGAAACTAACTAATAGTGAATTAGTGATAATGGAAAAAATTAGAAATCTAAAGACATAATACCAAAAAGGCGTTTAAACGGTCTCTGCCTCAATGGCCAATAGATAAAAAGATTAGAATATTAAAACGCAAATGAGATTTATTCTCTACTTTTTTTCCCTTTCTCAACGGGCTGTAAATTGTATTTTTTGCTTTTAATCAATTTTTTTTTCTTCAAAAACTTGTTTAGTTATACATTGTGTCAATTTTTCATTTCAAACTTGAAAAAAAGTTTTTCAAGTTAAAAACAAAAATCTCCCTCATAAAATTTCAACATTTTCTCATGTATGTCCAACAACTTCTTCTTTCAAATACTCTTGTTCAACTTAACTTTAACTATGTATTTTTTTTTTCCAAATATCACTCAATTTCATATCCAAACACCTACTTAAATTCGCTGTGAATTGGAACATCCTAGGACCTAGAGGCTCCTCTAGTTTTCTACAAGAACCATAGTCCATAATCCATATAATTAAAGAAGGAAAAGTCTCTCTCTTAAGGTTTTGAGCATCTCTAACTTACGACTTGGAATATTGCAAGGAGCACGCCTCTCTCTTTCAACAACTCCTCTTTAAATGGTTTATTCAAGAAGTATTCGGTCTTCAAGTGCCATTGGACTTTACAATGAAAGGAATTTTTATAATTGGCTTTTATGTGAAGAAAGATGGACGTTTAGACTTTACGTATCTGGCTCTGGCTCAATAGGAAAATCACAAAAATAAAAGTAGTGAAGCTCAAAAAAAGTATACTTGCTAAAAGAAATATGAACACTGGTGGAGACATCAAACGTGTCATAATATTTAAAAAAGGAATTGAACAAAAGGCACTTCATCTAAAGATTGCAAAAAGAAAGAAAATGCTGTCCCCTTGTAGATATGTAAGGGCAAGGAATAATATTTCTGCTTCAATATGTCATCGGGAAATAGACAAATAGTGGTGTGTATGTATAAGCAATCGAACTCTATTTTATTTTAAAAGGGCATTATGCAAAGGTCGCCACATTGTTCGTTAGTCCGTTTCTTATATTGTTAATTAATGTACGGTGAGCATTTTGTTTCTTGTTAAAAGTATCTTCGGATAAGAAGAAAAAAGAAGTGTAATTGGATTTTCCATGTGATATGTCACGGGCCGCCTCCTTTATAGTGTCTGTGGTACACTAATGGCCCGTGCGGCGCCCGTAGTCCAGGCGGACTACGAGCCAGCCTAATGATAGTCCCAGGACTCATGGCATGATCTTATGTCCATGGCTTTGGAGGCTTAGCTTCAACGGTGCTACTGAGACGGTGTCAAGGCTTTGGCATTGCCTTGCTAGAATGCCCCTGTGGTAGGTTTCATATGTTCTGTCTTTGCCTGCACTCACACTTGGAGTTGGCTATGGACATGACAGTCCCTCGCCAGGAGCTGAGCGTCGCGGGTGCGCGCACAGTCCAATCCTCTGGCTTGACACTGGTCGGGTGCCTGTACGCCCGAGCGGTGCGACACCTGAGTAGGGCAACTCTTGAACCCTTGGCCTATGTCATGGGTGTTCTTTGTAGTATGCCTATGATGCGGCTTTGCTAAATGTATCCGTCGCGACATACTTCCATCTTGCACGGTGCAGCGTCGCCCTACGACTGCACGTCTTGGCCAACGGACCCTTGCTCGCTAGGCTGAACCTGAGCCAAGCTCACAAGTCAACACACGAGGCTCTTAGGATAGATGCATCGAGTGTTCAATCGGCACGGAGGGATTTCTTATTGTCAAGGATAGCCCGCAGGGCATAGTCGGTCCATACGTCAAGCCTCCGGCCCTCGTTGGGCGCCCAACGCTGGCCTGTGGCCGAGCGCCGCCCATAGAGTTGCATGAATCGTATGGGTACCTAGGATCCATTGGGGATGCCTAGGCAGGACCTTGAGGTTGTCCCCCAAGGATTCTCACTTAGTACGGCTTGATGGTGGCACGTACGGGGGAGGCTGGCTGAGCTGAGACACCTCTGTCCCCCTTATATATGCTTTAAAAATAAAAGCCCAAGGTTTAGCACTAGACATGATTCTGCCCGAGAATCACCCTTGGCCTTTCTCGATGATTCGAACTCCAAATGAGGCGCCGTCTGTTCCTAACTCTTTCTCTTGACTTCCTTCACTCCTCCATGAAGTTTCATCTCATTCCCATGCTCGTGGAACGCGATATGGCCTTAGGAGCTTTGACACTGACACTGCTCCTTGGCTAAGTCAAGCCCTTAGGTAAATGATGTTCAAATGACGCCAAACTTGGTAAGCATATTCAATAACATCCTAGGAAGGGTGTGTTCACCCGAAATCCCAAGATTCCATCCGTGGCTCGGAAATGCTCGGGACTGACACTCAGGCTCGCACGGGGCCGCTCATGCGTCGACGACCCATGGGCTTATCTCAGATCCTTGCTGAACTTCCTCGCTCCTCTTAGGATATGCAATGGGGCATATCTATGATGATTGTAGACTATGGTCCGTCGGGACCCATGTTGGTGCACGTCGCCCGCACGGCTGACACTGCCTGCGGGGCTGACACTGCTTGTGCGACTGACACTGCCTGTGCGGTTGGCACTGCCAGCGCGGCTGACACTCGTTTGGCCCGCTCGGGGCATGCAGGGTTACGGGCGCCAAGGCACAATGAAGGCAACCCGTAACATTCTCCCCCACTCGAGCTAGGCATCGTCCTCGATGCCTCATAACGCCAACGACAACCCGGAGTTTGACCCCTCGGGGATTTACATCGCGGCCCCAAATCCTGTGGGTTTGCAACCCTTGTGTGTTCTTCTTGAAAATGGAGTCGTGCCCATGCACTGCTCCCCCAAGTTTCTCCCAAGCGTGCCTCTGCACTTCACCTCCCGGTGTTCACTTGGAAAGCGCCTCCGCACTTGCACCCTCTGGTGGCTAACTTCGTGGTGACCTTGCTGTCAACCACGCCATGATCCTCACGGCAACTGATGTATCCTCTGGTGACCTAACTTTGAGTGGCGGCACTCTTGCTAGGCATATGATGATTGTAACAAAGTGGCAAATCCGTTTTGGAAGTCTGCTTCCATCTTATAGTTTACATCTGAGACCTTTCCCGACTAAGGCACTTAGTTTACAGCCAATTGATGTACTGCTCCCTTTGTATCTTTAGTCCAGTTGAGGATTGGCACATGTTGATGTGGCACACGCAACCCCCATTATGTTTGGTGCGGTCTCTTTGCTTTGCTTGTGGAAGATTTTACTCTAATTGGAAATGCACTGACCCAATGTTGTTGTAATGGACGAATACTCCCCCCACATGGATGGCGGCAGTACTGAAATGATAATGCCTATGTTCCAAGATGTCCTCATCTCTTGGTGAAACATTAGCGATGGAGCCCTTGGCGAGCAATGGTGCTCCATGAGAGCAATGTCCGAGCCCTTGGCGGGCGATAGCTGAGCCCTTGGTGGGCGATGCAGCCCTCGGCGTATGCCGGATGAGCAATGTCCGAGCCCTTGGCGGGCGATAGCTGAGCTCTTGGCGAGCGATGCATCCCTCGGCGTATGCTGGAGAGAGCAATGTCCGAGCCCTTGGCGGGCGATAGCTGAGCCCTTGGCGAGCGATGCAGCCATCGGCGTATGCTGGATGAGCCCTTGGCGGGCGATGACGCTCTAGGAGAGCAATGGTCGAGCCCTTAGCGGCAATGACTGATCCCTCGGCGGGCGAAGCAGCTCTCGGCGGATGATGGCTGAGCCTTTTGGTGAGCACTGGCACTCTAGGCTAGCAATGAGCCCTTGGCGGGCTGATGACGCTCTAGGAGAGCGATGACCGAGTCCTTGGCGGCAATGGCTGATCCCTCGGCGGGCGATACAGCTCTCGGCGGATGATGTCTGAGCCCTTGGCGGGCGATGACGCTCTAGGAGAGCGGTGGGCAAGCCCTTGGCGGGCAATAGCCGATGATGGCGGCTTGGTGGCCGATGTTGAGGGCGCATGCCTGCTGGCCCTATGTCTGTGAATGACTTGATGACCATATGTCTGGCGATGATCTGATGATATGATGACTCATATGCGCATCCCTTGGTATGGCACCAATATCGTGATGATAGCCTGATGGCTATTGTGGGCATCCCTTGGTGTAACGCTTTCGCTAACCATGCTGTTGGGGACCCCTTTTCTCTTGTGGGCAACTCACCTTGTTGGGGGTATAAGCAAGGTCACGTACTGATAGCATGACTCGGAGTGACTTGCAATTTGAGCCAGTGTCCTGGTGGACAAATTGTGACTGACATAACGACTTACTTATTCCCTGACCTTGGTGGCTGCTTGAAGCTCAACTCTGGAAAGACCCTGGAAAGACCCTGCTGCACCAAGGCATCTTCGGCAACTCATATGTTTGGTACCATGTGGTACTGAGAAGAACTCTTGGGACGTACTCCTGGTGAGTACTTAATTTTTCTCTGCTCACGGGGAAATAGCTTCACGCATACGTGACCATAGGCCTTCATTCTCACATTGATCCTCCTAGGCTTGGTGCTCGATTCTCCAGTGTGGTACCTGTGTAACCGTCCTGGTTGTTCGGTATCCCTTGGTTATCCTTTGGGTAGATCACATTCTCAACTTGAAGCATAGCTATTCCCCACTTTTATGTTGTTCCCTGATTCTTGCCTCCTCACCTCGGTGATTCAGCATGATGAAATGGCTAACCCACACATCGTGGATCGGTGACTTTCCGCAATGTCTCCCGCCATGCGGTCATCCTGATCTTGGTGTGGTTTCGGCTCTTTTATGACATTGCCTCCCTACGTGGTAGTTCGACTTTCTCCCTAACTCTGTCTCCCCATTTAACTGGTTTGACATTCCATTGCAAATGTGGTGGATGGTTCCACCTCCTGATTGTGACATATAACTCCCCGCAAAGAAGCCTGCTCATGGTCCTTCTTCACGTTGTCGCGGCTCGATGGCGCGCCTCGCCCTAGCTCGGTATCACCCGTTGTCTAGAGCTCAAACTTGGAGATTGTTCTCCCCCTATAATGATAGGTATGATGATGGGTTACTGGAGATAGCACGCCTCTCATAGCGCGCAACCCTGATGATCACAAGCTGGGGCTTGTTCCTTGTTATGGAAGACATCCTTGACGGTATGTCGATGAAAATCGGATGCCTTGACATGAATTCACCTTCTGCAACCGATGGCGGAGACAACGGTTGTGGCATGACATGATTCTGAAAAATGTGGTTCATGGTTGATCAAGAAAAAATTTCATGAAAACTGAATACAACCAATCCCCTCTAGTCAGTGGCATCTGGTTCGCTGACTTGATTGGCATTAGGAACATCTCTTCCTGCCCTGATTGGAACTCTGCACTGACATTTAATAATGCGCTAATGATATGAGCTCTGTGCTCTGATACCAACTGTCACGGGCCGCCTCCTTTATAGTGTTTGTGGTACACTAATGGCCCGTGCGGCGCCCGTAGTCCAGGCGGACTACGAGCCAGCCTAATGATAGTCCCAGGACTCATGGCATGATCTTATGTCCATGGCTTTGGAGGCTTAGCTTTAACGGTGCTGCTGAGACGACGTCAAGGCTTTGGCATTGCCTTGCTAGAATGCCCCTGTGGTAGGTTTCATATGTTCTGTCTTTGCCTGCACTCACACTTGGGGTTGGCTATGGACATGACAGTCCCTCGCCAGGAGCTGAGCGTCGCGGGTGCGCGCACAGTCCAATCCTCTGGCTTGACACTGGTCGGGTGCCTGTACGCCCGAGCGGTGCGACGCCTGAGTAGGGCATGTCACACCCCGTTTTAACCGGGTCTGATTTAGGAGTATGACATATTGGTGATTCCTATTTATTTTGTTTTAAGGAGTCGCCACCTAATTAATTTAACGGTGAATTAGGACACCTAGAGGTTAACTAAGGCAGAGTTAAAACTAAACCTCAATTAATAGTCTACTTAACCAGTATGTTCTAGGTAAGGGCTCTATATTATCCTAAAGGGAAGGGATTAGGCATCCTTTAGAATCCGTTAACTTACGGTTATCCGACCAAACTTAGGTTAATTAATATAGACTAAACGTAAATATAATATTAAGAAAATAATTTGTAAATTATTGCTAAGGTTTTTAAAAGAAGAGAAGAAAAAAATGTAATAATGCTATTTAAAATGATACTTATGGATATTTCTAGGGGGCTTTAAATGAGAAATATTAGCTAGAATAAGACTGATGGAATATATGATAATTTACATAGAAAGGAGATTTCAAAGGCCGTTTAACAAAAGAAGATTTGAAATGCTAAATAACACTTAAAGATATGTTGATATGATTTTAAATACTAATACTATTTTTAAATAAAACTTGCAAAAGATAGTTTGCATATGAGTAATAGTTTTTTAATAGAAGACTTAGCAAATTTGAACTTTGAATAAAATAGTGTGATATGAATATGACGGTGTAGAAAAATCTAGACTATTTTTTATAAATGGGAAGCAAAGGAAGTGAGTTTTCTTTCTCTTTTAATTATCTTTCATTGACTATGCTTAAGGCGTGATTGATTCAAACTTGAATATTTATTTATGAATATACTAGAGTTTATATTTGAGTATTAACAATGCTTTGAGATGTCTATGATAGCAAAATGTGATTCCCTTTATTTTAAATATATTCATGCCACTTTTGCCAATTAATTATCCAGAATAAAGATAAATATTAGACATTATAAATAGTTTAAACATGAAAAGAAGAGAATAAAACTTATGGAATTAATTTTAGTCTTCCTAAAACCAACTACCCATTATAAAAAAAACTAAACCTGCTAATTCATTAAGATTCATCTAAATTAAGAAAATAAATAAGATAAGGTTAGTCATACAAAGCAAATAAAGCATACACAACAATAAGATAAGGTAGAGGGGAAGAAAATTGAATGGATCTGGCCCATTTTCCAGGCCCAACTACTGTGAACTATTCCTGCTATTAGGCTTTGGCCCAATAAATTTTATATGTAGCTGCTGCGGATTGGCTGCTACTGTATGGGCTTTGGCCCAATAATAATTTTTTATATGCTGTTGCTGATGAACTGATGGGGAATGACTCGAGAGGATTTCGTTGGGCTTTAGCCCAACATCGAATGCGGAAGGAGACGAGCCCAAGGGACTCGTATGCGATGTTTATGCATAAAATGAAAGGAAAAGGATTAGCATATAATCAACGAATAAGACTAAACATACAAAATGAAACTCAAAGTAGATCAGCAGGTGTGTATATGCTACGTATATCTAAACGTGAAATGGAGATAGAGAGGAAAGAAAAGGGCTTAACAACTAGATGAAAAAGCATACTATAAAGGAAAAAAAATGTTTCAAATGTATTTCTATACTTGGTGGACTGATCAGTTAAGAAATAAAATGAACAAGCCCAAAACACAACAGCAACAGCAAGCAAACAATATAGCCTGCTCAAGCGAACACCTATGTAAACCAAACAGCTATCCAATACTGATGTATTACAGGCCAGCACATATTTCAAACAAGTTCACTAGCACATTCTTGGCGAGTTAGGATCATTTAAGATTAAGCTTTCATTTAGACATATCTTTAAATTAGCATAAGAAAACAAATAAGGAATGTTTATTGAGGGATCAAGACTGATTATTCAGTCCAAGCAAACTCAGAACAGTTTCTATGTCAAACTAAATGAATTGATAGGTATAAACTAGACAAGATTAAGTAAACATTCTCAACATGCAACTAATATTCCGAAAGCATAACAGCAAGTCCTTGGATTCATATTCAATATCGCAGATAAGGTTAACATGGTTTTAGCATAGACATCTATAACTCCAACTCCTACGTTCATTGATCGAATAGATAAGATAATACTTCTTACAATCTTAGGTTAACTCTGTCAAACTACATTTTCAATGACAGATTGGAAAAAGAAATCTCTCAGGGCAACTACTCTTTAGTCAACATATAAAGGAGGAAAGAAAAGGTATTGAATTGAACCTCAAACCAGAAAACAAAGCAAAAGGGAGATATACCAACTTCCTGATATCCCAAGGTGAGCATTACTTTCAAGCTTACGACTCAATAATTCAAACTAATTTCGAGTATTAAGACAGGGAAAGGGCACGAATTATGACTTCAAAGGAAAGAGAAGGGTACAACAGCAGAACCAGAACTATAATACATGATCATGGATCCTAAGGTCCAAACTAAGGGCTGATCTGGAGATTAACAACAGCAATGTAGATTCTTGCCAGGAAACAGTTACAAACTAGAAATTTAGACAAACTATATTGAAAACAAAGTTAACTTTTGAAACTGTAATCAGTTTGAAGTCTCAGCAGTGGCTTCAAAAAAATATTTTAAAGTTGCACCATATGCTAATATCTGGACTAGGTACATATTACAACAACAAACAAACTAAGAATGGCAACAGAAGAAACAAACTAATGTTTAACTTGGACTAATATACACTCCACGAAGCAAACCCAAATGAACTTATGCTAAGGCCAAATGTTTATCCAAACTCTTATAGAACAAGCAGAGACCTTAGTAAATGAACTCATACCTATGGGATTCAAACAATACCAAACCCAAACTGGCATTCCTAGTGTAGACAGATGAGATTCAGAACATAGATTTTTAATAACTTAGTCTAGCATGTTGAAACTCATTCATTTTTTATTACAACACATTCTAGTCAAAGAAGGAAGACCATTGTTATTCTGAGTGAGATTACCATGACACAACTGCCAGACAAAGTTCAGACCAAACAAACAACTACAGAGGCACAAAAGGTCAATATGGTTATGCCAAGCTGATATGAAAGGGACACTAAACTGAAACAACATTCACATTTCTTTATTGAACTACTAAAACATCTGAGTAAACATATGCAATTGTGCCGATAGGACTTCTGCTAAACTAGTATGGGGGATAATAATAAACCTAAACCAAATATTATTACCATAGCCAGGTAAACCATAGGTTTATCTGATGCATGACTAGGCATGGCTGGGCATGTATGGCATAGCTAAGTAATTACAGACCTAGACTAACCTGTGAACCATCATTATTGAGCATTCAAATTACACTTAACTGTTACGAACTGGATGCATATGGTTGATCAAAACAAAAGCATAAAATGAACCTTACGGGGCAAACTGAAGGTAAACACATCCACATCATTAGCAAACCACAAACTAATATTCCGAACTAATCGAATGACAAACAAATAAGTAATGTGAACCTAACAAACACATGATTAACCCAAATTGATAACTAATATAGGACTAAATAACCACGGAACTAGACACAGGATTAGACTAAGCTCAAACACGCGTAATACAACTAAAACGAACACAAACAGGAACTAAATCATCAACGATCAAACGAATCACGTAAGCAGTTTAAGCATTCAAGCATTCGCTGAAAATAACTAATGGAAGGGGTATTACCTTCTTCGGGTGCAGCGAAGTGGGACGAAGGGTTCGATATGACCTCGAACACTTCAAAACTCAGTTCCCAGAAATAAGAGAGATTGATAAACATCGAAATTTTGGCTTAGAGTATGTTTAGCAACAAAACGAACATCTTCAGTTTTTATGGAATTTTAGGCTAAAAGACTTAAATTTTCAAAGGGTTATTGTACGGCTGAGAGCTTAATTCTTAGGGGGGATTTTCTGAATTCCAAAAATCCTCCTTCTTCTTGACTTGGACAACGATTATATATAAGGCGAATTAGGGTTTGTTTGAGAGGAGCGGGGGAGACAAGATTAAGTGGGGGATGACAGTGAGCGTGGGCGGACAGGGGTAAGTGGAGAGGAGCGGAGGGATGGCAGGTGAGTGGGGGGAAGATAAGACAGAGAGGAGAGGTGAAGGGATGGGCGGCGATGAAAAGGAAAAGGGAAAGAAAAGAAAAGAAAAGGGGGAGGGGTTTAGGTTTAGGAAGGAATGGGTCATCCGGGTCGGGTCGGATTTAACGGGTATGGGCTGGTCTATTTGAGTAGTGGGCTGAAAATGTTGGGATGGGTATTAAAAAATGTGGATTGGTCTGAAAATTGGGTTGGTTTTCACAAATTAGGCTTTAGCCCAAAATAGTTTTAGGATTTAATTATGGACTGAATTAATACGGACTAAAATATAAAATATGTAATTATTAGTGCTCGGATAAAATTATATGACATGGTAATAACCGTGTAATAATATTTAGAAAATCCACAGTAAAATAAATACTATTATTTAATTATGCAAACATAAATGCGATGCGTGTGCGTAAGCTGGTAAAATGCCGAAATGTAAAAAATTGTGAATTATAATAATAGTAATAAATAATAATAATAATAATAATAATAATAATAATAATAATCATAACTAATGCAGTAATAGAATAGTGAAACGCCGGTATTGATAAAAGGCTAATAATTATAGTAAAATCTAAATATATATTTTTAATTTTTTTCAAAACATATTAGAAGCATAAATAGGTATTTCGGAGGAGAGGCGGGACAAAATTGGGGGCCAACAGGGCAACTCTTGAACCCTTGGCCTATGTCATGGGTGTTCTTTGTAGTATGCCTATGATGCGGCTTTGCTAAATGTAGCCCTCGCGACATACTTCCATCTTGCACGGTGCAGCGTCGCCCTACGACTGCACGTCTTGGCCAACGGACCCTTGCTCGCTAGGCTGAACCTGAGCCAAGCTCACAAGTCAACACACGAGGCTCTTAGGATAGATGCATCGAGTGTTCAATCGGCACGGAGGGATTTCTTATTCTCAAGGATAGCCCGCAGGGCATAGTCGGTCCATACGTCAAGCCTCCGGCCCTCGTTGGGCGCCCAACGCTGGCCTGTGGCCGAGCGCCGCCCATAGAGTTGCATGAATCGTATGGGTACCTAGGATCCATTGGGGATGCCTAGGCAGGACCTTGAGGTTGTCCCCTAAGGATTCTCACTTAGTACGGCTTGATGGTGGCACGTACGGGGGAGGCTGGCTGAGCTGAGACACCTCTGTCCCCCTTATATATGCTTTAAAAATAAAAGCCCAAGGTTTAGCACTAGACATGATTCTGCCCGAGAATCACCCTTGGCCTTTCTCGATGATTCGAACTCCAAATGAGGCGCCGTCTGTTCCTAACTCTTTCTCTTGACTTCCTTCACTCCTCCATGAAGTTTCATCTCATTCCCATGCTCGTGGAACGCGATATGGCCTTAGGAGCTTTGACACTGACACTGCTCCTTGGCTAAGTCAAGCCCTTAGGTAAATGATGTTCAAATGACGCCAAACTTGGTAAGCATATTCAATAACATCCTAGGAAGGGTGTGTTCACCCGAAATCCCAAGATTCCATCCGTGGCTCGGAAATGCTCGGGACTGACACTCAGGCTCGCACGGGGCCGCTCGTGCGTCGACGACCCGTGGGCTTATCTCAGATCCTTGCTGAACTTCCTCGCTCCTCTTAGGATATGCAATGGGGCATATCTATGATAATTGTAGACTATGGTCCGTCGGGACCCATGTTGGTGCACGTCGCCCGCACGGCTGACACTGCCTGCGGGGCTGACACTGCTTGTGCGACTGACACTGCCTGTGCGCCTGTGCGGTTGGCACTGCCAGCGCGGCTGACACTCGTTTGGCCCGCTCGGGGCATGCAGGGTTACGGGCGCCAAGGCACAATGAAGGCAGCCCGTAACAGATAGCATGGCATCTAAATGTGGCAAAATATGATGTTTAGTCCCACAGTGGTACGTGTTGACACCCAATTTTGTCCCTCCTTTATTTAATTTACCCGGGTTTCTAAATTTACTAACGAGCTAAATACTTTATTTTTTTTACAATATTTTATTGCTACTACTACTAATATCATTACTTTTTGTTTTCGACATTACAAGTATTACTTTACTACAAATTTTAGATGATTCGTCATCATTTCATTTTTTCGGGTTTGGACTCGTTAAATTAATTACAAGACAACACTTTGCAAAATATTTATTGTTACATATTTATTATCTTTACACAATATATATATTATACCAGTTATTAAATTAGAAGCCCAAAGAATAATTAAATAGCAGAGGAAGGAACAACAATTTTCAGCCAAATTCATGACCCGAAATACAAATACAATATTATTTTCATACCCAAATAAATAAACCCACATTTTAATACTCAATCCACATTTTCAACCCACATTTAAATTAATGGGCCAGCCCAAACCGACCAGCCCATTCTTTTGACCCGACCCGGTCCACTTCCTCTTCTCCTTTACCCTAATCCCCTCCTCTTCCTCATTACCTCATCTCTCCCTTCATCTCTTTCGCCGCTGCTCCTCCTCTCTCCCCTTCCTCTCTCTCCTTTCATCTCTCCGTCATCGTCATCGTCATCTTCACGCCTCCCCTGCTCCCTTCTCTCTCGCTCAACTTCTCCTCCCTCCGCCTCTTTCTCTCCTCTCATCGCCATCCCCTTCCGCCGTCTTCCTTTTTCCCTCTTCTCTCTTCCCTCTCTCTCTCCATCATGTTCTCTCCACTCACCTCTCTCCCACGTTTCCTTTCTGACCACCCACGTTCTCTCCACTCTCCTCTCTCCCATACTCCTTTTACACGCGTCTGACACACCCCCTGTCCCTCACCTGCCATCTCCACCTGCCATACCCACGCTTGTCCCCCACTCCTAAACTCTATCATACGCTCCTCTCTTTTCTTAAACCAAAGACGAAGCCCTATAAATTCGGGGGGAATTGTTCTAAAAAGGGGGGATTGGATTCTGGAAAAAGGGGAGGTTGAGTGTTTAAAGGGGAATACCATTTTGTTTTCTTGACATCGATTGAAATTCCAAACATTTTATTCTGTTTGCCCAGTTATAGTTTCAAATTCGAGTACATGAAAATTCAGAGGTCTTTTGTTAGCCATTGATGGAACCTGAAAATCATTTTGAACCACTTTAGCTCATTCTTGAACACTTCTGGTCATAGAACCTGTTGATTCGTTTCGATCAAGGTTCGAGTCTATTCATAACGAGAAAGTAGATTCGACGCCGTCGACGCCTCACTTCACTGCACTCGCAAGAGGTAAACTTCGATACATTTATTACCCATGGTCTTTAGTTTCTGTTTTTTGGTTAAGGTTTCAGTTGATTATGCTACTTTTCTAATTATGTAGTTTCTCTGTCGTCGCATTATTTGTTTGATGTTTGGGAGCTGTTAGGATAGAATAACAATCGCTAATAGACGGATTTGAAAGACATATACTGTGGTTTGGATCATGAGACTGAATTTCCAGGACGTAGAATCTATTAAAAATCGGATATACATAGGATATACAATGAGTTATCAAGATCAGAAGAAGATATACATTTGATATACATCTGATATACACCCCATAGTGCGTATATCTTAGGCATATTAAGTGTATGATTAGAGCAGGCCAGCGTTGTCTCTCTTTTATTCTTTTTTTTTAAAACAATTTACCCTGTCATGAAAATCTGCTTGGTTTGATACGACGAAATGGTTATATGACCTGTTGATGTTATTTATTGATTTGATTTTGTCTATGGTTTGTGCTCTATGCTCAGATCTATTAGAGACCATATATTAGGCCTAGTTGTCTGATTAGTATGTTATAGAAAAAAAACAAACATATCTTAGACCCTGATATCAGTTATGTCCGAGTGTTTCGTTTATGAAAATTTATGAAATAAATCATGTCTGCTGTTTCTGAATATCATCCCCTAATTCTCATGACTTGAGGTGAAATCTTCTATTGGTTCAAATAACCAGATAAGCTCAAGGTTGTTTGCAGTAAAAAGAAAATCAAGACCTGACCCTTCTGGTAGCAGGAGTTAGCACTTGTATGGTCTACTCTTTTGGTTCCTAGACACAGGAAATTCTATGTTAATCATTTGCTTATAATTGGGGAATTCAAATTCTGCTCAACGCGTATATTGTTAAAATCTGCCTATATACCTTGTTTACAGAGATTTATTTTTCTTAAATAACTCTGCTGTATCTGTTTAATTGAAGCTGTTTGTGCTGTATATATAATGGAACATGTTTGGTTAGATGTTATACAACCTTGAATCTGTTCAGTTTTTTTTATTGTGATCTAGTATGCGTTTGATTAAGTCGGTTCAGTCCTTTCCATTCAATATCTTTTCTGTCCATGACTCTAAGGCTGTCCAAGTTTTCTGAACTTAACATATTTCTTCGAATCTAGTTACTGATGCCTATGTGATTGATCACCATGTTGTCATGTTCTTGCTTCTAAAAATGGTGTTCTGTTAGATAGTGGTTGTTTGTCTATTAAGGTTTGTTGCTTGTTTATTTTGATTACTCTTGCCTTTCATCCTTCCGTTAAAATTGCGCTGTTAGGCCACTGCTTGATTGATCTCTATACCTGGTCGTGTCTAGTTGTGCAGTGGTAGGCTTATGTGATATAATTCTGCTATCAGGCAGCCTTCAGCTTTTTTGTTTCATTTCCATGCCTTCTAAAATGAGTAGTCTCTTCTAGGTTATCAACTTAGTTTCACCTGGAAATGAGGTGTATGATTTTACATGTTAAATGAATCTTTTTTTTTTATGTTGTTCAACTGAGACTGCATATGCTACGCATACTTGCACTAGTCGAGTGTATCATCCTCTTGTCTTAAACTGTTGGGTATTTAGCCAGGATTCTTTTTTTGCTTGACTCTTCATCTCTGAAAAACTGGAAGAAATGGCCTTGTCTTTTATTTTTTTTCTTTCCTGTTTCCTCTTTGCAAATTTTAAGGTTGTGGAGGCCCATCCCGTGAGTCGTTTGTTTTTCTTGTTTAAGATTCTGTGAACAAATTGGTTGCTATTTGAACTCCCTTACTTCATAATAGGCTAACTATGCAGTTTGTAAGGTCATTTGTGCATTTTCCTTCTCAAATTTTACATTAGGTATGTTTTAGTTTTATTCGTCAATCATGTACTAATCCTTTTTTTTTATGCATGATATCTCGCATACGAGTCCAAGCGACTCGTCATCTTCTTCCGCATTTCGGCGTTGGGCCAAAGGCCCAACACTTCTCTCGAGTCAGCCTCGTACAGTAGCGGCTAATCTGCAGCAATATATGAAGGAATTTGTTGGGCCGAAGCCCAACAGTCAACAGACCACAGCAGTCCAAGAAAATGGGCTGAGCCCATTTACATTATATCTCCTCTTCTATTTTTGTTTTTGTGTGCATTTAATGTGTATTGTATGACTAACATTTTGTTGTTTGCTAATTTAGATAAACCTTAGTGACATTAATGGGGTTTAGTTTTAATAATAGATAGTTGATTTAAAAAGAGACTAACAATTAGTTTCCATAGGTTTCCTTTCCCTTTTATGTTAAAACTATTTATAATATCTATAATATTTATATTCTTTAGAATAATTGATTCTTAAAAATAGTATGACTATATTTTCTAGCTAAGGGAATCATAACTTATTTTCATTATCTTAAAGAATTCAAACGTAACGAATAGACCAATATGAATTAACGTATACGTTTGTAAATGATTTTTTATCCAAATTGCACATACTTTGATTTGAGTATAGTTTATAAGAAATAATAAAAGAGATAAAAACTCACATTAACTATTTTCGTACTTTATTCATACTTCTAAAAAATAAAAAAAATCATTAATATCTCACCATTTGATTTTTCAAATATTTATCAAAACGCTGCATAAATTCACATTTTTTGTCTGCTCATATATAAACTATCTTTGGCAAGCTTCATTTTTAAAATAACATCTATAGTTGAAATCTTAACAACATTTTTAAGTCGCATTTTAAAATAGCATTAAAAGTACTCTTTTCTACAAATTATTGTTTCTACAAGTTCTATTTTAAATAGCATTCTTACATGTTCATTTATAATTTTAGCCATACTTACAAAGCCACTTTATTTTTTCTATAATACTATATTTACATTTAGCCTAATTAATTTTTAGTCCGGTCGGTTAACCATTTTTAATGGGTCTTAAAGGGTGCCTAATACCTTCCCTTTAGACTAATTGAACCCTTACCTAGAATCTTAAGTTTCGCAGACCTTAAACAGAGTTAACTTTAAACATAACTTTAATAAACTTTAGGTGTCCTAATTCACCATAAATAATTAGGTGGCGACTCCTTAAAAACAACAAACAAAAAAACAGGAATCTCCAATACGTCATACTTCTAATTTTAACCTCCGGGTAAAAATGGGGTATGACAGTACGACGACGAAAATTGTTCTCTTTGTATAAATTTGGGCGAAGCTAGCTTTTCTGAATTAGGTCAATGCCTATTTTCTTATCATATGCTTAATAACATCCTAAGGAATTCATTTTTATTAACCAATGAATTGTTCCGTGGATAAGAAGTTCTCTATTCCATTATTCCATGAATCATGCCTCAAAATCCAGAAGATAATGCTACATATTCAAAATGATTTTTTCCATTTGTTTCACGTACAAAAGTAATATTTATTCTAATGTACACATTTTAAAAAGGGTATACATAATGATTTATCTCTTGTATAATCATTCTTAATTTGTTATCACTCTTAAAATTAGTTTAAACTAACATAGTTATTACTATTTGTATCTTGAAAGTTGTAGTTTCTTTTTTTGCTTATGCATTCGGTATCCAAACTTTACCGGTCAGATAAATTATATTTGGGCTATATCGGCCCATTAAAAGAAAGGGAAAAGGACATATATGGCTGGTCGGGTGAAACTAATTCCACCCGGTGGCCAAAGTCCTTCCAAATCCAAAGTATACCCACTAAACTAATCTCATCCATTAGCCAAAACTTAAATAAGCCAATTTTTAAATAAAAACCCAAATACAAAAATGTTTGAGGCGATTTTTATATATAATATGTGTCATTTGTGTATAAAATATGTATCAGTACCTATCTGTAGTGTATAGAAACTGTATAAAATATGAATCATTAAGGTATGTATCATTTTTGTATATAATATGTATCATTTGTGTATATAATGCGTATCAGCAGTGCAACTGCCCTGTATAGTATAGAAAATTGTATCATTTTTATATATAATATGTATCATTTTTGTATAGAAAGTGCATATATAATTCCAGCATGTGTATATAAATTGTATTAATCTTGTATAGAAAGTGTACCATACGTACAAAAAATGTATTATAGAAACCGTATCATTGTGGTATATAATATGTATCACTATTGTATATGTAAAAAAAATATATCATATCATTATTGCATAATATGTGTATAATAAATGTATAATTAACGGATAATTTATGTATAATAAATGTATGATTAATTCCAGCATATGTATATAAACTGTGTAATTTTTGTATATAAAGTGTATATATAATTCCAACAAATGTATATATGCTGTAGCAGCCCTTTAGAGGTGACTTAGTCGCCACAAAAAGTCTTTTTTTTAAGCTCCTGGGTTGTTGGGCCGGCCAGCCTTGCCATTATTTTGGGCCAACTGGCCATTTTTTGGCATTATTTTGGGCCGAGCGGATTCCTGAGGGTATTAGGCCCAAATATTGGCCAAATGTGGCATTACTTTGAGGGTAATTCGCAGAATTGCCCTTCTTTTGGGATGGTCTTTAAATTTTGCCCCTCATATTTTAAATCTTTAAATTTTGCCCTTCGGCTAAACCCTATGAGTTCCAGGTTCGAACCCCCACACAGTCAAAATTTTAAAAAAAATTCGCAAGGCAAAGTTTAAATTTCGCTATGCCCCCATCGGCATACACTTGTGAAAGAATTACCAAAGTTATGCCGGACCCGGCATACTTATGCCTTATGGGCAGATTTGGCATAAGTATACCGGGTCTGGCATAACTTTGGTAATTCCTTCACAAGTTTATGTTGGGTCCGACATAAAAGTTTGCCCATTAAAAGTATGCCCCCACCGGCATAAACTTGTGAAGGAATTACCAAAGTTATGCCGGACCGGCATACTTATGCCTTATGGGCAGACTTGGCATAAGTATGCCGGGTCCGGCATAACTTTGGTAATTCCTTCACAAGTTTATGCCGGTGGGGGCATACTTTTAATGGACAAACTTTTATAGTATGCCACATAAGGCGGAATTTTTCCTTAAGGCAAAATCTATACCTTAAGAAAAAGTTCTGTCTTATGGGGCATACTTTTGGTTATGCCTTAATTAAAAGTCTGCCCCATAAGGCATAGTTCCTTAAGGAAAAGTTTTGCCCCATAAGGCATAGTTCCTTAAGGAAAAGTTTTGCCCCATAAGGCATAACTAAACTATGCCTTGAGGAAAAGTTATGCCCCCTCCGGCATAACTTTAGTTTTTCCTTAAGGACTTTATGCCGGATCCGGCATACACTCCCCCCAGCCCTGCCTTGCGAAATTATTTTTTTATTTTATGCCTGAGCGGGGGTTCGAACCCAGAACCTCAGGTATCCAAGCGAAGGGCAAAATTTAAAGATCACAAATATGAGGGGCAAAATTTAAAGACCACCCCAAAAGAAGGGCAATCCGTGCAAAAAAGCCATTGGACACACAATGTCCTTTTCCCTAAAAGAAAAACACTTATTATTCAAAATTTCTTCTTTGTTAAACTCGAATTCGAGACACAAACACAGATGAATACAACCAGTTTGCCACATGCCATGGTAGTCCCTCCATTTCTAAATAAATGGTGTTTAAGCTTTTCATTTTGTTTCAAAATACATGGTGCTTTAGGATTTTAAAAAAAAATTGATCTTATTCTTCCAAAACTACCCTTATTTACATAATCAAGAATCATTAAGTAGCTTTTTTATGAAATAGATAACTTAGAAAGAGGTAAAATTTGATTAGGAGTAAGTTAGAAAACACTCCTAATTTTATAAGAGTGAATAATTTCTTAAGGGGTGTGCATAAGCTAAAAACACAACTTATTATGAAATAGAGACTATATATGTTTCATTTCCAAGTTCATGTAATTAATGTATACATTCCTATAACTAGAGACATCCATCACATTTAATGACAATTATGCTAAAATTGGCAAAATGTCTGAAAGGAGGGAGAAATTCGGCGGCACATCACGCTTGACCTTACTTTTTGCTAATAACTTTTTAAATTTAAGATAATTAAACATAAATTTATAATGATAGTAATTTTTTTATAGTTACACAATTTTATTGCATGTTAACATATACTACAAATTTAGAATTTCATAAATTGAAACAGAGGGAGAGACAAAAGGAGAAGCAGTAAAATCCAAAAAAGGAAAAAAAAAAAAAAACTCACAATCCAAAATTCAACGCCGCACGTCTCCAGTGAAATTGGGATCATATACCGAAGGCGGACATTCGTTGACGTGGCAAAACACTATTGGTCAATCTCTCTAAAAACTTGGCATCCTCCCAAAAACATTCAATTGCAATTTGCTTGCCATTCCTTTCCTGTCTTTCTCCCATTTCTCAGGCTTCCTTCTCTCTCCTACTCCTTGCCGTTTCCCGGAAAATTCATCTCAAGAATTTTCCCGGAAAAAAGGCATATTCATCATTAACGACCAGGATTCATTAATTTTGGCTCCACAATTATATAGTATTGTGTATTACGTGATTTTGGTAGGTTGAATTTGATTGGATAATTTGAGATGACTACGAGTCAAGGAGGAGGATCGTCGAGGAGGAGCTCGTTGTCGTTGACGAGTTCGGTATCTAATTTGAAGAAGAAAAGTACAGCTGCTGATAATGGTGGAGGACAACCTGATTCTGCTCCAAGAAAATCGATTTCGTCGTCTCGTTCCATGTGAGTTTTTATTAGTATTCTCCTGTTATTAACCTCATGCACGCTGTTTTTTTTTTTTTTTTTTTGACTTTGACATTCATTTGCCCAATACTTATGATCATCCTTTGTTAAGGCTACAGAGTTGAATAAGAAAAACTCATATGTATTTACTTCTCTTTAGTTATGTATGTATGATTCAACTTATTGGGATCAATTTATATAAATTGTCAACGCTTGAGGCTCAATATCCTGAAGGTCACGGAAACAGTATGTATGTATACAGTGGCGGAGCCAAGATTTCTATTAAGGGGGTTCAAAAATATAAAAAAGGTAAATATACATAGAAGTCGAGGGAGTTCAACATCTACTATATACACATAACTTTGTATATACAGCGTAATTTTTCGCCCAAGGGGGTTCGGATGAACCCCCGGGCTCAACCTAGCTCTGCCCTTGTATGTATATAGATATGGAGGTGAATCTAAAATTTCTAGAACATGGGTGCACCATTAAAAAAAGAAGGAAAAAATGTAGTAAGTGGGAATTGATCCCTAGTCCTCAAGGCAATATTAGCCTTTCTTATAGTATGGGTTCGAGCAGATAATATTATATCAACTTTAGAAAATATAAACATAAAATATCTATTTTTACGGAGAGACCATGGGTTCACGTGCCCTAAATTTAGAATGTAAAATCGCTCCTGTGTATATATGTGTGTGTATATAATGTATAGACACCCATTTAGGTAGGGGGTAAGTGGTTCAGTTATCAGGTTGGGTTGATTGAGAATTTTGGGGAGCTCTTGGTGCAATAAGCTCCAGTAATCCTGCCATTGACGCAAAATAATTAAGTGTGAGATAGAATTTTGGTTATGCTGTCTAGATACTCTCATGTTTAGTTGTTTCACTTATGCTAAATATTGGAAATTCGGAGCTGGAGCTGTGTTCTGGTGCGGCGAATATCTATGACATATGTATAGGTTCTCTAAATCTAAATTCGAGAAGGAAGAATGTATTCCCCTCATGCACTTGGACCTTGGAAATTAAGCTTTTGGAATTTGAATCCAAGTATGTTGGTCAGCATCTTACTATTACACCAAGTCAAAATAAACTGAATTAAATGCTGGAATAGAATGAATTACAGTTGCATATAAATGATTTTTGCACGGATGCATCCACTTTAAACTGGTAGTACATGGACGCAGGGACTTCCATATAGTAGATCTCAAAAAATGCATGGAAAAACTATGTCAGTCTGAATGTACCTTATCTACTATATACTCATGTTCAATATTAAAGCGAGTGAATGTTACGTGGTTGTATACTGCTACACTATTAAATGCTGTGAGTGATTCATAGGCTGCACAAGTTTTCCAGAGGTTTTTGCTTATTCAGTTTATTGGCTATAGTCTGTTCTTTCGTTTGGGCTGGTTGAGTTTGTTTCATGCACAAATTATTTCTGCCTTTAAAGCATTACACTGGGTATGTTGTTGTTGTTCTAAAGCATTGCTTAGCCGTTAAGATCCATCCACTACTTTATCCTTAACTTCTTGACCACAAAGTGACAACTATATTAAGTGACAAGTCATAGCTGGAAATGATTTTGCTAGTGAATCACGAGTTCAGGTTAGGGATGGGGTTAACAATCACTCCAACCTAAAATGATCATTTATGTATCATTGTTCTAGCAATAATATTTGGTTCACCACACATTTGTTTCAGGGGATTGACTGGAGAGCGGACAGTTAAGAGACTGCGACTGTCGAAAGCCCTAACAGTACCTGATACTACAAGTATTTATGATGCTTGCCGCAGGATGGCTGCTCGCAGAGTTGATGCTTTATTGCTGACAGACTCAAATGCATTACTATGCGGTATCCTGACAGATAAGGTTAAAAATAAAATTTTAACTAAATCTTGCATAATTGTCAAAATCCGACTAAATAAAATCAAGTTATGAGATTTTCCCTTTAACCCCAAAAGAATGCCTTTGACTAACTTTATTTGCATCCTTTCCGTTTCTTTCTTTGGGAAATTGAAGGACATAGCGACAAGGGTTATTGCTCGCGAAATTAATATTCAGGAAACACCAGTTTCAAAGATTATGACGAAAAATCCTGTTTTTGTGCTTTCTGACACACTAGCTGTAGAAGCCTTGCAGAAAATGGTGCTAGGTTGGTATATTTGAATAACATAAATGGTTAATTCTTTTGAGCTTATTCAATATCTTACTGTCAAACCGGCCACAGGAAAATTCAGACATTTGCCGGTTGTGGAAAATGGAGAGGTCATTGCTTTGCTTGATATAGCAAAATGTCTTTATGATGCCATTGCTCGACTTGAAAGGGCAGCTGAGAAAGGAAAGGCCATTGCAGCTGCTGTTGAGGGCGTAGAAAAGCACTGGGGCTCATCTGTTTCTGGTTAGTCGAGAATTTTGGATTGTTTCTATATTTCAATTTCATTGATATAGGTTGTTGAACGTCTTGGGGTTCATTTTCCAAGTTCCCTGTGGTTGAATACATTATTTGATCTTCCATTGCATGTGTCATTTATTAACCTCCTTTATTTCTTGATTGTCTCAGGTTCTAATACATTTATTGAAACACTTCAGGAGCGGATGTTCAGGCCTTCACTGTCAACCATCATCTCTGAGAATTCAAAGTAGGTAATATCTTAACTTTTTATAATATTTAATCTGTGATTCATAGTTTGTAGTCTGTATGATAAATTTCACGCAATTACTGTACCTGCTATGTTTCCAGGGTGGTTATAGTTGAACCAAGTGATACTGTTTTAGCCGCAGCAAAAAAGATGCTTGAATCTCGAACAAGCTCTGCAATAGTAATGGTTGACAACAAACCACGAGGAATTTTAACGTAAGGTTTCTCTCCTTTTCTCCACATGTCAGCCATTGAATATGAGTTTTAGTGTAATGAACGCTAATCATCTCATTAAAATATCTGCCTCATGGTCGCTGCAGTTCAAAAGACATGTTGATGAGAGTCATAGCTCAAGATCTCTCCCCTGAGTCCATTCTCGTTGAGAGGGTAAATTTCTTATCTGTTTAACCTAGCTCTCTCTTTATTGTAAGCTCCTAATAAATTATTATCTAATAGTTTTGCAAGTAAATGAGATCTCATATTCTTTCATTTATTTCCTATATTGGAATTTAAGAAATAGTCATTTGATCTCCCAGTTAACTTTCGTTTTAATACACATTAATGTTCAGGTAATGACCCCGAGTCCAGAATGTGCTACAACCGATACACCTATTGTTGATGCTTTACATACAATGCATGATGGAAAATTTTTACACCTTCCTGTGGTTGATAAAGGTAACATTTGATCTTCCCAAGTGTGGTTTGAGATCTGATATCTTCTTTTCCCGATTTCTTTAAAAAATTGTAATTCTAATGTGGTGCAGAGGGAATTGTAGTTGCTGTCCTTGATGTTCTTCATATCACTCATGCAGCTGTAGCCACGGTAAGAAGCATGCACACAGATGTTTAAATTTTGAAGATATTGACTTGTCAGAACTCACTTGTTATTATGCATATGCATGCTTTTACCATAAGTTTACAAGCTTCTGAAATTAATGACTTCCTAGCTATGTTTGCATATAAGGGTGCATATAGAAAATAAGAAATTGTCATCCCTAAGAGGAAATTAGTGCTCCGAGCTCCCTTTGACCTGTTATGAAGGACCAAATGCTGTTTAAAGATCATTGACAAGTCATTATTTCAGAAGTTCATCCATGTTTGTTTTGTCATTCTGCATCTATGTCATGATCATAAGGGACTGATCGTGTCAAGCTGTCAATTGCGGAAAGAGTGTAAACAACAACAGTTAATAACTCAGTTCTTAATGGATAATCATTATGTAATTTTATAGACGAATGAGAGGGATTCAAACTTCAGAATAGGCTGATTTTAGACGATGTTGCTTTTCTCAAGAAAACATATTATTTTGAAATATGCTTGGGTTTCTAAGTTTGGAGAAGAAGCATATTTGTGGCACTCTTCATGACAAAAAAATGGTTCAACTAAGAATCCTAACTAGCAATACATCGAGCCGTATTCCCGGTGCTCGTCATGACAATACTGGCCTTAAATAGCATGGATCTCCTTCCTGCATTTTCTGTGAAGCTCATCATAAGTTACTGTAAACTTTTAGGCTAATTTACTGGTCAAATCACCTTTTCATGCTGTCTTGTTTATACCTATCCTCAAATCAGCAAACTACCCTGCCTTTCACTTCACCATGATGATGAGCTTCCCTTGCAGCCATTTGCATTTTAAATGTATAAATTCTTTTTAGGGATCTTTCAACTTGGATCCTGGGGCCTCTTTGCTAAGACTGTTAGTTTATGCATTCAACAGAAGGGCCCAACAACATTTCCAATATGTGAAAGACATTTCTAGATTTTAAAAATAATTTTGGTCAGTATTCACTAAGGAGATCAGATTGATGATGCTGCAATAAATCTTGAACATCGTGATGACCTTTCCTAACTTAGTACTAGTTTTATGATTCAATATTTTTTAATATTGGTGACATTATAATCCATCCTACAATGCACTGTGTTGACTTCCAGTCCTTTGAATTTTCTATATTTGTCGGCCAAAGATTCCTTGTTGCCCAAGCTTGTCGAATTATTCCTTAACTGTGCCTCATTAACCAGGTGGGAAATACTGCTGGAGCAAATAATGAAGCTGCAAACACTATGATGCAAAATTTTTGGGATTCAGCTATGGCGTTGACTCCAGATGATGATGAAGAGACGCGGAGGTTCTAGCCTCGTTTTCCATAGTTTTATGTCAAATCATATTTTCTTTTCCTTTTCCTGATTTTTCACATTTGTCTGACATTTCAGCGAGGGTTCATTAAAATTAGCTTCTGAAGGTGCAGAAACAGGAAGATCGATTCCCTATCCTTCAGCTAGCCTGCCAAATATTTTTGCCTTCAAGATTCAAGATCGAAAGGGAAGGATGCACAGATTCAATTGTGGTATGCTATTGATGGGCCCTTCTTAAAAAAATAAAAATAAATAAGAAACACATTAAGCACTTGCCTTATCTGACCTATGCATCTTATATGGCCTTGCATACAATGCAGTTAATATCTGCCAGATACAAACAAAAGTTTTGATCCTTATTCTTCTTTCAAGCATCTTGTGACTTCTGATGTAATAGCTGTCTTTGAAGCTCCCAAGTCCTTTCAATATTGCAGTAGGATTTCACATGCGATTTTTCCATGCTACTCCTTTTCTTCTTTGGTTCTCTACTAGTGATCCTCATGCAAGTCGAGTTTATGAACTAATAAGGCTTACTTTTCATACGTGTAGTACTCTTGAAAATCCCCATCATGCATTGTATATTTAGCAGTACTCTTGTTTGTCATTTTTTGTTGTCTGGGAAATATTGTAACTGTGGTTCTCCAGTTATTAGGAATATGAATGTGATTGTCAATTATGCCACCAAAACCAACACTTAATGAAATATGGCATCATCTCAGGGCACTCTTTATTCTCCCTCAAAATGAACAGTTATAACCTGACTCCCATTATGTTCCTAATAATTCAATAATCAGATACACGGAGCGTGACAGATCTCATAACTTCAATCATTCAGAGACTAGGGGATGACATTGACCGAAACAGCCTTCCTCAGATTTTGGTAAGGATGCATGAACTTTTCCCTTGTACATATGAAGGTTTTCCTTTCGCCTGTGTTTTCCTGTAATAACCACTTGACTTAATGTTCATTGTCAATCCCTCTCTTCCAGTATGAAGATGAAGACCATGACAAGTGTATCCTAGCATCAGATAGTGATCTTTTAGCGGCAGTTGAACATGCAAAGTTGTCAGGCTGGAAGGTACGGTTGTTTTTTTCCAGTCCTTGGTTCTAAAACAACACGAGTTAGTATGAATTATAAGAGACGTAACAATGGGGAAAGAATGTTGAGTTAAGTTTTTAGTTATTATCTGTTGCTTTATTTTTCATGTTACAAAATAAGGACTGACGATAGGAATGAAACCTCTACAGGGATTGAGATTGCATTTAGACTATTCAGGAACGCCTGGCCGTAGGAGAGGTTCAAATTCCGAAAGTTTAGATTATGCTCATCCAGAATCTGCATGGGCTTCAGCCTATACCGCTGTAGCAGCTGGTGCTGCATTAGCTGCGAGTTTAGGTGTATTCGCTTTCTTAAGGAGATCCGGTGAATGATCACTTGAAAGTTTCGCCACATGATATACCCTGCACTGGGAGCAGCAGATAGGAATAATAACGGGTCAGTTTGATTTGTACGATTGTTGGCTGTGCTATAGGATTTGGATCAGTAGCTCTAAATTGGAGCCCATTTTATGTTTTTTTGCCCGGAAGCTGAATTTGCAGGTGTTTATTTATCTATACTGCTGAGAATTGTGTCCTCTACACCCTTTGTAATCCTCTGACCCAACAAAGTTTTAGTTCCCGGAGTGTAACAGAATTCAGAGGTCTCATATGGCTCATTGATATTCATGTAAAGATATTGCGAAACAAACTTTCTTTGTGCTTGTAGTGACAAATTTAAATTTATTGTCAATGTCAGTGAAAAGAGAGAAAAAAAAAAAAAACTCGGTTGAATTGCGGTGTCCAAACTTTTGATTAATTGTGGTTGTTTGTTTTTCTTTTCAATTATATATTTTTATTAATCTTTCTTTGGTGAGGAGATTTGGAACGAGAAATTTTAATTATATATTTTTTATTAATCTTTTTCTGGTGAGGGGAATTGGAACGAGGAAGGAGATGGTCGAGTCCAATCACTAGCTACACGACAGTGTCTAAACTGGTCGGTCATTCATATGGAAATCAAAATAATGGGTTTCAAAATAGGTCCCAATTTTTGAAAATTGTTTGATTAATTTAAAGTTTTCGGAGTTTCTTGAGTGACATAATAAACTAGGAATCATAGGTTGAATTGTCAAAGTTAAGTACTAAAATGAGTGTAAAGTGTAAACACGAGTTTATCTACTCATTAAAAATTAAAAAACACATACTAAAAGAATCACTAATTACTAAGAGAAACAAACTTTTCTTTGTCTCGAGTCTCGACTGTAGTAAAAGAGTTTTGAGTCACCTAATTTGGACCAATATGACCATTCGAGACGCCAATAAAAATGCTACTACTATAATTAGCACTGGGGAAATTATTACTTCTCAGTTTGTTTCAAATTATGTGACGAATTCCGACAAAAATAATCTTTTACATTTAAAAATAATTTAATTTTAATATTTATATTTAATTTTAATGATATGATTTATAACCATACATAAAAATTATTTTAAATTACAAATTTTAAAAAAATCAGTTAAACAGTATCAAATAAATTAGAACAAAAAGAGTATATATAAGAGGGTCCAACTAGAACGTGGCTACAGTAGAACCAAATTCCTCCCTCAGAGAAAAAGAAAGGAGAGAAAAGGAAAAGAATAAGTTCAATCTTTGTGTCGGTGCATTAATTCACGTGACAATAGCTAGTGATACTCAAAGTATTGATTACATCTCACTTTTTCCTTTTCTTTGCCAATCTTTTTCGGCACATTGCTTCACTTCTTTGACTAATGACTGTCTAATATTCTCATTGTGAATTTTTGTGAAGAAAAGAACTGTACAACATTAAAAAAGAAGAAGGATTTAATGGATTTTTTAATGTAGTCACATGGGTTATAGGAGACCCAAGTAGATAGCTGAAGCCTCCTGGATTCAAATGATAACGTATTGATATCTCAATCTTTAAACTACTTAATTTTCATAGAATAGAAATCTTTGAAGAACTTTAATAAATCTAGTTCCATGGTGCTCTGCTGACTATCATTTCAGGTGGCAGATGGATTTTCTTGGTCTAAAAATGGCATGTCCTTGGCTCATGATTGGTACTTTCTGACTTAAATTGAGAAAATTACCACAGTGACTGAAGTGAGGAAGGCTCCATTCCCAGAATATGTTCCAATTGACAAGCATCAAACCTTCATTCTGGTTGCTGTTACTAAACAAGTTAAGCAACACTACTAAAAGGAAACTTCAAGATCTCCGTATCATAACCCACCTTTTTGTCTCTTTTTTTCACAAACATATTACACGGGGAAGGAGAATAAGAGGAGAAGGGGACAGTGAGAATGACACACTTTATTACGAGGAAGACTCTCACCGGTATAACTAGATTATAGTAAGTCTTGGTGGTAAAACATATGTTCACCATAAAGATTTATTCACACTCGATATTTACATCAAATCATATTAACGTATCATGTTTAAGCGGTAAATTAAAGTGAAAATATGTATTAGTTAATCATGATTTAATGATAATATACGTAAAAGATACATACTCCTTCCGTCCCAAAAAGATTGTCTTACTTTTTTTATTAGTTTATCCCAAAAAGATTGGCAAATCTTTATATTTAGAAATAATTTAACTTTAGGAGATGATTTACAATCACACTAGTATCCGAGGCTTGTGTTGCACTACACATTTCAAAAGTCTACCTTTATTTCTTAAATTCCGCGGAGTCAAACTAAGATTATTTTTTTGGGATGGAGGGAGTATTATGTATTGATTGAGTGACAAATATCTCCTTTTAAGTTTTTTTTCCCTGTTTCACAGTTTACTACCACAGCCTCCTCCATTTTCCAACTTTACAGTTTTACATCTAATTAACCACTTCTATTCACCCAGTAAGACCCACATCACATTAGGACAATCTCTCCATTTAAAGCTTCAACACTAACATCTGCACATTTATTTCATTCATTCACCTGTTCCCTTACAGCCTTACTACACTACCAGATCCTTCCTCTTTTTAGTTCATCCTAACCACATAGCTGGTTTCCTATTACACGTCACTCACATTAAATCAATCATTTTTCAATTGTCACCCACAGATTTCTTTTCCTCGATATAGTTCATTTGCTATTGCTTTTTCTCCATTTTCTCCAGATTCAAGAATGGACCACTTGAGAACCAAAGCTCCACCTATTTCCTATATTTTCTTGATTTTTCTTACACTTTCATGGGTTTTTCAGAACACTTATGGAGAGCAAAAACAACCCATTAAAACAGTTGTTGTGTTGGTGTTGGAGAACAGATCTTTTGATCACTTGCTTGGATGGATGAAGAAATCAGTGAATCCTAAAATCAATGGTGTTACTGGCAAAGAGTGCAATCCAGTGTCTACTAAAGCTCAAGATACTGAAACTATTTGCTTCACTGATGATGCACAGTATGTGGATCCAGACCCTGGCCACTCTTTTGAAGATGTGGAGCAACAGGTATAAGCGTGACCATTTCATTCAAAAGTTTAAATAACTAGGCTCATTCACGTGTGATCCTAATTTTTTTTTTTTTTTTTTGTACTAAACATGTGATTTTTTTTAACTTTTTGGATGACGGTGAACTTTGGCTCAAGTGTATAGGTCGGGCACAGTGCTTAAAATTTGCAAGTCTATCCATTTTGAAACAGCTCATGTTGTGTTTGAAGTTTCATACGGCGGAAATTCAGACACTTATGACTGAAGTTCGGTCATTTTTGTATGAATTTCAACTATGACTGATTCGATCATTTTGGCTTGAACTTTAGCCTTTTTTTTTTTTTTTAATAAAGTTGAGGCATTTTTGTTTGAAGTTCTCCACATATGACCCAATTCAACTATTTTTGCCTAAACTTCATATATTTCTGCAATGCCTGAATTTAGCCATATGAAACAATACATATTAAATAATGGTATCTAAAGAGGTACCCAGTGAAATTTAAACCCATGATTCTCTCATACCATATTGCATTGTATGTTGCAACAGGTATTTGGCTCTGGCTCCATTCCTTCAATGTCAGGTTTTGTGGAACAAGCACTCAACATGTCTGATAATAATCTATCAAGAACTGTCATGAGGGGATTTAAGCCCGAAAATCTCCCAATTTACGCAACATTAGTTCGCGAGTTCACAGTATTCGACAGGTGGTTCAGTTCAATTCCAGGTCCAACACAACCAAACAGGCTATTTATATACTCTGCTACTTCTCACGGTTCCACCAGCCATGTCAAGAAGCAGCTAGCTACAGGTTATCCACAAAAGACTATTTTCGATTCGCTTCACGAAAACGGATTGGATTTCGGTATTTATTACCAGAACATACCAGCAACTCTTTTCTTTAGAAATTTGAGGATGTTAAAGTATGTGTTCAATTTCCATCAGTATGATTTGAAGTTCAAGAAAGATGCCAAGAATGGGAACTTACCTAATTTGACTGTGATTGAGCCAAGGTAGTGTCTCGTGATTTTCTTTATCATATTTGATTTTTTTAAGAAAGGGTAAAGAGTTTACCATAATTAATATTGTTTTTCAGAAGAAAAAATGTAAATTTTTCATATTCTCCCTTTTGGAGGAAATTGTTTGGATTTCTATAAATTGAGAGTTCGTCCATCCAACAATCGCATAACAGAATCCACGATATAATCACTAAAGAGTTTTGTTTAGAGGGAGATTATTCTCTCCATAGTTATATATTTTGTTTTATATTAATTTTATCACATTTAGGTCAATTAACAAATGATATTAAAGATTTTGCCTCTTTTAGTATATTTTTCATTTGTTATCTGATTTATCGTTGTTCAAGATTTATAATTGTTAGATTTCGCATAACATCATGTTAACATGACCCCAACAGGTATTTTGGTATAACAGGGTATCCAGCAAATGATGATCACCCATCACATGATGTTGCTAATGGGCAGAAATTAGTGAAAGAGGTTTATGAGACACTAAGAGCTAGTCCCCAGTGGAATGAGACACTTTTTGTTATTACTTATGATGAGCATGGTGGATTTTATGATCATGTTAAAACTCCTTATGGTGATGTTCCAAATCCAGATGGGAATACTGGGCCTGCACCTTCTTTCTTTAAGTTTGATAGGCTTGGTGTTCGTGTTCCCACCATTATGGTCTCTCCTTGGATCAAGAAAGGAACTGGTAAGCTTAAACTTTCCATCTTTGTTATTCAAGCCCGGGATTTAGAATTGATTCACTGGTCTAATTAATTCAAATTCGTCTCACTATGCCGGGTTTTATAACTCCCTAGGTATTTGGCCACCGGAAAGTTTGAGAAATCTGGTTGATTGACCTTTTGAGTGTTATAGCCATAGTTAATACTATGATTTTTCTCTTACAAACAAAAGTAAGATGACTTTATTAGGTACTTTAGGATAGTTGAGTGACCATTTGAGTAATGGACTCATGGAATGGTAAAGATTTCTTCACTCTTAATCAGAGTTTTTGGGTTGCCGTGAGAATGAAATCCTCTCTGACTAGAAGTGTTAAAACCCCTCATAATGAGCTTTTACGACGCGAATTAGTTTGTCATGCCGGTGAGTTCCAAACATCGGATGCTTAAAGCGAAAAAAGTACAGAACTTGTTTTGACTAGTCGGGTTTTAGAGCTCCCTAGCGAAGATGACTCTATTTCTAAGGCTTCAAACTGACCGATGGTTTGGTGGAATGAATAAGATTTCACTACACTTGGACTCTATCAAAGGTTTCGAATTCAACATGGAGTGTTAAAACCCTCATAATGACCTTTCAACGGTGCCAATCTAACTTAGTTGGATCAATTAGTTTCAGAGTAAGACAAGATTGATCCAAAATTCTATTCCTTTCAGATGGATAAACTAAAATATCTTTCAACATATACGGCAAGATGTGCAGATCTGTCTGCACTGTACTTTTATTTAATATATGCTAGTAATATGGTCACGGGATTAACTCTTTTTTTGTGTTTTTTCTATGTAGTGTTCTAGTTTCTGATTAAGTAATGTCACATTTTTGTTTTATATGCAGTGATAAGCAAGCCTAAGGGACCTAGACAAAATTCAGAGTTCGAGCATTCATCAATTCCAGCAACTGTAAAGAAAATATTCAATCTCACATCCAATTTTCTAACTCATAGAGATTCTTGGGCGGGCACATTTGAGCAGGTTGCAGGTCAACTGTCATCTCCAAGGACTGATTGCCCTGGTAAGATAACTAACACTCTTATATATATACTAGTGATTATAATATTTTGCACAAAGCGACAAAAATAATCTTTATTATTAGATGAGAATATATTTATATTAATATAATGTGGAAGTGATAGGATAATCATTATAGTATTGAATTTTCATAAATGATCTTGTCACGAGGGTTTGTTCATTTTATTAATGTTTCCTGACAGGCTACTTCAGTTTTAACAAACCACCCTCTCTTCCACTCACTTTTAACCATTTTTTCATAAAGTATTACAATATTCAGAACCGACAGTATAAATAAATTATATTGATAAATTCTAGCGATAAGATATTGCAGCTTAATTGGGATCTGCCTTATTTTTCTGAGTTATTAGTTCTACTTCTATATATATATAAGTGATTGCCTGTAATCATCCTCTTTTAGGATAATAACATTTTAAGTCTTTTAGTTATTAATAAATTCTAATTTAGTTATTGTGATACTAAACACATTTCTTGCGTAAACGGATCAAAACCACGCATCTAATTAATTGAAAATAGTTAAATATATCAAGCCGTAATCTCAAGGGCTATTATTCCTATCTTTTAATTAGGTGATTTGATACTGTAAAAGTTATTCCGCCTACCAAGCTTAACTCATTTTTTGATTTGATTATTTGCAGAGGTTCTGCCTGAGGTATCTCCATTGAGGAGTACTACTGAAGCGGATGAAACTCGGGCGTTGTCCGAGTTTCAGAGCGAGGTGGTGCAGTTAGCAGCTGTGTTAAATGGAGACCATTTCTTGAGCAGCTTCCCACATGAAATGAGCAAGAAAATGAATGTGAAAGAAGCTTATAATTACGTAGGAGGTGCAGTTTCAAGATTTATTAGTGCAAGTAAAGAAGCTATTAAGTTAGGAGCAGATGAGACTACAATTGTAGATATGAGATCCTCTCTCACCACTAGAACCTCAGTCCACCACTAGATTCTGAATAAAAAACACTTTTGTTAGTTTAGTTTTTGTGGATTTTGCCATCCACTGATATAGTATACATGTTGTTCCTAGATTTCGTCCCTGAATCCCCCCGAAAATGAAGTTGCAGCCTTTTTAATTAGTAGCCTCTAGCAATGTCGTATACTAGATTTGGGCAATGTCATATACACAGTGCTGGAGCCGGAATTCTATACAAAGAGATTCCAAAATGCCACACATGAAATTTGAACTTGTAACCTAAAGCCATTTCTGATTTTTTTTGCGTTTCTGTCACTTTACTAGAATTTTCCCTCATGTAAAGGGGATTCAACAAACCTATATATCGTTTCAAAAAAAAAAAAAAAAAAATATATATATATATATATATATATATATATATATATAAATAACGACAATAAAAGGACAAGTTTTCACCCTATATCAATGGTATAATTTTCCAACAAAGAAAATTCAATTGAATCCTCAAAATATCTGGGGTTCCACACAGAAGAAAAGGCTTTTCACGAAATTAGAGCCTTTTCATAATATCATGGTTAAGCTTTTTGAATTGATTAAACAAAACTGAGTCAATAGATAATAAAGAGAAATGTGTCAAAATTATAAGATTCTACTTGAGGAAATGAAAAAATTACGTAGTGGAGGTGAGCCAAATCCTTGTTCTACTTCCCCGGTGTAATTTTTTTTTAAAAAGGACAGAGGTGGCATATGTTTCGGAAATATTGAAGTTTCCTTATAGTACTGTCAGTTAAACTTGTTTACTAAGAGCAGCCAAAATGAAGGGTTGATGCTTGTCAATTGGAACATATTCTCGGAGTGGAACCTTCCTCACTATGGTAAATTAGGGGTTTACAGAGTAAACCGACAAACCGCACCAAACCGATAAATCGAGTCAAATCGAGAGAAAAATCCGATTAGTGGTTTGGTTTGATTTGGTTTGGTGTTGAAAAAAAAAACACGATCATAATTGGTTTGGTTTGGTTTTAGCTAAAAAAAGTCAAACCGAACCAAACCAACCCGACATTACATGTATTCAATTTTTAAAATATTTTATACATAAAAATATTTATTTGTAATGTAATTTATAAATATTTCTTAATTTTTTCGTAGTTTTTTTATCTATTATCATATTATTCAAGTTTGAACTTAGAATTTTGAATGTCAATAAGTTTTATATCTTATGGATGTTAGTAACTCATATAAAGTCCATCAAAACCAACTCAACACTAATACTAACAAAAGAAATTCAATTTACCACTAGGAATGAAAATAATGTTGGATATCTATTCTTTAGTTTTGTATAATTGGTTTAGAGAGTGAAAATACATAACTTAAGTTTTTTTTCTTGTCATGTAATTAGTACTTATTAGCCGTACTTATTTTAGCATGACTTAGTACTTTTAGATTATGGTCATTTTCTTTATGGCTTATTAATTAGCAATATTTATTTTAACCGATTTTATTATCTTTTGTTGAATATTTTATTACAATGTCATCACTCTTCTCGCATTTTGTGTTATTTTCTTATGAAACACCTTATTATATAGTTGTATCTTACTAGAACTAAAGAAATATTTGAAGTAAAAGTTATATATTTTGTATCAAGACTATTCCAAAAAAAAACCCGAGAAAATCCGAGGTTGAAAAACCCGAATTTTATTGGTTTGGTTTGGTGTATAAATTAAAAAACCCGATGCAATTGATTTGGTTTGGTGTTTAAAAAAACCGAACCAACCCGGTCCATGTACACCTCTACTTGTAATGTTAAACATATCGTCGCATTTGCTTGGCTGTAAAAGTATCTTGTTAAGATTCTTTTGGAACAGACTAAATAAAGAAGTAGAGTCAAATAAAATGGAACATATCGAGAGTATATAACAATAGTAGTGTAGTTATTAACAATTGAAAATTTATTTTATTTAACTAGTAGTAACAACTTCCAAAATATTACAACCTGTAGTAAGGGCAATTTGATTACCAAGTTTCGCTAGCTTCTTACAAACATTATATTCTCTAAACCATTTTAACAAAAGAAACTCCATCTTTGTAAATTTTAACGTTCAAGCATGAACAAATAATGTTAGAATTATTAGACTAAGAATAGTCGTCGAGTCAAATGTCATAAATCAAACGAGGTGTACGAAGATTAATTAAAAAAAAAAAGAAGTGGTGATAATTCTTTCCATATATCTTCCTTGTAAATGGAATCTTTATTTCTCCATCGTTCGAGTCTTGAAATTTGGATACAACCAAGTCTCCTAATAATGTCAAGTAAACGAAAGAACCATGAAGAAACAACGGACAATGCAGATAAGATAGTGGAGTACGTAGTTGAGTTTGGAAGATATGCTCTCTTCTACGCACGCGGGTCCAATGGGAAAGAAAGTTTAGTTATTTACATACCATTAGCATCTTAATTCATTTTAGGAAACAAAGTGAAAGTTGAGTGATTTTATGGTTAGAAAAATAAGTTTGATGATTTTACTGCAGACCAGAATCACAACTGCTTCTATTGTAACCACAAATATTTACACCAGCCATAGGCACATAACATGATATCTCTCTCTCTCTCAAGTCCTATTTCACATTCAAATAAGCATCGAAAGTTTTATCAAGAGATCATGAGAGTAACAATAACAGGTTTTAACGGTATAGTTTAATTCTTCGACGAACCATATCTGGACTTCTACCTCCGCCCTGGTGCTACCAAAAGAGTTGTGTGCATTGCGAACAATATTAATATTGGAAGTCAAAAATGTTTCTTAAATTTTCAGAAATAGAGAGTTTGAGGTATTCAGCCAAACTTTTAGGGAAAAAATAAGTGTTTTTGAGTAGTAACAAAAGCGAAAAAAAAAACAGTTTTTCTGTAGAAGCACTTTTGGAATTTGGCCAAACACAAATTATTGCTCAATATTGACAAAAGTGATTTTCAAATTGAATTAGTCAAATACAAACGGCTACTCTCCAAAAAGTACTTTTTGACAAGCAATGATAACAAAAAGTACTTTTAAAAAATAAGCAGGTTTTAGAAGTTTGGCCAAACATCCGCCTATAAATTACCATACATATAAGAATTTGTAACAATTGAAAATGGAAATTAAAGTATAAGTAATCAGAAACTCTTAAAGCCTTTTGCTTTGAATTTGATAATGACATTTTTAACTCCTAAGCAACTTCCATCAGTTTCCAGCAGCAAAAGTTTAATTTTTTCTTCTTGAAGACTCTTATTAATTACTGGTATACTAATTAAACTTATTGTTAAATTGATCTTTATGTGAATAGGTAAGGTCTGCCGCTAGTGTCCACAAACAATCTGCTGGTCTCAACTACTAATGAGGCTGTTGCAGTTTTTGCCTCTATATATAATAAAGCACCTAATAAAGAGAGGTGGAAAAGCTCATCACTCCTATTATGCTATTTGTAATTCTTTTATCTTAACGTTTCAACACGTTATAAACACAAATGCTGAAGTGACACATGGATTTTGGAGGTGTCTAGATGATTATTTTGCAAGTTGAAGTATTCAACACAACAATAAGTTTTTTAAAAAGTGGAAGATGTTTAGAATTTGTGGTCTTGAACAAGTCATACTATTTATGTGACTATAGGACTTTCTAAACTTGTAATGTTAAACATATCGTCGCATTTACTTGGCTGTAAAAGTATCTTATTAAGATTCTTTTGGAACATACTAAATAAAGAAGTACAGTCAAATAAAGTGGAACATATCGGGAGTATATAACAATAGTAGTGTAGTTCTTAACAATTGAAAATTTATTTTATTTAACTAGTAGTAACAACTTCCAAAATATTACAACCTGTAGTAAGGGCAATTTGATTACCAAGTTTGGCTAGCTTCTTACAAACATTATATCCTCTAAACCATTTTAACAAAAGAAACTCCATCTTTGTAAATTTTAACGTTCAAGCATGAACAAATAATGTTAGAATTATTAGACTAAGAATAGTCGTCGAGTCAAATGTCATAAATCAAACGAGGTGTGCGAAAATTAATTTAAAAATAAAAAGGAGTGGTGATAATTCTTTCCATATATCTTCCTTGTAAATGAAATCTTTATTTCTCCATCGTTCGAGTCTTGAAATTTGGACACAACCAAGTCTCCTAATAATGTCAAGTAAACGAAAGAACCATGAAGAAACAACGGACAATGCAGATAAGATAGTGGAGTACGTAGTTGAGTTTGGAAGATATGCTCTCTTCTACGCACGCTGGGTCCAATGGGAAAGAAAGTTTAGTTATTTACATACCATTAGCATCTTAATTCATTTTAGGAAACAAAGTGAAAGTTAAGTGATTTTATGGTTAGAAAAATAAGTTTGATGATTTTACTCAATTATATACTACTATAAAAGTTAGGTGGCCTTCCGTGTAATTAAAAGGCCCTTCTTTTTCCATATACTCTTTGACCAGAATCACAACCCTTTATATTGTGACGACAAATATTTACACCAGCTAGGCACATAACATGATCTCTCTCTCTCAAGTCCTATTTCACAGTCAAATAATTGGTAATCTTCTTAACACAAGTCATTAATTAGTACCCAATCGATGAATGGAAATTGCATGATTTGTCCTTTTAATGGACAAGTTTTCGACCTATTTAAACGGTATAATCCTCATAAATCCACAAAAAAAAGGCTTTTCACGAGAACCTAGATTTTTAGGAAATGATTGGAAGTTTAGACATGAATGTATAAGTTATAGTGACAGCATAGGTCGGTCTTTGAAGAACTTTGTATTGTTATGTAGACAGTAGATCTATTCACCGCTTCATATTTTTTCATTATTTCATCAACAACTTTATGAAGAGGAGAGTCACGGGAGACTGAATTGGTGACAACAAAAGTCTGATGCGTGAGTGTTTTTCTGTATTTACTTGGATTTTGTCATATGGGACTACATACAAACAATCATATGGTAATTCTAATTTACTTACACAAGATAGATCATTTGATTTGAAAATATCTAAGGATCAGCTTTTGTCATTTCCCTCTTTCGTCTTTTCCACTGGTCTTTTCCAATTCCTAGGCTCTGTTTTCTTCTTCTTTTCGTTTCATGGAGGCTCTTTTTGCTTTTGTAATAATGGATTGGGCTGTAAACACAAATTTTAGTGCCTAAAAATAAGAACAAGATATACTAATAGCAAATATATTTGATTTAAAAACCATGAGGGTTATAATTTTTTAGAATAGCTCAAATTTAAAGAGATGTTGTCCTATGATGATTCTTCTATTCAAGAAAGTTGGTTCAGGGGTTCGAGATTTTGATCTTAATATAGAAATTTGGATAATTTAAGAGCTCGATATTTGATTTGTTGTGCGTCACGAATAATTTGATGATAATCACGAATCAAAATTTGAGATTTAGATATCATAAACTGAATTTTGAAGTTGTTCGCTTAGAATCTTGACTTGAATTTGTCGTCGAATTTGATCAAGGATGAAGATAGCGAATGTAGAAAAAGATTGTGGATGCTTTCTTCAGAGCTTCTATATCTTTTCTTCAATTTGCTTGATGCACTTGCGGTATCATTTCCTGGCCTTTAAGTAGGCTTGAACTTCTCTTGCTATTTTTAGTACTCTATTTTATTTATTTATTTAAATACTTTTTTCGCTCCTTCGGCCGGCCTAGGCTAATCTCGCTCAAGCCTCATATGTCAACGGGCTTACTTAAGTCGGGCTAAAAAGCCTTGTCCTTAAATGGACTCCAAAAAATTTAGTCCAACCATATAAAATCATGGGTGGAGCAGGGCTAGCCCATATTGATGGCTGTACATATGGCCATATGGAGCTTCCTATTTATAGCGGTAAAATAAAGGACGAGTTGTAATAATAAACTCATTTTCTTTAATTTGATTGATTTCGTCTAAATTATATATTAATCTTATTTATCTTTTGATAAGTGTGTATTTGATTGACCAAAGTACGTCATTTATACATTTGACGAGCTTGTATTGACAAGTTTTTCTGACTTAACATGTCATATTGCTTTGACATATGACATGATTTCATCGACTACTTCATTTGACTTGGCTCTCCGTTATTTGACATGTGGACGACATTTTAAGATAGACTAATAGTCATTTGGACCTTAGGCTAGTTGAATGGGTTCATCTTTTGGAGGCCTAACTCAATGGGCTACTAGCCCAAATAAAAATGAACTTTTAATTTAAATCTATATTAGACTTAAACAATTTATCTTGATTTGCGCTTGGCATTTCTTGAAATTATGAATTATCCTAATTTAATGTGGACTTAATTCCGAGTTTATTTTTATGTTCTTTTTTTTTCCCTTCTTATTCTTCCCAAAGAAAAGGAGAAAATCTAAACAAAAATAAATCTATAAAGGTGCATTTATAGCCCTTTGATTTTTGCTGAACAGTGTAACATTTTAATTGTTTTCTAGGAGAAGAATGACTTATTAAAGTTCCACATTTTAAGATAGATATTGATTAATCGATAATTTTTCAAAGCAAATAAAGAATATGATTATTTAAGTTACACATTAAGTTTTGCACCTTATATTAAAAAAACTTAGAAGTCATTAATTTAATTTTTAAATTATAAAAATTGATTAAACTTTGTATATACGAATGTATACCTAGATGATTTCACAATTATTTTTTGGGAGAACTATATATATATATATATATATATATATATATATATATATATATATATATATATACATGTTAAGGAGAAATATTTACGAAACGTGACGATAGTTTTCCTTATTTACAAAACATAATGATATATTACAAAACATGACGGATTTTCATATATTTTTGGTTTTTTTTTATTTTTTTTCCATAAAATATATATTTAAAAAAAAATTATATATATATATATATATATATATATATATTTTGGCTCAAAGGCTTAAAAAATCACTTCAATTTTTTGTGTATGAAAGCTGTATGAAATGTGTATATGTGAGGGAAATTTTTAATATAATTTTCATACACAAAATTGTGAGCGAAAACTTTAAGCCTTGAATATTGTATGAAAGTTGTTACAATGTTGTTGTAATCGTATTAATTTTCCAGAAACCTAATATGAACTTTATATACGAAAAATGTGAATGAAATTCTAAGTCTTGAGCGAGATATACACATTTCATACCGTTCTCATGCATAAAATTTTGAGCGTAATGTTTAAGCCTCGATCGAGATATACACGATATATACATTTCATACACAAAAAATTGAGCTGTTATTTTAAGTCTTGAATGTTGTATCAAAGTTGTATACAATGTTGTTGTAGTTGTATTAATTTTTACAGAAATCTAACATGAACTTTATATACGAAAATATGAGCAAAATTTTAAGATTTGAGCGAGATACAAATTTCACACACATAATTTTGAGCGGATTTTTTAAGCCTTGAACGAGATATACACATTTCATACACTAAATTTTGAGCGAACTTTTTAAGCCTTGAGCGAGATATACACATTTCATACATAAATTTTTGAGCGAAAAAATATATATTTTTTTAAAAATATTTTAAAAATTATATTTTGTAATGTTATATTTATAAATATAAAACCATCATCATATTTAGTAAATATTTCTCTTTAAAATGTATATATATATATATATATATATATATATATATATATATATATATATATATATATATATATATATATATATATAGTTGTCCCTTATTTTTTTTTTTTTTTTTTTTGTTGTCTATGGAGCAAACCTAAGATACCTATGAAATCATCCAAAGTAGTACTACTACCTATTTGTCCATCGTGGCAGAGCGTGGACCATAAATAGGATGTTACAAAATCACAACTGCCTGTATAGACAGGATATGGCAGCAACTAGAGAAAAAATACAAACATGGCATTTAGAATGAGCGGTCATCTTCTTCCACTGCTTCCTCAAGTAGCTGCCAAACACAAATCTCCCACCAACAAGTATTCTTCTACCCCTAACGTTGAACAACGACAATCTGTAGAAAAAATACCCTGTTTTTGGTCAAAGGTACTTCCTGTGGCAGTTGCTGTGTCGCTGGTTGCTCCACTGTCTTCTTCGGCAATACCCTCTCTCAATTCCTCCAAAACTTCTCCAGTTGTTCCGACAACCCCATTTTCACAATCCAAGAACTTGGCCACTGGACTTGAAAATGGGTAATTTTCTGCCTTCCATTTCTCTGCCTTTTAACTATTTTACCTATCTTAGTCAAGTTTATGATATTGTTGTCTCATATCTGTCGCACTTTGAGGATATTGAAACGGGGACATAAATGTCTCTCATTGTAGAGTCGGAGGAGTTTGTATAACTCATGGAAATTAAGCTGCTAGTCCAATTGTTTCCTTCATTATTGTGATATGCATGCTTTGTTTCTTTAATTGGTTAAAATGTCAAAGAAATGGGATTGTAAAATGGGCTGAACCGTCAGTGCTGTTGCACCGTTAAGGGAATTGGTGATCAAACATGCTTAATTTATATGGGGTCTTGGAATGTAGTGTGAAACAAACAATCTAAGCGTCCAATCCAAAACGTCAATGCAAACATGTAGCCATCCAAGACCTTTATAAACCTACTATGAAACCCTTACGTAACCATGTGTAGACAATTAGTAACTTAACACTCTCTTGCACATGTAATTGGATTCCGATGTTCAACGTGAATTTTAATATCAAGTTATGTGTGTGAGAATGTGCTTACAAAATATTGGTTGTAATATCATGTTGAATTGTATGATCCACCTCATCAAGAAGCTTAAGTCGTTTAGATTCAACATGATACAGAGTAGATTAAGGTCCAGCTAGCGTTCAAGTCATACCTCTGTCGATTATCAAAATAAATTCCACGTGTTTGCCTCGCACATGAGGGGATGTGTTGGAGACTAAGGTAAACAAAATATATGTGTCATTCTCAAACAATTTAAGCTTCTAAATAAGGTGGTCATACAGATCAATATGGTCGCAGAGAAGACAAAGATCTTATATTCAAGTCTCCCTCCGCCCATAGTCAAAAATAATTTCCATTTGCTTGATGTGCATGTTACACACCTAAATTCTGTGGCAGAACCACTTCCGTTTGCCGTAAGAGCTGAATTTCTTTATGTGTATATATAAAAGTTGTAATATCCTTTAGATACAAGGGAGCATTTAGATGAATTCCTGCTTCCACCACTGTCTAAATTAAATAAATGAGCAAATTTGTCTACTCTCTAATAGTTTAAGTTGAGGTCGTCCACAATCGAAGAAGCAGGCATGACTAAGTTAATTTTGTCAACAACGAGAGGTACAATTTTGTCGTTGTCACCAACTTAATGCATGCATCATTCGTTACTCCCTTACATTGAAGGAGTGGATTCCATATAAGCTGATGACGATTGAAGGAGGATTGTGTAATTGCTAGCCTTCTCAGTTAAGAATATTTTCCAAGTATAGGTACCAGTTTATAGCAGTTATTGCATGTAGTCGTCCTTTAATATCCTACTGCCACAAAGCCACTTGAATAATACAGTTTTTTACAGATTTCACCCAGTCCCTGTCTACGGTGTTGTTTTGGAATTCCAAATGTTATTTTTAACTCGCTTTTATTGTTTCTGGTATTGTATTAGGGACCATTGTGTTAATTCACCCGTATCTAATAAATGCAATGATTCCCTCTCCACTTGGTGACTTAATTTTGGTAGTTAAACTTACGAAAGCTAATCATTATGTTCTCTTGCTCCTTGCTTGATTTTGTAGCAAGGCAATTATTTAAAGACAGGGTGCTAGAACATCTAATGATTACTTCTGCGTTGGCTTAATATTGCAGAAAAATCAGACCTTGCCCCTCAGTTAATCCAGGGTGTGTATCGACAAATCCCCAGTCTTCTTCTTCTGCCTTCCCCTTGATAATTTCTCAAAATGCTTCTGGCAATGCTATCATGGTAAAGAAGATGTGGACTTTCTAAACTTCCAACTGTTGTTTTAATTTTGTTCAGAAACCAAGCAATTGCCTGCTGTTAAATTCTTCATATCTGTGGCAGCAATTGCAGGATGCCATTTTGAAGACACAGAAGAATGCAAAGATTCAAGTTATTGAAGATATCCCTGATGGTAAATCATATTGAATCAAAATGCATCAAACAGTGCACTTTACTTCAGATGCGTAGAGGCCTGAAATACTAGAGAGATACAGATGTAACTGCATAAAGATAACAAAGTGTTTGAAATCTAGATATTGATTAATTAGGACTGAATAGGAAAAGTTTCTGGTGCATCATGGGACCGTTTGCTGATGATGGAAACAACTGCAGGAAAATATTTGCAGGCTGAGGTTGATGGAGGATTCGGCAGAGATGTTCTAGAATTTTTGGTGAAAGGAGATTCGGTTGCCTACAGAGCAATGGCCACAAAAGTGACCTATATATACCCATTTACGACTGCATTTGGAGATTCAAAAGGACAAGAAGAAAGAGTGAAAATGATCACAGAAGAGTTAGGATGGTATGCACCAAGTCTTGACTCAATGGATTAGAACTTTGATGTATATAAAAATCTACATGCATCAAATTTTGTATAGCAATTCGTGCATGTGGTAAGCCTTTTTGGTAAAATATTTGTCTTTTAGACCTGATCATTCTTAAAAAGTTTCTGCCACTTTTCCTGCTTAGCAATCCCCTTCTTAATCGTGGAAATATAATCTATCTGGTTTCTTGAAATGAATCTATGGATTTGGTTCATTAATAGTTGTTAGTCTTTTTTACTCTGTGCCACTGATTGCTCGCGGCAAATGACTTCTTGGGAGAATCGATGACTGCATCAAAGATGCGGTGCCAGACTGCTGGTACATCTGAGACTTCTTAATTGGCTAGTTGTAAATAGCCCCAGGACTCTGGAACAAAGGATTATCTCCGACCTAAAATCAATCTGCTTGCAGACTTCTGATTGAATAGCTTCTTTTCTACCCTAATAAATTGGATACTACTGGTTTGGAACTCAAATTCCTTTTCTGATCATTTCACGTCTCTTCTCTCCCAAAAAACAAGCATCTATAGGAAAACAGTTACACAGTTATAGCAAAAGAGTGTTTCATGATATTACATCAGTAGGGGGTTATGGTGCTAACTAGATTTTTTTGCTTCATTTTGCTGACAAAAATATTTTGTGGCAGTTTGCGGTGAAAGCCTAAATTGAATTTAAATGGAGAAACATGATAAGTGAGGATTTATACGGCCGACTCCAACTTATTTAGGACTGACTCCAGTTTGCTTTGGACTGAGATTCATACATCTGACTCGAACTTGCTTAGGATCTGACTCTAACTTGCTTTGGACCGAGGATACATACATTTGACTCCAACTTATTTAGAACCAAGACATAATAATTGTTGTGTTTTGTCATTTGTGGATGTGGTGAAAGCTTTGTATGTTTCAACAGTTAGATTCTCTTTTCTTGAGAGCTTGAGAAAGTCAAGAGCGCCCACAGTATGACAGTACTACTTTTTCCACTGTGGCCCAGTAGCAACCTAATAGGAAGCCGATGATACAAACAAATGTTTTGCCCCATAAAAGAAAATACTTCCTTCGTTTCAATTTATATAAATCCATTTGACTGGGCACAACATTTAAGAAAGAGGGAAGATTTTTAAAACTTGTGGTTCAAAATAAGCCTTGAAAATTTGTGTGGCTATCAATCATTCGTAAAGTAAATTTATTTTCAAATTACTAAAGAGGTCATTCATTTTGACACGGACTAAAAAAGAAATAGATTAAAACAAATTGAAACAAAAGGAATAACAAAGATCAGAAGTTTCCCGTATGGCTTTGAAGTGGTCCAGCAATTTACACTTTCATATTTTTGTTTGCAGAAAGCGAAGTTTCTGGCGGTGGTTGCAATTTTAATGAAATGCAAACATTCCTGAAGTAATCATGGAACTGACTTATCATGAATTTATAGGTTGGAAATGCAAGGTGGGAGAGGAAGTATGAGGAGACATGGAGAGAAATAGGAAGATTAACCTAAATAGCCAACTCCCCCCACTGCGTAAACTAAAATAGCAGGTGAATCTATAATATATACATAATTTATGTATAATATGTGCATAAACGTGTATAATTTGTATATAATTTATGCATACCGAAAAGCAAACTATAAATCAAGCCGGCTATTTATGTTAAGATCTCGTCCTCCTTTTCTGAGTGGGTTCGAGCTACGTGGAGAAAGGAATGTGAAAGATTTTCTTTTTTAAAAAATTAGAGTAAAATTTAACTCTGTCAAGTTAGTTCTACAAATTTATCGGAAATTATAGCTTATATGGTCATCCAAATATAACAAATTATTTACCAAAGTCATTTATCTTTAGTTTGTATCAAAAGTCACTCAAGATAGTAATATCAAATAGTTAAAAATAAGATAATCATAGTACTAGTGTTTGCATCAAGTAAATAAACATGTGACATGTGTTTATACATAAATTGGTTATTATCTAGCTATTAATTATACATATTCACGTCAATTTTACCACTAAATATGTTAAACTAGTATAATTTGATTAAAATATCGGATGTAAATATGTTTACTCCAAAAGTCTCTCTAGCTTTAGCAGGCCAGCCAGCCGATAATCTCTTAAAAGGTCTTATTCTATTTGGGTATTTTACTTTTCACAATTTCACAATAGGGTACAGTAATGTGTGAATAGAAAGTATATTTGCAGCCTGATACATGGTTCGGATATGACTTTTCTCTCTTGTCCTTTTGCCACTCATTTTCTCATTAATCTTCCAGACGGAACAATCACAAAACGTAATTAGATGATACACTTCTATTCTTTTGAAACCTATCTTTTGGGACCCATTAGCAGCATTATGCAAGCATTTGAACCTCTAAAAGAGGGGTGAAACAGCAGTAAAGAAGGGCGCAGGTATAATCCAATGAGTTTGTAGATACCAAATCAGATTCCATTTTCTTTTCAAGAAACTGTGATATTTTATTGTGAAAGCTACATGGTTCCACGTTATGCTTGTAAACTTAAATTTTAGAATAGGACTTGAGTCATGACAATAATTTTTTTTTTTTTTTTTTTAAAAGAGGAGGATTCAAAGCTTCAATTAATTAAAATATAACCGAAATATATTTAATTCCATCACTTTCGTAAATATAAAATGACGCCATCAATTAATCAAATTAAAAATGTTTAAGAAGAAAAGTTTATTCCCTTTCTCAGCCAAAAATCTTTGGAAAAGCCAAATTCCATGAATTACCGAATTTTTCTTGATTTGACAATATTAACCAATTGTCTCTCCTTTCTTAGCTTGGGACGTCAAATTAGGAATATTTATAGGAACACACCTAAATTAGAATACTCTTTAATATCCAATTATATGGGGAAGATATGATGAAACCAGGGTTCATGAAAAGGAAATCTATTTAAATGGGTGGCATATTCTTTTAAAAAAACTTAATCAAATTCAATGTTTTCAGTAAATTACATGATGTTTATTATATTAAGCAATAAAATTAAGATGGAAATATGTGTTGATTAACCATAGCTAAATTTTAACAACGTTTCAAATATATACATGTCACGCGGAGTATTTATTTAAGTTATGCAGGGTGGAAATCTATATCTACGCCAAATCAAATAATTTAACATTAAGAGTTATGAATTAAGTTGAAGAAAATACATCGGTTAATCAATGATTAAATGGTAAATATTACTACTATATATAAGGGACAATCAAAGGACTTTTGTAGTTCTCACAAAAGTTTGCAAATTAATGTCAAACTTTTCAATTAATTACTTTTAGGTCCTTTTTTTATTTTATAAGATAATTTTTTCAAGAATGTAATTGTAGCCTAATAAAAAAGTTATGGACAATTTTATACGTCGCCTTTGAAAGTAAATTTTTTTAAATGATGCCATATAGTGTTGAAAATGAAGACAATGTCATCCGTTGAGATCGGATTATCTTTAAAATCTCTTGTTTGGTTAACTAAATTTAATTTTTTTTTTAGTATAGAGAATACATGAAGAATTAAATTTTATTGAATCTTGAGGTTCACTTTAATAAATATATGTTATTTCTTGAATTTCGTCTGAAACTAAGATGGAAAAGTCACATTTAGCTAGCATAAACCCTTGACGCAAAATAATGAATGAAAATTTAATAAATGTCAAAACAAATCGATTTTTATCTATGAATAAAATCACACGCTCACAAATTCACAAAAATACGAAAATAATTTTTGATTTATGAGCTTTGCAAGTTGTAATTATCATACTTTATCATAATCAATGTTAGTATAGGCTATCGAGTCATTGTGTCCCTTTGAGATTTGCTAATTTTTCTACTGAACTTTCTTCATCATGAATAAACTTTTCATTAAAAACCATATAATTGTGTGACGAAGAAGCTTTAATAATTGTAAAACTTATCAATAAGATATCATTAACCTGCAAATACATTAAATTAATTATGCGGTAGAAAATGTGTCACGTTATACGTATTTAATAAGAATTTCTATTTTTATATTTTGAGTTTAAGCCCGGACTTTCCGTAACTAGTTTATATATAGATATACTTATCATGTGTTTATTGAATTAGTGTAAATATAACGTGCACATATAAGTATTTATCTTGATAAGTTTTTTCCCTGAATCACCCAATTGACATGGGGGAGGCAACGACAGAGCTAGTAGGCGATTGGCCATGGGTTTTGAAATTATGGTTTCAATTAGCGTTTGAAACAAACCTTAAATCATTCAAAAAGACATGACTTGGGGTTTGAAATTATGATTTCAACTTTTTAAAATATAAAATTTAACCCATAAGCTTATATTTTATAAAAAAAGACCCATAAATTGATAGATATTTTTAATAATTACCCCAACAATCATTACCAATCTCATTAACTTCCACCAAATTTTATTTATATCTACCAACCTTTTAATTTTGTAAAAAAGACCCATAGTTTAATTTTATTTATTAAACTAAAATTTGATCAATTGATGTTGTATTTTTAGAAAGGTCTTCTAGTATTAGAGCATGTTTGGATGAGCTTAAAATAAGCACCTTATAAGCTGAAAACAACTTATAAGCCAAAAAAAAAAAAAAAAAGTTAGGGTAGGCTAACCTTTTTTTTTTTTTTGGCTTATAAGCTGTTTTCAGCTTATAAGACAGCTTATAAGCTGCTTTAGACAAACTAAGTCAAATGGGTCCAATTATTTTTTTAGGCTTATTTTATGCACAAAATGACTTTAAGCTGACCAGCCAAACACTCAAAAAAACTGAAAATAGTTTATAAGTAACTTATAAGCCAATCCAAACGGGCTCTTAATTTTGAGCCGGTTATTATGATTTAGCGTATTAATTTTGTTATGAACTATGACTTGCTCATTTGATAAGATTGTATAAGCATTGAAAATGTTTTGATAGTTTTCACAACTTGTGGGGTTTTTATGTCTATAAGAGAAAATACTCCTTAAAATAGCCAAATTACATGTCCAAATATGATTTCAAACCATGGTTTTAAACCATGTCCAAATGGGGCCTACAATGTTATGCATATTTCGATTAAACTCAATAGCTTTAGTCCAAATTTTGTATTTATATTAAGAAATCTATTATATATATATATATAATTCAAAACCTAATTACTAGCATCTAATGTAATTATCCTAAAATTTAAAACCCATAAATTTCAAATTCTACGTGAGGCGTGGAAACCGTGGTACAACTGAAGGCAGGCAGGCAGCTACTAACAACTTATAACAAAATCTGAGGAACTTTTTGAATTTTTATCTAAATATTGAGATATAGTTAGACTCACGTTTCATTTCTTCCATACAAATATTATACAATAAAGTCTGGATTTGGAAAAAAGGAACAAAAAGGTCAAGAACCAGCCACACACATAGAGGTAGCTGGCGTGGTGGGGTAGTACAAGTAATAACTAGCGTGCGACATATATCCACTATAATTTTCCAAGAATATAAGCATTTGTCGATCAATCAACACCCACCAACTCTTACTCTTAAACTCCAGTTAATACTGCACCATTTTTCATGCATACACAAAAATCAGAATCAAGAATTGGCAAGTAAAAAATGGTGCAAGTTTCGGAGAAAATCAGGGCATTTCTGAATGATAGATGGCTAGTTTTTGTAGCTTCTATGTGGGTTCAGTCTTGTTCTGGAATTGGGTATCTGTTTGGGAGTATATCACCAGTGATCAAGAGTGGTATGGGTTATAACCAGAGACAAGTTGCTTTATTGGGTGTGGCTAAGGATTTGGGTGATGCCATTGGGTTTCTTGCTGGTAGTTTGTGTGAAGTTTTGCCCATATGGGCTGTGTTATTCATTGGTGTTGTTCAGAATTTTGTTGGATATGGTCTTGTTTGGCTGATTGTTGCTCACAAATTGCCTGCTTTGCCTCTCTGGGTGGTCAGTTCACTTTTTTTTCTTATCTGTTGCAATTCTTGTATATGATTGTCGTTCTGCAATTTTATTGGTTTTTGTAGTATGAAGTTTTAGGTTCATTTGCTATGATCTGAAAATTTGAGCTATTATACTTGCTAATAGATAGAGTAATAGGATCAATTTGTTTAGCAAATTGGCTACAAATCAGCAGAAGGATCTCTAGTGGAGATAATTGACATCACTACTTTTTTTTTTTTTGTTGAAACCGTGGTGTTGGGGCTAGCTTGCTCACATCTCGACTAATTTCACTTAATACCTGCCACTTCCCACCAGCAACAGGTATCAGGTAACTCTGTCCACTAAGGCTAGGACAGATGGAAAGAAATCACCTAGTGTTTTACCTCTGTTGGGATTTGAACCTGAGACCTCGTGGTGCTCAAGCTACTTCATTGACTACTAAGCCACACCCTTGGGTGCTAATTGACATCAATACTTTCCTCCAAAAATGGAGGGGAATTCCAATTTCATGTATGCTAAATTTGCTAATAGAAGTTTTACCTTAAAAATGGAACAAGTCCTGAAGAGTAGAGAAAGTAATCATGAGAAAAACTTTGTTTAAGGTTTCTCTATTAGCAATTTTTGTACCGACATTCTGGAGAATATTAGTCTAGTAATTCCTCTATGATTACCAAAATGCATTTTGGATATTCAGAAGTTGCATGACATTTTGTATTATTGGACTTCAAACTTCTGGATTTTGAATTGCAATTCTCGTTGATAACTTCAAAATGAGTAGAATATCATTATACACGTGAAATGGCATGCTGATCAAGTTTGAATTTGATCTCAAAGCCAAGTTCCCATGGTAATCGTTTCTGTCACTTCCAGATCTCCCCTCCTTTCACCTCATAGGAAATGATAATTAAAAACAATAAAGGGAAACAAAGAAGCAAGCTAGATAGCTTTTTCTTCTTAAAGTCATTTCAAAAGGATTCGACATTATATTTTCTTTTGAGAACCTTGATATGGAGGGTGAAAAGGAAGGAGCTAAACTGAGATAGTTACTGTTGGATTTGGTAACTTTACTTCTCAGCAATCATGCATCAGCTTTCCTGGTGCTTTTTACCCAGGAATATATCATTTGATAACCTACAATTATGCTGGGGAACAATCTATGGATTCTTAAAAAGTAACGTCTCTTTTGTTTTAATGGTAGGATTTTTTTTTTCCTCCCCTTTCTCCAAATAAAGTTGCAGGTGAAGCCTATATTGGCTCTGAGTTTCCCTTTTTTGTAGCTTTTGGATTGATAGTAGAACTTTCATGAGTGATTTTTTTTTCTTTATGAGATATGGCCATGAAGTAGTGAAACAACTACTTGTTCAGTATCTTGAGATGTTCAGTTCAGGTTGGAAATACTATCCAACCAACCAGGCACATTCATCTAACCAGCTGCTAGCTATGTGGACATGTTCCTTGGTTTATGATTTACTTGAATATCTTAATATCAATCTATAGACAGATCACAGGAACCACCAATCATAACAATTAGGTAGATGCATTTGAAGCACTGATTTCTGTTCATCACTTCCTTGAAAGACCTATATTTATGGTGTCCAACTGGAATGCAGCAATTGGGAACAAAATATTAGGTGTATGAAATTTAACTAGATAAGATCATAGCATTGTGTACATCTGTAGCCAGAGAATAACTGATTGCAGGTAAGAGTAAAATTGGAAAAGCAGGGGAGAACCAGAAAATGTCTTACCTGTCTTCCATGATGAGAGATTAGAGAAGTTGTCTTTACAGCAGTTATTGCTTAAAAGATCTGCCTGGCTAAATGTTCTGTTTTGATCCCAAGTTATTGTCTATGTGATAGTGATGTATGAGTTCCTCATTTTGCTGTGATGTTTGTACTTTGTGTTCTGGAGGATCTTTAGAAAGTTTAGGCTTAGAAAATAGTTTTTGATATGTAACTCACTTATGGATGTGCTTTATACATTCTTGGATTTGCTATTGCATGTTATCCCACAAGGGGCATTACTGTATACAGTTTGTTATCAATAAAACTTGAAACTTTCCATTGACTCTGTCTTTTGTGTTTATCTTCTAACATCATCAATAAGACAATAACACTTGAAACTTTCAAGTCACTCTGTCTTTTGTGTTAATTTCAGTGTAGAAATATATTTATAAAATTGATGCTAGGAAATTTACTATGTATAGTAGATCATGGATATGCTTGAGACAGTAAAACCAATTTGGTCTTGGAAAGAGGGTGCCTCAGGTGACAAGATAGGCTTCATGGGCTGTAAACCACAATAATGTATTTGTCACCCAGACTCTTTGAATTATTGGACCAAGTGCCGAAAGCTTTACTAAATATCATTATCATAAGAAAATAACTAATCTTGCTCACTGGTCCAGCAAAATTGGACAGCATCATCTCATTTTTACCAGTGGCTGCTGTACAAGACGTATTAACGCTTACTGTATGAGAAAATTTTGAACACTGGTGTTTCTGTTGCTTCTAGGTTGAAGAATCCCAATAGCTATTAGTAGCTAATCAACACTTGGATATAATGTTGGACAATTTTTGGCTTGCTGAACTCTTAAGTTAAGTTGAATGAACTTGGTGGTAGAAATGGAACGAGAAGTTGTTGAACTTGAGAAACAAGAAAAGTGGTGGTAACAGTATGTATTTAAGAAAGATAAAAAGAAAAACGAAACAGGTGGTAACAACTAACAACCTAAGGTTAAGAAGAGAAACCCTTGTTTGGAAACAGAAGAATAGAAGAGAAACCCTTTTTTTCTTTTGGAAATAGTTGTGTCTAGGCCAATTTGAGAGCACCTCGACTATTTAACTGACTAACCGGGTACTCCTATGGTCCCACCAGTAAAGGTATCTAGTAACTCAGCAACCCAAGGCTTAGGTAGATGGGAAAAAGTCACTTTAACTTTTCTGCATCTGTTGGTATTTGCACTTTGATCTCCAATGGTTCTCATTCCAATTTCATTGACCATAGCCCACACCCTTAGGTGCTAAAGAATAGAACGAGAAACTAACTGGCCAATACACTGGGACAGATGGACTATTGCTCTGCTAATAGACCTATACATAACAAAATAGTGAAATCCTGACATTTAGAAAGAAACTCCTTATGGTGTCCAATTTGTTTCCCAGCAGTCATGACATATCACATATGTTGTCTGTGAAATTATAAAAACCTAGGCTTGCAGGCAGTTTCCTTGATGCATTTCGCGTAGCATATTTGCAGGCAGTTTCCTTGATGCATTTCGCGTAGCATATTTGCAGGCAGTTTCCTTGATGCATTTCGCGTAGCATACTGCGGAATTCATAGATCAACTTACGATCTGCTTTAGAGAGGAAAGATGTTAGTGTTGGATGTATCTATATCATTTAAGGTTTTGTATAAAGCAGTTTTAACTTTATTAAATTGATAGAGAATAGGGGGAATACAAGACAAAGGCTCCACAATGTTTGTGATATAGACAATATAAGCTGGTTCTTAATAGATGAAGCTAGGGAATTAATCAACTTTAGACCAGAATAACTATCCAAAACACTTGAAAGTAGAAAATTAACATTGTAGAAAAGGAGTGATTTATACCCCTGAAAGCTAGCTTTATCAGAAAAAGAAAGAAGCGGTAATAGCATATTGAGGACAGACAAATTTCTTAAAGCTAGTAACTTAGGTATTTGGAGTCAATTGTTTCTAGAAATGAAGAATTAGAGATATAGGTCAAGATGATTTCTATAAGGGTCTGGAGGTAGGTGGAATCAGTGTTGTGAGTTGGGGATGTAATGCATTTTAATGACATTAAAGGAAAGTTTGATAATGTGGCTTTTGTAATACTGGCTATAACAAATGCTAAATAATAATTGGCATGTACTTGCCAAAGGAACCACTAGTAAGCAAGCTTGGCCCAAATGAGGACATAAAGATAGACATGTGATGAAACAAAAATGAATGATATAACAATCTACTGAGTGGAAGAAATGGTTAAGATGAACCTAGAGAAGATAAATAAACTGAGATGGTGCACACTTTAAGAGGCTAAACAACACACACCTATAAAAAAGAGTGATGCTTAACTAACAGTGTGAAGAGGTGAAGAAGACAATGACGAGAAATAACATGGGACAAATGAGAAAGGCTTGGTGTTGAGCATGGAGAATAAAATGCTAGCAGTCCCAATAATACAGTAATGCAGATGGTACCTATTTGTGAATGGGTTTTTCTTATCAATTACTCAATTTGTAAAGCTAAGAAATGCTTAAATTTGATTTTCTTAAATGAAACCAATCAAAACATGTTCAACGTAAACTAATGGTTGAGTTCCCTTTCATCCTGGATGTATTGGCACAATTCTGAATTTTCCTCTCTCTCTCTCTCTCTCTCTCTATGTGTTTTTCGTAATGCAACAGTTTTTTTTTTTTTTTTGTAATATTTAATTAACTGATGATTTTTCTTTTTTGCAGCTTTGCGTTTTGATATTTATTGGAACTAATGGTGAGACCTACTTCAATACAGGAGCCTTAGTTTCCTGTGTACAGAATTTTCCTAAAAGCCGTGGTCCAATAGTGGGGATACTTAAAGGATTTGCTGGGTTAAGTGGTGCAATTTTGACACAAGCTTATGCTATGTTTAACTTTCCTGATCAAGCCTCCCTTGTTTTCATGGTTGCTGTTGGGCCATCAATTGTAATTACTGCTGTGATGTTCTTGGTTAGACCTGTAGATGGTCACAAACAAGTTAGACCTTCAGATCATTCGAGCTTCCTATTTACCTACAGCATTTGCATTATCCTGGCAGCTTATCTGTTGGCAGTTTTGCTGCTTCAGGATTTAAGCAGTCTAAATGAGAATATCGTAACCATATTGACAATTGTCTTACTTATTTTAATAGTGCTTCCGGTTATTATTCCTATTTTTTTGGTTTTCTTGTCTGGACCAAGACCGGTTTTGGAGGAAAGCCTTCTTCCTGAGCCAGATAAACAAGAATCCTCTAGAATGGGGAGCTTCATTCTCAGCCTCAGCGAGGCGGAAGATGAGAAGTCTCCTGAGGTAGAAACACTCCCACCATCAGAAAGACAAAAGAGAATTGCGCACTTGCAAGCTAAACTATTCCAAGCAGCAGCAGAAGGAGCAATCAGAGTCAAGCGGAGAAAAGGTCCACGCAGAGGAGAGGATTTCACTTTACTTCAGGCTCTAGTAAAGGCAGACTTTTGGCTTATTTTCATCTCCCTAGTTCTAGCATCTGGTTCTGGTTTGACGGTGATTGATAATCTGGGCCAGATGTCTCAGTCGTTAGGTTATGCTAACACCCATATATTTGTTTCAATGATTAGCATTTGGAACTTTCTCGGCCGTGTTGCTGGTGGATACTTCTCTGAGAATATAGTAAAGTATGTTTCCAAGTTCCTAAGTACTAATATAGCTTCTGCCTAAAGCAAAGCATTTTTTCTGATGCTTTAACTTGTTTTATAATGATTATCAGATACTATGCATACCCAAGACCAGTGGCAATGGCTGCAGTTCAAGTCGTTATGGCATTTGCTCTGTTCTTCTATGCTATGGGTTGGCCTGGTTCAATATATGTAGTCTCTGTGCTGATAGGACTCTGTTACGGAGCACACTGGGCTATTGTACCAGCTGCAGTCTCAGAACTTTTTGGATTGAAAAGCTTCGGTGCATTGTATAACTTCCTTACATTGGCTAGTCCAGCTGGTTCACTGATCTTTTCTGGTGTTATTGCTAGTGGTATTTATGACTATCAGGCAAAACAACAACATGAACGTCGGGTTCTAGGTTCAGGACTGAATCTGGGAGTGCCTCTCCTTAACGATGATTATCTTACTTGTTATGGTTCCATATGTTATTCACTCACAATGGGCATCATGTCAGGACTCTGCATCATTGCATTCATCTTGAGTATGATTGTTGTGCATCGAACAAAGAGGGTTTATGCGCAACTCTATGGCAAGCCTCAAGCTTGAAGGATATTCGGCCTAAGATACTTTGCAGTCTATAGCATTCAAAAGTATCCTGATTCCTTGGCAGATCTCAAGTGATTTTGAGGAAAGAGATGTGTCACATATTTAATCTGCATCTACGCCCCAGAAACTGAAGCCTATATCATGTCTCTTTGTTTATAAACTATTGTATAGTGGTCTAGACAAACACAATTTTTAGATTGCCACTGAAACATATTATTTGAGTCTTGTAATTCAGTCTATGAAGGCTTTGAAACATAAGTGTGTTCAAAATATGGGAGGTTGTTTTGTTTTGCTGGAGATGTCAGTCATCTGTAATTCTTGATCATATGTCATGATCATTATTTGTGGCACATTATTAATTTTTAAAGAAATGTAGAATGCATTTGTTCCTTCGGTTACTTTCAAGTCTTGTCTGCTTCTGTCATTGAATGTAAAGAGCTAGTAGCTTTAACTTTCAGCAGTGTAGGAGGCTATGCAAAAGACAATATTTTGTCGGTTTGATGATAACACAGAAGTATCAGATAAAGACAATAGTGATAGTTTTGAATTCAAGTTCTGGTTTTTGGACAGTATCTGAGTGTTAAAAACACTGGTTTTCACTCTGACGCAATGTTCCATCCAGCTTAAGTTAATTAGAAAACACAAAATCAAAGTTCATGTTTTCTGCAGAATTGCAGTCTAAGACCTTAAATATCTGGTGCAAAAGCCTTGAGTAATACAACTCTGTTTAACAGAAGAAAAAAACATAGCTAAATCATATATCAGTCATTACAACTTTACACCAGATTCTTAATCATCAACTCAGTGCTAACTGCATTGTCACAAATTCTTAATCATCAACTCAGTGCTAACTGCATTGTCACAGTGACAGCTGAGAAATTTCAAGGAAGAGGAAAAACTTCATGAATAGTATTTTTAATCTGATCTTAAAAATAAAAATAAAAAAATTAATGTTTTTTTAATGTTAGTATTTGCTCATTTTGGTTCTCATTCACCAAAAAACCAGAAAGAAATATCAACACTAATTTTTTTTTTCCATATTTACTTGTTTATTTAATTAAGAAAGTTGCTAAGCTTACTAAATGTGAAATAAATTTCAGATATTAAGATGAAATCTTACATAAGGTCCTGCTACTGCTATCTATTCAAGGAAGTATAATTATATAGTACTAATTCAAAACTTTTATCAAGATTTGATAATAAAGACAAAACAAAATACAAGGAAAAAAATTTAGCAAGGAAAATTACAATCAATGTACATAGCCCAAAAAATAATTTATTAAATTTTATTCTCCAAATTACAAAAAGTTAAATTATCTAACTATAGTTAAAATTTAACCCTGGTAAGGGTTTAACCTCTACTAACCCCCCCCCCCCCCCCCTCTTCCCCCCAACTATAAAAGATCAAAATAATTTGGGTCAGGCCAAACCTTAAAATATTACACTTTAAATTCATCAAAACAAAGCCTTTTTTCCTATTTTTCTCTCTTTTTTCGAAAAAGTAGTGTTTACCAGCCAAAAATTGCACATTCTTCTAGGGTTTGTCGAAATTCTTAACGATCAACACTCTGTATAGCTATAAATGGCAAAAAAAATTATTTTTGTGTGGAAATTTAACAACGAGTCAGTCTATACGGTTCAACATTGCTTCTATTTATAGGTATACTTCATTTAATCAAATGCTTTTGCGTTGTTTTCATGCATGGTTGCATTCGGTTTTGCTGTAACTGTTTCAAGATGATTTCTGTATTAGTTTATATATATATATATACATGTCATATATATGTATGTGTGTGTGTATGTGTATTTCTGTGTTCATATATGTATATATGTATAACCCTTCCTTATTTCTTTTTAATCTGTGCTGATTATAGATGACTTAAATCTATATATAGATACCTGTAATTAATACATTTTTAAAGTCCATTTGAGTGATGAATATTTTTGTTTTTTGAAGCTTTGATTGTGGGATTCTGTTGTAGATTTTGTGTTGAATGTTTTCACAAAGAAGAAAAAAGTGCCATTTTTGAAGTGTACAACAACAACATACCCAGTGTAATCGCACAAGTGGGTTTGATATGAAATTCTGAAACTTTTGTAAAAGCAAGTAGATTTTCAGAGTCATAAATTGGTATCTATTACTTATCAGTTTAGAATGGTTTAAGAATGAAGATTTAGGATGACTTTTCGAGCTGTTGAATTTTACTTTTGTTTCGAGAAGATAATTAATGCGGAGAATTCATACAGCCAACCCTACCTCTTTTTGCTTGATGCTTTTTTTTGTTCTTGAAAATGGGTCTCAGGAGAAATCTGTATAAATCAACTTTATTTGTACAAATGGTACTTCGAGCGTTAAATGAGCATGAAGAGATGCATCTGTGGTTTCATAGCATATTCAGTTGCTATTTGTGTGCTCAGAGAAACTTAATGATGTTGAAAATTGATGTTCGCGCCATTGTAATTTAGGTTTCAGAAGGTCGGTAATTCAGTTTGTCGGTTTCCTACGATTGTTTGACCAGTTTCCTATAGATTTAGGGACATGATAGGAGAGAAATTTCAAAACGTAAGCTGCATTTATTTTGTGGCTGGAATGAGTGTCCTGATCTTGTCGTTACTATGTCCTGTTGTACCGAGAATATTATTTTTCAACTTCTCCATCTTTTTGTTTTTGGCTTCTTTAAACATCCATGATCTGGTGTGAGGTTACCTTTGCAAACGGAAAGATTGTAGAGAAGTTTGTGTCCCATTTTTGTTGGTTCTTGCTTCTGTTTGTCCACAGTCCTTTACATTTGGCTAATTGATGAAACATATCTGATTTTTTTAGGAAATAAGAAAATGGTGATTCTCAATAAACATAGTTAGATTTAGAAAGGTTTAATACAGTTAATTCAATAGATCGAACTGTTTAATGATAGGCATTGTTGTAAATTTCCCTTGTCTTATTACTAATTAGGTTTAGTTTCCGTAAAGTTCAGAATCTTTCATGGGTTCTTGTTTCCGGTGTTTGTGGAAACCATAGAGTGCATTAATTCATGATATCCATAAAGAATCGAACCCATAGTTTCACACTTAATCCGACTTGCTTTTAAAAAAAAAAAAAAATTCGTTATTACTTTCTGTTACTAGTACCATTCTCTATTTATGGTATTATTTCCCGCTTTCAAGTTTGTGGTTTTTCTGACTTGCATTTTTATACTGTTGGTATTCTTAGGTTTGAAGAGTCAAAGAAAATTCTTCTCCATAATTCACTTCACGCAATAACCAGGTTGTCGTGTGTTGCTCCATTTGCTGGTTGAATCTGAGGGTGACAATAAAGTTGGCTTGTTTGCAGCCTGCCAAAGTTGTTGGCAAATGGAATGTAATAAAGATGAAGCTGTTAAGGCTAAAGAAATTGCTGAGCAGAAATTAACTGAGAAGGACATTGCTGGAGCTCTAAAATTTGCTTTGAAGGCTCGAAATCTGTTTCCAGGCCTTGATGGTCTTTCTCAGTTCCTGGAGGTGATAAATGTTTATGTTGCTCATGAGAAGAAGATTAATGGTGAAGTGGATTTTTACGGTATCCTTTCTGTAGAACCCTCAGCTGATGACGAAACAATAAGGAAACATTACAGAAGGCTTGCTCTAGCTCTTCACCCTGATAAAAATCAATCTGTTGGGGCAGATGGGGCGTTTAAAATGATATCTGAAGCTTGGAGTTTGTTGTCTGATAGAACCAAAAAAATGATATATGACAACAGGCGTGCTATGAGGAATGCCACACCGGTGGCTCCCCAGCCACCAAAACCTGAGACATTCTGGACATTTTGCAATCGATGCCAGATAAAGTATGAATACTTAAAGCTTTACCAAAACAAAAGTCTTATGTGCCCCAACTGTCGCCGGCCTTTTTTGGCAAGGGAAGTTGCTGCTCCCATGACCAATCAAGCTTCAGCTTTTCCGTCGTCTTCCCGCCAGCAGCAGCAGGGTACAAACTATCCTGCTGCTAATGGTTCTTCTGCTTCAGGTGTGAAGCTCCCTACAGCTCCAAATTCTGGATTTGGCTCAACCGTTAGAGCAAACATTCAGCAGGATCAAGCTTTTAAGATGAAAGGTGCAAATGGGGCGCAGCCTTATGCCCCTACAGCTAGGCAAGCTGCACACCACGGTCAGCCAGCTGGTGGGAATTTGAAGCGAGCTCATGCAGAAGCAGCTATGAGTGCACGGAATCAGGAGGCTCTTCTGAAGAAAAAGAGACGCATAGATGACTTGAAGTCAAAGTTTCAAAGAAAAGGAATGGGAAGTAGCCAAGGAAATGAATTGGCTAAGAGTTCAAGGGAGTTATCCAATTCAGAAATTCGCAATATGCTGGAGAAAAAGGCTAGGATGGAGATCACCAAGAAGCTTAAAGAATGGAGCGCAGCTGCTGCTTCTCGAACTTCATATAAGGAGAAAAAGGACATGGAAAAAAAGAAGCAAACTGCTCCTGAAGTTATCACAAATGATCCGAGAAGGGATAAAACTGCTAATGATGCAGTGCTGGATTCCAAAATATTATCCGAGCAGAAAGAGACTATTGTTGAAGTTAAGTCAATGACTGTTCCTGATCCTGACTTCCATAATTTTGACAAGGATCGAACGGAAAAATCTTTTGAGGGTAATCAAGTCTGGGCTGCTTATGATGATGATGATGGCATGCCGCGCTATTATGCTCTAATTCACAATGTGCTTTCTAAAAAGCCATTTAAAGTGGAATTCAGCTGGCTGAACTCCAAAACTAACTCTGAACTCGGCTCAATGAATTGGGTGGGTTCTGGCTTCCTCAAGACCAGTGGAGATTTCAGAATTGGCAAGCATGAAACCAATAAGACGCTCAATTCTTTCTCCCACAAGGTCAAGTGGGTGAAAGGGGCTAGAGGTGTTATCCAAATTTTCCCCAGAAAGGGGGATGTTTGGGCTCTGTACAGGCATTGGTCTCCTAAATGGAATGAGCTAACTCCGGATGATGTGATACAAAACTATGATATGGTGGAAGTACTTGGAGACTACTCTGAGAAGGAAGGTGTCACAGTTGCTCCATTAGTCAAAGTAGCTGGCTTCACATCAGTGTTCCGTCAATGTTTGGACCCTAAATATATTCGCCATATTCCAAGGGAAGAGATGTTTCGCTTCTCTCATCAGGTACCTTCATATTTTCTCACAGGCCAAGAAGCTCCAAATGCTCCCACTGGTTGCTGGGAGCTGGATCCTGCAGCCCTGCCCTTTGAACTTCTTAGAGTCATGACAGATGCTCAACTAGAGGCTCAGAGAAAAGCTGCAGATCCTTCGGACTCAGAAAGGACATGTGATGAAAGCAAAGAGAAAGAGAAGTCCTGTGTGATTGGTGACAGCAATGTGACAAAGCCCATAGTAACATATTCAAGAAAGAAGAAGGCGAAAGCAAGTACAGTTGAACCCAAGAGAGAAACAAGCTCAGTTGCTGCTTGATGATCAAGTAATTTTTGTTTTGTTGTTCTCAGTAGTTTTAGCTCCAACAACCCCCCACCCCAAAACCCCTTGTTTGACTGCCAATGATAGAGTAGTTGAAGACCATGAATCAAGCACCCAAATGAACGTTTGGAGTTGGTTTTTTGTGCGTCTATAGGTTACCGATCAAGAAAGAGCTATACTGTAAAAACTTGAATCATACTGTATATTTCAAGTTTTTTTCTTAAGTAACTTTTCGTCAATAAATTTTCTAAACCATCTTAAGTTTATAATTGCTTTCTTTTTCTGTTTCTTTTAGTGGCTTTTATGGGTTATGTGGTGCTATTTTTGTGAAGTGAACTACAGGGACTTCAAATCAATTTCAGCACAGTGAGTATTAATCATTTCTCTTTTACTGCCATAGCCCAAATGATCTCATTTTCTTCTCCCTTTTAATTTATGTTTCTTAGATTTTCTTATTTTCTGGTTCTTATATTGCTGTATTGTGCATGGAGCTAGCCCTAGATCAAACACCTTTGCATGCAGGCTCTTTATTGAATCCATAGATCATTTTACCTGAATCTAGAAGTGCGTTTTTTTTTTTTTTATTATTATTCTGCAAGTCCTTAAAGCAACTCTTAGGCCTGGTTGCAGTACTTCCCGTCAAAGTTTAACAGTTTCCACAGATTAAATTTTTTAGCAAGGGTAGAGGGGTTGAACTCTTAATTGCCACAGGCAACAAATCATACAGAATAATGGTTTTCTATGGCACAAGCGTACATACAAGAACTCAGTACTACATGCTTTTTCTTCTGGTTTTTGCTGTTTGGCTTTCCAAATCTCTTGTTTAGCACGGGTTTTAAAATGCAGGGTTGCCTTGATGGACTGTAACCTCAAAAATGGTACGACCTTGTCCTAAATCAGTAACACACAAAAGTAAAGTTTTCACATGCAAATTGTTGTTGCAAGCATAGGGCCAAGCAGATAGCTCAATGTAGATAATTCATGAAACTTTGATTTGAAATGTAAATCATTGATCGACTAGAACATTGAATTGATTCGGATTTCACTTCTTTCTATGGCAGCAGAGGGTTGAACTCTTTGTCTTGGTATGGCAACTTTGCATGATGAATTTAGTCAGACGCCTTCAGCTATGGAGCCTAAGCATCTTACCTCAACTGAGGGAAATTCAGGGACACCTCCTACCATTTCTGTTACGGGAGTTAAAGTCCTCCCTTCCGGTAAAACTTTAAGTTCCTCAGACTCATTCCTGCAGTTCATCACCTCACTCGACACTGAATGACCCCTTTGGCAAGGCTGATTATGAATCTGATTATTACACTGCTAATGCTTATAACTTACCCAAACTTGATAACGATAAAAAATCACGGTTCTCAGACAACAAAAACCCTATTTCTGGGAGCTCTACCATGAAATGAACCTTTAAACCATGAAGTGTCACCCTCCATATCACAGTCAGAAGCGACTCCGTATTCTTCCAAGTCAACTCTGGCAATTCGTCAACCACAGAATCACCTCCCGTGCAAGTAATGGACAACTCTGCAAACAAATCTTACAGGATCCCTTCTTCAGTGTTTGCTAGAGATGAGTCTGCAAACCCAGCAGAGAGGAGTGTAACTTCTCATGAATCATTATTTAGCATTCACATGGGAACTATAACCAAAGATGCTAGTTTTTGGCAGTCGGGTGAGCCAGGAACTCCTCAAGACTTTTCTGAATCCCCTATGTGTGACATCTCTCCTTACCAGTCAAAGTCATGAGATGGAAATAGCTGAAGTAGAGGTCTCAAGGGGAAATGATGATCTAAATCATGAAAGACCTCTTGCTGAGAGACGTATTCTCATAGCTCAATGAAAAGTGGAACCAGTACAATGTCTTTTGCATTTCCAGTGTAGGCAGTCTACACTCAAACTCTCATATGATACATTGGCAACATTTTGTCCTTACTGTTCATTTAGAATGTGGACAATTATTTCCAGTGGGAATGTTAATTAGTTATTTCTATCTTTCTGTGCATACAAGTATAGTGGGACATCTACATTTTGACACCAAAAACTAATGATAAGATGTTCCAAAAATTATTATCTCCTTCTGCATGACCTGCTTGCTACTTACTATGAACATATCCTGTGGTTTCATCATTTACATAATCGACTTTATATCTGGACTCTGATCTTCCAGTCAGAGGCGTATCTAGCATTATAGATAGTAGTTTAATTGAACCCATAAGTTTTGCCGCGGACACAAATTTATGTTTAAAAAATTACTAAAAGTAGTAGATATGAACCCATAACTTTGAAAATATAATGGGTTCAATGCTAAGAATCTTAAGATTAAACCCAATCCACCTCTTGGTAGCATTGACATGTATCGTTTTGATAAATTTTTTAGTTTGAACCTGTTGTATTTTAAAAGTTATGGGTTCATGTCTACTATTTATTGTAATTTTTATAAATTTTTACGCATAAATTTATGCTCTAGTCAAAAGTTAGGGATTCAATTGAACCCCCACCTATCATCATGTTACATCCGCCACTTTTCTCATGATGCTCTTTCGGTTCTTAGGATTGCTTTCCTAATTGTCCCTTTGTTTCTGGCAATGAATCCTCATGGTTTTAAGTGATGAGTCCACAAGTGCTGGTGTAGTTGCAATTCAGTAAATCTTGTTACTCGCTTATATGTAGTTTATGAATTTGAAGTACTTGAATATGCACACATTGTAGAAATAACACCACTGGCCCTTTTTTGGCTTTGTTTTTGAGAAATAATAATTGTCACGCGGAGTTTTAAATTTCACAAGTGAATATCCTTGGGTTCATCCGTGAAATTTGAAATCCTTTGTGAATTTTGCCATAGGCTTTGGAAGAATGACATTCAAAGTTGGGATCACTGCGAATATTGTGGGAGAAAATCCTTGTATGAAATCTTCTATAAAGCCTTGAATATTAAAGCAAAGTGGCAACTCCATTAATTGAAGCAATAATTTGGGAGTCGTATTAACCATCGACTTGCTTCTTTGATTGACCCAATTATTCTCCTTTAATGAACCGTGTGAACACAAGTATTGAGGAAAAAAAGTTAGTGAATCATTTAATTAAAAAAGAAATCCAACTACTATAGAATTAATGACTACTCTTTTTTACGTTAAATATGTGTTTGTACATAATTCTTGTGCTAAAATTGTCACCATCGCATAAGGCAAAGCAATAGATTAACGTGTTAATATGAAAATAATTTAATTGCTCCGATTAACTAGTTAACATTATTGCTTGCAAAGAGAACGATATGAACAAATTAATGAGGATCATGAAAAAAAAATTAATTCCTCTTAATTACTTTCTTCTTATTATTTACTTAATATAGTAAGTATTATCTAACCTGAGGAAAATGTGAAGGTGTTTCACTATCTTTTTTATTGTTTTCTTAATAAACGGAATTAGGACGCAATAATTACTACTTAATCATATTATTTTAAAAAGGGAATTAGTTGGCTAACTAATCTACTACTAATAGTTTGCATGAGGTGGAGCTTAACGAAGAAAAGAAGGATCAGAAAAAGATAAAAATTAAATGAAGACTTTTGCATCTTTTCTTCAATTGTGTATTAAGTGAGACAGTATTATTAGGAAATGGAAGATTAAGAATCTAATTGTTTGCGTAGAAAAAAGACTTGGCTAGTCAACATAGTGTCATGCATAAGGAACTTGACGAGAACAAGAAATATGAAGGGTAAAAGTTAAAAGATTATTACGTCATTTAATTAGCAGTAAGTAATTTTAACAACCTTAAAATAAGAGGTTAATAGTTAACATTAACATTGTTTAAGTGAAAAAACTTGGCAGAAAAATTAGAGTTCATAAAAAAAATATAACGGTAAATTAAGGTGGTATAGCTTTTTATATTTCTTTACAATTGCATGCATGCAATTGAATCAACATACGTATTGTTCGTGGTATTCATTTACTTGACTGATTTGGAAAGAGAGATATGCGAGAATACACAAAGAGACATGATGAACATACAAATTGAAGGTTTTTAAAAATATGTTTCTATAATAATTTTTCTTAATCAGCTTATATATATATATATATATATATATATATATATATATATATATATATATATATATATATATATATTGTTTTCTCTGAAAATTAATTAGATGTTTTTGTTCTTTCCTCAAAAAATTTCTTGAAAACTCAACATTTTTCTTGAAAATACTCTCATGGAGAAAGGATAGATAGGCTCACTACCTTTTGCGACGCTCTTGTTACCCTATATATGAATCAACAAAGAAAGGGATAAAACTAATGCCTACTAGGAAAATTGATTATCTGCCTTTATTCAGGAACTAGTGAATTTGACCACGCTATGCGCGGCCCTAGAATATATTCTCTTCTACAAATAAAATAGAATTTATGTTGCAAATGCGTAAAAAATAGAAGTAACATGATAATGAAAATAAAAGCTTGCATTAGAAAAGGAGTAAAAATAAAGAGCAAAGGAAAATAAAAAGGATTTTTCATTCAAACTCTTGCTTTTTGTTTGGTTGTCCCCATACTTGAAAAACGAATAATATATTTTTGTTTGATACACAATTTAGAGTTCAACACAATCTTCTGAATCTTCCTAATTGAAAGTTTTGAAAGCTTTACCTTGAATACAAAGCACAAATTTTGGCACCATCTAATACCTCTCTTACTTGACTTTCTCTTGTTTTTCTATTTCACATGAGCATGCATATGTATCTCCAATCATAATTCATCTGGTCATGCCGTTGTAATTGTCTTATCCTTGGATGCATAATTAACATTGACTCCTATTTCAAGTAATGCTTATTTTTTTCGCTGCTTGTAATTGCATCCTTTGGCCAGTTCTTAATTTTCAAGTACTCATCACGATACATAACTGCAATACCACTCATAAGCCCAAAGAAAGAAAATATTAAGGAATAGAACGAAAAATTAAGCGATAACTTCATTTCCTTATACATTAACACATATATAAATATAACAATGAGAATGAAAAAAAAAAAAAACTGAATCATATTCACAGTAGTTGATTGACCCGTTTTCTTAAGTACTAAATTTTTTTCTTCGTGAATTTTATAATAATGTCTAACCATTGTATTTTGATTTAATCAAATCAATTAACAAAGAACAAGAAAAGATACAGGAAACAGTTAAAGAAGAAAAAATAACCAAAGAAATGCTTACAAAATGTCTTCCTAACGTTGCAGACCCCCAACTGGAAATATGAATATATTGTTTTCTCTTTTATACATTCTCTACTACTAATTACTTTTAATGTCCTAAATAAATGTGTATGAAGTAATATAATAAAGGAGGGTAACCGGTTAGTTTCTTCACCTAAGTAACCTACATAAGTGAAATAAATAAAGAAGACAAAGAGTCACTATTTAGCCTACTGATCTATCAAACATTATTTTCACACACAGAAAACAACAAAATTAGAGAAAATGCCAAAAAGAATTGATGATCAAGTTAGCTATGATCAACTTTAGATATAGATATATGATTCACGTTCTCCAAGTCAGAATAGAAAAGGTTAGAAAGTAGTAACAACTATTTTAAAGTTAATTAATAAATTCATTATAATCTCAATTGCGAGAGACTTTTCGAATTTTTTTTCCTCCATAAATAAGGAATTCAATGTTGGAACAATAATAGCTACTTATGCATAATGTACGTAGTAACTTCTAAGTAAATAATAAATTTCTCCATGAATAAGAAAAGTGGAGTATTAATTATTGAGCAATTTATTGTTGTTACAATAAAATACATAAAAAGATGGGATAAAAAGCAAAACAAATAAGAAAAAGGAGAAAAAAAGAGAAAAAAAATAATTGTGTTTCTAGGCCATAAAGAGGTGTCACATCATCTTTCTATTGCCTAGCTTTATATAATATATAGATGTGTTATCCATGGAATAAGATTTAATCATACACAAAGCGATCTCATACACAATAAGAGTTGGTTATAGGGACGAAGTGGATCTCGACAATAAGATGGGAGAAGAAATCAAAAGACGAGACTAACTAGGCCGAACCTTTTTATCTTCAACTTTATTTTTTGTTCACGGCTATTGAGGACCTATGGTTACCTAGAAGGAAAAGGCTTCAGACAAGAAGGTTAGATTGGATGGGTGTTGTTGATCGATTGAACTATGACTATTGGAATGAAGACACACAGACTTTCGTGTGAAAGACAATACGATAAAATTTTATTATTATTATTATCGCATATTTCATAAACTTCATCAAACCTATCCATTCATTTATTTCAAACTAGAGTTTCAAGTTTCAAAATCTCGCTTTTAGTACGCGTGTGGGGAGATGTTCCAAGTCTAGTATCTACTAACTTTGACATTCCGGTGATTCAAAGGATTCATCCGCTATAGAATAGTTCTCACAGACATCAAGTAAGGGCTCGTATGCTATTTTCATTGTTCCCGCTTTATTTTTTGGGTATAACACTAAATTATACGGTACTACACTATTTTTCTTTTTCGAAGTCAACACTTTGCACATTTTATTTGGTCTTCAGTATAACTGGCAAAATTCAAAATAAAAAACTTTAGGCTAATGAAACACACTTCTTGCAAAGATATTCCCTGTGTAGTAAACTCAAAACATTGAAAAACGAAAAAAATGAAGAGAAAAGAAAGGAATTAAAAAAAAAATCGCATAAACGTCATGTTTGAAGGTATCATTCTCCTATAAGATGCAAAAGGGTTTCATGTTCGAAGATATTTCTTTTTAAGCTTTATTTTGGTTACAAATAATTCTTCTATGCATGATTTTCTCATACTAGCCATATATGCATGCAGACTCAACTTCAAGAATTGGATTTATGATTTGTGCATGATTATGTAAATATTATTATAAATATTATTTTTGCAAAAAAAGGATGAATAACGAAAATCGAATAGAAAGAAGATTAAAAGTTATTTTTAGGAAGAGTATTTCGAAATACTCTTCCTAAAAATATTTGAATTCAAATATTGTGAAAGACTAGCAATATATGTTCGTACGATGCACGGGCCGAACATGTTTATTCACTTTAATTAGTCAGTCTTTAAGGTTTGTATTTTTTAAAAAACTTTTAAAAACATTCTAATTGTTATTATATATGGTAACATATACAAAATGTATTTTATGTACCATCATATTAGTTATAATTAAAATATGGAGTTGAAAAATTAAAAACATATGATAGAATTAAATCTTTGAGATAGAAAGAGTCGGACTTTATTCTCATTCTCATGACAATGAAAATTGTTCATCGATATGAAAAAGAAAATAAGTAAGAATATGAGGGAAAATTAATATTTTGATTCTAGATTTTTTTTCTTTTAAATTCTTTAATATTTTATATGTATACCGACAGGTTGATATCCATCTCAATTAACTAACTGTTCAGATCCAAACATAAGAACCATTGTTGTATATATTGTATTTTTTAAAAGCAAAACTAATAAAATATTTTTATTAAATTAATTAAAAATATGTTATAATTTTTTATATTAACAATTATAGATAAAAATAATTGTTACAAAGAAATCAAAATTAGAAAGATATATGTTATATCGTAAATAACCAAATTTTAATTTTGAAATGAAAATATAAAGTAATACATTTTATAAATGTAAAGAAACAATAATCAGAGAATGCAAAGGAGAGTAAAATAAGTAAAGTATTGACAAAGAAGGAAAACGGGGATAAAAGTCACTCATTCCCTTCACTTTTACTTATCCACATTAACATATCAAGAGAAAAATATTTCTCTTCTCTTATTTTATCCTTCACATTAATTACTCATTTTCAAATCATTTTCTAAGACTATTGAGACTATACACCAATAAATATGGATGTTATGATAAAAGATATACTTCATTTATTAATTCTTAAAGAATGTGAAAAGTCAAAAGTGGACAAGTAAAAGTGCATGGAGGGAATAAATATGTGTAGGAGAAGTGAAATTGAAATGCATAAGTGTATACATGAGAAAAGAATAAATATTCAGTACTATCACATATGTCCAAGTGGGATAAAAAAGTAGTTGGTTAAAGTGTACAATTTATATAACTTTTGGTACACATTTGCATTGCTATTGTTCGTCCTCTCTTCACGTTTAAAGTATTGACAAAGAAGGAAAACGGGGTTAAAAGTCACTCCCTCCGTTCACTTTTACTTGTCCACGTCAACATATCAAAAGAAAGAAATTTTTATTCTTATTATTAATTTTACCCTTCACATTAATTACTCATTTTCAAATCATTTTCGTTGGCTATTGAGACTTACACCAATAAATATGAATATTATGATAAAATATATATATTCCCTTTGTCCAATATGACTTGTCACTTTCACTTTTACACGCCCCTTAAGAAATCATAAATAAAAGATATATTTACTATCTTACTCCTTTCTCTCTCCAATAAATACAATCTAATAAAAAATGACTATTTTCAAGAACATTTATTATTAAGGGTAAGATGGGAAAGATTTAATTAATTTTATCTTGGTTTTGTAAATGAACAAGTAATTTGGACATATATTTTTAGTAATGTGGCCAAGTAATATGGGACGGAGAGGGTAAGATGGAAAATATTTAATTAATTTTATCTTGGTTTGTAAATGAACAAGTAATTTGGATATATATTTTTAGTAATGTGGCCAAGTAATATGGAAAGATTTAATTAATTTTATCTTGATTTATAAATGAACAAGTAATTTGGACATATATTTTTAGTAATGTGATCAAGTAATATGGGACGGAGGGGTACTTCATTTATTAATTCTTAAAGAACGTGAAAAGTCAAAAGTGAACAAGTCAAAGTGCACGGAGGAAATAAATGTGTCGGATAATTAAAATTGAAGTGCATACGTGTATACATGAGAAGACAATGACTTCTGTCCACGTGGGATAAAAAATAGTTGGTTAAAGTGGCCGAGTAATATGGGACGGAAGGAGTACTTCATTTATTAATTCTTAAAGAACTTGAAAAGTTAAAAGTGAACAAGTAAAAGTGCACGGAGGAAATAAATGTGTCGGAGAATTAAAATTGAAGTGCATACATTTATACATGAGAAGAAAATAAATATTCAGTACTATGACATATGTCCACGTGGGATAAAAAAATAGTTGATTAAAGTGTACAATTTATATAGCTTTTGGTACAAGCATTCATTGTTGTGTTAATCCCTCTTGGACACTTATATATAATAGAAATATTAGAGATAAAATCATAAAAGATTTTAACAAATCAAAGTGCTTATAATTTATAAACTATGTAAATAAGTCAAAAAATGCTTACGAGCTAATTGAATAAAAGTATAATTTGTAGAATTAGAACTAGAAGGTCCCATTGATCGAACCTAGGTCACTGGATTCAAAGTCCAAAGTGCTAACCACTACACCATGGAATTAGTTTGTTGGGGAAGTAGTAGCTTTCTATATATAAAAATAGTTAGAAGTGTGTGAAAGCTATTTGGACATCACTTGACTACAAAGTTAGGTGATAAAAGTTAAATCAAAGAGTCTTTGCTAATTTGTTCGGTTGCATAAGAACTTGGTGGAGCAAACAAGGTATGTGAAAAAAGACAAACGATTCAACTACCCGTGTGCTCTATTGTAAGAGAAAACAAAATCGAAATGCAAGTTCAGGTGTCGTACTGCGGCCGGACCGGAAAGGAGGGGGACAAAGACCTTCTTATACACGTCCTCGAGGGCAGCATTCATGGCAATCATCACTACTTTCTCCCGAGGGCGCTGGCCTTCAAGATCCTTGATTGAATAGACCCGATCGAGAGGGATGATTCTATTTTCACATATTATTTAGAATCTTCGTGTGCGCATTTCGCCCAAAATCTGACTATAAATTTAAAGAAACATGAAACAAAAGTTGAGTATTCTTTTAAGTATTACTATTACTTAAATGCTACAAATATTTTTATTTCATGAAATTGTTCTATAAAAAAACTTAACACAAATATATAGCTAGTTTAAAATCTAATTGCGTGCAACTAGAACTTGACAGAAATAACAATGTGCTCTTCAGATGATCCGTCAATTTCACTAATTGGATTGTGTGTGCAAATAACATGGTAGAGGAAACATATGTATATATATATACTACTCTCTCTGGATCAAAAAAAGAGTTCACTTAGCTATTTGTACACCCTTAAAAAAATACTAACTCCTAGATAAAAATAATTAATTTGACTAAATTATCCCTAATTAAATAAGCATTGGGATTTGATCATATAACACTTAATAGGGTAAATCTGGAAAAACAATGTTATTTCTTTCTTGATTTGATAAGTGAATACTTTTTTTGATTAAAAAAAACAAGTTAAGTGAACACTTTTTTTTATTCGGAGGGAGTATTTATAATTGTAAGTTAAATATTTATTACTAGTATCCAACTTGAACTAACCTGTATCATCGTCAAAGAGGTGTCAACCTCGTGATAATTTTTTTTGACGGAAAAAAAAAAAAACAAACAAAGAATACGGGGGTGGGTCCCATTTTAGATTAGGTGGCTCCCCGTGGTATATGTGGATCATTCCATGTGGCATGATGTAAGGCGTCTTCGATCAACAACAACCAACGAATTGCCCTTCTTTTGGGGTGGTCTTTAAATTTTGCCCTTCGGCTAAAATTAATGGGTTCTGGGTTTGAATTTTCACTCAGTCAAAAATTTTAAAAAAATTTACAAGGCAGAGTTTGAATTTCGCTATGGCCCCCTCCGGCAGACTTTTAGTTATGTTTAACTAAAAGTCTGCCAGAGGGGGGAGACTTTGCCTTGAGACATTTTTTTTTTTACTTTTCAAGGTAAACTTTTAGTTATGTCTTAACTAAAAGTGTACCCCATAAGACATAACTAAAAGTATGCCCATAAGGCGGAACTTTTCCTTAAGGCATAACTAAAAGTTTGCCTTATAAGGCAAAGTCTACGCCTTAAAGAAAAGTTCTTGCCTTATGGGTGATACGCTCAAATTACACCTATTAATGGTGTAAATCGGACGTTGTTAAATACAGTAACCCAAACAAGGTTGGGGTCGAATCTCACAGGGAATATGGAGAGAAAAGGATACTAATTGTATGTGATACTATTCTTTAAAGGCTTTAATCCTATTTCGGACAGTTTGAAATACTTGTTGAGTAATGTAATTGAATACTTTGACTTGAATTGTACTTAATGCGAGAGAGAGACTAAGGTTGTGTTCCCCATTTTGATTAGATATTATGCTTCAGGTTTCAATGTGATATATTTCTAATGGTTGTTCTAAGAGTATGCACTTGATCTCTTAAGGACTTCCTAATGTTTCCCAACAGTTAGGCCGTATTTCCTCTTTATGATTTTTCCAAATATAAAAGAGTTGAAATCGAAGAGCGACCAATAATGCCAATTTAGACTTGTTCTTATCCCTAAGTTAGTCTATTAAATGAGGGTTAATGCCCCGAGTCATTATTATTCAATCTTACCAATACTAACTCTCTTTCCTAAGAAAAGTTAGTATAATGGCTTAGGCTAATGCTTGCAATCATTACCCATCGCTAACGCACAAAGATAGAATAAATACTAATAACCATTATGCATATATCAATAGTAGAAACCCATTCACATAATACCCATCATGGGATCCACATCCATAATATTAAAATTAGCTACTCATCATTTTGGTTAACAAAGAAAGCTTAAGAGTTAACATAATATACTCATGATGCTAATACAATACGGAATGGAAGTGAAGTGTCACGACCCAGCTAGGGGCCGCGACGGGTACCCAGGGCTAACCCTAGCTGGGTCGTGACAGAAGTGGTATCAGAGCAGTTCAGTCCTAGGAAGTGTCTACGAGCCGTGTCTAGTAGAGTCTTGTTTATGGTGTGTAGCGCGCCACATCAATAAACATGAGGCTACAGGGCATTTAGGAAAATGACCATCTTTCTCTCCATTAGATTGTGCGATAGAGCCATGTGTAGAATTTTATTCTCTTCTAAAAGTGCGTTATGATTTCAGAATGCCGCCAAAGGGGAAAGCTACAGCTGCCCAGAAGGGCAAAACTACGACAAAGAAGCTGACCGAAAGAGAGCCTCCGGCGAGTATAGAGGAGAGTGAATCACAAAGTGACGCCGCGCCCAATGTGGAAGGGCAAGAAGGAGCCTCAGCTCCGATCCCTCCACCAGTTGCTTCGGGTCAACAAGTGACCGAGGCCATACACTTATTGACACAGTTGGTTGCCGCCCAGGCACAGCGACAGAGTGCGGGCCCGAGTGATCGTTCAACTAGTATGAGAGCCCGTGATTTCATGACCCTAAACCCCCCGGAGTTCTTTGGATCTAAGCCGGATGAAGACCCGCAGAACTTCATTGATGAAATGTTGCGGACTTTAAAGATTATTCATGCCTCCGAGACTGAATCCTTGGAGCTAGCTTCTTATAGACTCCGCGATGTGGCAGTCTTATGGTACAACAATTGGATGACATCGAGAGGAGAAAATGCATCCCCTCCGGTTTGGCAAAAATTTGTGGAAGCCTTCATTCGTCATTACTTGCCACCTGAGACACGCCGAGCTAGAGCGAATAGGTTCTTGTCCTTGGTGTTCTCCGAGCCCGAGAATTATATGCGAAGTTCTCCAAGTGCGAGTTTTGGCTTAATTCTATGGCATTCTTAGGCCATATTATTTCAGATGAGGGCATCCGAGTCGATACTCAGAAAATTGAAGCCGTGAAGACTTGGCCAAGGCCTACGACGCCTACAGAAGTTCGTAGTTTCCTAGGTTTGGCAGGGTACTACTGAAGATTCGTAGAGGGCTTTTCTTCCATCTCGGCTCCATTGACTAAGTTAACCCAGAAGTTAGCGAAGTTTCAGTGGAACGATGCTTGTGAGAGTAGCTTCCAAGAATTGAAAGACAGATTGACCTCAGCACCAGTATTAACACTTCCGGAAGGGCCGGATGGTTATGTTGTGTATTGTGATGCTTCTGGTGTGGGACTAGGATGTGTACTGATGCAACATGAGAAAGTTATTACGTACGCCTCGAAACAATTGCGGAAACATGAACAGAATTATCCGACTCATGATCTCGAATTGGCCGCGGTTATTCATGCTTTAAAGATATGGAGGCATTATTTGTATGGTGTGCACGTCGATATCTATACAGATCACAAAAGCCTTCAACACATTTTTAAGCAGAAGGAGTTGAATTTACGGCAGAGGCGGTGGTTGAAATTATTGAAAGACTATGATGTAAACATTTTATACCATCCCGGAAAGGCGAATGTGGTAGCCGACGCACTTAGCCGTCGAACAATGGGTAGTTTATGTGGAATTCCTCCAGAAAAGAAAGAAATGGTTCGCGAGCTTTATCGATTAGCAAGACTTGGAGTGCGTGCAACGGATTCGGGTAAGGCAAGTATCAGTATTAGTGACCTCACAGTTTCATCATTGAATCTAGAAGTGAAGGAACGACAATACGAAGATCCTCAGTTAAGCCGTTACCGAGACCTGTCTCATGAGAAGGAAAAGTCTCCATTCGAAGTTTCTATAGATGGAATTCTTCGATATCAAGGCAGGTTATGTGTACTGGATGTGGCAAATTTGCGCCAACAGATTCTAGAGGAAGCACACCATTCTCGGTATTCCATTCATCCCGGTGCAACTAAGATGTACCACGACCTCAAATTAATATACTGGTGGGATGGCATGAAGAGAAACATAGCAGATTTTGTAGCACAGTGCCCAAATTGCCAACAGGTAAAAGCAGAACATCAGTAGTCAGGAGGCTTGTTGCAAGAAATGGAAATTCCTATGTGGAAGTGGGAAATCATTAATATGGATTTTGTTGTGGGATTACCCCGTTCACGAGGGAAGCATGATTCTATATGGGTGATCGTGGACAGACTGACGAAAGCAGCTCATTTCCTCCCAGTCAGAACCACATATTCAGCAGAAGACTATGCCCGGTTGTATCTAAAAGAAATCGTGCGACTCCATGGAATTCCTTTAGCCATCATTACCGATAGAGGGGCACAGTTCACAGCCAAGTTTTGGAAATCGTTTCAAGAGAGTCTAGGTACCCAAGTCAAATTTAGTACGGCATTTCACCCACAGACTGACGGGCAAGCCGAGCGTACTATTTAGACCCGTGAAGATATGCTACGAGCATGTGTGCTGGATTTTGGTGGTAGTTGGGACGAGCACTTACCCCTCATTGAATTTGCTTACAACAACAGCTATCATTCAGGTATCCAAATGGCTTCATATGAAGCTTTGTACGGAAGGAAATGTAGATCTCCGATTGGCTGGTTTGAAACCGGAGAAGCACAATTGATAGGCCCCAACTTAATCCAGCAAGCAGTTGAAAAAGTTAAATTGATTCAGGAACGACTGTTAACAGCTCAGAGTCGCCAAAAGTCTTATGCAGACAACCGCCGACGGGATTTAGATTTCCAGGTAAACGGTTGGGTATTCCTGAAGGTATCGCCAATGAAAGGGGTGATGAGGTTTGGCAAGAAAGGAAAGTTAAGCCCAAGATACATCGGACCTTATAAAATTGTCCGTAAGGTAGGATAGGTAGCATATGAATTGGACCTACCCCCGGAGCTTGAAGCAGTTCATCCAGTATTTCATGTGTCGATGCTCCGCAAGTGCGTTGGAGACCCAACAAGGATCGTTCCGATTGATGATGTGCAAGTAACGGAGAAGTTGACATACGAAGAAGTGCCTGTTGCGATTTTAGATAGACAAGTACGAAGGCTTCGAAATAAAGAGGTTGCTTCAGTCAAAGTTCTATGGCGGAACAATAATCGGGAAGAAATGACTTGGGAAGCAAAGGAGAAGATGAAATCTATGTACCCCCGTTTATTCCAATCCCCAGAAAAGATTCAAGATGAGATGTCACCGATATAAGGTATGTATGTTTTAGTTTTTATGTTTTTGGTCGTGTGTGGCCATAGATGTGTTGATGTTGTGATATAGCCCTGTGAGGCAAAGATATTGTGGGTTATTGTGGCAGGAAGGTAGTGTCCACATTACAGAGGAAACTCTGGCAAATTTTTTCTAGAATTCCCGAGTGTCGAACATTCGAGGACGAATGTTCCAAAAGGGGGGAAGAATGTTACACCTCGGAAACTTTTCCGTACTTGTGTGACGAGTAGAACATGAAGAGCTTGAGTGAATGATGTTTTATTAAGTCGGGAATGGCTAATTAATAATTTTTGGAAATAAGAAAGTCGCGGAAAATTTTCAGTCCAGTGGTCGTATATGGCACTATACGGCCCGTAAAGTGATTTACGGACCGTATAGTGCAATCGTCTTTCAGCTTGCCAAAAATCTCAAGTTCTGCCCAGTGTTGAATATGGTTAAATACGACCCAGTTTACGGCCCGTAAATTGGTTTACGAACCGTAAACCAGGTCGTAAACTGCCATGTTCCTCAGCCAAAAATTTCTGTTTTTCATATGCTTGAAAACGACCACAGTGGACGGGCCGTAAATCAAAATACAGTCCGTATATGGTGGTTTACGACCACTGTTCATCCCGACAAGAATTCATTAAAGATCAGATTTTGTGATTTTTAAAAGGGACTTAAGCTCATTTCATTTCATTTCTCATCAAGACAACGCAAGAGACTTCTAGAACTCTCCAAATATTTCCTCCACAATAATTCAAGAGAATTAAAGGGGATATCAAGACCAACAACACTAATTTCATGGAATCAAGTGTAAGAACACAATAAAGGACCATCTAAGTCAAGAAATTCCAGGAAGGTGGAACTAGGGTTTTGGTTAATTGAAGTATTTCAACTTAAGGATTGTTCAACCATCATCCAAGGTAAGTTTCATGATTATTCCATGTTGTTTGAAGTATTGGAAAGCTTAGACACTTGAAATGTAGAAGAACATATAAATGGGTCATTATGGAGTGAATAGTGACATAAATGAATGATAGTGGGATTGAACTACGAATATTGAAGTGTTGTGAGTACTAATACGTTATAAATGATGTTCATATCATGAAATAGGCATTAAATGCATGAAAACGCAAGGACGAGTCATAAGGTTAAATATGTGGGAAATTGGAGGAAAATGGTGGATTTTGCTAAACGCACGTAAATGACGATTGTCGATTATGATATTGCGAATAATATTATGAATATTGGGAGTTGATATAGAACGCGAGAAAAGTAGTATGAGCAAAGGAAGCGTTGCCCGACTTTTCCTAGAATTAGTGATGCATTTTTGTAGTTAGTTTACTAATGTTGATTCGAATTCTCTTATGAAGGTAACGACGCGATATTGAAGAAGGGCAAGTGAGCGATATCTTAGCTAAGAGACCAAGGTATGTGAGGATAGTCCTTCCTTCTAATGGCATGAATCTTATAATTTGAATTCTTACCTACTCCATGAGTTCCTGTAATCCAGAAAGCTCGAAGTCTAAAGCCATAATATCTATATATATGCGAGACATGATATGATGAAGCTAGCATGATAATGATGTTATTCGTCGCATACACTCACCTTATATACTAGTTCCTTCAAGGTGAGGTAGAGTATCAGTAATTGTTCCATAATGTCATCGGGGGATCACGACCTTACGTCACCCCGATAGAGTAAAGTTAGTCTTGAGATTTATGCATGTATTATGATAAGATAAGTAATTTATGATGAGCATAGTATTATGAGTATTTATGATAAGCATGTCACGAGCATTTTACACCGTGCCTAGTTGGCCGGGCAGTCACCGCCAAGGCGGGCAGTGATAACGTCCAAATACACTCCTCAAAGAGAAAGTGTACACGGTCGTATGCAATATATTTACCCAACTATGAGTCGGGGTCGATCCCACAGGGAACAATATGCTAGGCGATTAAGAAAGTAAGGAACTTTCACCAACTACGCTAAAGCCAAACGATAAATGATATTTTGGTATTTTGTTTGAGAAAATTATAACTAATGCGGAAATGTAAACTAACCTAGAAAGCGAGTAAAATGATCAATGGCCACAAGTTTGGACACAAAGGAAATTACACTCAAGTAACGATCCAACGTATTTTACGATTTTACAACTAAGAGCGGGTTTGTGTCAATAGATAATGATATCTAAAATCTCATTGAAAGTCTTCCAACCAAATCAATGAATTTCACTCTAAGCTTTTCCAAGCCTTAGAGTGTGATATTAGGCACAATCAATTTAACCTCAAGTAACTATTCTCTTCCGAGCTCAAGTTATTAGATGAGTTTAATGACCCAAATTCTTGTTAATTAATCTTTCCCAACCTAGATTTCCTTTTCCAAGCTCAATCTAAGTAAATGGGTGAGTCCTAGGGTTAGCTAATCCCTTTGGAAACATTCAAGAACGAGATTAATTAAATCAACAAAGACCCACTTCAATAGCAATAAGAATTATTCAATACATAAGCAAAACAAGAGTTTCAATCCAAACTTTAATCAAGAATATTTTCATAAACAATATTCAAGTCTAGAAATGAAATACTACACACTAAAATATTCAATACAAAACAAGGAATTGAAGAAAGGTTTAAGAATTATCTCATTAAAGTGCTCCAATCTTCTCCTCCAATGGTGTAGGTGAAAACCCTAGCCTCCAAAACTTGCAAAATGACCAAAGATGGAAAATGTTTTGCCCTAGCCTCTCTTTTGTAGCTCCCCCCAATTTTTCCAAGTCCAAAAAATGTCAAAATCTGCCCCCATATTTCTGTTTTTGCAATTCTGCCCGTTTTTGCAAAACTGTCCACTTTTGACAGTTTTGCAAATCTGTCCCGTTTTTGCAAAACTGTCCAGTTTTGACAGTTTTGCAAAAATGTCCAGTTTGACCTCTTTTTGACTTTCTTTTCACTTGGTTTCTTCCGATCACTCATTTCAGCTACTTGGCTTGTTTTGTTCCATTTTGGTCCATTTTGATCCATTTTGCTCTTTTATGCTCTCCGGGCATCTTTTCCTACAAAACAACATAAAAACACAAAAAGTAACAACAAAAGTGCTTAAGGAGTCACAAAAGCTTAAGGAATTAGCGTCGAATATTGCGTAATTTCACGACTCATCAACACCCCCAACTTAAAGTCTTTGCTTGTCCTCAAGCAAACTAAAACAAAAATCTCAATGAGGATCCATTTTAAGCACAAAAACTTGACTTTGGTTGGTACCAACAATTAGGCTACAAGCATGTGAAGCTTCAACCAAATAACTCCCTCATTCAAAATACAATTTCAAGAATGCAATAGAGATATAAAACTATCAAGCAACAACACTCAAGTCTCAATAAGTGACTCAAAACTACTAGCTTACTAGATATGCTCAGTTGACTCAACTTTGGATTTTTCAACATCACCAATCTATCGTAATCCATATGCCCTCACAAGAAAGAAAGTCCCAAAATCACTGTATTCACAACAACAACACAAGGGGCAATTACACAAAGTCACTCATACTCAACAAAAAAAATTCTAGTGCTAACAAATATCACACCATAAGCTTGCCCTTATTTTCAATCATCACTAACTCAAGAACATTTAGTTGGAGATCACATAGGGACTTTTTAAGCTTGTAATGTAGGCTTAGGGAAGGGTAGGATAAGTATTTGGGATACAAGTGACTACGCCCTCCTTGAACACTACACAAAACCTTTCGTCCACTTTCCTCTTCATTTCAAAACAACACTCCTTCCTTTGCATACTAGTTTCCCCAATTATTCCAACTTCCTTTATAAAGTTCCAAAATATAATGTGCTAGCACATGCCACCCCCAACTATAAATGTTGCAGTGTCCTCGCTGCACATAATCAAAACAAAACATAAAAATAGAAAAGGAAAAAAAAAAGTTTTTTTTTTGGTTGGCACCACCTGCGACCACACATGCGAATATATATATATATATATATATATATATATATATATATATATATATTTTTTTTTTTTTTACAAAGATACATTTTTTTTGCACAAAAAGTTTGCAACCTTTTTGTATTTTTAAAATTTTTCTTCTTTTCTTTTGACTTTTTCACAACACCAACCTTCACCGCTCTCAAGCAACACTAACACCCCCAACTTAGGCTTTTGGCCTCAAATTCACAATTTCAAGTTCAAGGAGGGAAACGTTCAAAAGAGAGACTTTTCATCAAACATGGTAAAAGGCTTGTAATGTGGCAATCAAAGAAAAGGTCATAAGCTCAAATTGGGTTACTAGTGATATTATTTATGCAATGGTAGGCTAGAAAGGCTAAAGAGGCTTTTTCAAACATCACAAAGATAGCCCAAGGTCATCTCTCCAACCAATATGATCAAAATTAATATTGAAAGACTAACCGGGCAAGTTCTAGATGATAAAAGTAAACACAAGATTTATTCAACAAACACTCACACACATGGCATATGAACTAGTCAAGATGGATCAATTTCACTTCCCAAGCAAGAACAACTAGTGCAATATCTCATAATCCAAAGTAAACACAACCAGCAGGTAAAGAGTCACAAAATGAGCCAAAAAGTTGTCACAAAGATCATTCTTTCCTATGCACCTTGCTTTTTAACTTTCACAACAATTTGGAGAGGTATTCATATTTCAATTTCACATGCAAGAGACTAACTCTATTAGTACCAAACAAGCCAAGAGTTTTCACATTTTTCCTCAAAGGAGAACCTACACCTAAACTTACAATACTAATGAAAGAAGCTAAGAAAGAAAATAAAATAATAAGAGTGACTAATCCACAACATGTCAAAAGAACAAAATTTTCAAAAATTTTGAGCAAGTTTCAAAATATAATGCGCTACCACGTGCCACCCCCAACTATAAACATTGCAGTGTCCTCGCTGCACATAATCAAAACAAAACATAAAAATATTGGATTTTTTTTTTTTTGCTTACTGTCACCACCTGCGACCCCACCTGCGAGTCGCAGGTGATGTCACCAATTTTTTTTTTTGTCTCTGTCACCATGTGCGACGTGACCTGCGAATCGCAGGTTATGACACCAGAAAAGATTTTTTCGCAGCTTTTACTGGTTTTGGGGGCTGTCCGGATATCCGACATGCTCAAAACAACTCCAAAAATTCTGAAACTTTGCAGATTAGTCAAAAACCATAAACTAAACTATTCTAAAAAATAAAATTTCAAAAACGATTTAAAACTTTTAAAATGATGGGTTACCTCCCACCAAGCGCTTGATTTAACGTCGCGGCACGACGGTTACCTTTACCACTTTTCCTTCCATTTGGAAGATATGAATTTGCGCCCCAACTTTGAATCAAAATCATGATGACGCTCATGGGGCGGTGGTAGAAAAACAAGTAGGCCAACTCTTGGGTGTCGCATTTTGCATTTCTTGGCCCTTAAGTGAGGCATGCCATTTTGTCTTCTTGGCATAGCAAACTTCAAAATGAAAACGTTTTGTTCTTCATCTCCAAAATTCTCCATAGGCTTGGTTAGTTCAACTTCCATATCATCAACCAAGCACAATGTTGAAAAATGGTTGGAATGTGGTCCAATGCGCTTCAATTTCAAATTTGCTTCATTTTTGACATCCTCGCCCAAAAATGAACTAGAGTCTTCAAAAACTATTTCATGAACTTTTTTATGCAACTCTAGTATCATTTCTTCAATATTGGCATCTTGCATTATTTTTGGATTGGTCGGTTGGCAATTCATCATTAGCTCTTGAAAATCAATGTTGACCACTTTTTCATTGGAAACTAACTGAAAACTACTATCCATGACTATTTGATGTTGAGTAATGCATACCTCAACTTTTGCATTCAATTCGGTATTCAAATCACGGATAGCAATTTGAAGTTCCTTCAACTCTTGACTTTGCTCAACATGGATTTTTAAAAAAATTTCCATCATCCTTGAAATGCCTTCACGATGATCTCCATAGGCTCCAAGTTGTTGAGCTTGAGTCATAAGCCAATCTTGGCTCACAACTTCCACTTTGTCAAGACTTTCTTCAAGTTGAGGGTCATTCAAAGCTTGTAAAAATCCACCCTTGGAGAAATTCATGTTTTGGCCACTTTCTTGTCTACTTTCAACATCCTCAAGTTGTTGAGCATTATGAATCTGAGCCAATAATTTCATTTGATCCTCCAAGGTGTGAATAGCTTTTTCATTGCAATTAATTGCTTGCCTCAAGTCATCAAGTGGTTGCCTCAAGTCCTTAACCGCTAAGTCCTGTTTTTCAACTTTTTCAAGGATGGTCTCCAACATGAGCATTATCCTCTCATTTTGAGCATTCGAGGCTTCTTCCACTTCCATATCCCTACTATCATCAAAATCAAAACTAGAATAGTCATAGTGGGGGTTCGGGGAAGGGAAGGACAAATAATCACAATTATCCCAATGACCATTTTGACCACCACACCTATCATATATACTCCACTCATAGGTTTGGGATTGTGCGCACAATCCGCCCCCCGGGAGAATTCAAACAATTTTGCCATGAGTCTGGTCCTCCACAATAAAGACAAGGGTCATCAAAGTATGCATAACTACCATCCGACCAATTTTCATTATATGATGCCATTGTTTTTTTTTTTTTAGAACTGGACAGTTTCTGCAGAAGCAAAAACTGGACAGTTTTTTTTCAGAACTGGATAGTTTCTGCAGAAGCAAAAACTGGACAGTTTTTCAGAACTGGACAGTTTCTGCAGAAGCAAAAACTGGACATTTTTTCAGAACTGGACAGTTTCCGCAAAAGCAAAAACTGGACAGTTTTTCAGAACTGGATAGTTTTGCAGTTTTGCAAAAACTGGTCAGTTTTTTTTTTTTTTTTTATATAAAAATAAAATCAAGCAAAGAAAACAACTACACTAATATTTACGAATTTTGACCAAAGCAAGCAGGCTTAAATCCCAAACTAACCTAAATACGCCAAATTGTTCCCCGGCAACGGCGCCATTTTTGATAACGTCCAAATACACTCCTCAAAGAGAAAGTGTACACGGTCGTATGCAATATATTTACCCAACTATGAGTCGGGGTCGATCCCACAGGGAACAATATGCTAGGCGATTAAGAAAGTAAGGAACTTTCACCAACTACGCTAAAGCCAAACGATAAATGATATTTTGGTATTTTGTTTGAGAAAATTATAACTAATGCGGAAATGTAAACTAACCTAGAAAGCGAGTAAAATGATCAATGGCCACAAGTTTGGACACAAAGGAAATTACACTCAAGTAACGATCCAACGTATTTTACGATTTTACAACTAAGAGCGGGTTTGTGTCAATAGATAATGATATCTAAAATCTCATTGAAAGTCTTCCAACCAAATCAATGAATTTCACTCTAAGCTTTTCCAAGCCTTAGAGTGTGATATTAGGCACAATCAATTTAACCTCAAGTAACTATCCTCTTCCGAGCTCAAGTTATTAGATGAGTTTAATGACCCAAATTCTTGTTAATTAATCTTTCCCAACCTAGATTTCCTTTTCCAAGCTCAATCTAAGTAAATGGGTGAGTCCTAGGGTTAGCTAATCCCTTTGGAAACATTCAAGAACGAGATTAATTAAATCAACAAAGACCCACTTCAATAGCAATAAGAATCATTCAATACATAAGCAAAACAAGAGTTTCAATCCAAACTTTAATCAAGAATATTTTCATAAACAAGATTCAAGTCTAGAAATGAAATACTACACACTAAAATATTCAATACAAAACAAGGAATTGAAGAAAGGTTTAAGAATTATCTCATTAAAGTGCTCTAATCTTCTCCTCCAATGGTGTAGGTGAAAACCCTAGCCTCCAAAACTTGCAAAATGACCAAAGATGGAAAATGTTTTGCCCTAGCCTCTCTTTTGTAGCTCCCCCCAATTTTTCCAAGTCCAAAAAATGTCAAAATCTGCCCCCATATTTCTGTTTTTGCAATTCTGCCCGTTTTTGCAAAACTGTCCACTTTTGACAGTTTTGCAAATCTGTCCCGTTTTTGCAAAACTGTCCAGTTTTGACAGTTTTGCAAAAATGTCCAGTTTGACCTCGTTTTGACTTTCTTTTCACTTGGTTTCTTCCGATCACTCATTTCAGCTACTTGGCTTGTTTTGCTCTATTTTGTTCCATTTTGGTCCATTTTGATCCATTTTGCTCTTTTATGCTCTCCGGGCATCTTTTCCTACAAAACAACATAAAAACACAAAAAGTAACAACAAAAGTGCTTAAGGAGTCATAAAAGCTTAAGGAATTAGCGTCGAATATCGCGTAATTTCACGACTCATCAGGCAGCTATACGGATACACCATGACCTTGGGGCATGGGCAGACACCACTAGTGGGTGGCATGAGATGGTACCCCGGACGCGGGAGGCCTGGACGCGGGCTTACATTATTGATTATCACACCATTCCGACATGGACGGGCAGCTTGCATGATATGCATACATGATATGATAAAGAATATGAGTAAGACAACATGCATTATTCCTCTCATGACTATCATTCAGATCCTTATGTTCATATTGATGTACACTACATTGCTATTGTCTTTCTCTTCATTATTTATGCCTCTCATACTCAGTACAATGTTCGTACTGACGTCCTTTTCTTTGGACGCTGTGTTCATGCCCACAGGTAGACAGGGAGGCGAGCTAAATCCAGATCATTAGTAGCAGTCAGCTGTTGAGAGCACTCCATTGTTCGGAGGTGCTTATGATTTCTTTTTGTGTACCTATATATATATATATATATATATATATATATATATATATATATATATATATATATATATATATATATTCATTTTGGGCATGACAGAGTCTTGTTCCATCCATGATATAGTATGACAGTAGAGGCTCGTAGATGCGCAGTGTGGGTCAGATGGTTCCGCAAGATATTATTATATGTATATGTTATTTTGATAGCCGTATGGCAAATGTATGTAAAGCAATTATGTTTCTTTGTAAAGTATGATTTTCATATATTTCGTCTATAATTCCAAAAAGATCATTTAATGAGTAAAATAAGCTTTAAGAAGAGCGGTACTCGGCGGTTAGCTCCGGGTACCCGTCGCGGCCCCTAGCTGGGTCGTGACATGAAGTTGTTGCTTTAAATCCTCCAATCACTTCAAATATTCAAGACTTAAAGTTAAAGCTCTCAAAGAAAAATCAGAATCATGAATTAAAACCGTACTTTAAGTATTTATAGGGCCAAAAATCGCGCCAAGTTTCTGGACAAAAACACCCTTACGCAGCATCGTTACGGACCGTAACACAGGTCACGTTCCGTCCTTTGTCAGCGTGATGTCACGCCACTATGCGACGGACCGTAATACAAGTTACGGTCCGTATCTCCCAGTGGATCATAGCCTCAGTCTTCAGTGGCCAATGCGTTACGCTATGACGTTACGCCCCGTAACCTAAGTTACGGCCCGTCCTTCTGGGGCGAAACCTATGACACTACTTAGGAAACTTTCTGAAAATTTTCCTCAGCTTACGGTACACGTTACGGCCCGTAACATGAGTTACGGACCGTCCTTTATAGAGGCACGTATCCTCTCTGGTACGGATCACGTTACGGCCCGTAACATGAGTTACGGACCGTCTTTTAGCTCCAAGTTGTCCGTTTTTCAGCATTTCTTATCATTTCCGATCCTTAGTCAACCAACCCTATAAAACACAAAAATAACATAAGAAATGATGTAAAAACACTTAACAACAAGCAACACTTCTAGTTACAAAGGCATAAAATGTGCCGAAATTCACGGCACATCAACACCCCCAACTTAAGATTTTGCTTGTCCTCAACTAACTACAATAAGACTCACTACTAACACACAACATCTAGCAAAATAAGAATGACTACGGTGGTTTTGACATGTGTTTCTAGCACAGAGCAAAATAAGAATGACTACGGTGGTTTTGACATGTGTTTCTAGCACAGACTCTTCAATCCAAGAAAAATATTTGGGCTCTTATCCACCTCCTATTTGTGACACAAGACGCACATTTCAGAAAAATTGCAATTCACTATGCAACCTCAATTAATGACACAATCATAGTATGGGAGTCTCTATGCACATGAATTTCAACTTCCGGAAAGCCAGTTACTTTGCAATCTACAATCCTTACGCTCTCACATAGACCAAAGAATGTCCCAACACACATTTACAAAATAAATGGGACAGAAGACTAAAGAGACAGAAGGACACTCACACTCACAAAGAAATTTGCATACCATGCGTGCATATACCATAGGCTTGCCTTTATTTTCCATGCCTTCAACTTTGAACAGTTTGAATGTGATCACTTTAGGACTTTTTATGCTTGTAACATTGGCTTAGGGACGGGTAGGATGAATATTTGGGTAGTGGTGACTCACCCTCCTTGACACTTCTTTTTGACTTCATTCACCTTTCTTCCTCTTATTTCTGACCCTACAGCTTCAGCGTGGATTTATTTAGAATTTATATATCTATATATCTACTTTTTTTTAATATATATATATATCCATACTGAATCATGCCCCGCAATACTCACGATCACCCCCAACAGGCCTTTGGCCTTATTTTCCGCATCTTTCACTTATCACCCCTAACTTAGGCTTTTAGCTTCATTTTTCATTCTTCAGTGTCAAGGAGGGACTTGGTGCCAAATGGGTTTATTCACAGAAGGGAAGGAGGTTAGTTCACGGCTAATCAAAGAAAAAGTCTATAGGCTCAAAATGGGAGACTAGGGATCATTTTCTGTACGGGCTAGGCTCATTTAAGATAAACAGGCTCTGGAGTCAATACAAAGAAAGCCTAAGATCACTTCACAATCAAATTCTCCTTAGAATTCACGCACGACCAACCGGGTAAGTTCTAGATTACAAGCATCATACACAAATAGAAACTAAGAACTCACAACACAATGGCATAAGGATTGTTTAAATACTCTGACTTCACTTCCGTTTGAAGAATTCACACACATGGACACCCTTTATTTGCAATGTCATTAAAAGAACCATACATGTCAATATCAACAACTCATTCTTGATGTACATCACAAATTATTTTTCGGAGGGATATCATTGACTTGTAAAAATCACTTTTATATATGCTAGAAACACAGACCACCACCACTTAAGTCATCATTACTTTACTCTTAACTAAACATACTAAACATGCCAGGTTCAACATAAAAAATAACATTCTTCGGGAAAAGAACACATGGCAAAGAACAGCCGAAAAGGGTCCTAACACATACTTAATAATAAAAACAATACCAACAAAAACAAAAACAATAACAATTGTCCTAAACACATACGTACTATCACAATTTGGGATAAAATACCCACAAAACAAAAACAATAACAAACAATATCCAATATACCAAAGCAATACCAACAATACCAACAAAAACAGCAATTACCCACACCCCCAACTTAGAAACATGCATTTCCCTCAAGGCATCTATATAATCCATCAAAAGAACGAAGGGCCTTCCTGGAGCGCACTAGGCGCTTGGATCTACTGCAGCATCATGAGGTTGAGCAATGGTGGTATCAGGCTGGCCAACACTAGAAGTCCCAGTCTCAGTGGGTGGAGGAGAAGTATGGTGAGCCGGCTCAATGGGATGGGCTGAGCTAGAAGTAGCTCTAGTGGTGTCAGAACCCAGCCGAGACTCATGTCGGAGCTTCTTCAAAGTTCGCTGCTCCTCCTCCTCATTTTGTAGGCATAAAGCAGCAAATGGATCAAGACTCTGGGGAATGGGTTTTCATCATCTGGTGTGGCTCTCCTGCACTTCTCTTTAGCCAAAGAGTGGGTATCCTCTTCCAACTCCTCGTCTTGCTCCTCCTCAACCGTGTCCTCGATCCCATCATCCCCAAGTATACTCTGAACTGGCTAGTATAAGCTCTGTATCAACTTTGTGTGTACTTTAGGAATCTGGTCCGTCACAACAGCCACTTCCTGTGCCTTCAATTTCTGCACATCATCCTTGAGGGTCCGCAACTCACTCTGAATAGTGCCCAACTCCACAGCAGGGTGTATCCTAGTCAGCTCCGTCATTCTGTTCTCAATACCATCTATCCAAAAGTGGATCCGTAGGTGGTCATCAGCCATCTGTTCTTTTATTGGCCGCAACGCTGCATCAATAGCCCTTTTGTGTACAATTTCAGCTCAGTCATGAGCTGCTTGACCTACCTATCTTCTCGATCTACTTGCAGGACCACTTCCCTAAAATTCTCCAGGTTGAAAATCATTTTTCTCGCAAGCTCGGGTGGGACTCCCGGTATGGGATGAGCCGGTGCTGGGCTCGCTCCAATGGAAGAGGTAGGACCACCTTAAGTAGGTGCGGATGGAGCTGGCACGGGCTGTGTAGCATAATCAGCCGGTGGAGCCTCAGAATCTGTGGGCCAACCCGCAGCAGTTTCCTCAGCACCTATGATAGCCAAGGGTAAAACATCTGATCCCGTTGGCCCCTCCGGCACATCAGAAGACGAGGCAGATGGCATTGAGCCCTGGCTCAACATATCATCTCTCCCCTTTGTGATGCCATAGATACTCCTGGCGATCACACTGTGATCGATAAAGGGGAGGGGTTCTGGTCCCTCGCACAAGAATAAGGGCGTAAGCAAACATGGATGAATGAGGGAAGTGGCTGGTTGGGTGGCTCTCTCCCGGAGATCTGCTGCTACCAGTCTTCCAAAGTTGATCTTATACCTCGACATAAGGGCAGCCACAAGAACAGCCCTGTCCGGAGTTAAATAATTATCAGCCTGGGTAGGACGGACGCGGAATAGAACAATCTGCCACCAAAACTTTGCCTCTGGCGTGAGGGTGTTTTTCAAATCCGTGTAGCGGCTGTCAACTTTGGCACTATTTCCCATTCGGGATCTGCCGACCGTGCAATCACTGAGGCCACCCATTTTCTGATGGAGATTGTATCTTTCTGTTCAATTTTGTAGACAAACTCCCCTTCCTCCGCCACTGTAAGCACAATATAATCCTCCCCGAATAGTATTTTATTGATGGCTGTCGGAGAAACATCAATCTTCTTCTTTCGCACGACTACCTCATTCATGGCCAGCATTTGAGTTGCACGCTGCCCTTTTTTCTGTGCTTTGAATACAACAACCCCATAAGAAGCGTAGAATTCCCGAAAAAGAGCGGGATGTAGGACCCCAAAGAGTTTTTCAAAAACTCTAACTTCTGGAAGCGGATAGTGTCACGAATTCCTGGATATCCATCGAGACCGTCGAAGGTTCCTTTTCTCGAAAATACTTCGCTTTGGGCCCTGCCCCTCATGCTTTGCCAGCTCACACCCTTTGTTGTACAAGTCTTCAGATCCCTCCATAGAAAACCGGAGGTCCTGCTCATACATAGCCCTCATCCGAATGTCAGTCTCTCGCCTTTCCTGCTCGCGCTTCTCCATAGTAGGCTGTCTAATGGGTGGTTGAGACCAGTGTGGTGGTGTGACAGCCTGCCTGGGTCCACCATGGCCAGACGAACTAGAAGAACTCTCCTCATCAGACAAGGAGGGACTTTCGGATGGTGAGGCTGGCCTGGTAGATGCAACGGGCTTCTTTGTAGCCCTTGCGTCCTTGCTTTGATCTTCATCGCACAACCGTGAGGTTACTTTGCCTGCACCGCGACCTTTTTCCTTTTCCTGTAACCTTAGGTGCAACCTTCTTTCCTTGTCGTGGGTTAACCATACCTGTTGAAGGCAATGATACATGAGAAGTTGTTCAATTATACAACTCATTGGTTGAAGTTCAGGACTTCACTTAGCTCATGCACCGTAACACGGTCGACGGACCGTCGATGATGTTGCGGGCCGTAGCTTCAACCGTAACTCAAATTGCTCATTTATAACACAGGAAACGTAACATGATCGACGGACTGCCATACGCGTTACGATCTGTAACATTGAACCGTAACAGGACACATATTTCCAGAAAGTTTGCTGGAAATCATAGTTGTTACGGTATGATGTTACGGACCATCACACGTGTTACGGTCCGTAACACCTCACCGTAACGTCACTCAAATTTCCAAAAAGTTTTCATGAAAATTATCGATGTTACGATGTGATGTTACGGTCCGTCAACCGTGTTACGGTCCGTCAACCGTGTTACTGTCCGTAACACCTCACCATAACATCACCAAAATTTCCAGAAAGTTTTCATAGAAATCATCGGTGTTATGATGGATGTTACGGTCTGTAACACACGTTACGGCCCGAAACACTGAACGACGGGCAATCAGTTCACAGATGCATAGCTTGGCCAAATTTTCTCATTTAAGTACGAGGCCAAGATTTTCGACTTCATAATCCTTGGGTAGGGTGTAAAACACCATTTGATCCCCTCACATTCCTCGGGTTACTCAGACTTCACCCAGTTTCACCAAAGTTTTCATTGGAACCTTTTATCGAACAGTTGGTGGGCAAATCAATTTAGTAGTTTCACGAATGAAACTTTCAATCGGGATGCCCTCCGACTCAGTGGGAGACAATGTGCTTGTGCCCACGAGTCTCTTAAATAGCAAACATACCAAACCCAACCCCCAACCATTGTTAAATCCCACACAATTAGTCAATGGGATTCGAACTCATTCAACACATTAATTTAGAAGGCATTGCATACGAATTTAATCATGAAATATCATAACAATCTTGTCGATAGATAAAAGAAGAAAGAGAGTCAAAACATGGTGATACCTGATCGTTGGCGATGCTTGGATGAAACTCGAAATTAAAGCAGGGATTTTGACAAGAAAACAACAACCATAGTGAAAGAAATATGAGGGAGAGTGGGAGATGAAGAGAAGACTGGGAAGTTATGAGGGAGAGGGGGTTAAAACTTTGAAAGCACCGGTTAAATTTTGAAATGGTAACCGTCAGGTGATATATTTAAACATGCCCGACCATTACGTTCCATGTAACGGATCGTAACATGAGATACGAGACGTAACTCGTGTTACGGTCAACCAAACGACCCCGTTTTCATATTTCATTAATTACATGGCACTACAGCCGACTGACCGTAACTCGTGTTACGGTCCGTATTACCTGGCCTAACGGGTGCAAAATTTCCAGTGAGTGCCCAGATATTTGTCAAAGTTACGATCATGTGTGACAGTCCGTAACATGGGCGACGGTCGTAACTCAGATGGTAGCACTTTTCCTCCATCCTTTAGTGATTTCTGGATTTTCTTTACGCTCCATGAAACGAACCGTAACATGAGTTACGGGCTGTAACGTGGAGTGTCTCGTCTGTGAAAACTCAGCAGTTATTTTATTTTGGCCTCTTCAGTTCTCAGAATCCTACCACATTAGCAAACATCAAAAACACAAAATAAAATAAAAGAAATACAAACTGTAAACTACTTATGGAGCATTAAATGTGGGTTTCCTCCCACATAACGCTTAGTTTAATGTCACGGCTCGACGTGATACCTCAATTTCCAGTTCAGGAACCGTATTTCAAACGATACCTATCAACCACCTTACCATCATCAATACACCAATGGTAATTCTTTACTCTTTGTGCATTCACTTTAAAAGTTCGAGTGCCATCTTCGGTTTTCACCACAATGACACTTCCATTTGGGGAAACACTTGCGATTTCAAAAGGACCTAACCATCGAGACTTTAACTTGCCCGGAAAGAATTTTAGCCGCGAATTGTACAGCAAGACCAAGTCCTTCGGGTAAAAATCCCTTTTGAGGATCTTCGAGTCGTGATAGTATTTCATCTTTTTTTTGTACAGTGTTGCACTTTCATAGGCATTGTACCTAAATTCATCCATCTCGTTGATTTGAAACAACCTCAGCTTTGTTGCTTCATGCCAATCCATGTTCAGCTTCTTCAATGCCCAAAGGGCCTTATGCTCAATCTCAATAGGCAAATGACATGCCTTCCCAAATACCAACTTATACGGTAAAGTCCCAATAGGCGTTTTGAACGCCGTGCGATATGTCCATAGAGCATCATCCAACTTTTTGGACCAGTCAGTGCGATTCACATTGACCGTCTTTGCCAAGATGCTTTTTATCTCTCTATTGGCGACTTCAACCTGACCACTCGTCTGAGGATGATATGGAGTGGCAACCCTGTGATGCACACCATATTTTTCAAGAAGATCAGCAAGTGATTTGTTGCAGAAATGAGAACCACCATCACTAATAATAGCTCTAGGAGTGCCAAATCTAGTAAAGATTTTCTTTTTTAGAAAGGCATTGACCCTCCTACCATCATTGTTAGGCAATGTCACCGCCTCCACCCACTTGGAGACATAATCCATCGCAACAAGAATATATTTCAGGCCATATGAGCTCACGAAGGGCCCCATAAAATCAGTGCCCCATACATCAAAGAGCTCCATCTCAAGTACAAAATTCATCGGTGTTTCATGCTTCCGACCTATTGTGCCCTGGCGTTGGCATTTATCACAAAAACGAGCCAACATATTCGCATCACGATAGATGGCTGGCCAATAGTAGCCACACTCTAGCACCGTTGCTGCAGTTCTATTTCCACTGTGATGCCCACCAACCGGAGAATCATAACAAGCCTTCAAAATATCCATCACCTCAGATTCAGCCACACATCTTCTGATCATATTGTCAGCACAAGTCCTGAATAAGTAAGGCTCATCCCAATAATACTGTCGGCAATCTCTCAAGAATTTCTTCTTTTGATATGCCTTCAAATCTTCAAGAACAATGCCAGTTACCAAATAATTGGTAATATCAGCATACCATGGTGCCACATCATTGGAGATTACCAAGACTCTTTCATCCGAAAAAGTGTCATCAATATCCAGCACATCAATCGGTCTCCCCGGTGCTTCAAGTCTGGAGAGATGGTCAGCTACTTGATTTTCTGACCCTTTTCTATCTTTGACTTCAAAGTCAAATTCCTGTAGCAACAACACCCATCTTATCAACCGAGGCTTAACATCCTTTTTAGCCATCAAGTAGCACAAGGCAGCATGTTCAGTGTGAACCACTACCTTGGCACCCAACAAATAAGCCTGGAACTTTTCAAAGGCATAAACAATAGCAAGTAGTTCCTGCTCTGTTACTGTATAGTTTAGTTGAGCTCCATTCAGTGTTTTGCTAGCATAATAAATTCGGTGCAAGATTTTGTTGAGCCGCTGATCAAGCACAGCGCCAATTGCAATATCATTGGCATCACACATTAATTCAAAGGGCAATGACCAATCCGGGGACGCAACAATAGGTGCGGAGGTTAATTTCAGCTTCAACTCGTCGAAAGCCTTGATGCACTTCTCATCAAAATTAAATTTGGACTCCTTTTCCAAGAGTTTGCATATTGGGTTTGCAATTTTGGAGAAGTCTTTGATAAATCTTCTATAGAATCTGGCGTGTCCCAAGAAACTCCGAACTCCTTTTACTGAAATGGGTGGAGGGAGTTTTGAAATCACATCGATTTTGGCTTGATCAACCTCAATTCCTCTTTCGAAAATATTATGGCCAAGGACAATTTCCTCCTTTACCATAAAATGACACTTTTCCCAGTTGAGAACGAGGTTTGTCTCCTCACACCTTTGTAACACTCGATCAAGATGGTCTAAACATTAATCGAATGAATCTCCCACCATAGAGAAGTCATCCATGAAGACTTCAAGAAAGTTTTCAACCATGTCATAGAATATGGACATTATGCATCGTTGGAATGTAGTTGGGGCATTGCAAAGACCAAATGGCATTCGGCTGAAAGCGAATGCCCCATAGGGACAAGTGAAAGTAATCTTTTCTTGGTCTTCCAATGCAATGTTGATTTGGTTGTAACCTGAGTACCCATCCAAGAAACAATAATAAGGCCTTCCAGCTAGCCGATCAAGTATTTGATCAATAAAAGGCATAGGGAAATGATCTTTGCAAGATGCAGTGTTCAGCTTCCGGTAGTCCATACACACTCTCCAACCGGTGACAGTTCTTGTCAGAATCAACTCATTTTTAAAGTTGGGGACAACGGTGATGCCCCCTTTCTTTGGCACACACTGGACTGGACTTACCCATGGACTGTTGGCAATCGGGTAAACCACCCCAACATCTAGCCACTTAATAATCTCTTTCTTTACCACCCCTTGCATCGGTGGATTTAATCTTCTCTGATGCTCAACACTTGGTGAACTTTCCTCCTCCAACTGAATTCGGTGCTCACAAATTCCGGAGGGAATCCCCCGGATGTCTGCAATAGTCCAACCCAAAGCTCTTAAATGCTTCCTCAAAACTGCGATGAGTCTTTGAGTTTGACCCTCATTCAGAAGTGATGACACAATAACTGGGAGTGTGGCATTTACTCCAAGAAACTCATATTTAAGATGGGATGGAAGTTTCTTGAGTTCCAACTTCGGTGGCTCAAGAATTGATGGTTTTGTTGGAGGAGTGGTTCGTTTCTCTAGATCAAGAGACAATTTATTGGGCTCATAAGAGTAAGATTCCAGACCGGTGAGTGAATTCCAGACCGGTGACTGAATTCACTGTCTCAATATATCCCTCCATTTCTTCTGGATTAAAGTTCACCATGATGGCCGATAATGCTTCACCCAAGCACTCTTCCTCCATTTTGAATTCTACCGTTTCATCCACCACATCAACAGAATTAATGACTAAAATACTTTGATAAAGACTAGGTAATTTCATACCCTTGTTGGCGTGAAAAGTCACCTCCTCATCTTTCACCCGGAACTTGATTTCATTCTTCTCGGAATCCATAAGAGCCCTTCCCGTCGCAAGGAAAGGTCTTCCAGAATAATAAGAATTTCTTGATCAATAGCACAATCAAGAATCACGAAATCTGCCAGCAGTAGGAATTTCCCGATTTGAACGAGCACATCATCAACTAAACCCACTGGCCTTTTTATCAATCTGACAGACATCTGCTACCGCATGGTAGTTGGCCTTGGTATCCCTAATCCTGATCTCTTGAAGATCTCAAGAGGCATAAGATTTATGCTAGCCCCGTTATCACACAAAGCCTTGGCAAAATCCTGCTGCCCTATGGTGCATGGAATGGTGATTGCTCCAGGATCTTCCCTTTTTTGCACTGTGGTCTTAGAAATAATAGCACTAACGCGATGAGTGATACCCACAGTGTCGTGTTTCAATGGCTTCTTCTTCTTTGTTAAGAGATCCTTCAAATACTTAGCAAATCCAGGCATTTCTTGGACATTGTCCATGAAAGGAATGTTCATCGTCAACTGCTTGAGTTGATCATAAAATCACAAGCACTTGTTATCTTATGTTTTCCTCACTAGCCTTTGAGGAAAAGGCGGTGAATATTTGAACAATTGGCTCAAAGGGCGTAGAGCGCCAGAAAGTTTTGCCTTCCCCTTTTCCTATTTTTCCGCTTGTGCCTTGAGATTATCAAGATTCTGCTCCTCTTCAGCTATAATAGGGACTTCCTCCTCTGTTTCTTCCTCCACAATAACATCAGATACATCAGGTAGTGCTTCTTCTTCAACAACTGGCTCGAGATCAACCACCTTTTTATTAGCACCTTGAAGTATTTTACCACTTCTGGTGCTAATAGCAGCTACATGCTCCACAGAGTTTACCTCACTACCTTTCAAATTTTGTACTGTATCACTTGGTAGTTGTCCACGTTGAGGAGTATGCACTTCTCTGGAAAGGTCTCTGAATTGCAATTCAAGCTTCTGAATGGAAGTTGAATGCGATAGTTGAACCTGAGACATTCCCTTGATTGTGCTCTCTGTTCTGTCTTGATTCATTAGCATTTTTTGCATTATACTTTTCAGTTTCGCAGAATCATTAGCAGTGTTGCCAGCAGAGTTGCTAGCTAAATTGGCTCTCCACTGTTGGGAATTTTATGCTTGCCCCCTTGGTGGAATGTAGGGGTTCGAGCTCTTGTTGCCATAATTGTTGTTATTGTAATTCCCTTGATTTGGATTTCCTTGATCACTTCTGCTATGATTGTTCCCTTGAAATTGGTGTTGAGGCATTTGCCATGGGTGATTGCCCGGACCTTGATAATTTTGCCTTTGACAGCCCCCTTGCGAGTTGTTGACATAATTAGCATCTTCATACTGTTGTTGCCCATCTTGGTACATCCCTTCAAGGACTTGATACATGCCCTGTGGAAGAGGGGGTAACTCCTCAACAAAATTTACCCCTTGTGCATCCTTGTCTGCCAACTTCTTTGATAATAGATCCACCGTGGTTTGCAATTGAGCAAAGGCATGATCTCTCTCATGGTTTTCTTTTGCAACGGCAGCTAGTGATGGACTACCATAAGAGAGACTCTTACTATCAGTTGAATGCCAAACTTGATTGTGGGTGGTGAGTTTATCAAGCAAGCAGGTGATGACGATAAATGACTTGTCCATGAAGCATCCTCCCGCGGCAGTATTGATGGCAATCTGATTCATTGTATCTAAGCCCTTGTAGAATTTTTCCGTGAGAATAGAATCCGAAAACCCGTGACTTGGAGATTGAGCTAGATAATACTTGAACTGCTCCCATGCCGAATATAATTGTTCCCCCAGGAGCTGTTTGAACTCAAAGATTTTATCTCGAAGTTTAGCCTTTTTGCTAGGTGGGAACCACTTCTTCAGAAATGTGTTGGCTAGCTCGCTCCAGGTATGGATAGAATTGCTAGGAAGCTTTTCATAACATTCCCTTGCTTGGCCAGCCAACGAATATTTGAAGACCCGTAACCGCAGTGCATTAGCAGTAACAACACCTTGGGATTGTTGAGCACACATGTGCAGGAAGTTCTTCAAATGTCGAAGTGGGCAATCCTCCAAAGAATTTCGGAAATAACCTTCAAGTTTCAACAGCTGATAGATAGAACTATCAATTTTGAACGTAGCATTTCCAGTCCTAGGAGGGACCACAGCAGAAGCATAATCAGCCTCATTGATGAATTCTGCAAATATATTCTCCTCTTCGTCCTCTTCTGGTGCAGGTCGGTTCACTTAGAGTCCACCTTGGTTTCCCTGATTGCGATTCTGTCTTCCAGCCATATTCACCGGGTTCACCACAACAGCAAACAAGGTATGATGGAACAGAAAAAGTTTTAAAGAAGAGTACGCCAATCAGTAATTTCTAAACCGTATTCCCCGGCAGCGGCGCTAAAATTTGATACGCTCAAATTACACCTATTAATGGCGTAAAGCGGACGTTGTCAAATATAGTAACCCAAACAAGGTTGAGGTCGAATCCCACAGGGAATATGGAGAGAAAAGGATACTAATTGTATGCCATACTATTCTTTAAAGGCTTTAATCCAATTCCGGACAGTTTGAAATACTTGTTGAGTAATGTAATTGAATACTTTGACTTGAATTGTACTTAATGCGAGAGAGAGACCGAGGTTGTGTTCCCCCATTTTGATTAGATATTATGCTTCAGGTTTCAATGTGATATATTTCTAATGGTTGTTCTAAGAGTATGCACTTGATCTCTTAAGGACTTCCTAATGTTTCCCAACAGTTAGGCCGTATTTCCTCGTTATGATTTTTCCAAATATAAAAGAGTTGAAATCGAAGAGCGACCAATAATGCCAATTTAGACTTGTTCTTATCCCTAAGTTAGTCTATTAAACGAGGGTTAACGCCCCGAGTCATTGTTATTCAATCTTACCAATACTAACTCTTTTTCCCAAGAAACGTTAGTATAATGGCTTAGGTTAATGTTTGCAATCATTACCCATCGCTAACGCACAAAGATAGAATAAATACTAACAACCATTATGCATATATCAATAGTAGAAACCCATTCACATAATACCCATCATGGGATCCACAACCGTAGTATTAAAATTAACTACTCATCATTTTGGTTAACAAAGAAAGCTTAAGAGTTAACATAATATACTTACGATGCTAATGCAATACGGAATGGAAGTGAAGTTGTTGCTTTAAATGCTCCAACCACTTCAAATATTCAAGACTTAAAGTTAAAGCTCTCAAAGAAAAATCAGAATCATGAATTAAAACCCTACTTTAAGTATTTATAGGGCAAAAAATCTCGCCAAGTTTCTGGACAAAAAAAACTTTACGCGGCATCGTTACGGACCGTAACACAGGTTATGGTCCGTCCTTCGGTTCGTCCTTTGTTAGCGTGATGTCACGACCACTATGCGACGGACCGTAACACAGGTTACGGTCCGTATCTCCCAGCGGATCATAGCCTCAGTCTTCAGTGGCCAATGCGTTATGCCACGACGTTACGCCCCGTAACCTAAGTTACGGACCGTCCTTCTGGGGCGTAACCTGTGACACTACTTAGGCAACTTTTTGGAAATTTTCCTCAGCTTACGGTACACGTTACGACCAGTAACATGAGTTACGGACCGTCCTTATAGCGGCACGTATCTTCTCTGGTACGGATCATGTTACGGCCCGTAACATGAGTTACAAACCGTCTTTTAGCTCCAAGTTTTCCGTTTTTCAGCATTTCTTATCATTTTCGATCCTTAGTCAACCAACCCTATAAAACACAAAAATAACATAAGAAACGATGTAAAAACACTTAGAAGCAAGCAAACTTCTAGTTACAAAGGCATAAAATGTGTCGAAATTCACGGCACATCAATGGGGCATACTTTTGGTTATGCTTTAACTAAAAGTCTGCCCCATAAGTCATAACTTAACTATGCCTTAAGAAAAAGTTTTACCTTATGAGGCAGACTTTTAGTTATGCCTTAACTAAAAGTCTGCCCCATAAGGCATAAGTATGTCGGGTCCGGCATAACTTTAGTTATTCCTTAAGAAGTGTATGCCGGATCCCCCCAGCCCTAGCTTGCGAAATTATATTTTTATTTTATGCCTGAGCGGGGGTTCGAACCCAGAACATCAGATATTCGCCCATCTTTTTAAGCGAAGGGTAAAATTTAAAGACCACAAATATGAGGTGTAAAATTTAAAGAGTTGTCCAAAAGAAGGGCAGTCCGCGCAAAAATATGAAAAACAACGGTACTAAAGAGAAGCCAATGGACTTCGTTCTTCTATGTGGACCCCTTCTTCCTCTAATAAAAACTAGATGGCCCGTGCTCGTGCTATGCACGGGCATACTCCGAACATCGTTGCACTAATGAGATCCAAATAAAGGAGACATCATTAAACTAAGTATTAACATAATATGCTTCATATTGCATACATTCAGTTATGGAACAAAGTTATATAGCTATACTTTGAGCTGGCTAGAAAGGTAAAAACAGTAAAACGTACGTGGTCCAACTTATGTATGAGGCATATTACGGTTGTGTGAAATTTGATTTTTAGCAGCTGCAGTTGATAAGTCAGTATTTTAGTTGGGTATCCGTAAAGGAAAGGTAGGTTTGAGACCAATCAGCTCTAGCAAATCCTGGTAGAATTTGAAGTATTGAAGTACAATACATGATGGGTCGAAGGAATTGGGGATAGCTTCTCCAGATAGCAGTGTCCCACAAAAGTAAGTTGTTCCAGGCTCTATGATATGTTCTATAGAATGAAACTCTTTCATGACCTGAAAAGAAAAGTTGAAGAGGTTCAGTCTAAAAAGGAGAAAACTTATTTGCAAAAAATCCCATAATATTTGAGGATCCTTTAATTCAATTCATATCCTCAGAAAACTGTAATGTTGTTCTAGATTTGAACCTTATGCTTATAAGCCCTCATCAATACCTGGAAATTTGCAGTAAAACCATAATGATAGTATTTTGAAACTGCCAGTGTTCACTGAAAGCAGTTCCAAATGATAGATGGCAAAGAATGATTCTTTGGCTAAAGCTTTTGCAAAATGAGGACAAGCCACTTATCCCTAAAAGGAGTTGCAAAATAAAAATAGAAGACAAAGCCATTTAGTTTCAGTCTAATAATACATAATGAAATGAGTTGTAGTTTGTAAAACAATACTAACCTGTGCATTTCAAGTTAAATCATGAGCAACAAACTTAAAGAGAAGCCCATACTGTTAAAAAGTGATGTTGCTAGTGTTTTATTTAGACATGGCTGCGGATAGTAAAACTGGAAAGAATATAAAGGATGGAAGTTGAAAACAGAATCATTAAAGAAGTTATGGACAGTTAGCATGTAAAAATTGCTGAAGGACAAAAGTTGAAAAAGCATTAGAGACATGATCTAAAGATACCAAAATACAATCAATAATTGAGAAAATCAAAATATACTCCATAAATTTCATACCTTTTCAACATCATTAACCTATGTATCCTTTTGTGTCTTATGTATTTCACGTATGAGCTAGTAATGGACCACTTATGAACTAAACTTCATAAGGAGAGTCCTGCAACTGCCAGATCTGCTTCATTTACGAACTCATAATTTTGCTTATATTAAACCTATCCCATCCTATCCATGCATTCGCTGGAATAAATTTAACTATATACATATGCCTTTTAGGAAATTAATGTATATCATTTCATTTCTACACCACCATTTCTTCCATTCTCTCATCATATCATTAAAAATAACATCTAGCAAAAGAAATCACAATATGGAACAACAAAAGATAGGCAACATATTCTCCAGACAAAAGAATTAGGATGTCTATAATTACACATAAATCAGAATTTTCATTCGTAAATAGAGGATCTTTAGTTATTATGACCTACCGTATCTGTCATTCATAGTGATATAAAGCAAGAAAGTTAACCTCGAGTAATGCCTTCTGAGACATTTTACATAATTGCACGTTGCACCACAAAAACTGGACATTCTACTGAATTGTTGGCAAAGAGTGTTATAATTCTCCTTGTGTCCTTGCATTTAAAAGCATGAATTATAGCCCTTTCGTTCTTCTTCAACACTCTTGTTCCACCTCTTAAGCCTAATACTTGTGATCCCCACCTACTCCGACTGAGCTCTTACACACTTTCTTCGGCAGAATCGAGAAGGTTTCTTGTAATTACCGAGGAGAGCTACCAAAGGAAGTACCTCTTCGATCATAATCGCGGTTGCCCTACCACTAGATGATGGCAGTTTAGACTGTTATGACAACTCAAAAAAGAAGAGAACATTGGCGTTAATTACCCAGAAGCTCATCGCCTTATTATCTATTTGCCCGAAAATCATTAAATAATTTTTTAATTAAAAAATCATCAACTTTCAGTATATATTCTAGAATATCAATTCAGCCAAAAACCAGTAGAGGTTGGCCAGAACTCATCCAAACACATCTTAAAATATTTTTTTCCCATTAGAAATCAATTTAAACAAAAGAAAATATGTTCCCTGACCCAACCATCCTATACCCCACCTATCTCCAGCATCATAAATCTCAAAAATACACCGCCCGCCTATTTTTTTTTTGTAAAGTAAACACATAATGGAGATAGCTGATCAGTTTACCAGCTATCATACAACATGAAAAGTTTATTAGTTTCAACTCCTTACCCTCAGCCTTCTCGTTCCATACAAATTACTTCAGCAAAATACTCAAATGTTTCCTCCAAGTCTATTTCAACCAAGCCTATATGAATGACATAACAGTAGAATATTAGTTTGTAACCAGGTTCGAAAAGAGAGGGAAAAAAAGAAAAGACACAAGATAAGTAGCTGAAGATGTAATAAATAGACTATGCCCCAATCTGTCTCAACACCATTACATGGGAGATATCATGACTTATTACTATCTTTCAATGAAGGATTTATTTTCAGGGATTCGATGAGCATCTATTGCTTCAACTGGTACACTTTGCTCTGTTATGTCATTTAATATATCTTAACTTCTCATTTTCAAATGATATCCATATTCTTCACAAATATTCATTTTTTGTTTCCAAATTTTCTTATAATTTAATCCATAACAATTTTCGCATTGAACCCACAAATGCTTGTATTTTTGAGTTACCTCAAGATCATTATGACTTTCTCTTATAGTTAGATCACTGTCATTCGTGCGAGTTCACGACAACCTAAAACAAAACCTGTGGACTTCATTACTTCAAATAAGAGGAGTCGGGCATATATCATCAAACATCTTGGGTGCATAACCCACTTCAATGATTACTACAAATAATCACATCATTAAAAAAAAAAAAAAAGGAGAGAAAGTGAGAGAACTAGGAATTAAATACCCTTAATATTACCACGTAGACCAAAATACAAAAAAGAATATATATTGGTATCAAAATTTTATAGCAACAAACACAAAACTAATAAAATAAAAGAAGTAAATTGAGAAGTTTGGAAACTTGCATAGGCACTCCACAGCCAATACAGCTCTTGGAAATCATATACTTTAAATGATACCAAATACTATTTGCTTATTGAGCAAAAGATGAAGGCATTTTACTATCAACAAACAGTCTTAACCCAACTTAACACAGAATAATGACATTAAATCAACTATTTACCATACTACTCTGCATTGTGAATGACAGGCAAAGTATGGAACAATCATGTCATATGCTGAAGCAACAATCTTACTCGACCTTATGCAATTTATAAGGAAAAACTCAAAATCGAGAACATCTAGATCACCATTATTATTTGATTATTTATCCCTTAATTTACATCTTCACATGTTCAATAAGACTCTAAGATGACCTCTCCCAACGTTTTGTATTCAAGAGTGCATAGCGCCTGCAACCAAATTTTAGTTAGTCTAATTCTAATTACAAAGGGACCATATGCTTCAAATTTAAAAGAAATCCTATAGGTTGCTGGTTGATACCGAAGAATGCACATGAAAAATGATAGTAATGTCTATGCAAATGAAATGAATAATTTAGACTATACAGGTCCAACACAGTATGCTCGAATTTGAAGGTCTCTATCAACCGACACACTTTTTTTTTCAAATCCACTGCAATAACTACATTCCAGTTGCAAAAAAAAAAAGAAGTTAAAATAACACATCAATTTAGAGATGAACAATAGAGCAGAAGGGATGGTCTAATTACTAACCGATTAATAGATATCTATTCAAGAGCCTTGAACTTTGAGGATTTCCATTACTATAAAAATCTTGATTTCACTTTGAGCTGCTCCAAGTGCTCGATCCTTATGTAAACAAATTCGCATCAAGAATTGAAATTCAATTAAATTTTGCTCTTTACATCCATTTGCAGCGTGTTATACAGATGTTATTAAAACATCTTTTGACAATTAGCCTATCTCAAGATGATAACTTGACATCATTCTTTCAATAGTATCATGACTCATGGCATTTCAGTTATAATCATACTGACTGTAGTGCATACTTATCACCATTCTCTTTAAATTGTAAATATCGTTTGGTTTAACAAACTACTCTCACTTTAAAATAGTAAAAGCATTTTGAAGGCAAGAACAAAGGTATTACAATAAATGATCTAATAAACTTGTACCCGAGTCTAGTTCGTAAACGATGCCCAGTAGAAGTGTACTCCTGGGTTCAAATGATCTAATGAATTTGCAGCCAATTCTAGCTCGCAAACGATGCCTCGTAAAAGTTTACTCCTTGGTCTGATTAATCTAATAAATTTGTAACCAATTCTAGCTCGCAAACAATGCCCAGTAAAAATGTATTCCTTGGTCTAAATGATCTAATAAATTTATACCTGATTCTACCTCGCACACGATGCCCACTGAAAGTGTACTCCTTGGTACCCCTTTCAACAAATTTCTCACTTATGTAGATTATATAATAGACGCAATCATTTGAAAAAAGAACTTCACAAAAAAAGTTAGATCTAAGTTCTTGGACAAAAGGGGCATATTGAAAAACATGGTAAAACCATACGGAACAGAAAGCAATTGGAAGCAACTGCACCATATGCAATATAAGAGACATAAGGGGGAAACCAAATAAGAGTGACAGTGAGGAACAGGAAAAGTCATCAATACGTTGTGTAGGTTCACAAGAATCCAAACTTGCCACTTGAACAAGATAACACGTCATTACCGCAGAATTTGAGCAATCTAGCAACATATCCCCCAAGTAAGGGTGTCAAGTGGGCAGGGCCAGCCTGGACCCGGCCCACCACCGGCCCGGCCCAAGCCCACTAAAAGGTGTAAGGGGCTGGGGGGTTTTATTAGGAGGCTGGGCCGGACAAGGTGGACAACCCACCAGCAGCCCGGGTGATGGCCCACCGGGACACCGGCCCGGCCTGGCCTACTTCAAATAAAAAAAAAAAAATAAGTACTACATTTATTACTAATAATAAGTATTTTAAAAACATTGTATCCCAATAAAATAGTTGTAGCTATAATTGTGGGATTCTTAAAATTTTGAAAGCAAATATATGAAATATTTATTAATTATTCAAACCATAGTTAGAATCTTACTTTAGTTAATTAAAACTTAACCATTAATTTTAACTCATGTAATGTGTCTCTTATTCAAGTAAGAACTTGGGGAAAATGGAGACAATAAAAATGGAGAGGAGTCAGATCCGTTATTATTTAATTGCTACTAAATGAAAACTAATTAGCTCTCCTTTTTTAAAAAAAAAATTAGTGGTCACTGGTCAGCTGAGCCCCACAGAATTAATAAAGTGGGCAGCGGACAAACATTGATCAGTGCCCAAAAGAACCAAGACATTATAAGAGGCTGACAAAATCAGTGAAATGACAAGCCTTTGAAATTGCTGATGCGTGAAATAAATCAAATACCCCTTTTAAGTTACTATCTTGTTGTTGGCTTACACAAGCTCAAAAATATTTCAATAGGTTATACAGTATATAATAATATAAACTATTAGTTATATATATATATATATATATCTTATTAGTTTCAAATATTTTATATATAATAATATTTAAATATTTTTTAGCGTATTGAAATGTTTCCGCCGATGATGGAGGTGTGGCAATCTGCACATGACATTAGGACTTAGGATCAGATGAGATAATTAAATTAAGAACTTTGGTTTAGTATCAAAACTCATGTGCATTGTTCCCATTTAGATGAGTAGGAAATTTAGAGAAAGAGGAGAGTAGGGAATTGTGAGATAATATGGAGAGAAATGAATGGTATTTATAGATTGAAAATACGGCCAAAGTATAATTTAAGAAACTTGATGGTTAAAATAAAGTTGACAACAACTAGATTTTAGAGTATCAAACTTAATACATTTTAGTATTAGAATTTTTTTAAAAAATAATTAAAATCTGGCTCAGCCCACTAACTAAAACCCAGCCCGGCCCACTAACTAAAACCCGGCCCGGCCCACTAACAGGCCCGGTTAGCCCGAGGTGTAGCCTCTATCCGAGGTGGGCTGGGCCGGACACCCTTTCCCTCTCCCAGTCCGGCCCCTTAACTTACGGCCCGGCCCGGCCCCTTGTGGCCCACTTTAAAATGGCCTGGTCCGGCCCACTTGACACCCTTAAACGTACTATATATCTGTTTATTCAAAATATATATAAAATTGATTCCTATTCAAATAGATACTCTTTAGAAGGAATAAAATAGATTAAGAATAGTTTAAATAAGGAAATATTCATAACTCTAATTGAATTTAAAGTCTTACATATTAGAAAAATAATTGATATATATTATTAATATTTATGTAGATTAATTTGTGGAAAAGATTAAATGACTATTTTGTCTATTGTACAGTCTTTTAATGAAGGGCAAAAAGTTCAATCAATATTTCTAAGGCCCTTTGTGCTTTTAATATAGTATAGATAATAATTTTAAAAAAAATCTAATATTAGTATAAAACTAATTGTTTAGACATATCTGAGGAAGGTTTTATTTCTGGGAATTTATAAAATTTGGGATTAGAAATGAAGTTGGATTTTTTTTTTTTAGTGTTTGTTAGTATTCTATATTCGATATGTATTATGGAAGGACGAGCAGAGTGCAGTGGTGTACGCAGAATTTTTTGTAAGCAGTGTCGACATTTAAAAAGATAAACAAATGAATAAATAGTTATAACAACTTTATATTAATAGAAAAACTATTCAAATCGTATTAATAAAATATAAGTCAAGTAAATTACTACAACTTTAAACAAAGAGTTCGACCCTTTATTAGCGGCATTGATTTTTTAGACAAAAGGCTAAGAGCTTATGAAAAAGCTAAAAAAGTAAAACACGATATATTTTTTGGTCCAGCTAGAACTCAAGCAGATTGCTGCACTATTGAGGGGCCCAACCAGTGAGCCACGAAGAGTCAAGCAGTGTCATTTATATTATATCTACAAGTATTCTAGATTTTCAAATTATATATATATATATATATATACGAAACGGTTTCGAATGACACCCCTAAACATAGGGTGCGTCCGCCCTCGGCAGAGTGGGTTTTAGGAAGAAAGGGCGTGTGGGGGTTTGGTAGTGATTTGCCAGTTGGAAGAGGAGCTACTAGAAGGTCAAAAAAAAAAAAAGGTACAGTTTGGCAAGGAACCAACCTTTGGATTAGGATGAATAATAAGTGGGCTCTTTTCTCATGAAAAAAGTTGGGCAATTTGCACGATTGGCCTTATTCAGGGTGGTCTTTAATTCCTCAAATTGCTGGTTTTTAAGTTCTGTCTTTCGCCAAATACTCTGAGGTTTGGGGTTTGTATCCGGCTCAATTAAAAAACAAAAAATTTGCAAGGCAGAGTTTCGTAGCAAAATTAGGCCTATTTGGACAAAAGTTAAAGACCAACAATTAATTATCTCAGAATATTAGGCGAAGAGTAAAAATTAAAGACCAGAATTTAAGGGGGGGAAATAAAAGACCAGTGCCTTTGAAGGGAAATCTGCGCAAAAAAATGAAAAAAGTTGCATGTCAAGAGCTGAATTCAAAACCCAATCCATTAAGACTTTTCAGGGGAAGAAATTGGCACTGTTCGTCCTTCAATGGGGTGGTTTTTAATTTTTGTCCTTAGCAATCGAACTTAAGTCTAGCGGGGCATAAGTTCTTTAAGACGTGGGCATAACTTGTGAATATTATGATACAAAATATTCACAAGTGCAAATGACCCGTTTTAGGAAGAATGGTTTATTATTCAATCAAGAGTTTATTAGAGTTAATTTAAGGCAAAAGAAGGGTCGATGGGGCATGTAGTGTTCTTTCATTATGGCCGTACTAACTCTAAAATGGTTGGGAACTGATATTTCGTGCTCCTTTTATTATCCTTCAAATCAAATCAACTTGAAATATTGAGCTTAATGATCAAGTGTTAGATGTACTACAAGTACCTATGAAAATAGTGAAATTGTCCTCAAAGGATGCTACATTTTTTGATTGGTTTTCAACTAATATTTTTCTTCGAATTGTACTCATGAGTTTTCACAACAGTAAAGATAGGTTTTTGGTCTGAATCGAATAGGTTAAGGAGTGTCAAACTGATTGATTTTAAGATATTTTTCATAGTAAAATTTTCACAAATAACTACCTTTTAGCTGCTTCTAACAAGCTATAACTATAAGTTCATTATTTACAATTCGTAGCTGATTTTTCCTATATTTAGCTCCTGGACGCGTCGCATAAATATAGCCAAAATATAGACTAAATACACGGAACTGCTGAGCAAATAATGTCTCTATTTAAGGGGGAAAAAATCTTTTTTAAACTAAACAGAAATCTGTTTTTAATGTTCCATAAATCACGCAAATCTTATTCTCTTCCATATCTAATCACATATCTCATTCAACATGTAATCATTCACATAAAATTTGAATTCAAAAACTCTCTTCACATTTTTTCCCAAAATATAACTAAAAAAATCTCTTTTTAATGATCCATAACTCATGCAAAGCTTGATTTGTTCATCAACTGAATTACACGTGTCACCGTGTAATTGCAACTTTTTTATTTTTTATATTTTTCTGAACTTTTTAGTTGTTTTTCATATATATTTTGGCTATATTTTTAATTATATTTTAATTATTATGTTCAATATTACTTATTCTGGTTTCTGTTAACTATATTTAAGATATATTTTGACTATATTTAGAAAATTTTCAGAAAAAAAAAAAAGTTGCAGTGAAAACGTTGCTACCTCAATTATGAACTCAATTATGACTATATTTTGGCTATATTTTTTAATTATATTTTGATTAATATGTTCAATATTATTTATTCTGGTTTCTATTGACTATATTTCAGATATATTTTTCAAAATTTCAGAAAAATTAAAAAAAAAAAGTTGCAGTCAAAACGTTGTTACCTCAATTATGAACTCAACTTGAATTCGATATTTCAACAGATGAATTCAAATATATATTCATGGTTTAAAACGCAAAAATAACAGAGAATCTTATATATTTTAGGAAATAGAGTTGAATTTTGGGGGTAAAAGGTTGAAATTAATGAGCAGTTAATACAGAGTAAAAAAAGGAAGTGAAAGAAATCAGAAACTAATTTGAAAAGCACGAAATTAGGAGAGATGGGGAGTTAGAAAAGTGTATATTTAGGAAAAGGGGGGACAAAGAAAGTGTGCAGCTAAAAAATAGGGGTGTGGGGAGTGGTAAGTTAATTGGTAGAAAAGTGGGTAGTTATAAGTTGTAAAAATATAATATTATAACTACTAAACTTAATTATTAAAAAGTATAGTTATGTTCCATAAATATATAACATAGCAAGTTATGCCAAGTAAAAATTACTTTTTCATATTATTGTGAACAATTAAGATTTTATTGGATCAAGTCACATGACATATGGGCTTAGCCTAGACCAAGGATATGGTGGTCCACATCCACATTATAAGTCAATAAAGTAGGATTGATTATCAAATTCAATTATATGAATTTTGAATGAAATTACTACATTTGGTTTAGGTCCTCAAGATGGGCTGCAAATGAGTTCATCCATATGTTTCAATCATAAGGGTCAGCATCCAGAAAATATGATTACAATCACCATTAGAGTTTAATACGGTTTTCCAAACGTAAAATATTTTCTAGGTTACTCATAAGTCATATTCTATTTTTATAACAAGGAGTTTCCTAAAAATATGAGCATTGTGGTTAATTCTATGTTTTCTTGCACAATGAATGGTCCAAGTTATTTAAGCAGTTTATTAGTGAATATTTGCCAACAATTACAGGGGGACAGTCCAGATTGGTTAACAAAGAATATTAATGCTGGTAGAGTTGAGAATTATTACTATCTTATTGCAGGTTTAGGAGTTTTGAATTTGTTCTACTTTATATACATTGCTTGTTGATATCAGTAAAAGGCTAAATTAGTAGTTGATTGTTGAAAATAACTTTGTGCAATGCAAAGAATAAATAAGTTATCTTTCTCCTCTTCAATTCTCTTTAATGACTGATTTATTGACTGGTTTAAATGACTAGGTTAATGGTCATTAAGTCATCTTTTAATGGTCGGGTTAATGGCTCATTAAGTCCTTCTTTGACCCTTCAAATTTTCAGCCTATAAACCCATCTTCTTGGAGAATTGTTGACACACAGAAAATTCTTTCTCCTTATTTTCTCCTTTTGAGTTGTTTCTGGGCAATTAGTTTTGTGCAACTCTAAATTTTCAGCCACTAGTGCAAGTGTTTGGAAGTGATGTGGAACCTTGAGGAGCGATCGGGCTAAACGATTTGCACCACAGTTGGTCCGAAATTGCTTTCAAGGTAATGATTTTCCACGACACAGCTTTCATCTGATAAGTTGACTCTATCCTTTTGTTCATTTTTCTGATTGATATTGTTAATATTTCCAACAATTTGAAAGCGATTTATTTTATACAATATTGATCAGTAGCATATGGAGAGGTAAAATAATTCTATACATATTTTGGTGATGAAAGGTAAAATACTTTTATTTTCTCTCTAAGAACGTGGTCATGAAAAAAAAATGAGAAATCTGTTTTGTCTAAAAAAGTGAGAAATTTTGACATGAATAATTTTGAGTAAGCAGATGATATGATTGTTGAGGTCATTCCTCAAATGAATCTTGTGGCTAATGCAGGAGATCGAGTGTTAGACTCTTGTGCTACTAAGCAGATTTATGCTAACAAAGTTTATTTTGTGTCACCCAAGTTGAAGAAGAATGATTCTTTTATGGAGTTCTTCTTAAACTTGTATTTGAAAAAAATTGGAGTGAACGTTTTATTTGAGTATGATAGTGTTGTGTCAACCTAATTTTTTTTTTTTTGAGCAATGGATATTGTAACCATAGTTTATTGGTGCCTAATATTTTTCAAGTTATAGATGAAAATGTTGGGACTTGATTAATCCGTTTTATTTATGGGAGTTCTCAGAGGTATACATATTTTGAAAGATAATTAAGATGACAACATTAGTACTTTGTTTACTTGACTGATTATTATGACTTATGGCATGTTAAACTTGGATACGTCAGATTCTCCTTTTATTGAGAAAATGCAAGGTTAAGTTTTTTCTTATGTTGAGAAAATAATGTCAAGATTCATATTATTAAATTTAAATTTTTGTGATTTAAATGGGTTTTATTGTTCAAAATGGTCAAATCTTGAATAATAATTACAGTATATGGTCTTAATGTGGTCAAACGGTTACTTGGAATTAAGGTGATTGAATGACTATTATCATGGTGAAGAATGTTACTTGGATTGCATACTTTATGTGGCTATTAGCTTTTCCTATAATCAGTTGGAGGGATCAACACCTATATTATATATATTTTTCAAAGTTCTTTTCTTTGGAGAGAAAACATATTAAGGCAAATTCTTATTTTGTCTCTAAGACATTTTGGTGTATAAAATTGTATGCCACAATAATATTTATTTTTTTTTAAAAAGAGAGGTTAGGATACCTTACGAGACTGGAAAAATCTCTTTTGAATTTTAAAAATATTATTTCTTAGACTGAAATATTTAAAAGTGTGGGGGTGTTTTGTAATGTTATGCCACTCGATTTTGAAGAGAGAAAAAATAATAGTTGAATTTATCATGGAATATGAGTTTGTATTATTAAATTGACTGAAAATGAGGTTGAGTGGTTACAAAACCTCTTGTGAGTTTTCTGTTACGAATTAAACCGACACTTTTGCGTCGATGAATTGTTGTTGTCAAGTCTAATAGCCATGGAAAAAGATAAATCTTGTGATTGGATGATGATTAATAAAGAACAATTTGTTTGAGACAACATTGTGAATGTAGCGCTAAAACGAATTTCTGGCAAGTATTCTAATATTTATTTCAAAACATTTGTTGCTTATCATGATAATGAAAATTGATCGAATAGGTGTTATATATATATATATATATATATATATATATATATATATATATATATATATATCTAAAGGAACTCATGTATGTGTTGAAGCATGACATTCTAATATTAAATTATAATGTTAAATTAAAGTACATTATTTAGTGGGTATGAATTGACAAGAAATAGGTTAATTATTCCCGATTTATCAAAGCTGTGAGCTTTTGATTGAAGGAAAATATTGGCTTCATACAATGCTCTTGTTCGTGAAGTAATTTTATTACTGAGATGTTCACTTCGAAATCGTTGTTTAATTTCATGTGCAGTTAGCTTCGTCAAATAACTTTTGGAGACATGCTAATTATAATAATAATGAAATTGATGGGCAGCGAGACTAGCTATGGGACAGAGAAAGATTTGAACGGACACAAACTTGAGACAACAATAATTTTCTTTGGAAATGGAAATTGTCATATTTCATTGGAAAGACAACGACAATTTCAAACTGCAAGAAAAGAAAGTGACAAAAATCGGATTCTATTTTCTTACAACTCCACTCTTATTTATTTATGAATCTTCCCTTGTGTTTCTTATTAAATACTGATGACATAAGTGATTTGGGTAGATATCAATTTTAATGTGATCTTAAAATGCATACTAAATGTTGGACTAGCATATATCATATGCTTGTGATTATTTGCGATCTCATCACATTATTTTTTAAAATAAATATGTTGCGTGTAAGATCATGAGGAGTTTAATTTCAAGTTGTAAAATGATATGAATTATTTAAATTGGTAGGATCATATCTACACTTGAAAGTTGTTATATCTACTCTTGTGAAGTATGTTCGATAACTAAAAATGTGAATTTTTCTAGACTTTAAGAGATCATTAATAATGAAATACTCTCAATTATGTTTATATTGCTGAGCCTATTGATTTGTGATAGGTAGGCCAGGTAATGTTAATATTGCTTCTATTTAAAGACTTAGAAATATAGATTAATTCCTGCGATGAATGTTGATGAATTTTCTAAGTGCCCAATTTGTGTAGAAGCAAAACATAGCAAAAGGCCTTATAAGACTATCACTAGTAGCAAAAAAAAAGTTGGTTGAACTAGTGCATTCGAACTTGCCTGATTTCAAGAACATAGTTAGTAGAGGTGGAAAAATATATTACATCTTTTTTGTGGATGTCAAGGTGATGAAGAATTGAAAAAATCAACGGATATCAAGGTAGAAGTTTTACGCAAGCTATGTTGTGAGTTGAAAAGGTAAAACAAATTTCTACCTATCAATCTCAACAGATGAAAAGGTAAGATTATCTTTTACCTAAAAATTCTTGATTAATGTATGATATATTTTCACGAGTACAATATTTTATTAAATTTTCAAAATAGTGGGGATTGATGAAATGGGGAAAAATATTCATCATAAAAAATGTGATTTGCATATTTGAGAATGCTTTAAAAAGAATATTCCAAGTGCATGTATTAGTCTTGAAATAATTCACATGTTATTATTTGTATATGATGATTTTTATCTTTAATATTGGCAGAAATGCCATAGTGGGGGAACAAGCTACACTAGTTTCTTTACATTTTGACTCATATGGGGCAATTGAAATTGCCAAGAGTAGTGTGTACAATTGAAAAAAAGGGACACATTTGCGTTAGACATGATGTTGTCAAGCAATTGTTAAAGCTTGGTGTTAATTCCTTGAGATTTGTAAGGTCCGAGAGAAATAAAAATTTGGCAGATCCTTTAACCAAGAATTTGTCAAAGAGAATAATCCTTGAAACATCGAGAGGGATAGGGCTAAATCCCATGAATTGAGGTAATATGGTGGATACCCGTTTGTGATCAAACGAAGCCATATAGGCCGTCAAAATACACTAAATTTCCTATCCCTATGGCATGTGGTAGTGTTTTGTGAGGTTGAGTTTTACTCTTAATCCATAGCCCGTTGTGGGATGCGTTTGAGATGCACTTGATGGATTTACTTTAGTTTTACTCTTAATGGTTTCATAACTCGTTACGATGGTGCTATTGAGAAGCATTGGATGGGTTCACCGCTTGATATGAGAAAGGTTGAGCTTATTTTGCTCTTAATGATTCCATAGCCTTTTGGTAGTCTCTGTTGAAGATAGACTTGATGGAATACCTACGTGAGTGTAAAGGTTTGACCGCCTTTTATGAAAAACTTAGCTGTTTTTTCTAGAGCATTCATGAGACCTGAAGTTTGGTGCATCACTGTGTTAGTAGCGCAGAGTTTGCATAAAATAAGGATATAATATGTGTTGTGGAGGTCTCAACTTATGTCCATTCGGTTCAAGAGTACTTCACTTTGTGAATATTAGTTGTTGCCTCATTTCACTACGAGTCAATTTAAATTGAAAGATATTGACACTTAAGTACATTTTCCTTCCTTTTATCCAGAATTGTTCTTACTTTTTATCTTTGCATTAGTGGGGAATTGTTGAAAATAACTCTGTGTAATGCAAAGAATAAATAAATTATCCTTCTCCTCTTCAATTCTCTTTAATGACTGATTCATTGGATGGTTTAAATGACCAGGTTAATAGTCATTAAGTCCTCTGTAATGACCGGGTTAATGACTCATTAAGTCCTTCTTTGACCCTTCAAATTTCCAGCCTACATAAACTCATCTTCTAGGTGAATTGGTGACACAGAAAATTTCTCCTCATTTTCTCCTCTTGAGTTGTTTCTGGGCAACTGATTTTGTGAAACTCCAAACTTCCAGCCACTAGTGCACATGTTTGGAAGTGTTGTGGAATCTTGGGGAGTGACCGGGCTAAACAATTTGCACCACAGTCGGTCCGAGATCGCCTTCAAGGCAGTGGCTTGCCACGACGCACCGTTCGTATGATAACTTGATTCTATCCTTTTGTTCATTTTTCTGATTGATATTGTTAATATTTCCAACATTGATGACAGAATTAAGGCTTAGTCTAACGTTCATGAACTTCATGACATGAAATGATAAGCAACTTGTGATTAGTTCCATATTAGTGCACCTAGCTACTAGTAAATAGTACTTAGTTAATTGTGGGATATGCCTAAGTTTATTTCTTGAAAAAGCTCAGATATTATATAGAGTCATGTATGAACTTGTACAAATACGAGAATAAAGGAGGAAAATTGATCTATTTAATAAAAAACGTGATATGTTTTTGGCATACCTAGTATTACGAATCCGCAACTTAAATGACCCACATTTTGGGCCTTTGAAAAAAAATAACGGCCCAAAAAAACAAGAAGGAACAATAGTACCTTTTGCACACAAAATTAGTGCGCAATAGGACTTAACTGTGACAGTCACTTTGACGAGTCTCAACTTTCCCTATAGCTTCAATAAGTCTCAATTCTCCGAAATCTCGAATGCAACTCATTCCAGTTCCTTTAATTACTAATCATTTCCCCCTACAGGGTTCTTCCCTTAAATTAAATTAAAATCATTCTAAAATTTCTCTTTGAAAGCGTCTCATAATTGTCCATTCAATCATAACTTACCAAACATCTGATTGTCACATTTTCCCTTCATTCTTTCTCTATAGCATAGACATTCAGACAATTCAATTTGTAAAAATTTCAGTAGAATTTTCTCTGTACTTTTTACTGCCTCATTTCTGCACACGACCCAGAAAACACATCCAATGCCTCACAGAGCGATCACAATTACCCGTAATATCTAGCTCAAGTTCTTATATCAAAGTCTATCAATATCAGTAAGGAAGGAAGCATACCTTTCGGAGTATCAACTTCAATTCTCATCAATTACCTCCTAGCGGCACAATCAACTGCTTATCCACAGTCAAAACATTTAAGGTTAAAATCAGGGACATCACATGTTATACCTCATAGTTTGTACGTGAAATCTATTAGGTATTAGTCGTGTTAAGTGTAGATCCTGGAGGACTCACTAGGATATATGAGATTGTATGCACTTATCTCATGGTTACGAGGTTTTAAGTCCATGTAATAAGTTACGGAAGGATTGGAGGGCAAGTGAATCTAGAAAATTAAGTTTGTTGGACTTTGGGGAAAATATGAGGGGCAATTTTGGCCCTACTTGAGGAAAGGATATCTTTTAGTATATAGAAAAGGGCCAAAATTACCCCTGAACTTTGAAAAGTAGTTTATCTATGCCCTTCGTTATACTTTGGGGCTATTAATACCCTTACCGTTACAGTTTGGAACAAATATACCCTTGTGTTTAATGGAGTGCCACGTGTCAAGCTGACAGTGGCCAACCCATTAAACCTTTTTTTTCCATCTGGGTCAATTAAAATTGGATCCGACCCAACTAAATTAAATCACCAAACATGTTAATAATACATATCTCTACCCAAATAACCCTAAATCAGACCTACAATATCTCTCTCTAAAATATACCGTCTTTGACCCCTCTCTGCAGCAACTCGCCGCCGAACTCACCCACCGCCGAACACCTCCGAACTCACCCACTACCGAACACCTCTCTCTCTTTCAAGTATGGTTCTTTCCTCCATTGTTCTTTAGGTATGTATCTTTCTTTTGACTTTCTCACTGATTTCTTTTGTTTTCATTTGACTTAATGGTTTTGGGCAAGAAAGTATTTAAGTAGGGCCAAATGGGTTCAGATGGGATACAAATATGAAGAAGATCTGAACTGAAATAGCTTGAAAGATGATTGCTTAATGATATTTTAATTAATGCCTAATGTTTTAAGCCTTGATTTTAGTGAAGTTGCTGAGGTATTGGAAGTGTCGTGTTTTTTTGGATATTGATAATCATCAAAAGATGAATTCCACTGTATTTGAAGCGGTGAAAACTGATTTGAAGAAAGAACTTTGACATCACTCCATTGTTGATCCCACCTTCAATTTTCAGTGATTGAAGGCTTACAATGTCCGAAATTAGTTGTAATTCAACAAAGATCTGTCACTGTGGTGAAATTGCTCGTTGTTTTACTTCGAAAACATCTTCAAATCCTGGTAGGAAATTCTATAAGTGTCCTAAACCTGAAGTAAGTGTTATTATTGAATTATTTGTCCAGAATTTTGGTTTGATGTTTCAATTCAAGTGTTGATAATTTTTTCGTATTTTTATTGGTTTGGACAGGCTGAAAACTGTGGTTTTTGGGAGTGGCTAGATAATTTTCCGGACAATGCTTTGTTGGAAATAAGTGATTTGAAGGGTAAATTAGAAGTGGCTACGGTGAAAATGGACACTTTAAGAGAGTCGTTGAATGTTGTTAAGCCTGAAAGAGACAACTTGAAGAAAAAGGTCGATACCTTGGAGGCTATAAACAACTCTCAAGTGAACAAATGAACGGAATTGGAAGAGAAGATGTTAAAGTCGAAGATGTTGTTTATGATTTCATTGGCCGTATTAGTTGGATTTTTTGTCGCTAATTTGGGATGAATTATGCTTGTTCTAGTAGTAGAAGTGAAAGGCTTGTTTAGGTAGATGATGATGTTTAGGAGTAGAAGTGTTGGTTTGTAAGGTAGTTTGAATTGTGATATATGTTTAAGTAATTCTTGCAGCAGACTTATGTTATAGAGGAAGCTTTCTCATTTTACTCCTTTCCTACCTTTATGTCTGAGAATAGTGAAGAATTTGTTGAATTAGCACTGATAACATTTTTCTAGGGAACTAATGTCAGTGAGAAGAAATATATGTAATAAAGGAAAATAAAAATATATACTCTTTCTATATGGAAAAAACTAATGGCAGCCTTTAAAAAATGGTACTGCCAAAAGGAAAAGTTTCATGATGCCAAGATGGCTTGACAACTTGTTATTGCTCATAATGCTATTGTCTATTTTAATTATGGCAGTGATGAATTTGATGCTTATAAATAGATATAACCTTCCAAAAGGCCCTTTGTTGGAAGAACAAAAGAAACCAAAAAGAACAAAAGAAATGCTTGTATTTCAACCGCACAACTGCATATTTAAACTGCAGTTTCTGCGCATTTTCAACTACGCAACTGCATTTTCTGCACATTTTCAACTACACAACTGGACAGTTTCTGCACATTTTCAGAACTACACAACATCTCAGAAAATGCAGTTTCTGCACATTATCAACATCACAACTGGACAGAAACTAAGCAACTGCACATTTCAACTAAACATAATTCAATTCAACAAAACTGCTGCACATTTCATACACCATAAATATGCTAAATAAACTGTCAACCATAATACAAAATAAGCCAATAGTTGTATGGATGCCATACTATAACCCCAAAAACCACACCCTAAGTCATAATGTGGCATCCATTTAGTTTGACCATTACATAATTAGCAAATTAAGAGTACTATCTTAAGCAGTAAATACATCACCATAATTCACAAAAAACTAACATTTCACAAAGCTAAATCAACTGTTAGATCCCCTTCTTGGATTCAACTTCCCAATCCTCTCTTGAACTTGAGCCTCCAGCTGGTTGGTAGTAACTGCATTATTCCCTTGCCAAGTTAAGCTTGTTAATGAGATTGGAAGATTAGTTGTCTCACTAACACCATTGTGGTCACCTCTAAAGCTTATTGCCCTTCTTCCAGTTGGTTCTTGTGATTTTTGCCTCATTTGAAGGCTTGTGGAAAATTCAGAAATCACTTTGGGCCTTAGAAAAGGGTCTTCATCATCTTCCTCAACTAAAGGATATTCAAAGTTAGGAAATGGGGTGCTGCTATTACTAGAAGCATGCCCATAATGCATTGAAGTAGGCATGGGCTGACTGTCTTGGGTTGGTTGGGGGGCTGTTAAGTTGATTTCTTCTTCAACTTGGGAATTTTCATCTTCATCAACTAAGCCCCTAGTCTGCCTCTTTTTGCTCCTAGCGGGCTGCTTTTTCTTAGCTTGCTGCTTGCCTTTCTTTGGCTACAAAAAGGCAATAAAAAAAAAGATCATTAGAAAACAGTTAATTATACTAAAATAAGATACACAACAATTAATAGATGTGTTAATTTACCTTGTCACAGCCCCCTAACATTATGATTTGGCTCTCCGCAATTGCTACAATTCATCACTCTACCTTTCCTTAAAAGCTTCCATTCACCTTGCCTCTTAAGGGCCTCATCTTTCCCTCTATCCCTCTTAATCCTGGGTCTGCCAGCAAGTTTGATGAAAGCAGGTGGTTCCATAGCCTGAGAAGGGTCAACATTTCAGAATTGTGCACCCCTAACAGGCTGCAACTTGTGTTTGTATGCTAGCTTGAATGCCTCTTTGCTATGATACCAATATATCTCAGAAATAGGATAATTTTTCTTGTGAATCATGGCCTTGATTGCATGTGGGATTCCAGTAAGATCCCATGTCCTACAAGTACACCTCTTTTGGCTCAAATTCACAACATGCCTATCATGTCCCTCTGTTACCTCATATCCACTGTCCCCATTTCCATTGACCTTGCACACTTGGGCTATTTTCAAATACTCATTATACAACTTCATTATATTAGGACTGACCAAACCATACCACTTATTCACAAATTCATCATTCTCTCTCAACCTATTCATCACCTTAATCCTTATGTCATCCAACATCCCAATGATGGGCTTATACCTTGCTTCAAGTATCCAAGAATTAAATGACTCAGTAAAATTGTTGTCCACTCCTTGATTCTTACAGACTGTATCAAGATAAGCTCTACACCATGTTTCCGGAGGATACCTGTTGATTAAGTCCTTTGCAGCAGGTTCATCCAACTGCTTCATCTGTTCAAGTTGGTCTCCAAACTCCTCAGCATAGGAGGACCATGCACCCCACTACAGAAGCTTCTTCAACTCACCTTTACTCCACCTTTTGCACCAATTTGCCTCAATGTGCTTTACACAAAATCTCTGATGTGCTTCAGGCAGTATATTCTTTACTGCATCAAGCAGTCCCTACATATAAGAAACAAACAATATAAGCTATATTAATTGAAACTGGAATAAACAGACAAAACAAAGATTTGATAGAGTGGTTAGCCAGCAAAAGATAGGCTGACAGCAACTGGTACAGATGAAACAATGCTCAATATTTACACTAGGGATAAATGAATAGCACCTGCTTCGGTCAAAACTGAAAACAATGTAGAACGTAAAAAAAAAATAGTTTTTTTAACTGAAAATACCACTACTTTAAAGACTGATAAAGTAGAACATCAAAAACATTAGTACTTTTGACTTTATGAACTTTTGACTTTATTTTTCATTATATCCTTTCTGGAAAGGTAATGACATTATGTCCTTTATCTTCCCAAGAACAAAATAAAGACACACTTTCTGTATAAATAAAGTTGACTAGATAAGAAACACATTTAGCATGTAGAGATGGAAATAACGTGACTGTAGTGAAAACAAGAAAAATAAAACGAAAAGGAAAATCAAGCAGAATTCAATTTAAACAAAAAAAGAATCAGAGACCAAACACTAGCAGCTGCAGTGATCACATTTAGCTCAAACATTTAACTATTCCAATCTTTAACTTCAAGACAAAAAAAACCAAAAAAAAACACATAAAAAAACAGATTTAAAAAAAAAAAACAGTGTAGTTTACCTTCTGCATGTCTGATATGAAGGTTATTCCTTTGCCATTATGGAGTTCAAGTGAGTGTTGCAACTGCTGTAAGAACCAGCTCCAAGTCCTCTTGGTCTCTTTATCAACCACTGTCCATGCTAGAGGGTAAAATTGGTTCATACTGTCTTGACCAATAGCAACCAATACTTGTCCCTTGGCTTTTCCTTTAAGGAATGTACCATCTAACCCAATAAATGGTCTTAATCCTTCCTTAAAACCCATTTTCAATGCCTTGAAACAAATATACATTCTAAAAAAAATCTTTTACCTTGAACTAGTGCCTCCTTGGACAAATTAATCACAACATCACTTCTAGGATTTGATTCTCTCAATTCATTTGCATAAGCTTCCGGTTTTTTGTAATTATCTGTAAAACTACCTTTCAGAGTTTCCAGAACCTCTCTTTTGGCTTTTTTGCGTTTTCCTTCACTTGCATTTAAATCAAAAACTCTATGTAAGTCAGCCCTCATATCTTTAACCTTGTATTTTGGGTTATCTTGTAATTTTCCCTTGAAATATTGAGCTATGGTATTAGAGTTAATCAGTGGGTTATCATATACTACACCACAATCACTATGAGGAATTAAAGTCTTAACAGTCACCCCAACAGTAGTCCCATCATCAGATATGTGGCATATGAATGGGCAGCCTATAGCATCACATGAATATCTCACCCTATGCCTGTCACTTTTTTCAACAACTAACTCTTTCTTGTTTGCCAATGCATAAAGTCTACAGAAATTCCTTGCTTCTGGTATGTCCTTGAAGGTCATACCCTTAACTAACTCCCTAAAATCATTCAAATTTTCAGTGATAGCCCTTCTCCTGTGGGTAGCAAGTCTCTCTAATTCCTCACTATCATATTCTAGACAATCAAATACCATACCATTCTTATCCTCACTGTCACTATCACTACAATCTGTCCCAACCTCAGTAACAAAATTGGGTACTAAGAAAAGTGACTCATCATTTGTTAGAATATTTGGAACATGCACATCAATCCCAAGTTCATTAATAGAATAAGGTACAGAGAAAAATGATTCATCATTTTGTAGAATATTTGGAAGATGCACAGCTATTTCGCATTCATCGGTAGCAAAGAAATGAATGACATGGTATTCTTCAGAGACAAATGATAATAATTTCCTAATACCTTCATCACCTTTTAATTCAAAGTACTTTCCAGATGGTCCAGCAACAATTAATATTTGGACACCAACAAATCCTAACTAGAAAGTGTACTCATTTACAATGTCAATATAAGATAATAGATCAGGATCATACCCTCTCCAATAGTGAACCCATTTCTTTTCATACAATACATGTGGTTCTCTAATCCAATTACCACCATGATGGAAGAATAAGTTGACTTTTATCATCTTAATAACCTGCAATTAATTAGTAAATAAAGCAGTTAATTAATAAGGGACCACACACAATAGTATAAAAATGAAAAAAGAATTCAATTACTTTGGGTACCACACGCAGTAGTATAACAATAAGGGACCCCCTCATAAATGTAAAACCTTGCAGCCATGTAGGTATGGAAAATAAATGAACTTTTATTCTTTTACTTAAAAGTTTAAAGTTTTTTTGGTACTGTCCAAGGACCACAATTTGAAAATATGGAATTGTTTATCCACTAAGCAATATAAAATTCTGGACAAAGTATAAAAAAATATGGAATTGTTTATCCCAAAACACACACTTAACATAGAATTGGGTCCATTTTTTAAGATAAAGCAGCCCAAACCCTTACGAATATGACAAAAAAGATAAAACCACCTTTCATTATCATCACACCAGCTGAAACCAATCCTAAAATAACCCCCCCCCCCCCCCCAAAAAAAAGCAAACCTTATATTTAACCGTACCCAACCACCAACCCCACATTAATATCAGGTCCACAAGCCTACAAAGCCTGAAACCAACACTAAAACCACTAAAACATAACTCCAAAAGCAAACCCGACAATTTAACCATATCCACCCATTTCGGGACCACATTAAAAAGCGAATGCAAACACATTAAACACGAAAAAATAACTAACAAAACAGAGAATCTAAGGAAAAAGTTGAAATCAGAACCCATTATTCAACGAAAATGTAACACATAAAAAACCAATAAAAGAACTTTAAAGCAGAAAAGGGACGATGATGAAAATAGTACCTTCAACTCACAGAAATCAAGACATAGATGAAGTTAGTTTTACTCTAGAGAGAGAGTGGGTGGCGATTTTGGGTAGAAAGAGGTGTCGGCGGTATATTTTAGAGAGAGAGATTGTAGGTCTAATTTAGGGTTATTTGGGTAGAGAGAGATATTATTAACGTGTTTGGTGATTTAATTTAGTTGGGTCGGATCCGATTTTAATTGATCCAGATGAAAAAAAAAGGGTTTAATGGGTTGGCCACTGTCAGCTTGACACGTGGCACTCCATTAAACACAGGGGTATATTTGTTCCAAACTGTAACGATAAAGGTATTAATAGCCCCAAAGTATAACGAAGGGCATAGATAAACTATTTTTCAAAGTTCAGGGATAATTTTGACCCTTTTTCGCTTAGTATATGAGGAGTTTTGGAGTGAAACAAAAGCCTAAATCAAAGTTCAGGAATCTAGTTTCCAACGCAACAAACTGTGTGTCAATCCGACATCGGAATAGAGAATTATGAGCATTTTAAGACGGACTGCCAGTGCAGGGCCTAACCCTGCGCGAATATGCCAAAAGATGGCGTGAACGCGCAGAGTAGCATTGGGCAACCTTGCGCGAACGCGCCCAGGGCAGCGCGAATGCCCAAAAGGATTTTAGAGACGGTGCCCACCGACTCTAATCCACTATATAAGGGTTAATGCCCCAATTTTTCTCTATAATAATTTCCCCAAATATTCTAGAAATCTCAACAAACATATGAGAGCTTATATACAACACAAAAGTAAGGATTTTGAGTAATTTCAAGTGACAGAATATTAATCGAGGTCCGGGTAATGTATAGTCGCGATTATAGTTTTGTCTTGCGTTGGAGTTGGCTTGGATTCAAAGCAAATATTGAAGGTCTTTCTATTCTAGTACGTATAAGGTATGAATCTTTCTTTATTATCGCTGATTTAGGAATATTTACGAGAATAAGAGTTATAGTTTGCTGTGTTGGTGTTGTTAGCTTATGGATGGAGGTTTGAAGAAAGTTTTGGATGGAATTGTACATATTCGTCATGTAGGATTTTGATGATATTGTTGTTGATGTTGTTAGTATTGTTGGGAGTTGTTTTGGTATTTGGAGGAAGTAGATAATATAAGGGAAATACTACCCAAATTTTCGTAACCCGAATTATTATTCGATGTTTAACGCATCTAAATTGATGTAGGAATATGATAGAAGTATGACTAAAGGTATATTTCTCAATATATAGGTTCGGGTGAAGGGCAAGCATCAGAGTAAGGGATCCTTTAAGTGGTGGCTTGACGAATAAGGTATGTAAGGTGTTCGTTCCTCTCTTTCCTTAGCACGAATCCACCTAGAGCATGAATATTAACGTTCCATAATAACCCACTCCATTCCTATGTCGTATAGCTCAAATCTTGATGTCTTAGTTATTTGATTAATTCTTGGTGTATTATCATGGTAATCGTCATTAAGTTATTTCTTTGGATTCGATATGAATTTCCATAATTCATTCGGAGGTCACTGACCTTATGTCACTCCGAGTGTGTAGTGGCTTTTATTGGGCTCTCGTGCATGCTATTTACATTATGTATACATAACATAATATATTTATGGATTGGGTCGTACGTTCCTCGGCACAAACACATGATATTTATAAATCGGGCCGTACGATCCTCGGCACTAACATATGATATTTATGGATCTGGCCGTACATTTCTCGGCACTAACATATGATATTTATGGATCGAACCGTACATTCCTCGGCAATAACATATATGGATCGGACTGTACGTTCCACAACACTAACATTTATGGATCGAGTTGCATATTCCGCAACACTAACACTTACTCAGTACTTTTACCCATACTGACGTCCCAATGCACGGGACACTGCATTTCGTGCTGCAGGCTCGGACAGAGTTATTAGAGAGCATCCGCAGTAAGACTTCCAGCTTTAGCGGTGTCAGCAAGTGCCACTACTCCAGACGTGTTATCTTTTGGTACTTTCCTGCTAGTGTAATACATGTTCATATGTACGCTCTTAGAGGCTCATAGACATAATGGGGTATGTAAAACTTTGTGTATGGTCATGTTGGCCTTGTTTTGGTCTGTGATACATTCCTGTTAGCCTTGTCGGCTTTATGATACTCGTGAAGTTGTAGCGACCTTGTCAGTTCGCATGTTTACATATGGATTGGATTATCAGATATTTCTATGTTGAGCCTTTTCTGTGTGCAGGTGTACACTAAGTTATAATAAATGGTATTCAAGGTAACCGTTAAGTCAGGTGGTTCCCGACCTATGAGTCGGAGCCCGTTGTACTCCTCGTTGGGGGTATGACATCATATCCTATAATTTAGCTCTACGCCACGATCTAAGATGAGAAGAAAGGTCAATGGTTCCTAAATGCCCTGCAGTCTCTTGTTTATAAGTGTGGCGCGCTTCACACCTATAAACAAGTCCCTACTGGACACGGTCTGTAGACAACCTTAGGACAGAACTGTTCTGATACCAAGTTTGCCAAGCCCCAAATCTGGAGCGGCGTGACCGGTACTCGGTGCCAAACTAGGCCCGAGCGAACCACTCTAAATCTATAACTCTGATAAGGCCTACCTGCTCACAGACAATACCAACAAGCCGGCGAGGCCGTAATTTAGATATATATATAAATGCTGACTATCTCGTCTGAACTGGGCACACACACACCAAAAATATATATACACAACTGAGCAAGATGACGAGGCTACTATGTATGTTGTACAACAAAAATGAGAGCCGACAAGGCTACATAACATCCCAACTACATACAACTGTCTACAGACCTCTAGGGAACACAAGCTATAGAAAGGACAGGATAAGGCCCGGTCATACCCATATATATATATGTCAAAATAGCATACCAAAAGGGACTACAGCTTCGAACCAAGTGGAGCGCCTTGATTGCAGCTGAGTGGAAGACCTACTGAGCTGGATCATCTGTCTGGCTACTTAAACCTGCGGGCATGAACGCAGCGCACCCAAGCAAAAGGGATGTCAGTACGAAACAATGCACTGAGTATGTAAGGCAATGGAATAACTGAAACTGAATTGAAAATAATATAATCTGGAGGCCAAATAATGCCCTGAAAATCTCACCTGACCTGTCTCATATGAAAGGAAATATAATACTATTATATATCTCATTGACCAAGTGGTCAGGCAACTGAAAATTCTCACTGACCCGTCGGCCAGGCATTCTGTCTCACTGAATCGTAGGTCAAGCAGTTTGTCTCACTTACCCGTAGGCCAGGCATATCTGTCTCACTGACCCGTAGGCCAGGAAATCTATCTCATTGACCAAGTGGCCAGGCTAAAGAAAATGTCTCACTTACCAAGTGGCCAGGCTAAAGAAAAATATATATGTATATCATGCATATGCTAAAAAACACTGATATTGTAATATGTCTCTTCTATCTCTCTATAAACTCAAGGACATGGGGAGGGGATATGGCCCCTCAGAAAAAATAACATATCACTCGAAAACTATGCCACAATATGACAAGCTCTACTTTGACAAATCTCTAGTCATAAGGTTCTTTACGCTCCTACCATGTATGGAATCACGCCAAGAAAAGAAAGAACAACCTTAACATACCTGAAGCTTACTTCTCGACCCTCCAACCTACTTTCGGTCTTGCAATCTGCATAAGATCATTCGTAGTCTCCTAATCTACATATAAACCATTCATATTATTGTTAGGCTCATTGGCATATGCTTATCTTAAGCCTTCAAATTAAATCTCCTTAGAATCTGCCGAAAATCGGGCAGCATCTCCCCTGTTTATATCCCTAGCCCAAAATCACAATACCAACAAAACAACAATAATAGCAACACCAATATCAACAATATCATCATCAATATCAATATGCTCAATAAAACATCCCACACGATTTTTCCCCAATTTCTCAATAAATCACTAGACTTTATGAAGCTTTAACAACTAAATTTCCATGGTACAATTCATAATACCCATAGTAAAGAATATCCTTACCTAAATCAAGGTTGGTAGGGCTTGAAATCTTATTTGCCTTCAGAGGCCTCTTTTGATTTGTCGAGATTCGTGGTTTAAAACAAGAAATACAAGACCTTATACGCTTCCCGAGCCTAAATCCCGAGGTTTCACTTGATTTGGGCTAAAATTCTATGGAGGAAGTTGGGAGAATGTTCTAGGGGTTTAGGGAAGGTTTTAGGTGTGTTTGGATGAAAAAATAAGGGGTAAAACCCCTTTTATAATGTTCTAGGGTCGGTTGGTACCGACCTAGAATTTTCGGGTACTGTAGCGCGCGTGTCGCTCACTTCAGCAGTGCGTGTCGCGCACTGTAGCTGCGCGTTTCTACTCTGCCAGCCTGACTTGTAACGTCCATAATTCTCTACTCCGACGTCGTATCGACGAGCGGTTTGTTGCGTTGGAAAATAGACTTCATGAACTTCAATTTAGGATTTTGCTTTACTTCAAAACTCCTCATATACTAAAAGATATTCTTTCACCAAGTTGGCTCATTCTTGTCGTTCAAAGTAGCGCTCATCTTCTTCCAAAGTCATACTAACTCAACTTCTTCCACTCATTTCCTTATAGGACCTTCCGGAATTCCTCATATGCATCTTTTACTCATAAAATGTACTTAATAATGCTTCATCCCTTATACTCTAAAGTTGTTTTACTTAGCCATAGTTCAACATACTTATGCTCAAATTTGATAAGTGCTTCTCCGCAAGTACCGGGTGCAACATAACATGCCAAGGATTATAATTCAAGTTAATTTATATCTCAAAACATCCCCAAACTCATTATTGAACTCTGTTTTCATTTTTCTTCCTTCAACCAAGTTGTATATGTCACGACCCGGCTAGGGGGCCATGACGGGTAGCCGGAGCAGACTACCGAGCACCATTCATCATGCTAACCATCATACCCAATTTGTACACACGTGATCACCAAAACAATACATATATGGATACATAAGCTCTCACGGCTGTAAAAGGATATATACCAATATACACTGGGGTGTTCATAAGACATCTACTACCCACACTTATGTATCTACGAGCCTCTAACTGGAGTATTGAACATAACGACGGGACAAGGCCCCGTCGTGCCCGAATATATACACAAAGAATATATCAAAAACTGCACCTCTGGAGTAGGGAAGTGCTCCTGTGCAAGCTGATCTGGCTCCTAAGGATCTGGACCGTCCCCCTGTCTACCTGTGGGCATGAACACAGCGTCCAAAAAGAAAAGGACGTCAGTATGAATAATGTACTGAGTATGTAAGGCATATACGATAACATAATAAGGAAACATAGAAAGCATAAGAAGAAAAGATAATTGTAGTTGCTTGCCTCTTGAGGCGGAATCATGCATGCTCACTTTTACCTTTCAAACATATCACATATACATACATAATCTGTCTGAATCAGTAACATCATTAGCCCGCGTCCTAGCCTCTCGCGTCCGGGGTAATTAGATCACGCCACCCACTAGTGGTGTCATGTCCGGCCAAATAGGCACGGTGTTATCATAAGCCGCCTGCTGTAACGATGTCATGTCCGGCCAAATAGGCACGGTGTTATCATACATATATACTTATCATGAAGCATGCATAAGAGCTTCAAATAAAAGTTGTACTCTATCGGAGTGACGTAAGGTCGGGAGCCTCCGATCACATTATGGAACATCATCGTTGCTATACCTCTCCTTGAAATAACTAGTATCATGAGGTGAGGCAACAACAAGGAATAACATCAATGAATCGTAAGCATAGGATTATCAAGCTCATGAAGGCATCATTATCATCATTACTATCATAGGACATATCTCATAGGAAGCTCTTAAGGATCTTTAACTTTCATCTTTAGAGATGTAAGAAGGTCATGGGAATATAGGGGGAAGAATTCACAATGTAAGAGTCATGCCTTTGAAAGAAGAGAAATAGCCTCACATACCTTTACGTCTCCTCAACTTTATCGTCTAAGTGTTTGCCTTTTAAGCTCACGATTCTTCCTTCAAGAGAATTTGTACTAATATTAGACAACCGGAAACATACTTAAGCTTAAGCTAAAGCAACTAAAAGTTAACGGAAATTCGGTGACACTTCTTTTGTTTCGACAACTTCTTCCATGCAATAAGATAACCCTCAAACGTCAATAAGAACACTCATGATAACATAACCAATAAATTCTTTAAGTTAAACATTGTTTACTTCTTAAATCCACCTTCAAGATCATCCATAATCTTACCTATATTACAATGTCATTTGCATTATTCATCACAAGGTTGTACTCATAACACGTCAAGAACTATTATTCAAGTTAAGTCATTAATCAAGAGTATCACTATTTCTATATTTGTAGTCCATAGTCTCCTCTCTTCCATAATCCAAGTCTTTCAACCTCTCATTGTTCTTAATAATATGAATTGAACATAAAACTTATTTTTGATGATGTAGGAATGGACTTTGAATGGAATTACTTTACTTGGAGGAAACCCTACTTCAACACCAAAGAGATTCTTGGTTTCCACAAACCCTAGAGAGTATCCTTGCACTTGATTTCACAATTTCTTGGTGTTTACTCCTTGATTTCCCTTGGATATATGATGATATGATGAGAGAATTATTCTAGAACCTTCAAGACTAAGAGAGAGACTCAAATCTGAAAATTTGAAGCTTAGCTCGTTTATTTATAGCTAAAACTAGAAAGTTCCAGAGAAGTGGTTCGATGAGCAGGTCGACGGTCATGTCGACGTGTGGACGTTCCGTCAACCTGCTTCTGCAAACCAGAAGTTGCAGGGTCCTATTGACGGCGGAGATCGATAGCCCGTCGACGTATCCCGTCGATCTGTCTCTGCAGATCAGAATTCTCAAAACATAGCGATGGTGCATATTGACGGCCCGTCGACATGATCGACGGTCCGTCGATAATGTATGGTGTCTGCAAACTTCCCTGAATCTGCTCAGCCTGCGTCGGTTCAATCAATGGGCAGTCTATGTAAGTTTCAGCCGGAGAAGAAAGAATTAGCTCGTGAACTCCACCAGTTAGCTAACCTCGGAGTTTCTCTAATCGACTCAGGCAAGGCAGGGGCTGCTCTTCATAACCCAACTGTTTCGTCCTCAGACAGGGAGATGATTTAAGCAGATTAGGAATTATCACTAACAATAGCTAGACCGAACGCATCAATGGTGGTTTTTTATAAGGTTTTGATAAAATACGGAAACATAAATTCTAACCTAGAAAGCAAGTAAATTGATCAATGGCAATCAAGAATGGAATAAAGGAAACTATTTCTCAAGTAACGATCCAATATATTTCACGAATTTTAAATAACAGTGAGTTTATGTTATTTAGCCTCGGATAATGACTCTAAATTTACTTCTCCCAAAGATTAACTAGACTACCCAATTGAAGATCCCTCAAGCAATAAGGAGCATTAAAAACACCCGAATATGGCTACAAGTGGTATCGCCTATTCCTAGGTCAATTTCCATTAGATGAGGGTTAACGCCCCAAATTCCTGTTAATTATTCTATCCCAATCCTGTTTTTCCTCTTCCAAGTTTCAAACAAAATAAATGGGTGAGTCCTAGGGTTAGCTACTCCCTTGAGAAACGTTGAAGAACAAGAATAATTAAAATAACAAGAACTTACTTGAATATAATAAATAAAGTCGATCAATAAATAAGCACAACAAGAGTATCAATCTTAATTGTCACCAAGAAATTTCCATAAGCAAGGATTAAATAAAAGAAAGAATATTTACGTAGGAACCCTAGCCTCCAAACTTGAGTATAATGCCAAAGATAATTTTACAATGCTCTCAGTTGACTTTTTAAAACAACTGGAATAGCAAAAATCGTCAAAATCCAAGTTCTGTTCGGACTGGGACGAAAAACCTTCAACGCGAACGCGCCACGATTCTGCACGAACGCATCGATGACGTCAGCACCACTTCTTTTTCTTCAGCGCGAACGCGTGACCTTCTAGCGCGAACGCGTAGAGTCACTCCCGCGCGGGGCGCGAACGCGTGGATTACCTGTGCGAACGCGCAGAGTAATTTTCCACCAAAATTTCCAGAATCTCCATTACTTTCCAGTGATCAACTTTTTTCTCTTTTTCACTTGTTTTCCACACTTAGGCTCTAGGGACCTCGTATTACCTGAAACATAATAAAAACCACGTAAAATCACATAGACTTGCTTAAAAACAAGTAAAACTTATAGCCGAAAAGCATCAATTGTGGCGTAAAATCACGCCACATCAACATCCTCAACACATATTAGAAGAAGTTGATGAAGATGATGTAACTATCATAGAAAATGTTGAGGAAGAATCGACCGATGGACCTGAAACAAGTGATGAGGAAGAATCATCTGATGAAAATGAAACAAGCGAGGATGAGTAGGAGGATAACTAGTTGCATGTTAGTTTATTCTATACTTGATAATAACACAATTATATACTTGTTAAATTTTTACCTTCGATCAATATATCATTATTGAGTTATTAATTTTATATATGCAGATGTCATCAGGTGGTAGTGATCAAGGTAGAGGTAGAGGTAGAGGTAAAGATAGAGGTACTAGTAAGAGAAAAGATAAGAGACCTATAGATCTTACAACTACTAGTAGTCAGTCCATTCCGTCCGCTCCACATATGCAGTCTACTTCGCCTTCTTTTTTTATGCATGGCTCTTCTATGAAGGCCCAATCTAGTTAGTGGGTCTTTCAGCCGGCACCACCTCGGTCGGCATTATTTACCTATCCTACTTCTATACCTATACCTATGTATTGCCCACCACGTGGCAAATCTCCTAGCACATCGGCCACTTTGTCTTCTTCTCCTTCTCCAAATGGTACATCTCCAAGTGTATCTAATTTGCGCCTTAGATATAGCAGTTATGATCCTGAGTCACTGCCATCCAACCAGTCTCAGACCCATCGTCGTCCTCCTGCACCTGCTCCTGCTCCTGCACCTGCACCGGCTCCTATATAGGCACCAATATATCATGGTTTACATCCGGGAGATAGAGATGCGATGGGTCGGATTTTCATCGTGCCTGAGGGAGTTGGGTAAGATTGTCTTTTATTAAGTTTTCCTAAAGTTTTTTTCATCTTAATCTAATATGCATTAAATTTTTTAACTACAGGTTCTATCCAGATCACGACACTACAAAAGTCTTGCTGGATGTTGTTCGGAGGCTTTATGGCGATCATTTTTATACTTCATGGGGTGAAATCCCATATGATACTCGACAGGCTATGTTTAGAGAGTTTAACGTATGCATCTTATTATACATTTCATAACTTGAGTTTACTTTTATATAAATCATCTAACATTAGCTATTTGATTTGCAGATGTATTGTACATGGGATCCAATGGACAATGATAGGGTTGCTGCAAACTTTGAGATGAAGGGGAGTGCAAGGTTGTCTGATTGGTTTTCGAGGGCTAGAAGGTATATGAGGATGCCCCAATGGCTAAACGCTGAACAGTGGGAAAGGCATATTGGCGAACTCCTGAGTTTATCGCCAAGTATGAGTAGGCAAAGGCTGCCCGTGCATCCCAGTCTTTGCACACTGCGGGTGCAAGAAGTCAGGGGCACGTGGCTAGGACAATGGTAAGTAATTTTATACTTTTAAAGTTACCTACGATCAATATATCATTATTGACCTATTAATTTTATGTTTAACTTTTTTTTTTTGGGCAGAAAAAAGCTACGGGACAGATGCCAACTCAGGATCAGCTATTCCTAAAGACCCACACAAAAAAGAAGAAGCATGAGTCACATCTGACCGTATGGGTTGAGGACAGGGCTCGTAATTCCTATGTAAGTGATAATTTTATTATTTAAGTAATTATATATAAGTTTAATTATGATATATTCGTTATATACTAAGTTTCATTTTTTAATATACAGACGCAATTTATGAATGATATGGACCAGTACAACCAAACTCAGCCTGAGCATCCGAGCCGTCCTCCACCGGAATTAGAGATAGATTTTTGGTGTAGATCAGTTGGGGGAGTATAAAAGGGTAGAGCATACGGTCTAGGCCCAAGGAACAACTTAAGTCGCCTTCGGTCAGGATTGCGAAGTGAAGGGTCTTCTTGACAAGCCGAGGGAGTTGATGGTGTTCAGGTCACAGCTATGGCGCAGCAAATTGCTGAACTTAATAGGAAATTAGCTGATACTGAGGCAAAAAGATTTGAGGAAAGTAACACCATGAAAGCGAGCCTTGAATCGCTAATGGCACAAGTTAAAAGCCACATTGCATGTGGACAATTTGGTGTACCCCCTTCCCCCCCCCCCCCCCCCTTCCGACCCAGAAGATGATGATGACGGTGATTACGTAACCCGGACACTGGATGATCAGTTGTAGTAGTTTGGATTTAATAATGGACTTATGTTAAAACTAGTTAATGGTACTTTTGGTTGGACATTTAAATATTTCTGAACTTTGAAGGTCTATTTAGATCGTATTTGATGTGTTTAGATAGTGTTTGATGTATTTTATTATTACTTAGGGTGATTTTATGCATTGTAGCTCTTTTAGAATTGATTTGGAGCATTTTAATGCTAGTTTTGAGCAGCTTTTGGTACTGATTTCTGAGCAGTTTTTGGTACTGATTTCTGTGCAAGTGTGGTTGCAAAAATGCATGATTTTCATGCAGGAAATTTTCCAGAAAATCGACGCAGTCCATCAATTTTCTGGAAATTAATTTTGCAAATTTTCCAGAAAACCGACTCTGTCCGTCGGTTTTCTGGAAATTAATTCTTAAATTTTATGAAAAAACCGACGCACTGCGTCGGTTTTTTGATTAAAATAAAAAAAATTATATAAAAAACCGACACAGTGCGTCATTTTTTTCTTAAAATATATATTATTTTTATATAAGATAAAAAATCAGAAATTAATAAAACTGACTCTGTCCGTCGATTTTTTTTATTTTTTTATTTTTTAAAATTATTGAATAAAACCAGACGGACTACGTAACCGCGCAGTCCATCGGAAAAAACCAACGTGGTCCGTCGTTTTTCAAAAAGCGAGGCTATGAAAACCGACGGACCTTAAAGGTTCGGTTTCCCATCAGTTTCATTAAAAAAACCGACGCTGGTCGTCGGTTTTCGTCATCGGTTTTTCCCCTTTTTTTAATAGTGAATTATGAGGGTGTTTTTTGAAGAAGGTTACACCTGATCCATTGCTGCTGTTTGTTCTTACTGCATTCAAAGCAGATCTGCTGCATTTCAAGTTTTGAGGCCAGATATTATGTTTTCTTGATGGGTTGGTTGCACTTCTTAAAATGTTTCTACCATCGTGTTGCTATGTTATATCCTTGAGCCTGTTGTAACTTGATGGTTGCTACTTGTTGGTTGAACCAATGTGTTGAGGGAAATAGATACTACACTTGTTTGGTTGATAAGCTGTTGCACTTTGTCATTAGCTATTGTTATGTATGACTATTCTGCTGGTTCCAAGAACAGTTGCGGCACTTTGAGAAAGTTGATGTTATGTTTTCTTAATGGGTTGCTGCATTCCTTGAGATATTGTTGCCATCCTGTTGCTAATAGGTCCATTGCCATGAACTGCTAATTTGGGCTGAAAGATGCCATCTCTTGGTTTTGAGACCATTGTTGCAGCATTTTGCTCAGTTTCGTGCCACTGGTGCTGCGTTTGTTTAGCCTGTTGTTGCTACACCTTTGGCTAGTTGTCTGAAAGCTATTATAGAACAGCTGCTATCAATTCTGGCATTTTGCTGAAAAAAAACAGATGCTACACTTTAAAATCCTCACTGATTTGAACTCAATACTATACTAGGGCTAATGAAAAAAAAATGATTTTTGAGGCCACACCTAGTCCGAAAAGGTTATCCCTCGGTTTGGGCAAGGATGATTCTCAGATTGATATCATGAGGTAGGAACCGACATGTTCCTGGCAAGGCAACTAGAATGGTCACTAATTCGCAGCCGCGACATGATTCGGGTTCCTTTGCCATATTCGGAACCGTGAGTCTGAGCCCCCGTAATCAAAGCTCCCAAAGTTTGATACGAGTCCGAGGGATATTATTAATCATATTCATAAACGTCGCCCTATGGGGTGGCGTATCAATTGACTAACTATTTTCATTTCATTCTTGCGAGGTACAACTAATTAATATGGGTCTGTGAGGTAAGATTCTAGCAGAAATGGAAGTGAAGTAAAGTTGAAGGCCCGACGGCTCATATGAAGGACAAGAAGAGCATAGAAGAACGAGAACGAGGCTGCTGAATGATTTGGGCCCAAGGCCGTAAAAAGCTAAACTTTTCTTCCCCTTCTTGTAATATAGTTTTACATTATTTTCTATGCGAACATGCAAATACATTTGTATAGATATTGAAACCCCTACAGGTTAGAACCTAGGATTTGGGTAGACGATGTTTCAAAACTATATCCAAATGATGAAAGAGTTGTATTCCACTTGATTAAAACAAATAAAAGTGAAAGTATATGTTTCTTGCAAAAAGTTGATTATTTCTGAATACCTCTTTAAAAGTGTTTTTAATTTGAAAAATCTGAGAAAAGAAAGTAAAAGAAACATTTGGGCTAAGACCCAACTCAATGAATTCAAATAAGTGGAATTCCCTTTAAAATCTGAGTTTGGGAAAATATCTCTGAGGATATGGTTGACTAAAGAGATAAAATGTGGATAATGCATGAATTAAATAAAGATTGTACATATATATTTTTCTTACATACAAATACGTGGCATTAGTTTTAGATGGGATATACCCAACATACTTATAAGTAAAAGGACAAACTATTTTTATCTGGATATTTTAAATTTGAACTCAAAGTACCCTTACTTAAAGGGAATTTGTTTAACTCTTTTAAAACCAAAATGATACACCACGACAGTATTTTTATACAGGAAACTAAACAAAACATAAGCAGTTCATACATAATCACAAATTGAAGCTCGAAGGTCAACCGTATTCTACGGATCCTTAATATTGGAGTGCCTAACACCTTCCCCAGGGGATAATCAGAACCCTTACTTAGAACTTTGGATTACGAAAGATTTTTCACTGTATTTGAATAAACCCTTCAAAATCGTTTTTTCTAATTTCCTAAAAATTAGGTGGCGACTCTTTTAAAACGAAGTCCGAAAGAGCACCAACGAGTTCGCAGTAGCCTTTTATGCCCTAAACCGGCTTAAAAAGCGAACTGTTACAATATTAATTAAATCTAAATTAAAATTAATATTAGTTTTTTATCTATTATTTCAAGTTTATCCTTCTGCACCTGTGGACCCGTCTCCTGATGAGATGGACTCGTCTCCTGATGCTGATGAGATTCTGACCGTACATAGCGCACGTAAACCCAAGAAGAAGCAAATTATGCTCAAGGGCGCAAGGAAGGGAAGGGGGATGATCATGACATAGAGCATCCTATTATTAAGAGGAAGAAGGGGGATGGAGATGATGGTAAGGGTGGTGGGGATAGCCTTAGGCCTAAGGTTACTCTAAAGGCTCCCACATGTGGGACCCATTAGAGATTATGTATGTGTAAATAAATTGTACATTTTATGTTAATATTATATTTTTTTGGTATTATTTTAATAATGATAATTAGTTATCTTAGTCTTTATTATCGTTTATTAATAACTCATGCGACGTCCTAAATTAATTATGAAAAAAATCTCGACATATTTGAAATAAAGTAATGCCTTGACTAAATAATAAAACAATTAAATCAAAACCTTATAAAATAAAACACTTAAACCTAACGATAACAAGTTTCCAAACAAAATTTACTTCGGGGTACTTTACAACCCCTAAAACGACGATCCAAACGTTTAGGTATACTTGATGTATTGAGCCTACATTATTATTCGCAGAAAAAAATATTAGGTTCTATATAAAGTATTGATATTCTAGAGTTTTGAGACATGACTAATCTTTGGTCAAAGTATGAAAAAATGTAAATTTCAAAACTTCGAAATTATACAAAGTGTGGAGAAAATAAATCTAATACTAACCCCTATTGCGCACGAAAGTAGTGCGCAATAAGACTTAACTGTAGCCGTTACAGTTAAGTCTAGTCCGCAAATGACATTTTTGTAACTTTTTTTTGTGGTTGTTTTGGATCAAAATCCCCCTGTTGGGATCATTTAAGTTGCGGACTCCCAGTATTACGTATTCATTTTCTTTATCCATCTTCCTTCCTATAATTAAAAAATGTTGGCAAATAGTGAACAGTTGGTTCCATTAAACGTTCTTAAAAAAACTATGTCGCAGCATGTTTTAATGTATCACGAATTTAAATCTTAGTATTTGTTAATTAGATCTCGATTGTTCTTGATCATTCAGTTAGAAAATTATCGATATTTGAGTTCCTTTTTAAAATTGCAAAGCTGCATATACCCCTCAATTTTGCAATTTAGAGCACATATATTCGATAAAAATGTGCTGCATGTACACCCCTGACACATAAATGGTGTAAATATACTCCCGCCGTCACACAAATGATGCAAATATACTTTTTTTGCTGACATAGTTTTTAAAAAAAAAAATATTAGCTTAATTTTCATTTAATAAAATGTCACGAGATTTTAAAAAAATAAGTCTACCTATTTTCTTGAGTAGACTTATTTTTTATAACCACAAGACAAAAAAAAATTCTAGTAGATTGTCTGGTTCGTTTAAAAAGAATATCTCCTTGGCTTTAAAAAAAATGTCTATCATTTTTCAAACGAATCAGACCCGATCCACTAGAAAAAAATTACCGTGTGGCTTTAAAAAATAAGTCTATTGGTAGATTTCTTTTTTTTAAAAAAAAAAAGGTTACGTGACATTTTTTTTAAGTCAAAAAAACATGCTAAATATTTTTTTTTTAATTCTATCATCAAAAAATAATATATTTGCACCATTTGTGTAACGGCATGAGTGTATTTGCACATTGTCCCTTAAAAAGATTATAAGAAAATCTACCTACCCCGCCAAACAAGCCGATTAACTTTTCCTTCTTTCTTTATCACCCGCCCCTTAAGGGCCTTGCATATTTGGCTATCCTGGTGTGCCACTTTTCCCCATATGAGATGACGTGCTCCGATTTGTGCTACCCTTGAACTTAGTGTGAGTTACCGAACCAGTGCGATCACGTTCAGCAGATGCATAAATGTAGATGTTATTGCATATGACTCGTGGTTATTCTTTCTTAAGGCTATCACCATAGTTGATTTTGCAGTTTGCAAGAACCGAATTCAAGAGTAAGAGATGAAGGGTAGGTTCTTTTACAATTCAGAGCTTAAAAACTACAATTTTACATGTTCCGCGATTTTCTTGGCCTTGAATTTGATTGGACATGTCATGTCACTTGTACCTTACATGAGTTTGAACCTCCATTTGAAGTAGACCTTGGACTTGAAACTAATAAAATGAACTTATTAAACTTGTAAATTTCAAATTAATAGCTCAAGCCAAATGGACTGAGATTTAATTTAAACCCATATATGTAATCGGACCTAGAAAATCCAATTAACTTTTTAGTGTTTACATGGGTTTTGTAGAATTTTTTTTCAAGATATACGGTATTCATATGCTATTGAATGATAAGCAGTGGCGGAGCCACATGCATCCAAGAGGTGTCACAGACACCCCTTCGCAAAATAATTACACTGTGTAAATACATAAAAAATTATTTTTATGTATATATACTATGTATTGAACCATCTTAAATTTTTCGTATATTTACTTATTTATATTTTAACACCCCTTAGTAAAATTTCTGGTTCCGTCACTGATGATAAGAATAGTCTAATTGAACTGGGCCATGCAGTATAAGGTTTAATAGTCTTTTAACGCAATTTTCAACTTCTATATTGATGATTATATGAGTTCAAGTTGCTACTATATGTTTAGAGCTTGTGATACTACAAGAGTAATGCTCAAAAGCAAAAAGAAGGTTAAAGAGAAGAAAAAGGAATTACTAGAAAGCATATATACATATATTTCATATAATTGGTTCAATGATGAAATCTTGATAGTGGCTTTGGTATAAAAGCCATGTGGGGCACCTAAGGCTCCACCTCATGGATTCTAGCTATTGCTTCAATAATAGCATAATATGTTTTTATCAATTGGAAAAAAATTAAAAAGTTTGATTTTCTTGATCTTTTGAAGATGACGGTTCTTTTGTATTTTCTCTTATTTTTCTCCCCTTTAAAATGCACTAGTTGTTTGAGTGTGGCAAATGTGGGTCTAGTAAGTGTCCCCTCCAATAATGCATGGGATAATGCATAGTTTCATTCAATCATTCATTTCCAAGAGGAAGCTGCAACTGCAACTTCAGGTCCTCTTCACATGGTTTCCTACCCTTTTTTTTCAAAGAGAGAGAGAGATTTATTTAATTTATTAACATATCATATCACACATATCAACCTTTTCAGTACTCTCTCTATATTGTTTTAAAATTTTCCTTTTTGCTATTATTAATATTAGGAAATATTACGGCCAAATACCGTTCGGTCATCTAGTTCACAAAATATGTACACAGTGTAGAGATAGCATATAAAATATACTAAATATACATATACTATACGTCTATAATATCTATACACATGATATACAAATATATATACATATAATATACATACCTATACACCGTTTATACAGTCAAAGTGTATAAGCAGTGTATACTTTGACCTTGTTTGATAAACTAGATGGTACATTTAGGTAAGTTTCCCCTAATATTATTATGTAAATAAAACGAAGTATTATATACTACTTATTAAAGAAGGTTCACTTTGCCAGATGGGTCCATGTGATTACCAAGTAAACCTGCAAATTTTTGTCATTTCATTATTTGGAAGAATGCTATTTTTATGGACTGGACACTCATTAATTTTCTCTCTCTAGTTTTGCATATAGTGGTTATTACAAATTATTTTATGTGTGAGAATGTTATTTAAAAAGGGACTAATGAAGAGAGATACTTCCAACCATTTAACATGCCCTAACATGTAGAGATTCGAATGCATTTTTGCCATTTGATTATTATTACTTATTTTCTTTTTCTTTTTGGATTCCACTTGATTTGGTTCATTTCATATTTGTTTTTCAGTATAATGCTTCATAATTCCCACTCTACCACTTTAACGACGGATGAAAAAGAAATTGGCATTTATAAAGTTTTTTTTCTCAGTTTCAGTATTGGTGGTTTCGGTCTGTTATTTTTTGAAAGTGTCGATGAAATTAGAATAAGATTTAACCTTAAGACCTTATTTACTTTCTCAAATATGTTTAATTCGATTAGATACCTTTTCAAAAAATGTATTTAGTTGTGGGGTTGCTTGAAATGCGAAGAAATAAGAAGTTTTAATTCTGAAAACAAAAATTTAATATACAACATACATTAGAAAGCGTACATATTGCTTCTTACTCTCAACGTATGTTAGTGGCGGAGACACTCATGTGTGTCATCTGATAGTTTTATTAGTCGAGCAAAATCACAAATATATATATATAAATAATTTTTTTTTTAAAATCAATATTCTATGTACAAAAATTAGGTCGATGGCTTAAAAATAGAACTAAAAAATATCAATTTGGGACAAATAATAAAGTCTTAAACCTCTATAATCCCATATCCAAACTCACATAGATATATGTTGTAATAATAGATTTAACACATGGTAGAAAATGTTGGTAACTAGCAAAATTCATTGTTGCTTATAGTTTGACTCCAAATAATCTTGTCCTTCACAATTCACTTAAACAGAAGTAACTAAAAGTAGAATTTAGAAATTCCTTAGTCTAAAATAAGAAAACAAAAATTTGATTAAACAATGCACCCCACAACTCTCTTCCAAACAGACCAAAATGCACTGACAGAAACTGAAAAGGCAGTCTATATATCAGTAGTAAATTTTAATGATAAAGATTAAAAAGAAGAGAAAAGAAACTGTCATTCAGAATTAATAGTTTGACCTTTGATCAATTATGAGAAAAAGTACAAAACAACCATAAACAAGTGTATGTTTTTCGTAAATAAATCACTGAAAACACATTCCTTGCCATGTTTTAATGTCGATTCCATTCTAAATAACTCCAAAAACTTTACAAGTCATTAGGTACAAATCCATAGCTGGTTCTGATCCCATTTCCCAAGACTTCACGAACTCTCAATTTTATTAATTAATTAACTATTAATCCCCCTCCATTAGTGTCTAATCATTACATTCTTACTAAATGAAAGATAAGAAAAAAATAACATGCATACAGATAGATATGGGTCCCATTTTTAGTTAATCATAATAACTAACTGATTAGTACTTTTCAATGTCTTGTCAAATAGTATAAGTTATTTTGATAACTTCCACACAAGTTTGTTCCCAAGAACCAAAATGAATGTTGCAAAACTGACCTGAGAGGAATCAAAGAGCGAAAATAGAAAAGATCAAACCATGAAAAGTATTCATCTTTTTTGCTTGTTGTTTTTCTTGGTTGTTTCATCAAATGGGGATGAAGTTTCTACATTGTTAGCTATAAAGTCCAGTCTTGTTGATCCAATGGATCACCTCAAAGATTGGAATGGAAGCTCATCAAGTTTTCTTGATCATTGTAAATGGAGTGGTGTCTTTTGCAACTCCAAAAGCTATATAGAGAAACTTGACTTGTCAAACATGAATCTCAGTGGCATTGTTTCAGATCAAATTCAAAGGCTGGAAAGTCTATCTTCACTCAATCTTTGCTGCAATGATTTCTCCACTTCATTGCCAAAGTCGTTAGCCAATTTCACTTCTTTAAAGAGCATTGATGTGAGCCAAAACAACTTTGTTGGCAAGTTTCCTGCTGGTCTTGGAATGGCTATTGGCTTGAGATATCTCAATGCTTCTAGCAATAACTTTGAGGGGTTTCTCCCTGAGGATCTTGGAAATGCCACGTTGCTCAAAGTCATGGATTTTCGAGGGAGTTTTTTCGAAGGTTCAATACCTGTATCTTTCAAGAATCTGCAGAATTTGAAGTTTTTTGGCCTATCTGGGAATAATCTTTCCGGAGAGATCCCTCGGGAGCTTGGTGAGTTGAATGCTGTGGAGACTATAATTCTTGGATACAATCAATTTGAAGGTTCTATTCCAGCTGAGTTTGGTAACTTAAGTAACCTTCAGTATCTTGACTTGGCTGTTGGCACTTTAAGTGGTCAAATTCCAGCTGAATTAGGTAAGCTGAAGAACCTGAACACAGTTTACTTGTATCAAAACAGTTTTGAAGGGAAGATTCCAGCTGAAATTGGAAATATCACATCTTTAGTTTACTTGGATCTTTCTGACAACAACATTTCTGGGGAGATTCCAAATGAGTTAGCAGGTTTGAAGAATTTGCAGCTGCTAAATCTCATGTGCAATAACTTAACTGGTCTCATTCCAACCAAGCTTGGTGAGTTAGAAAATCTTGAGATTCTTGAACTATGGCAAAATTCTTTAAATGGAACTTTGCCAGTGAATCTTGGAAAAAATTCTCCCTTGCAATGGTTAGATGTTTCTTCGAATTCCCTGACAGGTGAGATCCCTCCTGGCTTGTGTGATTCTGGCAATTTAACAAAGCTCATTCTCTTTAACAATTCCTTCTCTGGACCAATCCCATTAGGCCTCTCTAATTGTTCTTCACTCGTCCGAGTTAGAATCCAAAATAATCTTCTCTCGGGCATAATTCCGATTGGCTTTGGAACACTTCCTATCCTCCAAAGATTGGAATTGGCTAAAAACAATCTCATTGGTGAAATTCCTGTGGATTTCACTCTGTCTACTACTCTTTCTTTTATCGATGTCTCCTCGAACCACCTTGAATCATCTTTGCCTTCTAGCATTTTGTCCATTCCTAGCCTGCAAACCTTTATAGTCTCCAATAACAATCTTAAAGGAAACATTCCTGACCAATTCCAAGATTGTCCTTCCTTATCTTTGCTTGATCTTTCAAGCAACCATTTCTCAGGGAAAATTCCTCAGAGTATTGCTTCATGTGAAAAGCTAGTGAATCTTAATCTAAGAAACAACCAATTCAGTGGTGAAATCCCAATTCACATTGCCACATTGCCAACTTTATCTATTCTTGATTTATCAAACAACTCCTTAGTTGGAAAAATACCAATGGACTTTGGTAGCTCTCCAGCTCTAGAAATGCTTAATCTATCCTACAACAAGCTTGAGGGTCCAGTTCCAAGAAATGGGATACTCATGACCATTAATCCCAATGATCTGATAGGAAATGCTGGTCTTTGTGGTGGCATACTTCCACCGTGTTCTCAAAGTCGTCTCACCGTCACGGCTTCAAAGACTCATCATGTCAATCACATAATCATGGGATTCATTGTTGGAATCTCGGTTATCTTAGCTGTTGGAATCATTGTTCTAGCAGGGAGATTGATGTACAACGGATGGTACTTGTGCAACAGCTTTTTCAAAGATTTTGGGTTCAACAAGAACAACTCAGAATGGCCTTGGAGGCTTGTAGCATTCCAGAGGCTTAACTTCACAAGTACTGATATTCTGGCTTGCCTAAAAGAGTCAAATGTGGTAGGCATTGGTGGCAATGGCATTGTCTACAAGGCTGAGACTCAGAGGCCGCATTCTGTTGTAGCAGTTAAAAAGTTATGGAGATCCTCAGATGGAGACATTGAAGCAGGAGATGATCTCTTTGCAGAGGTAGATCTTTTAGGGAAGCTTCGTCACAGGAACATTGTTAGGCTATTAGGCTATCTTCACAATGAGACTGATGTCATGATGTTATCTGAATACATGCCTAATGGAAATCTTGGTGCTGCTTTGCATGGAAAAGAAGCTGGAACAATGCTCGTAGATTGGTTGTCAAGATACAATGTTGCCCTCGGTGTTGCTCATGGCCTCGCGTATCTTCACCATGATTGCCATCCACCAGTCATACATCGCGATGTCAAGTCAAGCAACATTCTCCTAGATTCAGATTTTGAGGCAAGAATTGCAGATTTTGGCTTGGCAAGGATGATGCTTCACAAGAATGAGACTGTTTCTATGGTGGCAGGATCATATGGCTATATAGCACCAGGTAGATTTAATTTTCCGATGATACCACTAACAAGAAAATTCATTTCACTTCATATCGTCTCATTTTCCTTTTTCTGTTGTTTTGGCAGAATACGGATACACATTGAAGGTTGATGAGAAGAGCGACATATACAGCTATGGGGTGGTGCTTTTGGAGCTTGTGACTGGAAAAATGCCATTAGACAGTTCGTTCGGAGATCAATCGATTGACATTGTAGAATGGGTTAGAAGGAAAGTAAACAACAAGGCATCAGAAGAAGCATTAGATGCTGATGTAGCTGGCCAATGTAAACATGTACATGAAGAGATGCTTCTTGTCCTAAAGATTGCACTTCTTTGCACTGCTAAGCTTCCCAAAGAAAGGCCATCAATGAGAGACATTATAACAATGCTTGGAGAGGCAAAACCAAGAAGGAAAAGCATTTGCCAGAGTTGGGGTTATAATGGTACTAGTACTGCTAACAAAGACAAGTTAATCTTTGCACATTCACCAGTTGTAGGCCTTTTATAAGTACCAAATCGTTCTTTTTTTCTTAATCTCTTTTTCCTCTTGAAGGGGAACCTTGGATCAAAGGTAAAGTTGTCGTATAGGTCAGAGGTTCGAGCCGTGAAAATAGCCACTAATGCTTGCATTAGGTTAGGTTGTCTACATCAATGCCAGAGCGGGATGCTTTGTGCACTAGACTGCTCCTTCACTTCAATATCTAGTACTAGTATATCTTCATTTGCAAGAGTTCAAATGTAAAGAGTTTTTTTCCTTCCTTTTCCTTCTTTACATTCTGTAATTGATAATAGAGAAGAGGAAATTGTTTAGTTTGTTTCTACTAAATGAGGGAAATAGCGATGGAAGCTGATCTTGCATATCCTTGAGATTTGTATGAATACAACCTAATATGTTCTTCTAGCCTAGTAATTTCCTATTTGTCCGTATAATACATACTCCCTCCGTTACATAATAAGTGGTGATTTTATCTTTTCATTTTTGTTTCAAATTAAATGGTGTTTCACAAAATCAAGAAGACACTAATTTTTTTTTCTTTTAATTTACTCTTATTTAAATAAATGAGGTTTTACATAACCAAGAAATCATTAAACAGTTGTTTCTTTTTCAAGATATTTGATTAAAGGTAAGTTAGTAAAAACACTTATTACTTTTTAGAAGTGAGTAATTTTCTTTAGGGATGTGCCCAAGCTAAAACACCACTTAGAATCAAACGGAATTAGTAGATGTTATATTCGGGCAATTCGCACGATTGCCCCTATTTTGGGGTGGTCTGTAAGTTTTGCCTCTCAAATTGGCGATTTTTAATTTTTGCCCTTCACCTAAAAAAGTGGCTGAAAATACCTCGAGGTTTTGAATTCGAATCCCAACTCAGTAAAAAAATAACAATTTTCGCAAGGTAAAAGTTTCGCAAAAGTTATGCCTTAAGGAATAACTTCAGTAGTTCTAAGTTATACCTTAAGGACATAAGAGTTTCTAAGGCTCTGAAACGGTTTGTGTTCAAGCAAATTTTCGCGCGCACGTATGTATATGTCCTTTTGGAGCCTATTTTTGTGGATATGTCCTTTCAGAGGCTCACGTAAGGATATATCTGTCACCAAATCATGTTATTTACACCAAATCTCATCAAGCACAATGAATTATATTTTTATTTTTATTTTGGTTTATAATTCAACAATGGTTGCTCCAACAGCCAGAACTACATCAAGGGTCAGAATTGTAGCATACGTGAATTGAGATTCAATAAGATGATTTTATAGTTGGTAACTTATATTTCTATTATATTTCTATTTCATTCAAGAGCTAAAAAGTGTATTTCTACATCTGATTCAAAGTTCCGCTAAAAATGTGTATTGCTACATTTCCGATCCAACATAATTGAAAGCAGGGTGAGCAAACAAAGGATGCTAGCATGCGGAATAATATCATATAATATGAGGCTCTAAAACTGTTTGTGTTCGAGAACGTGTCACTTGATGTCACTGTTTCAATTTTTAATTTTGCCAAGGAATATGCCTCTGCAAAAAATTTAATTTTTTATTTTGCTAAATAATTTGCTAATTGCAGTTTTTTTAACTGTTGCGGATTTTTTATTTATATTTTTAAATTTTGATTTTTGTAGTGACGACACTTGTCATCTTACCATGCTTTTGCCTCTCCTATTCTATATAGATAGATAGATTTTCTCTTTTTTGCTCTATCTCGTAAGGCCAAATGCATATGTGGGCCCTTTAAAGTTGTCAAAAATTTTCATTTTGACACCTCAACTAAAAATTTTTCCTATTAGACACTTATTGTAAGTATAAAGTGTGTCTATGAGCACCTCTCTAATACGGCCCAAAGTACACATGCTACTGATGTGGAAAAATAACGAATAACATAATAACACATGGCGTTTGGACCCATATATTATATGAAAAGGATTATGAAATTTGGAAAAGATAGAAACTCTATTTTAGCTTAACCCTTTATTCCCAGTTACCCACTGTTGCCCGTCTTCTTCACCCCTAGCCCCTTCCATCATTTCTCTGTCACCAGCGATTTTCTACTCCGGCCTTAATTATCTGATGCACTGGATCCATACAAAAAAAATAGCGCAATTGGATCTTATTATTGGTGTTTTCTTTTTGTTTTGCGTGGGACTTGGGAAGTGGGGTGGAGAAATCGTTTTAATGACTTTGTTAATGCTTGGTTTTTGTCTCAAGTGTTATTGTATTCTCCATATTTTACATTTTGGCATTTTCCCCCTAATGTACATTGTGCCACAATTCATATTTACATCTTTGCTGTTGTTTGACTTATTTTTTAACATTGGAGAAATTGCCAGAAGGAGGAAGGGGAATTGGGAAGGGTGGTGGTATTAGTGGTGGTTGCGAGAGGTAGAGAAAAACGCCATAAATAGTATATTAACTATGGCAGTAGATCTAAAATGATCTCTTAAATATACATTTACTGATTTTAGTCATTTAACTATTTAAAAATTTATCAAGTTTGGTCTCCGTCTATCTTTATACAAACAACGTACATAACCCCTTCTTGGACAAGTCATCCACCATTTTCTTCCATTGCAACTCCACAACTTGGCCCCGTGTCGTTTAACACTTTGATTATCTGATGTAGCAGCAATGCACCAACAAAAATCTTAGCCTTCCCCTGTTCACTACAAAAGAAACCCCAATTACCAACAAAAAATTTCGTTGGTAAATTGATCAAATCGGTTGGCAAATTGAGTTACCAACCGAACACCAACTGTTATTGATCCGTTGCTAAAAGGCTTGATGGTAAATTTTGCCAACTAATTTTAATTCGTTAGTAAAATTACCAACTAAAAATTGGTTGGTAAACACCCGAAGACATTGTTGGTAATATTTTAAGCTTGGCCCTGAAATTTCCGTTGGTAAATTCACTAACCAATTTTCGGTTGGTATATCGTTAGTACCTTTACTAACTAATAGAAAAGAAGTTAGTAAATTTGGTTCTTCATTATCCAATTGCGTAGGATTTGTTGGTAACTATAGTAAAGAAAAGGAAATATTGTTGGCATTCCATTAGCAACTGTACTAATGGATAAAATTTGGTTGGCAAGTCCGATGGTAAAATTTTCAAAATACATTGGTAATTGGTTAGCAATTCTAGTTACAGAAAAGTTATGTTGGTAATTTACCAACGAATTTTCGAAACGTTAGCAAGAACGGCTATTTAGTTTTCTAAATTATGTTAGTAATTGATTAGTAATATTAGTAACAACAAATTTTTTGTTAGAAACCGTCAGGAAATTTATTAACTGATTGTTAATTCGTTGGTAAATATTACCAACCAAATGATTAATATTTATACTAATATAAAGCTTTGAAAAATCTGAAAGCTGTAAAACAAAACCAAAAAACATTACCTATTTCATAAATAATAACATCTATCATAGAATTGAAGAAACAATCCAAAGTATGTCTAACATAAAACAATCTAAAATTGACCTAAATATGACTTGTTTCATGATTCGAGGACGTGTCAGGTCTACCAGAAGGAGGGGAAAGTAAGCGAGCTATGAGGCCCGAACAATGTACTTGTAGTATCTGATTAACTTGCTCTTGTACCTCTTGTTGCACTTCAGGTCTCATTCTTCACGCAATACTTGTTGCATTTCTTCCCTTATTTCTTGTTTGATCTCTTCTCTCATCTCATGCTTCATTTCTTGAAGACGATGTCCAACAAATTCTTGCACTCTAGCATCAAAGTCGAGATGTCGAGCGCGGAGGATTCACCAACATGCCCATAGAAAGGTGCTTGAAGACCAACACCATAAAGGTGCATCTTCTTAATCCCACCCACTTCATCCAAATAAATTTTTGAAAAGTCAATTGTAGGAGGTTCGCTGGATCAATCTTCAGGCTAAGATACAGGTGTAATCTTAGATATGACAGCATCCTAGAAGCAACAAAATTGATAAATGTTATACTTATATTCTTGAAAGAAAAACCATCAAGAAATATTCGGGGAGGCATCATAGAAAACTTAACTGTTAAAAATAATACCTTAAAGAAACAATCATTTGATGTAACAAACTCTAATTTTTTTTTTCCCATACGAAATGCATTACCTGTTTGGTATCAACTTGCCACATTTTTCAGATAAAGGATACTACTAATATTTTTCAATACATGTCCTATAGCTTGGATAAACAGTTATGTAACAAAAAGATGGTACAGTTTCTCTATAGAAAAAAAACTCGTAACGGTTTACCGTGTTTTTCTGATATTTTACATAATTAATAGGCATCTATTAAGAAAGAGATGTCAATAAACAAATAATTTGCTAATAGTGATCAAAGTCTAATATAAGGCATTGCACAGAACAAGGTATGTAAGTAAATGAAAAAGCAGAGAACTTGTAGTTCTAAAAAAACTTAAGTAAACATCATGTAGAATAACAAATAGTTCTCTATGGTTTAGTCCATTGAAAAAAGAGAAACGTGATAACTGATAGCGCAAAAGATTTTTAGTTATTTACTGTGCATTCATTACGGACATGCTTTGCAGCACCATAGACTAATTTAATTAACATCATATGATAAATTTAGACAAAATTTTTACATAGAAAGTGGATTGTTAGTGCCAGTTAAAGCAACAATACAATAGAACATGTTCAAAACTAAACCAAAAAGATAACCTTGTTCACAGAAGCACTATTTAATAAACTTACAGAATGGTAAAAAGAAGCAGTAACTGGAAGGCTGGCCATCTGCATAAGTATTTTCTTCCCTTTTTCGGGAATACTTTAGGCATTTTAATTAAGAAGTATTTCCCGGAACATGTTCTGTAGCTTAGACGAGCATTTTTGGAACTTAAGCATATTAAATAAACTCAAGATCATGAATTTGTCAAAACCTCTCATTTTTAATGGTTTATTTTCTTAATCAGATTTGGCGTAAACACGAGGGACGATTTAAGCCAAAAACTCAACACAGATCGAGAAAGATAAATAGCAATGCTTACATCCAGATAAAAGTAGAAAGGGTTACGTCACTTACATATGTGGTCTTAGATTTGTCCACAAACTCATTATTCGCCTTGAGACGTGTCTTCCTCGGAAGCTCAGGTGGAGGTGATCTTCCCAGTTCTAGCCTAAAATTGAAATTACATTTACCAAATTAATATATAAGGAGTAGCTTTGAAGAAATTATAACTTTGGCTAAATAAAAATAATATACCAGTTGTCTTGCATGTTCTTGGTGAATTTTGGAGCCTCCTATAATGGAATAGATGATGCAAAAACTTGGAAACCTGTTAGTATCACTGATCCTATACAACTTGGAAATGATGTGGTTCAAACAGCTTCAATTTATTACATTTGGTTTGTTGGACATGCAGAATATATTGGTGTCACTGATCCATACAATATGGGACATGATGTGATACCAAGATGTACAAATTTGATACCAAGTTCTATCTATTGATTTCCTCTCAAGGTGTGGTATTAGCACTTAGTGCTCAATCTGTTGAGAGGTCCTCAATAGATGGAAAGTGTGGTATCTCAGGAAATGATATGGGATTTAGGAATCATATGGTTGCCTCAAAGACTTGCAGCACTGTTATTAGGCAGTCTCTTGAGGCATCGTGGAATGACTTGGTTCAGATTTGGTTCAAGGAACATAAGAGGGTGTACAGGATCTGCTTATTGACCTTACCTCAATGTTCTGTTGAGATATTGTCAATGAATGGAAAGTATATAATCTCTGCTACTATCTAGTTTAGCTGCATAAATTATTGGTGTTCAAGAATCTTAAAAGAGAGACACAAGAAATTTGGTTTTAGTTATTACTGGTTTTTGCAGGTCTAAAAATACTAACTGGCTGCATATTGTTGTTATGCATACAGGATCTGTTTGTTGACATTACTTCAGTATGTGGTATTAGCAATTATTGCTCAATCTGCTGAAATGGTGACAACTTATGGAAAATGTATTGCTAACACGAGGACAAAGAGCAGCATGACACTACTACAACAGTGCTACAAGGCAAGGCCTTGTATGCACATTAGCTGCAGAGTTCTACAAACACAGACTGTAAGCATGATGCAAACTGTAGGTTCACATGGTTCTTAAAGTTTTGATAAACCTGCAGTCTGGTTCGTACAAATAGAAACAATAAGTTCATACATGATCTTTGTATTGACTTTGTCACAGTGTGTGGTAGTGGTACTCAGTTCATCATACTATGAAATTGACAATGCATAGAAAGTGTTATGAAGTTAGGTTGTACAATATCACAGATCATGCAGGGAAACAGAAGCAAATTAGGAGGTCATATGGCTTATTGGTGCATGCACCTCACTTTTGGCACAATTTCAGGCTATCGATGCAAGACTCAACAGCAGATCATTTCATGCAAGGATTATATTACCTAGGAGCAGTTTTGTGGTCAGTTAATGATCAAAAATTGTTTCATCTCATAGTTTACAATGCAATTTTCAGATTTCTAGTTAGTTGGATTTAATGTTCTGAAGCATGATAACAGTAATGAATAGGGTGGATATCAACAAACATTTTCAATTTACAATCTGATAATACTTTTGCCGTAGAAATGCTTCAATAACCGTAAATGATGGACTCAATTAAATATAAGCTTCATATTACCATAGAACAGGGAAATCACTAGGTATGTTGTTGTTGTTGTTGTATTACCATAGGACAGGGAAATCACCTTCCATATCCGATTTGAGTCTTTTTATTTATTGGTAACAGGAAGCTAACCTGCAAGCTTGACGGTAGAACTTCCTATTACCACCAAAGACCAATATTAGGAAAATTCATCAACATGATCCCACAACAACTTTTGGTCTGTGGATTCTTTCCTAAAACTCATCGGGAAATTAAATTTAAGAACATATTCACATGACCTCAGACAACAACTTTTTACTTGGCTTCCTTTGTTAGTTTTTTCAGCAATAGAAACATTTAAGGAGCAAAGTAATATACTCAATTAAGATAGTTACCAAGAAGGTATATGTAAAGATCCAGGTCTTGTCAAAGAGTCTATAAGCGCAGACTAATTTAGGGCAAGCAGCTGCGAGAACTCTTTGCGGAGGAAATTTGTATCTATGCCTGAAAAATCAAATAGTATAAGAATTAGTAACAGAAAAACATAGAGATGCAAGTGATAGAGAGCAGAAATAGAAGAAAAACAATAAAAATTCAACTGTATAAGCCATTTACTGAAGAAGGAAGAACCAGAAAGAAGGGAAATTTCAACAATAAAAATAGAAGAAAAACAATAAAAATTTCAACAACTGATGGGCTTCAATGGGTAAGAACCAGAAAAAAGACTATGTTTCAATCACTCTAGCTCTATTTGAAGAGACTGGAGTAATTTGACTCTATTCACTGCCACTTGCATCATATGCCTCTTCATCCTCATTATCACCATCTTCATCTAATTCAGATTCATCATGAATTTCTTCCTCATCACCTAAATCATCATCATCGTCTCTTAAGTTTATGAATTCTCCATTTGGATCATTCCGCACAATAGTTTCATTGTCGGGTACCACATCAAATGTTAAACCATCTTCATCATTTTGGAATGGCTCTACAACATCAGCTGGAGGTAATTGTGAAGAAGATGGGGGCATATCCACAATACCCCGAGCTTTTGTTTTGCACAAAGCCCACCAGTCAATCTTATCACGTCGTAAGCTAGGATAAGCGGCATAATACACTTGGGCCGCTTGCATTTCCAAAACAAATGGTTCATACTTTTTTAATTTCCTGCGATGGTTGACATCCACAAGTTTATATTGCGGGTGAATCTTCATTCCTACTTTTTGTGTGGGATCAAACCATTCACACTTAAATAAAACAGTTCTCTTTATCGGCGTGCTACCCTTGTACTCCAATTCAAGGATATCAGTAAGCACACCATAGTAGTCATAGTCATTTGCACTGTAGTTGGTTCCTTTTATGCATACACCACTGTTATTAGATGCTCTAGAAGAACTGCGGCTTTTAGTGTGAAATTTATAGCCATTAACATTATAACCCGTGTACGGTTTTGCTGATCGACGCGGACCTTCTGCAAGGGCCTTGATGAATTCATTATCTATGTGGACTCGTGCCTATTAAATAAAAACAATCAGAGTTTATCATAAGTAATGTAAGTAAAAGAGGAAAGATACTGTACAGGGTCTCACATATCTTTTGAACCATGATGCGAAATCTTCATCAAGTTTCCTATCCACATCCTTCTCCGTAATTTGTGGAAAATTTTGACGCAGGGAGTCAATAAAATTTCTTTGAAACACATGCAAAAAATGACACGCAAATTTATTTTCACAATTTTGATGTATAAATGAAAATAAAAGCTTGAAATCTTACTGCACATATGTTGCACTTCTACGCAATTTAGTAGAATATAAATATGAGCTGCATCAAGTTCTTCTTCTGTCAGATATCTCGGATCCTGTTCACCAAATCCTTTACCTGGATAGGTGAACATAGAAAGATTACCGTGGTGTTTACCCTGATCACATGTACCACCATCATCATTTTGTGGAACTTTCCTATGCCTTGTGTAAACATGAGGCTCAAAGTAGTGTGAACAAAAAGAAGAAGCTTCCTCAACTAAGTAAGCATTGCATATGGATCCTTCAGCATATGCCTTATTACGAACATTGTGTTTGTAATTCCAGAGGTTTCTGAAAATATCACATAAGCTCAAGTCATTAGTCACACGTGATAATGAAAATGAGGTAATTAAATATATCAAATGAAATCTTACCTCTCAAATGGATACATCCACCGATTTTGCACCGGACCAGCTAGCCTTGCTTCATAAGCAAGATGCACAGGGAGATGTTCTATTGAATCAAAAAAGCTAGGAGGGAGTATATGCTCTAATTTACAAAGTATTTCAGGTATTTCTTTTTGAAGTCTTACCATATCCTCTTCTCGTATTACCGTGGAAGTGAGATCCCTAAAGAAAAGGCTCATCTCAGTAAGTACTTCCCAGACTTTTGTTGGTAATAGCTCACGAAACGCAATAGGAATCAATCTTTGCATGAATACATGACAATCATGGCTTTTCATACCAAACAACTTATGTTTTTTCATGTCCACACACCGTCCCATATTTGAGACATATCCATCTGGAAATTGCAGATTTTTCACCCATTTGCACAAAACCTTTTTTGACTCCTTGTTTAGTGTGTAAATAGCTTTCGGGTATTCGCCACCAACAGCATGTAGTTCAGGGCGTCGACAGAACTCTTTCAGGTATTCTCTAGATTTGGGGTTATCTTTTGTTTTACCATCTACATCCAATACTGTGTTGAACACCTTCTCAAAAAAGTTCTTCTCAATGTGCATTACATCTAGATTATGCCGAATGAGATTGGTACTCCAATACGGCAAATCCCAAAATATGCTTCTTTTCTTCCAACCGGAAAACTTACTAATTTGACGATTAACAATATCAGCCCCAAGTTCTGTTACCTTTTTTAGTCCCAATTCTTCTATCTCTCTCAAAATATCCTCAACTGACCGTACCGGTGTAGGATGAACTGTGACTACTTTGTTCTTTCTAAATGAGTTCCTATCCTTTCTATATGGGTGATCCAGCGGTAGGAACTTACGATGATTGTCAAACCAAGATTGTTTGCCACCTTTTGTCAAAGTAAAAGCATCTAAATTCTCCATGCAATATGGACATGCTAGCCTACCCGCAGTACTCCACCCAGACAACATCGAATATGCGGGAAAGTCACTGATTGTCCACATCAAAGCAGCTCGCATTTTAAAATTTTGCTTCTTAGAGATATCATATGTGTCGACACCTATATTCCATAGATTCTTTAGTTCAACAATCAAAGGCTGCAAGAAAACATCCAATTGCTGCTTAGGATTCTTTGGCCCAGGAACTATAACTGACAAAAACAAATAGGGATCTTTCATACACATCCAAGGCGGCAAGTTGTATGGTGTCACAATTACTGGCCAAGATGAATATTGTTGTCCTGTTTGTCCAAATGGCTGAAACCCATCTGTGCATAGCCCCAATCTGACATTACGACTTTCCGTTGCAAAAGATAGATGCATTCTATCAAAGTGTTTCCATGCGGGTGCATCTGAACAGTGACGCATCACACCTTCCTCAACTTCATGCTCGGCATGCCATCGCATGTGTGAAGCAGTAGCTTCGGAAGCATACAGTCATTGCAACCGTGGCGTAAGAGGAAAGTAATACATCTGTTTAAACGGTACAAGATTTCTCTTTGAATTAGATCTTTGCTTACTAGGCTTGTACCTGGGATGACTACAAAACTTGCAATATATAAGTTCGCTGTCCTCTCCCCAATAAATCATGCAGGCATTAACACAACTATGAATTTTTTCTACTGGCATGTTCATTCCGCGCATTAACCTCTTAGTTTCATAGAAATTTTTGGGCATCAGGTTATCAGGCGGAATTATCTCATTCAAATATTGACAAATGTCATCAAAACATCTTTCAGAGAGGTGGTGTTCAGCCTTGATGTGCAACAAACGCGCAACAGCTGATAATTGAGAATGTGTTTCGCAACCAGGCCACACTTCTTGATTTGCAGCATCAATCATATCATAAAATTTCTGTGCATCAGGATTAGGAAATTCTTCCATATCATTTGGATCGAATGAGGGACCAGCAGCCTCATGGATCATTCTATGATATGAAGTAGATGGTCCAGGCTCATCAAATGCACCATCATTCACCGGTGGGCTATTCATTGTATGATCCCAGTTGTGCCTCCTTTCATGTTGATGTATATTTCCTCTAACCTCATTTTCTCCATGCAAGTACCAAACATGATAGTCCGGTTTAAAACCATCGCTCAACAAATGTGCATGGACTGTATGAGCATTTTCAAAGTTTCTATTCTGACATTTCTTTCGGTTACACGGGCACCTTAGTCTGTCACCATCCCTCCCTTCTGGATGATTCATGGCAAACTCAATAAATTGTTGTACACCCCTTACAAATTTTGGATGATATAGACCTCCAGATAACCTTTTGTACATCCGTTGACGATTTGAACTCATTTTCCTTACAAGCCTTCTTTCTGTAAATATGGGAAGAGTAAAGAATATTATAATTTATACAATCTCTGGATAGTAAAACAAGTGCAATTTACAACTAAGTATCAAGACAAATGTTTCCGCTAAATTTTAATTGCAGTAGTATCTTGCTTCTTTTCTTTTTCTTTATGTAGCTTAGTTTAATCAAAACTTCATAAAATAACTACTATTGGGACATACTATGATTCAAAAGTTTTATTCTACGACGATAAATACAATGTATCTAAATAAGTAAGTTAGTGTAGATCCTATTTTGATTTGGTAACCAAAGATCAGAGTAAATGGTCCAGCACATTATAAACCAAAAAACAAACAAGTCCAGTTATTATGAGCACAAGCTTCAAAATGAAGTGTTATGCAACAGGGGGTTCGAAAACAGTAGACCTAAAAGAAATCTTGAGCCCACTTCACAACTATCTTAGATAATTCACCTTTATCAAGGGTATTTGAAAACACAACCCAACCTATATAATTAGCCAAACAAATGTAGCATATTAGCAGAGGACTGATCGAATCAAACAAATAAGGGAAAAGTAAGATTGATAAAGAATACTTACCACTTAGCCAAATAGATTGTGCAATTGAGAATCCAAGAGCACGGATGAATTTGGGGTGACCGCAGCTCGAGATTATGTTTTAATTGAGAAAACCATGGAAAGGATTTACATATCAGTAGTGGAATTGTGAACTGTGATCGTGGGTTGAAACTGAAATAATGGCGCGGAGCCTATCTAATTGGGGCTGAGGGTTTTGGCGCATAGTTGTAACTTTTCATTTTTTTTCTTTGGACACTGTAGAATTTTAATGACTTCTTTCGTTTTTGATATGTAGTATTTTTGCAAAAAATTTTAAATTCTTTATACTCCTTCCGTTCACTTTTACTCGTCCAATATTCTAAAAATAAATTTTCACTTTTACTTGTCACTTTTAGCATATCAAGAGAAGATAATTTTATTTTTTCTGTTTTACCCATAGTATTGATTACTCACTTCAAATTATTTTTCAAATCCAATAAAAATATGCACTAATTAATATGGGCACAGTGATAAATTATGCACTTCATTTATTAGTTCTTAAATAGCGTGAAAAATTCAAAATGGACAAGTAAAAGTGAACGGAGGGAGTATTACTAGTAGCTAATCACATGATTTAGAGTCTGTTTGGCCTAGCGGTCTTGAGGCCAAAAGTGCTTTTTTTAATATTTGAGGTGTTTGGTTTGCAAATTGAAACATGTCATTTTACGAGCACCAGCTGATAATCCAAGCAAAATCACAATGAAGTTTTTGAATTTGCACTGTAAAAATCCTGAAAAATAACTTCTTTTTTTTTAAAAAAAAAAAGGGGGTTGGTGAGGGTTGTGGAGGGAGGAGGCTGGGGTGGGTTGGAGAATGCGTTGGTGTGTTTTTGTTAATCCAGAAAATGTTTTTCCTCAAAATTTAAGGAAAACATTTTTTAAGATCTTTAATGCAATCAAATAAGAGAAAATAGGAAAACTGTTATGAAATTATGAATGTCCATTTCTCAAATATAATGCTCCTTCCACCATGTTAATGGTTCTTCCTTTTTCTTCCACCATGTTAATGGCTCTCCCATTTTCTTCCACCATTTCATATATTAAATACATATGTATCACTATAAATAGAGGCATAAATTTTCATATGAGATACACTTGTAACACATTTTGGAAGAATTGTAAAAATCTCTCCTCTTTTGTCATTCTATTTCTATGGTTTTCATCCTTTAATATTGTGACTCTTTTAGCTTCATTTTATAACACGTTATCAGCACGAGACTCTGTCGTTCCGAGCAAATACTTTAAAGCCTCGAAGGTATTGATTTTCTATCTTTCTTTACTAATGGCAAATCTTACCAAACGTGAATTTGTAGCTTTAAATATATCCGGCAATACCTATATGTCTTGGATTCTTGACGCCGAAATTCACCTTAATGCGATGGGTCTGGCAGACACCATCAAAGATAAAAATGAGGCATCAAACCAAGACCGTGCCAAGGCTATGATATTCCTCCGCCATCACCTTGATGAGGACTTGAAAATGGAATATCTCGCTATTAAAGATCCTCTTCCTCTGTGGAATAATTTAAAAGATAGATATGACCACCTGAAGATGGTCATACTTCCACAAGCACGTTTTGATTGGCTCCATTTAAGGCTACAAGATCTTAAATCTATTAAGGCATATAATTCCACCATGTTTAAAATTATTTCTCGGTTAAAATTATGTGGTGAAAATATTACTGATCATGATATGCTGGAGAAAACATTCTCCACTTTTCCTGCCTCGAGTATACTCCTGCAGCAACAATACCGAGAGATGAAATTCAAGAAATATTCTGATTTAATATCACATATTTTAGTGGCTGAACAACATAATGAATTATTAATAAAAAATCATGAAAGCCGACCCACTGGTACTGCCCCATTCCCTGAAATGAATGAGGCAAATTTTCGTCATTCTAGGCGTGAAAGAGGTTGTGGCCCCAGTCGTGGTCATGGTCGTGGTCGAGGAAGGAATTTTAATCATGATTCTCGTCTTGCACCAAATAATATCCTTCACCACCAGCAGTGTAAAAGGAAGGATGAAAAGCATAAAGCTGTGCAAAAGAAAAATTCAGAAAATAAATGCTTCCGATGTGGAGGAAAGGGGCACTGGTCACGTACCTGTCGTACGCCAAAGCACCTAGTTGATTTGTATCAAGCCTCTCTCAAAAAGGCAGAAAAGGATGCCGAAGCAAATTTTATTTCTGAAGATAATGTTGAGCCCATGCATCTAGATGTGGCAGATTTCTTTGAACTCCCTGAAGGGAAAATAGATCATTTGATCGGTGATGGATCTGTAAAAACTTAGATATTTTATAAGTGTCATTTGTATGTGGTTATGTTTTCATATTTATATAATAAAATGTGTGTAATACTTTGTCTAATCATAATTAGGGGTGGGCATAAACACCGAAAACCGAAAACCGAAAAACCGGACCGAACCGAATTAGTTCGGTTTTTCGGTTTCAGTTTTTTCGGTTTTTCGGTTCGATTTCGGTTTTTTTAATTTTTCGGTTCGGTGTTCGGTTCGGTATTCGGTTCCGGTTCACCGGTTCTTCGGTATTCGGTTAAACCGAAAATTTCACAAATAATTTTTTCTCCCCTACTTCAGATCACTAATCACTTAGCTGGTATGGTTAGCCCACTCCACAGTCCACTCTATAGGCCCATTTTGTGAAATATCCCAGCCCAACCTGCTGACCCAAATTAGTATTACCACTTTACCATGTTACCAGGACTAGCTATCTAATTCTATCCAATAATCCTAATTCCTAAGTCCAACTCGTCTCCTGACTCTCCTCTAACTCTAACGCTAACTTCAACCCTAGTGCCTCCTCCTCTCATCTCTTCTCCTCCTCACGCCTAACTTAACAGTCCTCACACGATCCACACTGCTCTGTCCAAGTTCCAACGGCGGCGGGAGTTCTCAGGCACCTTACACCAAGGTAATTTTATTTTCTCCTTATAATTTCTTTTTTTGATTGTTCTTTCCTTTTCATAAGTTTGAACCTTAATTTCTTTTTTCACCGAACTCTAGCTAGTTTTGGATAAAGAATCACTGAATTTGTAAGTATTGGGTTGGATTTGTTTTAAATTCTTTTCCTTTTCAGTAAAGTTTAAATCTTTATTATGGGTGTTAAATTTTCTTAAATTATCAGTGGGTATCTTTAAAATTGTAAAGAAAAGAAGAAGATAACATCTGTTCTTGTAGTTTTAGAGCTCTATTTTTTTTTTCTTCGAAATTGCAAAGAATTCCCAAAAGAGGTTAATTTGTACGTCCCTTTGTTATTTTCTTTAGTTCTACTTAATAGTTAATAGCCTTATTAGCAAGAAAAGAGTGCTGAAACTAAAGTAATACAGTATGATTTTTTTTTTAGTCAACAATAATTTTATTGACAGGGACTACCTCGTGTTTTTTTCATTAATTGGTGCAGGGACTATTTGCTTTCCTTTATCCCCTTTCAGGGCATCTTTAGGTAAGATGGATGGTATTCTTCACTGAACATATCTTGTAATAATTACTTAATGACTTTTATGGTCTAAAAGTGGTAACTGTTGCTAACTTGCTATAGAGCTTCTATCTTATAGTTTCTCTTTTTAATTTTTCATAGATGATGGATGAAAGTCATGAAACTAGACTAAGTGCGGCTGGTTCAACTGATAGCGTACCTAATACAGATGATAGTATTGACATTGACAAGTCACTTGACACCCAGCCCCAGGTAACAAAGAAAAGAAAAGAAGTAAGTTCTAGGTCACCGGTTTGGGATCATTTTGATAAGGTCGTTGTGAATGGTATTGGTAAAGCGAGGTGTAGACATTGTAAAAATATTTATGCCGCTAATACAACTACAAATGGGACATCGGGATTGAGACAACATATAAATTTGAGGTGCCTAGTATATAAAGCCAAGATTGAAACTTGCACTCAGAAAAAGATAAATTTTGCATCTAAGGGTGAGCCGCTTTGGGAATTTGATCAACAATTAATTAGGAGGGCTTTAGTTGAGATGATAATTACGGATGAACTACCATTTAGCTTTGTAGAAAAGGAAGGCTTCAAGAAGTTTATGAATGTAGCCCAACCTTTATTTCAAGTTCCTTCCCGTAGAACAATAACAAGAGATTGTTATGAACTTTATGGCGAGTTGAGACTAGATTTGAAGAAGAATTTTAGAGAAGCAAAATCAAAAATCTGCCTTACTACTGACACATGGACATCATTGCAAAGAATTAATTATATGTGTTTGACTGCTCACTATATTGATAAAGATTGGATGTTGCATAAAAAAATACTGAATTTTTGCCCTATCACTAGTCATAAGGGCGAGCATATGGCAGAGGCTATTAGTAATTGTTTGCTTTATTGGAACTTGGATAAGGTTTTTTCTGTTACTGTTGATAATGCTTCTTCCAACGATGTTACAGTTAGAGAATTGTCTAAACAGTTAAATATGTGGGGAACTAATATAATGGACGGTAAGCATCTTCACGTGAGATGTATGGCACACATACTTAATCTAATTGTGCATGAAGGTTTGAAGGAAATTAATGCTTCTGTCAAACGTGTTAGGCAAATGGTGAGGTATGTTAGATCATCTTCGGCAAGAGGAAGTCACTTTAAGAAATGTTGTGAAGTTCAAAGGGTGGATTGTTCTAAAACATTAGAGCTAGATGTGCCTACTAGGTGGAATTCCACCTACTTGATGTTGGATACGGCACAAAACTTTGAGAAGGCCTTTGATAGGTTTGATCTTTTTGATGAAAATTTTAATAATTATCTTTCTACTCATGTTCTTGAAGATGGAAGTGTTGCAGGGCCTCTTCAATCTGATGATTGGGTGAATGTAAGGAATGTGATAAAGTTTCTTGAAAGATTTCACGAGCTCACCGTAAAGGTTTCAGGTTCACATTATGTTACTTCTAATGTTCATTTTGAGGATATATGTGAGCTTGATGTATATTTGAAAGTGTGTTTAGCAAGTGAAGATCTTAATTTGAGTAAAATGGCTGAGCGGATGAGAGAAAAGTTTAAAAAGTATTGGGGTGATCCTGAAAAGATGAACAAAATGATTTTTATTGCTTCTGTGTTGGATCCTCGTAATAAGTTTGTGTATGTTAGCTTTGGGCTTGAAGAGTTATTTGGGGAGGAAGTAGGAAAGAAAGTAAGCGAAGGAGTGTATGATTATATGAAATCTTTGTTTGTAGAGTATCTCAAAAATTGTTCAAGAGAATTTCATCATAAATCATCTCCATCTGCATCTTCTTCATCTCAATGCTCATCTGATGTATCTTCTAGTTCTGACACCTCTTTGAGAGCAAAAGCTTTGAGAACTAAGCTTTAGTTGAAGAAACAAAAGGAAGATTCTGGATGTGGGGGTGCTAAATCGGAGTTGGATAAATACATTAGTGAAGAACAAGAGCCTGAAGATGAATGTGTTGAGTTTAAGATTTTAGATTGGTGGAAAATAAATGCTCCTAGATTTCCCGTGCTTTCGGAGTTGGCTCGCGATGTGTTGGCTATTCCGGTTTCTAGTGTGGCATCGGAATGTGCATTTAGTACCGGTGGACGTATTCTTGATCCATTTAGAAGTTCATTGACTCCTAAATGTGTGCAATCTCTTATTTGTGCCCAAGATTGGCTTAGAAAAGAGACTAAACCCGTTAGTGTGGAAGAAAGTTTGGAGTATCTCGAGCAACTTGAACTTGGTAAGGTTTTATATTTTTTTGTGTTTTTTAGTGCAAAAATCATATACTTATTTATGTTGTATGACATATTTGATTAAATTTCCTTTAGAGATAGCAAATAGTGGAAGAGATCCTTGCATTGTTGATGTTTGATTTAGGGAGTTTGATTGCAATTTGCTACTAGTCGTAAGTTTAATATTTTATTTTGTATTTCTATTCTTTTATCTTGAAAGCTATATTCTAACTTTTGGTTTTATCTTATTTTTTATTATGTTCAAGTTCAACAATGCCTCCTAACGCTCGCTCACATGTTTGGGAATATTTTGCGGTAGTTCAAGACAATGAAGAAGAGCGTAAATTAAGGTGCTTGACATGTGGTATGATACTTAAATATAATTCCAGAGTGAATGGCACATGTTCCTTGATGAAACATATTGCGAAATGTCTTGAGCGTCAACAAGAGAGGCAAATTCGCCTTCAAATTTGAGCTAGTGGTTTAATTTTGCTACTGCTGGCTGCTGCTACTTATTTTTGTGCCAATTTGGCTGCTGCTACTGATAAGCACCCAGAAAGGCAACACTATATTTTGCTATGTGAAATTGCTGCTACTGATTTGATCTGATGTCCTTTTTCTTCTTTCTTTTGGTGACCAAATGCCATGTTTGTGTAGCCATCATTAGGATTTAGTGATGGCTACTGTTTTTTGTATTAGTGATGGATCAGCAGCCAATCCATGGAACCTATGCAGTATGCAGCAAGTGCAAGAAGCTAAATGTGTTGTAAGGATAATTCCTATTTGGGCTGCAGCAATTGTATACCATATTGCAATAATTCAGCAGCTTGAGTATTTGTTGAACTGCTTATCACTGTGGGCTGCTGCTACTGATTTTTGTATCTATGACTGCTACTGATTTTCGCTGCTGCTACTGATTTTCATTGCTGCTACTTACTTGGCTGCTGCTATTTTTCCTTGGCTGCTGCTATCTGCTACTTATTTTTCCTGTTTCGTGACATCTCAAAACATGAAACAATTGTATATAGTATTGTCTGCTACGACCAATCAATCAAGTATCCCAGTCTCCAACAAGTAGAAAACCGAATTAAAAAACCGAAACCGAACCGAACCGAACTTCAAAAAACCGAACCGAACCGAACTAATTCGGTTCGGTGTTCGGTGTTCACTTTCAAAAAACCGAAACCGAAAAAACCGAACCGAAGTTTGAAAAACCGAACCGAAGAACCGAACGCCCACCCCTAATCATAATATCTACTTCGATGTTCACTTTATTTATTATTTCATTCTTGAAGAATCTATGGAAATTCCTCAAATTTTATTTGGATCAATGACCAATCATGAAGATATTTGTGTGATTGATAGTGGAACAACGCATGCCATATTCAAAGATGAGAAATACTTTTCTAACTTGCGTAGAAAAAGGAGAAATATTAATACAATTTCTGGCAATTCGAAATTGATTGAAGGCTTCGGAAGAGCTACTATATTTCTGCCTAAGGGGACGAAACTTGTTATAGAAGATGCATTATTCTCTTCTAAATCCCCAAGAAACTTGTTAAGTTTCAAAGATATCCGCCGTAATGGGTATCACGCTGAGACATTAAACGAAATAAATGATGAATATATTGCTATTACAAAGAATGTCTCCGGCCAGAAATATGTTTTGGAGAAATTGCCAACTTTATCTTTTGGACTGTATTATGCAAAAATTAGTACAATTGAAGCACACTCATTCGTAAACCAGAAGTTTAATGATTCAAGTATTTTTTTGCTTTGGCATGACCGAATAGGTCACCCTGGATCAATAATGATGAGACGAATTATTGAAAATTCAAATGGGCATCCACTTAAGAACCTGAAGATTCTTGAAAGTGGTGAATTTTCATGTGCTGCTTGTTATCAGGGTAAATTGATAGATAAGCCATCACAAATGAAAGTTGACATTGAATCTCTTGCTTTTCTAGAACGTATACATGGGGATATATGTGGACCTATTCATCCACCTTGTGGGTCATTTAGATATTTTATGGTCCTAATAGACGCATCTTCAAGATGGTCTCATGTGTGCCTCCTATCTTCTCGCAACCTGGCGTTTGCGAAATTATTAGCACAGATAATACGCTTAAGGGCATAGTGTCCAGACCATCCCGTTAAGTCTATACGCCTCGATAATGTCAGAGAATTTACGTCTCAATCTTTTGATGATTATTGTTTATTAGTTGGGATAAAAGTTGAACATCATGTAGCACATGTTCATACCCAAAATGGCCTTGCTGAGTCATTTATTAAAAGACTACAATTAATAGCAAGACCACTGCTTATGAAAACACGGTTGCCCACTACCGTCTGGGGACATGCTATCTTACATGCAGCATCTCTTATTCATCTCAGACCGACTCATTATAATAAATACTCCCCATCACAATTAGTATTTGGTCATGAACCAAATATTGCTCATCTCCGAATCTTTGGTTGTGCTGTATATGTGCCTGTAGCACCACCACATCGTACTAAGATGGGCCCCCAAAGAAGGTTAGGTATATATGTTGGGTTTGAATCACCCTCTATTATTCGCTATCTTGAGCCATTGACGGGAGATTTATTTACTGCCCGATTTGAAGATTGTCGATTTGATGAAACAAATTTCCCACAATTAGGGGGAGAGAAAAAAGAAATTAAAAGAGAAATTGCGTGGAAAGTTCCATCACTATCTCATTTTGATCCACGTGCCCCCATATGTGAACATGAGATCCAGAAGATCATTCACTTGCAAAAAATAGCAAATCAAATGCCAGACGCATTTACTGATTTGAAAAGGATAACTAAGTCACATATCCCTGCAGAGAATGTGCCTATCCGAATTGATGTCCCAAAGGGACAATCTACTAGTGTCATAGCCTCTGAATCTCATACACGCCTGAAGCGTGGTAGGCCATTGGGCTCTAAGGATAAAAATCCTAGAAAAATAAACATGAAAAATGATCAAAATGACATTACGAAAGAATATCATGAAGATATTCAAGATCTGACTAATCCCGATACTCCTGAAGATATTAGGGAACCCGAGACTCAAGTAAATAAAGAACTATCATTAAGTTCTTCTAGTGATGGGATAAATTTGAATCGATCGAAGATTATGGTGGATAATGTTTTTGCATATAATGTTGCACTAAATATTATGAAAGACATTGACGATCAGGAACCCCAATCTGTCGAAGAATGTCGACGAAGATATGATTGACCAAAATGGCAAGAGGCAGTTCAATCAGAATTGAATTCACTTGCCAAACGTGAGGTTTTTGGACCTGTAGTCCAAACGCCTAATGGTGTAAAACCAATTGGCCATAAATGGGTTTTTGTGCGAAAAAGGAATGAGAGAAATGAAATTGTGAGATACAAGGCACGCCTTGTTGCACAAGGATTCTCTCAACGACCCGGTATCGACTATGAAGAAACATATTCACCCGTTATGGATGGCATAACATTTCGATATCTCATCAGTTTAGCTGTACATGAAAACCTTGAAATACATCTGATAGATGTGGTTACGGCTTACCTTTATGGATCACTTGATAATGAAGTCTATATGAAAATTCCTGAAGGATTTAAAATGACTGAAGCAATTAACTCAAAGTCTCGGGAGATGTATTCAATCAGATTACAAAGATCATTGTATGGTCTAAAACAATCAGGGCGCATGTGGTACAATCGCCTCAGTGAGTACTTGGTAAAAGAAGGATATATAAATGATGTCATTTGTCCATGTGTTTTTATTAAGAAAGCAAAATCAGAGTTCGTTATAATCGCTGTTTATGTTGATGACATAAACCTAATTGGAACTCCAGAAGAGCTCCAAAAGGCGATTGAATATTTAAAGAAAGAATTTGAGATGAAAGATCTGGGAAAAGCAAAACTTTGTCTTGGTTTGCAGATTGAACATTTGACAGATGGGATCCTTATCCATCAATCTGCTTATACCGAAAAGGTTTTACAACAATTTTACATGGACAATTCACATCTTTTAAGTACTCCAATAGTTGATCGATCACTTGAAGTGAGCAAAGATCTGTTCCGACCTCAAGAAGAAAATGAAGAGCTTCTTGGTCCTGAAGTACCATATCTTAGTGCAATTGGTGCACTTATGTATCTTGCTAACGCTACAAGATCTGACATAGCGTTCTCTGTTAATTTGCTAGCAAGATATAGCTCTTCTCCTACACGAAGACATTGGAACGGAGTTAAGCATATATTGCGATATCTGAAGGGAACTAGCGATATGGGTCAGTTTTATACTAACAAAGGTAGTACAGATCTTGTTGGTTATGCAGATGCAGGTTATTTATCTGATCCATATAAAGCTCGATCTCAAACAGGCTATTTGTTTACATGCGGAGGTACTGCTATATCATGGCGATCCACAAAGCAGCCCATTGTTGCTACTTCTTCGAATTATGCTGAGATAATAGCTATTCATGAAGCAAGTAGAGAATGTGTGTGGTTGAGATCAGTGATACATTTCATCAGAGAAAGATGTGGCTTGAAGTATGATACAAAAATACCCACAGTATTATATGAAGATAATGCTGCATGCATAGCTCAATTAAAGGGAGGATTTATAAAAGGAGATAGAACGAAGCACATTTCACCAAAGTTATTTTTCACACATGATCTCCAGAAGAATGGTGATATTGATGTACAACAGATTCGTTCAAGTGACAATCCCGCAGATTTGTTCACCAAATCTTTGCCAACTTCAACTCTTGAGAAGATGATATTTAAGATTGGAATGCGAAGACTCCGACATCTGAATCTTGGTCTTCGTCAGGGGGAGTGAAAATACGCATTGTACTCTTTTTCCCTTAATCAAGTTTTGTCCCATTGGGTTTTCTTGGTAAGGTTTTTAATGAGGCAACTCTCAAAGCGTATTACTAGATATGTGTACTCTATTTCCTTCATTGAGGCTTTTTCCCACAGGGTTTTTCCCAATAAGATTTTTAACGATGCACATCATCTATGGACATCCAAGGGGGAGTGTTATGAAATTATGAATGTCCATTTCTCAAATATAATGCTCCTTCCACCATGTTAATGGTTCTTCCTTTTTCTTCCACCATGTTAATGGCTCTCCCATTTTCTTCCACCATTTCATATATTAAATACATATGTATCACTATAAATAGAGGCATCAATTTTCATATGAGATACACTTGTAACACATTTTGGAAGAATTGTAAAAATCTCTCCTCTTTTGTCATTCTATTTCTATGGTTTTCATCCTTTAATATTGTGACTCTTTTAGCTTCATTTTATAACAAAAATGTTTTTCTTCTTATTAAACACACCCATAGTGACAATAAATCAATGAACAGAGCATGCTAATATAACAGGTAGTACTACATGTATTAGTAAAAAAATTCAGAACTCAAATTGCAGTTAGTTTGTTTTGAATTTTTAGACTAGAAGAACTCCGAGAATATATGTGTTGTTTATAAATGTTTTGACTACATAACAATATTTAATATTTTTGTTTATCAAAGTATTATACAACAACATACCCAATATATTCTCACATGGTAGGGTGTGGGGAGGGTAGAGTGTACACAGACCTTACCCCTACCTTGGGAGGTAGGAAGACTGTTTCCGATAGACCCTCGACTCAAGAAAAGGTGCCAAGACAACAATAATAATAGGCATCAATGTAATATATTAATTGAAATTTTTTAATATGTACTTTTAAATTTTAATTAAATAAAAGTAAAAACTTAATTAATTAAAGTCTTTCATAATAGATATTTAAATGACAAACAAAATTCAAATGTCCTGCACATCTGGTGTTTTGGTATTTCCATGCATACACTGTATAACCTTTGAATAGAATCATGTATTGTGAAAAACCAGCTGCACAGTCATAGCAGCAACTCCAATTCCTGCTATTGCACAAATTTTCCCAATCCTTCCAAAGCAATATCTGCTCCCATTTGAAATACACCAGCATATGCCCAAAGCACTTATTATCAGCACACCAGCAGCCAAAATCCATTGGAGTGAGCAGTCCATTGAGTATCCCAGCCTTCTAAAGCACCAGCTGCCAGTACTTGCAGCCTTTGTTTCCTCTTGTAATGACAAACCAGCAATTCCCATATCATTTCCTCTAGCTATAGGATCAATGGAATGGCAACCATCTCCAAATATGAACAAAATTTGTACCACATCATTATTGAATAGAATCAATGGTAACAGTTGTACTTTCAAAAAACAAATTTGCACCATATCAGTGGTACAGTCATGCTTCAAGTTTTCTGGTTTCCTGAAGAAATTGCATTTCCTTGCATAACTTAAACCGGCAAAAAAAGAAAACAGCGTTTGTGTAAAAATTTATCACCATACTCTTCTCCCATAGGATTTGAGCATGATGATAAGGTCTTGTTTTCATCCCACCACCAACAACCATCTTCAAAACTACCAGCAGGAATAGTTTCATTCTCCCCATAGCCCAACTTCTCAACAAAAGCCTGCTGCAAGTGCCAACAATTCTACATAACCTCCATATTGCCTGAACATACAAATACCAAGTCCTGAGAATCCCATATCATCTCCTAAGTACCTAGGATCAGTGATACAAGCAGCATCAAATTTTTCCCCTTCTGCATACTAGCAACAAATTCACCAAAATTACCCTTGATGGCTTCTAAGCCAATCCACTTCAACCAAATATGCACCAATCATTCCAACCATAAACAAAACCGTGAGAATGAGCGTAAAGTAATCCTCCATCGAAGTTGCAAAACGTGAATAAAACGAACAAAAATAGCTATTTTTGAAACAATAACATCCATCATAAAGTTAATAAACAATCCAAAGTATGTCTTAACATAAAAGACTCTAAATAAATCTAAATAGTCCTCTTGTCATTATTTGACGAAGAGTCGCGTCTACGAGAAGGAGGTGTAGGTAAGCCGGCTATGATGAGCGACATACGTGCTTGGAGTATTTGATCAACTTGCTCAGTCACCTCTTGCTGCACTTCTGATCTCATTTCTTCACGCATTTCTTCTCCCATTTCTTGTCTAATCTCTTCTCTGATCTCTGCTCTCATCTCATTCTTCATCTCTTCCTTCATTTCTTGCATACGTTGTCCGACACATTCATTCACCTGAGCATCAAAGTCTAGATCTGGATGTCGAGATGTTGAAGTGGAGGATGCGCCAACATGTCCATAAAGAGGTACCAAGACCATAAATGCGCTTCTTCTTAATCCCGCCAACTTCATCCAAATAAATTTTTGAGAAATCAACTGTTAGATGCTCATCGGATCCATCTTCAGGCTGCGATGCAGATGCAATCTTAGACATTACGGCATCCTGAAAGCAACAAATTATGACATGAATATTATAATAATATTTTCGAAGAAAAACCATCAAGAAATAATTAGATACAACAAAGTAGAAACATTAAATGTTAAAATAACACCTTAAGGAAACAATTATTTGATGTAACAACATCTAACTTTTCCCATACGAATTGCATTACTTGTTTGGCGTCAACTTGTCACACCTTTCAGATGAAACAATGTTTAACAAACTTCCAGAAAGGTATAAAGAAGTGGTAAATGAAAGGTTCACCATCTTCATAAAGTATTTTCTTCCCTTTTTCGGGAATCCTTTAGGCATTTTGATTAAGAAGTCTATCCTGGATCATGTTCTATAGCTTACACGAGCAATTATGTAACTGATCCAAATCAGATATCAAGCATATTTCAAATTAAAACTCAGATCATAAATTTGTCAAAAGCTCTACTTTTTAATGGTTTAATTGCATGATCAAGTTAGGATTAAACATGAGGGATGATTTAAGCCAAAAAATCGACACAAATCTAGAAGATAAACAGCAATGCTTACGTCTAGGAAAAAAAATAGCAATGCTTACGTCACTTACATATGTGCTCTTAGACTTCTGGTCCACAAACTCATTATTCGCCTTTAGATGTGTCTTCTTCAGAAGCTCATGTGGATGAGGTGGTCTTCTTAGTTCTAGACCCTAAAATCGAAATTGCATTTACCAGATTAATACATAAGGACTAGCTTTGAAGAAATTATAGCTTGGCTATTTAAAATTGAATATACCAGTAGTCATGCATGTTCTCAGTGAGTTCTAGAGCCTCATGTATGGCGTGAGGGGCCAGATCCTTCGCCACCTTTCTCACTTAATCGATTTTTTGAACATTGTGTGGACTTGGCTTTAAAAGCGCCAGTCTCCCAATGAGGCTTCCAGCTATCCCAAATAGATGCCGGGATATGTTTGCGCTTCTTCTCAGAGGCTCTTGCTTCAGATAACATACCTTTGTATCGTTATGCACATTTTCTCATAAACGCATCCTTTATGGCACCTTCGATTGCAATATCCCATCGGAATCGTTTCTATTTTAAAAGAACAAAATAAAAACAATACAAGGCGTTGTTTTAATTGTACAAAGTTCATTAGTGAAATGATAATTAGCAAAAATTTACCTTAAACTCCTCCCAATAGAAGTCCTTTGTCTCTGGTGTAACAGACTTCCAATTATGTCCTTCATAATCTAGCTTCTCCTTGAAGATTTTTGTGACTGCCCGAGATACGTTATTACTCGACTCCAGGCTTGAATAAGTGATAAACATAACAATTTTTACACTTTCAAGTTAGCTAAAAGATAACACAATGAGCGAAAAAAATAAGGCACGTTACTTGCTACTACAAATTAAAATACAATGTTAGTGGATGTCATTGCATATAAGTTAAATCCATCGACCTTTTTGTCATCTTTTCCTATTTAGAAGGACACTGGAAAATCAATAAGTTACCAGATACTGCTATGAACTAGGATTTAGTTGGTGATAATGATTATGACAAACAATTGAAAAAAAAACACAAGGTATGTCAATGGGATGCTAGTTAAGCATATTTTTTTTTATTAAGCACCGGGTGTCCGAGGCTCTTTGAGCCCCGACTAATCCCGGGGGTGCACAGGCCCTCGACAAAGAGTTTCCCGCAAGTGCACCACGGGTAATTCAGGGTTTTACCCAGTCTGATGGCCCTCAGAAATTGTTTGCACCCAGTGGGTTTCGAACTTGAGACCTTGAAAGGGAGCACCCCAAGGCTCAAGCCAATTGCCACCAGGCCAACCCCTGAGGGTTAAGCTAGTTAAGCATATTTTTATTGAAGCATTTGCTCATTTAACACCAAAAGGAAGGTGAAGTCATCTGACAAAAAAAATATGTAATTCTATTATGGGAATTAATCAAGTTAGAGTGCAAAAAGAAACTTGGATCACATTTTCAAACTTACCAGTAAACTTCTTATCAGAACCCCATCTTTCAACACCTACTAGGATTCCTCAACCACAATTCTAAAGAAATAAATGTTCCCTATGAACCTTCAGGAGTAATTACAAAAATTAATACTCCTCTCACACCTACTTCTTTCAATAGTATTTCCTGACTATGCACAAATATAAGTTCAAACGAGCGTTGATTCCCCTAGAAAAGTTTTCTAGAAATTGTGTATTTTTTTTACTGTATAAGATATTTAGAAAGATCCCAAATTAGTTGTTCGTGAAAAGTTTGATCTTACTCTAACAACCTGTTAGACTAACTTTACTTTAGTTTCTTATTCTTTGTTTATGACATGTCTTTCTTATCGAATTTACGTCTAGAACTGTTTAATTCACCTTCAAAGAGCTTGTGTATCTTCAAATATGAGTGACAAGATCCATAAATGGATACTATCGCACTATTAATTTTCAGCAAAATATAATTTGATGTTGATAAAGAGTTGTAAATAGAATTAAACCATGGTTGTGAAACCACTTCATACTTATTTCAACTTATGCAGAATGTCAAGTTGCTGCTTATGCAGAATGTACAAAAGTTTAGGTTGAGTACTAACAGATAGGAACAACTAAAGAGGAAAACTTATCCTATCTTAATTAGATGTTCGACCTTGATTTACATTTACTTTGTAGTATGTCCTTAAATTAGTGTCATGTTTGGTATCATTTTGTGTGAGTTAATTTCTTTAGCTAGTTTTACTCATATCGACAGTCGCCTTACTTCATATTTAAAAAATATAATACAAAATGTAAATAGTGTGGCACTTGGTACTCTTACCCTCCGAGGACAATTTCAATTGGGATATGAGTACCATCAATTGTGTTTGAAGAACTTGTTGATACTATTTCATCTCTAGGTGTATCAAGCTCAGAAGATGATGATGGTACAGATCCATTGACTGCTGCGACTGAATGTGGCGTTTCTGGTGCCGACGATTTAGGTGATACTGGTGTTTGATTAGGTGCGGGAGTCAACATAGGAGAAGATGGCAGTGGATTTGCATTCCTTTTTCCAGAATATCTACTTGGTCCACCTCCCCTCGGTGCCATATCTGCGATTTCAAAGATACATGTAGATGAATAAATACATAATTAATGAAATCATGATCAGAATACTTACCAGTTAGAAGAAAGGATAGTGAAACTTAGTATTCAAGAGCAGCAGATAAATGTTGTAGCTTGAGATCATTTTCAGTTGAAATTTATATATAAGGACGTACTGATATGCTGATCGTGGGTTGAAATTGGAGAATAAGAAACTACAATAATGGCGCGAGTGGAGAGTTATGGCGCGAGATTGTCTATAATTTAGGAGGTGGAGGGTTTTTTTTTTCTTTTTTTTTTTCGCTTCTTTCTCCTGAAGTTTTCTTTTTTCTCTGGACACTAAATTACTTACGGGTTGAAATTGGAGAATAAGAAACTACAATAATGACTAGGCATGATATTTAAGAAATAAAGAAAGATTATTAAATCTTGTGGTCTAAAATAAGTTAAGGATATTTGTGAGGTTATAGATCATCTCGTTAAGCATGAAAGACAAAGTTTAAAGTTAAATTGTTGCCAAATAAGGAAATGTATTTTTTTAACAGACTAAAAAGGAAAGTGTATCACATAAATTGAGATAGAGGGAGTAATATTTTAATTACAATTAGTTATTTGTATAAAATAATAAATTTTAACTGTGCTAAGTTATTTTCTTGAACTACAAAATACAAATTAAGTTTGAAAAAAATTATAACTATTTTTTAAATTTGGGTATGAGATTAATATTAATACTAGAATTTAGAATAATTGGATGTCGTCTAAATATACAAAGACGAATACGTAATTAGAATAATTAGTATTATGTAAAATCAACCATGTAAAAATGCTACACAGTGTTTTAAGAGGCAGGGTCGCGAGGCGAACCGTTTTCCACAGCACGGGGCGAGACGTAAGCCCCAAAACACGGGACGTATGTTATGTCTCATGTATCTTCAATTTTATAATTTTATTGCTAAAAAATAAGCAAAAGTAAAGTTTTCATTAAAATTCTGCAAATAAATTCCAATAATATAAAAAGAATTATTATAAATATTATTTGAGAAAGGTAACAACACAAAAATGATAATAGCCTAGATAATCATCATTCACTTCATCATCAATCTCCAGATCTATTATTAGTCCTTCCTATTCTCAACTAATATTTGCAATGCCTTTTATTTATATATTCAATTCAAAGAAGGAGAAGGGCAAAAAGTATAAGAGCAATGACAAAAATTGGATAAAGTTGTTTCACGAACATAGGGCTATGAAATCTCTATCTCTTCAATTTCAGGCACAATCATCTTTAAAAACTATTTATGACAGTGTTATTTTCTACATCATGATAACATAAAATATAATTATCATTATCCCAATAATAAAGATCATAATTCATAGCAAAAATAATTTTAAAACAATAATAAAAACCAAAGTTAATGCAGGGGGCGTACGCCTTTATTCCCAGGGCTTAACTTGTGCGCTCGGAACTTACGCCCCAAATCCTTGGGCATACGCCCTATGGATCAAAGCCTTCCATTTGCGCCCTCAAGCGTTTTTTATACGCCCCGTCCCGGACTCGCCCAGAAAACGCCTCTAAAAATACTAATGCTGCACAACATATTTTAATTTTCACATGATATAGATCAACTATTTTAATGTACTTTTTGATAGAACACACTTTTGTTTCCATGAATTCTTTTCGTGTGTCCTGATTAATGTGTGTCGAACTAAATTTCGCATATGAAAAATTAAAGATAATAAGAATAGTACTCCCTATGTGACACACTTTTCTTTTTAGTTTTTCTTAAAAATGATGATACATTTCTATATTTATAAATAATTTAACTTAAAAACTTCCCCTTTTAATATCTATGGCTTATTAGACCACACGTTTGAGAAGTCTTTTTTCGTAAACTATGCGTCGAGTCAAACTATATCGAACCCCAATTATTTTGCCCTATATAAACCTCTGGTAATTCGAGAGCTTTGCGTAAGGGAACGAGAACTTGCTTCCTTAAACGATCCCTCACTTTGTATGCATAATCAGGGGCGTATGTAGCATATTAGGTGGGGGTTCAATTGAACCCATAACTTTCAATGCGAAGCATAAATTTATGTGTAAAAATTTGTCAAATCGCAATAAATAGTAGACATGAACCCATAACTTTTTAAATATAATGAAGAATCTTAAAAGGTTGAACCCCTAAAGTTTAAATCCTGGATCCGCCTCTGCGCGTTATGTGCATCTTCAGTTCCGTCGTACTACGAATCCTTTGGAAAAACCTTCCTTGCAATGGTCTCACATGAAAGTGTTCGCCTATCGAAAGATGAATCTAAAGGACACCATTTTGATGAAAGTGTTCACCTATCCAACTTCAAGTAATTCGCGAAAAGATTAGATACGCGATTGCGCAACAATTTATAATCAAGATCAAGCATATATCTGTCAACATCCTTTTTGCCATATCAATTTACTTTTACTCCCAGCTATCCTCGCTTTCTGTTTCTCGATTTCAACTTTATTTTCTTCTTTAATTCCACCAAATGGTCTCCAGCCTCAGTTTTCCTCCATTGAATAAAATTAGGGCTTGTGTCTCCTTTCTCTCGAAAATATCATGTTGAAACGTTGAGGTTAGAGATTTTTTTCACAAGAGGAACTTCGAGAAAAAAGTAACAGGGAGAGAGAGACAAGTGGGGGATGTTTAACAATAGTCTTATGGGTTGTGTACGCTGTTTGTATGAAAAATGGACGGAGACCAAATATGTTAAGTTTTTGGTTAGTTAAAGGACTAAAATCGGTAAATGTATATTTAAGGGATCATTTTAGACCTACTGCCATAGTTTAGGGACTATTTATGGCGCTTTCTCGCTAGAGGTAGAAGGAGAAAAGAGGAAGAAGAAAGAGAAAAAAAAAAAGAAACTTTTTTGGCATTTCACGCTCCTAGAGCAGGTGAGCTACACACACTGTTAGACATCATTCATTTGTGTCTAATGGGTACACTTTGATTGATGTTAAAATGTCTAATAGGAGTGTCCAAAAAAAAAATTATGACAACTTTAAGAGGCTGCATATCTACTTGGTCATCTCGTAATAATTAATTCATGAAATTTCTAAAATGATGTTCGCATTAAACAATTGGATTATGTTGCATCCTTAGGATTCTTTTGTTTTCGTTTTCTTTTCTTTTCTCGTAATCCTTTCATCAAATAAACCTAAGAAAACAAAAACATTTCTTTATATTATAAACCTCAAATAAAATGAAACACGAGTTCTTTAATATATAAACTTGGCACTTATTTCGTTGTTAGTTAATTACTAACGAGAAAGTAGTTTTAAATATTCACCAAAAACATTTCTGGTATAGCCGACTGAGCTCGTTCGAGTTTACTAAAAAATAAAAAATTATTTCGAAAACCCGACCAGCTCAGTCGATGCTTTCTCCCATCAAACTTTTTAAAATAAACTAATCGAGCTCTGTCATTTTTTTTTTTAAAAGTAAAAAAATATTGGATCAAACCAACCGAGTCGGTCGGTTCGAAAGTCGGCCGGGTTTTTTCGCTCAAATTTTTGCCGTGTTTTTATACTTCATCCATCCCAATTTAAGTGTTTTTTTTAGGTCTGTCCCAGAAAGAATGCCTCTTTCTATATTTAGTAAGTTGACAATTCAAACATCTTAAATGACAAGTTTATAACCACAAGATTCAAAGAACATTTTAGTACATTAGATACATTTTTAATTTAGAACCATAAGATTCAAAAGTCTCTCTTTACTTCTTAATCTTCGTGCCTAATCAAATTAAGTAGGCGTTTGGCCATGAAAACTAAATATTTTTCACTTTATTTGGAATTCTGAAGTTGGAGTTGAAGTTGAAATTGAAGATGGAGTTGTGTTTGGTTATAGTTTTTGCAAAGAATATTTGGTTGTTTGAATGTATTGAAAGTGAAAACTAACACTTTTGGTGTTTTTCAAAGGGAAAAGGGTCAAATTTACCCTCCAAGTATGGTTTATAGTTAAAATTTGCCCCCATTAAAGTTTGGGATCAAATTTGCCCTCCTCGTTAGGATACTTGTTATATTTGCCTTTTTTAAATGGAAGTATGACTTGGACTAAAAAAATTAGCCACGTAGACTCCCAAACTTAATTATTTTAACCCATGACCCGTTTACCCATCATATAAAATAATACAAACTTAATACTTTTATTTTAGAAAAGAGAAAAGAGAGGAACGAAAAGCTCTACTGCTTTATAGGTGCATTTTTTCAAGGTTGGGTCCACAACATGTGTGTGCTGGGCATAAAATACCGAAAATCGAGTTACCGAATCGAACCGGCTATTTCGGTATTTCGGTATTCGGTAATTCGGTTCGATATTCGGTACTGAAATATAAACTTCGGTATTTCAGTTTCGGTATTCGGTATTTACAATTATACCATTCGATATTCGGTAAATACCGAATACCGAAATTAAATTACCAATACTATACGTCTGTAGGGCCTAAAGGAGTAAAGGGCTAAAGGCCCATTGTAAAAATATTTTAATTCCAGCCCAAATCCGTAAAAATCAAGTGTAATCCCTAAGGGGTCGTTTGGTTTAAGGTATAAGTTGGGATATTCCAGCACTAATTTTTATACCATGTTTGGTACAAGGTACAAATTTATTCTGAATAAATTTATACCTTGTACCAAACATGGTACAAAAATTAGTGCTGGTATATTCCAGCTTATACCTTCTTATCCCACTTATACTGGGATTACTTATACCGTCTTTTAGATGGTATAAAATAATCTCAATAGATGGGATAAATTAGTCCCGGGATTATAATCGCGGGACTCGTGAGTCAATCTACCAAACGACCCCTAAGAGTATTAAGAGTTAAACCCTAACACTTCACTTCACTACTTCAGTACTTCACCACCTTCATCTCATTTCCCTTTCTATTCATCCAAATTTTTCATCCAAAGCCTGTGATTTCTCCATCTTAATTTCTGATTCTGCTCCATCTTCGTACCTCCTTCTTCTTCATCTTCCGTGAGGTAACTGGTTCTCTGTCTACTTACTTGGGTCCTTTCTTGATTTGTTTTTTTTTTATCTTGTGGTTCATGTTGGGAGCTTGGGCCTTAGGGTAGTCATCTATTCAATTCGTTTTATTTTTGTATTTCATATATTGTTCATGCTGATGTGGGAAGGGCATCGGGGAATATGGTTGTAGTCACACAGAAAATTTAAGTTGTTTTGGTTCTTTTTGTTTAAGTTGAAGAAAGGACATAGGAGAAACATAGTATAACAATTTAGAAAATAGAACTTATTTAAGCTTCTTTAATAGCTTCCGTATTGTATTTTTTGATTTTGTTTTACACTTCCAATGCTTCGTTGTTGTTGTTTTTGGGGTTTATGATAAATTAGTATGCCTCCGGTGTAATTATGATAAGGTTTTAAACATTACTTTCAATCCTAGGTGCTAACTTGATGTTTTTGCTTTTATATTCTGCATTTTCACTGAGATACCAATACTTTTATGGTGAGGTTTATGATAAATTAGTGTCTGAAACGTATGTCATTGAGCAGCTGATGTGACAAAAAATAGAGAAGGTGCAGGGCATTGCACATCCAGTAAGGAACATGAATCACTTTTTCAAGATAAAGTAGAACCATGTCCACTAAGTTGTTCTATCTTCTATGTGGAGAGTTCAAACAATTGAATAAGAGGTTCTTTGTGGTTCTACCTTATATGTGGAAAATATGTAACACTTGGGCTCAGTTTATTATACTTTCTGGATGAAGCTCTACTCTGAAAAAAAATGAGCTGTTGTAAGTCTGTGTAGATCAAACTTATAAATTGAGGTAACTCAAACTCAAAAGGTTACTGGTGGAAATAGTGCTATGCCTGATTTTGGTTCTTTATGTACGAAAACATTGTTAATTTGCAATAGAGGTGCTCTATGTTTCTGAAGGTGATCATAATTTTTTTATGTTAGTGAAATCTTGGTGAGTTAGTCATTGTAGAGGCTGGCTAATTTATTTGTATGCTTCAATATTAATATTACCGAGACAACAAAAAGGACCAGTTCCTATATAGTTAAAATTGGTATTGCATTTAAGATGAAAATAAATTATCATATACTCTTGCGAAACAGTTTTCCTTTTTACCATGCGTGCTTATATTTGCAGATATACATACACTTGCTAACTAATCACTGTGAAGATCTAACTAGAATGTCTTCAATTCTGGAACTTTTGTCCAGTTGGTATACAATTTCTGCCCAAATTATTTTAAGAATATGTTGCTGTTGTTACTAATTACATTGACCCCTTGCACAGTATACTTGCATTCTAATACAGTGGACTTCGACTTCAATATGGCATTACCGAATACCGTACCGAACCGAAGTTTGATTTACCGATTACCGAATTACCGAACCGAAGTTTGAAAGTTCGGTATTTGGTATATACTTTGAATTACCGATTACCGAATTACCGAACCCGAACTTTGAAAATACCGAACCGAATACCGAACGCCCAGCCCAACGAATTCCCTCAGACACTTCATACCCAACATCACCATTGAAATGGACCTCACAATTTTCAGCAATAACCTCATAGTCCTTGTAAAGCTCTACTGCTGTAGGACTGTAGTTAGTAGTGTTGACACCCAATTTTGCCTCTCTTTTATTCCGATTCATTATTTTTCTTGAGTTTCTAATACTTTAAATATCTTATTTTTACTATCACTACATTATTATTATTATTATTATTAAATACCATTATTTATTAATACATCGTACATTGCTATTAATCGTAAAACTAACCTAGACAATATTTCTACTTTATTGTTACCTTACCTATATATTTATAGTTTCTCTATTATTAGTAAATTTATAACATTATATTGTAGCTTATTACTATTAATTACTGATTGCATGTTTATTCCAATGGAAAAGGACCAAAATTCGGATCCCACCAGCCCACGTTTTATTTTAAAGTGAGCCCATACTTGTGATTAATTTCGGACCAATATGCTCCAATCCGCGGTCCAAACGATCAAGCCCATTATCCATTAAAACAAATCAGCCCACATCCTTTAAACAACTCACCCGATCCAGCCCACTTCTTCTACCCGACCCGGCCCACGTCGTCATTTTCATCTCCTAAACCTAAAGAAAAGAGAACGCCGCACCCTGCTCTCTCTCTCTCTCTCTCTCTCCTTTCTCCTCATCTTCATCTCTCTCCGCCCCATTTAGCAAAACCCTACTTCCCTTTAGCCATGACAGTTTTGCCTATGCCATTTCCACACCGAAATTGTCGCTACGCCTGAGCTTTCTGTCGTTGACAGAGAATTTTTTTTCCCCTTTTTACTTCAAGACGCGTTGATCCTCAAAATCAGAGAATAGTCGAACTATTTTTGGTAACACCGAATCGAATCACGTGGCCATCTGCTCAAAAACACTTTCAACGTTCAGATTTGAATGGTCCATTTGACTCGATTTGAATCCTATACCAGAAAATCCCGCCCAATTCGAACCATAGCAAACCCTAGGGATTCTACTATAAATATTCACTTCGTTACCCATTTGAGGGAGTTCTTTTTCAGCCGCCTTGAAATATCTATATTTTTCATCACTATATCTCGGATATATTCATTTGAAATATTGAGGGGTTTACTCTTTCGATTCTGCTGTTGCTTTGAAATCGAGTGTAGATCGGAGATTTACAGCCCCGTTCACTGCACCCGAACAAGGTGATCCTTCCTTCCTTCTAGTTTATTTTAGTACTTTACCTACTTGATAGTTATGTGTGCCGAATTACTAGTGTATGCATGTTTGTGTTAATTGCTCTTCCTATTCGGCCAGATTATGTGTTCAGCTACTAGTTTAGGCACATTTAGGCATGTTGGTTTAATTCTTGTTTGATTTAGGTTTAGTATGCTGCTGTTGTCTAATGGATAATCTGGTCCTCATTATGTTGTTTGAATAATATTAGTATGAACATGAATATTTTGTTTGAATCTAAAACTTGGTTATTGTATAAGTTATTCAAGTAGAGTGTATAATATAGTCAAATCTAGTCATGGTTTGCTGTTTAGTCATTAGTTTAGTCTTTATTGTGTCTTAGTTTAGTTCAGGCAGTACTGGATACTATTGCTGTGTTTGGTTTAGTTTGTGCCTCCTGAATGCCTGTCTAGTCGAGTTCATACTAATTTCAAATCTGCAATAGTGATGTCTCTTTAATCATGGTTCACGGATTTTCCTTCCTCTTTTGCCTAGGAACTAAAGAAGTAATTGGCCTTTTTTTTAGTTTTGAATGAGAGTTTGTTGTAGTACTTGTTACTTGACAGAATATCAATATATGTCTTCTCAAAGTTCTATTTTGGTTAAGTTCTTGTCCTTACTTCAGCTAGTCTTAAGATTTCATATTACCAAAAATAGTTTTGAGTCTAAAAGTTCAACCCATGAATTTTCAGCATTATATTAGCTTTTAGAACCAGAATTTGATCTAGTTGATTCAGGGTGATCAGGTGTTGTTTTAGGTTTCAGCAGTCTAAAACAGCCTGTAAGATGTATATGGATATTTGGCAGTCTTAGTATGTTCATATGTGACTCAAATCTGTGAAGTATACCTCTGTGTTCGACTCTATTTCATTGTTGGAGGAATATGTTTGTTGTTGAGCATTTGATCAATAAGATCTATGCTATATGTGTGTGTAAAGCATGAGGATCGAACTGAACTATTTTCAGTTTCTGTGCGCAAAAGATAAAATTGGTTTTGGAAAGGATAAAAGGAATAAGTATAAATCCAGTGCTGTTTGAGAGAGAATGAAAGGGTGTCTTAACTTGAACTTTGCATGATCCCCTCTTTCAACTCCTTAAAATCTGTATAAGTTGTATTTGTCTATCCTTCACCATTTGTTAAATTGAGTCCATTTGTGTACCTCACTTTCATTGGCTCACTTTCCTCGGTTAAAATAGGGTATAACAAGTAGCCCATTTGTGTACCTCACTTTCATTGGCTACCTACTTGTCCATTACCTACACGATATTAAAGTGTTAGTTTTATGTGTCAAAACTCAATAGACAAGCTAAAATGGACAAGTGTTACCTATAGCCTGATATCTTCAAGCATCCTGATAATTGGCTTGTGTCTTGCCTCCAAAATCCAGCTATTAAATGACAGCAGTAGAGCTTTTCGTTCCCTCTCTTTTCTCTTTTCTAAAATAAAAGGATTAAGTTTGTATTATTTTATATGATGGGTAAACGGACCGCGGGTCATGGGTTAAAATAACTAGGTTTGGGAGTCTACGTGGAGCTTACGTGGCTAGTTTTTTAGTCCAAGTCACACTTCCATCCAAAAAAGGGCAAATATAACAAGTATCTTAACGGGGAGGGCAAATTTGATCCTAAACTTTAATGGAGGGCAAATTTAAACTATAAACCATACTTGTAGGGTAAATACAACTTCAAGTTGTATTTGGAATTTTCATGGCCAAACATTAATTTTCAAATAAAGTGAAATAATTTTCCGGAAAAAAGTGAAAAATTCTGATAGCCAAATGGGTCCTAAGATACTTAAATTGAGACGTTTTTAAGTTCATTTTGTTAATTGAGTCAAAGATGTTTCACTTTAACAAACTTAAGGGATTGGAGATGCTGAAAGATATATTTGAAGGATTAAAACAGAGGATAATTTTGACTAAACTTGTAACAGCTAAACCTTAAACCCTTGTCTAATCCGAGAGAGCTATTCTTAAACCCTTGTTACTTCCCACTTTCTAAATACTACTTTCCTCTACTTCCGCTTGCGCATATATATATTGTTAACATCTTTGTTGCTGTGTGGAGACTAGCAAGGTGAGTCCATGAGTTTGTTTGCATTTTTGTATCTTCTAATTTTCTGTTCATTCTTTGCACTTGTTATTACTTTCTTGGTACGGCCTAAGGAGGGTATTACTTGGATTGTTTCTTGAAATTATCCTTGTGGGTGTTGTTTGAATTGAAAATATGACAATTACTTTAAACTGTTTAAGCTCCTTACCAGCATAGAGAACTTTTTTGGAGGACCATTAGAAATAATTCACAAGTTTCTCTATCACGCATTCTGATTCTTGCAAAACGAAAAAAAAAAGAGTTAATGGTCAAAAGCACACCTAAACTATCACTTTTTTCGTGAGTTTCATACCTCAACTTTCCGTTGTTCTGTTTACATATACCTAAACTATATTAAAACACGCCTCGATGCTGAGTTGACCAAATATTTGTAATCAATGGATCACAGGCATGTGGAGGCCAACTCAGCATCGGGGTGTGTTTTTATACAAAGGGAGAGATAGTTTAGGAAGGTATGAAACTCGCGAAAATGGGGTAGTTTAGGTGTATTTTTGACCACTAACTAAAAACAAGAACTCATTTTCCCCCTTAGATATGGTGATATACTGAAAAGTTGGAAACTTTCTTGTTTTGCAGTGGAGGTCATGCATTTTGCTACATCAAATGACAAGTGTTGTAGCAAAATTAAGAAGATAGTTGTTTCTCTTTCACAATTTCCTAGGTACAACAGCAGTAGTGCTGAACTTTCTTCGAGATTTTCTTCGTGCGACTCTCATGAAATATATAAATCCGCTAGTCTTCAGCATTGGTACAAGAATTGGAATGAATTGAGAAAGCATAAACTTACAGCTAGCACTTTTGGTCAAGCTGTTGGTTTTTGGCCTAAGCGTAGAGTCCAACTCTGGTTGGAGAAAATTGGGGCGGTTGAACCCTTCTGGGGTAATGATTCCACAGCTTGGACTAACATCAAGGAACAGGAGGCTCTTGTAAGATATAAGCTAATTACTGGAAATCCTATCTCTTTTACTAATTTTAACGTCTATCGGGAAATGAACAAGGGGGTTGACTGGCTTGGAGCTTCCGCAGATGGTGTGGTTGACAAGTTTGTTTATCATTTACCATCCAGAGGGGTTTTGGAGATCAAGTGCCCGTACTTCAACGGTGATATGACTAAGGCGACTCCTTGGAAAAGAATTCCCATTTATTATGTTCCACAAGCTCAGGGTTTAATGGAAATATTGGATCGAGACTGGATGGACTATTATGTTTGGACTACCAAAGGAAGCAGTTTGTTTAGGATGCATCGCGATGGAGAATATTGGCAACTCTTGAAGATTGCACTTTCTGACTTCTGGTGGAACCATGTCCAGCCAGCAAAGGAGTTGTGCAAGAGATCGCACATTAAAAATCCCCTTGTTGAACTTGCGTCCTATAAGCCAGGACCTAAGCATGAATTGTTCCGGTCTATTATCTATGAAAGTAGGCGTGTGCTTGACAATTCCACGTTGCTTATGCGTGAAATTGATGGAAAATTACAGAACTGAGGTACCTTTGGAGTATCTGTTTGCATATTTAAACACCAACTAACCAAGAGATGCTGGTTGGGAAGTCACATCATGTGACTCACATGCATTGGCCTGAGTCAGTTGAGCAAATGAATTTCTTCAATGGCCAAAGTGAAGGCAGCTGCTAGGGCAGAGTTGGAACTAACTTTTATGGAGAAGGTACATTTTGTTTGTTTCCTTTTTTAATATTTCCAAATCTTAATCTGCCCTGTAAACAGTAACCTGGTTTCTGTTTGCATTGATTTTGGACAGCTAAGTTTATCGCTGTTGCGGACACGGGCAACATTCAAATAGGAGAGGGAAGTGGTGACTGCAGAATGAGGGTGCACATGTGTTGGTATAAGTTGTTACTTTATCTGTTGATTCTTCTTATCTATTTCAGTTGTTTTTGGCCATTCCGAACCCCTCCTTTGATCTGTAAATCAGAATCTGATGGACCATTCCCAAAAAAAAAAAAGAGTTGAGCTTTACCTGTTTTGTTTTTCTTATCTAAAACAAATATTAGAACCCGCGATGCACATCTATCTATTATTAAAAAGAAGATAGTTTTATTGACAAAAATTAGTTAATTAGTTAAATATTAGTTATTGTATCTGAATTTAATTTGTTTATATTTAATTATAACTTTTAAATATTCTATTTTAAATTGGAAAGGTACCATGAGAAAGAGGTTTTTACTGCATACAAAGGGGATTCGGTCTATTTTTAATAGGAAGTTACTATTTGAAAGAAACCTACCTAAAACTAAAAATACCGTTTCATCCCACGATCTGAAACCATGCTCTCTCTCGGTCGAAACCGCTGACCTCATAATCTAATAAAATGGAAGTTTCTTATCTCTTTCTCCACCTTCTTTGTATAGTTGTGTTTTCAGTGGTTGCGCCAACTGGAAGACCTACACCAAGGCACTGCCGAAATCGTAGCACCCGTTGCTGATTGTGATTCAATTACTTGATTTTGAAGTTGGTAACTTCTGATTTTATTTCAATCAACAACTAAAAAGTGTATTACTTAGAAATTTGATATTTTCTCTTTTTGTGTGTAGGGAAAATAACTTTGAAATTAGGTGATGAATTTTTGGGGATAATTGCATATACTATTCTATCTTTGGAATATGCTTCCGGGTATGGTTAACTTGTCTTTATGTATTTTCCCATTTTTCTTGCCTGATCGAGTGTAATTGTACTGCTACTTTTTGTTGATCAAATAGGCTTTTTGTTTTCTTTTAATTGCAAGAATAATGTTTTCTTTATGGGGAAATTTGTTGTGCATTTTGTGAAAGATTAGATTTTTTTTCTTATTGGGAATTTTTTGTGCACTCTGTGAATTTTATAAGAGTAGTGGACGGGGATGTTTAGGCTCCGTTTTCTGCTGTTAGTACGCAATGCAAGGTCAGATGTGGGAAGAGAGCATAGGCTAGACGAAGCATAAGAGGAGCACAATTCTTCTCAGATATGACTCACTAAGTTTTCCTTTGCATATGTAAACATCCTTTGCATATGCCCCCGAAACGCCAAGACATATTAGTCCAAATTCGGTAAACTTTACTTTGATTATTAAATACCTCCTTTTATAGGTAACAAGATAGACATCTCATTTTAGATATCTCTTCATCTTTGAGTCATATTGTGCATACATTCAGCAAAACTATAATGCAAAGAGGTTGTTATTCAGAATGCATTTAATATTTTAGAGCACATAATGTGTTAGTTCATAATCTTATAACAGAACAAGTGGAACAAAAGTTACATAGTTCAGTGATGGGAATTCCATGTTGAATTTTCAAACATGCTAGTTGAATATGGGTCACTGACCACTTCTTTTTAATTAGTGATATTTTCTTTATGTATTTTATACTTCTCTTAGCTGCTTAGAGATATGCTATAGTTTCTCACTTTATTGGGATTAGAATACACCTACTTGATTTGGATCCATTAATAAGTCACAATTCTGTAGGTTTGTTGATTTTTTGATTGTCTGCAGAAGTGTATAAACTGATTGAATACTTGCTGTAGGATTTTGAAATCTACTAGCTTAAAAGCTTGTCTTATTATTAGAGAAAGGTTTGGAACCCTAACCAACGTTTTGGATTTTGGAGTTTTTGCCCCAACCCAGGTTAGGGGGTCGTTAGACTATAGCTTGCTACTGAAAAACGTTGCTAGGCTAGCATGGCTCTCCTCGTTCTTCAAGCTCCGCCCCCCTTACTCAACCTCAATATCTATAAAAACGCCCTTTCTCCTTTCCTAAATAAGGTAAGCTTTGAAGCTGTAGCTTGCTGGTTTTTCCATCATCCAATCCACAACAAATCGAATGAAACCTGGCGCTGCCCATTTGGGGAGGATGAGTACTGGTGGCTTTAACAATGGAGAGAATGAGTTTTATGGGGAGCAAATCAGAGGGAGTTTAACAACAATCTCTGGGTTAATCTGTTGTAGTAAAGTTTGAAACTTGAGAAGAAGGAGAGAAAAATCAAGCCCGGGGTTCTTTCTCTGTCATCACTATAGAAAATGACAAAGAGACTCTGGTAAAAATCGATTCTTTCTCTTCTTTAGAACATGCCTGCTTCAACTAATGCCACAATAGTTTTGTACATATGGTGAAAACAAGTTGATATGTGTGATACGAAATATATTGTGAATAGAGGCGGATGTAGCATTTAAGCTTGATCGGTCCAGTATTTGAGAGTTTTAGCGTTGAACTCATTATACTTTTGATATTGTAGTTGTGTCTTGAGGGGCCTGCTAATTTCTTAAATCATAGTAGTCGAGTGGAGATTTTCTCACCTGGATAATTCTAAATGATAGTTACGTCATATTATTCTTGGATGATTCTTTTCTCTTTCGATTTTTAGAAGGCTATGATCATGCGCGTTTTAGCAATGTAGGGACAAAAAGAACGAATGAAAAAGACTAACTTTGGGGCCAATATTGGAAGAAAGTAGGAAAGCTACAGCAGTTACCTTTTTTTATTTATTTATTATTATGCTTAGACTTGCCAGACTCTGAAAATCAACATTATAAATATGTTAGTTTGTATTTTTTGCTGCATCACTAATCTACCATCACTTCTATATCTTCGTCACAGGAAGTGAACAATTTACTGAAAAATTAGAATGATGACTTCATTGTTAAGCTGAGGAAAACTGAATCAATGCTTCCAAGAGTCAGGAAAGTGCTGGCTCACTTTCGTCAAACTAATGGAAGAAGCCCCAACATTAATTTTGGATGAGATCTTTTGGTAATGTATTGCACATGTGTTGATTTCTCTGGAGGTATCCTAATGCATTCAACTATGCAAGTTAATGCTGAATTTGAATTGTTGATGTAGGGCATGATGGATGTCAAAGCAAATAGTCCTAATTGTTTGTGTAGTAGTTGCCACCGTGTTTCTACTATCCACTGGGGTCTTTCCTTTGCTGCTGAGTAGAACGAGTAAAAGGATAGCCAGTTATGATCTTATATATACCTTTAGTACAATTCAAGTCCTATGATGAGTTGAGTTCCATTATTTCCTAAATTCTGAATAGATGTAATTTAGTATAGTTTTCTAATTGTCTTATCCATTCCTCTTAATTTGTATTTTTAACTGCATGAGGTAAATATCTCTCGCTCTCTCTGTCAAATAACAGTATTACATTTTCCTATTAATTTCAGGGCATATGATCATGTTGCTATTAAATTTAGAAGACTGGATGCGGAGATAGATTTCAATGTCTTCTCCTTTTTATCGAGTTCTTTCATGTAACTTCTCCTTCCTTTTCTTTTCTGTCTACTGGTATAATTTACTCTGGCTTATTGCATTTTCAGTCTTTATTAGTTATACTTGATTCGATTTTAGCTTAATGGAATTAGTTGACGTTGTTTGTGGAGGAAGACATTATCAAATGGTGTGCCATGCCTTAGATTTGATATTCTGGTATGCTAGCGTATATGTTGCAATTAATGTGGCCTGAACTGTTTGATGAAACGGTCATAATATTATCTTTTGTGTTAGCCGAGTAGCTGCTTAGCATCTTTCCGGCGTATCATTTTGTATGTGCTACATCTTATTTAGTGCTCTGCAGTAGAACTGTAGTAATTGCAAGAGGACAGGGAGGAACGAGGATGCGAAAAGAAAAGAATACACAAAACAATGTACTTGTTTTGTTTTCATGCTTGAAATTAAACATGTGTGTTTTCTCATCTTGACATTACTGTTATCAAATTAGTGGTAAAATTCCATGTTGTCCACTGTCGAGAAATTACCACCAAAAGCTTGTATTTATTTGATTACGTTACAATCAAATTTAGTTTCGGTAAGATGGCATCCTACACGATCTTTTGCCAAATTTTTCATAGAAACAGGAGTCTTTGACAGCTTGATTTATATAGATGCCCATTAGAGAAATTTGATACTATATGCAGTCAAGATTTGGTAGTATTTTTGTTAGAACAAGTTTTGTAGAACTCCTATGACAATGATAGCCAGATGATTGCAGCTCTCTGTTTAAGTTGTTGTTGGCACTTTGTTATACAACAAATAAAAATAAAAATTGTGGGTGGCGTTGATTTTACCTTGCATATTAAACATCTCTAGTCTTTCTTTCTTATATATTGTAAAATTTGTAATAATGAATTTATTGTATTTAACCACAAATGGATAAACCAAGTCCAGTAACAGTTGGAAGCTCATATCTCAAGTGACGAGTCCAAACAAGCTCACTTGTGGACTGAATGAGATCATGCTTGAAGTTGATGCAGACAAAGTTACACTTTTCTACTTTTCTCCAATTAGTGACCCTGCTTATTTTCCGAGCTTTTTTCTTATAAGATCCTTCTTTTTCTTCTTAATAGTCTATCATAGTAGATAAGACATAAGACGTGTATAGCGATTGTTTGCATTATATTTTTATTAGAAGCTCAGTCGACTGCTCTTTCTATTTCTCATGACAAACATGTTGGTTATTTGTACGTTCGTATTGGTTACCGTATTCAAATAATCAAATGTGTCATCTTCCAATTATTTTTTTTTAAATTTTTTGCTTGAGATAGTTATATCTGGTATGCCCCCTCTTCTTTATCAGGTATCACAGCGATATGCCAATACATTTTCTCAATGGAAAGAATACTTCAACAGTTATTCATGGTATGTTGGAATTTAGCACTTTTTGTCCTGCTAGATTATGTAAATTACAACAGCTTAAACTATGTTTAAAGTCGGTCTTGGTTACACTGTGTATGTGTCAATATACTGCAGTATAAAGATCATTCTTTGTAGTTGTATCAAGCAATAGACACAGTAACTTTTGCTAAATCTTGAAAATAGTATAACAATATTTGCATTTCTCTAAGGGATATATATATTTGAATTTTAGTGCGATATTATATAGAGTATGAATTTCTATGAAGGCTCTGCTAAATCTCAAAAGATGGAGTCTTTTTGTTTGTTTTAATAGATCTTGTGCTACAATGCTGTTCCTAACACCATCGTCTCGATAAAACTCTTTTCTTTACTACGATCGGGTACGTAGACTAGTCAATATTAAAGGTAATTAATCATAACAAATTATTATCTTGAATCCGCCTGTCCTCTGCCTAAATCTATCCCTCATTTTCAGTTGTCTCTTTGCTTTTTCTGTCCAGCTAATGGACATTTGAATCAGAAAAAAGAGTTGAGCTTTACCTGTTTGTTTTTCTATCTAAAATATCAGAAAGATAAAAAAGGAATATATATTCCTGCTAGATGGAGCAATTAAATGGCGGCAACCAAAATTCTGCGCCTTTTCTTTTCTACCCTTACCCCCTTTCCCTTTTTGACTGGTTATGATGGGCGTCATTCCTTGTAAGCGTCGTACCATAAATAATGATTGGTTCCATTCAAACATTTATGCCACACATCAAGTCAGGTGATTTGCCTAAAACGAATACTAACTGAAAAAATGACACTAAAAGATTTGATTACTCAAAATGTAATTGCCAAAGATTTAATTCCTAACAATATACAACCAAATGATTGCAGGAATTTAGTGTTTAGGTGGCAATCGAGTAAATGGCATACCTCATATGGTCATCAACATTGGTCATCAACATCAGCATCTAGCTTGACAAAGCCAATACCTATTGGCAAACTGGCTCTAGGTCCTCTGATTTCTTCTTCCCCTGCTTCGCCCAATGATGATTAATTAGAATCTTTGTTGCTATATAAGTTGAACCAAAATAACATTAACAAGTTTTTAAACAAATAAAACTTACTTCGGGGCACTTTAGAACTCCTAAAACGACGATCCAAACGTTTAGGTGTTCTTAATGTAATGAGCCGACATTATTATACGCAAAAAAAGATATTAAGTTCTATATAAAATATTGATATTTCGGCGTTTTGAAACATGACTAATCTTAAGTCAAAGTACGGAAAAAAGGTCAATTTTTTAAAAAGTTGGCCAAAGAACAAAGGGGGCGGTTTGTTACTCTTTCACGCACGAATTATGTGCGTGAAAGGACCAAACTGTATAGTTAAAAGTTTGGTCCTTTCACGCACAGAATTCGTGCGTGAAACCTACTTATGTAATTTTTTTTTTGTGTTAGTTTGATTTTTTTTTTCCATACTAAAAAAGTCGCGGACTCCGGCCCCTTGTGGTCATTCTAATTTTTCACGTAGACACCTCAACTAAATGTTATTCCATTTAGACACCTATCGTCGGGCTAGATTGTGTCATTTAGACACTTTTTGCTGAGTTGGCAAATTGTGTGATCTTCACCTAAAACAGGCGCGTGAAGGGTTTAATTTTACAATTATTTTTATTTTTTATGTCTTCTTCTTCCTTCTCTTTCATTCCAGCACTTCCTCCACTATAAACCATCACCTTGCCATCGCAACACCACCACCAGACAAGTTTTCTGGCATAACAGGGGGGAGAGGGGAGGCGCCGCTTCAACGACAAACGCCAGAGCAACACCAGAAAACAAACTCCGACAAAACTAAACAGTGAGAAAATACCTCAATTATGTCTTAAAATCCTCAAACCAAGAACGATGTTGATCTAAATTCAATCTCCATTGAAGAAGAAAGCTGAAGCTGCCATTGTTGAAGCTCAAAGCTTTGAATTGAATTTTCAGGTTGCCGCAAACAGGCTTCATTTTGAGTGGGTGATATCTCAAAAGAACCGGAACGTCGAGAGGAATTCGAATCCGAAATTTGGTGCTGTTTGGTTGAGATTTGAGGTGTGTTTTGGTGGATTCATAGCAGCTATTATGAAGGAGATAACGAACAAAGTTAGAGCTAAACTTTGAAGGTGAATCTATTGGAACTGGAAAATCGATTCAATTGCAATTGCGTGAACCTGGAACATGAAGAAGAACAGGGGTGCGTTTCTGGATAAAAACTTGAGGAATTTGCAGATGCCATTAACGTAACTTAAAGTTTCAAATTCGAAAATCGAATTTCTGCAAACGGGCTCCGTTTCGAATGAGTGTTATTTCAAATGATCGACAACGTTGTGAGGAGCTCATATCTCGAATTTAAGGATTTTAGGACATAATTGAGGTATTTGGGTGGATTAAAGCAGCAGATGTAGGTGGAAAGGGGAGAAGGAGGGGTGGGGTAGGTGGGGTGGGGTTTAGAAAATAGGTAACTTTATCTATTTTTTTTGCTTCAAAAATAGTTTGCCACATGTCCTATTTTAACTAGTCATTATGCCACGTCATTTGCGAGTGCATTATATCCATTTTGTTGCTTTTATGTTTGCCCAACTAAAAACATGCAAACTGGAAATGGAGAAAAAAAAAAAGAGTAACAGGGCGGGCCAAGTTGAAAAGAGGAATATTGTTAAACGGGACAAGGCAGGTTAAATCTGTGGCAGGTCAAGGCATCACCCGACCCACCCTATTGTCATCCCTGCATTTAAGATAGTTTAATATTCCATAACCTTCATTTACATGACATCGTTTCAAAATATACAAGACGAGCCCCTAAACCAGAAGAGGGGGTTGGGTGCGGCAGAAGAGAGAAAAATGTAAACGCTTCTCTTCCTAGATATGGTGGTGTTTGGTTTATAATGGTCATGTACAACTGCACAAGTTTAGACTTTTTGACAATCAAAGTAGGAGTAACTACAAAATAAATGGCCATGTGAAACCATGCTCCTGCATATATCAAGCTCACTAGTCCTCCAATCAACTGCTAAAACAGAAGGCTTTTGTTAAATCAGGTGTCTTTCAGTGGTCATTAGGTTCTTCAACCAAGCAAAACTCCCCCGCAAGATGGCTCTAAAAAGAAAGCTGCTTCATCTTAATCACCAGATTCGCAGCCCTCTGACAGATATGCATTAGCAACCAGTTAAAACAGCATACTAGGTCGCACTCTTTCCATTTGGCATCATAGTATTCCTACTAGAATCCCGCTTTGGTCTGAAAACACCCCAGAGGTAGTACTTACCCTTAAATCCTGCCAATTGATTTTTTCAAGCAGCTTAACAATGAACCTCAGATAACAAAGGTAATGCAAACCTAGAAGACATGGTCATATTTAATCTGATACACCCTTAACTCAAAGTTTATATTGTCTCATTCGAGTTGGCACGCTTATAAAGGTAAATGTTGAATTTTATTTTATCATATTATACAAGTGGGTGCAAACTTCTTGGTAAATATTTTTTAGGAGAAATAATTTCCGTCAAATTTAAGAGATAGTTTTCAAAAAGCATTAACCCATTGGCAATATGACAAGGTATAAGCCTTCATCTTTGATAAGCACGAAAGATGCTTGTTTAATTTGTTTGCTTTGCTGAAAGGATATAATAAGAAACAACTCTCTAAAGAAACTGAATTGATCCCATATGAGCATAGTTCACTTTGCCCTGTGCTTTGGCTTGAGCAATGAACCATTCGAAGTCACCCTTTTCAAAGCCACAGGAAGGCGATGTCCCTCTGCCTAAACATTTTTTGGGAATTATACCTTCTGGAAATTCTAATTACCATATCTCCTATCAATTGACAAAAATTCTCCGAGTTTTCTTTAATTTTTTTTCCCCGTGAAGTTAACTTCGCCATCAGTTTGAACTTTTACTAACATAGAAGTGGACCTGAAGTGCTTTTTTAGCAATACAATATAGACTAAATAATAAGAAGCACAAAAAAAAGGGTCTCACTTTTAGCAAGCATATCATATTCGGGGGAAACCAAAATAGAAAGGATATGTAGACAGTGGAACAAAGGATAAAATAAAAACTCACTCCAGTATAGCATGGGCAGTTCTGTGGACGCGAAAACCAAAAGCTCAGAATTTGTTATGATTGCTCGTAGAGCAAGTTCTTCGGTGATCATGTGCTCCACCAACAGCTCGAACTCCTTTTCACATCTAAAGCAAGAAAAACAGGAGGATAACAAACCAAAATTTGATTTTAAAAAACCTGGTCAATGGTGAAAATATAAAAGTAATTACCTCGTGTCTAATGGAAAAAGAATACAATCTGATGTTATCATCACAGGGCTCTGACTTAGTGAAACGCTTAGGCCATATGTCAGATTTTAGAAGCATTTCCAGTTGAAGCAAAGCTGGAAACAAGCTTGCTTCTTCATAAACCTTTTGACATAGCTGGAAACAAGCTTGCTTCCTCATAAACCTTTTCACATGCTTTAACTGATAGGTGAGCTAAAAGTCCATCAAGCGTCTCATACTCTTTGTTCCATATGTTAAAACTACCCCTGTCAGATCAAGTCAGGTGAATTGCCTAAAACGTACTATACCACGGGTTCCAAACTATCGGATGATTGGTTCCATTCAAACATTTATGCCGCACATCAAGTCAAGTGATTTGCCTAAAACGAATACTAACTGAAAAAATGACACTAAAAGATTTGATTACTCAAAATGTAATTGCCAAAGATTTAATTCCTAACAATATACAACCAAATGACTGCAGGAATTTAGTGTTTAGGTGGCAATCGAGTAAATGGCATACCTCATATGGTCATCAACATCAGCATCTAAACTATCTGAATCCATGTTTGTGCTAGAATCTGCAACATCTTCAGCTTCCATGTCCTTCTCTAGAGCTGCAGCCCATTGATGAAGAGGATGCTGCGAGAGTAACGACGGCATTTTCAACCAGATGTTTCAATTCCCAATGAGATTTTCTACAGTAAGCTTCCTCCTTACACAGAACTACCAGATAATTTTTGCACACTCTACAATTTAACAGATGGCTGCATAGCCCCCACCATCCGCTGTCACCTGGGCACGGTAAGCATTCAACATCCTGTACAAAGTAATTATCAATACAAGGATGAGACAAAAGAACCACCAAATGAATCGAACTAATGGGTAAGGACACACAAATCCATGGATGCGAATAGCTAAAGGAATTCATCATTCAGGCAACTGAGTGCTTGCCATATTCAATGTCTTTGGTACATGGAATTATAACCCACTACAACCACCCCAACGGGATAAATAGGAAACAAAATTAGAATTTTGGTTGCAAGTCTTTAGGCAGGCTACTTATAGGCTATGTTGCTCGGACTCTCCAAAAATGCTGCCGCACCCGTATCGGATCCTCCAAAAATGCACTACTTCTGGAGGATCCGACACGCACCCATCAATAATTTTGAAGCGTCCGAGCAACATAGCTTATAGGGTAGATGTTTGGATGCAAGTCTTTAACTATCTAACAACAGAAATTAGGAAAATATTAGCAACAAGTGAACACCCCCATTTCCAGACCTTCTCCAACTGAAAACCCCCGCTGCACTTAAGGAGCCGTTTGAACATGATTTGAAATCAGTGATTTGAGATCATGATGATTTGAAGTTGGAGTTTTGTTTGGACATACAATATGAATTTTTTAAGTTGTATTTTCTCTCATGAACATAAAAAAAGCCCCAAGTTATGAAAATCATCAAAACTTTTCCAATTCTTGTACAATCTTACCAAATGAGCAAATCATAGTTCACAACAAAATTAATACGCTACTAGAAGGCCTTTCTAAAACATACAACATCAAGTGATCGAACTTTAGTTCAATAAAAAAGAAAATTGAACATGAGTTGTATAAGTAAACGCAGTTGGTAAGAGTAAATTTGTTATAAATATACTACCAACTTACAAATCTTTTAATATTTGATATAAATTGTTGGTAAACAAGGCAGGTAAATATATCTACCAACTTATGGATCTTTTCTTACAAAATATAAACTTATGGGTCAAGTTTTACATTTAAAATAATTTGAAATCATGATTTGGAATCCCAAATTATATCCTTTTGGAGAATTTGGGATTTGAAATCATAATATGAAGTTGAAATCTTATGCAAATTGCATAAACAAACGCTGATTTGAAATCATGATTTCATATCGCATGGCCAAACGCCTACTAAGACTACAACTACAAGAAAAAAGGATCATTTTCGACATATCTCTGTCCCCCCAACACCCAGCCAACAATGGAGCCACAGTGCCTAGCTACCCAATCCAATGTAACTATCTTGAATGAGGCATCTTCTGTAGTAAACAGAAACCTATAATCTCAACTTTCTTGTTTTCGCGGAAGAGCTCGGAATCTAGGTTGAGACAGCTCAAAGGAAAGAATAGTGTCATTTGTTCCTAACTAGCATATGCTTGGAGGGAACTATAGTAGCAGAAATGTTACATAGAGGAGTTTCAAACCTTAGTAGATTTTCGAACCTCAAAAAAGGGAAGATTCTTCTCTCTTACTTCTTTTTTTAATCTATACTAAAACGTGTGTTGCTTACTATATGTTCTTCTGAATGCTATCCAGGTTCTATTCTTCCAACTTGATATTCCACTGATCATAAATGCAATGCAATTACTACTAGGAGTGGCAAAACAATTGGGGAAAAGGAGTTGGTGAAAGAGAATGTGTTGGGTGATGAAGAGAAAATGGTTGAAGAACCCATGGTTATTAAAGAAGAAGCAAACCCAAAGAATATGCGGGCTGGTATTGAAAAGCCTATCGTTAACGAGGACCTTCCGGAAATCAATGATGCATCGGAAAGCAAGGAAGCGGCGGAGGAGGTACCAAGGGCTTCACCGCCCGTTATGAGGCCTCCTCCTCCTTTTCCCCAACGATTGGCAAAGCAAGCGGAAGATGGAAAATTCCTCAAGTTCATAGATCAATTAAAGGGGCTCTCAATAAATATTCCATTGGTTGAGGCACTTGAACAAATGCCCGGTTATGCGAAGTTCATGAAAGATCTCGTGACCAAAAGAAGGAGTCATGGCATTGAAACATTGGGGGGCACTCATCATTGTAGTGCAATCGTCACCAAAGCACTGGTGCACAAAAAAGAAGATCTCGGAGCATTCACAATCCCATGCACCATTGGTAAATACAAGTTTGCTAAAGCTTTATGTGATCTTGGAGCAAGCATCAATTTGATGCCGCTTTCTATATTCAACAAGTTGGGATCGGGCACCCCCCGCCCTACTACGATGAGATTACTTATGGTGGATAGAACCGTAAAGAGGCCCATTGGTATTCTCTATGATGTGCTTGTACGAGTGGATCAATTTATTTTTCCGGCCGATTTTGTGATCTTGGATTGTGAAGTTGACTTTGAAGTTCCCATAATCTTGGGAAGATCATTCTTAGCCACGGGGCATGCCCTCGTGGATGTGGAAAGAGGTGATCTGAAATTTAGAATGAATGATGAAGAGATCACTTTCCATATTTGCAAGTCAATGAAACAACCGGCGGATATGAGTGTTGTGTCGGTTATTGACACAATTAATGAAGCAATGGAGACAACCATAGAACATGAGCATATAAGTGATATGTTGGCTGCGGTGATAATGAACTATGACAATGAAGGGGACGACGAGAAAGAATTTGAGGAGATGGTCAATGCATTGATTGGAATGGGGTCTTACCACCTCAATCCAAAAAGACTCGATCTTGACTTGGAAAACCGAGCAACTCGTCCTGCAAAACCTTCAATTATTGAGCCCCCTACTTTGGAACTGAAACCTCTTCCTTCACATTTGAGGTATGAGTTTCTTGGACCCAACAACACATTGCCCGTGATTATATCTGCCCGGTTGACAGATGAGCAAAGAGAGAGGTTGATGGTGATCTTGAAAAGATACAAAAAAGCTATTGGGTGGAGTATTGCTGATATTCAAGGGATTCCATCCGATATTTGTACCCATAAAATTCAGCTTGATGAAGACTGTGAGCCAAGCGTTGAACATCAAAAGAGGTTAAATCCTCCTATGCAAGAGGTTGAAATAATCAAGTGGTTAGATGCCAGAGTTGTGTACCCCATTTCGGATAGCTCATGGGTGAGTCCGGTTCAATGCGTACCAAAAAAAGGTGGGATCACCGTGGTTGCGAATGATAAAAATGAGTTGATTCCCACTCGCAAGGTCACCGGATGGCGAGTTTGCATGGATTATCGGAAGCTGAATAAGTGGACCAAAAAGGACCACTTCCCAATGCCATTCATGGATCAAATGCTTGATAGGCTTGCGGGCAGAGATTATTATTGCTTCCTTGATGGGTATTCCGGATACAACCAAATCACCATTGCTCCCGAGGACCAAGAGAAAACTACCTTCACTTGTCCTTATGGGACCTTTGCTTTCAAGCGAATGCCTTTTGGGTTATGTAATGCACCCGCAACATTTCAACGTTGCATGATGTCTATTTTCTCCGATATGGTTGAGGAGTCCATTGAAATCTTCATGGATGACTTTTCCGTGGTTGGGGATTCCTTTGATGAATGCTTGCAGAATCTTGCCCAAGTATTGAAACGATGTGAAGAGACAAATTTGGTTCTAAACTGGGAGAAGTGCCTCTTCATGGTTAGAGAAGGCATCGTCTTGGGGCACAAGATTTCGGAAAAGGGGCTTGAAGTCGATCAAGTTAAAATTGAGGTTATTGTTAAGCTTCCCCCTCCAATTTCCGTCAAAGGTATTCGTAGCTTCCTGGGGCATGCTGGGTTTTATAGAAGATTCGTCAAGGACTTCTCGAAAATAGCCAACCCTCTATGCAAATTGTTGGAGAAGGAGTCGAAGTTTGTATTTGATGATGCTTGTTTGAAGGCATTTGAGGTTTTGAAAGAGAGACTCACATCGGCTCCATCATTATTGCCCCGGATTGGTCTTAACCCTTTGAGTTGATGTGTGATGCAAGTGGATTTTCCATGGGGGCTGTTCTTGGCCAAAAGCGTGATAAGATCTTCCACCCAATTTACTACGCAAGCAAGACTCTGAGCGGTGCCCAAACGAATTACACTGTCACAGAACAAGAGTTGCTGGCTATTGTGTTTGCCTTCGAGAAGTTCCGGGCTTATTTGTTGGGCACCCATGTGATTGTTCACGCCGATCATGCAGCCTTACGTTACCTCATGACAAAGAAAGATGCAAAACCGAGGTTGATACGTTGGGTCCTTCTCTTGCAAGAGTTTGACTTTGAAGTCAAAGATAGAAAAGGGTGTGAAAATCAAGTGGCGGACCACTTGTCTCGTCTTGAAGAGGGTGGGCGTCCATTGGATGGCCTAGAAATCAATGAGTCATTTCCGGATGAACAAGTAATGGCGGGGTCGCATGACATGATACCTTGGTATGCCGATTTTGCTAACTTCCATGCAAGTGACATTATGGACACGTAGTCTACTGCCACAAGAATGTACTTGTTGTTATAGGAGCTTACAAATGGACCCATAAATCAATGCCCCATACATCGAACAATTCAACTTCGAGAATCGGTGTCATTGGTAGCTCATGCCTTCTTGATATGCCCCCATGCCTTGACATTGAATACAAGATTTTACAAAGTCATGAGCATCTTGATAGATTGTCGACCAATAAAAACCACTTTGAAAAACCTTGGTTGCCGTTCTTGAGCTACTATGATGTCCACCAACAGGTGATGAGTGACAAGCTTCGATGATGGGCATCATTTCTACTTCGGGTATGCACCTCCTTATGATGTTGTCGGCGCAAACCTTGAATAGATATGGCTCGTCCCAATAGAATTTCCGGGCATCACTCAAAAACTTTTTCTTTTGGTGGAAGTTCAAATCCACCGGCATAATGTCACTTGCATGGAAGTTAGCAAAATCGGCATACCAAGGTATCATGTCATGCGACCCCGCCATTACTTGTTCATCCGGAAATGACTCATTGATTTCTAGGCCATCCAATGGACGCCCACCCTCTTCAAGACGAGACAAGTGGTCCGCCACTTGATTTTCACACCCTTTTCTATCTTTGACTTCAAAGTCAAACTCTTGCAAGAGAAGGACCCAACGTATCAACCTCGGTTTTGCATCTTTCTTTGTCATGAGGTAACGTAAGGCTGCATGATCGGCGTGAACAATCACATGGGTGCCCAACAAATAAGCTCGGAACTTCTCGAAGGCAAACACAATAGCCAGCAACTCTTGTTCTGTGACAGTGTAATTCGTTTGGGCACCGCTCAGAGTCTTGCTTGCGTAGTAAATTGGGTGGAAGATCTTATCACGCTTTTGGCCAAGAACAGCCCCCATGGAAAATCCACTTGCATCACACATCAACTCAAAGGGTTAAGACCAATCCGGGGCAATAATGATAGGAGCCGATGTGAGTCTCTCTTTCAAAACCTCAAATGCCTTCAAACAAGCATCATCAAATACAAACTTCGACTCCTTCTCCAACAATTTGCATAGAGGGTTGGCTATTTTCGAGAAGTCCTTGACGAATCTTCTATAAAACCCAGCATGCCCCAGGAAGCTACGAACACCTTTGACGGAAATTGGAGGGGGAAGCTTAACAATAACCTCAATTTTAACTTGATCGACTTCAAGCCCCTTTTCCGAAATCTTGTGCCCCAAGACGATGCCTTCTCTAACCATGAAGAGGCACTTCTCCCAGTTTAGAACCAAATTTGTCTCTTCACATCGTTTCAATACTTGGGCAAGATTCTGCAAGCATTCATCAAAGGAATCCCCAACCACGGAAAAGTCATCCATGAAGATTTCAATGGACTCCTCAACCATATCGGAGAAAATAGACATCATGCAACGTTGAAATGTTGCGGGTGCATTACATAACCCAAAAGGCATTCTCTTGAAAGCAAAGGTCCCATAAGGACAAGTGAAGGTAGTTTTCTCTTGGTCCTCGGGAGCAATGGTGATTTGGTTGTATCCGGAATACCCATCAAGGAAGCAATAATAATCTCTGCCCGCAAGCCTATCAAGCATTTGATCCATGAATGGCATTGGGAAGTGGTCCTTTTTGGTCCACTTATTCAGCTTCTGATAATCCATGCAAACTCGCCATCCGGTGACCTTGCGAGTGGGAATCAACTCATTTTTATCATTCGCAACCACGGTGATCCCACCTTTTTTTGGTACGCATTGAACCGGACTCACCCATGAGCTATCCGAAATGGGGTACACAACTCTAGCATCTAACCACTTGATTATTTCAACCTCTTGCATAGGAGGATTTAACCTCTTTTGATGTTCAACGCTTGGCTCACAGTCTTCATCAAGCTGAATTTTATGGGTACAAATATCGGGTGGAATCCCTTGAATATCAGCAATACTCCACCCAATAGCTTTTTTGTATCTTTTCAAGATCACCATCAACCTCTCTCTTTGCTCAACCGGGCAGATATAATCACGGACAATGTGTTGTTGGGTCCAAGAAACTCATACCTCAAATATGAAGGAAGAGGTTTCAGTTCCAAAGTAGGGGGCTCAATAATTGAAGGTTTTGCAGGAGGAGTTGCTCGATTTTCCAAGTCAAGATCGAGTCTCTTTGGATTGAGGTGGTAAGACCCCATTCCAATCAATGCATTGACCGTCTCCTCAAATTCTTTCTCGTCGTCCCCTTCATAGTCATAGTTCATTATCACCGCAGCCAACATATCACTTATATGCTCATGTTCTATGGTTGTCTCCATTGCTTCATCAATTGTGTCAATAACCGACACAACACTCATATTCGCCGGTTGTTTCATTGACTTGCAAATATGGAAAGTGATCTCTTCATCATTCATACTAAATTTCAGATCACCTCTTTCCACATCTACGAGGGCATGCCCCGTGGCTAAGAATGATCTTCCCAAGATTATGGGAACTTCAAAGTCAACTTCACAATCCAAGATCACAAAATCGGCCGGAAAAATAAATTGATCCACTCGTACAAGCACATCATAAAGAATACCAATGGGCCTCTTTACGGTTCTATCCGCCATAAGTAATCTCATCGTGGTAGGGCGGGGGGTGCCCAATCCCAACTTGTTGAATATAGAAAGCGGCATCAAATTGATGCTTGCTCCAAGATCACATAAAGCTTTAGCAAACTTGTATTTACCAATGGTGCATGGGATTGTGAATGCTCCGAGATCTTCTTTTTTGTGCACCAGTGCTTTGGTGACGATTGCACTACAATGATGAGTGCCCCCCAATGTTTCAATGCCATGACTCCTTCTTTTGGTCACGAGATCTTTCATGAACTTCGCATAACCGGGCATTTGTTCAAGTGCCTCAACCAATGGAATATTTATTGAGAGCCCCTTTAATTGATCTATGAACTTGAGGAATTTTCCATCTTCCGCTTGCTTTGCCAATCGTTGGGGAAAAGGAGGAGGAGGCCTCATAACGGGCGGTGAAGCCCTTGGTACCTCCTCCGTCGCTTCCTTGCTTTCCGATGCATCATTGATTTCCGGAAGGTCCTCGTTAACGATAGGCTTTTCAATACCAGCCCGCATATTCTTTGGGTTTGCTTCTTCTTCAATAACCATGGGTTCTTCAACCATTTTCTCTTCATCACCCAACACATTCTCTTTCACCAACTCCTTTTCCCCAATTGTTTTGCCACTCCTAGTAGTAATTGCATTGCATTTATGATCAGTGGAATATCAAGTTGGAAGAATAGAACCTGGATAGCATTCAGAAGAACATATAGTAAGCAACACACGTTTTAGTATAGATTAAAAAAAGAAGTAAGAGAGAAGAATCTTCCCTTTTTTGAGGTTCGAAAATCTACTAAGGTTTGAAACTCCTCTATGTAACATTTCTGCTACTATAGTTCCCTCCAAGCATATGCTAGTTAGGAACAAATGACACTATTCTTTCCTTTGAGCTGTCTCAACCTAGATTCCGAGCTCTTCCGCGAAAACAAGAAAGTTGAGATTATAGGTTTCTGTTTACTACAGAAGATGCCTCATTCAAGATAGTTACATTGGATTGGGTAGCTAGGCACTGTGGCTCCATTGTTGGCTGGGTGTTGGGGGGACAGAGATATGTCGAAAATGATCCTTTTTTCTTGTAGTTGTAGTCTTAGTAGGCGTTTGGCCATGCGATATGAAATCATGATTTCAAATCAGCGTTTGTTTATGCAATTTGCATAAGATTTCAACTTCATATTATGATTTCAAATCCCAAATTCTCCAAAAGGATATAATTTGGGATTCCAAATCATGATTTCAAATTATTTTAAATGTAAAACTTGACCCATAAGTTTATATTTTGTAAGAAAAGATCCATAAGTTGGTAGATATATTTACCTGCCTTGTTTACCAACAATTTATATCAAATATTAAAAGATTTGTAAGTTGGTAGTATATTTATAACAAATTTACTCTTACCAACTGCGTTTACTTATACAACTCATGTTCAATTTTCTTTTTTATTGAACTAAAGTTCGATCACTTGATGTTGTATGTTTTAGAAAGGCCTTCTAGTAGCGTATTAATTTTGTTGTGAACTATGATTTGCTCATTTGGTAAGATTGTACAAGAATTGGAAAAGTTTTGATGATTTTCATAACTTGGGGCTTTTTTTATGTTCATGAGAGAAAATACAACTTAAAAAATTCATATTGTATGTCCAAACAAAACTCCAACTTCAAATCATCATGATCTCAAATCACTGATTTCAAATCATGTTCAAACGGCTCCTTAAGTGCAGCGGGGGTTTTCAGTTGGAGAAGGTCTGGAAATGGGGGTGTTCACTTGTTGCTAATATTTTCCTAATTTCTGTTGTTAGATAGTTAAAGACTTGCATCCAAACATCTACCCTATAAGCTATGTTGCTCGGACGCTTCAAAATTATTGATGGGTGCGTGTCGGATCCTCCAGAAGTAGTGCATTTTTGGAGGATCCGATACGGGTGCGGCAGCATTTTTGGAGAGTCCGAGCAACATAGCCTATAAGTAGCCTGCCTAAAGACTTGCAACCAAAATTCTAATTTTGTTTCCTATTTATCCCGTTGGGGTGGTTGTAGTGGGTTATAATTCCATGTACCAAAGACATTGAATATGGCAAGCACTCAGTTGCCTGAATGATGAATTCCTTTAGCTATTCGCATCCATGGATTTGTGTGTCCTTACCCATTAGTTCGATTCATTTGGTGGTTCTTTTGTCTCATCCTTGTATTGATAATTACTTTGTACAGGATGTTGAATGCTTACCGTGCCCAGGTGACAGCGGATGGTGGGGGCTATGCAGCCATCTGTTAAATTGTAGAGTGTGCAAAAATTATCTGGTAGTTCTGTGTAAGGAGGAAGCTTACTGTAGAAAATCTCATTGGGAATTGAAACATCTGGTTGAAAATGCCGTCGTTACTCTCGCAGCATCCTCTTCATCAATGGGCTGCAGCTCTAGAGAAGGACATGGAAGCTGAAGATGTTGCAGATTCTAGCACAAACATGGATTCAGATAGTTTAGATGCTGATGTTGATGACCATATGAGGTATGCCATTTACTCGATTGCCACCTAAACACTAAATTCCTGCAGTCATTTGGTTGTATATTGTTAGGAATTAAATCTTTGGCAATTACATTTTGAGTAATCAAATCTTTTAGTGTCATTTTTTCAGTTAGTATTCGTTTTAGGCAAATCACTTGACTTGATGTGCGGCATAAATGTTTGAATGGAACCAATCATCCGATAGTTTGGAACCCGTGGTATAGTACGTTTTAGGCAATTCACCTGACTTGATCTGACAGGGGTAGTTTTAACATATGGAACAAAGAGTATGAGACGCTTGATGGACTTTTAGCTCACCTATCAGTTAAAGCATGTGAAAAGGTTTATGAGGAAGCAAGCTTGTTTCCAGCTATGTCAAAAGGTTTATGAAGAAGCAAGCTTGTTTCCAGCTTTGCTTCAACTGGAAATGCTTCTAAAATCTGACATATGGCCTAAGCGTTTCACTAAGTCAGAGCCCTGTGATGATAACATCAGATTGTATTCTTTTTCCATTAGACACGAGGTAATTACTTTTATATTTTCACCATTGACCAGGTTTTTTAAAATCAAATTTTGGTTTGTTATCCTCCTGTTTTTCTTGCTTTAGATGTGAAAAGGAGTTCGAGCTGTTGGTGGAGCACATGATCACCGAAGAACTTGCTCTACGAGCAATCATAACAAATTCTGAGCTTTTGGTTTTCGCGTCCACAGAACTGCCCATGCTATACTGGAGTGAGTTTTTATTTTATCCTTTGTTCCACTGTCTACATATCCTTTCTATTTTGGTTTCCCCCGAATATGATATGCTTGCTAAAAGTGAGACCCTTTTTTTTGTGCTTCTTATTATTTAGTCTATATTGTATTGCTAAAAAAGCACTTCAGGTCCACTTCTATGTTAGTAAAAGTTCAAACTGATGGCGAAGTTAACTTCACGGGGAAAAAAAATTAAAGAAAACTCGGAGAATTTTTGTCAATTGATAGGAGATATGGTAATTAGAATTTCCAGAAGGTATAATTCCCAAAAAATGTTTAGGCAGAGGGACATCGCCTTCCTGTGGCTTTGAAAAGGGTGACTTCGAATGGTTCATTGCTCAAGCCAAAGCACAGGGCAAAGTGAACTATGCTCATATGGGATCAATTCAGTTTCTTTAGAGAGTTGTTTCTTATTATATCCTTTCAGCAAAGCAAACAAATTAAACAAGCATCTTTCGTGCTTATCAAAGATGAAGGCTTATACCTTGTCATATTGCCAATGGGTTAATGCTTTTTGAAAACTATCTCTTAAATTTGACGGAAATTATTTCTCCTAAAAAATATTTACCAAGAAGTTTGCACCCACTTGTATAATATGATAAAATAAAATTCAACATTTACCTTTATAAGCGTGCCAACTCGAATGAGACAATATAAACTTTGAGTTAAGGGTGTATCAGATTAAATATGACCATGTCTTCTAGGTTTGCATTACCTTTGTTATCTGAGGTTCATTGTTAAGCTGCTTGAAAAAATCAATTGGCAGGATTTAAGGGTAAGTACTACCTCTGGGGTGTTTTCAGACCAAAGCGGGATTCTAGTAGGAATACTATGATGCCAAATGGAAAGAGTGCGACCTAGTATGCTGTTTTAACTGGTTGCTAATGCATATCTGTCAGAGGGCTGCGAATCTGGTGATTAAGATGAAGCAGCTTTCTTTTTAGAGCCATCTTGCGGGGGAGTTTTGCTTGGTTGAAGAACCTAATGACCACTGAAAGACACCTGATTTAACAAAAGCCTTCTGTTTTAGCAGTTGATTGGAGGACTAGTGAGCTTGATATATGCAGGAGCATGGTTTCACATGGCCATTTATTTTGTAGTTACTCCTACTTTGATTGTCAAAAAGTCTAAACTTGTGCAGTTGTACATGACCATTATAAACCAAACACCACCATATCTAGGAAGAGAAGCGTTTACATTTTTCTCTCTTCTGCCGCACCCAACCCCCTCTTCTGGTTTAGGGGCTCGTCTTGTATATTTTGAAACGATGTCATGTAAATGAAGGTTATGGAATATTAAACTATCTTAAATGCAGGGATGACAATAGGGTGGGTCGGGTGATGCCTTGACCTGCCACAGATTTAACCTGCCTTGTCCCGTTTAACAATATTCCTCTTTTCAACTTGGCCCGCCCTGTTACTCTTTTTTTTTTTCTCCATTTCCAGTTTGCATGTTTTTAGTTGGGCAAACATAAAAGCAACAAAATGGATATAATGCACTCGCAAATGACGTGGCATAATGACTAGTTAAAATAGGACATGTGGCAAACTATTTTTGAAGCAAAAAAAATAGATAAAGTTACCTATTTTCTAAACCCCACCCCACCCCTCCTTCTCCCCTTTCCACCTACATCTGCTGCTTTAATCCACCCAAATACCTCAATTATGTCCTAAAATCCTTAAATTCGAGATATGAGCTCCTCACAACGTTGTCGATCATTTGAAATAACACTCATTCGAAACGGAGCCCGTTTGCAGAAATTCGATTTTCGAATTTGAAACTTTAAGTTACGTTAATGGCATCTGCAAATTCCTCAAGTTTTTATCCAGAAACGCACCCCTGTTCTTCTTCATGTTCCAGGTTCACGCAATTGCAATTGAATCGATTTTCCAGTTCCAATAGATTCACCTTCAAAGTTTAGCTCTAACTTTGTTCGTTATCTCCTTCATAATAGCTGCTATGAATCCACCAAAACACACCTCAAATCTCAACCAAACAGCACCAAATTTCGGATTCGAATTCCTCTCGACGTTCCGGTTCTTTTGAGATATCACCCACTCAAAATGAAGCCTGTTTGCGGCAACCTGAAAATTCAATTCAAAGCTTTGAGCTTCAACAATGGCAGCTTCAGCTTTCTTCTTCAATGGAGATTGAATTTAGATCAACATCGTTCTTGGTTTGAGGATTTTAAGACATAATTGAGGTATTTTCTCACTGTTTAGTTTTGTCGGAGTTTGTTTTCTGGTGTTGCTCTGGCGTTTGTCGTTGAAGCGGCGCCTCCCCTCTCCCCCCTGTTATGCCAGAAAACTTGTCTGGTGGTGGTGTTGCGATGGCAAGGTGATGGTTTATAGTGGAGGAAGTGCTGGAATGAAAGAGAAGGAAGAAGAAGACATAAAAAATAAAAATAATTGTAAAATTAAACCCTTCACGCGCCTGTTTTAGGTGAAGATCACACAATTTGCCAACTCAGCAAAAAGTGTCTAAATGACACAATCTAGCCCGACGATAGGTGTCTAAATGGAATAACATTTAGTTGAGGTGTCTACGTGAAAAATTAGAATGACCACAAGGGGCCGGAGTCCGCGACTTTTTTAGTATGGAAAAAAAAAATCAAACTAACACAAAAAAAAAATTACATAAGTAGGTTTCACGCACGAATTCTGTGCGTGAAAGGACCAAACTTTTAACTATACAGTTTGGTCCTTTCACGCACATAATTCGTGCGTGAAAGAGTAACAAACCGCCCCCTTTGTTCTTTGGCCAACTTTTTAAAAAATTGACCTTTTTTCCGTACTTTGACTTAAGATTAGTCATGTTTCAAAACGCCGAAATATCAATATTTTATATAGAACTTAATATCTTTTTTTGCGTATAATAATGTCGGCTCATTACATTAAGAACACCTAAACGTTTGGATCGTCGTTTTAGGAGTTCTAAAGTGCCCCGAAGTAAGTTTTATTTGTTTAAAAACTTGTTAATGTTATTTTGGTTCAACTTATATAGCAACAAAGATTCTAATTAATCATCATTGGGCGAAGCAGGGGAAGAAGAAATCAGAGGACCTAGAGCCAGTTTGCCAATAGGTATTGGCTTTGTCAAGCTAGATGCACTGTTTCTCAGAGGAGAGAAAGCAATCGGAAGATATTCATCCGTGTTACATAGAAAATTCGAGCACGAGTTAACAAAGCCATTAATATTAATTAAACCTTTGATATTATTTTAGCAATGACAACAACAATTTCAGCTAAAAACACTTAACCCAGAGGCTGAAGAGTTCAAACCAACTTCCATGGAAAAAAATGGAGTGCCTTCTCTCCCCCACTTAGCCATTTTTCAGCAAACTGTTCTCCTTTATTTCCTCTATTTTCACCCCTTCAACACACTTTCGCACCCCAAAAAACATGTCTCAAAGCTCCCAAACCTCAAACTTTGCTATAGAACCCGATGTTTGTGAATGCAGTTATTATTGTTGAATTTTGTATGGATTATTAACTCTAGAAATTAATAATAGACTTAAACAATCAAAGCAAATTAAAAACTTACTAATTTTTTTCTTATTGATGACTTCATCATAAACTAACAATACAAATTAACCGCATGAGTCAGAAATTTAAAAAAACTTAAATAACCCTTAATCTTCATCAGAGTAGAAGTCCTCAATATCGTCCTCAGAAAAATATTGGCGGTTTCTTAAGACACGTTTTTTTTCCAGTAGATGTTAGTTCTCTACCGGTTGGTGATGCTTGTTCTTCGGCCAACTTTAGCACGTAAAATCTACAACGTCTGGCCAATATTCTGTTGTTTTCTTTTCTAATCCTTTGTACTGCAAGCTCGCAAGTTTCTGGACCTACTCGAGGCATGGTTATTGAGTACCTTGTTGAGATTGGAGCGTTGAGATTTTTCAAGTCACAAACAAGACGTTCTGATTTGGCAAGCCAATGTGACCATTCTCGGCGTAAACCACAATAATATTCTCGCAGATTTGAATATTTCACACTACAAAAATCATCATTACGCTCTATAAGAAGGTGGAGATTTAGCTCGTCTAGTTTGAAATCACTGTTATCACTCGAAAAATTGCTATGATTTGAACTCTCATCATCACTGCTATTTGGTTCTTTTGGAAGGAGTAAAGACCAAGCTTTGTTTCTACTACTCGACATTGAATATGTTGTAGTCTAATAACAAAAGAAAGGGCTACTTATATATTTTCAAACCCCCATGTACCCCTAGTTGGGAGGGGGGGTGGTCTTTATGACCCTACCTACTTACTTTATATAAAAAAAATATTAATCTTCATCGGACATCTCACAGTCCGAATCCCACTTGGATCTAAATCTTGTGCTATCATGTACACCATATTCTACCCTAAGGTAACGTATTTGCATTCGATTGTTTTCTTCACGAAAACGGTTAAGAGCAAAATTAAACTCTTGTGGAGTTCCACGAGGCATTGACATAACATGTTTTTTTTAGGCATTTAAGCCCTACTGACGCTAACTTTTGCTCCAGTGCTGCAGCCTCCCTAACACGCCAATCCCACTCCACTCTCATTTTATTATTGTATTCTCGATTGAATCTGATGTTAGGGTTATTTGAGTAATAAAAATCATCATCTAGTTCCCATGTCCTACCCATTGCTTTGAATATGTTTCCTGGGGTAAAACAGGTAATAGAATCAAGATTACCAAATTGGGTATAGAATGACATGATAACTCGTTTTAATGTGAATGCTTCTATAAATTGTCAATCATGTTAAGCAATCTATTTAACATGAATATTGGACGAGTGAAAAACTCATCAATTTCACAAGTCTAATTCTTACAAGTCATTGAAAAAAATATCAAAGTTCATAGAAAAAATGTCTCAAAATGCTTCAACTGTTAGGGTTTCATTATTTTGGGATGGAGATATCGTTAAGGATAATTACTCCGTTCGTTATAATATCAAACCAAAAGCCCATGTTAAATTTCGAACAACTTTAAATTATGAAACACTAGTCAGTTACTTGCATAAAAGAATGAAAACTATACCCACTTAGTTTGGAATCTCAATAACAGGCAGATATCCACAAAAAATATCAAACAGTGTAGTGCGTTATGGCATGCACAATATCAACGACGATGAATCTTTGAGTGATTATTTGGGATCGCCGGAAGAATATAATGATTTAGTATCCATTAATGTTCTTGAGATGTATGTTGAAAAGATACCTCGAGAAGAAGTCCCTCCAGTCCAGCCTATTCATGGTAACACTATTGGGGACTTTAGTTCTTATGGAGCCATTTTGAGTGGTCAAGTGTCGCTCAAAAATCTAAGCCAGCAATTTAATCAAGCTTATGAAAATTGGTAAATATGCATTTTTATATTATTATTGTGTGTAGTAGCACGTGTTTGTTGTATGAATCGGTAAATAACCATTTTTCAAATCTTTATAGGAACTATTCTCAAAACTCGCCAGTGGTACCAAATAGGGATGTTGGTGAATCCTCTCAGTTCGGTGGAGTTGATCATTCTCCACACCATGACAATGCTTATGAACAACAGTAAGTTCATCACCTTGATATTAAATAATCCTTATATATATATATATATATATATATATATATATATATATGATGTTGGTATTTAAAACATGTTATTTTTCGTGTAGGAGGAGGAATGCACTTGATAATGAAGATTTTCCAAATTATTATGAGTCATCATCAAGTGATGACGATGAAATAGCTAATAATATAGAGGTAACCGATGATGATGATGTTCAAGTTGGTATGACCAAAAATATTCCTCAAAGTCAAAACCAACAAAAACCAATGCACCACCACGTACCACCACCGATGGCGGAAAGCCCAACTTTTGAAAGCCCAATCAGTGGCATTCTAACAATAGTGCTTATCTTGACAGCCTGCAAGGTCGTGATGATGCATTTGTCTTCACAAGATAAGATGATCATAGACGCCTAAAAACCTGGATTGAACCAAAGGATCTCAACAGAGATCAATGCTACCTTGCAAAAGGAATGTTGTTCGCATTCAAAAAGGCGTTGCAACGGGCTGTCAAAATTTATTGTTTTAAGGACATAAGGGAGTTTAAGGTTGATCAGTCAAACACAAAGATATGGAGGATAGTTTGTAGACGACGGTATCAAGGCTGTGAGTGGTTGCTTCGGGGAATTGTCAAGCCTGATGGTATGTGGGCTATCACAAATTCCGCCAAAAACACACTTGTGATATGGAAGACAATCGAGCAGATCATTATAATTTAGATACAAACATGATTGCTCAAGTGTTACTTAAAGACGTTGCCGCAACGCCAAGGTAACTTATCCTACCTAGTACATTATGCTCCCTCCGTTTCAATTTATATGAACCCGTTTGACTGGGCACGACATTTAAGAAAGAGGGAAGACTTTGAAACTTGTGGTTCAAAATAAGCCTTGAAAATTTGTGTGGTTGTAAATCATTCATAAAGTGAATTTGTTTCCAAATTAAGAAAGAGGTCATTTATTTTGGCACGGACTAAAAACGAAATAAGTTCAAACAAATTGAAACAGAGGGAGTATGTCTTATATCAATTAAAAGATCATTACTAAATGTTGTTTGTTTAAAGTTGTGCAGGATCCGCATCAAAGATTGCATTAGAAACGTTCAAACCGCATATGGTAAAACTATAAGCAACAGAAAGGGATTTCTCGGGTGTAGACGCGCTTTTGAGATGATCTTTGGAAATTGGCATACCTCTTTTCAATCGCTGCCAAGGTATGTGGAGGCTCCGCAACATTTTAATGCTGGTACTGTTGTAGAGTGGCGGCTTATAGAGGTTAAAATTTTCAACTTCGTATTTTGGACATTCAAACCATGTATTGTTAGGTTTGCTCACTGCCGGCCAGTGATATCCATAGATGGCACACATGTATATGGTGCATACGACATCAAGCTCCTAATTGCAGTAGGAATGGATGCCAATGGGTCAATATTCCCTCTTGCTTTCGCAATTGTCGCTAACGAGAGCAACGACACATGGGGGTCTTTTTGACCCATTTGAAGACTCATGTTATTAAGGATCGTACGGGCATATGTGTGCTGTCTGATCGTCATAAAGGCATATTGCACAATATGGATAATTTACCGGGGTGGCAATCTCCCCTTGTTTACTATCGCTATTGTTTAAGGCACTTGAAGGAAAATTTACAATCAAAGTTTCACAATGACACTCTAAACAAATTGATGTGGGGGGCTGCGATGGAGCATCAACAAAGAAAATGGGCTGAAAAAATGGATCTGATCAGGGCAGTTAGTGAACCCACATACGTTTGGTTGATGAAGCTAGAAATTGAAAAATGGACGCTTCATGCTGATGGTGGCAAAAAAGAGGGCATGCTCACAACAAACAGCTCAGACCAATGGCTTGCTGAAATCTGCTCGGGGACTACCTGTCACCGCAATGGTGAGAATGACTTTCAAGCAGGTTGTGGAGCGATTTGTGGTTAGGACAAGGCAGGACGGAGCAATATTAGCCGAAGGCGGGACATGGATGTCAAAGCCCTCCAATAAGATGGAGCATTATAGAAAAAAATGTTAGCTTCACCAAATGACCGAGCATGACCCCATTCAATGTGTGTATGAAGTTAGGACGGGTTATTACAATTATAAGGGTGTAAACATGCATACCGTTTATGAGGCAACAAGAACATGCACTTGTGGTAAGTGATAAACGTACCACATACCGTGTTCTCATGCTGTAAAGTGCTTCGAGAGAATGAAAAAAACGGTAACAAGTTATGTGGCGGGGAAATACAAGGTCCACAGTGACCTTAGAGTATATTCCGGCTAATTCCACCCACTTGGTAATGAAGCTTATTGGCCAAACGAGCCATTTTCGATGGTTGCTAACAAGGATTACATCAGGAAATTGGGCATTTACTCACGGAGTCGTAGACCCAATCAAATGGATGTTAGTGAAAGAACTTACTCTCGCAAGTGCTCTACATGTAAGCAATATGGCCATGACAAGCGTTCGTGTGGGCAACAAGGCCGTGGTGGTACAAGCACGTCTCGAAGTAATAGAAACTCTAGAACTTGAAGATTGTATTGTTACTGTAATTTAGTATTGTATTGCATTGAATTAGTATTGTAATTTAATGGAATGAATTATTTTGGAATAAGTATAAACCTCTAGTATTTGATGAATTATTATTAAATAAAATATTTTTATTTGTACATTCGATTTGACTAAATAATAAAACACTTAGATCAAAACCCTATAAAATATGACACTTAAACTTAAAGAAGACAAGTTTCCAGACAAACAAAACTTACTTCAGGGCACGTTAGAACCCCTAAAACTATGATCCAAACGTTTAGTTATACTTGATGTAATGAGCCGACATTATTGTAAGCAAAAAAATATATTAAGTCTTATATAAAATACTGATATTTAGAGGTTTTGAAACGTGGCTAATTTTTGTCCAAAGTATGGAAAAAACGTGATTTTGATAGCTTTAAAAAAAAAAAAGGTAGCCTCTTTCACGCACAGAATCTGTGCGTGACACCTAGTTTTGTAACTTTTTTTTTTTTGTGTTATTTTGGTTCCAATTTTTTTTTTTGACTCACTTAAATCGCGGACTCCAAGGGGCTGCCGATGGTTTACTAATAAAGTTAGACTATTACCTAGATAATTTTATGTTATTGGGGCCATTTGATTTGTAGTAAAACACTTCACGCCCAGATTCTGTGCGTGACACTTAGTTTTGTAACTTTTTTTTTGTGTTATTTTGATTCCAATTTTTTTTTTGACCCACTTAAGTCGCGGACTCCAAGGGGCCACCGATGGTTTACTAATAAAGTTAGACTATTACCTAGATAATTGTATGTTATTGGGGCCATTTGATTTGTAGTAAAACACTTGAGCCCATATTTAACTAACTAGTCCAGTGAAGCTCGTGCTGAGCCCGGACCCAAGATCAAGATAATAATGCACTTTATAATGTTTTTAATTAAAAAAAATTATGTACTTTTATTAGGCACAACTCTTTTAAAATGATCGTTTCTTAATCATGTATTATTCATTAGTTAATTTTTTTGATCATATAATTAGATAATTTACTAAAAGAATTGTTATAAGAAAGCAAGTTTGCTTGGGATAAACAAATATCAAAGAGACAGAGATAACTTGATGTTTAGTAACATAATTTAAAGTATGCAGAATGATTTCAAATTGACTATAGTCATAAATTGAAAAGGACATTTTTATATTTTATGAATTTGTGAGCATATAATTTCTAGTTAGAGGTAGGAATAGCATGTTTTGCTATTCATTGATTAACTACTCATAATTTCATGTGACGATGGTTTATGCTAAAACAAATATGGTGATTAAAGTTTAGGTTTAGAAGAAATTCAAAATATATTGAATTCTTTGAAACAAAGTTTAAGAATTGATTTAGTTTGTCATTAACTCACTGATGCTTTATTCTTAAAAGAAAACTTCCTTACTCAACCAATTAAGGATTACATGATTTTTGACAAATTAAATTGTTTGCAAGAAAAGAATGATGTGATTATCAATATTTAATAATTATGAGATTGAGGAGTTGATCACTTGGTAAGTATCTTTTCTGTCCCACTTAATTAAGCAAATTGATTAAAATTTAAAGGTTCTTTTTCTTTTATTTTCCAAGATTTTAATCTATTAATTGTTAAAAAAAATTAAAATTTATTTTCTATTGTATAGTTGTGTTAAATCATTAAATCTAACTTTATATTTTCAGAATAACCTTTTTTTTTTTTACTAAAATTAAGATCAAGAGAAATTTAATGGTAATTAAGAATTACTAAAGAAAATTTGATCGATAGAGTACTCTTCCGGTACCAAATGAGTTCTTCAAAGTTATTATAATCACCATTTTAGATTATCTTTGTGCATAGTTATTTTTATTAGATGACATCATCACTATTAATAATTTTTTTAGCATTTTTAAAGGGCTCAAAATTGATTGTGTCAACCTAAGTAAAAATTGAATAAAGTAGGGCAAAAAATAAGACATAGAAAAAAGATATGCTAACACAAAGGATTTCAAAGTATCTTGATTTATTGAAATATACTTTTATACATTAAGCAATAAATAGTAACTCTAAGGACAATTTGAAAGAGCAAAGCAATTTGGTTGGGCCAACCAAATATTTACAAGGTAACTAAGTACTACAAAACTTATTACATTGCCCCTTATATATAATAGTAAAGTAATATAAAAAACAAATTAAGAAAAAGGACAAAAGAATAACATATTAAGAAGTTATTGATACGCAATCTCATTTTGCTGGTGCCAGCGTAAATATTGCTTTCAAATTTAAAATACTGTCTGAACTATGAATTATATAATTCATGATGATAAATTTTACTTTGTCTCACATGCCACGTCATATTTTTGTGAGACACTTCATAGATTTCTCAATTCATGATATCAATTACTACTACACATTAAATTCGTAAATAAAGAGGCATAGTAGCATATAAGTGCCACACTATGCTGAGAAATGAGAAGCTTTCAGTTTGTATTTTAGTACAGCTGAAAGGCGTCCTGCCTTGCCCTGTCCTATTTTATAATTTTCTGAAAATGTGTTTTGACTTGCCCTACCCCATTTCCATCCCTAGGTTAATGTGTTCATGTCTGCCTTAGGCTGCAGTTGATAAGACTATAAAGCCAAAAAAATGAAGCTTACTAATTGAAGAAGAGATTTCTTAAAGCTCCAGTAGTCGTGTGTTGTCAATGTGAGATTTCTTGCTAAGCTATTGTTTCCACACATCAAAAAATTACTCCAACCCCCAACACGCAAAGTTGGTTAAATTTGTGTAAAATCAAACCAAACATGAAACAATAATTCAAATATCTTGAACATAAACTTTACTACAAATATTCTTACCATTCAAGTTCAATTTTTCACATTTATCTAATAACATTCTTCACTGTGGTAAACTGTAAAAGGTAAGTTCTCTGTCCAACGTTCTCTCATCAGTGTTTGAATATTAATTTTCTTATTATTATGTGTCTCACGCAACGGATACAAGTCGTGTGAGACTTACTTTTTGTCTTACAAAAAAGTGGACCCTAGAATTTGTAGACCAAAAAGTAGAAGGTTGGGTATCTATATCTATATAGATAAAATAGGAGAAGTACAAGCAACGTGGTTAAGCCAAGTGACAGGCTAATAACAAGTCACTTGGAAATTTTAAGACAATCTTTTTTTTTTCCTGTAATAACGTATAATAAAAACTAAAATTAGAAGATTTGAAATTTGAAATTGGAAGATAAAATCTTTTAAATTTAAATTAAACGATAAAGAAGAATCCATAGCCATTAGATTTGAAAATGACATTTCTAACTTGCGGTAAGTTATCAACCGTAGCTTCTTTATTATTTATTTATATAAATTAAGCTTATCAAGAAAATATAAAACATGTACTTTCCAGATAAACAAAATTTAAAGTGAGAAAAACTTGATGTATAACAGAATTAATTAAATTTTCTCTTTTAATAAATATAATAAAAAGTACATGTTTTAACTTTCCATGATAATTGAAGGAAAAAAAAAACAAATTTGAACTTAAAGTTAATTATTAAAAACAAATATTATATATAAGATCCACAAGATAATAATCATCAAAGTGATTATAGTAATCATCTACTAAACTCACGTGACATTCAAGAATAATAATCATAATCCGAAATGTAAATAATATATATGTTGCATTTTTTTGGATAAATTGTTATGATATTGTTGGGAAAAAATAATGAACTATTAATGATATTTTACATATACAGTAAGGGAAAAAAAGGTAAGGAAAAAAATAAATAGAGTGGAGAAAATTCACCACTTCATAGTTATGTTGGTTTTGAAGTTCAAACAGAAAGACATAATTAATATAATAGGCAGAATTCATAAATAATTAATGATTAAGTACTTAAAAAATAGAGTATTACTCTATCAGGGATTTTTTGAATTTGAATCTATCTTATCTTGAATATCTATCCATATTTCCATACATCTATATAAAGTTAGCTAGAGTTAAGATGATTTGCACTTTCAAAAGTTAAACAGTAACTTATTTATTGTTTCGTTTTTTTCTTTTTGATTCTTTTTATTTAACCTATGTTTAAAAGCCTAGCTTTTGTAGAGTTGTTTTCTATTCCGAAAATCTCTAATTTATTGTTGATTGATGTTGTAGAAGCTGAACAAGACTTCTTCAAGAGGCATGTTTGCCAACATAGCTATAGAAATGGAGAAATAAGATCATTATGGAAGAAGGAGTTGTGGAAGATTAGAGCAAAGAAACTGAACAGGGTAAGCCTACAACACATATGAAAGCAAAAAAAAAAAAAAATTAAATAATTTACTTCGATTTGTAAAATCAAAACTGAACTGTTTTTCTTTTTTATTGGAAGGTTTATAGTTTTCTTGCCACATTTGAGGTGCTTTATCTTTTGGAGCAAGAATGAAATATGCAAGCCCAATCAGTGTGTTAGTGATTTTTTATTTATTTCTCTACATGAGTTCTACTTTAAGCTTGAATTATTATTTTAATTTTATGCGACAAATTTTCGTTATTTCCTTATTTTTTGAAATACTCGACAAACATATACTTCGAGCGCACTATTTAATGAATCGATGAAACTTGGATTAGATGGAGGTATGTGTTACGTCCCGTATTTTTATACATTGGGACAACCCGGATTAACTATGATAAATTAAGGCCAAGACTATTCCGGGATTTGAAGTCGGGACTTTTGACCCTTGATTTTATTTTGAGACATAAGTTATATATGAAATTGTTGGTAATGAACACTTAGGAAAAATTGGGACCACAATTCATAAAATCGAAATTAAAAATCTTGTGCAAAAAGGGCCATTGTGGCCGTGTAAATAGGGTGGTCCCACACATTGTGTGGCCAATTTTAAATGGTCCAACACATTGTGTGGGCCAAAGACAATATAGATATTTTGGGAACTTAAAAAGATGACTTTAAGTCATCTTCTCACCACTCTACACTTAGATAAAAAAATCAACTCATTGGAGAGCTTCACCCAAACCCCTCTCTCGGCCAAGAGGAGAAAAAAATTCAAGACCATTTCAAGCCACTCCAAAAATAATTCCTTGGTGTAAACCCACTATATTGAGGTCCCTAAGTAGCGTGGAAGTATTGTTTGGATCATCTAACCATTCATTGTGTCCAATTGCAAACCCTAGCCATTTGTGGTATTGAAGAAGAAAGGTAAGTTTTGCTCTTGTCCTATGTGTTGGTGAACTCTTATTTCATGTTGTAGTATGTTAATATGGATGAAAGTTATGAAATGTAGTATGTTGGAAGTTGGGTCGTGTATGGTGTGTGAAGTTGTGTAAATGGGTGTTGTGACTAAGTGAAGAATTAACTCTATTTAGTATGTTGATTGTTGTAGGGTGAAGAAATGAATGAGAACTATCGATGTATGTATATAGGTGGGTATGTAGCCGTGTATATAGCCTCCAATTTGTAGCAAAGAATGAATTAATATCGCTTAGCGTCGAAATGGTTGTTGTGATGACTTTTATGTTGGAAATGAGAGTTTAATGTCCCAAAATTGATATGGTAAATGTGCGGATTGATTTGGAGAATTGGTGCACTTAATGTAATCTTTATTTATGAGGACCATCAACATATGTATATGTGTAGTATGGACGAATGTGGGTCATATAATATGCTGAAGACCGCATTAATATCGCTTAGCGTTTTAGTTGTCGCCGTTATGAATTCTAGTCGGAAATGAGCATTTTAATGACTCAAGATTGATGTTGAGATTGTGTGGGCTGATTTGCTTGCTTGTTGTGCGTTTGACGTAATTTGTATATTTATGAAAATGACATTGTTATATTGTGGATTGTTGATACAAAACATGAATTGAAATTGAGGAATGTGAAAGGAGGGATGTTCTCGGTTTTTGGGGGCTGTTTTCGGCCACATTGGATTAAATTATCGGATTGTTGGAAAAATTTTGCGAATTGTTTAGAATGTCTTTGAATATTGTTGGTAAAGATTCGGATTGATAATTGGATGTACGAGCGATATTGTGGCTTGAATGTAAGCCGTCGAGTTAGTTATTATGAATGTTGTTGAATGATGAAAAAGAGAGTATTAATGTAATATTGCTTTTCGAATTGATTATCGATGTTGCTAGGTTGGTTATTGTGGTTGTTGTTGTTGATTTTGAGCGAGATAAATTCTCGGGTTGGCCTATTTACAGGGGAAATGCTGCCGAATTTTCTGTAGAATTTAGAGTTAGTTTGGAATAAATAAATTGCTAAAGTGCCTATGGTTAATATTGGATATTTGTTGGCATATTTGTAGGCCTTGGGGAGCCCGAGGCGTAGATTGGGATTAACTTTAGATCGGCTAGCTTGGAGGGCGTTCGAGGTATGTAAAGCAACCTTCCTTCTTTTGGCATGCCTTAGTTTTACATAGGCTAGATTAGAGCCTTAAGGAAATTCCAAATTCGAAATCCGAGCATGATATGATCCTTATATAATTCTTGGCACTCTTATGTATGATTTGATGAAATATGAACCATTATGTCTTTGAAATAATCGTCTTCCGAACTTTGTATAAAAAGGTTTCACTTTAAAGAATTTCGAAATTTTTGAATGCCATATCGTTCGCATAAAGGCTCGGATTGTTTTGATATTTTCGTATGAGTTTGCATGGCCTATGATGAGTATGATTTCTATAGGCGGGCCCGACTCGGATAAATACCCGTCTGTGGGTCCCGCGACGTTCTTTTATGTAATTCGGAGAACTTTTGAAAGAATTTGATATAACTATTACTTCGATTTGCAAGTATGATCATTTTACTTATGTTTGAGGTTATGATAATGATTTTATGCATATGACTACTCACGACTCTACTCGTGCATTCTGTTATTCCCTTCGCCGAGTCCCGGGCCGGTTCTGTTGTCGTGCGCACGTTGATATACTCCGGAGTTATGCTGTGCTTATGGTTCACCGAGCTACTCGCCAAAGAGGGTCGGGTTCCACTTATATATGATGTTATGGTGTGTATGGCGTTATGCTGGGTTATGATATGTGACGGGGATTCAGAGATTTGAAACCTTTCTGGTGTGATGCTGTGTTATGGCGCCATCGACGGGCGGGCGACCATATTCTTCTGTACCTTCTGCATGACTTACATATTTTTAAAGTAAACATTTTGATACGATGGATTTGTACCTATTCTCTGTACTATTATTTCGTTTATGTCTCAGGTTTGCTTCTGTATATTCTGCTTTGCATACTCAGTACATATTTCGTACTGACCCCCTCTCTTCGGGGGCTGCGTTTCATGCCCGCAGGTACAGACGCACAGTTTGGTGATCCACCAGTCTAGGACACCCTCTTCTGCTATTTGGAGTGCTCTTCTCATTCCAGAGCCTACATTTTGGTATATATATTTTGTTCGCTGTGTATGTATATATTTGATTAGGGGTACGGCGGGGCCCTGTCCCGCCATATGTTTTGACTGGTCTGTTTAGAGGTCTGTAGACGTATTTGTGTGTGTGTGTGTGCCTACTTCTGTACAGATGTGTTCGTGTGACCCTATTCGTCATGGCAGCCTTGTCGGCGTGCACTTTGTATATGTTTTGGGCCGTTGCGCCATCCGTTAGCCTTGTCGGCTTTTGATACATTTGATAGCCTTGCCGACTTTTTGACATATATATATATATATATATATATATATATATATATATATATATATATATATATATATATATATATATATATATCCGCATACGGTTGCGTTGAGATGTGTTTGAACAGTTTGATATGGTTTTAGACGGCATATAGTATTTATGGCCGTATATGCTATTTGTGTGTGTGATTCGATTGAATAAGTACGTCAGGGTGCCCAACTAGGGCGCCAGTCACGGCCTACGGGGTTGGGTCGTGACAGTATGAAACAAATCGAGAATTTTGACTCTTATCTCCTTCTTAGGGGAAGAAGTCAAGCAGATCAGGTTAACTTCTAACTTTTCGTACATACGGTCTTTTTGCAGTATTATTTGTTTTTCAAAATCTTTGAATATAGCAACATCAAAATTTCCTTTCTTGGATCACGAAATTTTTAGTCATTACTTCAACTCTTTAATTCAAAATCTTGATACGATATTAACATGACAATAAGTTGGATTACCTACATTTTAGACGATTAAAATGATAAAGATAAGATTAAGAATAAATTTAAAAATTAATGAAACCTTATACTTTTTATAAGACTAAGAATATAGTTTTAAAATACTAAAAAAATCCACAATACGATATTTAAAAATAAATAACTCAAAATAAAAAAGAGATTTTTATATTATCTTTATTTATTAAAATATACAATTTAATTAGATATTAAAAGGTAGTAATCGACACAAAAAAAAAAAAAAACTGTGCTAGCCTCTTAATTCCATGTTAAAGTGGAATACTTCACCCATTTTTTTCATTAAATTTATTTTTCTGGATTTGTGTATACTTGCTAATCTTATCCGATATAGATATATGGAAATTTAGCACACATTTCAGTTTATATTAAATTAGATATTTACAACGTATTAAATTAATTAGAATTCTCATAGAATTAAGACAGAAATAATGAATGACTTATGAATGAATAACAGAACATATCATGCTTGCTGTACTTAAAACTTATCCGCAATTTGAGCTGAAAAATAATTTTTGAGACTTTAAGTTGAAGATAAATATATTTCTAATTCTCTCTCATTATCATATTTATCTGCAATTTGAAATCGAATTTAAAATAAACCTTTTATGAACTTAAATTGAATATAATTTTTTTTGAAGTCTTTTTATCATTATTTTACTTTTTTGCAATTAGAATTGAGTTAAAAAAAATATATTTATGAGTTAAATTGAAGATAAATACGTTTTGTTTCATTATAATCATCGTACTTATCAACAATTTTAATATCTGTTGAATATTAAATCTTATATGAATTTAAATTGATGATAACTATTTTTTAAAACTCTGTACCATTATCCTACTTATAAGCAATTTGATTTTACTTAAATAAATAAATTATCTATTAATTAAATTGAAGATAAATATCCTTTTTAATTCTTTATCATTGTCCTGCACTTTAGTGGTTTCATTAATTAGATGACAATTCTTACAGCAAATTGAATACCCAATTAAAATCCTTTTATGTTTAGACTTCATTTTTGGTATTTTTTTTGCTACCAAGCAACAATATGCACAAGCACATACTGAAGCTGGATATATGCTTCAAAATGATATATTCTCCGTTCTTTCATTCGTGTTCGTGTTTTTTTATTAATAAACCCTTTTTTTCCTATAAAAGTTCCTTTAATATAGATTACTGACTCATAGTTTTTTTTTTTTAAATAGATATGTTTGAAGTATAATATTTTTAAAATAATTAAAGTGCACGCATAAATGTATCATGAACTATAATTAGTATTCAACTAAAGAGTATGAGAGTTCAACTTTAAATTCTCCTACTCTGCAGTAATATGCTATAATTTAACAAAACTAAGTAATTAGTAAGTATATACTAGAGATGTGTATTATTATATGGTTTAAAAACAAATAAAATCAATTGTGATATGTACGAGAATAACTTGAAAGGAGGTTACATACTTAATATTTTTAAGAATAAATAATTTTAAGCATACAAAGAATTTATCCAAATGCAAGATTTACTATGTGGTTAAGCAAGATTTACTATGTGGTTAACACTCATAAAAATAGTTGGTATCTGCTAGAAATTAAATAAATGGGGTTTAAGTTGATTTTTGTTGTTCACTCTTTCCTTTTTAATAGAATAGAAGTATCTATCAATTTATCTGTACATTGGTTGAAAGAGTCACCATTTGTTTCAAGTTATTTTTTGGTTTTCATCGTATTTCATGTTATAAAAATGTCATGACAAAGGACAGAGACATCACTTTTTGTGAGAGTCGAATGAAGAATTTTGTATAGTTCCTGTACAAATGAATGATTGAATGTGGCTATCTCATGTGATGTAATATTTTTTGCTCTAATTTGTGTTATTTTCTCCACCATTTTGTTACATAGGTTAATTAACCGTCTTGAACTTTTCATAGATATCTCCAGATAAATCATATAGTAAGTTCTCTTCTTTGTGAATCTTCTATTTCAATTTACAATGCAAGTCATATTGCTTAGTTATTTTTCCTGTTACACTGGTGGAAAAAAAAATAAACATTGATAATAATATTCCATTTCAGTGTACAGGTCATAATCTTCTATTTTTTGTTAAACTTTGATGCAGACTTTTTGGATCCTTAGAAGTGTTCGATAATACTTTAGACTACAGTAAGAAAGAATCATTAGATAATTATGCATAGTTTAGACTTGAAAGTTCCAAAACTTACAGATGTAGGAAAAAATTAATAACTTAGTGTAAAAATATAGAATTATTATAGAACTTATTGAATTGAATAATGAAACAATTCCAAGTAATAGAGTAAAATTTTAAAATATAATTAAATACATATGAGATTTTAATTAATTAAAATAAACATTCATATTGAAAGTAAAATGGAAAGCAATGTCAAGCTATATATTTGGGTAAAAAATTACGGTCATTTATCTGGGGAAGTGATATAAAATAAAATACACTACTATTTGTTGGTCCATTGTTGTAATAGAATAAGTGAAATAGTACCGAAACGTTGGGAGATCATGCAAATTGGAGGTGATTAGATGATGTTATTTATTGAGAAAATGGTAAAAAAAAATGAGGAAATAAATTATTGCCATAATTCACTCAAAATGTTTGCCTTAGTACTTTTAAGAAGTAACTTATTAGAGTGTAAGATTCATTAGCATTTGAAATTAAAAATATCTTAAATTATATTTTCAATAGAGAACCAAAATTAAAAATATTGGATATAAATAAATTCGATTACCACATTAAAAATTATATTCTTTTGTAATGATATGAACTTTTATATGTCATAAATCAATAATTAATCTGGATTGTATGATGAACAAGGTTAACATAAAAAGATTTGGAGTTTTGTTAAATTAATATAATCTAATATGTTCAAATAAGTAAAATTCTAATTTAATATTTCACAAATTTATTTAAATATGTTAATGATATATAATAATTTTTTTATTATGTCAAACAAATAAGATAATAATTTTCTATGATTAGTTTCATTTGATACCCGCCGCGTATCGCGCGGGTACGAATACTAGTATATAAAATAGGAGAGGTATAAGCAATGTGGCAAGCTAATAACAAGCCACTTGGCAAATTTAAGACAAAGTTAATGAGAATTAGGACAAAGCTAAAAGCTAATGTTTTAAATTTGAATTAGGAGATAAGCACTAAGAACATGTATTTAGGTTGAATAGAAAGAAATAAAATAAGTTTTCAAACTAAATTGAATTTGAAGGTAAGTATCTTAGGAAGTATAAAAGTTATTTATGTTGTTATTTGAGCTTACGTGATTTGAAAATTTGAACCTAAGCATTAAAAAATATTTACCCGTGAGGGTGAAATGTATTTTAAAAAGTAAATTAATGAGAATTTTTATTTTCAAAAATTAGGAAAAACTCAATAAAATTGTAATAAACTTTTTGAATTTGGATTAAAAAAAATTGAGTTAATAGATAAACATAATAGAACTAAGATTAAAAATATTTGAATTTAAATGAAAGATAAATATTTTTCAAATTGAGATAAAAACATAGAGCATGTTTTCTTAAAATTATATTGAAAGATAAAATTTTCTAATTTGATTCCATCTATTAAATATTTTGGATTTGAGTTCTAACATAATGTTTAAAAAAAACAAGGAACATATATACATGAAACTGGAAAAAAATTTGTTTATACTTATTTGTTTTCTGTATACCTTTTAATAAAGAGTAAAAGAACAAAATTCAAATAAGTAAAGTTGGTAAGGCTAGGAGTCTTACCCACTTGAAAATAGCTTCTGAAATTCAAATAAAAAGCTGGAAAACTACAACACAAGCCATATAGGAGTCTTTGCCACTTGAAAATAGCAAAAGCCTTATTCAAATAATCTGAGTTTGAATTCAAAATATTTAACTTCACCCTTATCACGGATAATTATCAATTAGAAGCCCATGTATATATACACTACTAAAAAAACTGTATTTTCTGACCTGAAAAAAGGGCCATTTCCGACCTCATGAGGTCGGTTTGGGCAAAAACCGACCTAAAAAACGACCTCAAAATTATCTCGGAAAAGAGTGGGTCGGAAATATTACCGACCTCATGAGTTCGCCAAAAACCGACCTCATGAGGTCGGTAATATTTTTTTAGTCGGATAGTAATTATATAAAATACCGACCTCATTATGTCGGTAAATTATATTAATAATATAATGATATTAGTTTACCGACCTCCTGAGGTCGGTAAGTTATATGAATATATAATTTATTGTTTTAGATTTCAGTCGTCGTGAGATCGGTATTTCTCAGTTTCTGCAAAATATTTGCAGAAACCCGACCTCATGAGGTCGGTAATTTGCAATTTCTAGAAATATTTTGCAAAAAACCGACCTCATTAGGTCGGTAATTTGCAATTCCCTGGAAAATTTTGCAGAAAACCGACCTCATGCAATTCCCTGAAATTTTTTGCAGAAAACCGATCTCATGAGGTCGGTAATTTGCAATTTCTGGAAATATTTTGCAGAAAACCGACCTCATGAGGTCTGTATTTTATATGTGTCTGGCCCCAAAACCGACCTCATGAGGTCGGTACCCTGCAAGAAAAATGGCAGCACCTAGCTGTTTTTCCAGTTGCTCGCCTGTTAAGATGAAAATAATTTTACTTTCAACTAAAACCAGCTCAAATAGCTGCCAACAATACACCAAACTACTATAAATACATAAAACATTAAACTATTATTACAACACATATACTACAACCACCAATACATCAAATTTAATTTGAAACTACTTCAAAGTTGAATAAAAACATCAATCAAACATTCACAAGAGACTTAAGCTACTTCAACCTTCGCAAACATCAAAACAACATTAAATTACTTCAACATTTGTAAACATCCATAAAACATTAAACTAGTCTACATTAAGTTAGTCTACAACATTAGACTACTTCACCCCTCGCAAACATCAAAACAACATTAAACTACTTCAACATTTGTAAACATCCACAAAACATTAAACTAGTCTACACTAAGTTAGTCTACAACATTAGACTACTTCACCCCTCGTAAAATCCATAAAACACTTACACAATCTACAAATCCACCACAACATTAACATTCAAACATGCCTTTGTGTGTTTGACACGTGAGTCCCATCATCATCCGCCTTTGAATGTTGATATTGATTCTGAAATAAAAAGGTAAAATTAGCAACCAACTTAAATTTCGTATTCAATAGAAAAAACTATCAAATTCTGAAAAATTTTAGTTTAAATATCTTGTCTCGAATGTTTATAACAAGATTAACTAGCTAACTAGGTTATTCTGTTTGGTTAGATAGTGAAACATGAATTATGTATGAAAAAAATAATGAACTGAAAATTAGAATGAACTCTCTTGAAAACCTGTTGCATTTAAGAAAGAGAACCTAAAACAATTATTTGTTCAGAGCTCAAAACGTCATCAATAACAATACTTATCAGTAGGCATTAGAGATTATGGTTGAACTAATTTAATCTTAATCTAGTAGCACAATGCTTTCTTAAAGTTAGTAAATCGAATATAATTAGGGTCACTTAGATGAATCACTAATTAGATGAAGTTTTGAGATATTAATTAGTGTAAATTGTACCAGGAAGAAAACTCACTGATGAGGGAGCTCAAAATGCTTCAAATAAATAATTTATGCATTGTTGTAAGCTGATATTTAAGGTTACAACTTTAAGCTAAATATTGACTATGGAAGAAATATGGTCATTGAGGATTCATATAATCGATCCTAACTTGTTTGGGATTGAGGAATAGTTATTTTGCTATTGACTACGAAGGAAGCTGATTGTTAATTATACTCTTACTGCTTCTAATGGTTATCTGTCTATCGTTAATGCTTTGAGATTATATTAGGCAGAATTGAAATGTGAGGACCTTTCAGTTCTCTGGTTGATTTTTTTGAAGTACCCATCTTACTAAGTTTGAGCTTATTTTCTAGTAGTCAAACCGAAAATGGAGATGGAAGAAAGTGATATCCTGTGTTTACTTGGTTTCTTTTGTTCCTCTTTCTCCATTGTGGCTGCATTTCTGTAAAAGTGTTTTGTGTGTACGATGGAAAATCCCAAAACACAATGTATCTAGAAACATTGAGTTTAGGGGCGAAATTGTGTTCAAAACATTTGGCTGCTTAAAGAACCTCATATTCAAATCTATCCGGTATACCATATTCTAAACTAGAACCCAAGTAAAAAAAACTTCAAGCTAGGAAAAGATCAAAACTAGTAGTGCAAGTAATGTGTTGGCGCAATTATACAACAAAAAAAAAAAAAAAAAAGAGCTAACCACTTCTTCTCTTTCAAAAAGTTCCATTAGCCATATGTTACCAGTCTAAAAAAAAAATCCATTAGCCATTCTGTAATATGTGTCTTAGAGATCAAACCAAGAAACACACAGTATCTTCACATAAATGCATGTGGCACCAACATATTACTTAAGCGTATTGAAAAATCATAGAATGGTTTGATTTTTTTAATATGAAAAAATCAAACCGTTCTAAGACTTCTCTATACGCGCAAGTAATATCTTGGTGCAACATGAATTTATGTGAAGATACTGTGGGTTCTTGGATATTTCGTTTTCATCACTTTAACTCATACAATTAACTTCTTTATTGTTCAAGGCCAGTTGGAAAGAGAGCAAATAGAGATGTTTCCTCTGTATAACAAACAATTATACAGAACAAATGAGTCATCTTTTAGTTTAATTGAAAACCAGGACAACTTTTCAGCTCAAGTATGTTGGTACTTTGAAGTTTCTCTGGTACTCTAGGGCACGTCCTTTGTTAAATTTCTGAAATATTGGGGTACTCTTTCCTTTTTTTGTCCTCTTCTATGCAGTTGTCTCTGCTTTTGTAGAAGAGAACCAGGGCAATTATATTATCATTGGTTAAATTTTATTTTTTGAGTTATCATTGGTTAAATGGATTTAGTGATTGAATGAATGAAATATAGATCACTGAAATTAACCTTATTCTAGTTATGATTTTTTGTTGGGTATTCAGTATTAACTAGTATATACATTAGGCACTGTATTTTGGGATTATAGCTATATGGTGGCTTTGGAATTTGGATAGCATTGTGTAGTTTAAAGTATGCCAATTTGATCTTCTCCAAATTCTTTTTGAAGCTCTACTTTTGGATTGAAAGGGAGGTTATGGATACTAATGAATAAGAACATTTGAAACCCAGAATGTCCTATGGTTAAGAAGAATAAGACTAAGAGGCAGATCAAACGAAGTAAACTTATAGAACAATATTAGATTTTGTTGGAGTTAAATAAGGATAGTCCTATATCAGCTCCATGTGTTGTTGCCTTGGATCCTTCTCCTGCTTCAATGGGAATATTAGGTGAGCTCATATCTAATTATATAGTCATTCTAAAAGTAGCAAAGATATGCACTGAGGTGTGTCCAGACTCTTTACCTACTCTACTTCCTCCATAATGCATACTTATACTTCAGAGAAAATGATAGGATGGTTAGAAATTGGAAATATTTTGTACCCCAAGTAATACTACATAGATGGGAACATGATATCGCTAGGACTATCTTCTAGTCATTCAACTTCTAAATTTTGTTCATCGATGAAAGAAACAAATTACCAACATGTACATTCATACGCCACTGATACTATATATTCAGTCAATTCTCAAGAGTAACACCAAAATTTTACAATGTTGGAACATTAAAAGCATCTTAGTGCACTTCCATAATAGACATCTTTGTACAATGACACATTCTGTAAAACCAAATGAACATACATTCAATCAAATGCAAAATACTCATCCCCATTCAAACAATAACTCAGACAAAAAACACTTGATATACATTGCACCAACAGCTTCACCCCCCAACAAACACCAAAATTGAACATTAAAAGCATTTTAGTGCACTTCCACAATAGGCAACTAGTATGCTATACATGTGTGTACAATGACACTTGATCTCTGTCAAACCAAATGAACATACATTCTACCAAATGCAAATTGTTCATATACAGCTGCAAAAAATTGAGCAAAAGATCAATTATTTTTTAACCAACCAATCATAAATTTCAGGAAACTAGCTATAGCAAATCAACAACAAACTTGAGCAAACCCAACCTGATAATCACCAATTAAATTAGGAAAAAAGTTTCTAAAGACGCAAAAAAATATACTTAACTACATAATCTCATAAAGCCAAAAGACCTAAGTAAAAAATAACAGAACAACAAAAGTAGCAACCCACTTGATATCTAATCATATCATACTATAATGGTTGATTCTCAACAAAATCTACTTCATCTCCCTACTAGCTCTTCTGCATATAGAAATGTAAAAATAAAGAACAAAAATATAGATACCCCAAGAAAAGCAGAGAATCGCGAAATAAGATTAACCAAATATACCTAAAAGACAATGTAATGTTTTAATCACTCTCCACTATAATAACTACCCTTGTAGTCGATTACAAATATTTTATATGGTATCTCGCAACAACTCAATTTTATTCCAAAAAGACAAGAATAAGGATCTGGGTAACCAAAAGAACCGAGAAACAAGGAAGAAGAATAGTCGTTCAAAATCTGACCTGCAATTTTGAAGAAGAAAACAAAGAAAGCATACCTCAAATTGTCAGATAGTCCGGCGACGGCATACGGCGGCGACGGTGACTGGCGAGTGGCGACGGTGACTAGCAGGCGGCGTTATTAGGGTTAGAGAGAGGGGGAGAGAAAACGTGAGATCAAAAGAGAGAGAAAGGGAAAAGGCCGTAGACGGCGACGACAATGGCAGACGGCGGCGACCGTGACTGGCAGGTGACGACCGTGACTGGCAGCGTCGTTATTAGGGTTAGAGAGAGAGAGGGGAGAGAGAAGGTGAGAGGAAAAGAGAGACAAAGGGGAAAGATCGATGAAGGGTCTGTACGTATTTTATTTTATTTGACTAATTATACCGACCTCATGAGGTCAGTATGTATATTATTTTTTAATTTTATTTTTAATTTAAAAGAATACCTACCTCATGAGGTCGGTTTATTAAAAATTATTTAAAATTTATTTTTAATAAACCGACCTCGTGAGGTCGGTATTCTTTTAAATTAAAAATAAAATTATACTATTTAGCATCAAATGAATTTCTGACGTACAGAGGTCGGTACTTTATTTTTTGAAATTTTGGTACAATATTACCGACCTCATGAGGTCGTTTTATTTTTAAAAATATCGAAAAATAAATATTACGACTTTATTTTTCGACCTCAACTGAGTTCGGTTTTTTGAGGTCGGAAAATACAGTTTTTTTAGTAGTGATAGTTAGATCAAGTTGAAAATATTGAAGTGCACACCTGATACGCTCAAATTACACCTATTAATGGCGTAAAGCGGACGTTGTCAAATATAGTAACCCAAACAAGGTTGGGGTCGAATCCCACAGGGAATAAGGAGAGAAAAGGGTACTAATTGTATGCGATACTAGTCTTTAAAGGCTTTAATCCTATTCCGAACAGTTTGAAATAATTGTTGATTAATGTAATTGAATACTTTGACTTGAATTGTACTTAATGCAAGAGAGAGACTAAGGTTGTGTTCCCCATTTTGATTAGATATTATGCTTCAGGTTTCAATGTGATATATTTCTAATGGTTGTTCTAAGAGTATGCACTTGATCTCTTAAGGTCTTCCTAATGTTTCCCAACAGTTAGGCCGTATTTCCTCTTTATGATTTTTCCAAATGTAAAAGAGTTGAAATCGAAGAGCGACCAATAATGCCAATTTAGACTTGTTTTTATCCCTAAGTTAGTCTATTAAACGAGGGTTAATGCCCCGAGTCATTGTTATTCAATCTTACCAATACTGACTCTCTTTCCCAAGAAAAGTTAGTATAATGGCTTAGGCTAATGCTTGCAATCATTACCCGACGCTAACGCACAAAGATAGAATAAATACTAACAACCATTATGCATATATCAATAGTAGAAACCCATTCACATAATACCCATCATGGGATCCACAACCTTAGAATTAAAATTAGCTACTCATCATTTTGGTGAACAAAGAAAGCTTAAAAGTTAACATAATATACTTACGATGCTAATACAATATGGAATGGAAGTGAAGTTGGTGCTTTAAATGCTCCAACCACTTCAAAAATTCAAGACTAAAGTTAATGCTCCAAAGAAAATCAGAATTCTCAATTAAAACCCTATCTTTAAGTATTTATAGGGCCAAAAATCGTGCCAAGTTTCTGGACAAAAACACCCTTACGTGGCATCGTTACGGACCGTAACACAGGTTACGGTTCGTCCTTCGATTTCGTACTTTATCAGCTTGATTAGGTCAACTGTCACAGCTTCTTGCGACGGACCGTAACACAGGTTACGGTCTGTATCTTCCAGCGTATCATGGCCTCAGTCTTCAGTGGCCAATGCGTTACGCCATGACGTTACGCCCCGTAACCTAAGTTACGAACCGTCTTTCTGGGCGTAACCTGTGACACTACTTAGGCAACTTTCTGAAATTTTTCCTCACCTTACGGTACACGTTACGGCCCGTAACATGAGTTACGGACCGTCCTTTATAGTGGCACTTATCCTCTCTGGTACGGATTGTCACACCCCTTTTTAACCGCGGAGGGTTAAAAATAGAAGTACGACATATTGGAGATTCCTTTTTTTGTTGGTTTGTTAAGGAGTCGCCACCTAATTATTTAGGGTGAATTAGGACACCTAAAGTTTATTAAAAGTTATGTTTAAAGTTAACTGTGTTTAAGGTCTGCGAAACTTAAGATTCTGGATAAGGGTTCAATTAGTCTAAAGGGAAGGTATTAGGCACCCTTTAAGACCCATTAACAATGGTTAACCGACCGGACTTATAATTAATTAAGCTAAGTGTAAAATATAGCGTTATAGAAAAGAAAGCAGCTTTGTGAATATTGCTAAAGTTATAAATAGACATGTAAGAATGCTATTCAAAATATGACTTATCAAAAAATGATAATTTATATAAAAGAGTATTTCTAATGCTATTTTTGAAAATACGACTTGTAAATGTTGTTAAGGTTTTAAACGAAAGTATGATAATGTTGTTTAAAATAATATTTGCAGAAATAGGGTAATTTGCCAATAGCCTTTTAAAAGGTGATTTGACAAATGTGATCTTTAGATAAAAATAATATTGCATGAATATGATGGTATAGAAAATGCGATGAAAAGTCCATGAATTTCTTTCTATTTTTTTGTCACTCTTTATTTAACCAATTTCGGCTAAAAATATGTATAATTGGATAAATCTTGAAAATGTTTATAAAAATACACTCGGATTAATATTTATGCATTAATGACGTCTTGAAAGTTTATGAGAATAAAATGATTCCCGTGATTTAAAATATATCGTCATGCCATTTTGCAAATCAATTATTCCAATAGTAGAAAATATAACAGTATAGATGCTATAAGTAGTTTTACCATAAAAGAGGAAAATGAAATTTATGAAATTAATCATTGGTTCTTCCTACCCATTTTACTAAAATCAAACTCATTAATTTCGCTAACTTCACTGCGGTTCATCTAGTCTAGTGGGGCAAAATAAAATGTTAGTCATACAAAGCAAATAAAATACATAGCAATAAAAGTAAGGAAGAGAGTAAAGAGTGAATGGGTTAGGCCCATTTATTGAGACCCGAATGCTGCGAACTGTTCATGCTATTGGGCTCCAGCCCAGATTTTGTTTCCTATTTATGCTGCGGGCGGGGCTGACACAGGAGGAGAGTTTCGTTGGGTTTTTAGCCCAACGTCGAATACGGAAGAAGACGAGTCCCCTTGGACTCGTATGCGATGTTCATGCATAAAAAATGAAAAAGAAAGAATTAGTAGACAATCAATGGATAACGTTAAACATGTGAGGTATAAACTCGAACAGATCAACAGACTGTATACATGCTGCGTATATTTTGGTATATTTGAAATATACCTTATGTATACGTAGGTATACAACCTCAGTACCTTAATAATATTAGAGCATTTATAACATTTAAGGAAACACAATCTGCCCAGTAGCAGCAGTGCACATTACAAGAAGAAATTATATAAGATACTAAAGTGAACAGCATCTGCATAGCAGTGGCTGCAAGTGAAGAAGAAAACGAAGATGTGGACTGTTTATCAGCACAAGAGACAGATCAAATGCAACTCAAATACTCACTATGCCAAGTAGAGTGAAAGCCATAATGGAAGCATATTAGACAAAGTAATGGTAAATGGAAAGAATGAGGCATGGATGTGGGATGCACATGGGCAATCAGCAAGCATAATGGACAATGAAAAAGGCTTTAAAGCCTAAGGTTCAATACTCTGGTTCAGTTTCAAATGGAACATCTCATGTAGCACTGACACAATAACCTTAATTATTAAGCAAAAGGTAGTTAAATCCAGATAGGTGTATCAATATATGCAAATGAGACAGATAGCAGGCTTTCTAAAACAGTCCAATATATGCAATATATCCAGATAGGTGTATCAACTAACAAAGGTTGAGCTCAAGACAGTGGAAGTGTCAACATGCTTTCTAAAACAGTCCAATTAGCAGGCAAATGGATGCAACAGGATGATGGCTATAATATGGCATCTTCAGGGATAGTCAAAAGCAAATCAAGTTGGTAATTAACCCAATCATGCAATGTAACGTTAAATGGGATGGGTTTCATGCTGTAAAGATGCAAAGAATGAACATTTTAGGTTCAGCGTGAGCTCAAGCTTAGCCAATCAAACAAGATCATGTTTAAATGAATTCCAACCTTAAAGTAGACAATCCCAACACAAGAGTTAAACAAAGATTTACAGTTTACGAAGAAGAAGGCTATTAGGTAGTTAAAATAGACATAGAACACAAAAAAGTTCACTCTGTAACTGAACAAAGAATACAACCCAGTGGCAAACCAAACTAAAATAACGCAAAGCTAAGTTCATGTTAAGAATGCAGGTTGACCTGGGCCTTATTGGTGTTTATAAGTGTTCTTCACAATAGACAAACAAGTATTGAGCCTTTTTTACTTCAGCAGTCTTTATTTACATAGCCTAGCAACCCATAAACTAATATGCCCTTGGTCAAATAGTATGATCAGATATCATTCTTAACCTAGTTCAGGTGGCAGGTAAAGCACATCTTAAGTTCTTATCTACAACACCACTTCAAACAGAACATATTGCTAAACCACTATAACAAGGGACCTTAATCAAAACAGACATATTAGAGCATGCACAATCCTATCAGATTACAAAACATACTACTAATAATACAAGCATAGAAACAAACAGCTTTAAAGAGAGTGAAATGGACAGAAACCACACTAATGTGATATCCTTCTATGACAAACTCAAAATCATTCTCAAACAGCATAAGTAGATAGTTCATATTTTACCCCGAGAACGAATAATCCACATAGGTAACCTAGTTGTAGTCCTTAAATAGGTCTGGTTAGACATTACACACATACAACATACATTTTACTCTTAAGCAGCCTAGATATATAATTAATGACAAAAGACCCTCACAAGCTAGTGTGGACTCGAATAACCATAAATAAAGATAATATTTACAAACAAATGGCCTAAACATGTAGCTAAGCATTTTGCAGAAAAAAAAAAAAAAGATTCAACGAACAACCTCCATTTCAGATATGTATAGTTAAGCAATTACTCAGACCCAACATTTCACACTAACAGTCATAGCTAATCAGACTAAGTATGTTTAACAGGTCTAAAATGCAGATAGATATGGGATGCTAACTAAACATGACAAACAAAAGTGGCATGATTTTGATTAAGACAGGATTAACTAACTAGAACATGATTATAAACTAACCTCATGCTTAATAAAGTCTTGCACTAATTACATAGTTATAAACCAACAGGAAACATATCCGCCAATTATACTACTTATCATCCTAATAACAAATTTAATCTCATAATCACATGCAAACAGGAAACTAAAACACATAATTAACACAAAGACACTTAAACATCATTAAATGCTATAATAAAGGCGAAAGAAAGAGGATTACCTTTTGTGGGTGCAGCGAACGGGGTGTCGACGTCTCGAATCTTCACTCGAACTCGAAGTGAAAGCCGAATTTATAAAAGATGAATAATTTAACACTTCAAATGAGTGTTTTCCGATGTAGTGATAGCAATATGAATATTTCAAGAGGGATTAAGGTGGCTGAATCAAACTCTGACAAAACAGAATCCGAATAAACCCAGATTTAGAATAATAACGAAAATATAAAAAGTGTCGGATCCCCCCAAAATCCCAAAGATATCCCCCTTTCAAGAATCAATTTCCATAGATTTATAGGGTTTTGTTTTGGTTTAAGAGAAGAGAGAGAGGAGCGTATGAGATAGGCGTGGGAGACAGTGGTGAGTGGGGAACAGAGATAGCGATGGCGGAGTGACAGAGAACGTGAGGGGGACAGAAGGAAGTGGAGGTGGCAGCGAGTGTGGTGGGGAGAACGTGGGAGATGACGATGGAAGAGGAGGGAGAAAACGAGAGGGAGAAAGGCGTGAAGAGAGGGAGACGACGAAGGAGGCGGGTGAGAAAAGAAAAGAAAGGGGTAGGGTTAGGGTAAAGAATAAGGGAATTGGGCCGGGTCGGACGAATTCTATTGGGCTGGTCCGTTTTGGGCTGGCCTATTAATTTTAAATATGGGTTGAGAATGTGGGTTGGGTATAAAAATGTGGGTTGTTTGTTTGGGTAGGAAATAATATTGTATCTGTATTTTAAACCATTAATTAGCTGAAAATTGTTGGCCATTCCTCCGCTATTTAATTATCTTCGGGCTTCTAAGTTAATGACTGGTATAATATATATTATGTAAAGACAATAAATAATTAATATGTAAAAAATAGATATTTTATGAAGTGCTGTCTTGTAACTAATTTAATGATTCCAAAACAATGACGAACATTTAAAATTTGTGATAAAGTAATGCTCGATATGTTTAAAAATAAGAGTAGTGAAAATAATAAAAAGTGAAAATGAAGTGTTTAGCTCGTTAGTAAATTTAGAAGCCCGAGTGAATAGAATTAAATAAGGGAGGGACAAAATTGGGTGTCAACACGGATCACGTTACGACCCATAGCATGAGTTACGGACCGTCCTTTTGCTCCAAGTTGTCCGTTTTTTCAGCATTTCTTATCATTTCTGTTCCTTAGTCAACCAACCCTACAAAACACCAAAATAACATAAGAAACGATGTAAAAACACTTAAAAACAAGCAACACTTCTAGTTACAAAGGCATAAAATGTGCCGAAATTCACGGCACATCAACACCCCCAACTTAAGCTTTTGCTTGTCCTCAAGCAACTACAATAAGACTCACTACTAACACACGACATCTAGCAAAATAAGAATGACTACGGTGGTTTTGACATGTGTGTTGACACCTAATTTTGGCTCGACGTGCTTAAAATTAACGTTTTGGGGGACCCTGATTCGTTAAAGAGCACGAAATACATTTTTTACACATTTTTACATTTTTTTCAACAATTTATTGATGATTACCCTTTTTAGGAATTTTCTCAATTTATTGTCATTTTTTTTCAAGAACCATTATTTTGCACATGTATAGTACAATATTACCATTTTCGTGCAATTAAATTGTTTCTTAATTTTATAGCAATACAATTTCATATCTTGCACATTAATATTTATATTTTATACTTACATTATTATTTATACATGTATTAATTAATTATATTTTAGTGCAGTCCGACAGTGTAGAAAAAATTGGAGCAATTAATTTTTAAACGCCGAGCAAGAATTCGATCAAGTAAAGGTCTTATCACTTTATTTTTTAAAAAAAAGTTGATTGAGGTGATGTGTTGGGGACAAAGGGGTATGGTTTCATTATTTTTGGGCATAAAAATGGGTGTTTGTTTATATTATAAGAAAAGGGGGGGGGGGGGGGGGGGGTTTAATTTAATGATGGGATCCAACACATATTGACAAAAACACACACCTACACAATACACAAGCATATTTTCAGATTTTGTCCATTCTCTCTCTCTTCTAAGAAACCCTAAACATTTTTTCCCTCTCCTCTACTTCACAATCAGCAGCCGCCGCCGCCAGCCCCCTTCACGCCGGAGCACCGAGCTCCGGCGAACGCCAATCACACCGCCAACCCACTACGCCCTCCGCTCTCTTTATCCCCCTCTTCGTCTTCTTCGCCGCTCCGGCGAGGAGCTTCTAGCTCCGGTGAACCGGAGCAGCCAACAACAAGCCGCCACAACTCCCACCGCGTCCATTGCCCCTCTTTTTTTTTGTCACCGTCAACGACACCCCAAGCTGCCAACAACAAGATTCTTTTTATTTTTTGTTTTTAATCGTCATTTAGATTTTGGGGTTCTCTGTTTTTGTGTAAAGATTAGAGCTTTATGCTCTTTTATTAGTCTTCCAACTAATTTCCTTGTCGAAAAAGCACCACACTTTTTCCACCCACTTTCTCCACTTCCATTGTTTCTTGCTAGCTGAGTAAAGCTCTGAAAAAGGCTGATTTTGGAAATAATCCCATCAAAATATAATACGTACCCTTATTATGGCTCCAGTGTATACTCCTTTTTGTGCCTTAAGGTTATGCTTATTAGTGAAGTATAGTAAGGTTTCTTTAATTTTTATTCCTTCTAATTTAGGTGAAAAAAAAAAAGCTTTGTTTAGATAGTTTTTTTTGTCATTTTATTATCTGGGTCTTGCTTAGTTTTGTGTTAAAACATTCTTAGTTGTGAGAGATCATCATCATTGATCAGTTTCTTTGTTTTTTATTTGGGGCTAGTTTGGGTACAAAAATCTTTGTTTAGCTAGTTTTTGTCATTTTCTTGTTTGGGTGTTACTTAGTTTTTGTTAAAATCAAATTTTAGCTCAAGGTGATGCAATCGAAAAAAAAAAAAGGGATTTTACAGGGTGGTTGACAATCTCCAGTATGCCTATGGTTTCTTTTTTTTGCTCTAATCAACAGCCCTTAAGCTCAAAAAATGAAAAAAAGACTATATATGCTCTTCATTTCTCTGCTTCTGCATACTGATACAGCTGATTTTCGCAAATAATCACTTTTATGTCCTGTAATATATAGGGTAAAAATGACACAACAAGGTAGTTAGTTTTAATGGGTGATTTACAAGAATGTCGTTGGGTGTAATTTCTGCACTTTTAATGTTGCTAAGGGACAACTGATGGAATAAATTGCTCGATTTTCCCTTCAAAAAAAAAAAACTTAAAAAACAAACTTTTGACGATCAATGGTACTGTTAACTTTTTATCGCGTTCAGTTAAACTCATTTGGGCGAATACTAAACCCAAATGGCCGATGAAGAAATTTCCGTCGATTTCCAAGGCCTTCCATGTATAAAGATGGATTTTTATTTTAAGTTTATTCATTATTTTTAATTCATCTGATAATTATTTATTTTCTGACTAACATTTTTTATTAAGTCTCATGCAGGTATCTGAAGTTATTTTTTGGAAGATGACACTCAAAAGAAGTTCAAATAGCTTCTTAAATTCTTTGTTTATATATATATATATATATATATATATATATATATTTTTACATTCTTAAATTATGCAAGCATAAAATATAGTGAAACTTTACTTTTTAGGGTGTAGGCTAGTGGTATTTATTTATGATCTGCTTAGGTGATTTAAATTTTATGTGTTTTAGATAAATTAATATTAGACAGTTATTATTTTTGTAGTTAATATTCTTATAGTTATCATGTTTCGCTAGAGTTTTAATTTAGTAGCTTAGCACACTTAAGTGAATAAATAGGGTGATTTTCCTCAATATTTAGGCTTTTGAATATACTCCCATAATTAATTGATTAGGCGTACATACTTAGCTAGTTAAATTAGTTAACTTACTTCGAGTGCAAAATAATTTCATGCCCATTTTTATACCTTTGTCACATACCCAAGCTTCTAAGTTGCACTTAACTTTTTTTTTAATAATAATTATTATAACACATATGTATAAAATACGTATTGCATGATTATTTATGTGAATATTCATATTATTCTTTAGTCTAAATTCTATTAATTTTTGTAAATAATAAAGCCTTTTTACACATCCCTCGTATAGTTAAATTGGTCCAGCCAAGAACCACATTTGTGGATTTTGAAGGATGCCTAACACCTTCCCTTCGGAATAATTTGAACCCTTACCTAGAATCTCACTTATTTTCGTAGACCATGTTAAGCTGCATATATTAATAATTTATAGGTACCCTAGTATACCTTAAATGCTAGGTGGCGACTCTGTACATAATTAATTCTTTCAGAGCTCCATAAGTTGTGCTTTGTTTAGCCTTGGTAAAAATGGGGTGCAACAATGTGTATCTAACACAGACTCTTCAATCCAAGAAAAATATTGGGCTCTTATCCACCTCCTATTTGTGACACAAGACACACATTTCAGAACAATTGCAATTCACTATGCAACCTCAATTAATGACACAAGCATAGTATGGGAGTCTCTATGCACATGAATTCAACTTCCGGAAAGCCAGTTACTTTGCAATCTACAGTCCTTACGCCCTCACATAGACCAAAGAATGTCCCAACACACATTTACAAAATAAATGGGACAGAAGACTAAAGAAACAGAAGGACACTCACACTCACAAAGAAATTTGCATACCATGCGTGCACATACCATAGGCTTGCCTTTATTTTCCATGCCTTCAACTTTGAATAGTTCGACTGTGATCACATTAGGACTTTTTAGGCTTGTAACATTGGCTTAGGGACGGGTAGGATGAATATTTGGATAGTGGTGACTCACCCTCCTTGATACTTCATTTTGACTTCATTCACCTTTCTTCCTTTTATTTCTGACCCTACAGCTTCAGTGTGGATTTATTTAGAACTTATATATCTATATACATGTACATATCTATATATATACTTTTTTTTATATCCAAACTGAATCATTCCCCGCAATACTCACGATCACCCCAACAGGCCTTTGGCCTTATTTTCCGCATCTTTCACTTATCACCCCCAACTTAGGCTTTTAGCCTCATTATCCGCATCTTTCTCTTATCACCCCTAACTTAGGCTTTTAGCCTCATTTGTCATTCTTTAGTGTCAAGGAGGGACTTGGTGCAAAATGGGTTTATTCACAGAAGGGAAGGAGGTTAGTTCACGGCTAATCAAAGAAAAAGTCTATAGGCTCAAAATGGGAGACTAGGGATCATTTTCTGTACGGGCTAGGCTCATTTAAGATAAACAGGCTTTGGAGTCAATACAAAGAAAGCCTAAGATCACTTTACAATCAAACTCTCCTTAGAATTCACGCACGACCAACTGGGCAAGTTCTAGATTACAAGCATCATACACAAATAGAAACTAAGAACTCATAACACAATGGCATAAGGATTGTTTAAATATTCTGACTTCACTTCCGTTTGAAGATTTCACACACATGGACACCCTTCATTTGCAATGTCATTAAAAGAACCGTACATGTCAATATCAACAACCCATTCTTGATGTACATCACAAAATATTTTTCGGAGGGATATCATTGACTCATAAAAACACTTTTATATATGCCAGAAAACACAGACCACCACCACTTAATTCATCATTACTTTACTCTTAACTAAACATCCTAAACATGCCAGGTTCAACATAAAAATAACATTCTTCGGGAAAAGAACACGTGGCAAAGAACAGCCGAAGAGGGTCCTAAACACATACTTAATATCACAATTTAGGATAAAAACAATACCAACAAAAATAATAACAATAACAATTGTCCTAAACACATACTTAATATCACAATTTAGGATAAAATACCAACAAAAACAATAACAAACAATATCTGATATACCAAAACAATACCAGCAATTACCCACACCCCTAACTTAGAAACATGCATTCCCCTCAAGGCATCTATATAATCCATCAATAGAACGGAGGGCCTCCCTGGAGCGCACTAGGCGCTTGGATCTGCTGCAGCATCACGAGGTTGGGTAACCTCGGAGGTAGGAGCAATGGTGGTATCAGGCTGGCCAACACTAGAAGTCCCAGTCTCAGGGGGTGGAGGAGAAGTATGGTGAGCCGGTTCAATGGGATGGGCTGAGCTAGAAGTCACTCTAGTGGTGTCAGAACCCAGTCGGGACTCATGTCTGATCTTCTTCAATGTTCGCCACTCCTCCTCCTCATTCTGTGGGCGCAAAGCATAAAATGGATCAAGACTCTTGAGAATGGGCTCGAGGTTTTCATCATCCGGCGTGGCTCTCCTGCGCTTCCCTTTAGCCAAAGAGTGGGTATCCTCTTCCAACTCCCCGTCTTACTCCTCTTCAACCGTGTCCTCGATCTCATCATCCCCGAGTAGACTCTGCACCGGTTAGTATAAGCTCTGTACCAACTCTATGTGTACTTTCGGAATCTGGTCCGTCACAACAGCCACTTCCTGTGCCTTCAATTTCTTCACATCATCCTTTAGGGTCCGCAACTCACTCCGAATAGTGCCCAATTCTACAGCGAGGTGTGTCCTAGTCAGCTCCGTCATTCTGTTCTCAATACCATCTATCCGAGAGTGGATCTGTAGGTGGTCATCAACCATCTGTTCTTTTATTAGCCTTAACGCTGCATCAATATCCTTTTTGGTGTACAATTTCAGCTCGGTCATGAGCTGCTTGACCTGCCTATCTGTCCTATCAGCTTGCAGGACCACTGCCCCAAAATTCTCCCGGTTGAAAATCATTTTTCTCGCAAGTTCGGGTGGGACTCTTGGATGGGCTCGCTCCAGTGAAAGAGGTAGGACCACCAGAAGTAGGTGGAGCTGGAGCTGGAGCTGGCATGGGCTGTGTAGCATAGTCAGTCAGTGGAGCCTTAGAATCTGTGGGCTGACCCGCAGCAGCTGCCTCAGCACCCATGATAGCTAAGGGTAAAACATCTGATCCCGTTGGCCCCTCCGGCACATCAGAAGACGAAGCAGATGGCATTGTACCTTGGCTTAACATATCATCTCTGCCCTTTGTGATGTCATAGATACTCCTGGCGATCACACTGTGGTCGATAAAGGGGAGGGGTTCTGGTCCCTCGTGCAGGCATAAGAATGTGAGCAAACATGGATGAATTAAGGAAGTGGTTGGTTGGGTGGCTCTCTCCCGGAGATCTTCCGCTACCAATCTTCCAATGTTGATCTTATACCTCGACATAAGTGCAGCCACCAGAACAGCTCTGTACGAAGTTAAATAATTATCTGCCTGGGTAGGACGGATGCGGAACAGAACAATCTGCTACCAAAACTTTGCCTCAGGTGTGAGGGTGATTTTCCAAATCCGCGTAGTGGCTGTCAACTTTGGCACTATTGTCCATTCAGGATCTGCTGACCGTGCAATCACTGAGGCCACCTATTTTCTGACGGAGATTGTATCTTTCTGTGCAATTTTGTAGACAAACTCTCCTTCTTCCGCCGCTGTAGGCGCAATATAATCCTCCCCGAATAGTACTGTATTTATGGCTGTCGGAGAAACATCAATCTTCTTTTTGCGCACTACTACCTTATTCATGGCCGGCACTTGAGTTGCGCGCTGCCCTTTCTTCTGTGCTTTGAATACAGCAGCCCCATAAGAAGCGTAGAATTCCCGAACAAGAGCCGGGATGTAGGACCCCACAGGATTTCTCAAAAACTCTAACTTGTGGAAGCGGAGAGTGTCACGGATGCCCGGATATCCATCGAGACCATCGAAGCTGACGTTCCTTTCCTCGAAAATACTTCTCTTTGGGCCCCGCCCCTTATGCTTTGCCAGTTCACACCCTTTGTTGTACAAGTCTTCAGATCCCTCCACAGAAAATCGGAGGTCCTGCTCATACATAGCCCTCATCCGGATGTCAGTCTCTCTCCTTTCCTGCTCGCGCTCTTGTTCGCTTTCCTCCGCAATAGGCTGTCTAATGGGTGGTTGAGGCTGGTGTGGTGGTGTGAAAGCCTGCGCGGGTCCACTATGGCTAGACGAACTAGAAGAACTCTCCTCATCAGATGAGGAGGAACTTTCGGATGGTGAGGCTGGCCTGGTAGGTGCAGCGGGCTTCTTTGTAGCCCTTGTGTCTTTGATTTGATCTTCATCGCGCAACCGTGAGGTTACTTTTCCTGCACCGCGACCTTTTCCTTTTCCTGCAACCTTGGGTGCAACCTTCTTTCCTTGCCTTGGGTTAACCATACCTGTTGAAGGAAAAGTCAGCTATGATACACGAGAAGCTTTTCAATTATACAACTTATTGGTTGAAGTTCAGGACTTCACTTAGCTCATGCACCGTAACACGTTCGACGGACCGTCGATGGTGTTACGGGCCATAGCTTCAACCGTAACTCAATTTGTTCATTTATAACACAGGAAACGTAACATGATCGACGGACCATCATACGCGTTACGGTCCGTAACATATTACCGTAACGTGACCCAAATTTCCAGAAAGTTTTCTGGAAATCATATGCGTTACGGTATGATGTTACGGACCGTCAAACGTGTTACGATCCGTAACACCTTACCGTAACGTCACCCAAATTTCCAGAAAGTTTTTGGGGAAATCATCGGTGTTACGGTATGATGTTACGGCCCGTCAACCGTGTTACGGTCCGTAACACCTTACCGTAACATCACCCAAATTTCCAAAAAGTTTTCATGGAAATCATTGGTGTTACGATGGGGTGTTACGGTCCGTAACACATGTTACGGCCCGAAACACTGAACGTCGGGCAATCAGTTCACAGATGTACAACTTTTGCCAAATTTTCCGGTTTAAGCACGAGGCCAAGATTTTCGACTTTAGGCACCTTAGGTATAGTGTAAAACACCATTAGATACCCTCACATACCTCGGGTTACTCAGACTTCACCCGGTTTTACCAAGTTTTCTTTGAAACCTTTTATCGAACAGTTGGTGGGCAAACCAATTTAGTAGTTTCACGAATGAAACTTTCAATCGGGATGCCCTCCGACTCAGTTGGAGACAATGTTCTTGTGCTCACGAGTCTCTCAAACAGCAACCATACCAAACCCAACCCTCTACCATAGTTAAATCCCACGCAATTATCCAATAGGGATTAAAAATCATTCAACATCATAATTACATGGCATTGCATACGAATTTACTCATGAAAGATTATAGCAATCTTATTGATAGATAAAAGAAGAAAGAGAGTCAACACATTGTTATACCTGATCGTTGGCGATGCTTGGATGAAACTCGAGATTAAAGCAAAACAGCGAGGGATTGTGACGAGAAAAACAACAACTATGGTGAAAGAAATATGGAGAGATGGTGAGAGGGAGAAGAAGAGAGGATGAGGGAAGTTATGAGCGAAAGGGGTCGGTTTGGTTTGAAATGGTAACCGTCGGGGATGTATTTAAACATGCCGACCGTTACGCTTAGAGTACCGTAACATGAGATACGAGACGTAACTCGTGTTACGGTCAACCAAACGACCCCATTTTCAGCTTTCATTAATGACATGGCACTACAGCCGACGGACCGTAACTCGTGTTACTGTCCGTATTACCTAGCGTAACGGGTGCAATTTTTCCAGTGATTGCCTAGATTGTTGTCAAGGTTACGCTCATGTGTTACGGTCCGTAACATGATCGACGGTCCGTAACTCAGACCGTAACACTTTTCCTCCATCCTTCAGTGATTACTGCATTTTCTTTTCTCTTGTTACGCTCCGTTATACAAACCGTAACATGAGTTACGGGCCGTAACGTGGAGCGTCCTTTCCTTGAAAACTCAGCACTTACTTTATTTTGGCCTCTTCAGTCCTCAGAATCCTACCACATCAGCAAACAACAAAAACATAAAAGAAAACAAAGGAAATGCAAAATTTAAACTACTTATAAAGCAGTAAATATGGGTTGCCTCCCACACAGCGCTTGGTTTAACGTCACGGCTCGACGTGATACCTCAACTTCCAGTTCAGGAACCGTATTTCAAATGATACCTATCAACCACCTTACCATCATCAATACACCAATGGTAATGCTTTATTCTTTGTGCATTCACTTTAAAAGTTCGAGTGCCATCTTTGGTTTTCACGTCAATGACACTTCCATTTGGGGAAACACTTGTGATTTCAAACGGACCGAACCATCGAGACTTTAGCTTACTCGGAAAGAACTTTAGGCGCGAATTGTACAACAAGACCAAGTCCTTCGGCTGAAAATCCCTTTTGAGGATCTTCGAGTCATGATAGTATTTCATCTTTTCCTTGTACAGTGTTGCACTTTCATAGGCATTGTACCTAAATTCATCCATCTCGTTGATTTGAAACAACCTCAGCTTTGTTGCTTCATGCCAATCCATGTTCAGCTTTTTCAATGCCTAAAGGGCCTTATGCTCAAGCTCAATAGGCAAATGACATGCCTTTCCAAATACCAACTTATACGGTGAAGTCCCAATAGGCGTGTTGAACGCCGTGCGATATGCCCATAGAGCATCATCCAACTTTTTGGACCAGTCAGTGCGATTCACATTGACCGTTTTTGCCAAGATGCTTTTTATCTCTCTGTTGGAGGCATCAACCTGACCACTCGTCTGAGGATGATATGGAGTGGCAACCCTGTGATGCACGCCATATTTTTCAAGAAGATCAGCAAATGCTTTGTTGCAGAAATGAGAACCACCATCACTAATAATAGCTCTAGGAGTGCCTAATCTAGTAAAGATGTTCTTTTTTAGAAAGGCATTGACTCTCCTACCATCATTGTTAGGCAAGGCCACCGCCTCCACCCACTTGGAGACATAATCCACCGCAACAAGAATATATTTCAGGCCATATGAGCTCACGAAGGGCCCCATAAAATCAATGCCCCACACATCAAAGAGCTCCACCTCAAGCACAAAATTCATCGGTGTTTCATGCTTCCGACCTATTGTGCCCCGGCGTTGGCATTTATCACAAGAACGTGCCAACATATTTGCATCATGATAGATGACTAGCCAATAGTAGCCACACTCTATCACCTTGGCTGCAGTTCTATTTCCACTGTGATGCCCACCAACCGGAGAATCATGACAAGCCTTCAAAATATCCATCACCTCAGATTCAGCCACACATCTTCTAATCATATTGTCTGCGCAAGTCCTGAATAAGTAAGGCTCATCCCAATAATACTGTCAGCAATCTTTCAAGAATTTCTTCTTTTGATATGCCTTCAAATCTTCAGGAACAATTCCAGTTACCAAATAATTGGCAATATCGGCATACCATGGTGCCACATCATTGGAGATTACCAAGACTCTTTCATCCGAAAAAGTGTCATCAATATCCAGCACATCAATCGGTTTCCCTGGTGCTTCAAGTCTGGAGAGATGGACAGCTACTTGATTTTCTGACCCTTTTCGGTCTTTGACTTCAAAGTCAAATTCTTGTAGCAACAACACCCATCTTATCAACCGAGGCTTAGCATCCTTTTTAGCCATTAAGTTGCGCAAGGCAGCATAGTCAGTGTGAACCACTACCTTGGCACCCAATAAATAAGCCCGAAACTTTTCAAAGGCATAAACAATAGCAAGTAGTTCCTGCTCCGTTACTGTATAGTTCAGTTGAGCTCCATTCAGTGTTTTGTTGGCATAATAAATTGGGTGCAAGATTTTGTTGAGTCGCTGACCAAGCACAGCGCCAATTGCAAGACCACTGGCATCACACATTAATTCAAAGGTCAGCGACTAATCCGAGGACACAACAATAGGGGCTGAAGTAAATTTTAACTTCAACTCGTCGAAATCCTTGATGCACTTCTCATCAAAATTAAACTTGGAATCTTTTTCCAAAAGTTTGCACATTGGGTTTGCAATTTTGGAGAAGCCTTTGATAAATCTTCTATAGAATCTGGCGTGCCCCAAGAAACTCCGAACCCCTTTTACTGAGATGGGTGGAGGGAGTTTTGAAATCACATCAATTTTGGCTTGGTCAACCTCAATCCCTCTTTCGGAAATTTTAGGGCCAAGGACAATTCCCTCCTTTACCATAAAATGACACTTTTCCCAGTTGAGAACGAGGTTTGTCTCCTCACACCTTTGTAGCACCCGATCAAGATGATCTAAACATTTATCGAATGAATCTCCCACCACAGAGAAGTCATCCATGAAGACTTCAAGATAGTTTTCAACCATGTCAGAGAATATGGACATCATGCATCGTTGGAAAGTAGCTGGGGCATTGCCCAGACCAAATGGCATCCGACTGAAAGCGAATGTCCCATAGGGACAAGTGAAAGTAGTCTTTTCTTGGTCTTCCAATGCAATGTTTATTTGATTGTAACCTGAGCACCCATCCAAGAAACTATAATAAGACCTTCCAACTAGCCGATAAAGCATTTGATCAATAAAAGGCATCGGGAAATGATCCTTGCAAGATGCAGTGTTCAGCTTCCTATAGTCCATACACACTCTCCAACCGGTGACAGTTCTTGTCGGAATCAACTCATTTTTAGAATTAGGGACAACAGTGATTCCCCCTTTCTTCGGCACACACTGTACTGGACTTACCCATGGACTGTTGGCAATCGGGTAAACTACCCCAGCATCTAGTCACTTAATAATCTCTTTCTTCACCACCTCTTGCATCGGTGGATTCAATCTTCTCTGATGCTCAACACTTGGTGAACTTTCCTCCTCCAACTGAATTCGGTGCTCACAAATTTCGGAGGGAATCCCCCGGATGTCTGCAATAGTCCAACCCACAGCTCTCAAATATTTCCTCAAAACTGCAATGAGTCTATGAGTTTGGACCTCATTCAGAAGTGATGACACAATAACTGGGAGGATGACATTTGCTCCAAGAAACTCATACCTAAGATGGGATGGAAGTTGCTTGAGCTCCAACTTCGGTGGCTCAATAATTGACGGTTTCGCTGGAGGAGTTGTTCGTTTATCTAAATCAAGAGACAATTTCTTGGGCTTATAGGAGTAAGACCCCAGACCGGTGAGTGAATTCACCGTCTCAATATATCCCTCTATTTCTTCTGCATCAAAATTTACCAAAGTGGCCGATAATGCTTCACCCAAGCATTCTTCCTCCATCTTGAATTCTACCGCTTCATCCGCCACATCAACAGAATTTATGACTGAAATACTCTGATAAAGACTAGGCAATTTCATACCCTTGCTGGCGTGAAAAGTCACCTCCTTATCGTTCACCCGGAACTTGATTTCATTCTTCTCTGAATCCATAAGAGCCCTACCTGTAGCAAGGAAATGTCTCCCCAGAATAATAGGAATTTCTTGATCAATAGCACAGTCAAGAATCACAAAATCTGCCGGTAGTAGGAATTCCCCAATTTGAACAAGCACATCATCAACTACCCCGACTGGCCATTTTATCGATCTGTCAGCCATCTGCAACTTCATGGTAGTTGGACTTGGTATCCCTAATCCGGATCTCTTGAAAATCTCAAGAGGCTTAAGATTGATGCTAGCTCCGTTATCACACAACGCGTTGGCAAAATCCTGCTGCCCTATGGTGAATGATCCAGGATCTTCCCTTTTTTGCACTGTGGTCTTGGAAATAATAGCACTAACACGATGAGTGATACCCACAGTGTCGTGTTTCAATGGCTTCTTCTTCTTTGTTAAGAGATCCTTCAAATACTTAGCAAACCCCGGCATTTCTTGGACAACGTCCATAAAAGGAATGTTCATCGTCAATTGCTTGAGTTGATCATAAAATCGCAAGCACTTGTCATCTTCTGTTTTCCTCACTAGCCTTTGAGGAAAAGGCGGTGAAGATTTGAATATTTGGCTCAAAGGGCGTAGAGCGCCAGAAAGTTTTGCCTTCCCCTTTTTCATGTTTTTCTCCTTGTGCCTTGAGATTATCAAGATTTTGCTCCTCTTCAGCTATAATAGGGACTTCCTCTTCTGTTTCTTCCTCCACAATAACATCAGATACATCAGGTTGTGCTTCTTCTTCAACAATTGGCTCGAGATTAATCACCTTTTTATCAGTACCTTGAAGTATTTTTCCACTTCGGGTGCTAATAGTTGCTACATGCTCCACAGAGTTTACCCCACTACCTTTCGGATTTGGAATTGTATCACTTGGTAGTTGTCCACGTTGAGGAGTATGCACTTCTCTGGAAAGGTCTCTGAATTGCGATTCAAGCTTCCGAATGGAAGCTGAATGAGATAGTTGAACCTGAGACATTCCCTTGATTGTGCTCTCAGTTCTGTCCTGATTCATTAGCATTTTCTGCATCATACTTTTCAGCTCCGCAAAATCATCAGCAGAGTTGCTAGCTGAATTGTCTCTCCACTATTGGGAATTTGATGATTGCCACCTTGGTGGAATGTAGGGGTTCGAGATCTTGTTGCCATAATTGTTGTTATTGTAATTCCCTTGATTTGGATTTCCCTGATCATTTCTGCTATAATTATTCCCTTGAAATTGGTATTGAGGCTTTTTCCATGGGTGATGGCCCGGACCTTGATAATTTTGCCTTTGATAGCCCCCTTGTGAGTTGTTGACATAATTAGCATCTTCATACTGTTGTTGCCCATCTTGGTACATCCCCTCAGGACTTGATATATTCCCTGTGGATGAGGTGGTAACTCCTCAACAACATTTACCCCTTGTGCATCCTTTTCTGCCAACTTCTTTGATAATAGATCCACCGTGGTTTGCAATTGAGCAAAGGCATGATCTCTCTCATGGTTTTCTTTTGCAATGGCAGCTAGTGATGGACTACCATAAGAGAGACTCTCACTCTCAGTTGAATGCCAAGCTTGATTGTGGGTGGTGAGTTTATCAAGCAAACGGGTGATGGCGATAAATGACTTGTCCATGAAGCATCCTCCCGCGGCAGTATTGACAGCAATCTGATTCATTGTATCTAAGCCCTTGTAGAATTTCTCCGTGAGAATAGCATCCGGAAACCCATGAGTTGGAGATTGAGCTAGATAATACTTGAACCGCTCCCATGCCGAATATAACTGTTCCCCCGGGAGTTGTTTGAACTTAAAGATCTTATCTCGAAGTTCAGCCTTTTTGCTCGGTGGGAACCACTTCTTCAGAAATGTGTTGGCTAGCTCGCTCCAGGTATGGATAGAATTGCTGAGAAGCTTTTCATACCATTCCCTTGCTTGGCCAGCCAAGGAATATTTGAAGACCCGTAACCGCAGTGCATCAGCAGAAACAGCACCGTGGGATTGTTGAGCACACACGTGCAGGAAGTTCTTCAAATGTCAAAGTGGACAATCCTCCAAAGAATTTCGGAAATAAACTTCAAGTTTCAGCAGCTGATAGATAGAACTATCAATTTTGAACGTAGCATTTCCAGTCCTAGGAGGGACCACAGCAGAAGCATAATCAGCTTCATTGATGAATTCCGCAAATATATTCTCCTCTTTGTCCTCTTCTAGTGCAGGTGGGTTCACTTGGAGTCCATCTTGGTTTCCTTGATTGCGATTCTGTCTTCCAGCCATGTTCACCTGGTTCACCACAACAGCAAACAAGGTGTGATGGACTAGAAAAAGTTTTAAAGAAGAGTACGCACAATCAGTAATTTCAACACTGTATTCCCCGGTAACGGCGCCAAAATTTGATACTCTCAAATTACACCTATTAATGGCGTAAAGCGAACGTTGTCAAATATAGTAACCCAAACAAGGTTGGGGTCGAATCTCATAGGTGTTGACACCCAATTTTGTCCTGCCTCTCCTCTGAAATACCTATTAGCGCTTATAATATTTTTGGCAAATCAAAATATATTTATATGTTTACTATAATTATTAGCCTCTTATCAATACTGGTATCATTGCAATTCGCATTATAATCATTTTTACCATCTTACGCACACGCTTCGCATTTGTCTTCGCATAATTAAATAATAGTGTTTATTTATTGTGGATTTTCAAAATATTATTACACGGCTATTACGATGTCATATAATTTTATTATCCGAGCATTAATAATTGAATTTTTTATATTAAGTAATATTTTAACACACTTTAGTATAGAGTTATTTAAATAAGTCTTTTATTTAAATGTAGTAGCCCAATCAACTCATACCATTTTCGGACCAATTCATAAAATCAGCCCACATTTTCAACCAATTCAGCCCAAATAATTAATCCACATTTTAATTCACTCAGCCCATATTTTCAGCCAACCCAGTCCATTACCCCTTTGAGTCCGACCCAGTCTGGGCCAAGCCCAATGGCAAACAGATTGCAGTTGTCTTTTAAAAATGGGCTGATCCTATTTAACTCTCTCCTCTACTTTATCTTTTACATTTAACTTGTATGTCTAATGTTTTTATTTTGCTAAGTTAGATGAATCTTAGAGACATTAGTGAGTTTAGTAATGGGTAGATAATTTAAGGCAATTAGCGATTAATTCACTTTCCGAATAATTGATTCTCAAAAAAAAATAGCACGATTACATATTTTGAATTAAAATAATTGTGTTTTATCTTTCTATCCTAGAAATTCCAAGAAGTCACTAATAGGCAAATATAAACTCAAGTATATTTTATAGATAACTCCTCAAGTTTGAATCAATCATGCATACTTTTAGCTAAGCATAATTAATAAGAACTAATAAAAAGGATAAAGAAAACTCACTTCCTCTTGAATCCTATTTATAAGTCTAGATTTTCTACATTAGTACATTCATATAACATAATCTAAAGTTCAAAAAATTGCTAAATCTTTTCTCAAAAGCTATTATTTATGGGCAAATTATCATATTTCCTACAAATCTCATCTCTGAATAGCATTTACTATACTTTCATTTAAAGCCTTAACAACCTTTATAAGTCTTATTTCAAAAAATGGCATTTAAAGTTTTCTTTTATACAAATTATTATATTTTCTGTAAATCTTATTTTAACTAACATGATTTTCTTTTTAAAACTTCAGCAATATTTTAAGTCATTTTTCTAAAATTTAAGCACTGTATTTAATCTAATCAATTAACCTAAGTTTGGCCGGACAACCGTAGTTAGCGGATTCTAAAGGATGCCTAACCCCTTCCCTTTAGGATAATATAGAGCTCTTACCTAGAATCACACTGGTTAAGCAGACTATTAATGGAGGTTTAGTTTTAACTTTACCTTAGTTAACATTTAGGTGTCCTAATTCACCGTTAAATTAATTAGGTGGCGACTCCTTAAAAACAAAATAAATAGGAATCACCAATATGTTGTACTCCCGCTTCAACCCGGTTAAAATAGGGTATGACAATAAGGAATATGGAGAGAAAAGGGTACTAATTGTATGCGATACTAGTCTTTAAAGGCTTTAATCCTATTCCAAACAGTTTGAAATAATTGTTGATTAATGTAATTGAATACTTTGACTTGAATTGTACTTAATGCAAGAGAGAGACTAAGGTTGTGTTCCCCATTTTGATTAGATATTATGCTTCAGGTTTCAATGTGATATATTTCTAATGGTTGTTCTAAGAGTATGCACTTGATCTCTTAAGGTCTTCCTAATGTTTCCCAACAGTTAGGCCGTATTTCCTCTTTATGATTTTTCCAAATGTAAAAGAGTTGAAATCGAAGAGCGACCAATAATGCCAATTTAGACTTGTTTTTATCCCTAAGTTAGTCTATTAAACGAGGGTTAACGCCCCGAGTCATTGTTATTCAATCTTACCAATACTGACTCTCTTTCCCAAGAAAAGTTAATATAATGGCTTAGGCTAATGCTTGCAATCATTACCCGACGCTAACGCACAAAGATAGAATAAATACTAACAACCATTATGCATATATCAATAGTAGAAACCCATTCACATAATACCCATCATGGGATCCACAACCTTAGAATTAAAATTAGCTACTCATCATTTTGGTGAACAAAGAAAGTTTAAAAGTTAACATAATATACTTACGATGCTAATACAATATGGAATGGAAGTGAAGTTGGTGCTTTAAATGCTCCAACCACTTCAAAAATTCAAGACTAAAGTTAATGCTCCAAAGAAAATCAGAATTCTCAATTAAAACCCTATCTTTAAGTATTTATAGGGCCAAAATTCGTGTCAAGTTTCTGGACAAAAACACCCTTACGTGGCATCGTTACGGACCGTAACACAGGTTACGGTTCGTCCTTCGATTTCGTACTTTATCAGCTTGATTAGGTCAACCGTCACAGCTTCTTACGACGGACCGTAACACAGGTTACGGTCTGTATCTTCCAGCGTATCATGGCCTCAGTCTTCAGTGGCCAATGCGTTACGCCATGACGTTACGCCCCGTAACCTAAGTTACGGACCGTCCTTCTGGGCGTAACCTGTGACACTACTTAGGCAACTTTTTGGAAATTTTCCGCAGCTTACGGTACACATTACAACCCGTAACATGAGTTACGGACCGTCCTTAATTGCGGCACTTATCCTCTTTGGTACGGATCACGTTACGGCCCGTAACATGAGTTACGGACCGTCCTTTTGCTCCAAGTTGTCCGTTTTTTCAGCATTTCTTATCATTTCCGTTCCTTAGTCAACCAACCCTACAAAACACCAAAATAACATAAGAAACAATGTAAAAACACTTAAAAACAAGCAACACTTCTAGTTACAAAGGCATAAAATGTGCCGAAATTCACGGCACATCAACACCAGATCAAACATATATTGTAAAATATAGCTATGAAAACTTATGTCATCAATGAAATATCCATTATTAAGATGTCATTGAATTTGAAGGTTCGTGTATGCGATTATAGCAACATCAAGATGCGGAGAAGCCATACAATCCATTTTCTTAAATTATAACGTATGAGTATTCTACACCTCACATTCTTGAGTCTTTCAAAAAATATTCCACAAGCACTTGTAAAGCAGGTGTTGATATGGTTTTGTGGAAGTTGTTGCTATGGTTTCATGATAGGATGTGATACGCTCAAATTACACCTATTAATGGTATAACGCGAACGTTGTCAAATATAGTAACCCAACAAGGTTGGGGTCGAATCCCACAGAGAACAATATGTAGGCAATTTAAGCAGATTAGGAATTATCACTAACAATAGCTAGACCGAATGCATTAATGGTGGTTTTTGATAAGGTTTTGATAAGATACGAAAATATAAATTCTAATCTAGAAAGAAAGTAAATTGATCAATGGCAACAAGAATGGAATAAAGGAAACTAATTCTCAAGTAACGATCCAATATATTTCACGAATTATAAATAATAGCAAGTTTATGTTATTTAGCCTCGGATAATGACTCTAAATTAACTTCTCCCGAAGATTAACTAGACTACCCAATTGAAGATCCCTCAAGCAATTAGGAGCATTAAGAACACCCGAATATGGCTACAAGTGGTATCGCCTATTCCTAGGTCAATTTCCATTAGATGAGGGTTAACGCCCCAAATTCATGTTAATTATTCTATCCCAACCCCGTTCTTCCTCTTCCGAGTTTTAAACAAAGTAAATAGGTGAGTCCTAGGGTTAGCTACTCCCTTGAGAAACGTTCAAGAACAAGAATAATTAAAATAACAAGAACTTACTTGATTAAGAATAATGCCGATGAATAAATAAGCATAACAAGAGTATCAATCTTAATTGTCACCAAGAAATTCCCATAAATAAGGATTAAATAAAAGAAAGAATATTTATGTAGGAACCCTAGCCTCCAAACTTGAGTATAATGCCAAAGATATCTAAAAATTGTGGCTTATAAAATATTTATAGGTGTAAGAAAAAGCCCAAATAAAATGACTGAATCCAAAACAAATTAGGAAGAGTTGAATTTCGGATCACCCTTGGTCGCTTCGCTTGGGCCTCTGTCCAGTGAACAATTTCTTTTTGGTACTTCTTCTTGGTCTTCGTTTCCTGTAGCTTCCACGTTATTCTTTTTGCACTTGCAACTTGTTACTCCTTTGCACATATGTCACTTCTTTGCACATATTTCCAATTGTTAGATGCAGAATATTCTCTTCATTTAATGATTACATGACTTTAAATAATATGCCCCTCTTTAGCCTCTTGTTCAGCTGTACGCATTAATATCATATCCAGCACTTTCTATCCAATTTTTCTTCAAATATTTTTATTTTTACACCGCTTTATTTCTACACAATAAAATATAATATTAAGCACAAATCAATATAATTAATACTCAAAAGACAATCAAAAGTATTAATATGTGAGGCAACAATGGCTAAATATATGCAAATTTGGCCTAACATCAGGATGTAAAATTCTCAATTAAAAATTTTCAGAAGCAAGTTCTGACTATGAAAAATTGAGTATCTCTAATCTGAAATGTGGCTTACATGAGCAAAATTCGTCCCTATTTTAGTGTTCTTTTGAGTAGTTAAAATGTAAAATTTTAGTATCAGAATTTTATAAGTTCATGGTAAATTGTGCATTTTTGTTACTTTATAAATTATAGGACTTAGTTGTTTGCTTGATTTGCAATTCTACAATGATTTTTTTTTTAATTTTAAATATGTGTATATACAATGATTTTTTATTTAATTATTGATCAATTAATTCATTGTGTCTCTGTTATTAATTTTTCTGCTTATAGCACGCGAGACTATCAATACTGACTATTATATCTTCATCAATTGTAGATTCATCAGGTTATGATAAAGCAACGTATGAAACTTACGACGTAAGTACATTATATTTAAATGTTTTATGCTTTTAAAATTTAATATTTTTTTGTTTGATTTCTAAATCAAATAGACTATATAAAATAGTTGTTATTATCACTTTTTCATTGCAGGATACATGATATTTTGAGTTTATTAGCAATATTATTTCTCTTCGAACTTTTTAACTTTATAATTTCAAGATATTCAAGCTACACAAATTTGGCGACAACATTTCGGTGAGTTGGAAATTGTCTCATTAGCTAGCATCAAATATTGGAGGTCTTATTCTTCTAATTGTTAAATTTATGATGTTTAAAATCTTTGTTGTTAAGATGTTCTCTACCCCCTTTTTCTTGATTTTTGTTTTCGAAGTGTTCATGACACAGGATTTTGAAGAAGTTGATTGGTAATTGTTGTTTTGTTTTATGTTCAAATATCGAATTAAAACTTTATTTTATGTAATGTATTATTATGTGTTGTGCCTTAGCAACCTTGCTTCTACTGGTATGATTTTAATTCTATATCAATATAAGTGTGGTTACGTCTCACTCTCTTATAAAGAATAACTTATGATTGTAGTATTTCATAGTTTATTATTTTAGAAGATTTTGTTGGATATCTCATTTGGGCGGCGGCGATAATATGAGGAAGTTTGAAGTTTACACTTTTACATATTTTTTAAAAAATTATTCAAGGCGCCTCTACCTTTAAGGAAGCTAGAAAGACTGTGTATCGAATTGATACTAACTTACAAGTTTTTTAATTGACGTTTCAATGTCTAAATGCATTTTAAGACAAGACTTTAGAATGTTATTTGAAATCCTAATCCATTTTAAAGACCACTTAATTAAAATTTAAATTATCAACATGTTTTATGTGAGTAGTTATCTAGCTATTATACATTAAAAAATTTCAAACATTATATCTTGATGGATACATATAAATAATTGTAATCTCAAAATTTTGCTATCGCATTTTCCTTTCAAAACATTTATTAATCTTTTCTTGCAGTGATTTGTCATCTTAAGGCACCAAATTTTATTGTAGTTTGAAGGCAAAAATATCTTTTATTGGACTTTCCAATAACAAAATTAATAACATTTTTAATAGGAGAACATTTCAATGTAGTTAAGTCAAGTTGCAAGTAATAATAACTTAGTACTAATAGCTAATACAAAGAACAAAAAGACAAAATAAACATACAAATAAAAAGAACTTTATAAAAATATACAAGGATCAGATTTATTTGAAATTTTAGGTGAGAAAGTTCAATTTTTTTATTAAAAAAGCAATATAACGATTAATCAAGCGAAGAGTACCAAGAAATAAAATAAAACTGAAATACTAAATAGTGCTAAAAAGAATATTGTTTATCATAGAATTTCGTCCATAGAATAAAAGGTAAAAACTAAATAGTATTTGATGAATGGGAAAAGATATTAAATCATGTTAATTTAATGAAAATTCACATAAAAATATTTTATTGAATCCCATAGATTTTTTCTTATTGATTTCATTTCATTAAGAAAACAAGGAACATAATATTTATTTGATGACTAAAATTCATTTTTCTTAAATTTTTATAGAGGCGTTTTATTGAATACGCCGCACTAAATCAAGTGGAAAGATCATAAAATGCCTCATGAAAATGTTTTTAAAATATGTTATCGTAAAATCCAAAAAAAAAAAGGAAAAAGTAAAAAAAAAAAAATGAAGGGTAGATCTACTATTTCAATTTGAGAGGAGAAATTTTATACAAAAAGTTCAATATATGAAAAAAGAACTCTATCTATTGTGTATTGATAAGAACACAGAATTGAAGTAGTAAATAAAGCTAAAAAATGTTATGAAATAAAATTGATATAATCCAATATAAGAGGGGCAGGGGAGGGGGTAATAAGACTTGACCATAAAAGAAATGTAGTCAATCGTGACATATGCACGCTGACGCTTTAAGAAAAAGCCACTTGACTAATTTAGAAAAATATAAATGTATGATGTAATTGATAGGTTAATTTTGAATTCAAATTATTAGATTAAACTTTGATTAATTGGTTTTTTTTAATTTAAATAAAAGATAAAAAGAAAATTGAATTGAAAGATAAATATTCTGAGAAAATATCTATCTTTTTTTTTTGTTTTTTCTTGGTACGATCAACTTTCATAAATTAGTATGAGTCAAATTATATAATTGTGATATTGAGTTTCCTCAAAAAGCTATTTGATGATTTGTATTTGTATGATTTGTTTTTGTTGATTTTATAAAGTATTTGTCACTGGTACATTGTATTGAGAAACAAGGTGACCATTATTTTTTTGTTAAATCAATATACTATGTATGATTGGGGCTTTTTAATATTCTCATCATCTTTGCTATTTCTGTTATTATCCAATATTGAACTCATGCTCGGATAGTATATATATGTAGCAGGCAATAATATTTAGCCAAGTCGTAAATTATTAGAAAATCGGAAAAATTTGGCATGTTTATAAGTAGTACAATAAAATTGAGTGTAGTTAATTTTTGAATTGAGTGCGCTTATATTTCGAATTTGATTTGAACAATAAATCTTTTTAAACTTAGTGTTGTTAATCTTTTTTTGTTTAAAAGAAAGATAAGGAAATCATTTTTAGTATTAAGAGGAACTAAGATAGGAGTAAAATTTAGAAAAATTTAAATACTAATATAGGTTTTTTCAATAAATTAAAAGAAGGAAAACGAAGGGAGCGGGGGGTTGGTGCCGGGGGGGGGGGGGGGGCAGGGAGGGAGGGAGGTTAAAAATAATATATGTGTGGTGTAATCATAAAACTTAGATATCAAAGCTTCCTTCTTTTTTCTTTTCTTTTACAAAAAAACATATTAAAGAATATTTTGATATCCTTTAATTTATTTTTTCACGTGTAGGAGTACTAGAAATTGACCTATAAAGAGAAATCAAATGATCTCCAAATCTCTAGAAGAATGACAATTTATAAGTAATTACATTTGTCATAATCGTAATATAAACTAGATATGATAATTTTTATGATTAGTTGCTGTTAGATTATGTAAATATTTAGTCAAAAATATTTTGTAATCTTCTATTTTAGGATAGCATACATTAGTCAAATTAGTTCCTAATTTGTAGCTACAATTACGTTGTAAAGGATGTATATTAACCTATGGAATGAATGAGAATAATCACGGCAATTATTCTCTGCATAAGAACTCTGAGACATGAATAGGCTATTTTTGTCCCGGGAGACGGCAATCCCCAAAAAATAGCTCAACGGACCCAAATCTTTCATTGCAAATTCCGTAGCTAACTTGGACATAATACCGAGTCTGAGAGAATCTGAAGATGCAGTTAGAATAATATCATCCACATATAACAAAATGTAAGCAGTATCATTTCCACGACAGTAAGTGAAGAGAGAGTTGTCAGATTTGCTATGCGAGAAACCAATGGTTGCCACATATTCAGCAAAACGCTGATACCATGCTCGTGGTGCCTGTTTCAAGCCATAAAGAGACTTACGCAAGAGCCAAACATGATCAGGACGAGCCGGGTCCCGGAATCCCAAAGGCTGATACATATAGACGGTCTCATTCAAGTTGCCATGTAAGAAAGCATTCTTTACATCAAGTTGATGAATGGGCCAAGAGTGAGATAAAGAAATGGTAAGAACCACACGGATAGTTGCCGGTTTGACAACCGGACTGAAAGTCTCGTCACAATCAACACCTTCCCGCTGAGACCTGCCATCACCTACAAGACAGGCTTTATGCCTCTCAAAAGAACCATCAGATTTCTTTTTATGCCAAAAAATTCACAAAGACCGAATAATATTAGCATTTGAAGGACGAGGGACCAACTCCCAAGTCTTACTATCAATAAGAGCATTATATTCATCCTGCATAGCATTTTTCCAATTCGGGTCATTAAGTGCACCAACTAGATTCCGGGGAATAGGAGAGATGGAGGTGGTGGTGGCACTTAAGGCTTGATTTTTGTATTTCAAATTCGCCTTAAATATCCCAGGTTGACTACGTGTAGTCATGCGAGGAACTGGTGGCAATGTAGATGTGATGGGGCTGGCAGGGACGGGAAGAAGCTGCTGGGCAGCTGGGGTGGTGGAAGCGGCTTGCTGGACAGGCGACAAGGGAGGAGAGGAAGCGGGTGGGTTCGGGTGGTGGGTTGCAGGAGGGGGAGCGGGCCGTAAGGGCGGCATTTGTGGAGCATTGGCCTGGTCATGCAACAAATGTATTCTTAATGGAGAATTATCATCACCCAAAAACTCATATGAGGTAGGAGTTGGATTATTTATATTTGAAAATGGAAAAGAGTTTTCATCAAACCACACATGCCGGGCTATGATTATTCTTCGGCTCGATAAATCATAGCATTTGTACCCCCCGATGATTGGCAGGATACCCTAGGAAAACACATGGAGTGGACCTAGATTGTAGCTTATGAATTTGTGTGGAAGGGAAGAGAGGAAAGCATAGACAACCAAAAACTCGGAGATGAGAGTAGGATGGATTCTTTTGATAAAGAATCTGAGTGGGTGTCTTATATGCTAAGATTTTAGAAGGGAGAATATTGTGTAGGTACGTTGCCATGGCCAAAGTGTGATGCCAATAGGAGGGGGCATAGATGCATGGGCAAGAAGTGTACGAACCATGTTGTTTATGGAATTAATTTTCCGTTCCGCCTTACCATTTTGGGGTGAGGTGTGCGGACAAGAAAATCAAAAAAGCATCCCGTTTTGTTCACAAAATTTATGAAAAGGACCATTATCAAATTCACGCCCGTTGTCACATTGAAAAGTTTTGATTTCTTTTTCAAATTGAGTGTGAATGAAAATCCGGAATGACAAGAAACAATAATAAACTTGGGACTTTGTTTTGATGGGAAAAGTCCAAAGAAAATTAGTATAATTGTCAAGAAATAAAACATAATATCTGTGACCGGAAGAGCTAAGAACAGGTGAAGTCCATAAATTACTGTGAACAATGTCAAAGGGCATAGTAGTAGTTGAAAGAGAGTCATAAAAAGGCATTTTAATTAATTTCCCCAAAGGGCAAGAATGACAAACATTGTTTCGAGCCTTATTACATTCAATCAAATTACTACTACGTAAAGAACTAAGAATTACATCCCCCGGATGACCCAAACGAGAGTGCCAAATATGAGGAGAGATGACGGTAAAAGCAGATGGTGCGGAAGACGAAATGGCTCGATAATTTTTGGAGAATGGATAAAGATCACCCGAACTCTCACATCTCATGAGTTTGCTCACCGTCCGTAAATCCTTCATAGAAAAACCAAAAGGATCAAATTCAACAGAAACCATATTATCGATAGTAAATTTACGAACGGAATTAAGGTTTTTGATGAGTTTAGATGCATGTAAAACATTTTTCAGGTTTAGAGAAGGATTGACTCGAAGGGAAGTATGACCATAACCACGAAGCAGAATCATGTTACCATTACCAGCAACAATGCCATTGTTTTTGCTCAATTGATAGTAAGACAAGAGAGTACCTTGAGAGTTGGTCATGTGAGATGTGGCTCCGGTGTCCATGTACCAATTGTTGTCATCGGATGGATTGAAGAACATTGTATGCATAACTTGATCAATATCCGTGGGCACATACCCACCATGTGATGCCGGGGCTGCCGAATAGAACGACTAGGGAGGGCGAGCACCGAGAATGACCTACTGTGACTGGGCTGGGTGTGGCTGTTGCCACCCGCGAGGCTGCTGCCACCGGGTGGTGGGGTAGGGACACGATGGAGTGGCCCACGGCTGTGGCCCCCATGTACCAATTGTTGTCTCAGAGTTCTTATGCAGAGGATATTCTTGACAGGGTAGGCATGTCACAATGTAAGCCTTGCCCCACACCAGTTGATACAAAGGGCAAACTCAGCGATACTTCGAGCGCCCCATATGAAGATCCTACGAAGTATCATCGTCTGGCAGTTGCCTTGCAATACTTGACTTTTACTCGGCAAGACATATCGTACGCAGTACAACAGGTTTGCTTGTTTATGCATGATCCCAAAGTCGAGCATATGGAAGCATTAAAACGCATTTTGCGTTACATTCGAGGTATAATTGAGTTTGGTACACATTTACACAAAACCTCTCTACAGTCACTACTATCATATACATATGCTGATTGGGGAGGATGTCCAGACACTCGACGCTCCACGTCGGGTTATTGTATGTATTTTGGGGACAACTTGATATCTTGGTCTTCAAAGCGCCAACCTACTCTATCTAGGTCTAGTGCTGAAGCTGAGTATAGAGGGGTTGCTAATGTTGTCTTTGAATCATGTTGGATTCGTAATCTGTTTCTTGAACTCAATTGCCCTATTTGTAAAGCAACTTTGGTCTATTGTGACAATGTGAGTGCCATTTATTTATCTGGAAATCCGGTACAACATCAACGTACCAAGCATATTGAAATGGACAATCATTTTGTTCGCGAAAAGGTTAGATGTGGAGAGGTTCGTGTCCTACATGTTCCGTCCCGTTATCAGATTGCTGACATTTTCACCAAAGGTCTTCCGCGCGTACTATTTGATGATTTTCGGAACAGTCTAACCGTTCGTAAACCTACCGCTTCGACTGCGGGGGTGTGTTAGATTATGTAAATATTTAGTCAAAAATATTTTGTAATCTTCTATTTTAGGATAGCATACATTAGTCAAATTAGTTCCTAATTTGTAGCCTACAATTACGTTGTAAAGGATGTATATTAACCTATGGAATGAATGAGAATAATCACGGCAAATATTCTCTTACAGTTTCATTTGATACCCGCCGCGCATCGCGTGGGTACGAATACTAGTATATAAAATAGGAGAGGTATAAGCAATGTGGTTAAGCCAAGTGGCAAGCTAATAACAAGCCAGTTGACAATTTTAAGACAAAGTTAATGAGAATTAGGACAAAGTTTATAAGAATTTTAATAAATAGCTTTTTTGAATTTAAATGAAAAGATAAGAAATTTGAATTTGTATATAGAAATAAAAAGTTGAATCTTCATGATTAGAGGAGTTTTCAACTCTACTCCAATTCAAAGTCCCAAGAGTTGCACCAGTGAAAAAGATGTCTATAAGGATTTAAGAAAGAAGAAAATTCATCCTCTTTAAAGCTAGAACTTATATTCATGTTCAATTGATAAGAGTCGCTGTCAAAATCAAATGAAGAATGAGGGCACTGATCGTTATATCTACTTTCGGTTTTGACAAGGTTATAGTATATAGTTTTTTTTTGTAGACACAAAGTTCGACAAAATGTAACAGTAGCTTAGTAAAAATGCACAACACAAGCAAATGGAACACATTCTAACATGCTTTTATAACACATCAATGTACCTTTGGAGCTCCTGCATGATAGAAGACTAAGTTATAGAGCACCTGTGGAGAAAGAAAAGCGACAAAAAACTATTTAGCTGTTTCAGGCATATATTCAAACACCTTGGGTTCATCAGTCTGCGTAATTCTATAATAGCACAACCCAATTCACACAAAGTACAATAAGCACACATGCAACAATTAGCAATACTGGATATTCGACCGAATGATGTCTTCTTATAAAAATTCTAGCTCTGGCACAAAACCCAACAACTTCTCCACCAAAGTTGAGCCAATGATCCACAATTGAAGAATCTCCAAAGAATATATTTCACACATAACTCAAACTACACTTATACTTGAGAAACATAAATTCATACACGGTCATAAGTATGTTTAACGGTAGATATTCATCATTTAAAGAAATTTAAGACTTTAAAAAGAGATAAAAAGAACCTCATAAACTGGCCAGCCCGAAAAATGTCTAAACCATCACAACATCATAAGACATATCTGATTCCTCTGAATGCTCCAAACACTGCATAACACCAAAAATCAAGAAAGCTTAATTTAGAAGTCATGGAAAGTCAAAAAGAAAAAAGGAAAAAAAGCACCATGAAAACTCACAGAAGTAACGATGCAGAGGAAAAAGGAATAGAGACATGGGTTCAGGATGTATAGAGGAAATGAAGCCAGCTGTCCCACAAAACCAAGTGATGAAACACGTGTCACCAAATATAAAATTAAGACCGCTTACTGAAATGCTCATATAGTTGATCACATTAACGAAAATGCCCTTCGTCGTGCAAGAGCCTTCACTTATTAATAGTAGAAATAAAGTAGATATGACTATTTGTGTTATCAAAATCAAGAGGCCCTCTCCATTCTTAGCAAGATTTCATTAAATTAAAATATTCCTTGTATAAAAGATTTGAGTATTAAATCCTTCTATAAAGACTTGAATATTAAATCAAATAGTTATTGCAACTCCATTAATTGAAGCAATGATTTGGGAGTCGTACTATTAACAATCAACTTGCTTCTTTAATTGACCCAATTATTCTCCTTTAAGGAACCGTGTGAACACAAATATGTAAAAAAAAAATGTATCATTTAATTCAAGAAGAAATCCAAATAATATATAAAAGTAATGACTACTCTTTTTTACATTAAGTATGTGTTTGTGCATAAATGGTGTGCTAAAATTATCACCATCACAGATGGCAAAGCAATAGATCAACGTGTTAATATGAAAATAATTTAATTGCTCCTATTAACTAGTTAACAACTTAACATAACCGCTTGCAAAGAGAACAATATGAACAAATTAACGAGGATCCAGAAAAAAAGATCCTCTTAATTACTTTCTTCTTATTATTTTCCATATTAATATAGTAAATATTAGCTAACCTGAGGAAAACGTGAAGGTGTTTCACTATCTTTTTTATTGTTTTCTTAGTAAACTGAATTAGGACGCAACAATTACTACATAATCATGTTATTTTAAAAAGAGAACTAGTTCGCTAACTAATCTACTAGTAATAGTTTGCACGTGGCAGAGCTTAACGAAGAAAAGAAGAATCAGAAAAAGATAAAATTAAATGAAGATCTTTTACATCGTTTTTTTAATTGTGTATTATGAGACATGATTATTAGGAATTAACAGATTAAGAACCTAATTGTTTGAGTAGAAAAATAACTTGGCTAGTCAACATAATTTCATGCATAGGGAACTTGAGGAGAACACGTAAGAAATATGAAAGGGTAAAAGTTAAAACATTATTAGGTCATTTAATTAGCAGTAAGTAATTTTAACAACCTTAATATAGGAGGTTAATAGTTAACCTGGTTGTTAAGTGAAAGAACTTGGCAAAAAAAAATTAAAGTTCATAAAAAAGATAACAGTAAATTAAGGTGGTATCGCTTTTTTAATTTCTTTACAATAGCATGTAATTGAATCAACATATAAAAACATATTGTTCGTGGTATTCATTTTTGCCTGACAACAAAGTTAGGTTATATAAGTTAAATCAAAGAGCCTTTACTGATTTGTTTAGTTGCAAAAGAACTTGGCGGAGAAAACAAGGTACATGAAAAAAGACAAATAGTTCAGTTAGTTGTGTTCTCTTTTGTAAGATAAAACAAAGTGGAAATATAAAATTTGATTGTAAATTTCGAGAAGAAAACGAGAAACACGAAACAAAAGTTTGAATATTGTTTTAAGTATTACTATTACTTAAATGCTACAAATTTTTTTATTTTATGAAATTGTTATTTAAACAAACTTAACACAAATATATAGCTAGTTTAAAATCTAACTGCGTGCAACTAAAACTTGAAAGAAATAACAAGATGTTATTCTCTTCCGAGGATCTGTCAATTTCACTAATTGGATTATGTTTGCAAATAACATGGTAAAAAAACATTTATACTCTCTTATAATTATCAATTATAAGCTAATTTTTTTTTATTACTAATATCTAACTTGAATTAACCTATATCATCATCAAAGAGATGTGTTAACCTCGTGATAATTTTTTTGAGGGGTACTTGAATAGGAGGGTGGGGCCCATTTTAGCTTAAGTGACAGCACGTGCCATACGTGAGTCTTTTCATGTGGCATGACGTAAGGCCTATTTTTATTGTTTTTTAATATTTTTGGAGAAGCCAATGAACTTCATTCTCCTTCCTTATGTGGACCCCCTGTAGATACGACTAGTTGTATTATATTATCCATAAGCACTCTCCACTCTTAGTAGGAAAATGGAGATTGCTTATGGATAATATAATACATTTTCACTCTTTTTTACGTAATTTATTTTTTTTACGTATTTTAGCCGTATATTAATCATGTTTTGAGATTTCGGAATTTTAATATTTTATATAGAACTCTAGTTATATTTGTACAATTAATAAAATAGGCTCAACACATCAAGAATACGCAATACTGCGGATTGTCGTTTTAGTAGTTGAAAAGTGCTCGAAGTCCTTTTTTGTTTGAAGACTTGTAGTCATTAGCTTTAAGTTATTTATCTTTTAGGGTTTCGTCTTATTTTTAAATTAATGCTTAAGTTTATTTCGAATGTGTCACGTTTTTTTTTTATTATCAATTTAGGATGTGAAACTATAAACAATAATAAAGACTAAGATAATATTTATAAATATGCAAAAAATAGATAATAGTTACGATAAATTGTACAACACTAATGTATATACACTGTCGAGGATGGGTCCCACATGTAGTATGCCGGAGACTATCCCTAGGCCTAAAGCTCATACCATCCCCACCGCCCTCGCCATCATCTCCATCGCCCTTTTTCCTCTTAATAACCGGGCGCTCCAAGTCATGATCATCTCCTCTTCCCCTAGCCTTTGCGCCCTTAACTAGAACATGCTTCTTCTTGGGATCTAGTCCCGCTGGCACGCTTAGAACCTCAGGCTGAGCTGGGTCTGGAAACTCGACCTCTTCCTCGTCGGGAGTCGCCACCGCAGGCGCCGAAGGATGAACCTGAAAAGTATATAAATATTAGTACCATTTCTTATTTATATTGAATACATTAACGATATTTATTTAATCAAACATGTGTGTCAACGGGCGCCTGAGTAGGCTCCTGAGATGAGTGTGGTGGTGAATATGAGGTAGTCTCCTGGACAAGATGTTGTTCGAAGTCCAAGTAAAGGTTATAAAAATTAAATAAATATTTACCTTACATTGAATAAAATTAGTTTTAAGTAAAAAACTTACATGCGCCTCGGTAGTCTCATGAGAAGACACCTCTGCCTCGGCAGACTGATGAGCATGCTCCTGAATGGGTAGCTCCTGTGGACCCACTGGCGCCGAATCCTAAAATATGAAAAATATGAAATAATAAGTAACATACATATTTAAATAAGTACTTTAAATAATCAAATATGTATGTTAAATATTGATCTTATATTGAATAAAACTAATTTTAATAAAAAGCTTACATGTGGCTCGACAGTCACATGGGAAGACATCGCTGGCTCGGCAGGCCCATGAGAAAATGTCTGAGTGGGTGGTTCTGGTGGACCCGCTGGCGCCGAATCCTAAAATATAAAATATTACTAAATAATGAGTAACATATATATATATTTAAAATAAATAATTTTAAAGGAACAAATAAGTATTTCAAATACTAACCGGGATCAAAAACTCATCGAAGTCAAGAATCCTGGCTCCCTCTAAATTCCTCAAAGGCCGCTCATCAGCTAATGAAACGCGTAACGCCGCCCAATCAACGTTATCACGCTCCTCCATGTATGCATTCTGGCTCGGCTGTGATGAAGACCCAGGTATCTCAGCAAATAAGAGCGCCGGCGTAAACGTAGGTGAGTCCCCAGGTGAGCTGCCACCGGCCTGGAACGGCTGTGGATGGACTAGACCGTGAACGCCCTCTGGAATGGGATCGGCGTCATCCACCTCATCTACCAGATGGTGTCCTCCACCACCAGGACCTCTAGCAGCAGCGCCGCGTCCTCTACGCGCACGGCGTCCTACGGCAGCACGACCTCCTCCTCTGGGAGCACCCGGTCCTCCTCCCAGTGCTACCTGATACTCAGCCTCTGGAACAGGCTCCGCCATGTGTCTAATCTCGCCTGCCTGCCGGATACCATCCTCGGATATCCGTACCATCTCCGCGGCAAGCCCCGCAAGCCCAGGGTAAGGCATATACTCTAACCCCAAGATGCGTAAACGTTGTACGGCCACCAGCTGCATTTGTGTTTAACAGAAAGAAAAAAAAGTTTATTTTTAAAACGTAACAATTAATGCAATTAAATAAATCTAAATACGATAAACTTACCAATGCCTCGTACTGCCCCGCGAGTGCTGAGTATCCTACATCCCTAGGGGGACGCAAAGCTGGGTTGCCGATCAATTGGCGTGTGATCTGATGATACCAGCGCATGTAATGCTCAATGGGAGTCAACTGGCCGACCACCGCTAAAGTGTCCAACCTGTTCTCCCAACGGTGGAGCTGGACATCCATGAAAGCCAAAAAATCATCATCAACGGTAGCCCGATCGTCCCGCTGGTAGTGTCGAAGCTCATGACGGACATCAGGGGGTATACTCTGTCCCAAACTGCCGTATGACACGCTCGGGCATGTGATCCTCTACGATGTCCAGGTGTATCAATGGACACCGCGACCTCCAAACCCCCTGACCTGCCCTACAGAAGGGCGGCAAACCATCTAATATAGCAGCGTACGGCGTCCATATAAATAGCTGCCTAACATATAAATACAAATCAGTGATCACCAAGTAGAAAAGACGTTTATTAAATTATTAATGTAAATTTAAATAGTTTTACCGCATCGTCCGTCATGTGATCAAGCTGGTCCCGGAATGGAAGAATACTGTGGTACGTATCCACATCCCGGTCAAAACCCGCCGTCCACCTCCTCGCATAAGGCATGTCAATATCGAGGTGATGCCTAGGTACGGGCTGAAAAGGCAGCATCCTCTCCCACGCCCATAACTGTAAGCGATATTAGAAAATACGATTTTTTAGTCGTCCTTTCAAGAGGTTTGTTTACATTAAAGGAACGCACACTTAAAATATTACCTGGAGAAGAGCAAAAAATCCACACATATCTCTGACAGTACCAATAGACGCTCGGCACAGGCATCTGTAAAGATACGCCAAAACAGCACCGCCCCAGCTGTAGTCTCCCAAGCGGTCCAGATGCTCCAAGAAAACCAAATAACGTAAACTGACAAAGGCACCTGATGAGTTCGAGAAAAAAATGCCCCCGAATATAATAAGCAGGTACAAACGGGCATGACGATCAACATCGTCCTGCGGGGTGCCATCTACAACCGGATCCAGACCCTCCAAATAAGTGCAAAGTGCACTAAGCTGAACCCGACTCTGTCCCGATATTTAGGCCGCGGCATCAGGCACGAAGTGGGTGAGCCTAGTCAACTCTGTCACCCACGTCTGACCAGGAGGAGGCTCGTACCGAGTGTATAGTGGCTTTCCATCTACCCGCAATCCAAAGAGGACCTCCACATCCTGAAGTGTAATCGTGGCCTCACCAGTGCGAAGATGGAAGGTATGTGTCTCTGGCCTTCACCGCTCAACCATGGCTGTGATGAGCGCCCAATCATGCTGTACCCGACCAACGGACACGCAACAGTAGATGCCGCCCCGAAACAATATCTCCAACACGCGAGGGTGTGGGGGGTGCTCACGTAAAAGAGCCCACGCTCTCTGCCGCCTACGGGGACGGAGCCTAGTAGATATCCCTATAGTACCGGCCCATAATAACTATGACCTATGATTGTCTTGCAAAGACAATACTGATCTATCAGCGGGACTCGGGTGAACAGCGGGACCCGGGTGATCATCGGGCCTCGGGTGACATCGGGCGCCGGGGGAACATCGGGCCCAGGGGGAACATTCGGATCCATGAAAAAGCCCGGTCTGTACAAACTAAATTAGTCATTATTCTTGAAATGAAAGATAAATTATATTAACTAATTAATAATTTGTAGGGAATATGTGAATTATGTAGTATTATATCTTGTGAATAATTAACATGGGATATGCAGTAAATTTAATATGTGATAGTAAGGACACATATGTGATGACAAAGATTTTTAAGTTAATTGCTTTTGAATAATGTGATGGCAAAGACTTGTTAAGTTAATTAGTTTGGGAATCGAAATTCAGCAGTAATATTCGTCGACCACATATTTTCCTACAAACTTTGCATTTTTTTCGTTAGCTTATGTATTTATGAAAAGAAGAACTTTAACTATTCTTTTTAAGATAATCTTTTTTTATTTAACATATATATTCACTCTTTTAAAATTACTACTATATAGAAACGTGAGTTTCTATAGAGTAGCCAAAGCATCGTCGTCAGTCCTCCCCCACACATCGTCGTCAGTCCTCCCCCATAAAAAAAAAATGTGATCCCCGTATTAAACACTAATCAATATTAAAAAATTTAAAAAAAAACACCAACCAATATTTTAAAAAAAAAAGTAAAAAAAAGTGGAACCCACCATCTCCAAACTCACGGGAAAAAAAGGTGGACCTCATATTAACAAAAAATTAAGCAATATAAAAAAATAAGTGAATTCCATATTAAAAAAACAAGCAATGTAAAAAAAAAAAAAAAAAGTGCAGACTTTGTATTCGTAGCAAACACTAATATAATAAAGTTTTAGATACGGAGCACAAACTACAATGTTATATTAATCGTGTTTTGAAAATAGTATATATATATATATATAACTACTATATAGAAGCATGGCTGTCAACCCATGCTTCGTCGTCCGTTAAGCATTTAAAAAAAACAAGTGTGATCCCCATATTAAACACCAACCAATATTTTTAAAAAAAAAAGTAAAAAAAGTGGAACCCACCATCTCCAAACTCACGGAAAAAAAAGGTGGACCCCATATTAACAAAATCAAGCAATATAAAAAAAAGTGAATCCCATATTAAAAAAATAAACAATGTCAAAAAAAAAGTGCAGACTTTGTATTTGTAGCAAACACTAATATAATAAAGTTTTAGATACGGAGCACAAACTACAATGTTATATTAATCGTGTTTTGAAAATAGTATATATATATATATATATATATATATATATATATATATAACTACTATATAGAAGCATGGATCTCAACTCATGCTTCGTCGTCCGTTAAGCATTTAAAAAAAAAGTGTGGTCTCCATATTAAACACCAACCAATATTAAAAAATAAAAAAAGCACCAACCAGTATTTTAAAAAAAAAGAAGTAAAAAAAGTGGAACCCACCATCTTCAAACTCACGGGAAAAAAAAGGTGGACCCCATATTAACAAAATCAAGCAATATAAAAAAAAAAGTGAATCCCATATTAAAAAAATAAACAATGTCAAAAAAAAAGTGCAGACTTTGTATTCGTAGCAAATACTAATATAATAAAGTTTTAGATACGGAGCACAAACTACAATGTTATATTAATCGTGTTTTGAACATAATATATATATATAACTACTATATAGAAGCATGGATCTCAACCCATGCTTCGTCGTCCGTTAAGCATTTAAAAAAAAAGTGTGGTCCCCATATTAAACACCAACCAATATTAAAAAATTAAAAAAAAAGCACCAACCAATATTTTTTTTAAAAAAAGTGAAACCCACCATCTCCAAACTCACGGGGAAAAAAAAGGTGGACCCCATATTAAAAAAATCAAGCAATATAAAAAAAAAGTGAATCCCATATTAAAAAACAAACAATGTCAAAAAAAAAGTGCAGACTTTGTATTCGTAGCAAAAACTAATATAATAAAGTTTTAGATACGAAGCACAAACTACAATGTTATATTAATCGTGTTTTGAACATAGTATATGTATATATATTATATGCATAAAAATAGTGCAAACTAATAATGTCCAAAATGTTGGGCCCCATACTAAACAACACCAAGCAATATAAAAAAAAATATTAAAAAAAAAGAAGAAACTATATAAATCATGGGTTTAGACCCATGCTTCGTTGTCCGTTGTCCCTTAAAAAAAAGGTGGGCCCCATACTAAATAACACCGAGCAATAAAAAAAAGGAAGAAAAAAAAGCGGAACTCACCATCTCCAAACTCATGGGAAAAAAAGTGGACCCCATATTATCAAAATCAAGCAATATCAAAAAAAAAAAAAAAGTGAACCCCATATTAAAAAAAATATAATGTTAAAAAAAAAGTGCAGACTTTGTATTCATAGCAAACACTAATATAATAAAGTTTTAGATACGGAGCACAAATTATAATGTTATATTAATCGTGTTTTGAACATAGTATATGTATATATATTATATGCATAAAAATAGTATAAACTAATAATGTCCAAAAAAAAAAAGTGCACCCCATAAAGGGTGGACCCCATACTAAACAACATAAAGCAACATAAAAAATAAAAAAATAAAAAGTGGAACCCACCTTCTCCAAACTCACGGTAAAATAAAGCGGATCTCATATTAACAAAATCAAGCAATATAAAAAAAAAAAAGTGAATCCCATATTTAAAAAAAAATGTAAAAAAAAAGTGCAAACTTTGTATTCATAGTAAACACTAATATAATAAAGTTTTAGATATGGAGTACAAACTATAATGTTATTAACTATATAGAAGAGCCGGTTGACTACTTTTTCGTCATCAGTCGTCAGTTCATTTAAAAAACAAAGTGTGGGCCCCATATCAAACACAAACCAATATTAAAAAAAAAAAAAAGTGGAACCCACCATCTCCAAAGTCACGGGAAAAAAAAAAGAAAAGTAGATGTGAAATTATTGTACAGCAAACAATATTCATGTAATTTCCAAAGTATCTCATTAAATCAATAATGATGGATTAATTACCACATGTGTATCAACTCAATAGTGGGAGCAAATGAAATTATTGTACAGCAAAAAAACATAGACCCCATATTATTGCTTTTCTTCAAAAGGTTAAGTAGTCAAACCATACAATTTTCTTTCTTTTTTTATATTAGCCTGAGATGTAATCTGGATATTGAACCGTCGTATTTGTTATTCTGCCATGTTATTTATTTGTTATGTTTACTAAAATAAATATACTTAAAATACTTATATTTTACTACTATATAGAAGAGCCAGTTTATAAGCAAGATCATCGTCCGTCCTTTGGTCCCACTTTTTTATTTAAGGGCAAAAAAATGTAGATAGAAATACTTTATTATATTTCTATTTTTCTACTATATAGAAGCATCGGTTTACCCATGCTTCGTCACTCTTAAAAAAAAAAAGGTGGACCCCATACTAAAATCACCAAGCAATATTTACAAAAAAAGGGAAAAAAGTGGACCTCACCCTCTCCAAACTCATAAAAAAGTGGACCCGCTCTCTCCAAACTCATGGAAAAAAAAAAGTAAACCCTTTATTAAAAAAACAAGCAATGTAAAAAAAAAAAAAACATGCACCCCGTATATTAAAAATCCAAACAATATTCATGTCATTCCCAAAGTTTCCCCATCAAGTCAATAATAGTGGATTCATTGCCACATGCGTATCAACCCATTAGTGGGAGCAAATAAAATTATTGCACAACAAAAAATATGGACCCCATATTATTGCTTTTCTTCAAAAGGTTAAGTAGCCAAATACATACAATTTCCTTTCTTTTCTTATATTAGCCTGATATCTAATCTAGATATTTAACTGTTGTATTTGCTATTCCGCCATGTCATTTATTTATTATGTTTATTAAAATAAATATATTTAAAATATTTATATTTTAAAATAAGATATAATTTACATTTTTATTCTTACTCTAATAAATGTGAAAAGAGATTAATATCAAATGAAGATCAAATAATAAATAAGATAAATTAGTCAAATTATAATTCTAATTGACGTTTCCTTAAAAAATCATACAAAAAACAGCATGACAAGTAAAATGAGCTAAACCGAGATTATTTACCAAAAATTAAAAAACAGTATTACTTCAGTTAAATAGAAAATAAATTTCTACTTTGTTTTATTTTAAAGATGTAAAATTAATTTAATAATTTAAATTAGAATTATGTAAATCAAAATTTGATAAAAAATAATAAGTATTTTACACCTTTAAATTAATCGAATTAAAATTAAAAGTATCAACTGATGCTTAAATATTGCTATTGTTTTATGTCAAAGAGAGGAAAATAGTTTCCTTTTAAACAAGTCTTCTCTTTTAAAAAGTATTAATAAATTTTGCCGACTTTGTATTAGTAACAAACACGAATATAATAAAGTTTTAGATACGGAGTACAAATTACAATGTTATATTAATCGTGTTATATATATATATATATATATTATCACTATTCAAACACAACTACATACACATAGATACACTATAATCTAAAGTGTTGGGCCCGTGCGCAGCACGGGCATAGGCCATCTAGTTACATAGACTAACATTTCGTAATCATTTACAACTTGTTTGGATGGTTGTTACCTATTGTATTATATTATGTTGTTAGTTTAAATAAAATGTTTGCTTTGATTGTTACTTTAATTTTATTGTTATGTAACGACGAAAGGTCATATTTTATGTAACCACTGATTTGATCCTATACAATACAACACAATACGATAAATGTCAAAACAATACATAACAATCATCCAAACAAAGTGTTAACAACATAATAATTCATTACCAATCAACTTCTTTCAATTCATAAACAATATTTAACAACTAATAAATTCATAATCAATATTTAACAAATAATCAATTAACAAAATAATAATTCATTAACAATTCATAAATAATTAACAAATTAACAACTCATAAACATATAACAAATTAACAATTCATAAAAATTTAACAAATTAAAAATTCATAAACATTTAACAAATAATGAATTAAACAAAAAAAAAAAATTGGAACAGTGGCAAAAGCCACTGCCCAGTCCGAACAAGAGCAAAAACAAAAAAATGATTTTTTTTATTTTGAAAAATAGCAAGGATTAAATGTTAAGCATGCTTAGAATATAATGTATATAACAAAATAATAACAAAAGTTCATAGTAGAAAACCTTAATCGAAGATTTTTTGTAGAGTTATTTTAATCGAGTTGTACACCGCTTTTCGAACTTAGAATCTTGCTCCTTGACTTGAATATACCGAGAATCTAAACTTTCCGGACGAAATTTAATAGAAAACGACGTTTTTTGGATGTGGGGACCACCTTGGTATCGCCTCCAATGGCGTTTTTCATTTTTTTTTTTGCCACTGGAGGGACCAGTGGTAGAACCCAACGGGATTTTAGTTGGGTCATATAGGGCAGTATTTTACTACGCTATAGGTGAGAGAAAGAGTCCTATAGCGCAGTAAAATAATGTGCTATAGGTGAGAGAAACATTTGTATAGCGCAGTAACTATAGCACTTAACAGCTCCGTCTCCTTGAAGTGCTATAGCGCAGTATTTTACTACGCTAAAGGTACTTTTGTAACATTTTTTTTGTTGGGGTATTTTGGTTCAAAATGGTTTTTTTGGGGGCATTTTGGTTCCAGACTCTTTATACATACCCCGCAATCGAAAGAATCTTTAATGTATAGAAAAAAGTGATTATTTTAATACGTCATCTATACCATGAAATTAAAATAGTCATTAATGTATAGAAAGAGTAATCATTTTAGTCCTTCATATATACCACACAATCGAAATGTATAAAAAAAAGTGATCATTTTAGTCCTGAACCTTAAAAGTACTGGTGTAAGTAAAAAAATCGATTACGTTTAACCACCAACTCACGTGGGCCACATAAAAACATAAAAAACTGGAGTGAAATCAAAACCTATTTAATGAGAAGAAAGCTAACTTTTGCTACCTTTAATGCAAACTCTTGTACCAATAATCAATGTATGTTCTTCCTTTGCAACCGTAAATTAATTGTAACTTTTGGCAAGTACGGAAACTACAAAACAACAATAACATAGCAAGTGCAATCCCATAAAATGAGTCTGGAAAGAATAGAGTGTACGCATTTCTTACTCCTACTTTGAGAGGTAGAGAAACTACTTCAGGTAACAACGAAAACTATGTTATAAGGAAAGTAAGAAAAATGTTATACTCCATTGTTGCAGAAGCACACAATGATAGCGAAAGGAAAAGGGTAGTTTTTACTTCCTTCACGTGAGTGGCTGGTTAAACTTCACAGACTTTTGACTTGTACTATTACTTTTAGGGGTCGTTTGGTTTAAGGACTCATTAGTCCCGGGATTACAATCCCGGGACTAATTTATCCCATCTATTGGGATTATTTTATACCATCTAAAAGATGGTATAAAATAATCCCAGTATAAGTGGGTTAAGAAGGTATAAGCTGGGTTATCCCAGCATTAATTTTTATACCATGTTTGGTACAAGGTATAAATTTATTCCAGCACTAATTTATACCTTATACCAAACATGGTATAAAAATTAGTGCTGGGATAACCCACCTTATACCTTAAACCAAACGACCCCTTAAGGTTTAGGACTATAATGATCATATATTAAGGACTATTTTGATTACATGGTATACATGAAGGACTAAAAGAACTATTATTTCTATACATTAAGTACTATTTTAATTACATGATATATATATATATATATAGACTAAAATGAATACTTTTTCTATATATTAAGGAGTATTTCAATTACATGATATAATTGAAGGACTAAAATAATCCAACCCCTTAGTTAAGGACCATTTTGATGGTTTGCTCAAAATCCAAAATTATAGATTTAGAAAATCAGTAATTAGTGTTTTCTGATCTGTATATATAGAGCACAGCACAGCTACAACAAGTGTTGTCCCATTTCTGTGTTCGTTCGCCACCACCCCGTCTAAAACGCAATGGAAAACAACCCTGATCAATCGGCAGCTGCGGCTGAGGAATCTTACGACTCTCTCCTTGATAAACAGGAGGAGCAGCTTGAGATGTTTTGGAACTACCAGCGACAAGAAATTGAGAACGTTAACGACTTCAAAAACCAACAACTTCCCCTTGCCCGTATCAAGAAAGTCATGAAATCTGACGAGGATGTGCGTATGAATATGATCTCTGCTGAAGCACCCATATTTCTTGCAAAAGCATGTGAGCTCTTCATTCTGGAACTCACCATTCGTTCTTGGCTTCGCGCAGAGGAAAACAACCACCGGATTCTTCAGAAGAGCGACATCGAGACGGCGATTGCTCAGGATGACACTTTTGACTTCCTTTTTGACGTTATTCACGAGGAAGGGGCAATGCTCCAGCCTGCTGTTGATCCTTCAATGTACGTTCAGCCTCCACCATCGCAGGCGTGCCAGTCCGTCTGCCAGGCTGCTAGTGGACAGGGTAATCTTGATGATCAAAGGTAACTTTGTCATTCCCTTAAGATTTGGGTAAGCTACGGTTATAAAATCAAATTTTGTCATATGGAATTGCCTTTTTCATTTTCCTGAAAGGTGGTAACGTGACTTTACTCTGTTGATGAGCAGTTGAGATTGTATTTGTTTGTTAAAAACTGCATTTTTTGTTCTTTGTTTTAATTTCACTATCTCACATAGTAGTAGCAGCTATTTTTGGGTTTAAATCTCGTTTGGTAAAGTGGGAATAAATTCATTACTAATTCAGAGTATGTCTTATAGGAAAGTAAATCCACAGCAAGTCCGAAGAACTAGGATAGTAGGATTTGGCTAGCTATAACCATTTCTTTTCTCCCTTTATGTCATTTTTATGTTGTTTGCGTAAATGCCAAGAAAGAGAAACCAGGGCAGCTATGGTACCAGATATTTGGCGCTTTTTGCGTGAACAGTTATTAGCGCGTCAACTACTTTCTCTATATACAATCAGACCTATCTATAACAACATCCTTATACAAGAGCACCTCACTATAAAAGCCAAGTTTTTCTCAGAACCGATTTTTTATGTTATATATCACCCCTCTATAACAACTTTTTAGCTATACCAACAACAACCATCTTTATAACAATTCGCTCTTTGTAAAATTACCCCTCTATAACAACTATGTTCTCTTTTGGTACAACAACATGCCCAGTGAAATCCCACAAGTGGGTTCTAGGGAGGGTACGATGTACGCAGACCTTACCCCTACCTTTTTGAGGGTAGAGAGGTTGTTACCGGTAGACCCTCAGAACAAGGACAAGCAGTCAACCATGAAAAAAATACTCTCTGATGTTGATAAATGAGATCCCAATAAACACAATATTTTGTCAACTAAATTATTTGTAATATTTATTATGCTCAACATATCCCTATAGATAACTAAAGTGTACAGTATAAATGTTAATTTAGGAGGTACCTGGTGAATATTGGCTCGGACGACCGTCATTCTTAGAAATGTTATTTTAGTTAAAGTATGTTGAGTTGCAAATGCCAAAAATCACGTGTTAGCAGCATAAACGTGAATGCTGTTTAGGTTGCCAAATATCTCAGCAAACATCACATTTGGACTGGTGAAAATCTGATATGTCTTGTTTATAGTCTAGCCAGTTCATGGTGACTTTGCCACCAACGTTGTGCTTTCTTTCTTTGATGCTGAACTTATCATTGTAACAACCTCTATCTACACTTGCCCTATTTATCCCTTCCCTCTTTTTTTTGGTTTAGACTCTCATAATTAATGAGCTATTCATATGCATGAATCCGGTTGTACTCATATTGTTTCACCCATTTTTGGTTTGGCATGTCTTGATTTGTCTGGTTTGATGTTGGCATCTTAGTTCTTAGATGACCTATGATTGCTAACGTTAAATATGTAGTGTCTAAATTGTTTTTTTCTTACCCCGCAGTTCTATTTATGGTTGCAGTTTCTTGATGATGTTTTACTTGCTAGGCTAAGCAGCTAATTATTCTATTTAGTACTTGTTTGCTGTAGTTTCTATGGTTCTGTTTGAGGATACAAGAATCTGGTTTCTCATTCATATGGTTCAATCATTAATTTTTTTGTAATAATTTTTCTGTTTGATTTTGCTGCAGTTAAGGATCATGTTCGCCGCTGATCCGGATGTTTATTGGCACAAAAATGCTATTAGTTACTAATGCTACAGGTCCTCTCAAATGTGAACGCTTATTGGTACTGTCCATGGATACTGGCTTAAGTGTAATGACTAATCCTTTAGTCGTTGTCTTGTCTGTCTAAAACTGTGTAGTTTATCCGAATGCTTATGGAGTTCTGGTTTTCAGTATTATTATAAACTGACCTTTCGACCTGCATAACAATTCTGTATGTTACTTTAATTAGTTCTCTTTCTGCGCTATAGTGTTTTGACTATTGTCCTTGTGCTATACTTGGATGGTGGATCCACCAAGAGTTATCGGCAGTGGGATGACTAGTAAACCTAGTGGGCACCAAAGAGTGTAGCCTAGTAATTGAATTAGGTTACTTCAATCTCTTCCTGAAGTAATTGAATATTAGTCAATTTTATCTCATAGAGGAGTAGATTAAACTCTCGAAATCCTCCTTTATTTTTTCCCCTCTCTTGATCCCTCTTTTCTTTAGGGTAAATCTATTTGAATGAAGAGGAAGGGGAAGAAAATGGAAGAAGGAGGGATTATGTCCCACTACTTATCACGATTGTAAAGGAACATAACGTTCCCTCTTAATAATTAATAGCAGCACATTGTTTCCATATCTCACATAACTACTTTCTATTTGAATGCTTTGCATATTAGTTGCAGAAAGTTCACTTTTTGCATTACACTGGTTTAGCAACTAGTGGAAACTTCCATCTTCATCCAGCAGAAACCCTGTCAAATGGGTTTTCTTCTCTTAAATGGACAATAGAGCAGCTATTGCTGTACTTAATAAATATGCCTAGAACATGGTTCTCTATTTAGAGCACTTTAAAGAATATAGAAAACAACACGCCCTGCTGCAAGCTGTTTGAAGAAATGGAGAATGCATTTGTTCCTTCTCTTCCTTACAAGTCTTGTCTGCTTCAGTCATTTGTCAGTGAATGTAAAGAGATAATAGCTTTAACTTTCGGCATTTTAGGAGGTTTTGCGAAAAGACACAATAGTTTGTCTGTATGTGATCGCACAGGCTGGAAAGAATCAGATAAAGATAACAAGTTGTAACTGATAGTTAGAGTTCTGTTTTTGGACAGTATCTGAGTGAAGAAGTTCTCTAAGCATAAATTACTATGCACATTATTACAGAGAACACTGGTTTTCACTCAGATACAATGTTCCTTCCAGCTTTGGTTAATCAGAAGACACTAAATCAGAGCTCATTTTTTCTGCAGATTTGTAGTCTAAGACCTTAAATCTTTGGTGCAAAAGCATCGAGTAATACAACTCTCTTTTCACAGCAGTAGCAAAACATGGCTAAATCATATATCAGTCATTAAAACTTTACACCAGATTCTTAATCTTCAACTCAGTACTAACTTCATTGTCACTAAGACAGCTGGAAAAGTTAAGGTAAATGAAAACTAAGGACTTCATTCTGGAAAAAGGAGGAAAAAGAAAAACTTCATAAATAGTATTTTCAATTTGATATTCCAAAAGAAAAGGGAGTTAGTAGATGGTGATCTGAATATTTGTATTTGCACCTTCACCAAAAAACAAAGAGAATTATCTGCAAGGCTATTTTTTTTCCCCATATTTACTTGCTTTCTTCTAAAAAGAAAGATACTAAGTTTATGCCCCTAGGGGTAAGTTCAATTGGCAAAGGATGAGGGACTTGTGTCTTAGGTCAGAGGTTCGACCCCCGCGCCAAGCGAATAACTCTAGTATTTAAGTGGAGATGGGTAGAAGGGTGAGCCCATCATCCCCGAGTTTAGAAGGCTGCGGTTGGCCCAAAAGGGTCGGCTCCAGATGAATATATCGGTCAACAAAAACATACAAAAAAATAAAGGCTACTAAATTTACTAAATCTGAAATAGATTTTAGATATTATCATATTAAGGTGAAATCTAATATGAATCTATCTATTCAAGGAAGTATAATTATAGTCAGAAGTTGAAAACTTTTCTGACGATGTGATCTAAAAGAAAGAAGAAAATATAAGGAAAAAAATTAGCAAGGAAAATTACAGTTAATTTATATAACCCAAAAACTAATTTATTAAATTTTATTCTCTGACAACAACATACCCAGTGTAATCCCACAAGTGAAGTCTGGGGAGGGTAGTGTGTACACAGACCTTACTCCTACCTTGTACACGTAAAAAGGCTATTTCCGATAGAACCTCGAGTCAAATAAAGCATAAACACAACATTTATGGAAACATACACAGTAACAACAACAAGATAGTAAGGAAACCGAAGCAGAAGAGACAACAAGTTGTAGTAGAAAACTAAGAATAAGAAATGCGAAAATAATAAAAGACGCAAATAATACCATCGTTAAGGAAAAGTAAGACGCGTATCAACTTACTACTAGCCTTATACTCTAATCTTCACCCAGCACACCCTCCTATCTAAGGTAATGTCCTCGGTAAGCTGAAGACTTCTCATGTCCTGAGTCTTGACTGATCACCTCTCCCCAATACTTCTTCGGCCTACCTTCAACTCTCTTCAGACCCTCCATCGCCAGCCTCTCATACCTTCTCACCAGAGCGTCTGTGCATCTCTCTTGACATGTCCAAACCATCTTAGCCTCGCGCCCCGCATTTTGTCCGCCACGGAGGCCACTCCCACCTTGTCCCGAATATCTTCATTTCAGATCATATCTCCCCTAGTAAGCCCACACATCCATCTTAGCATCCTCATTTCGGCAATTCTCATCTTCTGGATATGCGAGTTCATGCTGGCCAGCACTCCGCCCATGCTACAAAGTCGGTCTAACCATTACTCGGTAGAAACATGGTTAAATTTTATTCTCCTAATCACCATGAACGCATTCTTGAAAAAGGAGGAAAAAGAAAAATTGCATAAATAGTAGTATTTTTAATTTGATATTCTAAAAAGGAAAGGAAGTTAGTAGATGGTGATCTGAATATTAGTATTTGCACCTTCACCAAAAAACCAAAATAAATATCTTCAACGTAGATGTTTTTCCATATTTACTTGCTTTCCTTTAATAAGAAAGTTACTAAGTTTACTAAAGGGATAAGGCACAGAAATACACCTAAACTATAGCGAATTGCCAACTACATATCCTATGACCTCCCTTGAACTTATTTTTTTTCCTATTATTTACCCCTGCACTAATTACCTAGTAAAGAAAATAAGTTAAAATGCAGCATAACAAATAAGCTAAAACGCAGCATAAGCAAACACGTGCTTATTCAAAACTAAAAAAGGGATTTCAATGTCTTTTTTAATTTGATTCTTTCAAACCCAAATGATTGGACCCTCGTCCTCTCTCAAAAGGGTAATGAAGAGCGACATTTCAATGAAGTGTTTCAGACAAATAAATTAAAAGGAATGGAGATTGTAACAGTGAAAGGAGGACAAAGGGTTTGAGAGAGGATGAGGATCCGATCGTTTGGATTTGAAAGAAACAAATGAAAAAAACACAGTATGACTCCTTTTTTTAGGTCTAGAATAAGTGTGTGTTTGCACATGCTGCATTTTAACTTATTTTCTTTAGTGGATAATTAGTGAAGGGGGTAACTAATACGAAAGAAAATAAGTTCAAGGGGTCGTTGGAACCCTCGCATAGTTTAGGTGTGTAGTTGACAATTTTGCCATAGTTTAGGCGTGTTTCTATGCCTTATCTCTTTACTAAATCTGAAATAGATTTTAGATGTTAAGATGAAATCTATCTGAATTCCTATCTATTGAAGGAAATATAATTATAGTCAGAACTTGCCCCAGGATGTGATTTCAAAGACAAACAAATATATAAGGAAAAAAATTTAGCAAGTAAAATTACAGTTAATGCATATATCCCAAAGATATTTTTTTCTCTCCAAATTACAGAAAGTTGGATTATTTAACTATGGTTAAAACTTAATCATGGTAAGGGTTTAACTTCTACTAACCCCCCTCCCCAAACTATAAAAGATCAAAAAAAAGAAGGCCAGGCCAAACCTGAAAATATTACTTTAAATTCAGGGAGAACAAAGCCTTTTTCCTATTTTTTTCAAAAAATGGTTTTACCAGCCAAAATTGCAGATACCTGTAGGGTTTGTTGAAATTCTGAATGATCAACACTCTGTATAGCTAGAAACCGGGGAAAGAATTTTTTTTGGGTGGAAATTTAACAGTGACTCATTCTATGTGATTCACCATTGCTTCCTTTTGTAGGTATACTAGTTTTAATCAAATGCTTCTGCATTTTTTTCGTGCACTCGGATTCCTGTAACTGTTTTCTGCATTTGCTTTTGCGAGGAAGATGATTTCTGCGTTGGCTTATATATATACATGTTATACATATGTATGTGTATGTGTTTTTTGTGTGTTTATATGTATATCTGTGTTCATATATATATATATATATAACCCTTCCTTTTCCCTTTTTAATCTGTCTTGATTATCGATTACTTTGGAATTCAAGGGATTTAGTTATCTTGCTGAATTCATGTCCTTTTTTTTTAATCAAGTAATTCATTAATCATGTCCTGTTATGTTAATTCAACGCTTTAGAATCTTTTATAGATACTTCTAATTAATACTTTTTTAAAGTCTATTTGAGTGATGAATGCTTTTGTTTTTGAAGCTTTGATTGTGAGATTCTGTTCTAGATTTAGCGGTGAAAGTTTTTACAAAAAAAAAAAAAAAAAAAGTGCCATTTTTGAAGTGTCTGATCTGAAATTCTGCAACTTCTGTAAAAGGAAGTAGATTTTCAGAGTCATAAATTGGTATCTATTATTTGTCAGTTTAGAATGGTTTAAGAATGATGAATTAGGATGTCTATTCCAGCTGTCGAATTTTACTTTATTTTTGGAGAAAATAATTAATACGGAGAATGAATGTAGCCAATCCTAACTCGTTTGGCTTGATGCTTTTCTTGTTCATGAAAATAGATCTCAGGAAAAATCTGTATAATCAACTTTATTTGTACAAATGGTACTTCGAGCGTGAAATGAGCATGAAGAGATGTATCTGTGGTTTCATAGCATATTCAGTTACTATTTATGTTCTGAGAGAAACTTGAATGATGTTGTAAATTGCTTTTCGCGCCATTGTAATGTCGGTAATTCAGTTTGTCGGTTTCACATGATTGTTTGACCAGTTTCCTGTAGATTTCGGCACATCATAGGAGAGAAAGTTCAACGGAAGATGCTTATATTTTGTGGCTGGAACGAGTGTCCTGATCTTGTTGTTACTATGTCCTATTGTACCGAGAATGTTATTTTTCACCTTCTCCATCAGTTTGGTTTTGTTTTTGGCTTCTTAAATATTTCATGATCTGGTGTGAAGTTCAATTTTTATTTTCTGTCAAATGGAAAGATTGTTGAGGAGTTTCTCAATACGAAACTTATGAAATTCGTAGACAAGCTAAGAAAGCTCGTCTCATTTCTGTCGGTTCTTACTTCCGTTTATCCGGAGTCCTTTACATTTGGCAAATTGATGAAATATATTTGATTTTTGTGGAAATAAGAAAATGGAGATTCTCAATAAACATGGTTAGATTTAGAAGGTGATAAGCAATTATTTCAATAAATGGAACGGCATCATGGTTATAGATTTAGAAAGGTCTAATAAAGCTAATTCAATAGATCAAACGGTATATTGATTGACATTATTGTAAGTTTTCCTCTGCTATATCAATACCTTTGTGCTTTCTGGTGTTCGTGGTAACCAGATAGTGCATTAATTGATGTTATCGATAAAAATGTAATCAAACTTATAGTTTCACACTTAATCCGGCTTGCCTTTCTTTTGCAAGTCGTTATTACTTTGCATTACTAGTACCCTTTTTTCTTTTATGGTATTATTTCCCGCTTAATTTGTGGTTTTGCTGACTGGTATTTTTGTAATGTTTGTATTCTAGGGTTTGAAGAAGACAGTTCTTCTCCATAATTAAGTCAATGACTGTTCTTGATCCTTACTTCCATGATTTTGACAAGGATAGAACGGCAAAATCTTTTGATGATAATCAAGTCTGGGCTGCTTATGATGATGGTGATGGCATGCCGCGCTATTATGCTACAATTCACAACGTGATCTCTAAAAAGCCATTTAAAGTGCAATTCAGCTGGTTGAACTCCAAAAACAACTCTGAACTTGGCCCAATGAACTGGGTTGGACCAGCGGAGATTTCAGGGTTGCAGTGGATGCTTTCTTTGTATAATGATAATAATAAGCTAAATGGTATATTGGCTGATGAGATGGGTCTGGGGAAGACTTTGCAGGTGAATATATTTACCCTTTCATCCAACTTAGTGTCCTGCTTTACCCTGTGAGTTGGATCCTTATAACTATAAGCGGGTCAAACGCGTGAAAGAAAAGTTAAACATTATCGAACAACATGCTAAATTTGTAACAGAGGGAATACATATTATTACACCAACTTCAAGGTACTACATTTCTTACCAGATGATGAGTAACTTGTGGTTTAGTGATATGCTTCTTATTTCATTCTCTTTGTCTCAACAGGTTATGGCATTAATTGCTCACTGGATGGAATTCAAACAAAACTATGGACCACATCTTATAATTGTGCCAAATGCAGTTCTAGTTAATTAGAAGGTTGGTAATCAATTGCTGTTGATGGTGTGTCTTTCTGGTTTCCCTTGGTACTTATTCTATATTTCCAGAATGAGTTTCTCAATTGGATTCCATCTGCGTCCTGCATTTTCTATGTTGGTGGGAAGGATCAAAGATCGAAGTTATTTTCGCAGGTAAGATGCGTTCATGCTGATGAAATTTACCTGGGCTTAAGTTATTGAACTTGCTATTGAATGTTCTATATTCTTCTACTTCTTGTAGGAAGTTGTGCAATGAAATATAATGTTCTCGTCACTACATACGAGTTCATCATGTACGATCATGCTAAACTTTCAAAAGTCCATTGCAAGTATATAATAATTGATGGAGCATATAATAATTGATGAAGCGCAACGTATGAAGGACGGGGAATCAGTTCTTGTTCGTGATCTTGACAGATATCAATGCCAAAGGCGCTTACTTCTCATGGAAACACTGTGCATTGCTTATGTTCAGATCTATGTTCTTCGGCTTATGTTTGGATCTGCATTATTGCCATAAGTTTATTGCCTATGTCCTACTTCTAACTAGGCTATGCTAGTTTAGGATGCTAACAAAAGTATTCAAGCCTGAGCCCAGTTGCTCAATTGTCTTAAAACTTGCACATATAGAATGGTATATCTTTTGAATTCAGTCGCATGCCGCTCCATTGGAATTTAATTGGTTGTAACTGTGCTTCTAGTCTTGATAGCTTTGTGAATCTCCTTGGAAGGAAAATTGTGGTCCAGCAATATATTATTGCTAACAATCATAATTCATCATCGAGACCTTAGTACAGCTAAAGGAAAGACCCCTGCATGAGGTTTTAAGTGTCCTGTTTTTGTAGTGCCTATGCAGAGTTACATAGACAATAAAAAATGAATCTTCGCAGTTTTGTCCTTGGCTGGAGTTTTTTTGCCATATGATCTTAAACATGGTTCACTGGTTAGTGGTTACAACTGGGTGCTTATTTTCCTTTTGACCGCGTGAACTCTTTCTTTCTTATCCCATCTTGTCTTAACTTCCTTAGCCTATGAATTAACATAAGAGAATTTGTTTAAATGTGTTTGATGCAGAATGATCTGAAGGAATTATGGTCACTTCTAAATCTACTACTTCCAGAAGTATTTGATAATCGCATAGCATTTCATGATCGGTTCTTTAATCCCTTTCAGAAATAAGGTCCAATACACAATGCTGAAGATGACTGACTTGAGACTGAGAAGAAGGTCGTTATTATCCATCGACTTCACCAAATTCTTGAGCCTTTCATGCTCAGGCGTCGTGTTGAAGATGTTGGAGGTTCACTTGCACCCAAGGTATGCTTTCATGGTTGTCCTTGGTTGGCAAACTGTGATGTAGGACCTCCTCTCTAATGACTACTTGAACTGTAGGTCTCAGTTGTCTTAAGATGCAGAATGTCAGGTTTTCAGAGCGCTGTTTATGAGTGGATCAAGTCTACCGGTACACTTAAGAGTAGACCCTGTATATGAGAAGCGAAGGGCTGAAAAAATCCAAATTACCAGCCCAAAACCTATAAAGTTTTAAATAATAGATGTATGAAGCTTCGAAGTGCAGCTTAGGCAAGCTGCACACCCCAGCCAGCCAGCTGGTGGGAATTTGAAGAGAGCTCATGCGGAAGTTGCTACGAGTGCACTGAACCAGGAGGCTTTTCTGAAGAAATGAGAGACGCATAGCTGAATTGAAGTCAAAGTCTTAAAGAAAAGGAATGGTAAATGAATTGGCTGCAAAAGGTGGATCCAGCAGCCCAGGAAATGAGACTGGTGTTTTGAGAGCAGAGAGGGTTGCCGTTGTGGAAGTAACAAGCCTAGGAGTTCAATGGAGTTGTCCAATTCAGAAATTCACAATATGCTGGCGAGAAAGGCTAAGATGGTGATTAGCAAGAAGCTTAAAGGATGGAGCGCAGCTGCTGCTTCTGGGACTTCGTGTAAGGAGAAAAAGGATGTGGAAAAGAAGAAGCAAATTGCTCCTGAAGTTACAAATGATCTGATAAGGGATAAACTGCTAATGATGCAGTGGTGGATTCCAGAATATTATGCGACCAGAAAAAGTCTCCTGTGTTTATTGCACCTGTTGATTTAGAACCAGAAATTAAGTCAATAACCGTTCCTGATCCTGACTTCCATAATTTTGACAAGGATAGAACGGAAAGATCTTTTGAGGGTAATCAAGTCTGGGCTGCTTATGACTATGATGATGGCATGCCGCGCTATTATGCTCTCATAGAGAGTGTGCTATCCAAAAAGCCATTTAAAGTGGAATTCAGCTGGTTGAACTCAAAAAACAACTCTGAACTCGGCCCAATGAATTGGGTTGGTTCTGGCTTCCTCAAGACCAGTGGAGATTTCAGGATTGGCAAGCATGAAACCAGTAAGACGCTCAATTCTTTCTCCCCCAAGGTCTAGTGGGTGAAAGGGGCTAGAGGTGTTATCCAAATTTTCCCCAGAAAAGGGGATGTTTGGGCTCTGTACAGGCATTGGTCTCCTAAATGGCATTAGCTAAATCCGGATGATGTGATACAAAACTATGATATGGTGGAAGTGCTTGGAGACTACACTGAGAAGGAAGGTGTCACAGTTGCTCCATTAGTCTAAGTGGCAGTCTTCACATCAGTGTTCCGTTAGCATTTCATATTTCCTCACAGGCCAAAAAGCTCCAAATGCTCCCACTGGTTGCTGGGAGCTGGATCCTGCAGCCCTGCCCTTGGAACTTCTTAGAGTCATGACAGATGCTCAAATAGAGGCTCAGAGAAAAGCTGCAGATCCTTCAGACTCAGAAAGGACGTGGTGAAAGCAAAGATAAGGAGAAGTCCTATGCGGTTGGCGACAAAAATGTGACAAAGCCCATGGTGACATATTCAAGAAAGAAAAAGGAGAAAGCAAGTACAGGTGAAGCCAAGAGAGAAACAAGCTTGGCTGCTGCTTGATGATCAAGTAATTTTGTTGTTTTCAATAGTTTTAGCTACATCCAATCCCCCCCCCCCCCCCCGCACCCCCACACCCCCACACCCACTCACCCCAAAAAAACAAAAAAAAACCTTGTTTGATTGCCAATGATAGAGTAGTTGAAGACAATGAATCAGCACCCAAATGAATGTTTGGCCTTGGTTGTTTGTGCTTCTATAGGTATACCGATCAAGAATGAACTATACTGTAAAAGAACTTGAATCGTACTGTATATTTCAAGTTTTTTCTCAAGTAACTTTTGGACAATAAATTTTCTAAACCATCTTAAGTTTATAATTGCTTTCTTTTTCTGTTTCTTAGTGGCTTTTATGGGTTATGCGGTGCTATTTTTGTGAAGTGAGCTACAGGGACTTCAATGCTAATCATTTCTCTTTTACTGCCATAGTCCAAATGATCTCTTTTCTTCTCCTTTTTAACTTCAGTTTCGTAGATTTTCTTATTTGCTGGTTCTTATATTGCTGCATTGTGCATGGAGATAGCCCATTGATCAACCACCTTTGCATGCAGGCTCTTTATTGAATCCATAGATCAACCAACTATGCATGCAGGCTCTTTATTGAATCCATAGATCAATTTACCTGTATCTAGAAGTGTGGTTCTTTTTTTTTTTTTTTCCTGCAAGTCCTTAAAGCAACTCTTAGGCCTGGTGCCAACACTTTCCGCCAAAGTTTAACAGTTTCCCCAGATTAAATTTTTTGGCAAGGGTAGAGGAATTCAACTCTTAATTGCCACAGGCAACAAATCAGACAGAAGAATGGTTTTCTATAGCACAAGCGTACTTACAAGAGCTCAATACTACATGCTTTTTCTTCTGGTTTTGCTGTTTGGCTGTCCAAATCTCTTGTTTAGCACAGGTTTTAAAATGCAGGATTGCCTTGATGGACTGTAACCTCAAAAATGGTACGACCTTGTCCTAAATCAGTAACACACAAAAGTAAAGTTTGCACATGCAAATTGTTGTTGCCAGCATAGGGTCAAGCAGATAGCTCAATGTAGATAATTCATACCTGAAACTTTGATTTGAAATGTAATTCATTGATCGACTTGAACATTGAATTGACTCTGATTTCAGTTGTTTCTATGGCAGCAGAGGTTTGAATTCTTTGGCTTGGTATGGAAACTTCGCATGATGAATTTAGTCAGACATCTTCAGCTATGGAGCCAAAGCATGTTGCCACAACTGATGGAAATTCAGGGACACCTCCTACCATTTCTGTTACGGGAGTTGAAAGTCCATCCTCCCAAACTTTAAGTTCAGACTCTTCCTGCAATTCATTGCCTGACTCGACACTGAATGACCCCTTTGGCATGGCTGATTATGAATCTGATTATTACACTGTAATACTAATAACTTACCCAAACTTGATAAGGATAAAAAATCACGGTTTTCAGACAACAAAAAGCCTGTTTCTGGGAGCTCTACCATGAGTAGTGAACCCTTAAACCATGAGGTGTCACCCTCCATGTCACAGTCAGAAGCGACTCCATATTCTTCCAGGTCAAGCTCTGGAAATTCGTCAACCACAGAATCACCTCCCACGAAAGTAATGGAGAACTCTGCAAACAAATCTTATAGGATCCCTTCTTCAGTGTTTACTAGAGATAGAGTCTGCAAACCACCAGAGTGGAGTGTAACTTCTCAAGAATCATTATTTAGCATTCACATGGGAACTATGACCAAAGATGCTAGTTTTTGGCATTCGGGTGAGCTAGGAAGTATAAACTCCTCAAGACTTTTCCAAATACCCTATGTGTGACATCTCTCCTTACCAGTCAAGTCATGAGATGGAAATAGCTGAAGTGGAGGTCTCAAGGCGAAATGAAGATCTAAATCATGAAAGACCTCTTGCTGAGAGACGTATTTTTCATAACTCAATGGAAAGTGGAATCAGTACAATGTCTTTTACATTTCTAGTGTGCTGTCTACCCTCAAACTCTCATATGATGCATTGCCAAAATTTTGTCCTTGCTGGTCATTTAGAATGTCGACAATCATTTCCCGTGGGAATGTTAATTAGTTATTTCTCTCTCTTTCTGTGCATACAAGTATAGTGGGACATCTACATTTTGACACCAAAAACTAATGACCCGATGTTCCAGAAATTATTATCTCCTTCTGCATGACCGGTTTGCTACTTACTATGAACATATCTTGTGGTTTCATCATTTAAATAATCGACTTTATATCTGGACTCTGATCTTCCACTAGGTAACATCGACATGTATCGTTTTGATAGATTTCTTTTTCTGATGTGTGGTAGGGTCAGGGTTGACACTTGAATTGAATGTTACGGAAAACGCGAAATATTAATTGAATTCTCTGCATAGATATGACTTTCAAAAGGATAACAATGTGAACATTATGCTTCTTTGCAATTTCCATTTGTATGCCAGTATTGGGGACATGTTTTCATATGATTTTAATGAGAGATTGGCAGAGAGGGAATCTAGATAAAAACTATTCAGTGCGCATGGCTGGTGTAGTGTTATTCAGTAGCTCTTGTAACTTGCTTATAGTTTATGAATTTGAAGTGCTTGAATATGCACAGGTTTCAGAAATAACACCCACTGCCATCTTTTGGCTTTGTTTTTGTAAAATAGTAATTGTCAAACGGAGTTTCAAATTACAAAAGCCACGTTAGCTACTAAACATAAATAAATTAAAAGGTAATTATTATATTATCAATAATTACCTCTTAGAAGAAACTACATCAAGTAAAAATTTCAATATTAAATCAAAGTGTTTTTGCAACTCCATTAATTGAAGCAATAATTTTGGGAGTCGTATTGTCCATCGAGTTGCTTCTTTAATTGACCCAATTATTCTCCTTTAGTGACGGTGTGAACACAAATATTGTTTAAAAAACAAATAGTGAATCGTTTAATTAAAAAGGAAATCCAAATACTATAGAATTAATGACTACTCTTTTTTACATTAAATAATGTGTTTGTACATAAATGTTGAGCTAAAATTATCACCATCACAGAAGGCAAAGCAATAGATCAACGAGTTAGTATGAAGATAATTTAATTGCTCCTATTAACTAGTTAACATAATTGCTTGCAAAGAGAACAATATGAACAAACTAATGAGGATCATGAAAAAAATCCTCTTAATTGCTTTAGTAGTATTATTATTTTCCATCTTAATATAGTATGTATTAGCTAACCCGAGGAAAATGTAAAGGCGTTTCACTATCTTTTTTATTGTTTTTTCCGAATTAGGACGCAATAATTACCACTTAATCATATTATTTTAAAAAGAGAATTAGTTGGCCAACAATCTACTAGTAATAGTTTGCATGTGGTAGAGCTTAACGAAGAAAAGAAATATCAGAAAAAAGATAAAATTAAATGAAGGTCTTCACCTTCTTCTTTTTTTTCATTTGTGTATTAAGTGAGACGGAATTATTAGGAATTGGCAGATTAAGAACCTAACTGTTTGCGTAGAAAAAAACTTGGCTAGTCAACATAATTTCGTGCATAGGGAATTTGACGAGAACACAAAAGTTAAAAAATTATTAGGTCATTTAATTAGCAGTAAGTAATTTTGGCAACCTTAGTATAAGAGGTTAATAGTTAATTTGGTTGTTTAGGTGAAAGAATTTGGCAGAAAAATTAAAGTTCATAACAAAAATATAATGGTAAATTAAGGTGGTATATTTTTTTTTAATTTCTTTTCAATCGCATGTAATTGAATCAACATATAAAAACGTATTGTTCGTGGTATTTATTGACTTGGCTGATTTGTAAAGATAGATATCCGAGTATAGACAAAGAAACATGACGAACACACAAATTGAAGGCTTTTAAAAACTGTAATTATAATAGTTTTTCCTTAATCAACTTATAAATATATATTGCTTTCTCTGAAACTAGATGTTTTTGTTGTTTCCTCAATTTTTTTTTAAATACTCTCATGTAGAAAAGACAGATAGGCTCACTACTTCTAGTGATGTTCTTGTTACCTATATATGAGGCAATAAAGATTAGGATGGAGAATTTAGAATTAATGCCTACAACGAAAATTGATTATCTACCTCTATCCATAAATTTTTAAAAGGTATCTTTAGTGCCTACATAAATGATCTTATTATGAACCCCCTCTAGGTATATTGTTGGGCTAAAATGGCCCAAAGATACTCTTAACATGATGGGGCAATTCGCAGCATTGCCCTTCTTTTGAGGTGGTCTTTAAATTTTGCCCCTCATATTTGAAATCTTTAAGTTTTGTCTTTCGGCTAGACCCCATGGGTTCCAGGTTCGAACCCCCATACAGTCAAAATTTTAAAAAAAATTCGCAAGGCAGAGTTTGAATTCGCTATGCCCCCACCGGCATACACTTGTGAAGGAATTACCAAAGTTATGCAGGACCCGGCATACTTATGCCTTATGGGCAGACTTGGCATAAGTATGTCGGGTCCGGCATAACTCTGGTAATTCCTTCACAAGTTTATGCCGGATCCGGCATAAAAGTTTGCCCATTAAAAGTATGCCCCCAACGGCATAAACTTGTTAAGGAATTACCAAACTTATGCCGATCACGGCATACTTATGCCTTATGGGCAGACTTGGCATAAGTATGTCGGGTCCGGCAAAACTTTGATAATTCCTTCACAAGTTTATGCCGGATCCGGCATCAAAGTTTGCCCATTAAAAGTATGCCCCCACCGGATGAGGTTACCTAGGAAGAATTTCATTGTCCTCCTTCCAATATTATTACAGAACTAAAAGGCTTCATGGTAAAAACTTTGTGCGTGGCCTCTTCCACTCATCGTCATGCAAATGCTGTCAACAATTATCATAGTGTTAATACTCATGAAAAACTAGGCTTAGATATAATGGAACAAAATCGCGACAACTACTCTTTTCTAGCACTACCCCATAATATATTAACAAGAGCAGTTATAATATATCCAATATAGGAAATGTAGCAAAGAAAGTCTTTAGGCCACATTGACACAAAAACCACTTGAATTTTAATAGAGCATTTTGATGTCACAAAATCTGTAAAAAGTTGACATGAGATCTCAAAGTTATGCCGGACCCAGCATAAACTTATGAAGGAATTACCAAAGTTATGCCGGAGCCGGCATACTTATGCCAAGTCTGCCCATAAGGCATGAGTATACCGGGTCCGGCATAACTTTGGTAATTCCTTCATAAGTTTATGCCGGGTCCGGCATACACGCGACCCAAATCTTGCCTTGCAGTTTTCTTTTTTAATTTATGCTTGAGCGGGGGTTCGAACTCAGAACCTCATGATTTCTGCGTGAACGCTCAGTGTTGCAATGCGAAGGGCAAAAATTAAAGACCAGCAATATGAGGGGCATAATTTAAAGACCACAAATATGAAGGGCAAAATTTAAAGACCACCCCAAAAGAAGGGCAATCCGCGCAAAAAAATGACATGATGTGATATTGTCCGCTTTGGGCCAAGCCCGCACGGTTTTCCCCAAAAGGCCTCACATCATTAAGAGTATTCAACTCCTTATAAGTAACTCATTTTTCTTTTCAGCTACCAATGTGGTACTTTGTTCGCACACCCAACAATCTCTCCCTCGAACTAAGTTCCACATGACTCATTATCATACTACGGGTCAGAGATTCAACATGTCTGAGCCCGCACAGTTTTCCCCAAAAGGCCTCATATCATTAAGAGTATTCAACTCCTTATAAGTAACTATTTTTTCTTTTCAGCTACTAATGTGGTACTTTATTCGCACACCCAACATATATAACCTATAAACCATATTAATTTACATATAAAGAAATACAATAATGGTCAGGGACTTCTTTTTAAGTCCTATAACTTTGTAACTAAAGATGAAACCAATCTCTATGAAAGACAGAAAAATAGAAGTACATTTTCTTGTCATGTGATTTGACTACTTTCTTTGAATTTTAGCTTGTCAAGGGGCTATTTTATTTTTCTTAGCATAAGAAATTTGTGTTACCTTTGGAACAAGATTCAATCATATAGAAAGCGATCTCATACATAATAAGAGTTGGTTCTACGGACAAAGTGGATCTCGCCAATTAGGATAAGAGAAGAAAATTAAAAGAAGAGACCAACTAGGCCGTACCTGTTTATCTTTTTTTTTTTGTTCACGCCTATCGTATGTTTCAATAATGATGAAGAGTTATCTGTAATGAAAGGGCTTCGGAACAGAAGGTTAGATTGGATAGGCGTGGTTGATCAATTGGACTACGACTATTGGAATAAAGACATACAGATTTTTGTGTGAGAGACATAACGACAAAATTTTATTATTATTGGATATGTCTAAACTTCATCAAGCCTATCCGTTCATTTATTTTAAATTAGAGTTTCTAGCTTCAAATCGTGTTATTAATACGTGTGTGGGTAGATGTTCCAAGTCTAGTATCTACTAACTTTGACATTTCGGTTAGGACTGGGCATAAATACTGAAAATCGAAAAACCGAACTGAATCGAATCGAAACTTCAATAAACCGAACCGAACTAGTTTGGTTCGGTGTTTGGTGTCCACCGTCAAAAAACCGAAATCGAAATAGCCGAACCGAAGTATGATAAAACCGAACCGAATGCGCACCGAAATTTAATACATTAGCCAAAAAAATTAAAATAGTCTAGGCTCATTAAGTTTAAAGCCAGAAAAATCCAAATGTAACAAGTCCTCTTTTGCATTTGTATCCCTAATTTTCCACTTCAGTTAAGAAAATCAAATATCCTTAACAAAGGAAGGTAACTAGGATGTGTCTTTTAGGATTAATGTATGTCCTTTATGTGTTTTCTTAATTATTCATACGGTATGTATATAACACCTAGTAATCATATATCATGATTATAGTTTTCTGTTCTTGTGTATCTTGTTTGTTTGATTTTGATTTCAATTTATCAGTTTTATGTTTTATCGCTTTTAAGAATACGAATTAGTGTCAATGGAATAGCTTCTAATATCATATAAAAAAAAAACGAATTGAAAAAATCGAAACCGAACCGAACCGAACTTTGAAAAACCGAAACCGAAAGAACCGAACCGAACTAGTTTGGTTCGGTATTCGGTGTCCACCTTCAAAAAACCGAACCCGAAATAGCCAAATCGAAATTTGATAAAACCGAACCGAAAAAACGAACGCCCACCCCTAATTTCGGTGTTTCAAAGGATTTATCAGCTATAGGACAATTTGTACAGACATCAAGTAAGGGGTCATATGCAATTTTCATTGTTCCTGCTTTATTTTTCGGGTGTAACACTAAATTATACGGTACTACACTATTTTTTTCTTTTTCAAAGTCCAATTATTGAACATTTTATATATTTGGTCTTTAGTGTAACTAGCAAAATTCAAATAAAAATTAGGGAAAATGACCTAATAATACCTATTTAAGACTCTATATTATGAAACATAAAGATACTTTTCCTTATTTACAAAGCATACCAATAAAAGTACAAAGTATACCAGATTTGGGCTTAATGAGATACCCACGATTTTAGACTTTTTTTAAGGAAGAAAATCTGATTTTAAATGTGGACTTAATTCTAGGATAGTTACCATTCGACTTCTTCTTCTTCTTTTTAAAAATATTTCTCTCTCTCTCTCTCTCTCTCTCTCTCTCTCTCTCTCTCTCTCTCTCCTTCTATGATAGACACCATTTTCATACCTAAGATCCATCTTCTCTCCTAGTATAAATTTTCAAACCGATATTACAAAGTATTTTTGATTTCTAACTTGTGTATTAATTGTATATAAAAATTGATTTGTATCGTTTTGAAATATATATGATCATTGTGTGTTTTGAAAATCTGTATAAACTATATAAACTTTCTCATAATCTATACATACTTTGATCAAATTTTATGCAATTTATATGTACTTTATCATAATCACAATATACATACAACTTTTATACATATTTCATACGTAAAAATTATAACGAATTTATACATTTATACATATTGCATACAAAAATTAATACTATTTTCTGGTGTATGAACTTTGTATGGAATCTAGTTTGTATCAATAACAATTTTATTATACATATTTTTCTCAAAATTTATACGTACTTTGATTAGATTTTATACAATTTATATGTACTTTATAATAATCAAAATACACATACAGTATTTATACATATTTCATATATAAAAATTATAAGAATCTATACAGTTATACATATTGCATACGAAAATTATACATATATGTTTTTTGATGTATGAACTTTGTACATAAAAATTACCGATTATAATGGACTTTTTGAGTAAAAGTTGGAGAAAATTAGGTAACAATATCTCTTAATTTTGAATGGGGAGAGAAAAGTGGATGAAATAAGGAAGCAAAAGTTGGAGAAAATAAGGGAACTACATGTCTAAATTTTGAATGGAGAGAGAAAATTGGATAAAATAAGTAAAAGGATTTACTTACCTTATTTAATGTGTTTTATTTGCTTCTTTTTAATTTGCCTAATTCGTATAGATTTTGTAACAAGTCAATTGATATATTTTGTAAACTGAAAAATATCGTCATGTTCTGTAAATATAACCTCTTATCATGTAGATATATGTTTTTTGCCCATAAAACTATAGGATATTGAAACACATTTCTTGCAAAGAAATCCCTTATATCGTAAATTGAAAAATTTTAAAATGAAAAAAAGAAATGAAGAGAAAAGAAAGGGATTCAAGAAAATTTCATAATGTCATGTTTAAAGGTACCGTTCCCCTATAAGCTGCAAAAGGGTTTCATGTTCGAAGATATTTCTTTCTAATCTTTATTTTGGTTACATATGTAATTCTTCTGTGCACTATTTTCACATACTAGCCATCTTTGCATGCAGACTCGTCTTCAAAAGAAAATGGATTCAAGATTTGTGCCTGATTAGTGTAAATATTATTTTTGCACAAAAAGCACAAATAATGAAAATAGAATAGAAAGAGGATTAAGAGTTAGATTTTAGGAAGAGTTTAAAATATTATAAAAGATATTAGAGATAAAATCATGAAAGATTTAAACCAATCAAAGTGCTTATATTATAATTTATAAGCCATGTAGATAATTCAAAAAATGCTTCGAACTAATCCAATAAAAGTATAATTTATAGAATAAGAATTAGAAGGTCCCGTCGTCGAACCCAGGTCGTTGGATTCAAAGTCCAAAGTGCTAACAACTGCACCAAGGAACCAGTTTGTTGGGAAGTAGTAGCTTTCGATATATAAGATTAGTTAAAATTGTGCATAAGCTATCCGAACATTTTTACTTGACAACAAAGTTAGGTGATATAAGTTAAATCTAAGAGCCTTTGCTGATATGTTTGGTTGCAAAAGAAATTGGTGGAGAAAACTAGGTACATCGAAAAAGACAAACTGTCAGCTAGCTTGTTCTCTTTTGTAAGATAAAACAAAATTAAAATACAAAATCTGACTGTAAATTTCTCAAACAAATCGAGAAACATGAAACAAAAGTTTGAATAGTATATTAAGTATTACTATTATGCTACAAATATTTTTATTTTATGAAATTGTAAACAAACTCAACACAAATATGTAGCTAATTTAAAATCTCGTTGCGTGCAACCAGAACTTGACAGAAATAACAAGGTCTACTTTTCAGATAAGTTACCAATTTCACTAATTCGATTATGTTTGCAAATAACGTGATAGAGAAAACATGTATACTCTCTCTTACAATTGTAAGCAAAATAATGTATCAAATTTAAATTAACCTAAGAGATGTGTCAACCTCGTGATAATTTTTTTAGGGGTACTTAAATACGACGGTGGGGGCCATAGGGCCCTTTTTAGCTTAAGTGACTCCACGTGCCATATGTGAGTCTTTCCATGTGACATGACGTTGAGGCCTCTTCGATCAACAACAATGAAGGCAAACGGTACTCAGGGGAAGCCAATGAACTTCATTCTCCTTCCCTATGTGGACGCCTTCTTCCTCCAATAATAAAACAAAGTAGATAGGACTATTTGTATTATCCATAGTCACTTTACACTCTTAAGGCGTTTATAATTATTCACTTTATTCCGGAATTTTTTTCACTTTTTTCACTTTTAAGCGTTTGGCCATAAGAATTCCGAATACAACTTAAAGTTATATTTCGGAATTCCAAAAACTCTAAAAACTTGTTTTTCAAAATTTTTCACTTTTTTACAACTACATTTCACCAAAAACTATAATTTCAAAAACTATGGCTAAACACAGCTCCAACTCCAACTCCAACTCCAGCTCCAAAGGTAGTGAAATTCTTTTTGGTTTTTATGGACAAACGGGGCCTTACTAAGATATCATTTATAATTAAAATAAAGTATATGGACCCCGTTTCCCTTTTCCCCTCATTTCTGACCTCTTTATAATAGCATCCGCGTATTGCAATATTTCTATAACTGTCAAATTTTTTGAACCGATTCTTTATGTTATATTTTACTTTTATATAACAATATTTTACTTGTAACAGCAACAATCAACTTTATAACAATACACTCTTTGTAAAATTACCCCATATAATAACTATCTTCTTTTTTGGTACATACTAATTAACCATCTTTATAAAAATAGAGTATCTACGATTACGAATAATAAATGTAGTGATTTTGATTAAATATTTGATGTTTTAATACACTATTCATGATCAAGAATATCATATGAGTATATACATTTTCATCATTAAAAGATTTCTTTTGTTATACAAAGTGTGCTTAAGCTTAGAGTTTGGCAATTAAAAAATAAAAAATAAGATTTATGCATCTTTTTTGCCTATAATAGTGAAATATTATTTAAATGACATTGCTGTTATAGGTGTATAATAGTCAAGAAAATTTGGACTCAACAATAATGTTATAGAGAGGTTTGACTGTAGTTGCACCTCAAGCATCAACACTTATTCCTTCAAAATTCAAAGGGAAAACTTTCAAAATGGTTTTTAATGTATGAGGATCGGATTATTTTAGTCCTTCGCATATACCACGTAATCGAAATAGTCCTTAATGTGTAGAAAAATGATCATTTTAATCCTTTATATATATTACGTAATCAAAATAGTCCTTAATGTATGAAAATATGATCATTCAATCCTAAACCTTAAAAGTAACGGTGTAAGTAAAAAAATCGGCTATGTCCAACAACTAACATGAGCATTGGCGAATCCAAGATTTTTACTGAGCGGGTTCAAAAAATAAAAATGTAGTGCTTGAGGTCTGAACTTGGACTTCAAGGTGAATTTTGAACCCCCTAAAACACTAAACCAACCTCTACTCTTATGTTTAGGTTATTCAAAATCTCTATATATACGTAAAATATAAAAATACCTTATATATACAGTGTAATTATTGCCGAGGGTGTTCAGGTGAACACCCTCACTGGGCTCTAGATCCGCCCCTAAACATGAGTTGTATAAAACATAAAAAATGGGAGTGAAATCTTTCGATCATGACCAAATATTATATAATGAGAAGAAAGGTTAACTTTTGCTACCTTTAACGCAAACTCTTTACCAATAATTAATGTATGTTTTTGCTTTAAAACCATAAGCTAATTGTGACTTTTGCAACAAGAACGAAAACCATGTTATAAGCAAAAAAATAAAAATAAAAAAATGTACACTCCATTGTTGCAAGAGCACATAGCGGTGGCAGAAGGACAATGATAGTTTTTGCTTCCTTCACGTGAGTGATTATGAAAGCTTAACAAACTTTTGATTTGTATTGTTACTATCAGGATTTAGGACTAAAATGATGAGTTTTCCACATATTAAGGTCTATTTTGATCATGTGGTATATATGAAGGACTAAACGGATCACTATTTCTAATACATTAAGTATTATTTCGATTACGTGGTATATATAAAAGACTAAAATGATTACTTTTATATTAAAGACTATTTTAATTACATGATATAAATAAAGGTCTAAAATAATCCAACTTCCCTACATTAAAGATGTTTTATCTAATTGGGGGTCAAAATTTAAAATTAAACCAGTAATAAAATGTTAATTTTGGATGGACATTAGTCATAAAGGCATAAGTAAGCTAACAAGGTAATGAGAGGGGTATTTTCAGCAAAAAAAAATGAATGAATGGTATATCTAGATCTTTTTAAATAGTCCATGGGCATATTTGGCCAATTTGCGAATGTTTTTTTAAAATCTCTGCATATATATAGAGCACGCAGGTACACAAGAGTGGTTCCATTTCTGTGTGTACTGTGCTAATATTCGTGGAAATCGCCATGGACAAGCAATCGGCGGCTCAGTTGGGTGGGTACCCACCGCAGGCATCCTCCGACCATCTGCGTGAGAAGCAACAACAGCAGCTGGAAATGTTCTGGACTTACCAGCGCCAACAAATCGAGAATGCTAATGAATTCAAGAATCAGCAACTTCCTCTTGCCCGTATAAAGAGGATCATGAAAGCTGATAGGGATGTCCGTATGGTCTCCAGTGAAGCTCCTATGTTGTTTGCGAAGGCTTGTGAGTTCTTCATTTCGGAACTCACCACTCGTTCTTGGCTTCACGCCCAGGAAAACAAGCGAAGGACTCTTGATAAGAGAGACCTCGAGGACGCGATTTCGAGGGATGAGATTTTTGATTTCCTTGTTGACGTTGTTCCTGGTGATGAGAACGAGGAAGAAGCTGCTGGTATTGGGCCAGGCATGGTGGGCTCCACAGAAAGTGGTGGGCCCTTCTATTACCCTCCAATGGGCCAGCCTGCTATGCCGGGGGTTGATCTGTCAATGTACCTCCAGCCTCCGCCACCGCAGGAGCCTGCTGCTGCTAGTGGACAGGATAACCCTGATGATCAAAGGTAACTTTGTCATTCCCTTTTATATTTTGTCAAATGGAATACAATTCTTCATTTTCATAAAAGGTGGTAACTTTCCTCTTTTGATGAGCAGTTGAGGTTGTATTTGTTTGTTAGAACTGCAATTTTTGTTTAATTTCACTCTTGTCATATAGTAGCTATTTGGGTAACTTTGTCCTTCCCTTCATATCTAGGTAAGCTAGGGTTAGAAATCAAAAATGGAATTAGCTTCTTCATTTTCCTGAAAGGTGGTAACTTTCCTCTATTGATGAGCAGTTAAGACTGTATTTGTTTCTTAAAACTGATATTTTCCCAAAGTAGAGGTAAGGTCTTCGTACACTCTACCGTACCCTGACCCCACCTGATGGGATTATATTGGGTATGTTGTTGTTAAAACTGCAATTTTCATTCTTTTTTCTAATTTCACTTTGTCACATAGTAGCTATCTCGATTTTGTGGGTTTCCAATTAGGAGCAACAAATCAATATGCTTTCACATGTTTGTTTGATACTATTTACTATAAAGGAGTTCATGATTGATTCTCTTAATCGGGAATTAACAAGTTTTCTCACAGCAGTAGCTGTTATGGGTGTTGATGCGAAGATGGAACCAAAGCATAAGTTCTCAATCTTCTTACCAATGCAATGATTATATATGCATGCTTGGGATATGCCATCCACAACCGTTACCTATTATCTTGAGAAAAAACTCTGATGTCTTGATCGGTGTTGCAAAGTACGAAAAGTCGATTTCCCACAGCCTTTTATGTAGTTAACATGCATGTCAAGATATAATTCTTGGTTTTTCATTATAAAGTAGTTATTGGTTACGTTAATGCATATTGGATACCTGGCCGGTAGGTAAAGTGGGAATATATTTGTTACTAATTCTGTCATCTTAGAGTATGTCTTATAGGAAAGTAAATCCACAGCAAGTCCGAAGAACTAGGATAGTAGGATCTGGTTAGTTATAACCATTTCTTTTCTCCTTTTATGTCGTATTTATGTTGTTTGCGTGAATGCCAAGAAAGAGAAACCAGGACAGCTATGGTACCGGATATTTGGCGCTTTGCGTGTCAACTACTTTCTCTTCATGGTAGAAGCTCCTCTATATACAGTCAGACCTCTCTATAACATCATTATACAAGAGCACCTCACTACAAAAGCCAAGTTTTTCTCAGAACCGATTTTTTATGTTATATATTACCCCTCTATAACTGTATAACAACTTTTTACGTATACCAGCAACAACCATCTTTATAACAGTACGCTTTTTGTTACATTACCCCTGTATAACAACTATCTTCTTTTTTGGTGCAACAACAACAACACGCCCAATGAAAGATGTATGAAGACCTTACCCCTACCATTGTGACGTAGAGAGGCTGCATCAGATAGACCCTCGCCTCAAATGAAGTAACCAAAGCAGTAGTGAAAGAAAAATAACGACAGTAAAAAGCCAGATAAACAAAGCAAATAAAGCAATAGTAGTAGTAAGTACTACATGACTACTAAATAATACTACTAAAAAAGGAGAAGATGCGTAGAAGAGACTCGCCCCCTGCCTTTCCCACGGCAACACTCGACTACCTACTACCCTTTTACCCCAATCCTTGACCTCCATACCTTCCTATTTAGGGTCATGTCCTCAGTAAGATGAAGATGGGTCATGTCTTGTTTAATCACCTCCCCAATTTTTTTCGGTCTACCTCTGACTCTTCTAAAACTTGTTATAGCCAATCTCTCACACCTCCTCACTGGTGCATTCTCGCCCTCCTTTTTGCATGTCCAAACCTTCTCAGTCTCCCTTCCCTCATCTTGTCAGCCACGGAGGCCACTCTCACCCCGTCTTATATAACTTCATTCCTAATTCTATCCCTCCTGGTATACCCACACATCTATCTGAGATTTAACCATCTTTATTGAATAGAATCTCTACGTTTACCAATAATAGGTCTAGAGATTTTGACCAAATATTTTGATACTTCAATACACTATTTATGAAAAGAGTACAACAACAACAACATACCCAGTGCAATCCCACAATGTGGGGTCTGGGGAGGGTAAAGTGTACACAGACCTTACTCCTATCTCGGAAGATAGGGAGGCTATTTATGAAAAGAGTATTATATTTATATATATTTTCATCATTAAAAGATTTTCTTTCTTTATACAAAGTGTGTTTATATACTTTTTTGTCTATTACAACCAAATAAGCTATAAATGTCAAATGTTGTTATCGGTGTATAACCACCGATCGCTATGGCAACCAAAAAATCTCGGACGAGGTGCGCGCTGGCTGGCTTGGACACCACGGTTATTAAAAATAATTCACCGTCTTAGATGGACTATTGCTGTATTTACTTAATGCTCTAGAACATGGTTCTCTAATTAGTGTACTTCAAAGAAAACAGCACCCCCTGATGAAAACAGTTTGGGACTGAATTTAAGGTAAATTACCAGTAAGTGAGTTGGGTTGGCTAGATGGAAACTAGACATGTCATCATAAGGTGTAAAATCAGATCTACAGTTATGTGCTAATTCTAAGATATCATAAAGTACTAAGGTGGGACCTCTCTGATGTTGTTTACGAGGAACCATACTTCAACAGAGAGGTACTTATCTCGCTTCCAATGTGGTACTTTTAGAGATAGATAGGAACGTAGGATTGGACTATTCAGAAGCTGACACAAGTTACGTTTTATGCTTTCCAACTCAGCTTAGGCAGTTTACAATGTAATTCTGCTGGCTTTATTTTCAAAAGAAGTCTACATGATATGGGCTACAGAATTTCGAAATGCTTTCAAAGGCATAGGTTTATGCATGAATCTGATGATTTTCTTCCTTCTCAAAAAAAAAAAAAAAAATCTGATGATTGTCCTTGTTTGGCAAGTTAGGAAGGATCACTACATGTTTACATATGCTATTGCAAATTTTTATCTTCGGAAACTATAATATAACTACTACATTTGTTGTCTTATGTGCATGTTTTATGTCTTTTGCATTATTGTTATTGTTATTACTTTTTCATGCAGGGTTGAGAAACGTATTCTGAGAGAGACTTAGGGTTCCACTGTCTTTGTCATTTTTTTCTGTTCTTTTATATTGATGAATATCCGATTTATATTATAAGTAAAATGCTTTGATTTGTTTTTCCGTGATTTGCCCATCTTCAGTTTTACGTAATTATATGATTAATCAAATACTCCCTCTGTCCCAATATATGTGATACACATTTCTTTTTAGTTTGTCCCAAAATGAATGATAGTTCTATATTTAGAAATAATTTATCAAATAGTTTCTATATTTAGAAATAATTTAACTTGAAACTTCTCTTTGACCCTTAGTGAAATGATTTACAACCACACAAATATCTATGACTTGTTTTAGACCATAAGTTCAAAAGTCTTCCTTTCTTTCGTAAACTCCGTGCCTAGTCAGACTATATCACATAGATTGGGACGGAGGGAGTAGCATTTACTTAGGTTAGATTAGATTGCAAGGACTAATATATAGGAGGGTTTGTGATGTTGACTTAAAAAAGTGTTTTTCCTGTACAGTTGAAGAATATCAAGGAGTACGTAGTCCGATAAATGAGATCCCGATAAACGCAATATTTTAGGCGGTTTGTCAACTAAATTATTTGTAATATTTATTATGTTCAAGTTATCCCTATAGATAATAAAATCAAAGAGTATAAATGTTAATTTAGGAGGTACCCGGTGAATATTGGCCCGGACACGGTCATTCTTAGAAATGTTATTTTAGGAAAAGTATGTTGAGTTACAAATGCCAAAAATAACGTGTGAGCAGCATAAATGTGAATGCAGTTAGGTTGCCAAATATCTCAACAAACATCACATTTGGAGCTCGAATGTGATTCAAAGCCTTGGAAACTTGTCTGGTTGGTGTTAAATTTTCTGACGTGTATTTTTTTTTTTTTTTTTTTTTTGAAACTGGTAAATTGTATTCCTCAGCATTTAGGATATGCTGGAGACCATCAAAAAGATTTAAACTAAAGACAGAAAGAGTAAAAGAAATACTTACATTGATCTTAATAAATCTACAAACTGATCTATATCTTCTAATCCTATTTCTTTACACCAAAAGTAGAAAGATGCTATACAATTCCATTTGACTTTCTGAATGGAATTGGATCTATCTTCAAAACACCTTTCATTCCTTTCTTTCCAAATAGTCCACCAAATACAATGAGGGATCATCCTCCATTTTTTTTTGGCTCTTGCTGCCTCCTCTTCTCATCCAACAAGTTAGTAAATCTGCAGTATGCTCAGGCATAGTCCAGTTAGTCTCTGTCAGGTTGAAGAACAAAGACCAAAGCTGTGCTGTGAATTTGCAGTGAAGAAAAAGATGGTTGTTGGTTTCATTTGTTTCATTGCAAAGATAATTCTGACGTGTATCATGTGCCATGCTTGCCCTCATTGCTCTGTAAATTCATGTACTGCGTTTTATTATTTGATATACAAAATGCAGCTGAAAATCTGATAGCGCTTGTTTATAGTGTAGCTAGTTCATGGTGACTTTGCCACCAACATTGTGCTTTCTTTCTTTGATCTTGAACTTATCATTGTAACAACCTCTATCAACACTTACCCTATTTATCCCTTCCCTCTTATCTTTTTATGATTTAGACTCTCATAAATAATGAGCTTTTCGTATGCATTAATCCGGTTGTACTCATGTTATTTCACCCATTTTGGCATGTCTTGATTTGTCTGGTATGATGTTGGCATCGTAGTTCTTAGATGACCTATGACTGCTAAGGTTAAATATGTAGTCTCTAAATTGTTTTTCTTACCCTGCAGCTCTGTTTATGGTTGCAGTTTCTTTATGAGTTTTACTTGCTAGGCTAAGAGCTAATTATTCTATTTAGTAATTTTTAGCTGTAGTTACTTTATAGGGTTTTGAGCCGAGGGTCTCTCGGAAACAGCCATCCTACCTTGGTAGGAGTAAGGTCTGCGTACATTATACCCTCCCCAGACCCCAAGATGTGGGATTTCACTGGGCTGTTGTTGTTGTTGTTGTTGTAGTTACTTTATAGGGTTGTGTTTGAGGGTACAAGAATCTGGTTTCTCATTCATATGGTTCAATCACTAATTTCTTGTAATATTTTTTCTGTTTGATCTTGCTGCAGTTAAAGAACATGTTCGCTGCTGATCTGGATGCTTAGTGGCAGAAAGGAACCTATTAGTTACTAATGCTACAGGTCCTCTCAAATGTGAACGCACCTTATTGGTACTGTCCATGGATACCTGCTTAAGTGTAATGACTTGAATCCTTTAGTCGTTGTCTTGTCTGTCTAAAACTGTGTAGTTTATCTGAATGCTGATGGAGTTCTGGTTTTCAGTATTATTATAAACTGACCTTTCTACCCACAATTGCATAATTGTGTATGTTACTTTAATTAGTTCTCTTTCTGCACTATAGAGGTTTGACTATTGTCCTCGTGCTATACTTGGATGATGGATCCACCACGACTTATCGGCAGTGGGATGACTAGTAGACCTAGTGGGCACTGAAGAGTGTAGCCTATTATCTGAGTGATAAAGTGGTTTTCTTTCACTCTGATACGATGTTCCTTCCAGTTTAGGTTAATCAGAAAACACAAAATCAGAGTTCATGCTTTCTGCAGAATTGCAGTCTGAGACCTTAAGGGGTCATATGGTATGAAGGATAAGCAAAAACAGTCATGGGATAAAAATTTAGTACCGCCTTATCCAACATTTGGTTGGGATAAGATCCTGGGATAACTAATCCCGGGATTGTAGTGCTACTTTTATCCCACATTGAGGGTGGGATAACAATCCCGGGATAACTAATCTCGCGATAATTAATCCCGAGATAACTTGTTCCCCAACCAAACGAGCCCTAAATCGTTGGTGCAAAAGCCTTGAGTAATGCAACTCTCTTTTCAGCAGTAGCAAAACATGGATAAATCATATATCAGTCATTAAAACTTTACACTAGATTCTTAATCATCAACTCAGTGCTAACTTCATTGTCACGGAGACTTTTTGGGATTTGAGATTTAGAAGGGGTTTTCAAGATGTGGAAGTGAGTGAGTTTCAAAGATTGATAGACTTATATTATAGGCAAGTCAATCCGGTGGATAATCCTGATTTGTGGTGGTGGGGCGTGGGAAATAATGGAGTGTTCTCTGTGAAGTCTTTTTATGAGAAACTTTTGGTTAGGGAAGAGGTTGATTTCCCATGTAGTGCAATATGGATTCCAAGTGTGCTGAAGGTGTGTTTCTTTACCTAGCTTACCACTAGAAGGGTAATTTTGACAGCGGAAATCTTAGGAAGCGGAAGATTGTCTGTGTCAGTTGGTGTTACATGTGCAAGGAGGCGGGCGAGGACGTGAACCATCTTCTTCTACATTGCAGGTTTACCATGAGATTATGGTGGGATATATTTAAGCGGTTTCGAACTTCTTGGGCAATGCCAAGAAGTGTGAAAGAGTTGACGTTCAATTGGAAGAGCGAGAAAAGGAGGGGAAGCCGAAGGGCTTGGAACGTGGTTCCACTTGCGTTAATGTGGGTGGTTTGGAGAGAGAAATAGGCGAGCTTTTGAAGGAGTAAAGTCGAGTTTCTCTCAGTTGAGGAGTAGCCTCCGCTCCCTTATTGTCTTTTGGTGTAAACAGAAAGTTCCTTGTAGTGTAGATGACTGGGCGGAATTTGTAGAGAATCATATTGTGTAGATGCTTTACCTGTTGGTATATCCCTTGTATATGGCTAGTTTGGCCACGTTTATGAATGAAAATACCTTTACTTGGTAAAGAAAAACTTCATTGTCACTATGACAGTTGAAAAAGTTGGACTCCATTCTTGAAAAAGGAGGAAAAAGAAACTCATACATATATTATTTCCAATTAGATATTCCAAAAAAAAAAGGAAGTTAGTAGAACGTCACCAAAAAGAAAATGAAATATCTTGAACGCTAATTTTTTTTCCATATTTACTTGCTTTCTTTTAGTAAGAAAGTTATTCCCTCCGTTTCAATTTGTTTATCTTACTTTCGTTTTTAGTCCGTTTCAAAAAGAATGCCTCCTTTCTTTTGTGCAACGCTTTAATTCTAACTTTCCACATGATATGTTTAAGACTACAAGATTAAAGGGCATTTTGGTACATTCTACATATAGTTTAAGACCACAATATTAATAAGTCTTCTTTACTTTCTTAAATTCCGTGCCAAGTCAAAACTAGACAAACAAATTGAATCTGAGGGAGTACTAAGTTTTCGTCCCCAGGGGTTGGTTCAATGGGGAAAAATTGAGGGACTTGTGTCTCATATCACAGGTTCGAGCCTCGCGCCAAGCCAACTAACTCTGGAATTTAAGTGGAGAAGGGTAGAGGGGCGGGCCCATCATCCCCGAGTTTCGCATGCTGTGGTTAGCCCAAAAAGGGTTGGCTCCAAATGAATTTCTCGATCAACAAAAAAAGAAAAAAGAAAAAAAAAGGAAGTTACTATTTCTAAGATAACTAAATCTGAAATAGATTTTAGATAATCTATTTCAGATTTAGTAATCTTAGTAACTTTCTCTTTTTTTGATTCCTTTCCTGATCAATTTTTTTTAAGATATTAAGATGAAATCTAAAATGAATTCCATCTATTCAAGGAAGTATAATTACAGTCAGAAGTTCAATTTTTTTTGGGGGATGTGATTTAAAAGACAGAAAATAAGGAAAAAAATTGATTGAAAATTACAACTAATGTATATAGCCCAAATACTAATTTATTAATATAAAGATACAATGTTTCTTGCAGCTTCGGATCATCAGAAGACAAAAAATCAGAGTTTATTTTTCTGCAGAATTGCAGTCTAAGATCTTAAATTTTTGGTGCAAAAGCATCGAGTAATAGAACTCTCTTTTCAGCAGTAGCAAAACATGGCTAAATCATATATCAGTCATTAAAACTCTACACCAGATTCTTAATCATCAACTTAGTACTAGCTTCATTATCATTAAGACAGTTGAAAAATTTAAGGTAAATGAGAACTAAGGACTTCATTCTTGAAAAAGGAGGAAAAAGAAAAACTTCATAAGTAGTATTTCCAATTTGATATTCCAAAAAGAAAAGGAAGTTAGTAGATGGTGATCTGAATACTAGTATTTGCACCTTCACCAAAAAACAAAAAGAAATATCTTCAACGCTATTTTTTCCATATTTACTTGCTTTCTTTTAAAAAGAACGTTACTAAGTTTACGTCCCCTGGGGTTAGTTCAACCGGCAAAGGATGAGGGACTTGTATCTCAGGTCCCAAGTTTGAGCCCCGCGCCAAGCGAATAAACTCTGGTATTTAAGTGGGAGAAGGGCCAACTAACTCTGTTATTTAAATGGAGAAGGGTAGAGGGACGGGCCCATCATCTCCGAGTTTCGTAGGCTGCGGTTAGCCCAAAAAGTGTCGGCTCCTGATGCATTTCTCGTTCAAAAAAAAAAAAAAAAAGAATAAAAAGAATAAAAAGGAAGTTACTAAGATTACTAAATCTGAAATAGATTATCTAAAATCTATTTCAGATTTAGTAATCTTAGTAACTTCCTTTTTCTTTTTGATTCCTTTCCTTATCAATTTTTTTTAGATATTATTAAGATGAAATCTAAAATGAATTCCATCTATTCAAGGAAGTATAATTATAGTCAGAAGTTCAATTTTTTTAGGGGATGTGATTTAAAACACAGAAAAATATAAGGAAAAAAATTGATTAAGGAAAATTACAATTAATGTATATAGCCCAAATACTAATTTATTAATATAAAGATACAATGTTTCTTCCAGCTTCGGATCATCAGAAGACAAGAGTTCAGAGTTTATTTTTCTGCAGAATTGCAGTCTAAGACCTTAAATATTTGGTGCAAAAGCATCGAGTAATACTACTCTCTTTCCAGCAGTAGCAAAACATGGCTAAATCATATATCAGTCATTAAAACTCTACACCGGATTCTTAATCATCAACTTAGTACTAACTTCATTGTCATTAAGACAGTTGAAAAAGTTAAGGTAAATGAAAACTAAGGACTTCATTCTTGAAAAAGGAGGAACAAGAAAAACTTCATAAGTAGTATTTCCAATTTGATATTCCAAAAAGAAAAGGAAGTTAGTAGATGGTGATCTGGATACTAGTATCTGCACCTTCACCAAAAAACAAGAAGAAATATCTTCAACGCTAATTTTTTCCATATTTACTTGCTTTCTTTTGTAAAGAACGTTACTAAGTGTACGTCCCCGGGGGTTAGTTCAACGGGCAAAGGATGAGGGACTTGTTTCTCAGGTCACAAGTTTGAGCCCCGCGCCAAGCAAATAAACTCTGGTATTTACATGGGAGAAGGGTAGAGGGGTTGGCCCATCATCCCCATGTTTCGAAGGCTCCATTTGGCCCAAAAGGTTTGGCTCCAGATGAATTATCTTGGTCAACAAAAAAAAAAAAAAAAGCTACTAAGTTTACTAAATCTAAAATAGATTTCAGATATTAAGATGAAATCTAATATGAATTCCTATCTATTCAAGGAAGTATAAAGACTGTCAGATGTTCAAAACTAGAATGTGATTTTAAAGAAAGAAGAAAATATAAGGAAAAAAATTTAGGAAGGAAAATTACAGTTAATGTATATAACCCAAAAAATAATTTATTAAATTTTATTCTCCAACAACAACATACCCAATGTAATCCCTCTGGTAAGGAAAAGCAAGACACATCTTCAGTTAAAAAAATAAAAAATAAAAATTAGGGTAGCCCAACTTATTTTTTTTGGCTTATAAGCTGCTTTAGATAAGCTAAGCCAAACGGGCCCAATTAGTTTTTTCGGCTTATTTTAAGCACAAAATGGCTTATAAGCTGGCCAGCCAAACACTCAAAAAAGCTGAAAACAGCTTGTAAGCTGTTTTCAGCAACTTATAAGCCAATCCAAACGGGCTCTTACTTCCAGCCTTCTACCTCATCCTTGCCCACCACACCCTCCTATCTAGGATGTCCTCGGTAAGATGAAGAATTGCCATGTCCTCATCACCTCTCCAATACTTCTTTGGCCTACCTCTACTTTTCCTCCAGCCCTCCATCGCCAACCTCTCACACTTCCTCATCGGAACATCTGTGCATCTCTCTTTACATGTCTAAACCATCTTAGCGTCGCCTCCTGCATCTTGTTCACCACAGAGGCCACTACCACCTTGTCCCGAATATCTTTATGTTGGACCATACCTCTCCTAGTAAGTCCACCCATCCATCTCAGCATCCACTTTTTCACAACTCTCGTCTTCTAGACATCGGAGCTCTTGACTGGCGAACAAAGTTGGTTTAACCACTACTCTGTAGAGACTTGGTTAAATTTTATTCTCCGAATTACAGAAAGTTGGATAATTTAACGATGATAAGGGTTTAACCTCCACTAACCCCCTCCCCCGAACTATATAAGATCAAAATAAATAGGGCCAGGCCAAACCTGAAAATATTATTTTAAATTCCGGAAAACAAAGCCTTTTTCCTAACTTGTTTTCGTTTTTTTCCAAAATATGGCATTTACCAGCCACATTTGCAGATTCTTCTAGCGTTTGTCGAAATTCTGAATGATCAACATTCTGTATAGATAGAAGCGGAAGAAATAATTTTTTTTTTTGGGCAGAAATTCAACAGCGACTCACTCTATGCGGTTCACCACTGCTTCTTTTTGTAGGTATACTTTATTTAATCAAATGCTGCTGTGCTGTTTTCATGCATCACTACATTCGTATAGCTATAACTGTTTTCTGCATTTGCTTTTGTGAGGAAGATGATTTCAGCATTGGTGTATATATGTGTATGTATGTTTTTTTGTTTGTGTATATAAGTATATCTGAGTGTATATCTAAAACCCTTCCTTTCCCCTTTTAATGATTATAGATGACTTTAGAATTAGAGGGATTTAGTCATCTTGCTGAATTCATCTCCTGCCATGTTGATTCAAGGCTTAAAATCTTTATATATATACCTCTAATTCTTTCTAAACAAAAATATAGATACCTCTAATTATACATTTTTTAGGTCTTTTTTGAGTGATGCACGCTTCTGATTTTTGAAGCTTGGATTGTGAGATTCTGTTCTAGATTTTTGTGGTAAATGTTTTTACAAAGAAGAAAAAAGTGCCCTTTTTGAAGTGTCTTATCTGAAATTCTGCAACTACCGTAAAGGAAGTAGATTTTCAGAATCATATATTGGTATCTATTATTCCCTCTGTCTCAAATTATCTTTAGGTTTTTTGTTTTACATGCCCCTTAAGATATATAAATTAGGAGGGGTATTTTTCAGAAAATTGCTTTTCGTGCCATTGTAATTTAGGTTTCAAAAGGTCAGTAATTCAGTTTGTTGGTTTCCTATGATATTTTGACCCCTTTCCTATATATTTCGGCACATGATAGGTGAGAGAGTTCAAAACGGAAGATGCATTTATTTTGTGGCTGGAACGAGTGTCCTGATCTTGTCGTTATTATGTCCTATTGTACTGAGAATGTTGTTTTTCAACTTCTCCATCAGTTTGGTTTTGTTTTTGGCTTCTTAAACATTCCTTGATCTGAGTTTTCCTTTTCTATCAAATGGAAAGATTGTTGAGAAGTTTCTGAATAAGAAACTTATGTAATTCATAGACAAGCTAAGAAACCGTGTCCCATTTCTGTCGGTACTTCCGTTTATCCGGAGTCCTTTACATTTGGCTAATCGATGAAATAATTGATTTTTTGTCGAAATACGAAAATGGAAATTCTCAATAAACATGGTTAGATTTGGAAGGTGATATGCAAACATTTCATTTAGATGGAACAGTATCATGGTTAGATTTAGAAAAGATCTGATACAGTTAATTCAATAGATTGAATGGTTTAATGATAGACATTAGTCACAAAGTTCACTTTTTGCATTACATTGGTTTAGCAAAAAAGCCAAAAAAAAAAAAAAAACAACAACTAGTGGAAACTTCGTCTTTACCCAGCAGAAACCCTGTAAATGTTTAGGAGCTATTGCTGTATTTAATAGATATGCCTAGAATATGGTTCTCTATTTAGAGTACTTCAAAGAAAACAACACCACCTGCTGCAAGCTGTTTGATGAAATGGAGAATGCATTTGTTCCTTCTCTTCCTTACAAGTCTTGTCTGCTTCTGTCATCTGTCAGTGAATGTAAAGAGATAATAGCTTTAACTTTCAGCAGTGTAGGAGGTTTTGCAAAAAGACACAATAGTTTGTCTTTATGTGATCACACAGACTGGAAAGGATCTGATAAAGACAACAAGTTGTAATGATAATTTGAATACAACTTTTGTTGTTTGGACTTCGGACGGTATCTGAGTGAAAAAGTGATTTTCACTCTGATACAATGTTCCTTCCAGCTTAGGTTAATCAGAAGACACAAATCAGAGTTCATGCTTTCTGCAGAATTGCAGTGTTAAGACCTTAAATATGTGGTGCAAAATCATTGAGTAATACAACTCTTTGTTCAGCAGTAGCAAAACATGGCTAAATCATATACAAGTCATTAAAACTTTAACAGCAGATTCTTAATCATCAACTCAGTGTTAACTTCATTGTCACTATGACAGTTGAAAAAATTTGAGGGAAATAAAAACTATGGACTCATTCTTGAAAAAGGAAGAAAAAAGAAAAATTGCATAAATAGTAGTAGTATTTTTAATTTGATATTCCAAAAAGGAAAGGAAGTTAGTAGATGGCGATCTGAATATAAGTATTCAACCTTCACCAAAAAACCAAAAAGAAATATCTTCAACCCGAAATGTTTTTCCATATTTACTTGCTTTCCTTTAGTAAGAAAGTTACTAAGTTTACTAATGAGATAAGGCATAGAAACACACCTAAACTATCTTGAAATTGTCAACTACATATCCTATGAACCCCTTAAACTTATTTACCCCCTTGGCTAATTACTCAGTAAAGAAGATAAGTTAAAATGCAGTATTTGCAAACATGTGCTTATTCAAAACTAAAAAGGGAGTTTAATTGTCTTTTTTCATTTGATTCTTTCAAACCCAAACGATTGGACCCTCATCCTCTCTTAAAAGGGTAATGAAGAGCGACGATATGATCAAGTGATTCAGAAAAATATTATTAAGATGGAGATTATAAACGTGAAAGGAGGACAAAGGGTTTATTGTTTGGGTTTGAAAGAATCAAACGAAAAAAGACATTCACTCCTTTTTATTTAGTTTAGAATAAGCGCGTGTATGCACATGCTGCACTTTAACTTATTTTCTTTAGCGGGTAATTAGTGAAGGGGGTCAATAATACGAAAAAAATAAGTTCAGGGTATCATAGCAAAGTTTAGGTTGTAGTTGGCAATTTCGCATAGTATAAGTGTGTTTCTATGCCTTATCTTTACTAAATCTAATATGGATTCCTATCTATTCAAAGAAGTATAATTATAGTCAGAACTTTTCCCAGGATGTGATTTCAAAGACAGAAGTATAAGGAAAAAATTTTAGCAGGGAAATTGCAATTAATGCATATAGCCCAAAGATATTTTTTCCTCCAAATTACAAAAAGTTGGATAATTTAACTATGGTTAAAACTTAACCATGGTAAGGGTTTAACATCTACTAACCCCCCAACTATAAAAGATCAAAATAAATAGGGCCAGGCCAAACCTGAAAATAGTACCTAAATTCAGGAAAACAAGGCCTTTTTTCAAAAAAAGTTTTTTACCAGCCAAAATTGCAGATTCCTCTAGGGTTTGTCGAAAATCTGAATGATCAACAGTCTGTATAGCTAGAAGGCGGAAAAAGAATTTTTTTGGGTGGAAATTCAACAGCAACTCACTCTATGCGGTTCCCCATTGCTTCCTTTTGTAGGTATACTAGTTTTAATCAAATGCTTCTGCATTTTTTTCATGCATTCGGATCCTGTAACTGTTTTCTGCATTTGCTTTTGTGAGGAGGATGATTTCTGAGTTGGTTTATATATATATATATATATATATATATATATATATATATATATGTATGTGATTTTTGTGTGTGTGTGTTTATATCTGTATTCGTATGTGTATCTATATAACCCTTTATTTTCCCTTTTTAATCTGTGTTGATTATAGATTATTTTGGGATTACAGGGATTTAGTTATCTTGCTGAATTCATGTCCTGTTTTTTTTTTGTCTTTTATAAAAATTCATGTCCCGTTGTGTTGATTCAAGGCTTTAGAATCTTTATATGGATACATCTAATTAATACATTTTGAACGTCTATTTGAGTGATGAATGCTTTTGGTTTTGAAGCTCTGTTTGTGAGATTCTGTTCTAGATTTTGTGGTGAATGTTTTTACAAAAAAGAAAAATTGCCATTTTTGAAGTGTCTCATCTGAAATCCTGCAACTTCTGTAAAAGGAAGTAGATTTCCAGAACCATAAATTGGTATCTATTAATTATCAGTTTAAAATGGTTTAAGAATGATGAATTAGGATGTCTATTGGAGCTGTCGAATTTTACTTTATTTTTGGAGAACATAATTAATACGGAGAATTCATATAGCCAACCCTAACTCGTTTGCTTGAGGCTTTTTTTTTGTTCTTGAAAATGGATCTCAGGAGAAATCTGTACAATCAACTTTATTTGTACAAACGGTACTTCGAGTGTGAAATGAGTACGAAGAGATGCATCTGTGATTTCATTACATATTCAGTTACTATTTATGTGCCGAGAGAAACTTGAATGATGCTGAAAATTGCTTTTCGCGCCATTGTAATTTAGGTCAAGGTCGGAAATTCAGTTTATTGGTTTTCTATGATTGTTTGACCCCTTTCCTATAGATTTCGGCACATGATCGGAGAGAAAGTTCAACACGGAAGATGCATTTATTTTGTAGCTGGAACGAGTGTCCTGATATTGTTGTTACTATGTCCTATTGTACCGACAATGTTATTTCCAACTTCTCCATCAGTTTGGTTTTATTTTTGTCTTATTAACCATTCCTTGATCTGAATTTCCTTTTTTATCAAACGAAAATAGTGTTTTTAAGAGGCGTGGGCGCGAGGCGAGGCCTTTTACGCAGCATGGGGCGAGGCGTAAGCCCCGGGACATGGGGCGTAAGTCCCATGGATCTACGGGGCGTAAGTCTCATGTATCTTTAATTTTATAATTTTATTACTAAGAAAATAAGCAAAAGTAAAATTTTCATTAAAATTCTGTAAATAAATTCAAATAAATTGCCAATAATATAAAAATAATTTATTATAATTATTATTTGAGAAAGATAACAGCATAAAATATGATAATAGTTGAGATAATATTTAAAATGAAATCATCATCCTCTTCATCATCGATCTCCACATCTACAAGTACTTCCCACCCTCAACTAATATTTGCACTGATTTTTGTTTATATATTTCAAAGAAAGAGAAGGGTAAAAAGTGTAAGAGTAATGGCAAAAATGGATGAAGTTGCTTCAGGAATATAGTGCTATGGAATCTCTATCCTATAAATTTTAGACATGATCATCTAAAAAAAACTATATATGACAGTGTTACTTTATACGAGAGTTGCTTTCTTTATTTATATATTTTAGGAAAAATCACGACAACATGAAAAAAGATAGCATAAAGTGTAATATCATTACACCAATAATAAAAATGATGATCTATAGCAAAAATACTTTTAAAACAACAAAAATTAAATTTAACGCCCGGGCCGTACGCTTTTACTCCTGAGCTTATGCTTTTGCGCCCGGTGCCCCAAATTCTTGGGCGTATGCCCTATGGATCTACGCCTTTTATTTGCGCCCCGGAGCGTTTTTGGTACGCCCTGCCCCGGGGCTCACCCCGAAAACGCCTTTGAAAACACTGAACGGAAAGATTGTTGAGAAGTTTCTGAATAAGAAACTTATGAAATTCATAGACAAGCTAAGAAATTACGACCCATTTCTGTGGGTTCTTACTTCCGTTTGTCTGGAGTCCTGTACATTTGGCAAATTGATGAAATATACTTGACTTTTGTGGAAATTAGAAAATGGAGATTCTCAACATGGTTAGATTTAGAAGGTGATAAGCAGTTATTTCAATAAATGGAACGGCATCATGGTTATAGATTTAGAAAGGTCTAATACAGCTAATTCAATAGATCGAACGATATATTGATTGGCATTATTGTAAGTTTTCCTCTGTTATATCAATACCTTTGTGCTTTCTGGCGTTCGTGGTAACCAGATAGTGCATTAATTCATGTTATCGATAAAAAATGTAATCAAACTTATAGTTTCACACTTAATCCAGCTTGCCTTTCTTTTTTGAGTCGTTATTACTTTGCATTACTAGTACCCATTTTCCTTTTATGGTATTATTTCCCGCTTAATTTGTGGTAATTCTGACTTGCATTTTTGTAATGTTTGTATTTTAGGGATTGAAGAGTTGAAGACAGTTCTTCTCCATAATTAACTTTACGCAATAACCAGGTTAGCGAGTGTTGCTCCATTTGCTTGTTGAATCTGAGGGAGACAATAAAGTTGGCGTATTTGCAGCCTGCCAAAGTTGTAGGCAAATGGAATGTAATAAAGATGAAGCTGTTAGGGCCAAAGAAATTGCTGAGACATTGCTGGAGCTCAAAGATTTGCTTTGAAGGCTCAAAATCTGTTTCCAGGCCTTGATGGTCTTTCTCAGTTCCTGGAGGTGGTCAACATTTATGTTGCTTATGAGAAGAAGATTCATGGTGAAGTGGATTTTTACGGGGTCCTCAATGTAGATTCCTCAGCTGATGATGAAACAATAAGGAAACAATTCAGAAAGCTTGCTCTAGCTCTTCACCCTGATAAAAATCAATCTGTTGGGGCAGATGGGGCGTTTAAGATTATATCTGAAGCATGGAGTTTGTTATCAGATAGAATAAAAAAAGTGATGTATGACAAGAGGCGAGCTACGAGAGATGCCATAAGGAATATGTCAATGCAAGGTAACCCAGCAAGTGCAAGGCACTCGACTGATCTTGTGCTTCAGGTGTGAGGCTCCCTACAGCTTCAAATTTAGTACAAACTGGAAATTCTGGATTTGGCTCAACAGTTAGAGCAAATATTCAGCAGGATCAAGTTTTTAAGACGAGAGGTGCAAATGTTGCGCAGCCCTATGCCCCTACAGCTAGGCAAGCTGCACACCCTTGCCAGCTAGCTGGTAGGAATTTGAAGAGAGCTCATGCAGAAGCTGCTACGAGTGCACTCAACCCGGAGGCTTTTCTGAAGAAAAAGAGACGTTAAAGTCAAAGTCTCAAAGAAAAGGGAGTTCAAGGAAGTTGTCAGATTCAGAAATTAGCAATATGCTGGCGAAAAAGGCTAGGATGGAGATCACCATGAAGCTTAAAGAATGGAGCGCAGCTGCTGCTTCTCGAACTTCGTATAAGGAGAAAAAGGACGTGGAAAAGAAGAAGCAAACTGCTCCTGAAGTCATCACAAATGATCCAAGAAGGGATAAAACTGCTGATGATGTAGCGGTGGAATCCAAAATATTATACGAGCAGAAAGAGTCTCCTGTTGATTCAGGACCAGAAATTAAGTCAATGGCTGTTCCTGATCCTGACTTCCATACGTTTAATAAGGATAGAACAGAATTTGTTTTTGAGGATAATCAAGTCTGGGCTGCTTATGATGATCATGATGGCATGCCCCGTTATTATGCTCTGATTCACAATGTGCTATCCAAAAGGCCATTTAAAGTGGAATTCAGCTGGTTAAACTACAAAAGCAACTCTGAACTCGGCCCAATGATTTGGGTTGGTTCTGGCTTCCTCAAGACCAGTGGAGATTTCAGGACTGGCAAGCATGAAATCAGTAAGACACTCAATTGTTTCTCCCACAAGGTCAAGTGGGTGAAAGGGGCCAGAGGTGTTATCCAAATTTTCCCCAGAAAGGGGAATGTTTGGGCTCTGTACAAACATGGGTCTCCTAAATGGAATGAGCTAACTCCGAATAATGTGATACACAACTATGATATGGTGGGAGTCCTTGGAGACTACTCTGAGAAGGAAGGTGTCACAGTTGCTCCATTAGTCAAAGTGGCTGGCTTCACATCAGTGTTCCGTCAGCATTTGGACCCTAAATTTATTCGCCATATTCCAAGGGAAGAGATGTTTCGCTTCTCTCATCAGGTCCCTTCATACTTGCTTACAGGCCAAGAAGCTCCAAATGCTCCCACTGGTTGCTGGGAGTTGGATCCTGCTGCAATGCCCTTGGAACTTCTTAGAGTTATGACAGATGCTCAAATAGAGGCTCAGATTAAAGCTGCAGATACTTCTAACTTAAAAAGGACATGTTCTGAAAGCGAAGAGAAGGAGAAGTCCTATGTGGTTGGCGACAACAATGTGACAAAGCCCATAGTGACATATTCAAGAAGGAAGAAGGCAGAAGCAAGTACCATTGAAGCCCAGAGAGAAACAAGCTCAGTTGCTACCTCAGATACTTCTAACTTAAAAAGGACATGTTCTGAAAGCGAAGAGAAGGAATAAGTCCTATGCGGTTGGCGACAGCAATGTGACAAATCCATAGTGACATATTCAAGGAGGAAGAAGGCAGAAGCAAGTACCGTTGAAGCCCAGAGAGAAACAAGCTCAGTTGCTGCGGATACTTCTAACTTAGAAAGGATATGTTCTGAAAGCGAAGAGAAGGAGAAGTTCTATGTGGTTGGCGACAGCAATGTGACAAAGCCCATAGTGACATATTCAAGAAGGAAGAAGGCAGAAGCAAGTACCGTTGAAGCCCAGAAAGAAACAAGCTCGGTTGCTGCCTGAAGGCTCTAGCCATAGTGGGCTCTGCCCTTGTTTGATTCCCAATTATATAGATGAAGAAGGCAATGAATTCAGCACCCAAGTGAACGTTTCTGCTTGAGTTTTGGTGCTTGTGTAGGTTTACCAAATTAAGAAGAGCTATACTGCTAAGAAAAAAACTTGAAATAATGTATATTTCATGTTTTTAACTAAAGTAACTTTTGGACAATAAATTTCTTGACCATCTTAAATTGATAATTGCTTTCCTTTTCAGTTTCTTTATAGCGGTTATAATGGGCTGTGTGGTGCTGTTGTGAAGGTGCACTACAGGGATTTCAAATCCTTTTTTAGCATATAAAGTGTTAATCATTTCTCATTTACTGCCATAATCTAAATGAATTATTTTCTTCTTTATTTTTCTCCTTTTGAACTTCAGTTTCTCAGCTTTTCTTATTTGCTGATTTTTATATTGCTGCATTATGCATGGAGTTAGCCCAAAACTCAACCAACTTCGCATTCAGGCTCATTATTGAATCCAGAGATCATTTACCTAAACATTTTCCATCATACCAAACACACCCTATATAATAAGTGTGGCTTTCGTTGTCCTGGACATTCTTGGAAATGTCAATTTATTCTACTACTTTTATCCTGTAAAAACATAATGTATTTTTATTAGTTCGTGCCTCCCATAAACGTAAGTTCTCTCTCATTCATTTCTCCATTTGACTTCATTCTCTCTTTAATTCCCCATCGCTTCTCAGTGTTTTCCGGCTATCTGTTTTTTTTTGTATTTATGTAGTGGTTTATCCTAATTCCTAAAATACTTTTTGTTTTTGAATTTATTGTTTTCTTGTTCTGCTTTGTATATAATTTAATTTGTTTTTTGCAAGTCTTTTATGTTTAATGCATTCGACTGTTGCGAATGGGACCTTAGAGGGTAATTTGTTAGTTTTTTTTAATTCTTTTGGATAACCTCTTGTCCAGTTTCCAACATGCATGTTAGGAAGAATGACTTTAAAGTTGGGATCACTCCATATTATGGAAGAAAATCCATAATATGGTTAATCTTTTATATATTCCTTTAAGTCATATTCCTCTATATTTCTACATTAAAGTTTTTTACGTTTATATTCCTTGTTTATCGTTATATGTATTATATTTATTACTTGGTATCATTACATTGTCAAAGCTTGAATTCTTTTATTGTTCAATATTTCTTATTTTTAACTTTATCTGTTATGATTTCAGTTATGTGACTTTATCCGTAATATAATTTTTCTAATGATAACTCAAATGATTTTTCATCTCATATTCAAATAAAATCTTATCCAAATATATCTACACTATAAGAAAAAAAATTCAGAATTTTTTTCTTTTCTACGATTTTATCTATTGTTATTGCATTATACATTACTTAATCCAACCATATTTCTCTCAAAATTGGATTAATAGATAAATTATCACAATCATTAAACAATAATGATAAACACATAAAATCAACCAAAAGATCAAATAATAGCTTGAAATTACGACAAAAATTAAGCACTACCATCACCAATTTCTACTCCTCCGTCCTAGTTTTAAACACTACAAAAACAAATTAATGCCTTCTATGATCGGAAGTATTGTGAGATGTTCTAAAATTCAAAAAGCAACAAAGAAAACTAAATGCTCATAATAAAGTTTCTTTTTTCTTTTTTTGCTAATATGATATAAAAATAAGTAAGCATTGTGTGCATATTCTTTGTCATATAATATTATTTCTTATATGGCAATTTTTGAATTGCAAATATTCTAAAGTCCATATAAGTAATAATATTATATGAATATTTTTTAAATTATATGACATGATTCTTCATATGGTAATATTTGAAGAGATAATTACACTCAGTATCAATTGGGGTACCAATGCTACCAAATTTAGCCCATATTTGAGTTTCTTGCGCACAGTTGCCCATCTTCAGTTTAAACAAAAATTACTTGTCAAAAAATGACCCAGCCTTCTCTCTCTTCTCCCCTCTCTCTACCTCCAATGCTGCCACCCACCACTGCACATCGCCGTCGGCGCCGGCACCAAAGAAGTCATTCTCTCTCGCTCTCTCTCCTCCCTAAACCCTAGATCTAGCTCGCGGCGGGTGGTCACTACACATCGCAGCCGCCGCCATGGAAATCCTTCTCTCTCGCTCTCTCTCCTCCCCAAAACCCTAGATCTAGTTTGCGGCGGTAGCCAAAAATGCCGACAAAACCCTAGATCTAGTTCGCCTTTCTCTCCCCCGCCTCCTAATGCTACCGAAACCATAGATCTATTCCGCCGACGTTGTGTTTGGTCCAGGTTGTTTGGCCGGAGATGGAGCAGTGGCGGCGGCGTTGTGGTTGTTGTATATGGATGTATAATATTGTATATGGGCGTACAATATTGTATATGGGTGTATAATATTGTATAATACTATGGGTGTATAATATCGTATAACATTGTATAGGATTGTATATGGGTGTATATAGATATATGTTATAATATTGTATATGGGTGTATATGGATATATGTTATAATATTGTATATGGGTGTATATGTATATAAGTGTGGGTTAAAGCTTTGCAATGTAAGTTTTGAGCTATTTTTTTGCAATGTAAGTGAGCAAATTGTATATTTATGAAATTTTCCCATATTTGAATTACAATTAATAATTTCTTTTTAAAATTAACACAAATAAAATTTGTTTTCAAGTGGCGTGTTCATATTACGTCACTTAACTTAATATAAAGCTAGACTATCCTCTTTTTAATATATTATTGATTATAGATAATTGCTTGCGAAGAGAACAATTTGTACAAATTAATGAGGAACATGAATTTAAGTTTGCACATCGTTAAAGTAAATAAAATTTCACGCTACTGGGTCATTAAAATGATATTCGCATGTAACTTGTAAGCCTCTTTAATATGTGCAATTTGATTCTTGAAAATAAGTTATTCTACCTATACAACCAGTGAAAATAATCGATGGTGTGAGAATTTATTTACATTAATAGTGTTACTCAAACTCTTCTTAATAACGGAATTAGGATGCGAAAATTACGATGAGAATTAGTTGGCATATAGTAGAACTTACAGAAGAAAAGTAGCATCATAAAAAACAAATTAAAATTAGTTGACACCCCAAGTCGTGACAGAATATAACCGTTGTATGCACCGGAAGATAGATTAATTCCACTTGAAAAGACTTTTTACATCTTTTTTCAGTTGTGTATTAAGTGAGGCAGGAAAATTAGCAATTGGCCGATTAAAAACCTAATTGCTTGCGAACAAACAAAACTCGACTAATCAACATACATAATTCCATGGATAGAGAACTTGACATAATAAAAAGAATTGGCTAGTCATTTCTGCATGCAGACTCATCTTCAAATTGACGAGATTTTTCCTTGGACTTTTTTGGGAAATTAGGTGAGATCGCTGAACGTGCATGGAAAAATAAATAGGTTTAAAGTTTTGTGCATTATTGGTATAAAAATATTTTTGCATAGAAAGTAGGAACGACCAAATTGTTATGGAATGGAAAAAACGAAAGAGAAAATCGAAGAAAGAAAGAATGAAAACTCTTTGTATTGATTTTTGCATTGTTTCTTCCATCGAGAATAAGAGACTATATCATTATTTATAGAAAACTAAAAAAAAAATGCTATTTTTCTTATAGATACTAAACTAAAAGGAAACTAAATATTATGTAATTAATGTATATCCCACGCTTAGAAGGAAAATAAATATTCTAGAATATTCCTACACTAAAAGTAAAGTAAATATTCTATCATTAATTTCAATCATAACATAGAATGAATGTAAATTTTAACATTCCCCTCAAACTCAAGTTGGTGTATCCAATTTGAGTTTGAACATTTGATTCTTACTCTTCTTCTTGAATTGTTTTCTAACTTCTGAAAATCTGTGGGAAGCAAAGAGATATTGATATTTGTCAAATAAGATTAAAAATAGTATGGATTGAAAATTGGTTAAATATAGCCCCGCGTTAAAAAATAAAAGCAAGGGTTAAAAATTGGTTTTAAATAGCCCTGTGTTAAAAATAAAAGCATGGTTTAAAATTGAATTGAAAATAGGTATGGATTAAAAGTGGTTGAAAGTCTTTCTTCTTCTTCTTCTTCTTCTTCTTCAATGAAACTACAGATCCATTGAGATCAATGAGCCTGGCGCTAATACCACTAATTTACTTGTTGGGATCGAAATAATCAGGGCGTCATGCAGAAGCTAAGAATTTGCAAACCTTGAATGACCATAAATCAGACAACAAAGAAAATATACTAAAAAGCATAATATTGTAATATGGTTTGCTCAAGTGAACTACATATTAAAAAACCTAATTTAAAGAAAGCATTAAAATCTATGGAGAGAATAATCTCCCCATAAATAAGACTCTTTAGTGACTACATTGTGGATGCTATTGTGTTATGTTGTATGAGAGGAATTTTTCAATTTATAGAGGTCCAATATCTTTTAGGACTAGCCAAATATGGAAGAGAATTATATATATTTTCCTTTAAGGAAAAGTAAAGCAATTATGTTATACTTTGACTTTCCTTCACGAGAAACATAAAACTCAAATATGATAAGAAAAATCAGGATAAAACCCTAACACAAATAGTATAGAGAGAATTAAAAGTTACGATAGTTTAGGATGAGTATTTTGAATATTACAAATGATATTATGGATAAAATCAAAAAAAGTTTAGTCAAATAAAAATGCTTATAATTTAGAAGAAATAGAATGAAATGTATAAGGTCCCATCGGGAATTGAAACTAGGTTTGCTAAATTCAAAGTTCAGAGCGCTAACCGCTACAACATTAAACTAGTTGATGTTGAGAAGGTAGCAGGTAAGTTATAGAATGAATAGATGTGTGCGCAAGCTTTCCAAACACAACCCTACAAAGTATATCAGTTAAATCAAAGAGGTTTTGCAGATTTGTTTGTTTGCAAAATAAGAGCCCGTTTGGCTTAGCTTATAAGTTGCTGAAAACTGCTTTTAAGAGTCCGTCGGGCTTTTAAGCTGTTTTCAGCTTATAAGAGTGTTTGACTGACCAGTTTATAAGTTATTTTATGTTTAAAATAAGCCCAAAAAAATAAATTGGCCCGTTTGGCTTAGCTTAAAAAAAGCAATTTATTTTTAGCCTAACTTATTTTTTTGGCTTATAAGCTGTTTTCAGCTCATAATAGCTTATAAGCTGTTTTTTTTTTAAGCCCATCCAAACAGGCTCTAACTTGGTGGAGAAAATCAGGTACATGAAAAACTACAATCAGTTAGCTATCTATGTTCTTTTCTGTAAGATAAAACAAAGTCGACATATAAAACTTGATCGCAAATTTAATTGTTCTCGAAGAAAACAACAAACATGAAACAAAAGTTTAAATATTATTTTAGCATTATCTATTTATACTACAAATATTTTTATTTTATGAATTTGTTCTTTAAACAAACTTAAGACAAAATAACTCGTTTAAAACTTGCCTGCAAAGAGAACTTGACGAAAATAACAGAAAGATATTATTTTCTTCAAATGATCTGTTAATTTTACTAATTGGATTATATTTACCAATAAATGTGATATTTTTGTTGTCTTTCTTTTATCTTCGATTTCTTCATTCTAAGGATTAAAGGAACTAAACATGAAGACAAAAATCAAGAGAGATTTTACATGAAGCAATTGTTCAATCAATTATAATAATAAAATATCTAAACTAATCCTTTCCTATTATTTTATAAGATAAACGCTATTTCTACTCTTTCTGATCGATTAATTTATTTCGAGTGTCTCAAAGTGCAAAGATTAAGTGTGTGTCTTGTTTCGAGGAGAAAGAAAATCTAATTTTTCATGTTTGGTTGGTCAAGAATTTTTGAGAAGTATTTTATTTAGGAAAACACATTCCTTAAAAATAGAATTAAAATATATTTCCTAATGGGAGTAGAAAAAATAAATTTCATAAGTGACGTCTCATTGTCTCCACGCCGCCCCCCCCCCCCCCCAAAAAAAAAAAAAAAACCACCCAGCAACCCCCACTCTTGGTCACCCACCCCCATCAGGGGTGGCTCAATAAGACCAGGAGTCTAAAGCCAACTTTAACGGGAGACCTTATTTTTTCTACTCAATATTTTTTAAAAGAAAAATTAACCTATAAGTCTATTGTAGGTAAAAATTAGGCTTCATCCTCCCTTAACTAGAGGTCTTGGGTTTGAGCCTCAGAACAAAAAAAAAATCTTACTAGGGAGTGCTTCCCTCTTTAACAGGCCTTGCGTGTATCGAAATCGAATTAACCGGAAAATTTAATACAGGTATCAAACATCGGATGAAAAAAAGATGGGGCCCCCAAAATTTTGGAGCCTAAAGCCCCCGCTTTAGTTGCTTGGCCCTCTGGTCGGCCCTGCCCCCCACCCCCACCCCCAACCTCAGTGTTATAATATTTTTCTAAATTACATATATAAATACTGTTGAAACAATAATATTTGCCTACTTACCAAATACCAAAAAAGAACTAACAAACACTATTATATTTTTAAGAAAAAAAAAATATTTTTCTTCGCAGCAAACGCACCTAATTGTGTATGTCTTTGAGATAGATGCTTTGGACATTCTCTTGGGTGAAATACCACAAAAAGATAATTTTAATTTGTTTGAAATACAATAGTTAAGAACCACGTTAGCTGCCTATTTGAAACGGATATTGGATATTGTAAGTGCTTAATAAGAATAACCTAAAATCATGCTAATTTTAAATGTCTCTGTTACTCCGTGTGTTTAGCCAAAATATAAACATGTATCTTCTCTCTTATAATTTTGCAAGCTAAATATTGTGACATAATGCTTGTTAATATTCAACTTAAATAAATTAATCTATATCATCATTACTCTCACAAGAGATGTATCAACCTCGTCATATTCCTTTTATATCTTTTTATTTTTTTTATGAGTAACTTTGGTTACTTTGGTATTTTATTGGGTCATTTAGGTTCAGGACTCCAACCACTATACGATGAAATTAGTTGCTGTTGAGAAGGTAGCACGTAAGTTATAGAGAATAGATGTGCAAGCTTCCCAAACACAACACTACAAAGTATATAATTTAAATTATAGAGGTTTCGCAGATTTGTTTGTTTGCAAAGTAACTTGGTGGATAAAACGAGGTAAATGAGAAAAGACAACCAGTTCAGCTATCTATGTTCTCTTTTATAAGATAAAAGGTCAAAATATAAAACTTGACCGCAAATTTAATTGCTCTCGAAGAAGTCAACATGGAACAAAAATTTCAATATTACTTTAAGCATTATCTAATATTCAAATACTACAAATATTTTTATTTTATGAATTTATTCTCTAAACAAATCTAAGACAAAATAGCTAGTATAAAACTTGCCTGCAAATAGAACTTGATGGAAATAACAAGAAAAATATTATTTTCTTCAAATGATATGTCAATTTTACTAATTGGATTATGTTTGCAAATAAATGTGATAGGAAAACATGTTACATGAGAAAGACTAAATTTTTTATTGTCTTTTTTGTTTTTTTTTAAAAAAAATCTTCAATCCCTTCATTCTACAGGTCACTTGGTAGAAGGTGTAAGATGGGATAAGGTGGGATAAAAATTTGGGATTAAATTTATCCTCATGTTTGGTATGGGATACAAATTAATCCCAGTATAAATTTAAAACAATATTTGGAATTAAATTATTTCATTTCCCAGTTTGGACAACTAATACCAAGATTAGTTATCCTTGGTATAATACTATAAAATGACCATCTTACCCCTGAATCCCTTTCATTGATTAAATTGTGTGCGAGTTTTTGCTTATTTTAATTTTGGTTTTAGCACAAATTTTGCTTCTGCTTTTTGTTTAGTTTATACAAAGCTTTTAGCTAAAGTTTCTGTACATTTTTTGCTACAATTTATGCACAGTTTCTACATTTTTTTGTTCCAATTTCCTGCACTGGTTTTGCAATTTTTTATTACACAATTTCTGCAATTTATGATTCAAGTATATCTAAGTCCCTGAAATATCAAGGTTAAAAAATAAAAACTTTATCCAATTTTATCGAACTTCAAACCAAACACATTTTTTGAAAATTAACCATGGTAAGGGTTTAACCTCCACTAATCTCCCTACCTCCAACTATAAAAGATCAAAATAAATGGGGCCGGACCAAATCTAATTTTTTGCACATTTCTGCACTTTTTTGTTTCAGTTTCCCGCACAGTTTCTGAAAAAAAAAATGCATAGTTTCTGCAATTTATGCTTCAATTATATCTAAGTCATTGAAATATCAAGGTTAAAGCTGGAAACAAAAACTCTATCCAATTTTAGCGCACTTCAAAACAAACACATTTTTTGAATTATACCTAGTATATCCCATTTTTAATCCAAAGAACTAGTTCTAAATAATCCTTGGATTATGTAGTCTCAAGATTATTATCTCGAGACTATAATCTCGGGATAATACCAAACGATCCCTTAAGAATTAAGTGCTCAATAGAAATAACCCTAAGTTTAGATGTCTAAATAAAAATCATGCTAATTTTAAATGTCTCGTTACTCCGTATGTGTTTAGCCAAAATATAAAAACATGTATATTCACTCTTATAATTTTGTAAGCTAAATATTGTGACATAATGCTTGTTAATATTCAACTTAAATTAATCTATATCATCATTACTCTTGTATAATCTTGTGATATTTTTTATATCTTTTGGTACTATTTGAATTTGATGGTGGGCCCTTTACCATGTGGCATGGCGTAAGGCCTCTTCCATCATCAACGATGAAGGCAAAGAGGATAAGCCAATAGAGTTCCATGTGGAACCCACTCCCTCTTAGAAAGTTTTTCATTTACTTAAATAGTAAAGTATATGGGGCCCTTGTTTCCCTTTTCGCTCATTTGCCTAACCACAGTTGTACCTCAAGCATCAACACCTATTCCTTCAATTTAAAGAATCCAGATTTAGAAAATCTTTAATTAATTTTTTTCTCGACATACTACGTAAATATGCCCTCAAACTTGCCTTAACTGACAAGTGTGCCCTCAAACTTTAGGTATACACAAGTAAACACCTCAACTTGTCTCCACTTTGTCAAGTAAACACTTCAACTTACAAAATGATCATCTAAACACCTTCAAAATTTATGTGTCCCGTCAGTGATACATCAACATTTGTGTTTACGTGTTTCATTTTATATAAATTGAGGTGCCTACTCATGCACGCCCAAAGTTAAAGGGAATACATGTCATCTGAAGCCAAATTTAAGGGCTTATTTATATATTATGTCTCTTTTTTTCTTTGTATTTATAAGAGCACAACTTCATAGGTCTTCACCATTTATGTGTCTCTATTAGTAAAATAGAAAAAATAATATCATCCAAAACGCCATGGAAAACAACCCTCAACAGTCTGGTGGGTACCATCGCAACCCCACCACATCCTTGAGAAACATAAACAGCAGGTAGAGATGTTCTAGAACTACCATCGACAAGAAATCGAGAATGCTAACAATTTCAAAGACCAACAACTTCCCCTAGCCCGCATAAAGATGATCATGAAAGCTGACGGCGATGTTCACATGATCTCCGGTGAAGCACCCATTTTGTTTGCAAAGGCACGTGAGCTCTTCATTCTTGAACTCACCATTCGCTCATGTCTTCACGCCGAGTTAGACAAGCGAAGGACTCTTCATAAGAACAACCTCAAAGCGGTAATCACTCACGATGACTAATACCAGGATTAGTTATTCTTGGGATAATACTATAAAATGATCATCTCACCCTGAATCCTTTTTATTGATTAAATTGTGTGTATGTTTTTGCTGGTTTTAATTTTGGTTTCAGCACATATTTAGCTTCTGAACTTTGTTTAGTTTCTACAAAGATTTTACCTACAATTTCTGCACTTTTTTGCTGCAATTTATGCCCTTTATTATTTCAGTTTCCTGCACAATTTCTGTAATTTTTTGCACACTTTCTGCACTTTTTTGTTCCAGTTTCCTGCATAGTGTTTGCAAAAAAAGAAAAATTGCATAGTTTCTGCAATTTATGATTCAACTGTATCTAACTTAAAATTGGAAACAAAAAATTTATCCAATTTTATCGAACTTCAAACCAAAAATTGATACTTAGACCTTTTTCCATAGTGTAAGGGCAATTTTGGTCAATTTTTGAAGTTAGATTTAGAAAATCTGCAATTAGTTTTCTTTTAATCTGTATATAGAGCACAACTACACAAGTGTTCTTCCATTTCTATGTCTCTGTTAAAATAGGAAACATTGCCAGTGAAACCACCTCGACGAAAACGCCATGGAAAACAACACACAACAATCTGCGGGAATGCAGCAGCGGCTCGATCAGGCGGGTACCCACTGCAACCCCACCACCTCCTTGAGATACAGAAACAATAGGTAGAGATGTTTTGGAACTTTCAGCATCAAGAAATCGAGAATCTTAACGATTTCAAAGACCACCATCTTCCCCTAGCCCGCATCAAGAGGATCATGAAAGCTGACGGAAACATCCAGATGATCTCAGCGCTGAAGCACCCATTGTGTTTGCGAAAACATGTAAGCTCTTCATTCTGGAACGCACCATTCGCTCCTGGCTTCACGCCGATTTAGACAAGCGAAGGACTGTTCATACGAGCGACCTCGAAGCGGAAATTACTCTTGATAACATTTTTGACTTCCTTGTTGATGTTATTCCTATTGATGAGAAGAAGGAAGGGGCTGCTGGTAATGTGGGATCCACAGCAAGTACCTCCAGCCTCCGCCATCACTGTCGCAAGCGTGGTTGTCCGTCTGGCAGCTTGTTGGTGATGCTAGTGGACAAGGTAACCCTGATGATCAAAGGTAACTTTTTGTCATTTCCTTCAGATAAAATAAATTTGTCAAGTGTAATTGCTTTCTTCCATTTTCCTTAAAGGAACTAGACAACTGAATTTCGGAGCAAATTGTTACGGATAAAATTGAGACGAGGTCTCATACTGCTTATGTTTTACTGATTAGCAACCTTTTAGCGTGAACTGCCGATAATATTCAGATGGGGACTACTCTGTTTTTGGGTTGTATGTGCAGAGCTGCTGGCCCGATTTTCACCTCTGTTTTGGATTAAATGGCTGCCTAAGGAGTTCGGTGTAGCGTCGTCTTTTCTAGGCATATTTTGCGGACAAGGTTGATCTATGCTAACAAAAAAAAATTCTAGGCACGCTGTCTAGTGTTATAAGTTCGTCAACAAATTGTGTACTAATTTATAGTTGGTTTAGGTTACTCATTGAAAGACCGCAGGGTCTTTGATACCTGAATTATGAAAGTGTACTTGTACTTAATTATGTAACTAAATTGCGACTAAGGTTGGCTATTTTGTCCATTTGTTTTGAATTTTTATGTCGTTTTTTATTATTTTATTTGAGTTTTAGCGGAACGTTAAGCAAAGAATACAATTAAGGAAACATTGTGAGCAAAAAATATAGTTCTATGTCCATGTTAACAAACAGTCATTACATTAATGAAATTGCATAATAATGCAGAAAAATCCAAAAACAGCAACTAAATTGAACTAGAATGCCCTGTTTTCATCAGTTTTGTGCAAAAAATAGCTTTAAACTACAAAAGAAAAAGCAGTTGTACCAAACTTCACCAAATTTCAACACTAAGACACCAAATATAGCAAAAATCGGCATCAAATCAAGAAACCAGCATCTAAACTGCAAAAAAACTGCACAAACTGCACAAACAATCAGCACCAAGCTGCAACGCGAGGCAGCAACATCAGACCACCAAAAACTAGCACCAAGCTGCACAAAAGCTGCACCAAACTGCACAATCAAACTGCACCAAGAACATCACCGAACTGCACCAAGAACGTCACCGAACTGCACCAAAAACGTCACCAAGCTGCACCAAACTGCACAAAAACCAGCACCAAACAACACCAAAAAATCAGCACAAAAAAATAGCACCAAACCACCAAAAGGTAGGGTCAGACCAAACCTGAAAATATTACTTTAAATTCAGGAAAACAAGGCCTTTTTCCTATTTTTTTGAGCTTTTCTAGAAAATGGCATTTACCAGTTAAAACTGCAGATTCTCCAGGGTTTGTCGAAATGTTGAATGATTAACACTCTTTATTTTATACATAGAAGCGGAAGAAAGAAATTTTTTTTGGTGGAAATTCAACAGCGACTAATCCTTTCGTAGGTATACTTTATTTAGTCAAATGCTTCTGTGTAGTTTTCATGCTTGGCTACATTCAGATTGGTGTAAGTGTTTTCTTCATTTGCTTTTGTGAGGAAGATGATTTCTGCATTGGTTTATATATACATGTTATATATGTATGTGTGTGTGTTTTGTGTGATATATATATATATATATATATAGATAGATAGATTACTTTGGAATCAGAGGGATTTAGTTATCTTGTTGAATTCATGTCCGCTTAAAGAGTGAGAGATAAAGAATGAATAGATTTAAATGATATATACAAAGTCTATAAATGATAACTATAGGATAACAGAAAGACAATTTAAAAGGACCTAACACTCTGATTGGAACATTGTTACCCATTGTATTTTTACCAAGAAAACAATATTTGTTTTGATTGTTAATTAAAATGTATTATATCGTATTGTTAAATTTCGTCGTTACGTAACAGTGAAAAACCTCATTTTATGTAACACCCGATTTGATGTTATCCCATTGTTACCTAATTTCTTTTTCCAATTATATCCTTACTTAATATTTCATAATCCTATTTTACCCTTTACCTTATATTATTTAACTCCACCTAAATATCCTATACCCTACGTCTTCTACGTAAACTCTGTCTCCTTCTAGGTTTGGTTTATCTGCTCCCTACATCTTCTTCCTTCTTCTATCTCCTTCTACGTTTTGTCTTTATTGTCCTGCTCCCTGCTTCTTCTTCCTTCTTCTAATTTTATATGTTTACTTTTTGCTCAGGCTTCTGCCATTGTTTCAAAGTTACAGGTACTTCTTTTTCTCCATAACCATCTTCTTAAAACTTCTTATTATTCTGCCATTGTTGAAAGTTGTAAGTTCTTATTTGTATTGCACTCTTATGCACAATCATCATTAATGTGCTTGGTTTCTCGTTTTATTTTTTTGCATAGAATATTTTGCTTATTTGCTTTGCTTTCCCATGCTTCTGTTAACTAAGAAAGTGATTCAGATAAAGTCTAACTCTAGAAACAGAAAAACAACTGAAACAAATAAGCTAAAATGCAGGAAAGATTTCAGTCGTTATTACACCCCGCAAGTTGGTGCAGGTATCAACCACACCCAATTTGTGAAAAGCCGCTCAAAGGAAGCACGTGGCAGAGGCTTGGTGAGTATATCAACAACTTGGTCAGGAGAATGTAAATGTTTGACTTCAATCTCCTTGTTCTGAACTTGATCCTAAACAAAATGAAAGTCTATGGCAACGTGGTTCATCCGACTATGGAATACAGGATTGGCACAGATATACGTAGTGCTAACATTGTCACAAAATACTGTAGGAGCAACATCAACAGGAAAATGAAGCTTCCCAAACACCACACTACAAAGTATATAAGTTAAATCAAAGAGGTTTTCCAAATTTGTTTGTTTGAAAAGCAATTTGGTGGGGAAAATCGAGGTACATGAAAAAAGACAATCAATTTAGCTATCTATAATCTATGTTCTCTTCTGTAAGATAAAACTAAGTCGAAATGTAAATTTTGACCGCAAATTTAATTGTTCTTGAAGAAACGACAAACATGAAACAAAAGTTTGAATATTATTTTAGCATTATCTATTCTTGAATTACTACAAATATTTTTATTTTATGAATTTGTTTCTAAACAAACTCAAGACAAAAAAGCTAGTTTAAAACTTGCCTGCAAATAAAACTTGACGGAAATAACAAGAAAAATATTATTTTCTTCAAATGATCTGTCAATTTTACTATTTGGATTATGTTTGCAAATAAATGTTATAGGAAAACATGTTACTTGAGAAAAACTAAATTTTTTACTGTCTTTTTTTTTTTTTTAATCTTCGATCCCTTCATTTTAAGGATTAAAGGAACAGAGCATAATTGTTCCATCAATTCAAATCATAAAATATCTAAACCAGTCACTTCCTACTATTTTATATTTTATAAAATAAATGCTAATTCTACTCTTTTTGATAGCTCTATTTATTCTGAGTGTCTCAAAGTGTAAAGATTAAGTATGTGTCTAGTATAGAGGAGAAAGAAAATCTATGAATGTTTGGTTGATAAAAAGATTTTGAAAATTATTTTATTCAAGAAAACATATTCTTAGCCACCCCGCAACCCTCACTCTAATATTATTTCTATTATCTTAAAAATAAAATAGAAATATTTTTACTAATGGAAGTAGAAAAAATAAATTTCATAAGTGGCATCTCATTGTTTCCACGCCACCCCGCAACCCTCACTCTTAGCCACCCACTCCCTACCCCTAGCCCCAATCTCAATATTGCAGCATTTTTTTAAATTACATATAAAATTCTCGTCAACAAATTGTGTAGTACTTTATAGTTGGTTTAGGTTACTCATTGAAAGGCCGCAAGGTCTTTGATACTTCAAAGTATGAAAGTGTACTTGTGCTTAATTATGTAACAAAATTGCGACTAAGGTTGGCTATTTTGTCCATTTGTTTTGAATTTTTATGTCATTAGTTATTATTTTATTTGAGTTTTAGCGGAACGTTAAGCAAAGAACACAATTAAGCAAACATTGTGAGCAAAAAATATAGTTCTATGTCCATATTAATAAACAGTCATTAAATTAATGAAATTGCATAATAATGCAGAAAAATCCAAAAACAGCAACTAAATTGAACTAGAATGCCCTGTTTTCAGCAGTTTTTGTGCAGAAAATAGCTTTAAACTGCAAAAAAAAAAAAAAAAAAAAACAATTGTACCAAACTCACCAAATTGTAGCACTAAAACACCAAAAATCGGCATTAAATCACAGAAACTAGCATCTAAACTGCAAAAAAATAGCAACTAGAATGCGCAGACGCCACAAAAAACTGCACAAATTGTACAAAAAATCAGCACCAAGCTGCAACACTAGGCAGCAACATCAGACCACCAGAAACTAGCACCAAGCTGCACAAAAACTGCACAAAGAAACTGCACCAAGTTGCACAAAAAACTGCACCAAGAACATCACTAAACTGCACCAAACTGCACAAAAACCAGCACCAAACAACACCAAAAAATCAGCACAAAAATGTAGCATCAAACCACCAAAAAGTAGGGTCAGACCAAACCTAGAAATATTACTTTAAATTCAGGAAAATAAGGCATTTTTCCTAATTTTTTGACCTTTTTCTAGAAAATGGCATTTACCAGCTAAAATTGTAGATTCTCTAGGGTTTGTTGAAATGTTGAATGATCAACACTCTTTATAAATAGAAGCGGACGAAAGAAATTTTCTTGGGTGAAAATTCAACAACGACTCACTCTATGCGGTTCACCATTGCTTCCTTTTGTAGGTCTACTGTATTTAGTCAAATGCTTCTGTGTAGTTTTCATGCTTGGCTACATTCAGATTGTTGTAACTGTTTTCTTCATTTGATTTATTGAGGAAGATGATTTCTGCATTGGTTTATATATACATGTTATATATGTATGTGTGTGTGTTTTGTGTGTGTATATGTATATCTATGTTCATATATATATATATATAACCCTTATTCCTTTATAATCTGTGTTGATTGACTTTGGAATCAGAGGGATTTAGTTATCTAGTTGAATTCATGCCTGCTTAAATAGTGAGAGTTAAATAATGAATCGATTTGTTTTATTAACTTTTACAGCAATATATAAAGGGCTATTCCTAACTGATACATAGAGTCCTGATATATAAAAAGTCTATAAATGATAACTATAGGATAACAGAAAAACAATTTAAAAAGAACTAAACTAAGAAAGTGATTCAGATGAAGTCTAACTCTAGAAACAGAAAAACAACTGAAACAAATAAGCTAAAATGCAAGAGATATTCCAGTCGTTATTACGCCCTCGCAAGTTGGTGCACGTATCAACCACACCCAACTTAGAAAAAGCCGCTCAAAGGAAGCACGTGGCAGAGGCTTGGTGAGTATATCAACAACTTGGTCAGGAGCATGTAAATGTTTGACTTCAATCTCCTAGTTCTACACTTGATCCCTAATAAAATGAAAGTCTATGGCAACGTGGTTCATCCGACTATGAAATTAAGGATTGGCACAGATATACGTAGTGCTAACACTATCACAAAATACTGTAGAAGCAACATCAGGAGGAAAATGAAGCTTCCCAAACACCATACTATAAAGTATATAAGTTAAATCAAAGAGGTTTTCCAGATTTGTTTGTTTGAAAAACAATTTGGTGGAAAAAAACGAGGTACATGAAAAAAGACAATCCATTCAGCTATCTATGTTATCTTTTGTAAGATAAACAAAGTCGAAATGCAAATTTTGACCGCAAATTTAATTGTTCTTGAAGAAAACGACAAACATGAAGCAAAAGTTTGAATATTATTTTAGCCTTATCTATTCTTGAAATACTACAAATATTTTTATTTTATGAATTTGTTCTCCAAATAAACTTAAGACAAAAAAGCTAGTTTAAAACTTGTTTGCAAATAGAACTTGACAGAAATAAAAAGAAAAATAATATTTTCTTCAAATATGTCATTTTTACTATTGGATTATGTTTGCAAATAAATGTGATAGGAAAACATGTTACTTGAGAAAGACTAAATTTTTTATTGTCTTTTTTTTTTTTTTTAATCTTCAATCCCTTCATTTTAAGGATTAACGGAACATGGTTGTTCCATCAATTCAAATCATAAAATATCTAAACCAGTCACTTCCTACTATTTTATATTTTACATAATAAATGCTAATTCTACTCTTTTTGATAGCTTATTTTATTCTGAGTGTCTCAAAGTGTAAAGATAAAGTGTCTGTCTAGTATAGAGGAGAAAGAAAATCTATTTTTTTTTATAATGTTTGGTTGATAAAAATGTTTTGAAAAGTATTTTATTTAGGAAAATACATTCCTTAAAAATAGAATAAAAATATCTTTCCTAATGGAAGTAGAAAAAATAAATTCCATAAGTGGCATTTCATTGTTCCCACGCCACCCCGCAACCCCCATTCTTAGCCCCTCACTCCCTACCCCCAGCGCCAACATCAGTGTTGCAGCATTTTCTAAATTACATATAAAATTCTCGAAACAATAATTATTTGCCAACTTACAAACTACCCAAAAAAAAAAACGAACGTTTGACCATCCATTACTTTATGGATGCTGTCTTTTTCACTGTATTATTTTATTAAGTCGTTGTTGTTTTCTAATATGAGTATTATTATATTTTAGAAAAGAATTATGGATTGTTCAAGCCATAAATTAATTGTAGGAACTTCAATTTCCCAATAGAATAAATATAAGTTATAATTTTAAAAAAGCGACAATGCAAAAAAGTGGCTAATTCAGGGGCGGCTCTAAGACTAGGCCAGTGAGGCTGTTACCCTTAGGCCCCTAAAATTTGAAGGCCCCAAATTTGTTTTATACTCTTATTATGATTATTATTATTATTATTATTATTATTATTTTATATATATATAATTATTATTATATTCTCTCTCTCTGTCTATATGTGTTACAATATTTTTTGTTATTTGATTGAGGTTATGTTATACCAATAAGTTCATACATTATGACAATTTTCTTCACTCACTAATTAGTATATATGCGTCACTCTTCAATTTTATTTTTTATCTTTTTTTTTTTGTTATAGGAATTAAGTTATATACATTGATAACATAATGTTTTTCTTTTACAATTTTTTCCAAAGCTGCATGAACACAAAAACATTAATCGTGTAATTCAACATATTATATTAGGTTATTTACAATTTATTATAGTGCTACTTAATAGATGAACTACAATTATCGTTCAAATTGATTAGAAGGTGTAAATATTTTTGACATTATCAATGATCAAAACTTAAACTATATGTTATGTACGTTCATATATGTTTCTTATTTGCGATGATTGCCAAATCAAAATTTTCACTTTGAGTTCCGGACTTCAACATCGGATAATCCACCACTTTATTCTTTATGCTCTTTTTCCTAGTTTTTTCTTTTTTTGAAATTCATTTTTTGTCTTAAATGATTAATTTGTTGTTTAGAAAGAGATTAATCTTATAACAGTACAGTCAAACCTCTCTATGACAACATCTTTTGATCCGAAATTTTTTGGTTGTTATAGAGAATGATTGTTATACATGTATAACAACATTGACATTTAAATAATATTTCGTTATTATAGGCAAAAAAGATGCATAAAATCTATTTTTTTCAATTTTAATTATCAAATTATAAGCTTAATCACTTATCAAATTATAAGCTTAATCACACTTTGTATAACGAAGGGAACTCTTCTTCAATTTTTTGCACAATTTCTGTACCTTTTTGTTCTAGTTTCCTGCACAGTTTCTGCAATTTTTTGCACAATTTCTGCACTTTTTTGTTTCAGTTGCCCGAACATTTTTGCATGCAATTTATGCTTCAATTATATCTTGAAATATCAAGGTTAAAATTGAAAATGAAAAATTTATCCAATTTTATCAAACTTCAAACTAAAAATTTATACTTAGACCTTTTTCCATAGTATAGGGCCATTTATGGCCAATTTCCGAAATTAGATTTAGAAAATGTGTAATTTGTTTTCTTTTAATCTGTGCATATATAGAGCACAGCTACACAAGTGTTGTTCCATTTCTCTGTGTACTGTTCTAATATAGGAAAAATCGCCATGGAAAACAACCATCGCAATCGGCTGCTAATGCTGCGGCGGCTCAGTTCGGTGGATACCCACTGCAACCCCACCACCTCCTTGAGAAACATAAACAGCAGGTAGAGATATTTTGGAACTTTCAGCGTCAAGATATTTAGAATCTTAACGATTTCAAAGACCAGCATCATAAGAGAATCATGAAAGCTGACGGGGATGTCCATATGATCTCAGGTGAAGCACCCATTGTGTTTGCGAAAGCATGTGAGCTCTTCATTCTGGAACTCACCATTCGCGCCTGGCTTCACGCCGAGTTAGACAAGTGAAGGACCGTCACTGGCGTGGCTCTCCGTCTGGCAGCCTGCTGATGATGCTAGTGGACATGGTCACCGTAATGATCAAAGGTAACTTTTTGTCATTTCCTTAAGATTAATAAATTTGTCAAGTGTAATTGCTTTCTTCCATTTTCCTTAAAGGTGGTAACTTTCCTCTTTTCATGAGCAGTTGAGATTTGTTAAAACTCCAATTTTTGTTCTTTGTTTTTATTTCACTCCTGTCGGATCTCGGATAGTAGCTACATATATTTGAAAAACCTATTCTGAAGAGTCCACTGTGTTTGTCTTCCTTTTTTTTTTTTTTCGAGAAGGTAACATATAGCTGTGTTTGTCGCTTTTTTTTTGTTCTTTCTTAATGAGGAGTATCCAATTTAAATCTGAAGAGAGATTTAGTGTTCCCTTTTCACTTTTAAATAAGTATATGAATAAATAAATAGCATTTACATAGGTTGGATTCGGATTGCAAGGAGTAATATATAGGAGGGTTTTGTGATGTTGACCTAAAAAGTGTTTTTCTTAGACAGTTGAAGAATATCACAGTGTCAGTAGTCCGATAAGTGTGTCTCGTTTATGAATAGATTTTGATAAACGAGATCCCAAATAAAAACGATATTTTAGGTGGTTTGTCGACCAAATTATTTGTAATATTTGTTACGTTCAACGTATCCCTATAGATAACTAAATTGTAGAGTATAAATGTTAATTTAGGAGGTCCGTGGTGACTATTGGCTCGGACAACGTTATTCTTAGAAATGTTATTTTAGGAAAGGTATGTTGAGCTGCAAATGCCAAAAGTCACGTGTGAGCAGCATAAACGTGAATGCAGTTTAGGTTGCCGCATATCCCAGCAAACATCACATTTGGAGTTCGAATGTGATTCTGTAAATTTGTCTGGTTGGTGTTAATTTCCTAATGTGTATCATGTGCCATGCTTGCTCTCATTGCTCTGTAAATTCATGTACAGCGTTTTTTTGTTTAAATGCTGGTGAAAATCTTTATAGTCTAGCTAGTTCATGTTGACTTTGCTACCAAACTTGTGATTTCTTTCTTCGATGCTGAACTTATCATTGTGACAATCTCTATCTGCACTTGCCCTATTTATCCCTTCCCTGTTATCTTTTTATGGTTTAGACTCTAAAAAATAAGGAGCTTTTCATATGCATTAATCAGGTTGTACTCATGTTATTTCACCCATCTTGGCATGTCTTGATTTGTCTGGTATGATGTTGGCATCTTAGTTCTTAGATGACCTATGACTGCTAAGGTTAAATATGTAGTCTCTAAATTGTTTTTCTTACCCCACAGCTCTGTTTATGGTTGTAGTTTCTTTATGAGTTTTACTTGCTAGGCTAAGCGCTAATTATTCTATTTAATACTTTTTCGCTGTAGTTACTTTATAGGGTTGTGTTTGAGGGTACAAGAATCTGGTTTCTCATTCATATGGTTCAATCACTAATTTCTTGTAATATTTTTTCTGTTTGATCTTGCTGCAGTTAAAGAACATGTTCCCTGCTGATCTAGATGCTCAATGGCACAGAGGAACCTATTAGTTACTAATGCTACAGTCCTCTCAAATGTGAACGCACCACATTATTGGTACTGTCCATGGATACTGGCTTAAGTGTAATTACTTGAATCCTTTAGTCGCTGTCTTGTCTGTATTAAACTGTGTAGTTTATCCAAATGCTTATGGAGTTCTAGTTTTCAGTATTATAATAAACTGACCTTTCTACCCACAATTGCATAATTGTATATGTTAATTAGTTCTCTTTCTGCACTATAGAAGTTTGACTATTGTCCTCATGCTATACTTGGATGATGGATCCACCACGACTTATCGGCAGTGGGATGACTAGTAAACCTAGTGGGCACTGAAGAGTGTAGCCTATTATCTGAGTGATAAAGTGGTGCCTACTTGTGCACACCCAAAGTTACAAAGAATACTTGTTAGCTGAAGTTAAATTTGAGAGTCTGTTTATATATTATGTCTTTTTTCTCTCTCTTTGTATTTATAAGAGCACAACTTCATAGGTCTTCACCATTTCTGTGTCTCTATTAGTAAATTAGAAAAAATAACCTCGTCCAAAACGCCATGGAAAACAACCCTCAGGATTCTGGTGTGTACCCACCGCAACCCCGCCACCTCCTTAAGAAACAAAAACAGCAGGTACAGTTGTTCTAGAACTATCATCGACAAGAAATCGAGAATGCTAACGATTTCAAAGACCTCCAACTTCCCCTAGCCCGCATCAAGAAGATCATGAAAGCTGAGGGGTATGTTCACATGATCTCCGGTGAAGCACTCATTTTGTTTGCAAAGGCATGTGAGCTCTTCATTCTTGAACTCACCATTCGCTCATATCTTAACGCCAGGTTAGACAAGCGAAGGACTCTTCATAAGAATGACCTCGAAGCAGCAATCACTCTCGATGACTAATACTAGGATTAGTAATCCTTGGGATAATACTATAAGTGGTCGTTTGGTTTGAGGTATAAAATGGGTTATGCCAGTACTAATTTTTATACCACGTTTGGTATAAGGTATAAATTTATCCCGGGATTATTTTATACCTTGTACCAAACGTGGTATAAAAATTAGTGCTGGAATAACTCAACTTATACCTTCTTAACCCACTTATACTGGGATTATTTTATACCATCTTTCAGATGGTATAAAATAATACCAACAGATGGGATAAATTAGTCCCGGGATTGTAATCCCGGGACTATTTTGACTAGCAACCAAACGACCACTAAAATGATCATCTTATCCCTGAATCCTTTTCATTGATTAAATTGTGTGTATGTGTTTGCTGGTTTTAATTTTTGTTTTAGCATATATTTAGCTTCTGATTTTTGTTTAGTTTCTACAAAGTTTTTAGCTACAGTTTCTGCACTTTTTTCGCTACAATTTATGCACAGATTCTGCAATTTTTAAAATGATCATCTTATCCCTGAATCCTTTTCATTGATTAAATTGTGTGTATGTGTTTGCTGGTTTTAATTTTTGTTTTAGCATATATTTAGCTTCTGATTTTTGTTTAGTTTCTACAAAGTTTTTAGCTACAGTTTCTGCACTTTTTTCGCTGCAATTTATGCACAGATTCTGCACTTTTTTGTTTCAGTTTCCTGCACAGTTGTCACACCCTTTTTTGTCCCCACAAAAAACATGATTTATTATATGTTGAGCTTAAAAGGGTTTTAAATTAGAAAGTGACTAAAATGGTGCTTTGAAAAGGGATTTTATTTAGAGAAAAGAGTCGCCATCTGGCATCTAGTTTTGGTGTGCCATGTCACCGTAAAATCCATATCCCTTTCAAAACAAGTTTAACTCTAAAAACTGATCAGCGATAAAGATTCCGGTTAAGGAATTCTGTTGACCAAAGGCAAGGTGTGAGGCATCCCTCGAGTCCCGTGGTTTTAGCACGATCGCTTTAATTAACTCATATTGGCTTAAATAAAAACTCAATCAAGTAAACTCACATAAAACAAACCAGCACACGCACAAGAAAAGTTCAAAAAATAAAGTCTGAATTATTACAACCGAAATAAAAGAAAAATGCGAGAAAATAAACCTATACTACACTAATCTAAACTATACTAAGCTATCCCTGACATCCCGGGTCTTCTCCATGATCGGCCTCCATTGATTTTCTTCCGGGACATCCCACCCGGAATGAATACATAACATTAAAAGCGAGTAAAAGAAAACACAAACAAATATATGAACCTAAAATTTGCCTACCAACCCCGGCGATTGTCCAATTTGGCCTAAACTTTAAATCGTGTATAGCACGTATTGAAGAACGAATAAGACGTGCGAAGTCCAAAATTCAATTTTTAATGATCAATCTTTCCCAACGAACTAAATCCAACTTAAATCTTCATTCATACTCAAATTAAAACTATCTTAGTGTTTAAGTACCCACTTGAATTTAATCACGATGGCACGTTAATTTCCAGGAAAAACAAAATCACCGAAACAAACAAGATCAAAGTATTAAAACAATCAACCACCATTCATCCCATCTATCATTCAAAATAACCAACTCAACAAACATATGTTTGTTAGAGGATTAAAAGAGAAGAGATAGAAAATTGGACCTCAAACGATGAATTTAAACTCGACGGGAACCGCAACCGGAACTCGAAACACCCGACGGAAAAGCTCCAACCTCTCGGACTTGTTTTAATACCCAACACCAGTAGTCCCTTTTTTTTGGTTTTGGTAGTTTGGGTGGGCTTAATGATGGGTGTTTCACGGTGAAGGGTGGTTGAAGGATGACGGTGGTGGAGATGGGTGAAGGACTGGTAGTTTAGTGGGTATTTTCCGGTGGGCTTTTTTCAGTTCAATAAAATGAAGAAGATGGTGGTATTTTGTTGTCGTTTTTGGGGTTTTTCAGGTGGGTTCGTGGCGGTGGAGAAGGTTGGTGGACAGGGGCGTTTTGTATGGGGCGACGGGTGGGAAAATAGGTGGTGTTTTGGGTGGAGATGATGACGATTCGGTGGTTGTGGGTGATGAAGAATGAAGAAGACGATGAGGACTTTCTTTTTCCTTTTTGTGCGTCACTTTTGAAAGATTTGAAGAAAACTGATATGGGAAATTTTATCTGTGTGTTTTCATTGCACTGTTCATGTATTTATACAATTGGATTTGTACAAAGAATAAAACAAAAATGAAATAGCTATTAATCTAGACTATACACTTGTTCTATTGTGATTGTGTGTTTTCATTGCACTGTTCATGTATTTATACAATTGGATTTGTACAAAGAATAAAACAAAAATGAAATAGCTATTAATCTAGACTATACACTTGTTCTATTGTGATTGTGCATCTCCTAACAAACTCAAAACCTCATCATTTCAAATATTCTCTCATGTGCATCACACGTGAGAAGTATAACAAATCTTCCAGTTGTGCACAAAATCATCCAACAACCCATAATAATTTAATCCAACGGTTGATAGAAAATCAAGACATATTCGGTGTGATGTTTTGTGATGAACCCACGTGGCATAATGTTTTCTTATCCTTCTCTTGTTTCATCTTCTTCTTCTTCTGTTTGTTACTAACAACAACAACATCAATGGTGTTTTTCATTCCAACATCCCCCCTCAAGATGGAGGGGAGTGTCATGACCCCCATCTTGTTGAGAATTTGTTTGTGAGAAGCCCCAGATAAGGGTTTCGTAAATAGATCTGCAAGTTGGTGAGAAGACGGAAGAAATGACAATGTAATCAACCCGGCTAGAAATTGTTGCCGCACAAAATGACAATCTAATTCGACATGTTTTGTGCGCTCATGGAAGATCGGGTTGCGTAATATATGTATAGCCGCTTGACTATCGGAATGCAGAGAAATAGGGAGAGAAATTGGTGCAGATAGATCCTCAAGGAGACAAATCAACCATGTAAGCTCGGACGTGACTCGTCGCATAGATATGTACTCTGCTTCAGCAGAGGAAAGGGAGATCGAAATTTGCTTCTTTGATTTCCAAGAGATCGGAGCTCCACCGAGAGTAATGAAAAATCCGCTTACAGATCGGTGAGAATCCTTACACGCAGCCCAATCTGCGTCGCAGAATGCCAACAAGATGAAGGATGGATGATAATTCAATAATATTCCTTGGGCTGGATTGACACTGAGGTACAGCAGAACCCTTAAAGCAGCGAAAAAGTGTGTCACACAAGGATTCTGCATATATTGGCTTAATGCAAGCACAACAAAGTTGAGATCTGGTCTGGTGTGTGTCAAATAGTTCAGTTTTCCGACCAAATGTCGGTAAAGAGTCGGGTTTTCCATTAAAGGACCATCATTTGCACAAAGTTTGGAATATGGATCCAAAGGCGAAGTAACCAGAGGTAGATGGGAAATGTCAAACTCCTTCAATAAATCCAAGGTAAACTTCCTTTGACTTACTATGAATCCTTGTCTTTCCCGCAAAATTTCCATGCCAAGAAAGTAGTGAATATTGCCCAAGTTCTTGACTTTAAACTCAGAATTAAGAAAACACTTAATGTCTTCGATCTCTGATAAATTGTTCCCAGTGATGAGTATGTCATCGACATACACTGCTTGTATAGAAATGAGGTCCCCTGATTGTTTGAAAAATAAAGAGTAATCATTTAAAGATGATGAATAACCTTTGAAACTTAGAGCACCGGCTAATTTAGCATACCATTGGCGGGAAGCCTGTTTCAAACCATATAGGGACTTCCTTAGAAGACAAACATGTGTAGGACTGGGAGGCTCTAGACCTGGGGGAAACTTCATATATACCTCCTCTTGAAGGTCACCATGCAAAAATGCATTGTTGACATCAAGTTGCGAGACACACCACCCTTTCTTTGCAGCAATTGTAAGTAAACATCTAATGGTGGTCATTTTGACCTAGGTTTCCCCATAGTCAATGCCTTCCCTTTGTATATCCCCCCTTACCACAAGCCTTACTTTAAGTATTTCAACACTGCCATCTGAAAGATGCTTCACCTTGTAAACCCATTTACAAGGAAGTGCTTTCCTTCCATGTGGCAACTCCACCACCTCCCAAGTATGATTGTCCTGTAGGGCTTGAATTTCCATTTCCATAGTTGTAACCCAACCTGGATGTTGAATGGCTTGAGAAAAACTACTAGGTTCACTAAGACTGGAAATAGAATGCAAAACATGTTGGTTGTCAGTAGTTAGGGCATTGAAAGAGAAATCACTTGGTTTGTCTGTTTCCCCTATGCAGGCATTGTCTAAATCTGCAAACCTAATGTTGTTGCAGATGTAATCCTTGAGATAGCTTGGTTGGTTTGAAATTCTAGTTGTTTGTCTGGTAGGCAAAATGGAAACAACTCTAGATGGTGCAGATTGATTTGGATTATCTGGTGGTGGAGTAATGGGAAAATTTGTAGTGTTGGAAGAAGGAAGATTTGTAGTGCTTGTAGGAAGTGAATTAGAAGTGTCAAAGGGATTGGGTGTATTTATAGACTGAGAAAAAGAGTGATCTGGAGAATGGCTAGGTGATGAAGGTTGAATATGTGAGATGTCTGATGTTGAAGGCATGTCATCAAGGAATGGAAAGGCATTATCTGATGATGAAGTGAAATTGGGAAACATGGGCACATGTGTAGGTTCTGTCTCTGCAAAGGGATAGTGATCCTCATGAAAGACCACATCCCTTGAAATAATAACCTTTTTTGTGTTCAATTCCAGCAATTTGTATCCCTTTTGTTGTATAGGATATCCCAGAAGGACACATGTCTTAGCCCTTGCATGAAATTTAGATCTGCCTTGTGCAAAAGTGGATGCATAGCATAAGCATCCAAAATTCCTTAAATGTTCATAACTAGGTTGATGATGAAACAGCATCTCATATGGTGTTTTCCCTTGGAGAACACGAGATGGCAACCTATTTATGATGTGTGCAGCAGTTAAAATGGCTTCTCCCCAATAAGAAATAGGCAGATGTGACTGAAACATTAAACCTCTAGCAATTTCCAAGAGGTATCTGTGCTTCCTCTCAACAATCCCATTTTGTTGAGGGGTAGCAACACAAGATACCTGATGTAGAATACCTTCTGATGCTAAATAGGCAGCTTCTTGTGTTCCTTTACCTAGCTCCAAAGCATTATCAGATCTGATCATTTTCACTTTAACCTTAAACTGTCTCTCAACCATAGAAAAGAAACTCTTAAGTATTGGAAAAGCATTGCTCTTAGTGGTTAAAAGAAAAGTCCATGTTCCTCTACTATAGTCATCTACTATAGTGAGGAAATATTTATAACCATTGTATGTATTTGATTTATAAGGGCCCCAAGTGTCCACATGAATAAGATCAAAAATTCCCTTAGACTTGATAGTACTAACTGGAAAAGGAAGCCTAGTTTGCTTTGCTTTAGGACACACATCACATATAAAATTAGAGTTTGAAACACAATGAAGGAAATGTAAATGTTTCATTGCTGAAAATGGGAGATGTCCCAATCTTACATGCCAAAGTCTTACATTAGGGACAAAGTTGACATTTACTGAACTAGGAACTGAAACAGACTCTTGAATGGAATTGCTTCCTTTTGGAATTGAAACAACATCAGAAGTAAATAAACATCTAGACTTAGGACTAGAAGGCTCCAATAAATAAAGTTCTTCTCTTACTTCATCAAAAGCTTGTGGACTCATCTTTGAAAGGCCCTGCAATATGCAACTACTAGATGTAAATAAGATGTCACATGTGAACTGTACACGGAACTTATGCACAGACAAAAGATTATATTTAAAATCTGAGACATGGAGGACATTAGTTAAGACAAGACCTGGCAGAATGGATATGCTTCCTGTATGGGTAACACTAACCTTGAAAGAATTAGGTAAACTAATGTTTAAAGGTACAGGAAGAGGGATTAGAAACATGAAAGAATTAGGATTGTAGCACTTGTGTTCTGAAGCACCTGAATCTATGATCCAGTTGTTTGATGTTAGACTAGCAAAACATGATCCTGAATATTTTAAAACAGTACCAACAATTGCATTTGCATTAATTCCCTTCTGTGCCTGCTTTGCATGTTTATACATGTGCATCATCTCTGCCACCTCCTTTTTGGTATACTGCTGAGTGATGTCAGTCTCTTTACTCTCAACATATTGTATGGCCTTATCTCCCTCTCCTTCTGTTGATATTATCCCACTTGCCCTAGGCTGATCTTGCCCTTTTGTGAACTCAAAATCTTGAGGAAATCCTATCAGTTTGTAACAGTCATCCATAACATGTCCTGTCTTTCCACAATAAGTACATGTGGCATTGGGATTATACTTCTTCTTTCCTTTGAACTTTTGTTGTGGTTTTACAAACCTTTGTGCTGAATTGTTAAATTTCTGATTCATATCTCTTCCTCTTTGTGGTTGAAATTTGAACTTCTGAGCATTCCTAGCTTGCCCAGCTGCCATAAAAGCTGCAAACTCAGCCATTAACTGATTGTTTGCAAACTTACCTTGACCCATTGCCATGAAAGATGCAAAATCAGCATAGAACTATGCATTTGCATATACTTCTCTCTGATTCTCATCTTGTAATAATAAGGAATAAGCAACATTGATTCTAGGCAAGGGATTCATCATAAGAATGTTTCCCTTTGCCTGTGTGTACACATCATTCAACCCCATCAGAAATTGAATTAATCTCTGATTTTCCAAAGATTTTGTGAGTTTCTCTTTGCCTTCACAAGTGCACACACATGAGCAACACACAATGATACTTAGAGAGTCTAGTTCATCCCAGATTCTCTTTATCTTAGTGAAATATCCAGCTATGTCGCTATTTCCCTGTACTAAGACAGATAATTCTTTTTGCAGGTGATAAAGTTTGGCTCCATTAGATTTGCCAAACCTTTGCTCCAAGCTATCCCATAAACCCTTTGCTGTTGTGGAGGACTATCAGCTATTTCTTTTGATAATGCATTCAGAATCCAGCTAATGACCATATCATTGCAGCAATTCCATTGTTCAAAATCTGCTGAAGTTGGATTTGGAGATTTGCAACTTCCATTTATAAAGCCAAGCTTCTTCGTGGCTGAAAGTGATAGTAAGATAGACCTCCTCCAACCCAGATACCCTTTTCCATCAAACACTGTGTTAACAAGAGTCATTCCGGCTGAATCAGAGGATCCTAAGTAATAGGGATGAGTGTGATCAATGGTGATTGTTTTTCCATCACTGGATGCTGCAATTACAACAGTTTCAGGCATTTTCTATCCCTGAGTAAGCTGCAGCAGATGAACAAGAAGAGAAAAGATATGGATCAGGCCTAATGCTCTGATACCATGAAAGATTTGAAGAAAACTGATATGGGAAATTTTCTCTGTGTATTTCTCATTGCACTGTTCATGTATTTATACAATTGGATTTGTACAAAGAATAAAGAAAAATGAAATAGCTATTAATCTAGACTGTACACTTGTTCTATTGTGATTGTGCATCTCCTAACAAACTCAAAACCTCATCATTTCAAATATTCTCTCATGTGCACCACACGTGAGAAGTGTAACAAATCTTCCAGCTGTGCACAAAATCATCCAACAGCCCACAATAATTTAATCCAACGGTTGATAGAAAATCAAGACATATCCGGTGTGATGTTTTGTGATGAACCCACGTGGCATAATGTTTTCTTATCGTTCTCTTGTTTCATCTTCTTCTTCTTCTTCTGTTTGTTACTAACAACCACGTGGCATAATGTTTTCTTATCCTTCTCTTGTTTCATCTTCTTCTGTTTGTTACTAACAGCAACAACATCAATGGTGTTTTTCATTCCAACAACTTTCTCTCTATCAATCTGTGTGTGCGCCCTATCCTCATTTCTATTCTAAAAATGATTCAACTCTTTATATGCTTTGTTTTCCGTGTATCTATGGTGTTTCCTCCATGTATTGCCTGTGTGTTATATATTGATGATGATGAAAAATGAGCCAGGGTCCCACCCAAAGGGGAAAAAAAAGTGAACCCCCTCCCCTTTTGTGCTAAGGTTTGTTATCAAACTTTGTCATTTTGTCGTGAGGTGGTATAATCCTATTTGCTTTTTTTTTTCTTTTTTAACCTTTTATTTAACGTCAAACAAAAAATATTTAATAACTATTTCTAGGTAACTAAAAAAAAAACTCTTAAAATAAATAACTGGCTAAGCAAAATTAAAACCTATAAAGCATATTTTTTGTAATTTTTCTTTCTTTAAAACACAAAACTTATACTCTAAAAATAGCAAATATTTTTGTTCTTTTTTTCGCAAATAAGTCTACTAAATAAAAATAGAATAAAATCGCCACGTCAAAATTAAAATTAAAAGAAATATTTAAAAACTATAAGGTGAAACACGTGGGGAGGGTCAAAATTACGTGTCTACAACAGTTTCTGTAATTTTTTGCACAATTTCTGCACTTTTCTGTTCCAGTTTCCTGCACAGTTTTTGGAAAAAAAAATTTACAATTTCTGCGATTTATGATTCAATTATATCTAAGTCATTGAAATATCAAGGTTAAAATTGAAAACAAAGAATTTATCCAATTTTATGGAACTTCAAACCAAAAGTTTATACTTAGACCTTTTTCAATAATCTAGGGACAGTCTTGGTCAATTTTCAAAATTAGATTTGGAAAATTTGTAATTAGTTTTCTCTTAATCTGTGTATATATAGAGCACAGCTACGTCCACATGATCTCAGTTGAAGCACCAATTGTATTTGCCATAGCATGTGAGCTCTTCATTCCGGAACTCACCATTCGCTTTTGGCTTCACGTCGAGGGAGAAGAGCGAAGGACTCTTCATAAGAGCAACCTCGAAGCGGCAATTACATTTTCAACTTCCTTGTTGATGTTATTCCTACGGAAGGGGCTGCTGGTAATGTGGGGTCCACAGCAAGTGGTGGGCCCTACTATTACTCTCCATTGGAACAGCCTGATATGCCTGGAGTTCATCTCTCAATGTACCTCCCGCCTCCGCCACCACCATCGCAGGCGTGGCTGTCCATCTGGCACCCTGCTGGTGATGCTACTGGACAAAGTAAATGTGATGATCAAAGGTAACTTTTTGTCATTTCCTTCAGATTAATAAATTTGTCAAGTGTAATTGCTTTCTTCCATTTTCCTTAAAGGTGGTAACTTTCCTCTTTTCATGAGAAAAGGTGATAACTTTCCTTAAATGAACTGGACAACAAAATTTTGTAGCAAAATGTTTGGGATAAAATTGAGACGAGGTCTGATACTGCTTATGTTTTATTGGTTAGCAACCGTTTAGCGTGAACTGCTGAGAATATTCAAATGAGGACTGCTCTATTTTTTGGGTTGTACGTGCATAGCTGCTGGCCCGGTTTTCACCTCTATTTTGGATCAAATGGCTGCCCAAGGAGTTCGGTGTAGCGTCTTCTCTTCTAAGCATATTGTGCGGAAAAAGACTGATCTTTATTAACAAAAAAAAACTGCTAGGCACTCTGTCTAGTGTTATAAGTTCGTCAACAAATTGTGTAGTACTTTATAGTTGGTTTTGGTTACTACTTCGAATTATGAAAGTGTACTTGTACTTAATTATGTAACAAAATTGTGACTAAGGTTGGCTATTTTGTCCATTTGTTCGGAATTTTATCATTATTTTAATTGAGTTTTAGCATAACGCTAAGTAAAGAACATAACTGAGCAAACATAACTGAGGAAATGAAGCTTCCCAAACACAACACTACAAAGTATATAAGTTAAATCAAATAGGTTTTCAGATTTGTTTGTTTGCAAAGCAACTTGGTGGAAAAAACGAGGTGCATGAAAAAAGACAATCAATTCAGCTATCTATGTTCTCTTATGTAAGATAAAACAAAGTCGAAATGTAAAATTTGACCGCAAATTAATTGTTCTCGAAGAAAACGACAAACATGAAACAAAAGTTTGAATATTTTTTTTTTTAGCATTATCTATTTTTGAAATACTAAAAATATTTTTATTTTATGAATTTGTTCTCTAAACAAACTTAAGACAAAAATGCTAGTTTAAAACTTGTCTGCAAATAGAACTTGACGGAAATAACTAGAAAAATATTATTTTCTTCAAATGATCTATCAATTTTACTATTTGGATTATGTTTGCAAATAAATGTGATAGGAAAACATGTTACTTGAGAAAGACTAAATTTTTTATTACCTTTTTTTTTTTTTTTAATCTTCGATCCCTTCATTTTAAGGATTAAAGGAACAGAACATGATTGTTCCATCAATTCAAATCATAAAATATCTAAACCAGTCCCTTCCTACTATTTATATTTTATAAAATAAACTCTAATTCTACTCTTTTTGATAGCTTAATTTGTTCTGAGTGTCTCATTGTGTAAAGATTAAGTGTGTGTCTAGTATGGAGGAGAAAGAAAATCTATTTTTTCATGTTTGGTTGATCAAAAGATTTGAAAAGTATTTTATTTAGGAAAACACATTCCTTAAAACTAGAATAAAAATATTTTTCCTAATGAAAGTAGAAAAAATAAATTCCATAAGTGGCATCTCATTGTTTCCACGCCACCCCGCAATCCCCACTGTTAGCCACCCACTCCCTAACCCCAGCCCCAACCTCATTGTTGCAGTGTTTTTCTAAATTACATATAAAATTTTTGAAATAATAATTAGTTGCCTACTTAACAACTACCAGAAAAAGAACGAATGTTTGACCATCCATTACTTTATGGATGATGTCTTTTTCACTGTATTATTTCATTAAGTCGTTGTTTTTTTTTATATGAGTATTATATTTTAGAAAAGAATTATGGATTGTTCAAGCCATAAATTAATTGTAGGAACTTGAATTTCCTATTAGAACAAACATAATTTAAAATTATAAAAAAGCGACACTGCGAAAAAGTGGCTAATTCAAGGGCGGCTCTAAGGCTAGGCAAGTGAGGTTGTTGCCCTTAGGCCCCCAAAATCTGAAGGTCCCAAATTTGTTTTATACTCTTATTATTATTACTAGTTTTAGCGTACGCGTTTCGCGCGTGACTAAAGCACGTACCTCGCTTGATAACAAATACTACATAAACAAATTGGACTTAGCAACGATTTTCGACGTTAATCTGTCGCTAAACTGCTCATAGCTAAGAAACAAATCCGTCGCTAAATAGAATTAGCGACGAATTTTACTATTTAACTTTCCGTCGATAATTCATATTTATTTAGTAGTGAAATAATTTAATAAATAAAAGAATGTTGGGGAGTTTTCATTTTTGTTAGAATAAGTATAATAACATGACAATTCATTTAGAATATAGTTTATTTTCTATTGTTTCATCCTTGTTACTTTAAATTTGCATTTTACCAATTTGGCATTATGCTATAATCGATTTTGCTTTATTATTAGTTTCTTTCACCACTAATATTTGTCCTATTTAACAAATTTATCTACTTAACAATTTTGTCGGTTTGAAAAATAAATTTACTTATGTGAGCAATTTGAAAAAATTATAAAATTGGATTTTTTTGCTAATTATTTACTCCAAAATTTTAATTATTTGTTTGCAACATCATAAGAAATTATTTAGTTTTCATTAGTTCGAATTCATGATATTAGTTCATTCAAAATTTTAAATATTTAACTGCAATTATGATTTTATCTATAAGAATTCCATGCGAATTTTCTTAGTTTGACTCTTTTGAATTTATTCCTTTTTAAATCTTTATGCATTTTTTCTACCTCTCAACATTTTATTTTGGGGCTTCGTGCTTTTTTCACGTTCCATAAGAATTCTATACGTACTTGAATATCACTACAGTTAATTTCTATTTTTTTAATGTTCATTTTCATTGCTCCCTTTTTAGTGATCATCAAGTCGTGGTAAATTTTATATACTTCTTACTTTTTTACTCGAAAATCGACTGTTTTTTGTCCTATCCAAGAAAATAATAAAGGGTTGTTGATTGAGTAGGAAAGGAGTTAATATAAGTTAACTTTTTAATTGATATTAAAGTCCTAAATATTAGAACTTCCTACATAGTAATTCATATAAGAGATTTACTAATCAAAACTTTAATTGATTCTAAAGTCCTCAATATTAGAAAAATAATTAAATGACTATTTTGTCCAGACTGAAATCTATTTTTAGAGGGAAAAAAAAAAAGACGAATGACATATAGAGTACATGCTTTGCATGTGTATATTGCGTTAATAATAAATTATATTCTTTCTCATATAAGTAACTGTTAATATCGTGCTTTAATAGAATTAAAACAATGGGATAGAACTTGACCAAAGAAATATTGACCGGATTAAATCTATGAACTATAATTAATACTAAAATTAATTTTGGTTAATGTTGATTAATTTATTGACCATTTTATATTTGATTTGGGCTTATTATGCTTAGTAACATTGTACAAAATTTTGGTCTAATTTGTTTAAATACATACGATAACAGACATCTGAAATATTATTATTGATACATATTGACGAATTACTTAGTTTTGTTAAATTAAAATATTTTACTTGGATTGGGAGAACTGGTGTTAAATTGTTTAGATTTTATGTTTTCCAATTCACCTCTTACCCCTCCATATTTGCTTCTATTTTCTATCGTTTTGGAGAACTATTGTTAAATAATATATTTTCCAGAGTATTCCATTTTATTTTATTTTTTACCGACCCAGAGTAATCCAGTTCACCTCTTTCTCCTCCCATTTTTGCTATTTTCGATTGTTTTGGAGCTCTTGCCAATTTAAGTTTTCATCTATTAACTTAGAAGAGCTATATTATTTAGTAAAGTGTCATATTATATATGTTTTTCTCCACTTCGTTTATTACACCGCTACAGGTAATAGTTTTTAATGTTAGTGCAGCCACATGTAATTTAATTTTACACATATAAAATGATAAAACTCGCATGTATAGTTTAAAATACAAAATACATATATAAATCATGACAAATTTGTACGTGCTCTTTGAATTACTTTAAATATATTCTAAATTATAACATGAAAAGACTTCTAACTATTTTACCTAGTTCAAATAAGAACTGAATTTATATAAGGTAAAATTTTGATTGATTTTAAACTCCTAAATATTAGGACTTCATATATATTTCAAATAAGGAGCAATTTAATTTAAAAAAAAATAGTTAGTTTCAAAGTCCTACGTATTAGGAAAATAATTAAATGATATTTTTGTCTTAAAGTGTAAAAAAGGCGAACAACATACCTTAGCTTGATGGCTTGACGAGGATTCAAAAGAATTTGAATTGAGTAATTGATGAAAAAAACATCAAACCTGTCACAATTAATTATAAAATAATGATCATAATTGATCTCTTTGAATAACTGAAACTTAACAATTTCATCACTATTAATATGTAAAAGATTCTACAATAATGAAATTGGACAAATAAAACTCTTTCCAAAAAGATCAATATATGAAAATAGAAATCGATTTTAGCAGTAGGTCGAAGTCACATACCTTATGGCTTAATAAGTATTCAAGAGAATTTGTCTTTGAGTAATTGGTCTAAAAAGCATCAAATCTATAACATTTAATTATAACAAAATAATTACCATAATCAAACACTTTAAGATAGTCCTGCCAAAAATAAAAAATAAAAATCTCCAACGGATCGTTTAATTTCCCTAGAGATATCAAAAACATAAAATTGTGCATTACTAATACCGATAGAGCTATTAACCAAAATTCTACCTAACTTACAATCATTCTAGAGATAAAATCCAATATATTAAACAAGATAGAATCCACAAAAATATTGCATTGAGAACGGATTAAACATTCTTCCAAGCTTGCCTTGCATCTTTTATTAGGTCCTCTCTCTTTTCCAACTCGAGAAACGTATATATTTGCATTGAAACCTAGTTTATATGGAAAGCTTTGTTAAAAAAAAGGACACCGACTCCTAACCCCTTGTTTGGACTGTGGTTTCTCATGATTCATTAATATATGGTTTTGTATGAAATCATGTTTGTTTTTATTATTCTTAAAATTATGTGGTATGGTGTTGTAAACCCGTGGTTCATCTCAAGTTTATATGACCATGAAAAGTCTCAATTTTTGTAACCACGGATTTGGTGATTTTTCCGTGGTTACATATTTCATTTCCCCATTATACCCCACCCTCCACCATCCACCCCCATCCTACCACTCCCCCTACCCCTGCTCCACCATCCACCCCACGCCCACCCTACCACTCAGCCCCACCCCACCACTGCCCCACCCTCCACCATCCACCCCACCCCCACCCCACTCACGGCACTCACCCCCACCCCCCACCCCCCACCCCCACCCCCATCCTCATCCCACAAGCACCCACCCAGAGGCGAATCCAGAATTTAAACTGTATGGGTTCAACCTTAAGATTCTTAGTGTAAACCCGTCGTATTTTAAAAGTTATGGGTTCCTATCTACTATTTATTGCAGTTTTAATAAAATTTTACACATAATTTTACGCTCCGCGTCGAAAGTTGGGGGTTCAATGGAACCCCCACCTAGCAAGCTAGATCCGCCACTGCACCCACCTTACACTACTCACCCCTCCACCACCCACTACCCCTCACCACTACCCAACCCCACCCCCACCCTACCACCCACTACCCCCATTATCATCCCACAACCACCCACGTCACACCACCCACCCCTCCACCACCCACTACCTCTCACCAACACCTACCCCTACCCTACCACCCACTACCCCCACTCACTACCTACTTATTTTTTAAAGTTCCTATTTTATTCTTTACCTGAGTTTTATTAATATATATAAACTAATTTCTAATTAAGAGTTAAGGGTATTTTAGTAAACTTACAAGTTATTATACAGTACCATATAGTCAAACCAAATAATACAAATATTATTAAACCACAACAAACGATACAGTCTATCAAAACATTGTTTTCATTAATACAGTACAATACAATACAATACAATTGATAACGTCCAAATACACTCCTCAAAGAGAAAGTGTACACGGTCGTATGCAATATATTTACCCAACTATGAGTCGGGGTCGATCCCACAGGGAACAATATGCTAGGCGATTAAGAAAGTAAGGAACTTTCACCAACTAAACTAAAGCCAAACGATAAATGATATTTTGGGTTTTTGATTAAGATTATAACTAATGCGGAAATGTAAACTAACCTAGAAAGCAAGTAAAATGATCAATGGCCACAAGCATGGATAATAGGAGATTACAGTCAAGTAACGATCCAACGTATTTTACGATTTTACAACTAAGAGCGGGTTTGTGTTGATAGATAATGATATCTAAAATCTCATTGAAAGTCTTCCAACCAAATCAATGAATTTCACTCTAAGCTTTTCCAAGCCTTAGAGTGTGATGTTAGGTACAATCAATTTAACCTCAAGTAACTATCCTCTTCCGAGCTCAAGTTATTAGATGAGTTTAATGACCCAAATTCTTGTTAATTAATCTTTCCCAACCTAGATTTCCTCTTCCGAGCTCAATCTAAGTAAATGGGTGAGTCCTAGGGTTAGTTAATCCCTTTGGAAACGTTCAAGAACGAGATTAATTAAATCAACAATAACCCACTTCATTAGGAATAAAAATCATTCAATACATAAGCAAAACAAGAGTTTCATTCAACACTTTAATCATAGAATATTTCCATAAACAAGATTCAAGTGAAGAAAATAAATACTACACACTTAGATATACAATACAAAACAAGGAATTGAAGAAAGGATTAAGAAATATCTCATTGAAGTGCTTCCAATCTTCTCCTCCAATGGTGTAGAAAAACCCTAGCCTCCAAACCTTGCAAAATGGCAAAAGATGATAATGTTTTGCCCTAGCCTCTCTTTTGTTGCTCCCCCCAATTTTTCCAAGTCCAAAAAATGTCAAAATCTGCCCCCATATTTCTGTTTTTGCAATTCTGCCCGTTTTTGCAAAACTGTCCACTTTTGACAGTTTTGCAAATCTGTCCCGTTTTTGCAAAACTGTCCAGTTTTGACAGTTTTGCAAAATGGTCCAGTTTGGCCTCTTTTTGACTTTCTTTTCACTTGGTTTCTTTCGATCACTCATTTCAGCTACTTGGCTTGTTTTGCTCTATTTTGTTCCATTTTGGTCCATTTTGATCTTTTATGCTCTCCGGGCATCTTTTCCTACAAAACAACATAAAAACACAAAAAGTAACAACAAAAGTGCTTAAAGAGTCGCAAAAACTTAAGGAATTAGCATCGAATATCGCGTAATTTCACGACTCATCAACAATACAATGCAATACCATACCATATTGTACATTAATGAACCACGGGAAACAACCATCCAAACAAAGGTTAAAAAAAATAAAAGGACTCCTAATTTAGTTGGTTTTGAAGTACTAACTATGAGGAGAATAATTAAATGTTTATTCCTAAATAAATATTAGGCAAATAGTAAATGACAATTTTGTTTATTGTAGTGTCTTTTAATGAAGGGCAAAAAGTTCAATCAACATTTCTAAGGCCCCTCGTGCTTTTAATATATAGTAGATTATTATTATTATTATTATTATTATATGCTTTATAAATAATTATTATAAGTTTTACAACATTTTTTTGTTATCTGATTGAGGTTATTTTATACCAACAAGTTCATAAATTATGATAATTTTCTTTACTCATTAATTAGTATATTTGCGTCACTCTTCAATTTTAATTTTATCCTTTTTTTTTTAGGAATGAAGTTATATACATTGATAACATAATGTTTTTCTTTTACAATCTTCTCCAAAACTGCATCAACACAAAAACATTCATGCACATGTTTGGTGTCATTCAACATATTATATTAGGTTATTTAAATTTATTATAGATATTCACCAATGGGTGCTACTTAATAGATGAACTACAATTATCGTTCAAATTGATTAGTAGGTGTAAATATTTTTGACATTGTCAATGCTCAAAACTTAAACTATTATGTTATATATGTTCATTTCTGTTTCTTATTTGCGATGATAGCCAAATCAAAATTTTCGCTTTGAGTTTCGGACTTCAACATCCGATAATCCACTACTTTAGTCTTTGTGCTCTTCTTTTTCTTAAATGATTAATTTGTTGTTTAGAAGGCAATTAATCTTATATCAGTACAGTCAAACCTCTCTATAACAGTATTTTTGGGTCCGAAATATTTTGGTTGTTATAGAAAATGGTTGTTATACATCTATAAACAACATTAATACTTAAATAATATTTCGTTATTATAGGCAAAAAAGATGCATAAAATCGAATTTTTCATTTTTAATTGTCAAATTTTAAGCTTAATCTCACTTTGTATAACTAAGGAAAATCTGATGAAAATATATATATTCATATGATATTCTTTGTCATAAATAGTGTATTAAAGCATCAAATATTTGGTTAAAATCTTTACAGTTATTATTCATAATCATAGATATTCTATTTTTATAAATATGGTTAATTTTTATATTACAAAAAAAAAAAAAAGTTAGCTGTTGTGTGGATGTAATTTTACAAAGAGTGTATTTTTATAAAGTTGATTGTTGTTATTATAGGTAAAATGTTGTTATAAAGAAGTAACTTTAACATAAAAATCGGTTTCAGAAAAACTTAAATGTTATAGAAAAATGATAGTTATATGCATATGTTGTTATAGACGCTTAACTGTATCATTATTTTCTCTTATAAGAGATGTGTCAACCTCGAGACTTTTGAATTTGATGGTGGGCCCCTTTCCATGTGGCATCGTGTAAGTCCTCTTCGATCATCAACGACGATGAAATCAAAGAGGATAAGCCAATAGACTTCCATGTGGACCCCACTCCCTCTTAGTAAGATTTTCATTTACTTAAAATGGTAAAGTATAGGGGCCCCCTGTTTCCTTTTCGCTCATTTACGTACTCCGTCAGTTGTACCTCAAGCGTCTAACACCTATTGCTGAGGAGTCGTTTGGTACGGAGATAAAAAGTTTGATACCTAGATAAAATTATCTCAGGATTATAATCTTGCGGTTAATTTATTTCATCTCTTGGGACTAATATATCTCATCTAAGAGATGTTATAAAATAATTTCAGAATTAATGAGATAAGATGGGATATCCCATCTTTAAATTTGGGATGCACTTTATATTTTGTTTGGTATAAGATATAAATTTATCTTGAGATAAATCAAACATGGTACAAAATTAATCCCACAGTTAGTGCTGAAATATTCCAACTAATACCGTGTACCAAACGACCCCTTAAAGTTAAAGAATTTCAGATTTACAAAATCTTTAATTAATTTTTTTGGAGCATAATACATAAATAGACCTTTAAATTTGGCCGCACTTGATAATTATGACCTCCAACTTTGAATGCACACAATTAATTAACTCAACTGGCCTTCACTTTGTCAATTGAACATTCCAACTTACAAACTGATTATCTAAATAACTTCAAAATTTACGTGACATGACACATCAGCATTTATATTTACGTGTTTAATTTTATACAAATTGAGATACCTGTATATGCACACTCAAAATTGGAGGGTATTCCTCACAGCTATGCCAAATTTGAGGGCCTTTTTTCTTTTTCTCGTTCTATATATAGAGGACAGCTCCATAGGTCATCTTCCATTTGTGTGTCAATGTTAAAGCAGAAAAGTTGACTTCCTCGTCCAAAACGCCATGAAAAACAACAATCGATACCCACCACCTCCTTCAGTAGCAACAACAGTAGCTGGAGATGTGCTGGAACTTCCAGCGTCAAGAATTGAGAATCTTAACGTTCTCAACGACCACCATCTTCCCCTAGCCCGCATCAAGAGGATCATGAAATCTGATGGGGATTTAATTTTGTCGGTTTTAATTTTGGTTCAGCACATATTTAGCTTCTGATCTTTGTTTAGTTTCTACAATGATTTTAGCTACAGTTTTTGCACAGTTTCTGCACTTTTTTGTTTCAGTTTCTTGCACAGTTTCTGCACCTTTTTTGCACAGTTTTTGCACTTTTTTTGCACAATTTCTGCATTTTTTTGTTCCAGTTTCTGCAATTTATGATTCAACCATATCTAAATTATTGAAATATCAAGGTTAAAATTGTAAACAAAAAATCTATTCCAAGTTTATGGAACTTCAAACTATTAATTTATACTTAGACCTTTTTCCATAGTATAGAGGCATTTTTGGCCAATTTCCGGAATTAGATTTTTAATATCTGTACTTAGTTTTTTTTTTTTTTTTTTAATCTGTGTATATATAGAGCACAACTACACAAGTGTTGTTCCATTTCTCTGTGTACTGTGCTAATATAGGAAAAATCGCCACCTCGTCGAAATCGCCATGGAAAACAACCCTCGCAATCGGCTGCTAATGCTGCGGCGGCTCAGTTCGGTGGATACCCACCGCAACCCCACCACCTCCTTGAGAAATAGAAACAGCAGGTAGAGATATTTTGGAACTTTCAGCGTCAAGATATTTAGAATCTTAACGATTTCAAAGACCAGCATCATCAAGAGAATCATGAAAGCTGACGGGGATGTCCATATGATCTCAGGTGAAGCACCCATTGTGTTTGCGAAAGCATGTGAGCTCTTCATTCTGGAACTCACCATCTCGAAGCGGCAATCACTCGATGAAGTTTTCTATTTCCTTATGGACGTTATTCCTGTTGATGAGAACAAGGAAGGGGCTGCTGCTGGTAATGTGGGCTCCACAGCAAGTGGTGGGCCCTACTATTACTGTCCAATGGAACAGCCTGATCCCTCAATGTACCACCAACCTCCGCTGCCACCGTCACAGGCATGGCTGTCCCTCTAGCAGGCTGCTGAGGATGCTACTGGACAGTGTAACCGTGATGATCAAAGGTAACTTTTTGTCATTTCCTTCGTATTAATAAGAGCCCATTTGGATTGGCTTATAAGTCGTCAAATCAGCTTATAAGTCATTTTTAACTTATTTGAATATTTGATAAAAATAAAAAACAGCTTAACCTAAGTTAAAAAGTGCTTCAAATAAGTTAAAGCCAAAAAATTGCTCAATCCCAATCTTTTTTTCTTAAAAGTCATTTTAGTTCGACGAACAACTTTATTCTTTTATCCCTTATATTTTGTGTTAATTTTAATACTATGTTTACTTTTAAAAATCCTTTAAGCATTTTTATCCTGACACGCATAACTGCTTATTTATGAAATAACTTTGAGCACTTAAAAATACTTTAAAAGCAGTTATGCTTAAGAGCCATTTTTTCTAAATTTGTCAAGTGTTCCTTATCAAAAAATAAATTTGTCAAGTGTAATTGCTTTCTTCCATTTTCCTTAAAGGTGCTAACTTTCATCTTTTCATGAGTAGTTGAGATTGTTGTATTTGTTTGTTAAAACTCCAATTTTTGTTCTTTATTTTTATTTCACTCCTGTCGGATCTCGGATAGTGGCTACATATATTTGAAAAGCCTATTCTGAAGAGTCCACTGTGTTTGTCTTCTTCTTCTTCTTTTTTTTTTTTTTTTTTTTTTTTTTTGAGAAGGTAACATATAGCTGTGTTTGTCACTTTTTTGTTTGGTTCTTTCTTAATGAGGAGTATCCAATTTAAATCTGAAGAGAGATTTAGGATTCCCTTTTCACTTTTAAATAATTAGATGAATAAATAAATAACATTTACTTAGGTTGGATTCGGATTGCAAGGAGTAATATTAGTGGCGGAGCCAGGATTTTCACTAAGGGATTCAAAATATAAAAGAGTTAACATACGAAGAAGCCAAATGGGGTTCGATATCTATTATATATACATAAAAAATAATTTTAATCATATATAAATAATATTTTTTTCCGCCGAAGGGGGTTCCCCTTGGCCCTATGTAGCTCCGGCCCTGAGTAATATATAGGAGGGTTTTGTGATGTTGACCTAAAAAGTGTTTTTCCTGGACAGTTGAAGAATATCAAGGTGTAAGTAGTCCGATAAGTGTGTCTCTTTTATGAATAGATTTTGATAAACGAGATCCCAAATAAAAACGATATTTTAGGTGGTTTGTCAACCAAATTGTTTGTGATATTTGTTACGTTCAACGTATCCCTATAGATAACTAAACCGTGGAGTTTAAATGTTAATTTAGGAGGTACCTGGTGACTATTGGCTCGGACACCGTCATTCTTAGAAATGTTATTTTAGGAAAGATATGTTGAGTTGCAAATGCCAAAAGTCACGCGTGAGCAGCATAAACGTGAATGCAGTTTAGGTTGCCGAATATTTCAGCAAACATCACATTTGGAGCTCGAATGTGATTCTAAGCCTTGTAAATTTTGTCTGGTTGGTGTTAATTTCCTGATGTGTATCATGTGCCATGCTTGCTCTCATTGCTCTGTAAATTCATGTACAACGTTTTATTATTTAAATGCTGGTGAAAATCTGATATCGCTTGTTTATAGTCCAGCTAGTTCATGTTGACTTTGCCACCAACCTTGTGATTTCTTTCTTGGATGCTGAACTTATCATTGTGACAATCTCTATCTACACTCGTCCTATTTATCCCTTCCCTCTTTATGTCTTTTTGGTTTAGATTCTCGTTATTAATTAGCTATTCGTATTTGTATTCAATAATCCGATTGTACTCGTGTTATTTCACACATTTTTTAACATGTCTTGATTTTTCTGGTACGATGTTGGCATCTTAGTTCTTAGAGGACCTATGATTCCTAAGGTTAAATATGTAGTCTCTAAATTGTTTTTCTTACCCCGCAGTTCTGTTTATGGTTGTAGTTTGTTATGATGTTTTACTTGCTAGGCTAAGCAGCTAATTTATCTATTTAGTACTTGTTTGATGTAGTTTCTTAGTAAGGTCTGTTTGAGGATACAAGACTCTGGTTCCTCATTCATATGGTTCAATAATTAATTTTTTGTTATAATTTTTCTGTTTGATCTTGCTGCAGTTAAGGATCATGTTCCCGCTGATCCAGATGCTCAGTGTCACAAAGGAAGCCATTAGTTACTAATGCTGCGGGTCCTCTCAATGTGAATGCCCCTTATTGGTACTGTCCATGGATACTGGCTTAACTGTAATGGCTTGAATCCTTTAGTCATTGTCTTGTCTGTATAAAACTTTGTGTAGCTTATCCAATGCTTATGGAGTTCTGGTTTTCATTGTTATAATAAACTGACCTTTCTACCTGTGTAACAATTGTGTATGTTACTTTAATACGTTCTCTTCCTCTCCTATAGTGTTTTGACTATTTTCCTCGTGCTATACTTGGATGATGGATCCACAAGACTTATCAGCAATTGGATGATTAGTAAACCTAGTGGGTGCCGAAGAGTGTAGCCTAGTAATTGAATTAGGGTTACTTTAGTCTCTTCCAGAAGTAATTGAATTAGTCAGTTTGATCTAATCGTAGTGTAGATTAAACTCTTGAAATCCTCCTTTGTTTTTTCCTCTTTCTTTTTTTGATAATGGTAACAGCCTTTATTTTTTCCTCTTTTGATCCCTCTTTTTTTTAGGGTTAATCTATTTGAATGAAGAGGAAGAAAATGGAAAAAAGAGGGATTATGTTCCACTACTTATCACGATTGTAAAAAGGATGAAGAATAATGCACAGTATGAAACTTTACTTTTTCAAAATAAAAAGAAAAATTTAATGCACCGCATGTTTTGACGAAGTTGAATGTCAACAGCCTATAACCTGTAGAGCTAGTACCAGTATAGCATTCCTCTTAATTAAATAATTAATAGCAGTACATTGTTGCCATATATCACATGACTACCTTCTAGTTGAATTCGTTGCATATTAGTCACAGAAAGTTCACTTTTTGCGTTCCATCGGTTTAGCAACTAGTGGAAACTTCATTTTCATCCAGCAGAACCTCTGTTAAATGGGTTTTCTTCTCTAAAGATGGACGATAGAGGAGTGTATTTAATAAACATACTGGAAGGGATCAGATAAAGACAGTAGTGATAGTTTTGAATCCAAGTTCTGGTTTTTGCACTGTATGCAGTGTAGGAGGTTATGCAAAAGACAATATTTTGTCGGTTTGATGATAACAGAAACTGGAAATATCAGATAAAGACAATAGTGATAGTTTTGAATCCAAGTTTTGGTTTTTGGACTGTATGCAGTGTAGGAGGTTATGCAAAAGACAATATTTTGTCGGTTTGATGATAACACAGACTGCAAAGTATCAGATAAAGACAATAGTGATAGTTTTGAATCCAAGTTCTGGTTTTTGGACTGTATCTGAGTGTAAAAAACACTGGTTTTCACTCTGATACAATTTTCCATCCAGCTTAGGTTGATCAGAATACACAAAAGCAGAGTTCATGTTTTCTGCTGAATTGCAGTCTAAGACCTTAAATCTTTGGTGCAAAAGCATTGAGTAATACAACTCTCTTTTAAGCAGTAGCAAAACATGGCTAAATCATATATCAGTCATTAAAACTTTACACCATAGTCTTAGTTATCAACTCAGTGCTAACATCATTGTTACTATGACTGTTGAAAAAGTTAAGGTAAATGAAAACTAAGGACTTTGTTCTTGAAAAAGGAGTAAAAAAGAAAAACTTCTTAAATAGTATTTTCATATTGAAATTCCAAAAAGAAAAGGAAGTTAGTAGATGGTGATCTGAATATTAGTATTTGCACCTTCACCAAAAACAACTATCTTATTTATCTATGGTAGACACTGCTTCTTTCTTCTCAGACTGCTTTATCAGGGCCTTTTCGCTTTTGTTAGTTGCATTTTCATATTGCTTTGAGCTATTTGTGCTTATCTGACCTTTTCTCATCATGTTTTCTCTTGAGCCAAGGGTCTTTCGGAAACAGCCTCCCTATCTTCCGAGATAGGGGTAAGGTCTGCGTACACTTTACCCTCCCCAGACCCCACATTGTGGGATTTCACTGGGTATGTTGTTGTTGTTGTTGTTGCACGTATATATCTTCAGCCTTCGGTTTAGAAAGAAGCTACAAATCCTTATTTTTGTGAACTTAACTGATTTATCCTTGTAAAACTTGCATCTTCTTGATGCCTTTTAATGAATCTACTTCATCAAAAAAAAAAAAAAAATTACTCCCTCCTTTTCAATTTGTTTCCCTTACTTTCTTTTTAGTCTGTTTCAAAAAGAATACCTCTTTCCTTTTTTGCCTACTCTTTAATTCCAACTTTCACATGGCATGTTTAAGACTACAAAATTAAAGGGCATTTTGGTACATTCTACATATAAGATTCAAAAGTCTTCTTTACTTTCTTAAACTCCATGCCAAGTCCTAAACCAGACAAACAAATTGCAACTGAGGGAGTGCTAAGTTTAGGCCCCCAGGGGTTGGTGCAATTGGCAAAAGTTGAGGGACTTATGTCTTAGATCACCGGTTCAAGCCCCGCGCCAAGCCAACTAACTCTGGTATTTAAGTGAAGAAGGGTTGATGGGTGGGTCCATCATCCCCGAGTTTCGAAGGTTGCAGTTGGCCCAAAAGGGTCGGCTCCAAATGAATTTCCCGGTCAACAAAAAGAAGAAAGAAAAAAAAAGTTACTAAGATTACTAAATCTGAAAGAGATTTAGATATATTAAGATGAAATCTAATATGAATCCTATCTATTCAAGGAAGTACAATTACAGTCAGAAGTTCAAAACTTTTCTCGGGATGTGATTTAAAAGACAGAAGAAAATATAAGGAAAAAGATTTAGCAAGGAAAGTTACAATTAATGTATATAGCCCAAAAACTAATTTATTCTCAACGACCACCATCTTCCCCTAGCCCGCATCAAGAGGATCATGAAATCTGATGGGGATTTAATTTTGTCGGTTTTAATTTTGGTTCAGCACATATTTAGCTTCTGATCTTTGTTTAGTTTCTACAATGATTTTAGCTACAGTTTTTGCACAGTTTCTGCACTTTTTTGTTTCAGTTTCTTGCACAGTTTCTGCAGCTTTTTTGCACAGTTTTTGCACTTTTTTTGCACAATTTCTGCATTTTTTTGTTCCAGTTTCTGCAATTTATGATTCAACCATATCTAAGTTATTGAAATATCAAGGTTAAAATTGTAAACAAAAAATCTATTCCAATTTTATGGAACTTCAAACTAAAAATTTATACTTAGACCTTTTTCCATAGTATAGAGGCATTTTTGGCCAATTTCCGGAATTAGATTTTTAATATCTGTAATTAGTTTTTTTTTTTTTAATCTGTGTATATATAGAGCCCAACTACACAAGTGTTGTTCCATTTCTGTGTGTACTGTGCTAATATAGGAAAAATCGCCACCTCGTCCAAATCGCCATGGAAAACAACCCTCGCCAATCGGCTGCTAATGCTGCGGCGTCTCAGTTTGGTGGATACCCACCGCAACCCCACCACTTCCTTGAGAAAAAATAACAACAGGTAGAGATATTTTGGAACTTTCAGCGTCAAGATATTGAGAATCTTAACGATTTCAAAGACCACCATCTTCCTCTAGCCCGCATCAAGAGAATCATGAAATGCTGACGGGGATGTCCACATGATCTCGAGTGAAGCACCCATTGTGTTTGCGAAAGCATGTGAGCTCTTCATTCTGGAACTCACCATCTCGAAGCGGCAATCACTCGATGAAGTTTTCGATTTCCTTATGGACGTTATTCCTGTTGATGAGAACAAGGAAGGGGCTGCTGCTGGTAATGTGGGCTCCACAGCAAGTGGTGGGCCCTACTATTACTGTCCAATGGAACAGCCTGATCCCTCAATGTACCACCAACCTCCGCTGCCACCGTCACAGGCATGGCTGTCCCTCTAGCAGGCTGCTGAGGATGCTACTGGACAGTGTAACCGTGATGATCAAAGATAACTTTTTGTCATTTCCTTCGTATTAATAAGAGCCCATTTGGATTGGCTTCTAAGTCGTCAAAACAATCAGCTTATAAGTCATTTTTAATTTATTTGAATATTTGATAAAAATAAAAAATAGCTTAACCTAAGTTAAAAAGTGCTTCAAATAAGTTAAAGCCAAAAAATTGCTCAATCCCAATCTTTTTTTCTTAAAAGTCATTTTAGTTTGAAAATGCTTCTTTCTTCTCAGACTGCTTTATCAGGGCCTTTTCGCTTTTGTTAGTTGCATTTTCATATTGCTTTGAGCTATTTGTGCTTATCTGACCTTTTCTCATCATGTTTTCTCTTGAGCCAAGGGTCTTTCGGAAACAGCCTCCCTATCTTCCGAGATAGGGGTAAGGTCTGCGTACACTTTACCCTCCCCAGACCCCACATTGTGGGATTTCACTGGGTATGTTGTTGTTGTTGTTGTTGCACGTATATATCTTCAGCCTCCGGTTTAGAAAGAAGCTACCAATCCTTATTTTTGTGAACTTAACTGATTTATCCTTGTAAAACTTGCATCTTCTTGATGCCTTTTAATGAATCTACTTCATCAAAAAAAAAAAAATTACTCCTTCCTTTTCAATTTGTTTCCCTTACTTTCCTTTTTAGTCCGTTTCAAAAAGAATACCTCTTTCCTTTTTTGCCTACTCTTTAATTCCAACTTTCACATGGCATGTTTAAGACTACAAGATTAAAGGGCATTTTGGTACATTCTACATATAAGATTCAAAAGTCTTCTTTACTTTCTTAAACTCCATGCCAAGTCCTAAACCAGACAAACAAATTGCAACTGAGGGAGTGCTAAGTTTAGGCCCCCAGGGGTTGGTGCAATTGGCAAAGTTGAGGGACTTATGTCTTAGATCACTGGTTCAAGCCCCGCGCCAAGCCAACTAACTCTGGTATTTAAGTGAAGAAGGGTTGATGGGTGGGTCCATCATCCTCGAGTTTCGAAGGTTGCAGTTGGCCCAAAAGGGTCAGCTCCAAATGAATTTCCCGGTCAACAAAAAGAAGAAAGAAAAAAAAAAGTTACTAAGATTACTAAATCTGAAAGAGATTTAGATATTAAGATGAAATCTAATATGAATCCTATCTATTCAAGGAAGTACAATTACAGTCAGAAGTTCAAAACTTTTCTCGGGATGTGATTTAAAAGACAGAAGAAAATATAAGGAAAAAAATTTAGCAAGGAAAGTTACAATTAATGTATATAGCCCAAAAACTAATTTATTAAATTTTATTCTCCAAATTACAAAAAGTTGGATAATTTAACTATGGTTAAAAATTAACCATGGTAAGGGTTTAACCTCTAATAACCCACCTCCCCCCAACTATAAAAGATCAAAATAAATAGGGCCAGGCCAAACCTGAAAATATTACTTTAAATTCAGGAAAACAAGGCCTTTTTCCTAATTTTTTGTCCTTTTTCCAGAAAATATTACTTTTTGTGTGTGTGTGTGTTATTATTATTATTATTATTATTATTATTATTATTATTATATAGCCCTTATTCCTTTTTAATCTGTGTTGATTATAGATGACTTTGGAATTAGAGGGATTTAGTTATCTTGCTGAGTTCCTGTCCTGCTATGTTGATTCAAGGCTTTAGAATCCATATATAGAATCTACCTATAATCTATACATTTTTAAAGTCTATTTTGAGAGTGATGCACACTTCTGATTTTTTTTGAAGGTTTGATTGTGAGATTCAGTTCTTCACTGCCATATTTTCTTTTTCATAATTGCTTTGGTTGCTGCACTTGAGCCAAGGGTCTTCCGGAAGCAGCCTCTCTACCTCACAATGCAGGGGTAAGGTCTGCGTGCACTATACCCTCCCCAGACCCCACTTGTGGGATTACACTGGCTATGTTGTTGTTGTTGTTGATTGTGAGATTCAGTTCTAAATTTTGTGGTGAATGTTTTACAAAGAAAAGAAAGTGCCACTTTCACTTTTTTTGAAGTGTCTAATCTGAAATTCTGAAACTTCGGTAAAAGGAAGTAGATTTTCAGTCATAAATTGGTATCTATTACTTATCAGTTCAGAATGGTTTAAGAACGAAGATTTAGGATGTCCTTTCGAGCTGTCGAATTTTACTTTTGTTTCTGAGAAAATAATTAATGCAGAGAATTCATACAGCCAACACTAACTAGTTTGGCTTGAGGCTTTTTTTTTTGGTTCTGAAAAATGGATCTCAGTAGAAATCTGTATAAATCAACTTCATTTGTACAAATGGTACTTCGAGCTTTAAATGAGCATGAAGAGATGCATCTGTGGTTCATAGCATATTCTGTTACTATTTAAGTGCTCAGAGAAACTTAATGATGTTGAAAATTGCTTTTCGCGCCATTGTAATTTAGGTTTTCAAAAGGTCGGTATTTCAGTTTGTCGGTTTCCTATGATTGTTTGACCAGTTTCCTATAGATTTGGGCACATGATAGGAGAGAAATATCAAGATGCATTTATTTTATGGCTGGAATGAGTGTCCTGATTTTGTCATTGCTATGTCCTGCTGTACGGAGAATGTTACTTTTCAACTTCTCCATCATTTTGGTTTTGTTTTTGGCTTCTTAAACATCCATGGTTTGGCATGAAGTTAAATTTTCCTTTCCTGTCAAAGAGAGAGATTGTTGAGAAGTTTCTATCCCATCTTTGTTGGTTCTTACTTCTATTTGTCCACAGTCCTTTACATTTGGCTAATTGATGAAATATATCTCATTTTTTTGGTAATAAGAAAATGGTGATTCTCAATAAACATTGTCCGATCTAGAAGGTGATATGCAATTATTTCATTTAGATGGAACTGTATCATGGTTAGATTTAGAAAGGTTTAACACGGTTAATTTTAATAGATCAAACGGTATAATGATAGACGTTATTGTAAGTTTCCCTTGTCAGCTTGTCTTATTAGTAATTAGATTTTTTCCGTAAAGTTCAGAATCTTTCAGGGCCTTGCTTGTGCTTTTCTGGTGTTCGTGGAAGCCAGATAGTGCATTAATTCATGATATCCATAAAAAACGTAATCAAACTTATAGTTTCACACTTAATCCGGCTTGCCTTTCTTTTTTAAAGCCGTTATTACTTGGCATTATTATACCCTTTTTTCTTTTTTGGTACTATTTCCCGCTTAATTTGTGGTTTTTCTGACTTACGTTTTTGTGATGTTTGTATTATAGGGTTTGAAGAGTTGAAGACAGTTCTTCTCCATAATTAACTTCACCCAATAACCAGGTTATCGAGTGTTGCTCCAGTTGCTGGTTGAATCTGAGGGAGACAATAAAGTTGTCTTATTTGCGGCCTGCCAAAATTGTAGGCAAATGGAATGTAATAAAGATGAAGCTGCTAGGGCCAAAGAAATTGCTGAGAGGAAATTAACTGAGAGGGACATTGCTGGAGCTCAAAGATTTGCTTTGAAGGCTCAAAATCTGTTTCCAGGCCTTGATGATCTTTCTCAGTTCCTGGAGGTGGTCAATGTTTATGTTGCTTATGAGAAGAAGATTCATGGTGAAGTGGATTTTTACGGTTTCCTTTCTGTGGATTCCTCAGCTGATGATGAAACAATAAGTAAACGTTACAGAAAGCTTGCTCTAGCTCTTCACCCTGATAAAAATCAATCTGTTGGGGCAGATGGGGCGTTTAAGATTATATGTGAAGCATGGAGTTTGTTGTCAGATAGAATCAAAAAAATGATGTATGGCCATCGGCGAGCTATGGCCATAAGGAGTATGCCCATGCAAGGCAACCAGCAGGAATTTCGTAAATTTTCCATGAACCCAGCTAGTGCGAGAAACTCAACTGATGCTAATTTTCAGCCCACCCGGTGCCTCCCCAGCCATCAAAACCTGAGACATTGTGGCAATCTTGCAAACTATGTCAGATAAAGTATGACTGCTTAAAGCTTTTCCGAAACAGAAGTCTTTCGTGCCCCAACTGTCACCGACCTATTTAGGCAAGGGAGGTTTCTACTCCCGTGAACAATCAAGCTTCAGCTTTTCCGTTGTCTTCCTGCCAGCAGCAGGGTACAAACTATCCTGCTGCTAATGGATCTTCTGCTTCAGGTGTGAAGCTCCCTACAGCTTCAAACTCCGTACAAACTGGAAATTCTGGTTTGGCTCAATAGTTGGAGCAAATATTCAGCAGGATCAAGTTCTTAAGACGAGAGGTGCAAATGCTGCGCAGCCCTATGCCTCTACAGCTAGGCAAGCAGCACACTCTTGCCAGCCAGCTGGTGGGAATTTGAAGAGAGCTCATGCAGAAGCTGCTATGAGTGCACTGAATCAGGAGGCTTTTCTGGAGAAAAAGAGACGCATAGCTGAGTTGAAGTTAAAGTCTCAAAGAAAAGGTAGTTGTCCGATTCAGAAATTCGCAATATGCTGGCGAAAAATGCTAAGATGGAGATTAGCAAGAAGCTTAAAGCAGCTGCTGCTTCTCGGACTTCAGACAAGGAGAAAAAGGACGTGGAAAAGAAGAAGCAAACTGCTCCTGAAGTTGTCAAAAATGTTCTGAGAAGGGATAAAACTGTTCATGATGCCATGGTGGAATAAACTAAATGTAACGTGTGAATGAACTTACCTCTTCTTTAATTAAGAACCCTTACACAAAAAGTAGAACATGTATATTTTCTGTTGTAATTGTAAACTAAATATATGACAAATGTTTGTTACTCTCCCTCTGTTGCATTTTAACTGTCATTCTCTTTTCACGCTCATTAATAAATACAATACCCGCTAGGACGGCCGAGTTGGTTGAGCAGGTGATCTCCCAAATGGAAAGTCTTGGGTTCAAAATCCCCTGCACACTTTTTCGGTTTAGCCCCCGTGCGGTTTACCTCTCTTGTGTGGTATGTTAAAAATATAGTTGAAAAGAATTACCAACTTTAATCTTGAATTTGTAAAGTTAACACTAATAAAAATTTGTGAACTAAAACAACAAATAAAATGAGACGGAAAGAATAATATCTTAACTTTGAATTACTGTAACATGAGATGCGTCAATTAATTTGGATATTATAGAATTATAGATTTTAGATATGAGAGGAGGGGCCACTTTAGCTTAAATAAGTCCCCGTGTTGAACGAGGACCTCTCCATGTGGCATGGCTTAAGGACTCTTCGATCTAACAACAATGAAAGCTAAGGATAAGCCAATAGAACTTGAGTCTCCTTCTTATGTGGATCCCACGCCTTCTTCCTCCAATAATAAAACAAAGTAGTAGATAGGACTATATATTTTCCATAAATCCTCTCCACTATTAGTAAGATTTTCATGTCCTTAAAATAAAGTATATGGGCCCCCATTCCCTCATTTGCTTTTCCAAATTTGTACCTCAACCTACAACACTAGTTCCTTCATTAAAATAATATATTGAGCACAGCTATAAGCCATCTTCCATTTCTTTGAGTGTGTTAAAATAGAAAAAAAAAAAAAAAAACCACCGGTGAAGTATGGACAACAGCCCTCAGCAATCGGCGGCGAATGCGGCGGCAGCAGCGGCGGCTCAGTCAGGTGGGTACCCACCGCAACCGTACCACCATCTCCTTCAGCAGCAACAACAAGAGCTACAGATGTTTTGGAACTACCAGCGTCAAGAAATTGAGAACGTTAACGATTTCAAGAACCACCAACTTCCTCTTGCCCGTATCAAGAAGATCATGAAAGCTGACGAGGATGTCCGTATGATCTCAGCTGAAGCACCCATTTTGTTTGCTAAAGCATGTGAGCTCTTCATTCTTGAACTCACCATTCGTTCTTGGCTACACGCTGAGGAAAACAAGCGTCGTACTTTGCAGAAGAATGATATCGCTGCGGCCATTACGAGGACTGACATTTTCGATTTCCTTGTTGATATTGTTCCGAGGGATGAGATCAAGGAAGAGGGTGCTGCGCTTGGGCCTGGAATGGTAGGCTCTACAGCAAGTGGTGTTCCGTATTATTATCCACCAATGGGACAGCCTGCTCCCCCTGGGGTTATGATGGGTAGGCCTGCTATGCCTGGGGTTGATCCCTCAATGTATGTTCAGCCTCCACCACCACCCTCGCAAGCGTGGCAGTCTGTATGGCAGACTGCTGAGGATAATAACTATGCTAGTGGACAGGGTAATGTTGATGATCAAAGGTAATTTTCTCATTTCCTTCAGATCTAGATAAGCTAGATTGGAATTGCTTTATTCCATATTCCTGAAAGGTAGTAACTTTCTTTTTTTCTTACAAGTTGTTTGTTGTTAAGACTGCAAGTTTTGTTCCTTGGTTTAATTTTACTTCTATCAGATAGTAGCTATGTATACTTTCGCTTTTTATATGTTTGCCTTCTTGCATGTTGAACACATTTAGTGAAATCTTTGCTAAATTAGAATAAGTACTTTGTATAATTTTGTGCATTCTCTCTTTACTTAATTAAAAACAGATATTGCTGTAACATGGAGATAGGAGTTGAATGTGCAGTCTAGATTTTCATCAATCAATTTTGCTTCATATTTTGCATCGGTGGAGAAAGTGATTTGGCATATCTGATTTTGTGGGTATCCAAATTTAGAACAACATATTGATATGCTTTCACACATTTGCTTGATACTTTTTACTACTTATAAAGGAGTTCATGATTGATTCTCTTAATCTGATATTGCGAATTTTATCACAATGGTAACTGTTATCGGTCTTGATGCTGAGATGCAAGGCATAAGTTTTCAACTTTCTTACCTATGCAATAATTACATATATGCATGCTTGGGATATCGCATCCATAACCGTTACCTATTATCTTGAGAAACAACTAATATCTGCTGTCTTGATTGGTTTTGCAAAGTACAGAAAGTGTTTTCCATGTCTCATAGGCTTTTGTGTAGGTTACATGCATACCAAGGTATAATTCTTGGTTTTTCCTTATAAATTAATTGTTGGTTACACTAGTGCATATAGAACACGTGGCCGGTAGGTAAAGTGGGAATAAATTCGTTACTAATTCCGTCGGCTTAGAGTATGTCTTATAGGAAAGAAAATCCAGAGCAAGTCCGAAGAACTAGGATAGTTGGATTTGATTAGTTATAACCATTTCTTTTCTCCTTTATCTGTCATTTGCGTAAATGCCAAGAAAGAGAAACTAGGACAGCTAGGAACCAATATTTGGTGCTTTGCATGAGCAGTCAGCGCGTCAATGACTTTCTGTTCATGGTAGAAGCTCACCTATATATTTCTAAAAACTGTGTCAGTAGGGGGGTCTCTCACTTTGGCTTCTCAATGAAGCTAGAGTTAAAAAGCATTCACTGTCTTATGATTCATTTTTAGGGCGTGAGTGGAAGTTATATTTGACCTTCAAGGGTTGTTTGGTTGGTGGGATAAGGGATAACAATCCCAGGGGATGTATTAAAATGGTGGGATTAGCTATCGCACATAGAAAGGGGATTAGCTAATCCCATGGGACATCCTTGTCTATCCGATTACCTAATTAATATGCTAATATAGTGATGAAAATTTTGAAGTGACTTTCTTTCTGGTGATAGAATTTTCAAATCGTACTTTAGATGTTACTTCAACAGCTGAATTTTGCTCGACGAGACTGTTTAGGCAGCGGCTTGTAACTCATTACTCATCCATTGTTTGGTTCATTTTATTGCCAGGTCCAAAACTCCAGATAACCTAATTAAAGAAGTATATTAGTGAGACCAATCAAGAAAAAAGTATATTAGTGAGCTCAATTTTAAATTAGAATTGCATGCGGTCGGATGTTCCTAACTCTTTTTTCTTTGTTTTAATAGAAAACTTTACAAGAGTTACTTCAAACACTTGCTAAATTAAAATTATATATGGTTAATGGATGATCACAGTTTATATTTATCTTGTTTTCATTGGGAAAATGAATTAGGGTTATTTCAGTGTCTTCCAGAATATAATTAAATATTAATCAGTTTGATTCTCATAGTTGAGTAGATTAAATTCTTGAAATCCTCCTTTATTTTTTCCCTCTTTGATCCCTCTTCTCTTTAGGGTTAGTCTATTTGAATGAAGAGGAAGGGGAAGAAAATTAGAAGGAAATGGAGTGATTATGTCCAGTACTCATCAGTTATCACAGTTGTAAAGGATGAAGAACAATGCACAGTATGAAACTCTACTTTATCAAAATAGAAAGAAAGACTTATAGCACATCATGTTTAAACAAAGTTGAATTTCAACTACCTAACCTGTGGACCTAGTACTAGTGTAGCATTCCCTCTTAATTTAATAATTAATAGCAGTACATTGCTGCCATATCTCGCATGACTACCGTAAATTTGAATTCTTTTCATATTAGTCACAGAAAGTTCACTTTTTGCATTACATTGGTTTAGCAAGTAGCAGATTATCCAGCAGAAACCCTGTCAAAATTGAGTTTTCTTCTCTAAAGATGGACAATAGACGAGCTATTGCTGTATTTACTAGATGTTCTAGAACATGGTTCTCTAATTAGAGTACTTCAAAGGAAACAACACCTCTTGATGCAAACAGAGTGGGACTGAATTTAAGGTAAATTACCAATAAGTGAGTTGTGTCGGCTAGATGGACTAAAACATAAAGTGTAAAAACTTCATCAAAAAAACATAAAGTGTAAAACTGTAAATTCAAATTTAAAGTTATCTGCTAAAATATGTTAAAATTATTATGGTAGGAACTCTCTGTTGTGTTTACCAGGAACCATCCTTCAACAGAGATGTACTTATCTCGCTTGCGATATGGTAGTTCTTAGAGATAGATAGGAATGTAGGATTGGACTATTCAGAAGCTGACACAAGTTACGTTTTATGCGTTCCAACTCAGCTTAGGCAGTTTACAATGTAATTCTGCTGGCTTTATTTTCAAAACAAGTCTACATGATATTGGCTACAGAATTTCGAATGCTGCCAAAGGCATAGGTTCATGCATGAATTTGATGATTTTCTTTGTTCAGCAACTTAGGAGGATCAGTACATGGTTCCTGTGACACCCCAGCTTAGGAGGAAAAGTCCCACATCGGCATAACACAGGAGAGGTGTTGGGTATATAAGTAAGCATGCCTTACCTCCTAGTGACGCGTTTTAAAGCCGTGCGGGCCTAGGCCCAAAGCGGACAATATCACTAGTGGGCTGGGCTGTTACAGATGGTATCAGAGCCACTCCTGTGTCAGCCTTGTTGATAGGGGGCTAGAGTTCAACTGAGTTTAGGCAAATCCCGGGTAGGCGGGGCAAACCTCAGTGTTGAGTCTAGGCAAATCCCATGCGGTGGGGCAAACCTCAGCGAGGACGCTGAGTCCATAAGAGGGGGTGTATGTGACACCCCAGCTTAGGAGGAAAAGCCCCACATCGGCATAACACAGGAGAGGTGCTGGGTATATAAGTAAGCATGCCTTACCTCCTAGTGACGCGTTTTAAAGCCGTGCGGGCCTAGGCCCAAAGCGGACAATATCACTAGTGGGCTGGGCTGTTACAGTTCCATATGCTATAGCAAATTATCATCTTCGGAAATTTCTATAACTTCTCCATTTTTGGTCTTATGTGTAAGTTTGATGTCTTCATGTGTATTGTTATTATTACTACTTTTTGGTGCGGGTTGAGAAACCTATTCTGAAGAGAGATTTAGGGTTCCGCTGTTTTTGTCATTTTTTTCTATTCATTCATATTGATGCGTATCCGATATATAATATTAGTAAAATGACTTTCATCTGTTTTTCCATGATTGGCCAATCTTACACTTTTATAATTATATGATTAAAGAAATAGCATTTACTTAACCTGGGATTCGGATTGCAAGGGCTAACATATAGGAGGATTTTGTAATGTTGACCTAAAAAGTGTTTTTCCTGTACAGCAGAAGAATATCAAAGATTTGTGAAAGTATAACTCATATTCTTACTTAATGTAGAGCTGATTTAAATATCTAGTGCTAGTTTGGAAATATGGAGTTCGTAGTCAAATAAATGTCTCTTTTATTAATTGATTTTGATAAATGAAATCCCAATAAACACAATCTTTTAGTTGGTTTGACAACTAAATTATTTCTAATATTTTTCATGTTCAACATATCCCTATAGATAACTAAATCATAGAGTATAAATGTTAATTTAAGAGGTACCTGGTTAATATTGGCTCGGACACCGTCACTCTTAGAAATGTTATTTTAGGAAATGTATGTTGAGTTGCAAATGCCAAATATCACGTGTGAGCAGCATAAACGTGAATGCAGTTTAGGTTGCCAAATATCTCATAACATCACATTTGGAGCTCGGATATGATTCTAAGCCTTGCAAACTTGGCTGGTTGGTGTTAATTTTCTGATGTGTATCATGTGGCATGCTTGCTCTCATTGTTCTGTAAATTCATGTATTAGCGTTTTATTAATTGATATAGAAAATGCATGTGAACATCTGATATTGCTTGTTTATAGTCTAGCTAGTTCATGGTGACTTTTCCACCAACCTTTTTCTTTCTTTCTTTAACGTGGAACTTATCATTGTAACAACCTCTATACTTTTCCTATTTATTTCACCCCTCTTTTCTTTTTTTGGTTTAGACGACTCATAATTAATGAGCTATTCGTATTCGTTAATCCGGTTGTATTCATGTTATTCACTCATTTGTGGCATGTCTTAATTTCTTTGGTATGATGTTGGCATCTTAGTTCGTAGATGGCCTATGATTGCTAAGGTTAAACTTTCTTACTCCGCAGTTCTGTTTATGGGTTGTAGTTTCTTGATGATGTTTTTCTTGCTAGGCTAAGCAGCTAATTTATCTATTTAGTAGTTGTTTGCTGTAGTTTCTTAATATGGTTCTGTTTGAGGATACAAGACTCTGATTTCTCATTCATATGGTTCACTCATTAATCATTTGTAGTAATTTTTCTATTTAATCTTTGCTGCAGTTAAAGATCACATTTGCTGCTGATCCCGGATGCTTAGTGGCACAAGGGAAGTTATTAGTTACTAATGCCACGGGTCCTCTCAAATGTGAATGCACCTTTTTGCTACTGTCCCTTGATACTGGCTTAACTGTAATGACTTGAATCCTTCAGTCATTTTGTCTGTATAAAACTGTGTAGTTTATCAGAATGCTTATGGAGTTCTGGTTTCCGGTGTTATAATAAACTGATCTTACTTCTTGCATAACAATTGCGCATGTTACTTCAATCAGTTCTCTTTGTGTCCTTTTTAGTGTTTTGACTATTGTTCTCATGCTATAGTGTTATGATGGATCCACTAAAACTTATCAGCACTGGGATGATTAGTAAAACCTAGTGTCACCCAACCTAGTGCAAATCTTGGTGACTAAGGTTCAAATTCCTGCATAGACAAAAAATAGGAGGTGACTTTCTCCCGTCCTTGTGAGTTCTAAGTCTTGATGGGTAGAGTTAACTCGGTACTTGTACTTGAGGAAGGTAGCAGGTACCTGATGGAATAGTCCAGATGCAAGCAAATTAGCTGAGACATCACGTCATAAGAAGGAAAAAAAAAAAAAAAAGATTAGTCGAACCTAGTGGCAACAATGCCTTGTAGAGTTTTCTTTTTCTCCCTTTTTTTCTTGTTTGGTTCAGTACAGCTATTTTGCCACAAAGATAAGCTCAAGTAACCACTTTTTGGTGTCTCAAAGAGTTCTTTATTAGTCCTTGCAAGTAGAGGTGAGATCAGCAGAATTGACTGGAATACCATTAGTCTCGTAGCATAATTGCATGCAGGGAAAGACCTTGCTTAAAAATGTAAAAGGATTTGCGACATTAAAGGAGTAGGGATTAAATAATCTTGTTGAACATAAACAAGTTAAGCGCGAGTCTGTCGAGCCGTGCTTGCAGTTTCAAACATGCTAGTTCTGCAGTCAATTTGAGATACTGAGTGCTTAAACTGAAGAAAAGGTTTCAAACACACTACTCCATGAATTAACGGAGCCACAGGTTTTTTTTTTTTTTTTTTGGATTTTTCATCTGGTGTCCGATACATGCTTCAGAGTTGATTAATCCGAATTGCTGCTGAAAAGTAACTTTCACTTTGACGATAAAGTGGTCCCTACCATTGGCAGCTACATGTCTTACATAGGTTTAAGGAAGAGTCCGGAACCAAAATGCCCAAAAAAAAATCATTTTGAACCAAAATACCCCAACAAAAAAAATTACAAAAGTACCTTTAGCGCAGTAATTTACACTTCACGGAGACGGAGCCGTTAAGTGCTTTAGCGCAGTATTTTACTGCACTATATAAATCTTTCTCTCACCTATAGCGCAGTAAAATACTGCGCTATAGGACTCCGCATTAAACCCAAAACTAGCCTCTTACATTTTCACTTCTTTTTACGTAGTTTAGCCGTATATTAATTATGCTTTGAGATTCCGGAACTTCAATATTTTATATAGAACCCTAGTTATATTTGTACAATTAATAAAATAGGCTCAACACATCAAAAATACGCAATACTTTGGATTGTCGTTTTAGTGGTTGAAAAGTGTTCGAAGTCCTTTTTTGTTTGAAGACTTGTAGTCATTAGCTTTAAGTTATTTATCTTTTAGGGTTTCGTCTTATTTTTAAATTAATACTTAACTTTATTTCGAATATGTCACGTTTTTTTTTATTATCAATTTAGGATGTGAAACTATAAACAATAATAAAGACTAAGATAATATTTGTAAATATGCAAAAAAATATATAATATTTACGATAAATTGTACAACACTAATATATATACACTATCGAGGATGGGTCCCACATGTAGTATGCTGGAGACTATCCCTAGGCCTAAGGCTCATACCATCCCCACCGCCCTCGCCATCGTCTCCATCGCCCTTTTTCCTCTTAATAACCAGGCGCTCCAAGTCATGATCATCTCATCTTCCCCTAACCCTTGCGCCCTTAACTAGAACGTGTTTCCTCTTGGGATCTAGTCCCGCTGGCAGGCTCAGAACCTCAGGCTGAGCTAGGTCTGGAAACTCGACTTCTAACTCGTCAGGAGTTGCCACCGCGAGCGCCGAAGGATGAACCTAAAAAATATATAATAATTAGTACCATTTCTTATTTATATTGAATACATTAACGTTATTTATTTAATCAAACCTGTATGCCAATGGGCGCCTGAGTAGGCTCCTGAGATGGGTGTGGTGAGGTAGTCTTCTAGACGAGATGTTGTTCGAAGTCCAAGTAAAGGTTATAAAAATTAAATAAATATTTACTTTATATTGAATAAAATTAGTTTTAAGTAAAAAACTTACATGCGCCTCGGTAGTCTCATGAGAAGACACCTCTGCCTCGGCAAGCTGATGAGAATGCTCCTGAATGGGTAGCTCCTGTGGACCCACTGGCGCCGAATCCTAAAATATGAAAAAAACGAAATAATAAGTAAAATACATATTAAAATAAATAAGTACTTTAAATAATAAAATGTGTATATTAAATATTGACCTTATATTGAATAAAATAAATTTTAATAAAAAGCTTACCTGTGGCTCGGTAGTCATATGGGAAGACATCGCTGGCTCAGCAGACCCATGAGAAAATGCCTGAGTGGGTGGCTCTGGTGGACCCGCTGGCGCCGAATCCTAAAATATAAAATATTACTAAATAATGAGTAACATATATATATTTAAAATAAATAATTTAAATGAACAAATAAGTATTTTAAATACTAACCGGGATCAAAAACTCATCAAAGTCAAGAATCCTGGCTCCCTCTAAATTCCTCACAGGCCGCTCATTAGCTAATGAAGCGCGTAACGCCACCCAATCAACGTTATCACGCTTCTCCATGTATGCACTCTGGCTTGGCTGTGATAAAGACCCGGGTATCTCAGCAAGTAAGAGCGTCGACGTAAACGTAGGTGAGTCCCCAGGTGAGCTGCCACCGGCCTGGAACGGCTGCAGATGGACTAGACCATGAACGCCCTCTGGAATGGGATCGGCCTCATCCGCCTCATCTACCAGATGGTGTCCTCCACCACCAGGTCCTCTAGCAGTAGCACCGCGTCCTCTACGCGCATAGCGTCCTTCGGCAGCACGGCGTCCTCTGCCAGCACGGCCTCCTCCTCTGGGAGCATCCGGTCCTCCTCCTGGCGCTGCTTGATACTCAGCCTCCGGAACAGGCTCCTCCCTGCGCCTAATATCGCCTGCCTGCTGGATACCATCCTCGGATATCCGTACCATCTCCGCCGCAAGCCCTGCAAGCCCAGGGTAAGTCATATGCTCTAACCCCAAGATGTGTAAACGTTGTACGCTTACCAGCTGCATTTGTGTTCAACAGAAAAAAAAAGTTTATTTTTAAAATGTAACAATTAATGCAATTAAATAAATCTAAATACGATAAACTTACCAATGCCTCGTACTGCCCCGCGAGTGCTGAGTATCCTACATCCCTAAGGGGACGCAAAGCTGGGTTACCGATCAATCAGCGTATGATCTGATGATACCAGCGCATGTAATGCTCAATGGGAGTCAAATGGCCGACCACCGCTAAAGTGCCCAACCTGTTCTCCCAACGGTGGAGCTGGACATCCATGAAAGCCAGAAAATCATCATCAACGGCAGCCCGATCGTCCCGCTGGTAGTGTCGGAGCTCATGACGGACGTCAGGGGGTATACTCTGTGTATGCCCAAACTATCGTAAGACACGCTCGAGTATGTGATCCTCTACGATGTCCAGGTGTATCAATGGACACCGCGACCTCCAAACCCCCTGACCTGCTCTACAGAAGGGCGGCAAACCATCTAATATAGCAGCGTACGGCGTCCATATAAATAGTTGCATAACATATAAATACAAATGAGTGATCACCAAGTAGAAAAGACGTTTAATTAAATTGTTAATGTAAATTTAAATAGTTTTACCGCATCGTCCGTCATGTGATCAAGCTGGTCCCGGAATGGAAGAATACTGTGGTGCGTATCCACATCTCGATCAAAACCCGCTGTCCACTTCCTCGCATAAGGCATGTCAATCTCGAGTTGATGCCTAGGTACGGGCTGAAAAGGCAGCATCCTCTCCCACGCCCATAACTGTAAGCGATATTAGAAAATACGATTTTTAAGTCGTCATTTCAAGAGATTTGTCTACATTAAAGGAAGGCACACTTAAAATATTACCTGGAGAAGAGCAAAAAATCCAAACACATCTCTGACAACACCAACAGACGCTCGGCACATGCATCTGTAAAGATACGCCAAAACAGCACCACTCCAACTGTAGTCTCCCAGGCAGTCCAGATGCTCCAAGAAAACCAAATAACGTAAGCTGACAAAAGCACCCGATGAGTTCGGGAACAAAAGGCCCCCGAATATAATAAGCAGGTACAAACGGGCATGACGATCAACATCGTCCTGCGAGTACCGTCGCCAACCGAATCCAGACCCTCCAAATAAGTGCAGAGTGCACTAATCTTAACCCGACTCTGTCCCGAAATCTGGCCCTCGACATCAGGCACGAAGTGGGTGAGCCTAGTCAACTCTGTCGCACACGTCTGACCAGGAGGAGGCTCGTACCGAGTGTGTAGTGGCTCTCCATCTACCCGCAATCCAAAGAGGACCTCCACATCCTGATGTGTAATCGTGGTCTCACCAGTGCGAAGGTGGAAGGTACGTGTCTCTAGCCTCCACCGCTTAACTATGGCCGTGATAAACACCCAATCATGTTGTACCCGACCAACGGACACGCAACGGTAGATGCCGCCCGAAACAATATCTCCAACACGCTAGGGTGTGGGGGGTGCTCGCGTAAAAGAGCCCACGCTCTCTGCAGCCTACAGGGATGGAGCCTAGTAGATATCCCTATAGTACCGGCCCATAATAACTCTGACCTATGATTGTCTTGCAAAGACAATACTGATCTATCATCGGGCCCCGGGTGATCATCGGGCCCCGGGTGAGCATCGAGCGCCGGGGAACATCGGGCCCGGGGGAACATTCGTATCCATGAAAGAGTCCGGTCTGTACAAACTAAATTAGTCATTATTCTTGAAATGGAAGATAAATTATATTAACTAATTAATAATTTGTAGGGAATATGTGAGTTATGTAGTATTATATCTTGTGAATAATTAACATGGGATATGCAGTAAATTTAATATGTGATAGTAAGGACACATATGTGATGGAAAAGATTTTTAAGTTAATTACTTTTGAATTATGTGATGGCAAAGACTTGTTAAGTTAATTAGTTTGGGAATCGAAATTCAGCAGTAATATCTGTTTGGAACTCTATTTTGAATATGTGATATATTTTTAGTTGACTAAATAGCGAACACAACTACGATAAAATTAAACTAAAAGAGTATATTCGTCGACCACATATTTTCCTACAAACTTTACATTTTTTTCGTTAGCTTATGTATTTATGAAAAGAAGAACTTTAACTATTCTTTTTAAGATAATCTTTTTTATTTAACATATATATATTCACGCTTTTAAAATTATATAGATTAACAATTCATAATCATTTACAACTTGTTTGGATGGTTGTTACCTATTTGTATTATATTATGTTGTTAGTTTAAATACAATGCTTGCTTTGATTGTTACTTTAATTTTATTGTTATGTAACGACGAAAGGTCTAATTTTATGTAACCACTGATTTGGTCCTATACAATACAACACAATACGATAAATGTCAAAACAATACATAACAATCATCCAAACAAAGTGTTAACAACATAATAATTCATTACCAATCAACTTCTTTCAATTCATAAACAATATTTAACAACTAATAAATTCATAATCAATATTTAACAAATAATCAATTAACAAAATAATAATTCACTAACAATTCATAAATAATTAACAAATTAACAACTCATAAACATATAACAAATTAACAATTCATAAACATTTAACAAATTAACAATTCATAAACACAAATTAACAATTCATAAACATTTAACAAATAATGAATTAAACAAAACAAAAAAAAAAACGGAACAGTGGCAAAAGCCACTGCCCAGTCCGAACAAGAACAAAAAAAATTGATTTTTTTTTTTTGGAAAATAGCAAGGATTAAATGTTAAGCATGCTTAAAATATAATGTATATAACAAAATAATAACAAAAGTTCATAGTAGAAAATCTTAATCGAAGATTTTTTGTAGAGTTATTTTAATCAAGTTGTATGCCGCTTTTTCCCAAAATTCGAACTTAGAATCTTGCCCCTTGACTTGAATATACCGAGAATGTAAACTTTCCGAACGAAATTTAATAGAAAATGACGTTTTTGGGTGTAGGGACCACCTCGGTTTCGCCTCCAATGGCGTTTTCAACTTTTTTTTTTACCACTGGAGGGACCAGTGGTGGAACCCGATGGGTTTAATGCGGAGTCCTATAGCGCAGTATTTTACTACGCAATAGGTGAGAGAAAGATTTATATAGCGCAGTAAAATATTGCGCTAAAGCACTTAACAGCTTCGTCTTCGTGAAATGCTTTAGCGCAGTAAATTACTACGCTAAAGGTACTTTTATAACCTTTTTTTTTAGGGTTGTTTGGTTCAAAATAATTTATTTATTTTTTGGACATTTTGGTTCCCGACTCTTTAAGGAACAGATTAGCTTATGTATAGAACTTGGCCATGAACACAAGTACACAACCAAGGGCAAGGGAAACACGAAGAGAGACCCCAAGTTCTCTTCTCTTTTTCTTTTAGTTTATAGTTTACAGTTTTTACTTAACCGAATTTCTTACCAACGCAACAAAGAAAACAAAAATAAAAGGACAAGTTGAGGGCTTTTTTCTTTTTGTAAACGGAAGTTTCTAGTGTTTTTTTTTTTTTTTTCTGACTGATTTGATAAAGAAAACTTGGCAGCGAAAACAAGGAACATGGCGGACTTTTTTGTTCCTTCAATTATTTCTTATCAGAATTCTTCGGCAGAGAAAATGAGGAGCCTGAGAGACAAAAGTTACCAAATTAATGCCCTATTTATCCTTTCTATTTGTAGAGTTGCTTAATGTTATATTTTTCTTTTCGAGTGAATTTCTTGTTACTTTACCAACCAAAATAGAAGAGAAATTTGAAAGTTTTTTGTTCATACGATATCTTTACTTTATGAATTTCTTGTTTTGTTGTACTCCATGTCATTATATAACAAAAACTTTTTCACTTTGTATTTGGATTAGTCTTGTTGTTTCCTTTCTCTTTTTAAAGCATACGTTATGGTTCCACCGCTTTATTTATTTTGACCAACTAACCACTAACTTCCATTTTTTTTTAATTTGTTTATTGTGTTGAATGCATATTCCATTGTTACGATAACTTCAATGAAGATGTTATCATCTCTAAACAATTTACTCTCTGTATTCAACTTAAAAATGTATCTAGATATTTTGTATAAAATCGGCAATTTCATATTATCATTCATGGGGTTAGCATCAATTCAGAGGTACCAATAAACTGGCCGCGCTCTCGAAAATACAACTTAAATTTTTCACATAGAATGAAATACCAGGGACCAACTTGTATGCTTTTTCAACGAGAGGGAATAGGATAGAACAGACTTATTACAGAAGGTTTTTGTATGGTCTTTTCATTCTAAATAGCTTTGAACAAAACATGCGGTGGAAATGATGAATTTAGTTAAGCATGTTACGTGCATAAGATGAAGGTTGAAGAGCGACGGAAAAAACGAAGGTTAAAGAACATCATCTGCTTTTCCTTCTTGATGGTTGTTTGCCAGAGGAACGATTAAATAACAAAACCAAAGATAGAAGGGGGCTAGGAAGAAGGGGGATTTACTCGTAAAATGTTAGCTAGTTCGACCGATTAATTAGTTGAATGCTTTTCTAGCGGCATTTAAAAAAACATAATCAGAAACCACGAAACAATGCACAAGACTCGGAACCAAATGAATCAGATGTAGTGTTACTAAACTTCACATCAGACTCGAAATCAAATGTATTGAATAAAACTAAGGGTTGGCCTGGCTAGCAAATACAGGCCCCATTATCCGTCACAACTCATTCTTCATTCTTAATTACTTTCATAGTAAAACAGCTTTCATGAAAACAGTTTTCACACAAAACGTTTTACCTCTGTACCAAACGCACCAGAAAAGTAAAACTAAGAAATCAAAGTGTATTGACCTGAAAGAGAGTGTACAAAATACCAATATGTGGGGCTGCAAGGAGAGGGTGGGAGGTAAGGAAGGCAATTTGAACGCTATTAACTTAGTAAGAATAAGGAGGTTCAGAATAAGATGTCACAGAGGAGGTTCAGAATAAGATGTCACAGAGGTCCAAAAGCAACAGGTTACAAATTAAACTAAATTAGGAGGAACTGTCATGTGTTGCTTCCTTCCGTACCTCCATTTAGTTTCTCCTTCACACGGCCTGCAGTTTCACAAAAAAGTTAAGGCATTTTACAATCCATGGAGCAAAACATCCAAAGCCGCAACATGATCTGTATTCTGAAAGCAAAAGACCAAGGAGGTCTCAAATAAGAAAAAAAATAGACGAGATTGACTATTGCCATTTTCTTCATGCTGGAATGGAAAGCAAGGTGATGATATTTTGCCTAGAAACTATGCTTTTAAATTTGCATAGTTCAGCTTTTTGCAGACTAGGAGTGTGGCCTAGGGATCGATGAAGCTAGCTTTTAAATTTGCATAGTTCAGCTTTTTGCAGACTAGGAGTGTGGCCTAGGGATCGATGAAGCTAGAATGGACTACGAGATACTAAGATTCAAATTCTTCCTCTGTAAGGCCTTGGTGGATAGAGTTACCAAATACCTGTGTTGGTAATTAGTACTTGGTGGACTAATCAAGGTGCACACATCATCAAAAAAAATATTTGCATATTCTGTTTCTTTCGAATTACTCCAATAACATTGTCAATTTTTTCTTTATTTCAATCAAATGATGAATGGAGGTTGGACAGATTCATAACTGAGGATATCTTCCCTTTCTGCTAGCACCCTTCCACATATCAATTGTAACAAATTGATACAGATTGGTGGTTTTGGGGAGCGTAGGGAAAGAAAAAAGAAGAGGGCGAGGAGTTATTTAGTTAATGAAATTCTTTTGAGGGCCGAGGTCGGTATGGAATTGGGACCCATAAAGGAAAAAAGATGAAGTTTGTTTTAGTTAACAATACCAACAAAGTTATTACCATACTTCCTACAATCCTGAGAAAAATGACGGGTCGATTTCAGGTTAGCAGGATCAGACCTTTTCACAAAAGGAACTCATAAATTAAAATGCAGATCAAAACTTCCAGAAGTTCGTGTCTTGAATGTCTTCATACTCTTCTGTCCTAGGTCTAATGAAATATCACTTCTAAGTAACAGCTAAATAATTAAGAGAACATCAAACAAAGCTTATGATACTATTGAAATGAAGGTTAAGCTGCCAATACGAGGAGCAATCCACACAAATATAATGCATCACTTGGTTAAATAAGAACAATGACCATCATATACCACACTTCACATAGACAAAGTTCACATACTTACACAGTACTAGAGCCTGTTTGGATGGGCTTATAACTTAATCCCAACTTATGGCTTTTGGTTTATTGTTGTTATGTTGGCTTAAAAACAAGTGCTTAAAAGCATTTTTTTTTATCTTATCCAAACACTCTGTTATGGCTTAAAAGCACCTAAAATAAGCCAATCCGAACGGGCTCTAGATTTACAACCAACAGATAATTGGACATGTTGTTGTGCATTTATGATGAAATCCCTTATATGTCGGAATTAGCTAATCCAAATCATGGGATCACCAGAACCAATATCATCCTAAATAATACAGATTAACCTGGCTCTATTTGATCTATGTATATGTAAAAAAAAAAAAAATCAGGTCATGCGAACACATACAAAATAGCAATCAAATCTAACACACCCGTGAAGAAACCTTATGATAATAATTAACATCAAAACACCAAACTGGTCATCCAGATCTAGTATATATATAAAGATCCACATAAGAGGAGGAGTTACCAGTTAAGAAGCACCAACAATGATGTTGTTAATAGGAATAAAAATCAACTTGACAAAAAATCCTACAAATCCCATCACAACGAAACCAATTGCAGTACGCGTGGCAACTTTGGTGAATTCTGCACAACAAAAAAACAATTAATTAAAATTAAAGAACATGCATGGATTCAATTCAATAGATAAGACAAGTAAAAGATTTGTACCTTTGCGATCGGGTTTGTGGCAACGCTTAACAAGCCTAACGCTGTCTTTGGCGAAATCTCTAAGGGGATCGAAAACAGAGTCCAGAGCATCCATTTTTGGTCTAACGAAAATTGGGTTTCTCTCAAGTGTCGCAAGAATGGCAGGAAGAGTTCCAGTTTCGGTTTCATTTTCACTAAACCCGCTACAAAGAATTTGGGCTTATGTCTAGGCCCTGCAAGTTCAAATGGGCTTTCAACTATTTTTGATTGGGCTAAGTTACATATGTCGGCTGAAATTAATTGCAGTCGCTAGCCAAATGTACAAAAAATAGACACTGTGTTGTGTCAAAAATGTAGTATATTTTATGCATCATCTATTAATATACAAAAGAAACATATATTTTTTTGGCTATTAATTCGTTGGTGGCTAGCTATGTCAGTTCTCTTTTTTATTTGGGTTTTGTATTGGGTATGCAAATTATACAAATATTTATCTGTTTGTTAAAAGCAGCGAGAGTTTGTTTAAAAAATATATGCAATCAAGTCAAAACAAACAATTTGCATACAACTTTTTGTTGTATAGAATCCAGTCGAATCATACAACGTACATAGAACTTGCATACAATTATGTTGTTGTATGAATTTTGTATGTCGTTTGTATTAATTTCGTATCACGTGTATGTCACTTTATCACCAGTAATACATTGGACACACAAATGACAAGCATCGAAAATACAAAATATCGTATAACATATTTATACATCAGGATGTGGAGAAAGAAAAACAAAATTCATTCTTTCCCTTTCTCTTCGAGTTTCAATCTGAAATTCTAAACTTCAAATGATTTTTTCAATTGTTTGCAACAACATCTAATTCAAATAAATAATAATTTCGTAAAACCTAGTTTTCGAATTCAAAGTTTAAAGTCTTTTATAGTTGTTAGTTGAATTTTTCTCTGCTGGGGTGTGTTTGTTGAGAAAGAGAAAAAACGAGGAAGATTTGAACCTAACTATTACATTTTTTGTAAATGATAAATGTTGTTATATTTTATAACTCTGACATTTGTTGTATTGTACTTTTTATACGACAAAAGGTACAATAAATTACACTTTTCTTTTTAAATTTTTTAAATAGAAGAAATACTCTTTTGTAACATTAATCTTCTTTGAGATACTGTGTTTTTTAGGTAAAAGGAAACTAATTCCGAGTGATAACATTTGTTAATTCCATATGTTCAGCGTTTTCAATATGGAATTGAAGACGAGATGCCACACTTTATGGCTTTTCCTTTAAGTAACAAGAGGGTGGGTAAGAAATAGTACAATAGTAGTTCAGTCGTCGACAGGGTGGAGTTGCGGAGCAACAATCCATCAAAAGACATGAAAACGTCTTTTGTGTGTGTAGCAAGACAAACTTCATTACGTGTTTATTTTGTTACACAATTGTTTGAAATTAAGGACATTCTATCTATATTGTAAGAATGAAAATAAAATCGTCTTTCTCGTGCTTAGATTCTAAAAATCAAGACAAATGAGAGGAAATAGTAAATCCATCGCATTTAACTATATAAATCTGTATTTACCTTAACTTTATTTTTCCCTTTAAAAATGATAATTTTGTGATTCCTTATGCTCTTACTTTCATTTTAGCTCATATCGTTCCCAATTTCAACATCCTTGATTATTACTATTCAAAAACAAAAGCTTAGGGGAAGAAAAAGATCAACAACTAACAAGGGATAAAGAAAAGTCAGATGAAAATCGAAAAAGTTGCTCTCAAATGGCAACGAAGAAGCCAAAAGGTGGGTAAAACAAAATACATGGTGTACTTACAATTGGACACATATGGACTTAAAAATGATTTAGCGTGAATTTCAGAATTATGCTCGGTTGTCCAAGATTATTTACACTTATTAAATATTTAAAAAATAACAATGATCAGTCTCATTATTCATGTATCCAGAACAACACAGTATGAAAAAATTAGACATACTTCAACCATATCTTTGTGGGTTCTCTTCATTCTTAACAAATCTTTCTGATTGATATCAAGAGTTCTCTTCATTCTTAAAAAACCTTTCTGATTGATATCAATCTTCTTTGAGATGTTGTGTTTTTTAGGTAAAAGAAAATTAATTTCAAGTGATAACATTTATTAAAATTTCTCATGATCAACGTTTTCCGTTTGAAACCGAAAATGAGAATTTATAGCAGGCTTTCTTTTGTTCCTTTTCCTTTAAGTGACAAGAAAAGTAAGATAGAGTAGTATAAGAGTGGTTTAGTCATCAATAAATCTCTCCTGATTCATTCTACAAGGTGGAGTTACAGACCAACAATTCATCAAAAGACCTGAAAAACATCTTTGGCGTGCTTAAATGGACATACTTCATTACATGTTTGTTTTGTTACACAATTATGTAATTAATAACATTCTATCTATATCGTAAGAATAAAATAGAATCATCTTTCTCGTACTTAAATTCTAAGCATTGAAAAAAATAAAAGGAGAAGATAAATTCATCGCACTTAATTATATAAATTCGCATTCACCTTAACTTCATTCTTACCTTTAAGAATGACAATTTCGTGAATTCTTTATGCTCCTACATTCATTGTAGCTCATACCGTTCGTAATTTCAATATTCTTGATTATTATTAGTTCAAAAACAAATATTCAGAGGAAGAAAAGATCAACAACTAGCAAAAGAAAAAGAAAAGTCAAATGAAAATCGGAGAAGTTGCTCTAGATGGCAACAAAGTCAATGATGGGCAAAAACAAAATACACACAGTGTTTACAATTAGACACATATGGGACATTTAATAATAATTTTTAGCGTGAATTTCAGAACTACCCATGGTTGTCCAAGGATACTTACACTTATTAAATAGTTTTTTTTAAAACAATAGATAGAGTCCTACTCCATCCAGATCAAAAAAAGAGTCGACTTATTCATTTTCACACTCCTTATGAAAATACTAACTCATAAACAAAAATAGATAATTTGACTAAATTACCCCTAATTAAATAGACATTGAAATTTGACTATATAACACTTAATAGGGGTAAATATGAAAAAATAAGGTTAATTCTTTTTTAATTTGCTAAGTGAACTATTTTTTTTTTATCCGGGGGAGTATTATTCATGTATCGGGAAAAGCACACTACTAAAAAATTAGAGAAACATCGACAATCGAAACTAGAGAAATACAATTTAAAATATAAAACTAGAGAGGAATTGCATCTTTTTTTCCATTAACACATTTGGCACAATCGAAAAAATTATAAAAATGACCCCTTATATTTGAGAGTAGATTCAAAATAATCCCTAAAGTATGCTGTGAACATTTTTGGTACTTTAAGTTTGCCAAAAGTTAACGCTTGTGGTCTCCCTCAAATACTTAACAAATTTTGTCTGTTATATTCAATGAAATATGTAGAGAAAATAAAGTCTAGCGGAAACTCGCATTTGAAGGTACATTTTTTGCATTTTTATTGTCATTTTCTTTGTCACTTTCTAGAATCTGGTGTAGTTTTCTATAGGTAATTTCTACTACTTGCAATCAATCTTTTTGTTATCTAGTTTAATTTTTGTGTTGCAATTTCTAGAATTTGATGAACCACTCCTACTGTTTCTGATCAAGTATTTTTTCCATAGTTCCCATCAAAAGCGTTAAATTTTGACGAACTTAAAAGGACGAAACTATTCAACATAGTTCAGGGACTATTTTGAACCTAGTTCTAAACATAAGGGACCATTTTTGTCATGTTCTCTCCCACAATTCACTGAGTACAAAGTGATTCTTTTTCCAATGCGTTTAACACTCACTGCTCTCACTCTGTTTGTTTGTTGGTGCACTGCGAAAAAGTTGTCAAAAATTTCACTCCAAAAGGAGCAAAGCAAAGCAAAGCAGAATCTAAGCTACTTTGTAAGTCTTTCTCTTTTCTTGCTTCAACATTGCTTTATTTTCTGCTAAACTGTTAAGATATTCCGAAAAATGTGGGGTTTCACATAGTTTTGTGTTTGTTTTTAAGTAATCTTTGTGGGTTTTCTTGATTCTTAACAAATTTTTGTAATGATGTCAATATAGCTATAATGCAGCTTTGTTTGCAAATTCTTTTTAGGGTTTTAGTATTTAGAAGTGGGTGAATCAGAAAAGTACTGGGGTTTTAGAAATGAAACTGATTTTAGCTATTTTTGAAAGTAAAATAATAATAAAAAAAAATAGGTTAAATTGTTTTTCTGATACTTCTTGCATGTTGAGTTCTTCTGTTTCTGTTTTATGGTTTTAGGGTTTAGGAGTTTAAAGGTGAACTGACTAAAATCCCTAAAAAAAAAAATAGCTGAAAGCACTTTATGGGTTTTCTTTTGGTACAAAGAAATGAAAAGTTTTTTTTTTTTTTTTTTTTGGTATTCAAGGTAGCTTATACTTCTCAGAAAATGTTGAAGGCATTTTATGGGTTTTCTAGAGGTGAAACAAATAAGGAAGAGAAGAGATCTTTTAAGGCAGCTTATACATTTCAGGAAATGCAGAAAGCACCTTTAGGGCTTTCTTACAGTTTCAAAAAAGTTAGTAATGTGGGTAGCTTATACAGTTCATTTGATTATTTGTCTTTTGAAATGCTGGTGAATGTCTTGGGTCATCAAAGTTTCCGGTTTTTATGAGTTGATGTACAAATGCTAAGAGTAAATTCAAGTCGAGCTTGTTTTTCTGTTATTCTCTGTTGGCTCTCACCATAACTAGTCATGATTTTGGAATTTCTCATAATTTCTTTACAAGGCATGCACAAGTTTCATATATCTTCCCCATCCCGAGAAGAATGAATCAGTGCATCGAATTTTCTGTGTGAATAGACAGTGATTTTTAATCTTTTAAAAGTAACATTTACACATTCAAAAGCTACATAAAAGATACTCTAAGTCACAGCCTTTCGTATTCTCTATATTTTTTTAGCTCTTATCATCTTTAGAAATAGCTCAATTTGAATGGAAATGGGATGTCAAAAGCACAGTTTACATTCAAGAGCAAATTTCACCAAGCAATTGCAGTTTTTACCTGATGGACATTTTTTTTGGGGGGGTGGGGGTAGTAACCAAGTTGTTACTTTGTTATTTTCTAAATAAAATCGTTTTTTAGTTAGAAATGAAAGACCAAGCCTTAGTCCTTTCTCCTTTTAGAGAAAATGTTCATTTGGCCTTCCTGGAAGGACACTATTCGCAGTTTCAGCTGGGCTATCTAAAGACTTTTAGCTGTCAAAATTGTCTCTTTACTGTATTAATGATTGAATATGCTTTTTGAAAGTACAGAACATGTTTGTGCATACAAGTATTGGGATAAAACTAATATCGACTGATGCACTTTGATTTTGTATTTGATGCAGGCGTTTCATTCAAATGACAATTTCTGATATCACGGAAGAAGTGGGATGTAGTAGTGGTAAAGAGAAGTTATCCAATGGATCAGCAAGGATGGATTTTGATATAGATGATCTTTTTGAAGTAGGTGATGATGATTGGGACGATGACGAGGAAGAAGATGAGGATGAGGATGATGATCTTGATGTGGTTTCAATAAAAGAGCTGGGTGAAAGTTTCTTGAAAACCTTCTGTAAAAAGGCATCAACTGGTTTTTTTGAGAAGTATGGTTTAATCAGTCACCAGATTAATTCATATAATGACTTCATCAACTATGGAATCCAAAGGGTGTTTGCCTCGGTTGGGGAGATCCATGTTGAGCCAGGTTATGATCCATCAAAGAGAGGTGAAGGTGATTGGAAGCACGCTTCTATAAAGTTTGGGAAAGTAAGCCTTGAGCGGCCAAAGTTTTGGGCAGGGGAGAAGTTCTCTGTGGACGGTGGGAAAGAGTACCTGGATTTGTGGCCACGGCATGCTCTCCTTCAGAACATGACTTATTCCGCTAGAATTATGGTTGAAACTCATGTTCAGGTTTGGAATTTGTTTTTGTCTAATATTAATAAAAAAAACAATGGTTCTTGTCTATAGTCTATAGTTTTATGTGTATCAATTTCTTTCTGTTTATTGATATACATTCATTTCCTCATTATTCTCAATTTTGAATCGGCCAGCTTGTAGGTTTTCTACTTTTTTTTTGTGGTATACTCCTTGTATACAAGTGACTTTTTATAGTAAAACTTTACTTTATCAAAATCTTTTGAATTAGGTAGTTATGTTCTAAAATTGCATTGTGTTATTCTTCCGTAGATTAAGTTGCCAATCTTGTTGGTCTCTCTTGAACAGTTCTTTTTTAAATGCATTGCCCATCTGATGAAAAGTGAGAAAATGTTCATCACAAAGGAAATAAGAGGCTCTGAGCTGTTGCATCCTAATCCTTTATACTTAGATACCATCTTTTTAAACTTCACAAAATTCGACCTTTATCTGGAGTACTACTGATATTTGAAATATAATCCCTTCTCATCCGTGTCACATGTCATTTATTTTCCCTCTGTTAGTTTCTTGTTCTTTTATTTTCATTGGTTGCCCTTGTATATGATTTCAGGTGTATACAAAAAAGCTAGTTAGAAGTGACAAGTTCAAAACTGGGGTAGAACGATTTGTTGACAAGGAGTTGGAGATGGAAGATAAAAGAGATGTCTTGGTTGGGAGAATCCCTGTGATGGTGAACTCAGAGTTGTGCTGGATGAATGGTGCTGACAAGCCTGATTGTGAATTTGATCATGGGGGATACTTCATAGTCAAAGGGGCTGAAAAGGTAAGATCTTCCTGTTAGCACCTCACTCTCGACACCTCCCTCTTTTCTACCTAAAGAGGGCATAGAATACAAGGCTGGAAAGTTGGTGGTAGTTTGTATATTATTTAAGCCTTATCGAGTCCAAAGTGAAACATAAAGATACTATTCAAAATACAACAGCCACATCAACCATTTTACTACACATCAACCTATCATAACTCAAGACAGAGGAATTTCACTTGTTAGTGTTAGAATTTATGTTTCAAATTAAATATCTTAGCTTTATGGCCTGTTTGGCCAAGCTTCTAAAATCAGCATATTTGAAAAGTGCTTTTGGTGAAAAGCAGTTTGTGTTTGGCCAATCAATCTAAAAAGCACTTTTGAGCAATAATTAGTGTTTGGCCAAGCTTTTAAAAAGTGCTTTTAAGTGTATTTTTCTCAAAGGTGCTTTTCAGAAAAGTACTTTTGGACAAAAGCTTTTTTCTTTTTAGCTTCTGAGCTACTCCCTAGAAGCACTTATTTTCTCCCAAAAGCTTGGCCAAACACCTCACTTATTGAAAAAATAAGCACTTTTGGGGAAAAATAAGCTTGGCCAAACAGGCTATTAGTTGGATTGTGACACTTTTTTCCTACAAGACAATATATTTGAATATTAAAATAAAATGAGTCCAATGGGATGGAAAGCATATGGATGATTTGTTTATTCGAGCCCAAATTGATTCGTAGTGTTGTACTAGTAATTTTAACAAATATTCTAATTTTGAAAATTCAGATAATTGCAACAGTTGTGTCCGTATAATGGAAGGCGTAACAGAAGAGGATGAAAGAGATCTTTCATGTTAGACATTTAACCAAGTGATTAATTAAAATGATGTGTAGTGTGAGGTCGTTCTGAAGGTGCTAGCTACTTTTGGGTTTGTTTATTGTTTTTAATTGAGCATACTGTTGAAGATCTTATGAAGGTGAAATTTATGTATCACTTAACATAATGTCCAGTATTTTAGAGTTCGAACTGATGAAACAGTTTTTTAGCATGTATGAACCTTTAGGAGGAAAGACGATATGCCTCCCATCATTTTTTTATGAAGTAAATGTATTTTCATTCATAAACATGGACAAACTGGTTGTATACAAGGATTAAAAGGTAAGGAATCTACCAAATATGATTTTCGACAAACTCCGCCCATTCATCTAGACAACAAGGAACTTTCTGATTACACCAAAAGAAAATAAGGGAACGGAGACTACTACTCAGCTGAGAGAAACTTGACACTACTTCAAAAGCTCTCCTATTTCTCTCTCCAACCTATCCACCTTAGCGCAAGCGGAATTTGATGTGGTTGGATATTACATACTGTTAGTAAGATAAGACCTCTGATTTTGTAAGACAAGTTGCAAAGCATATGATGACAAGTTATTTTTTCTTCTGTAAAAACCTCAACGCCAGTCTGGAAATAATATAAGAACTTTGTCTTTTGTATTATGTGTTGATTTCAAGCGATCATGCTGCATGTTTAATACAAGTTGCACAAGTAAGTGGTGTATTTTATTTATTTTTTCTGAAAGCGCGTATTCGATAGAATTTTGACACTGTAATTTTGACATTGTATATTTCTCCCAAAAACAAAAAAAATTGGGACTTTCTATGATGTGGTGATTAGAGTGTTGCATGCATGCCTTTTAATACACGTAGCACAAATCTCTGGTGATAGGTCATTTACTTTTCTGAAAACCTATCGAGTCTAGTCTTGGTTTCTATCTTTTAACCTGGGACGCAAATATGCTGAGTTATAAGAGCAAATGAATGTAAAAGAAAGAGTCATATAGACAAGAGGTAATAAGGAACTTGAACTTTTCAAGAACTTTTTGCATGACCTATATATAGAATATAGCGGAAGTATGATGGATCCTAGAGCCAGACCCTGTATAACCTACATGTGCAGCTTAAAAAATTCTGATGCAGGACCTCAAGGCATCAACTTGTGTTCCATTAAGACACTAGACATTTGGAGTGACTACTTCGTATCTTATATATGATTCGACGTTAACAACAACATATCTTTCCATAAAATGACTCAGAGCAGTTGGAGATCAGATTTCATTGTTAGGCAGCTAAGAGACTGATGATTTTAAGTATATCAGATGGATTTCGCTGCTCTGTGTTGTTGCGTAGATTGTGAATTTTGATGTGCAAAAAAGGTGATACACACTCAAAGGAATGCACTTTTGGACCTAAGCTGTTAACGTGAAGACAATGATCCAAAAAAATCCACTGTGCTTGTTGAATATAAGGCAGTTGTAATAACACTTCATGGTTGAACATTCTTTTTACAGCATTATCTGCATAACTTGGCTGGTGGTGACAGTGAACCAACATTTTCGGTATATTTAAACAAATAATGTTTTTTAGCTTCTGTATTGGGGAAAAAGGGGGTATATGATGCAGGAATGAGCTTGATGTATACTTTCACGACAAACCTTTTCTAACTTCTGGGGGAAGAATAAGGAATCATTCACCGTGTCTGCTTCATGTCAGCTCTGTTACATCTTAAAGCCGTTTCATATGGAACTGGGATCAGATTAAGAATTGAAGCACAGAAAAACTTCATGTTACCTGGTTTAACTTAGTTTGGATACTTTAAATGTCTTAAGGACTTTATTACCTAACCAAACTATTTGCTCAATTTTTTGAACTGGTAATGTAAAGTAGTATTGTTACCTATGAAGAGTCTTTAGCTCTCTTATATGCAGAAGCTCCTTCTCAAGCTTCTAGGTGAGTAATGCAATCTTTTCCCTTGTCTGACTATATAGTACTCCTTTGTCACAAAAACAATGACAAAGTACTATTTGGGAGGTCAAACCGTTTGTTTCTTGACTACAAATTTCCAACATTTTCTAATTACTCTTAGCAAAAAAAAATTGTGGTTTGAGTACGTTTTATGTTGTTTCTAAATATGTAGGAGTAATATTCGTTTGCAAAAGAAAAAAAAAATGGATACTTCATATCGGAAATTTAATGTGTCCGACTCTCATACTCCGAATCCATCATTCTTTCGGGATTGAGGAAATAATTGTAACTTTGGCATGCATTCTACACTTGTGCTATTACTATATTGATTTAGAATATTGTTTGATCTCTGTGACCTTTTATAAGTAAATTTCATGTCGCAGTTCTTTAAAGATTGAAACCTTTTGTAATTTCCATTTCAGACCTTCATTGCACAGGAGCAGATTTGTTTAAAAAGACTCTGGGTGTATAGCAATCCCACTTGGATGGTTGGATATCGCCCTGGTGATAAAAGGAAGAGAATCTACATTAAACTGACTGAGACCTTGAAGATTGAGCACATTAAAGGAGGAGAAAAAGCCCTCAGTGTGTACTTCCTGGCAGAAATGCCAATTTGGATCTTGTTTTTTGCTCTAGGTGTATCCTCTGACAGGGAGGTAGTAAATTTAATAGATGTGGATATTGAAGATAGTAATATCGTCAATATACTAATGGCTTCAATCCATGAGGCTGATAAGAATTGTGAGGATTTCAGGAAGGGGAAAAAGGCTCTTGCTTATGTTGATAGACTTATAAAGAGCTGTAAATTTCCACCTCAAGAATCTGTTGAGCAGTGCATAAAAGAATACCTGTTCCCTAATCTTAGTGGTTTCAAGCAGAAGGCTCGCTTCCTTGGCTATATGGTAAAGTGCCTGTTGCACTCTTTCATTGGTCGCAGAAAGGTTGACAACAGAGATGATTTTCGAAACAAGCGATTGGAGCTGGCTGGTGAGCTTCTTGAACGGGAGCTCAGGGCGCACATTAAACATGCCGAAAGGCGTATGGTGAAGGCAATGCAAAGAGATCTTTATGGAGATCGACAAGTGCAGCCAATTGAGCACTATTTGGATGCATCAATAATCACCAATGGTCTCTCCAGGGCTTTTTCCACTGGACATTGGTGTCACGCTTACAAGAGAATGGAGAGGGTTTCTGGTGTAGTTGCAACTCTTAGACGAACAAATCCATTGCAAATGACTGCTGATATGAGGAAAACGCGTCAGCAGGTTACATACACCGGGAAGGTTGGCGATGCTAGATACCCGTAAGTGTTTGTAAATTTATACCGACCATTTTTTTGTGCTTCCATTAACAAAAATGGTGACTTCATTTTTCTTGCTTCCTGAACATCGCTCATTCTGTCATAATTATTTTTGGTATTTTGTTTCTGTTTTGTTTAACTTAAATATGATAATCTAATGACTGTTAAAATAACTTATGCAGACATCCTTCACACTGGGGAAAGGTATGTTTTCTCTCTACCCCAGATGGTGAAAATTGTGGCCTGGTAAAAAATTTGGCTAGTATGGGTCTTGTCAGCACAACTATTTTGAAACCACTTCTTGAGACATTGTTCCGGTGTGGGATGCAAAAATTAGTAGACGATAGTGCCACCTCACTCCACGGAAAGCAAAAGGTACTACTAGATGGGGAGTGGGTTGGAGTATGTGAAGATTCTGCACTCTTCGTTTCAAAGCTAAGACGTAAGCGCCGCAGGAATGAAGTACCACACCAGGTTGGCTCATGATCATTTTCATTTAATTATGTACAGTAGAGTCATGGAACCTTGCTGTTGAATATTTCTTTCTATTGCAAGTTTGTTCATTGATCCACCAAAAGGATGGTTATGAAACTTTCAACCAAACATAGAGACTTGTCTTTTTCTCTATTTTCCTCAAGCAGGATGTAAATCTTTTGGTATACTGTATTGGATGTACAATATCATGTAAATGCCGCTGGAATAAGGTCCCACATCAGGTTAACTCATGATCATTTTAGTTCAGTCATGTACAGATTCTTATGGCTATAATATTTGTTTAAATTAGAATACTTGTTTATATCATAAGTATGATAGTCAATTCATCAAAAGGACGATTATCAAATTGTAAGCCAAATGTAAAACACTTGTCTCATGCCCTTGGCTCCTCAAGTTTATGGTATATTGCGTTAGAGTGCAAAATATCATATAGGACCGATAGGAATAAAGTGTCACACCGGGTAAGTAGTGATCATTTTCATTTAATTATGTACAGCAGAGTCATTAAACTTACTGTAGAATGCTTCGTTATATTGCAAATACGTTCATTAATTCCTTCAATGTGATTATAAAATTATAAACCAAATGTGAAAGACTCGCCTTTTCCTCTTTGTTCCTGAAATAGACGTGACTTTTGTGGTATATTTTATTGAATGTAGAATAACTTTTGTATGCTAGTAAATCCTGAAGCTACCAAACAGTATGTTGTGCCTCTTACGTCCAGTGGTGACCTGAACTGCATTCTTGGTTGGAAGTAGAGGGTCTACTATTAGAGCAACCCTCTCTTGTCATTGCCGAGTTTCCTTAAATGGAAATAGACGCAATGTGTTCGGAATAGATGGAATCCTTGAACTCTGTCCTTTCCACTTCTGTGATGCTTTTTCCTTTTGGGAAATATCTCATTTTTTTTAATGGTGGTGTCCAACTAGCTTGCGAGCACCTCGGCTAATCCACCAGCTACTTGCTTCCTCCTACTAGCACAGACACCATTAACTCTACCCTCCAAGGCTCAGGAAAAGGGGGGAAAATTCACCTTTTGGAAAATATCTCTTTGCAGTGTGCAGAAATTTAAACGACCAAATAAGAATTATAACATTTTAAAGATTGAAGGATTCAAACAATAAAATTAAACCCAAGAGTTCTCGATGAAATGACCTTTATCTCATATTTGGCAGAACAATAAGATTAAATCCAAGAGTTCTCTATTAAATAACCTTTATACAAATTTGGCAATTGATTTGATGTTTTCTTCTAGCACTTGTAGATATACCATGCATGTTATAATCATGGAAGTTGACGTTTCTTGATTGGGGAAATTTGACCCGATAACTCTTTCATTAGCAGTGGATGTGCTGCGAAAAGTCTCTCTTTGTACATGGATATTAAAAATTCAGTCTAGTATATTTCTTTTGAGAAGATGTATATTTTCATATAAGTTTTGTCAATTTGATACTTATACACTGAACAATCTAAAATTTTCTTCTAGGTTGAAGTTAAGAGAGATGAGCTGCAGGGTGAAATTCGCATATTTTCTGATGCGGGGAGGATTCTGCGCCCTCTTCTTGTTGTTTCAAATCTAAAGAAAATCAAAGCTCTGAAAGGGGGAGATTATGGCTTCCAAGCTCTTCTGGACAATGGGATTATTGAGCTCATAGGACCTGAAGAAGAAGAAGACTGTCGAACTGCATGGGGAGTTGAATACGTCTTGAAAGCAGATAAAGAGAACCCACCCGCAAAGTATACCCATTGTGAGCTGGACATGTCATTTCTGTTAGGCTTGAGCTGTGGTATTATCCCATTTGCAAACCATGATCATGCTAGGAGGGTCCTCTACCAATCAGAGAAGCACTCTCAACAGGCAATTGGGTTTTCAACCGTGAATCCGAACAATAGAGTTGATACGAATACCCATCAATTATATTATCCTCAGAGGCCACTTTTCCGGACAATGCTGTCAGATTCCCTTGGGAAACCAAAAAATGCTCGTCACCAGAAAGGAATGCTTCCTCGGCCTGAATACTACAATGGGCAATGTGCTATTGTCGCAGTAAATGTTCACCTTGGCTATAACCAAGAAGATTCATTGGTTATGAATCGTGCTTCACTGGAGCGTGGAATGTTTCGATCGGAGCATGTTAGGAGCTACAAGGCTGAGGTCGATAATAAGGAAGCTGTTGCTAAGAAGCTAAAGGTTGAGGACTCTGTTAACTTTGGGAAAACCCAGAGTAAAATTGGACGAGTGGACAGCCTGGATGATGATGGTTTTCCATTCATTGGGGCAAATCTCCAGAGCGGAGATATTATAATTGGGAAATTTGCTGAATCAGGGGCTGATCACAGTGTCAAGCTGAAGCACACGGAAAGGGGCATGGTTCAGAAGGTTTTGCTCTCCGCTAATGATGAAGGGAAGAATTTTGCTGTTGTATCTCTCAGACAAGTAAGATGCACAATATAATGTGTGTGTGTGTGTGTGTGTGTGTGTTTATGTATATGCTTCTACCTATGCGACTCGGTATCTCAATATGGAACTATTGCTTTAAGATGCAGGTTTATGAGAAACATTTCTTTATGTAAAACACCATATTAAGTCCTTGGAAAACTGTTTGCAGGCAATTTAGCAAGCTTCTTAAAGTACCTGCGCTTCATGGGATATCTTCATGATAAAGGAAAAAGGATGCTATATACATAAACACCATATATAGCTGCAAGTGCCTTGAACCATCTTATTAATGAACACATTGAAAGACTAGCCACTGAACTGAATAAAAGCTGATCTGTCTATAAGTAGCACTACTAGATTATGCTATCTCTTAGAAACTAGAAGCCATTGTAGAAAACCTCCAGCTTGATGTTTTAAGGACTGACTTATGTTGATATTCAGATTTATCCTGGAGCGGAGCTAGCACTCCGCTTACGGGTTTGGCAGAACTCAGTAGCGTTGGCGCATACCTTGTATTCGTGTTAAAAAAATAGCTTAATATGTATAAATAATTTATCAATAACCCAATAAGTTTCTTTTTCTAGAATCTAGAACCCATAAACTCAAAATCCTAGCTCCGCCTCTGGTCATCCATCTACGTGCCCTTAGGAAGTATTATCCTGTGTTGGGGGTTTTATCCAGTAAGACAAGGTGATAGTAGCAAGTGAGTTATAAACTACCCAAGCTCCTTGTTTTCAACTAGTGTAGAAAATGTCCGATGTATCAACAGAGTTCTCTCCACCCCCAACGAGGGGTTTGTGGCTGCCCTTTTGCGCCACCTATTGACAAATAGATCCTTCAACAAATCCTTATGAGGTATCACTCCGCCACCAACATGGTGTGAGGGATTTTTTATCCTAAAAAGATGCCTGCTGAGGTGAGTGGAGAGAGCTCATAAGCTGTCCAAGCCCCGTGTCTTCGACATATGTGGGACAAGGTCCCAAGTACCAACAGCTGATACTAAGTCACACAGTACATTATTTGATATATCTATTCAGAAGTTTTTGTACTCTTTAGAGTTAGCAAAGAAAGCCTAATCACATATTTTGTTTTACTTGTGGTGTAAATTGGAACATGTGACTGAGTTTGAATCAATGCTACAGATGTTAGAATCCCCTACAGGACTAGATTGGGAGTACTTTTGCTATTTTGCTATGACAACATTGTACAGTTCCTATAGCACATCCTTTGTGCTACTTTATCTATAAAATTACGTTACCTTCTAAAAAAAAGTTGGCAAAGAAAGCTGTTAGGGGTAAGCATTATGTTTCTGTGTTACGATTCAAATAGTGTGAGCTGGTCACCTACCACCCATCTTTACATTTCGTCCACCCTGTTCCCTCTAGAAAAAGAATATACTGGGAAGACATTGTATAACTAATCCTAATTCCCTTCAAATGATTCCAGTTGTCTTGTATATTCTGTGCAGGTTCGTTCTCCATGTCTTGGAGACAAGTTCTCTAGCATGCATGGACAAAAGGGTGTCCTTGGATTTCTGGAATCTCAGGAGAACTTTCCTTTTACAGTTCAGGGGATTGTTCCAGATATTGTAATCAATCCCCATGCATTTCCTTCAAGGCAAACTCCTGGTCAGCTGCTGGAAGCTTCTTTGGGGAAGGGCATTGCCCTAGGTGGTGGTCAAAAATATGCCACTCCCTTCTCCACTTTATCAGTTGATGCCATAATGGAGCAGCTTCATGGGTAAGATATCTGATATCCTTTTTTCATAATTCCATATTCTTGTGCCGACCAGTCAAGCTGTGTTTTTGTCTTGTTGTATTCACTTGTGAATTCTGGTGATTTGTCATTGACTATTAAATGCTATATGACCTGCAGGCGAGGATTCTCCAGATGGGGAAATGAGAGAGTTTACAACGGCCGGACCGGTGAAATGGTTAATTCCCTAATTTTCATGGGCCCAACATTCTATCAACGCCTCATCCATATGGCTGAAGACAAGGTGAAATTCCGTAACACTGGGCCTGTCCATCCCCTTACTCGCCAACCTGTGGCAGACAGAAAACGTTTTGGTGGAATTAAGTTTGGTGAAATGGAACGCGACTGTCTTATAGCTCATGGTGCTGCAGCAAATTTGCATGAACGTCTTTTCACACTCAGTGACTCCTCCCAGATGCACATCTGTGGTAAGTGCAAGAACATGGCAAATGTAATCCAGAGATCTGTGCAAGGTGGTAAGGTAAGGGGTCCGTTTTGCCGGTTCTGTGAATCAGTTGAAGATATAGTGAAAGTTAATGTGCCATATGGTGCAAAGTTGCTGTGCCAGGAGCTCTTCAGCATGGGCATATCTCTCAAGTTTGACACTGAGATTTGCTAATGCCCGATTAAGTTTCATCATCCAGATTATACTTATGATGCTAACTTGGTAAAGTTGTTGATGGCAAACACTCTTATTTGTTAATATCTCTAGTGTTAATTCGAAAAAAAAAACTGTCTCTTGCATCTGAACCTTGTTGATTTTCAGGTTGTGGCAAACACAGTTTCTGTAGATATCTCTAGTGTTGATGGGAAAAGAAAACCTTTTCATGTTTTTAAACCTTATTGGTTATCAGGTTGAAAAAGTTTGTCGTTTAGACGTGACCCCCCCCCCCCCCCCCCCCCCGCCCCCCTTCTCGCGCGCACACACATGCTGATTGTTGAATTATTATTGTAGATCTAAGTTGACTCTTTTGGTGGCAAACTATTGGCATTTGATCTTTCGTTGTTAACAAGCAGTAGATGACCATTGCTTGCTCTATTATGGGACTGATTTCGGTGCAAAAGGGTAAATAGCAAGTGAATAGAAGTAATAAGTGTCACTAATGCCGTACTTGTTCTAAGAAAAAGGAGGTAGTTTTTGACACATCACTTGTCTTGTTAGATTTTAGATTAAAATTGTATCTAACTATTAAAATAGATTTGATTGAATAAGTAAGCTCTATTGAAGACTTATTATCTCTAAAAGTGAGAAGAAAGAAGGGTAGGGAGGAAGAAGTATAGAATAGCCAAATGGTGATAAGAGACTCAGGAACTGATTATGTAGTTAAAACCACTTGGTGAATTTCAGGCAAACTAATTCAAACCACAAAAATGATATATTGCACTCAACGAGTGGTAATTTACTCGAGGATTGTGGTGTCGTGGTGATGGTTTTGGGGGTTTGGGTGTTAGGGGTCCCGGTGGGGGGGGGGGGGGGAGGGGAATTAGTGGTGTTAAAGTTACAAATATTTAGAACGAGGCTACAAACATTGCTCCAATCAACCCATTTATTAACTCAACTTATTTTCACCAGCTCAAATTCAGTCTAACCTGTACCAGATCCTTCATCTTCTCCATTCTGGAAATTTATATACTATTTACCATTCAAATGGAGGGATTAAACCTTAAGATTGAAAGGATTAACGAATGGAGGCATTCTTGGATTTAAACATCTATTGAAGGGAGCTAATTTACAAAGAGATAAATTAAGATGAATTCTCAAGATAACTTAGGGAAGATACATAGTAATGAAACAAACATAAGCTAGATGCCTAGATCTAATGGCAAACAAAAGAATTTCTTCTACAATATCAGACTATACATGTTCAATTATGTTGGACAAAATGTGGTGGCATTTGGTTTTGCTAGTATGTTAAAATCCCAGAATTTCCCTTTAGAAGAAACCAAATTAGTGTCACACAAGAATTCCCAAGAAAACCACTTCTCAATCATTCTATCAACATCATGTACCAACACATGAGTCCCTTTTTTCTTTTTGCTTCTTCTTGCTAACACACCAGCAATATAAATTGCAGCCATTCTTCCTGGTGATTCTGGCTTATCCCCATCTGGTCCATCCACAATCAGCAAATCCCACTTCACTTTGTACACTTCTTTAGGAACTTTTGTCACAAGCGACATAAATTTGCACTTTCTTGATGAAATGTAGCAGTGTTTTTGGTTTTGTCTAGCGTGTTTTAAATGCGTGTAAGCATCTCTAGCAACTGTTTGATACTCGATTCTGTGAATTCGAGTACTATTTGTATTACTCGTGGAATTGTTAGCATTGATCTTTGCGAGGTTGTCTTCAAGGAAGACAGTGAATCCACCCCTGTTGATGGTCGAAATTTGAGAAGAGTATTGTGTTTCAAGCCCGAAAACAAGAATGTTGCCAGGGGATTTTCGGGATACAATATCATAGAGAAAATTGATTTCTTTCTCCGTAAGGAGATGAGGGCGGTATTCAGCTGGAGACAAGACGGAAAAAATTGGAGAAGAATATGAAGTGATTACAGAAATCTTGATGAGTCTGAGTATTGAAGCAAATGATAAGATGAAAACAAGAAGTGGGATGATATTTCTTTTTGTAAATTTCATAACTCTGTAGTACTTGTGTAAAAGGGTCTTTTTTAGACGAGTTTTGGGTGAGAAATGAAGCAGAGGGAAAGCAATTTCAGAATGGGGCATTGTGGTGTTCTTTTCTTATGTTCACTACGTTCTACCTAAATGGGGGCTTTTAAAAATTTGTTGTGACGTGTGTTTAATTTCCTTCAGAATTTTTGAGTGAAGAAGAAGGAATGGTATCTTCCTTTAGTTTGAAGCGTTTTTTTTTTTTTTTGCCTTTTAATTTAGTTGTCACAATTTTCAATAGTATCTCTTAAATTGGGACTTTTTTAGTAAGTGTTGATGTGATGTTGGTATGATCAATCATTGTGAATAAGGGGTACTCTTTGTTTAAGAAGTTGGACACCAAATTTCGTCTGCTTTTGCATTTATTTTCTTCCTTCTGGGTACTGTTTTTGGTCATCGTTTGGTGGACAAGAGTGATATTGAAGGAAAAACTATTACTTTTATGCAAACAATCATCTTGCAATGCATTTGGTCTAATCCAATTTTAAATACAATAAAGTACCAAACACCAGTTCAACTAAGTATGTTCATCTGTCAACAATTTAAACTGAACACTAAAAAATTATTTTAGCAGAGAATTTTTTAATGCTATACCAACACACTCTTAAGGTTTATACCTCTTCAACTCGAATAGCATTATTCTGAACAACGGCTTAATTATTGAACGCCCGAAAAGCCTAGTCAAATGTGAATAACATTATTAAAAAAAAAAAAAGATGTCGTGAACATGGTATTGAATTGAATAAGGGACCTTTTGTTCCTACTAATGGACCCAAAAATTATTTATTTCTTTGTCTGGGATTTTCCTAAGCAACCAAACAAATCCCTGTCATTTGACACGGAAAATTGTCTTTTTTGAATCTTTGAAGTGAACGAACAATCAATATACATAATTAAGTTTTAATGCCATGATATCTTTCTACGTAGCTTCATTAAGACCGTTTTCATGCGTCTTGGTTGGTGGTGGACAAGAAAACCCGATAGAAAGCCCACACCACAAATTATAATTTATGGTGAATTCATATTTCAAGTGCCCCCAAATTTTCTATCAATAGACGTTAAGGGGTCTTCTGAGTTTTGATTAGAATTATAAAACAGATGATAGTGTGATAGATGCCATGTGACCAGGAGGTCATGGATTCAAGCCATGAAAACAGCTCCTGACAGAAATGCAAGGTGAGACTGCGTACAATAGACCCTTGTAGTCCGGCCCTTCCCCGGACCCCGCACATAGCGGGAGCTTAGTGTACCGGGTTGTCCACACATGATAGTGTGATAGATAATCATCTGAGCTATTTTTATTGATGCTTGGTTAATCATCTTAAAAGTCAATAAAACGGACGTGTTCGACTTTAAATTGATTTAGATCTACCCCTGTGGTAAAAAGGGCCATCATGTTTGAAGACATATCGAGTGTCCGAGTCTAGTGCGCATGCTCTTTTCTTGATTTAGATTTATCCAAATGATACCCTTGACCTATATTGCATTATCTTATCCAACTTAAAAAATTGATTTAGTAGTACATAGGATTAAAATTTATGTAAATCTAACAAATAATAGCATAAAAACTGTGCACTTATACTTTAGTTCATGCAAACTAGCACAGGAATTATGTCATTACTAATCCCGGCGTTATCAATGCAGAAACAAAAATAACAACCAAACACCTATTTGTTATGCAATAGTACCAAAAATTACTTCTATATTTGCTGGAACTCGGCAAGTAATTGCTCATCAAGAAGCAAGCATCCAAAAAAAACAAGTCAGCATCTACAACAAAGAGTCCAAGAATAGCAGCAGCAATGAGAAGACTTGCATATTATTTGATTCCAACTTGACATATAATAAATAATGACAACAGTAGCAACTGCATTAAATAATAGCCTCGACATCTCTCTGCTCGTTATGAGAAAGAGGGGAAAGAAAATGAAGGTGGAGATACTATCTATTCCTAGAGGGCTACTCCACCCTCATTACATCGCAAAACTCATGTATAACTAAAGAGACCCTATACTCATTGTACAAACTTCCAGGATTTCATGGCAAACCACAATGGGCGGCGACTGACCTGGGCCTGAGGAGATCACATAACTTAAGGACTTCTTCCTGAAGACACCAATGTACAATATGAACAGCTTTTACATGAAATAACTCAAGGACTTCTTCCTTCTAGAGCCCCCTTCTCCATACAGTTCATTCCACTGGAGAAGCTCTGTCATATTTATGGATTCCGATGACACACTTGCACAAACCTATAAAAAGACGAAACACTTGAATTCTCAGCATTCTGATGCAGCAAAATAAACAAAGAGCTTAAAGGCACATCATTAACATTTGTCAACTCACCTGTTCATGAGCGTTTTTAAAGTCGTCCATGTTCAAAGGCCGTATGTCTGCACTGCAGCATGGTGTTGGCGTAGGTCTACCTTCTGCCGAAGCTGCAGCATGTTCCTAAAATCAACTCCAAGCATGAGATTCCAGTAATAGCAAGTCTATTAAGTGGGAAAATTTATGAATGGCAGATCAAGTGCACACTGTTGGAAATTCGGGGAGGACCGCTCTCAATCAATTAAATTCTTTAGGAGACAGGTGGGGAAAGTATTCTTTGCTTCTTCCAACTTGACTTGAATATTATATTACAAAGGTACTTATAGGTTTATTGGAAGGTAATGCCATACAAAGTTATTTATAGGTATGCTTCTAATATGTACCTCAGTCTAGTCCATGTATGATAATTTAATACTGGACTTTTCCTTTTCCTAAATGCATGTACAAAATACCATGCATTCATTCTCATAGTAATATCCTAATACATAAGTTAAGAACATTCAAGTACAGCCTACCAATGCAACGCCCTTCTTCCGTTTTCTTATATGGGGTTGCATGCGGGGTTTTCTGGTGGATTGAAGGTTGTCATAGACTGGTGGATTTAAGATGGTGAGTTCTGAGAGGGGAATGAGTGAGAGAGAGAACAAGGAGAAGTCGTCGGAGAAGTATTTCTGGCACCAAATGTTGAAAATTCAGAGAGATAGAGAGATTTTGTACACTTGAGAAATAGCCTCTTTTCCTTATTTCTTTTTGGTGTACCCATGAGGTTACTTTTTGCATAGATGATTTAGTGGCATTCGTAGAAAATCATGTATTTGTGCAAGATTTTCTACTTTTTGGTATACTTCTTGTATAGGGGCTTAGTTTATTCCCTTTTGTTGATAATATTCTTACTTCATCACAAAAAAAGAAAAAAGGAAGAGCACTCTGAATCAATCAAATTGTCTTGAAGACAAATGGAAGAAAGTAGCCTTCTTCACTTCTTCCAGCTTGGCTTGAATAAAATAATTATTTTACCAAAGTATTTATAGGTATCATAGTTTTACTCTCGACTTTTCCCGTTTCTAAATGCATGTACAAAACCGTACATGCATTCTCATGTTAAATCCTAATACATGAATTAGGAAAAGTTATGTACTTGAGATGGATCTAGTTTAGTTTCCCGACAATACTTCCCAAGTGACTCCTAACCTGTGCCTACAAGTACAATTCAAAATTAGGTGAAGTACTTCTGGAACTACCTAAGGAAGCCTATTCATTATCTTGAACTATTTGCCAAACTATAACTATCTAAGAAGAGGCGTCTTTTCCCACACTCTAGAGCCAAATCCACATCTTGAGAACCTTCACATTATGTTGATATACCTACATCTTATTCCCTCTTGATTGCGCATGGATGTTTTCACCAAGTCCTCCCAAGCACTTAATAATTAAAGTAGAATTGACACATCCAAACAGCAGCACTCATAAATATCTATTGAAGAAGCAATGCATATGTTCTCTAACAATGACACGCACAAACATCAAATAACAAAGAGAGTACCTTTTTTTCTTTTTCTAGGATTTCTCTAATGGGTCGATATGCAGCTGTAACACAAAGATTCTGCAAAATACCGGACTTAAGTCAACCTCTGCAAAGGAATAGTCATTTATCATGCAGCAATGAAATAGCAAAGACACCTTAAGGTCACTTCCGGAATATCCATCGGTCATACTTGCAACTGCATCCAGATCAACATCTGGAGACAAGTCTTCTTTCGCAAGTATCACTTTTAGAATTTTCGCTCTATTTGGAGCATCTGGTAAATTGACCATCAGCCTGTTCATGAAATGTCATGATAAGAACATTGAGACTGACTGACAAAATTTGCCTACTTCATTGGTAAGTGCAAATTACTGGTTCTTTTTTTACCTACGCGGCAGTCGCCTTATGACAGCCTCATCAAGGTCAAACGGTCTGTTTGTTGCTGCAAGTACTAACACCCGTTCAGTATCTTTTGTGCGCAAGCCATCCCAATTCACCATGAATTCATTTTTCATTTTACGCATGGCCTCGTGTTCTCCTGGATTTTCCCTTCGTCCCAGCATGCTATCAACCTTAGGTAGATCACATCACAGAGAGAGAGAGAGAGAGAATAAGAATATGCAAATAAAACGGAAAAGAACAAAGACATGAGTAAGAGTTCTAGAAACCATACTTCATCAACAAAAACGACACTTGGAGCAATTTTACTAGCCAGGGAGAAGACAGCTTTCACATATTTCTCACCCTCGCCAAACCACTGTAGCATGGAAAAACAAATAGTAAGGTTTATTCTTGACAAAAAGCACATATGAACACATAATCATACTCGATAGAACAGTCCGACAAATTCCAAATGAAGCAAACCTTTGAAGTGATACTTGACATAGAAATATTGATAAAGTTAGCACCCGCTTCAGTGGCAACTGCTTTCGCGAGCATGGTTTTTCCAGTTCCAGGGGGCCCAAATAGAAGTATTCCTTTGCATGGCTGCAAAATAAGCAGTTGAAGAACATCATCTTCTGTAAAAACTTTGGCAATCCCAAATGAGACTTACATTTACATGTGATATAAAATATCTGATACTAAGAAGAATACTGAGCAAAGCCAATTAAGAGAGCATTTATTTACAAAAAGATTCTCTTGTACCCCCACCAAAGAGAGAGTATCCAAGTACAAGAAGCTTCTCTCACGCCACATAATGTTTTAATCAATTTGACTATCCATAACAAGGATCTCACAAAGATCAAGAGGATGGAAATATAGTTAACATATTGATATAGGAAGGTGACAAAGATAAATAAAAAAGAAATTATTTTTTCATCAAGATCAATCACTAGATGTTCCACTTAGAAACAACCATGTAAGCAAGCAAGAACAGAAGATGAAAACCTTGGTTAATTGACCCTTGCAGAAAAGTTCAGGTCTTTGTAAAGGAAGCATGACCAGCTCTTTTAATGTATCCTTGACATTTTCAAGAGCACCAATATCATCAAATGTTACTCCAATATCACTGGGGGGGATAACATCAGCCAGAAGTCTCTTCTCAAATTCATTCTCCGTCACAATATCCTGGGCCAGACAAACAATTTGTTCAGAAATTCATATGCCAGAGTTGTACTAGGATACATCTCATGAAAAATTAAGCAGCAAACAACCAGAAAGAAGATTACCTTAAGTGACTTCTTCAAGCTCTTGCTTTCATTTTGCATAGCTTGTAGAATTTCCAAACCATACTGAATACTGCTAGATTGAAAAAGATACCAAACAACTGTTCAATACCACAATAATATCACAGTTAAGCAAGCCACATATAGTCCCAGCTGCTGCTAATTCTATTACCTCACAGGAGACAAAACAAGCCTCACGTCACAATCTGCAGCAGGGTTCTGCATCAAATGATGGCTCAAGGCCCATCCAACCACCTTTTCTGCACCTTCAAAGCACCAAAAGAAATAGAACAAAAAACTAAATCCCTTGCCTCTGTGCAACAAAATCAAATCAAATGACAAAAAACAGTTCTTTCCATTTCATGAATATCCTATGTTGACTTAAACAGAATACAATGTGAAGTAGCCTGACAAACACCTTAAACCCCCACCCCCTTCACCACCCAAAGAATTTGTAAACAATATGAAAAAGAAGTTGCTTACTTTCAACAGAAAAAGTCTGGTCTTTGATGCACAAAGTGTCAAGTCCATCACAGTCTAATCCATTCCGATTAAGAACCTACACCGGATATAAAGGGGGAAAACCAACCAACAATAGTAATAAGTAAAAAGCATCATAAATTTTTCATTAATTTCTTGACCTCGCATGTCAGGTGTTCAATTTGTTCACACAATTTATAAAATAAAATAGCCCACTATTCTCAAATAATTTGCAATACCTCGGAACGCTGGGGCATTTTACTCAAGTGTACAACTTGTTCACACAATTTAAAATAAAATAATATAGCCCACTAGTCTTAAATAATTTGCAATACCTCGGAATGCTGGGGCGTGTTACCCACTTTCTAAAGAAGAATAGAACTAAAATAGTGGACCGTGTTCTGTTGGCCAACTTAGAATCACAACCAGTATTCTAGAGAGGGCGCAAGCTGAAAGTTCAGACAACCCAAAGGTACAGAGGGATAGTGATTCACATGAAATTTCATCACCCTCAGCAACAATGCTTTCCCTTTTTCTTCTACTTCAAACTGTTTTTCCATATCGTTAAAGAAGGTTGTAATGAACCAAAGAATGTTAATGATCTCAAATCTATCTTCTTTTCTACAACAGTGGATACCCCAACCTCCCCCCTAAAAGAAAAGAAAAGGAAGACGTTCACGTTGACAATATGGAGAAGCTTGTCTAGCAGCAAGGAAACAGACAGGAATATCAGGACATTGAGACACTTGTCTGGCAGGTGATGCAACAAGACTGACAGATAGACTTGCTACTGATGCTATAGGAGCTATGACTAAGCGAACCACGAGGGTTTGAAAGCAACTACATCAATGACGAGTGACATCTACTAGTTTGGCCCATCATTTTGGTGTAAAGAGAATTCCTTGACAGTTCAGCCATCCTGTCAGTTTTTGCATTTTAGTAACAACTGGCAGGGCAGAAAAAAGGGCAGTCCGGTGCACATAGCATCCCGCGTTAGCAGGGTTGGGGGAAGGGCCGCACCCAAGGGGTGTGATGTAGATAGCCTAACCTAATGCAAGCATTTTAGTAACAACTATTTGGTGTACAACTAGCTAAATACTTCTGAATTATCAAAAAAAAAAAAAAAAAAAAAAGGAATACGACAAGGCACGTATTATCATCAAAACTTTAATGGGATAACATAGCAGTAGTTTCTCTTCAACTTTTTTATATAACCAAAAGCAAAATTCATGTAAAGGAAAACGAACTACCAAACCTAAGAAGCTTGTATCTTCATACGAACTCAGAGAAGACAATTCATTTAAACGTTGAACAGTTCAAAGTATTCGGTTCACACTTTTAGCAAGGGTGATTAGCAACAATATAATCAACGAACAGGTGAAAGATAGGTTACAAGCCCTTACTGTTCGCAAGCTATTCAAATTTCCTTTCATTTTGAGGGTATCAGCATCTCGATCCAACCGTTGCTTCCAAGCAGATAAAAGCGCTTCATCCTGCAATAGCCATAACCACTCATCAGTTATGCAAGACAGTAAGAACATCAAAAATTCTAAAAAAAATTGGAAACAGACCTGTGGCATATGAATGGTCACTTTGTTGGGGAAAAGCTTCGTCAGAAGTTTAGTTGTCTTGGTAACTTCCTTCCCCCTGTCATGCAACTTCCCAAAACTATCCTGAGGTCAACAAATTTGAGCAATATAAGCCTGTAGGTTAAAGTTAGAAAGGAAAAAAAATATCCAAGTGCGAGTAACATCAGAAAAAAGAGACAGACTATCTACTATATTGTATTAAAAGCACGACGTCCCTTAGCGAAATATCGATCGTCTTTTTCACCTTTCAGAATAGATTTCACATTGGACAAAATTGTCATTTAATCATTTTTCTACTATTTAGGACTTTAAAATCAATTAAATTTGGAAAATATTTTTCTTTCTATGGGCAATGGTTAAATTTCCATGCAAAGTTATATCATAAATTTGATACTCTCAATTTTGTTTGTTACACTTGAGTTGGAAAAGTTTTTTCCGACCCCAACCATAATTAGAGTTCTAAATAAACACACAACTCTACCTTACATTTAGGACTTTAAATGTATAAATAATATTTCCTTTATATTTGGTTTTTTTCCTCTTTCTTCTTCGTGGTATAGTAATTAATGATCATTATTAGAGTTCAAAATAAACACACAATTCTACCTTACATTTAGGACTTTAATTAAATGTGTAATATATCTGGGACTTTTCTCTGCCTTCTTTTGGTAGTATATTAATTTCTTAATCATAATTAGATTCTAAGTTGCTTGGACTTGGGTGGAGGAATCTGCCACAGATGCGTGTCCGACGGTCGGATTCGGCAAAATCGAAATTTTAAGATTCGGGGGTACGGATCCAGGTGCTGACATTCGGCTAAAAAAAAATCAGAATTATAAAAATAGAGCTATAAAGATATTATAAATTTTGAGAGATATCCTGTGGAAAACTTACATGTACGTTGTAGAATTCAATCAAAATGTTGAAGATTATTTTATAAAAAGACAAGGTTTAAAATTAATAATTATACGTTATGATTATATACATCATATAATAGTATTTTAACAATTTTGGGGCCTAAAGGAGGTGCTTTACTTTCTAAGTCTGCATCCGGAACAACCTTCTCCTTCCCAAATCTTTGAAAGACCAAAAGATTTCATTTTCAATATGTGTAATTTGACAAATCTTTAAAGCATTCTGATAAAATTACTTTTGTATTTTGTTTTCAATAATATGTCACAAAAATCCCCATAAGATATTTCCATATAAGTCCTCAAAATCACTATAAGGCATTTGAAAATTACTGTGTAACATTGATTTTTTTCCATTTTTTGAGCTAGCTAAATGCGTAAAATATGTATCATTTTTCAGGAATTTTTCTTTAATTTTTATTTAACTCAAACACATTGTCTAATATTTATGTGATTTTTTTTAAAATTTATATTCATTGTACTCTAAACTAGTATCAAGACGAAAGGAAACCACTCAAAATGTCACGCTTAGGGTTGCCCGATTCCAGTGTTTTCAGATGTAATGACTTAACGAATTTGGTGAAAAGAAATTGCAATCCACATCAAATAAGTAGGAAAAGAAGTTCAAATCAGAGAAGAAACGGGGCAGGCTTGTTTATAAAGGGAAATAAAGATGTGTAATAAGTCTGTATTGAAGGCCATCGGCAGAATATTGCTAGTGTGATGCAAGAGATATAACATAGTATAGTACACTCATACTAGGGGTACTGCTTCCCCTGAACTACATTCCCTCACCCCTCCCGGCCCTAAACAAAAGTTAGAAAAAGAAACAAAGAGAAAACATAGACAAATAAAGCAATTGTTTTCAGTTGGCATTGTCTTGTAAAAATACTTGCACAAATAAAAGTATAAATTTAAAGAACAGCAAACTCTACCCAGGATTTTACGGAAGAAAAGATTGTAAGAGAGTACATACCGGGAAAGCCAAATCGAGCAAAGCAGTTTGATTGCTGCCAAATTTGGTGAAAAGCAATCCCCCAGGATGTGACTACAAGGGGCAGAACGGAAAAAAAAAATTAGACCTTATCCCAACTAATAAATAGTTAACACAAAGATTGACAAATTTAAAAGAAAAGTTAAAACCCACACATAATATAACACAGCTAAAAATATATAAAATTGATGCCGTAAGAGACTTTTGAAAACAATTTTGTGTGATATCTATATGTTTAATCACAAAGCATATGATTAAGCAAAAGTCAGGCTTCCAACCCTCTTTGATCTCTCTTTTTATAAACCCTCTTTGATCTCTCTTTTTATAATTCCATTGGACCTCTGCGGTCGTGCTATAACGTAATCTTAGTCACTCAAACTGTTATCTTTTATGAGAAAACCTGCCCTTGTTGCAAGCATGTCAGCAACTAATATGTTTCTTACTCTTTTGGATCATCATACCCATTGGCCTTTATTTTTTGATAACCGTGGTGTCGGGCCAGCTTGCGCACACCGCGACTGATTCCACGGGATACCAGCAACAGGTACCAGATAATTATGAAGCAGCTTTTGTTAAAAAAAAAACCCCGACTAATTATAAACCAGATTAGTGGTCTGACCACTAGGTCAACAGCAGCCAACCTACAAGCGCATTGTTAGTTCTTTCTGGAGTTCCAATAAGAAAGATAATGAAGAGCACTCAGAATACAATTTCTTTCAATTATCAATCAAGAAAACAAAAGTTACTTGAAATTGAGCATCCGGCAAACCAGTCTCTCTTCTTCGACACTCCATTCGATAAGAACTTGAGTTAATCAAAATTGTAATGCTGTAACATCACTTTTGCAAGTTCTTACTTACAGCTCATTTATAAGAATATCTCCTCTTCCCACCCTTTCAATTGGGATTTTTAGTTGTAGATGTCTTAGGCTGCTTGCATGCGAAGAAAATATAAATCCTTCAAACCTACTGAAAGTATTGCATTTCTAAACCTGTCCTGCTGCAATAAGATTCATCGATCGGGTGGCAACTATGAACAGGAGAAGGAACCTAATGGAGACAATCGAAGTAGGCGACATGGCATATAAAGGATAAGGAAGGTGCAAAGGAGGCTATAGTGGATTTTCATTCCATTTTATACAAAGAGGAGAGGTAGTTCAAACCTATCTCTGAGCAGAATAAAGTTTGGCCAAATTGGAGGGGAAAGAAGGGAGATTAGACAGGAGGAAGTGAGCAAAACAATGGACGAATGCACCTCAGACAAAGCACCAGAGCCGAACAACTATACTCTAGCATCCTTTCAAAAGTGCGGGGAAGTCATGGATACTATAGCATCATTCCACGAAATTGGGGAGTTTGAAAAGAGCCTTAATGCAATCCTTCTCAAGAGGGAGCTTCAAATATCAGGATTATAGACCTATTACAATTGGTCTACTGAAAGCATTTACTAGATCACGTCTTTTTCTTTTTTGATAAAGTAAAAAATTACATATATGTATCAGCATCAATTGCATGTAACATGGTACATAATAAGAACTTCTTACAGATTGTTTAGAGAACTAATAAAGTCAACCATAGCCTCAAAGTCATGAACATAATGTACATTTGCCATGTTGCTCCCAAAGGAAAGCAAAGAAATATAAAAAAACTTAAAACTAGTTAAACTAGTTACTTTCTCCTTTTTGTTTAAAAAAATTCTGGAGTATCTCTCTCTCCAAATAACCCACCAATTTGTTGCTGGAATTGCATTCCAGCCCCTCTCAGCCCCCTCTTGTGACAACTGTGTAGAAGTTTTCCGATCGACATTGTCCATTTTAGGTCCAAAAATGTTAAAAGCATGTCCCACAATTGTGCAGTAAATTTGCAATGCAGAAATAGGTTGGTTTCTCTCCCAGTTATAGATCATTTCTAAAGTGCTCTCAGAGACTCAGACAGACTAAAGAAGGTCTTAGAAAAAATGAACACTATCACAATCTCAGACCCATTGTGGAGGCAGACAGAATGTAGATGCAACTTTGACGACAAATGAAGTGATGGAATTAAGAAGAGAAAATTTGCACAACATAAAGAACTCCTAAGATCATGTGAACAGGAATATCATGTATTTTCTGATGTAGACATGGGCTTCGAAGAGAAGTAAAGGAGGCAGGTAATGTTTTGCAAATGGACGGTCAAATTCTCTCCCAGTCACTGGAAGCCCTTGTAGCTTTTCAGATAGCTCCAGCAGGTTGAAACAACGAGACCTATTATCGCCGATGTTGGTTCATTATGATGATGGCAGTGTTGATCAAGATATTGGACAATCTGGTGGCAGGGGATTTTCTAGAGGTTTCAAGGCAGGCACGAGGTGAAATGACAATTTTAGAGTCTCCCATTTACTGTTCATGTATAACACCCTGATATGCTGTGATGCAGACTCTAAATCTTTCCTATCAAATGAAAGTACCGGTCTGTTTCAGTAGTTTCATGACTGAAAACGGATCTTAAGAAATGCGGTACTACACCGGTGGGATATGTGGAACACATCGATCAGTTAGTACAGGTGCCAACAGCTTATCTAGGACTACCGCTTAGGAGCAATTTAGCATAGACCATTCACTTTGGAATCCTGTCATTGAAAGGGCTGAAAAGAGTCTAGGCTTCTGACTCTAGTGCCATGATTGGCTTCATTAGCACATTACAAAACTTGTAATGGCTTTCTCTGGGGATGTAACTTACCCAACATCATCCCTTTTGGCTGGCATTATCCTAAATAAAGTTACTCTTTGCTGATCAAAGTGGCTAGCGAAATGGCAGAAGAGGTTCCAGTCCAAAAGGAATCGATGTCTAAAGGAAGCAATGAAGCTTTGATCAAAAAATCCCTCGCTTCCTTATCAGGCATCACCTCTACAGCCTTTGCTCCTTTGACTTCTTTAATCAACAAACTTAATCGCAAAGAGATTCATACTAGAGGGCTCCTAAAACACAGCATCCGCATACCGACAACAAAAATAATTGTACATCAGTACATTTCAGAACAACATGGAAAGCAAAAGTACCTTTTCCTTGCGATTATCTGTATGAGCGTGAGACCCAATAACAACGATGTTAGCAGGAAGCTTTTCAAGCCGGCTTTTAAAAGTTGAATACGATTCTGAACTTCCTGCCATAGATTTCTCAGCATCTTTCATAAATAAAATGAAGGGGGAATTTTTACTCTCGTTGAACACAACCTTACAAGCAAAAAAAAAATTACAGAGATAATTAGGACCTCACAATAACCAGAAAAATTAACACAACTTTCAATAGCATTAGTTCACAAAGTAATCACAAGGATCAAACCTCAAACAATGTGCTAATGAGTAGCTTATCCATATCGTCGACACCTGTGGCTTCCAAGCGCAGTTCATTGGCTGAGAGAGATGATAAAAGGCAAGAAAAACTAAATTCGGCATCACTGAACTTGAAAAATTAAAGGAAAAAGAAAGTAAGACCATGTAGACAATACCCTTGCAAAAGAATCCATGACCATCATCACAAAGACCCCCAAAGTTAACACCATCCGGTATCGGCTTATCAAATCTTACACCAATTTTTGATAATGGATTATCTTCAAAAGGTAACACAACCTTCCCTCGAGTCCCAAAAGTCGGGCCCCTACTAATTCGGACAAAGATAGATAAGTTAAATAAAAAAGTTATAAATTGTACTGTAACTTAAGCATAGGCACTGTTGCAGAATGAAATACTTACAAGCATGACTACTTTACAATCAATAAAAATGAGGAAAGGTAAAGCCTAAAAAAAGGAGGATAATAAAGAAGTATGGCGTAGACTCAAAGTAAAAATTGAAGCATTGGAAAAATTTTAATCTTTAAAAGGTTTCCACAGATGAAACAGGAGGAAGAAAAGATTTATGCATCCATAATGGAAGTCCATATGAAATCAAATTATCAAGAAAGCATCGGGATTCAAGTGAAACATAAAGTTAACGACAACAAAAGGCATCAAAACAATGTTGCAAGTAAAGCATGAACATACATATGCACGGCCAGACCCAGAACAGAAATCAATCAAACAGCGTCTCAATCCCAAAGTTCCGAAAAATTTGAAAAAAAAAAAACAGTTATAAAAGGTGAGTGATACATTTGGGAATGGCACTGAATTCATGCAAGTTGCAGGCCTAATGTTACCTTCAAATTGACAGACAAATATGATCAGTGCATCAACTGGGTACAACAACATACCCAGTGTGATCCCACAAGTGGGGTCTGGGGAGGGTGGGGTGTAGGCAGGCCTTATCCCTACCATTGTAAGTGCATCAACTGGGTATTCAGACATATTCCTAGAACAGAAGATTCGCCTTCAATGTCACTGCTAACACAAGTTGAAAAAATAGACTCGCCGACTATCACTTTCATGTTACCCGTTATATTTAGAAATTTCTTTTTTGAATCTCTGGTTCTTCCAAAAGCCTCCCAGTCATAAAGTAAAAGAAAATAACCAGCACTGAATCTTGTCTACCCTTTTTTTTCTCTCCATCTTCTTTGTGCCATATAACTCTCTCTTAATGGAAAATACATGCAATCTCACTATCATGTATCCACATAAAATACCCACTTCAAGTACTGTTAAATTTCCCAGATTGACTCACATAATGATGTAAAATAGTATGAGCTGATCTTTCTCACATATTATCACTGGTAGAAAACAAAACGACTGTACAACACAATCACTGGTCTGAGTTGCCGGCAACAAAAAAAGTTAAAACTCCATTATGATTCGACTATCAACAACACTATACCCAGTGTAATCCCACAAGTGGGATCTGGGAGGGTAGGATGTAAGCAGACCTTATAGGGACCTTTGTGGGGGTAGAGAGGTTGTTTCCAATAGACCCTCGGCATTATGATTCTAGACTTAAAAAATCCTTTTGCAGGTGGCATTTAAGGATCAAAAGATTCGGAGAAAAGATCAACTTTTTTAATATTCCATATACATCATATCTGGAACAAATGGTAGTTACAAGCCCAGAGGCAGGTTTAAGATTTTAATTTCATGGGTTCCACCTTCATAATTATGGGTTCAAAATCTAATATTTGTTGAAATCTTATTATTTTTGACACATTTATATCACGTGTAAAAATACTGGGTAGTTGAACCCGTAGCTCTAAGATACATCTGCCACTGATTACAACTTACAAGACACCATCACAGGCCAAGCACCAACTGGACCAAGAGATGCATAAAGAGAAACAATCATGGTTATTAATGAATTAGGTCTTTAATAAGGTCTCCAAATAGGTTATAAGGTATTTCTGAACTTGATCGCCTCCAAGGATTATTTGCTATACGTTATAAAAATCCATACAGCAAGTCCAAAATACTCACACGTCAATTCCTCCCTATTATTTGATTTGACTCATATAAGTTCCTGCAACTCATATACTTTCCTAGCTTTCTTGGCAGAATGGCGATACATAAGGAAATTTTATAGAAAAAGTGGAAACAAAACATTACCCCCTTCCGTCCTGCTCAGGAGCTCAGTAAATAAACCAAACGTTAGCACATCAACTTTCATTGAGAATGTGTCTGAATCTAACTAACTGAGCAAAAGAGAAGCCGCTTAAAAAGAAATACAGATAGCAACCATGTTGGTCTTGTTTTGGTTTCCTAGGAAAGAAAAAGAGGACCTGATATGAGTTGATTGACTGAACATGCGCTCTCTTAAAAATGCCAAACTCATTACCATGAGCACCTTTGGCATTATTGACTAAACTATGTTTCTTTTCCCAACTTCACTTGTGGACAGGCAAAAAGAAAAGATTGAACTTCTCTACATAAGTCCCTGCGTCATCCCACAAATGGACCTACAGCATGTTTGGCCAAGCTTCTAAAAACTGCTTATTTTGAAAAACACTTTAGTCTTAAGAGCTTTTCAGAAAAGTACCTTTGGAGGGAAGCAATTGTGTTTTGTCAATTCATTTGAGAAGTGCTTCTTTCATTGTCTAATAAACTGATTGTGTTTGGCCAGTTGATTTGAAAAATGCTTCTTTTATTGTTTAATAAACTGATTGTGTTTGACCAACCTTTCCAAAAACTGCTTCTGAGTGTTAAATTACGAAAAAAGACAATATTAAGGTTCATTTTATATTTAGTATATTTAAATAGAAAAATATTTTTTATGGAAGACTTCAAATTAAGATTTTATTTTTATTTGGTTAAAATTTAAAACATAATATGAGAACCTATATTAAGGCTTTTAATTAATATAAATATTGTTAAGCAAAAAAAAAGGAAGAAGAGAAAAGGTTTGTACTTATATTTGAGAAATATATTGGTTAAATTAATGAGAGATAATTTGGTATATAAACTTTTGTCTTGAAAGAAGCAGAAACTTCTAGCCTCTCCCCAACGACACAAAAACTGTTGCTACTGCTGCTCAAAAACTGCACACCACAAATCTCTCCCCAAAAAAAAAAAATGATTTTTTGGAGAAACCAAAAAAGGTGCTTTTGGCTTCCCAGAACTTGGCCAAACAGGCTAGTAATCAGAAGAATTGATAACTATATTGTTCTTCTCCTCCATTCCTATTTTCTAATATCTAAATTGAAACAAGTTATTCTACCTTACAATTTAATGGATATACTGCAAAAGATAGACATACTCTAGCTTGATAAATCACAGAAATGATGATATCTCTTGACCAGTGTTATCAAAGGCACGCTTAAGCCCTGGAGCGAGGCTCAAAACATGTTGACTGCTTCGCCTCGCTTAATGTGCACTTCAGTGTCATCATCACGACTTTAAGACATATTTTTCCTTGCCAATGAGCGTGTCCTGAAGAAGCGACACTAACAATTGATATTTCACTTTATCATAATTTTTTTCAATTTCTTTGTCCATATATTTGTTATTCATGCTTAGAATTATTAGTCTTGGACTAAGCATCTATATTTGTATATATTCTCCAGTAGTGCCTTTTTTTCAAAAAGCCCACACTTTATTTGCGCTTAAAACCCCAAAGGACCTTAGAGCTTTTTTGCGCTTTTGATAGCACTGTTCTTGACAACCATAACAGTTACGCTTTTGTGGGCAAAGTAGTGCATCATTTTCAAATGCATCCAAATTCAAAACTAAAAAAAGTTGCAGAAAAAAGAGCAGATACAAAATCAAAAAAATATACATAAAAATAAGATAATACAAATCATTTTGGGTCCCGAAAAAGTGAAACAGTGAAAGTTTTAAGGAGAAAGTGTTCTCTAGAACTTACCTGGCAGAGTTTGAATACAAACCACCAGAAGCAGAACCAATGAACCTCACTTTATCACCTAAATATTACCAACATAGGTTACTAAGGTAAAAGAGCAAAAGAAACCGTAGCATGCTTATATAGCACTCAAAAGAACACCAGATGCAGTAAGAATTAATAAACATTAAAACCCAATGGCAATACCTGTCTTGAACAATGTATTCTTTGATGTCCCGGCTAAAGAGGGTACAGTGCCACTATCCATCTTTGGTTGTGCTTCCAAACCCAACGGATCAGTCTGAGTGTTAGTATTAGCTGTTTGACCCGATGATGACCCATTGCCTTTAGGCAAGTCAGGATCTCCAGGGATCTGCTTGGAGTTAGCATCCCTCTTATGTGCACTGCATCCCTCTTTTAGTAATTCAGCCTCCTTCGCCGATAGACCCTGAATGATATGATAGTAATTCGTAAGTTGCATTACATTGTAACATTTTTTTTTTTTGAAAGAGAACGTAACAACTTAACAGCAGTAAAGGGGCAAGAGTGTGACAAACCCAAACATGAAAATTTTAGATTGATGATTCTAAAAAAATCAGAATAGAGCACAGATTCCCACTGTTACAAAATAGGGAGACATGTGACATCCCCCATCCAACACACTTGGAGAAAAAGAAGTCTCTTCAAAATTTTGAGGTTACTCCAGTATCATTCCAATAGATAATATTGTTTCTGTTCCATAAGTAGAGAAGCAGAAAGAGGTCCATAAATACCGACAATACGAACAGGACAAGCTACAAGGCAAGCAATCACAATAAGAAGTTGCAGTGAACAAGGTAGGAAACAAAGTATTTCAGAAGCAAGGGAGGTCAAACACGATTAAGAAAATCATGACGAGGTATCATGCAATCAATCCTCAAAAAAAAATAACATGAATATTGTCTTACACCCAAAAAGGTATGGCTATCAAAGATAAGCAGTTTAGCTCCATAATAATGAGCAAGTGCCTTTGCCAGCATCTCCTGATATATCTCAGATCCTGATATACAAATGCAGAAGTGGTTAATAGGCAGACATTAAAATTTACTACCAAAAATCAACAAGACAAACAATTCATAAGAAGCCTTTCATCAAAAAATACTAAGGAAAGCAACTTACCCGCAGGACCTGAGAGCAGAATTCTTGGGTTGATAGTGGGTAGCTCAGATGTATATTTTATTTGTTCTTTATGCTTCAGGTGTATATATGAAGCCGCAATCAGCACATTTTTTGTGTTCTCACTGCAAGTTCAGATATCAAACGAATCTTCACCAATCATGGTTGTTGTATACATTGGCTATTTAATATAGGTAACAACTATGAGATTGCTAAACCAATTAAGAACAAAAATGAGAGCACAACTAGTCCTGGTAAATAGCCAACAGAATTCCATCACTACAATGCTCAGTAAGGACCAAAAATTGAACGCACTCATTTAGCAACTGAAATGAGAAGTGTAGTTAATAGCTTTAGTGATGCACTTATTGCGTTCAGGACTTTCATCACAGTAAAAGACAGACAAAAAATCCGTAGATGAATTCCCAACCTTTCCTGGAGAGTAGGGCTTCATGCTGCTTAAAAATTTGTAAGGTTATTTTAGTAGTGGAGAAAAACTACTTATTGAAATGTAAAATTATACAGAAAAATGATGATACACCCATCCCCCACACCCCCACAATTCTGGGTAAAGAAAAAAAGAGAAACTACTTGCCTGCAGTCCATACTCTTGCTGGTAGGTTAAAATAAGTTATACTACCATTAAGCTCCAACAAATGCCATAAACTTTTTCCAACTTCAGCCTCAAATACACTTCTTTTTTTCAACTTCAACTTTTTTAACAGGTAAATATTGATTATATTACTAATAAGAAAATAATAAACAGCCTAGCACTAAGAAGGTAGACCTTATAAAAACAGAAATCCCCCCAATACCATTAAAAAAAAAAAAGATGATTCTTTCTGTACAAACTACAAAGTAGTATTCCTGTTATACTGTAGAGAAACAAAGTATTCTTGCATGCAATTTTTCATCTTTGACATCCTGCAGGTTGCACCAAAAAGACAAAAGCCATAAAATTTTAATCTTCGGTATAGCATATGCTTTCCCTTTGAAACATCTTGCATTCTTTTCCTTCCACACTATCCAACAAAGACAAGCAGGTATTATGTTCCAAATCTTTCTCAAAGGTTTTCTTTCTGTTCCCCCAACATCCCAGCTGTTAAAAGTTCTTTCACTGAGTCGGGCATCGTAAGAGATACACTGAATAGATCGAAAAATATGGATAATATTTAAGTTGAATTGGGTCAACTTCTACCTCCTAGATAGGCATAAACTTTTGAAAGAAATACATTCAGGACATTTACAGCTATATTTTTGAATTTGAAATTCCAGAACACAGATTAATTTGGCTTTTTTCCCTTCTAGCAGTAACATTTTACAAACAAAGAATACTGTTTGCGACGCACAAACTTTTTGACATGGCAATTGTCCGAAGCTGGGCAACAAAAACAGATTTTTCAAAAGAGGGTAGAGTATTGAGGACTACGGTGCACGCGGAAACAAGATATGATTGTGACTCTCGTGACACATTGGCACAAGCTGTAACTCATTAACATCATTCAGAAAGACATAAGTCCCTAGGGCTTAAGCAAAAATTGCTTCATTCAAGTGAAACGAATAAGAGAAAATACAGAATATACTCCATAAATACCATATCTTTCAACTCAAAGAGATCATATAGCATATAAACCAAACTTATTTTAAGTATCTGATGTAAATGGGATAATGCATTGTGGTCTTGGGGCATACCTTAAGTAATATGGGAAGCTATCAAATGAAACATCTAGCTGTTGTCCATCAACTATTGCAGCATGAATCTCTTCTTTAAATACTGCACATCTCAGAGACACACCTGCTGCTGAAGCTGGCATTGAATCTCTGGTCCACTCTCTTTCCTCCGGTATCTGTCCATATGTAATTCTAATCAGTTTATCTCACATATCAGCAGGCTCATACCCATAATAAAAGACCAAAAGGAAATAAATCAGTTAGACACTTTACATTGCCTGCCTCTCTGCCAGAGTTCAGGTTTCCATCAAGAGGGAGGATCTTACTAGTCAACCCAACATCAGCAGCACTGCTGCTGTCAACATTTGCAGCTGAATCGACTTCGAGGCCATCAAGCTCATCTTCATGAATAACTGGGGAAGAAGGCAGCTCGTTCCCACTAACCTGAGACGTAGGTTTCAAACGCGATGGGTCTTGCCTCAGGCTTGAAAGCGATGCCAAAATGGAAGCACCTGCCACAGCTGAAGCATCTCCTGCTCTTCTTTCAACGCGCAGCAATTTACCTGCACTGGTCCTAACATCTGAAGGAGGTGCCTTAACTCCAACCTCATATGGCAGCTGTTCAAATATCTATACCGTAAAAGTGTTAAGGATATTCCTACAAATCATGCGGCCGAAAACGAAAAACACAGAACCTAAGAAAACCCAAAGAGAAAAGCAGAGAAGTAACAAGTGACTTGGGAATATTGTTGACTTTAAGGATACATAAGCATGATTCACCCCAAGACCAAAAACAAGCCCGTCGCCTGAATTGAGAATGCAACTAGTGTTTCTCCTAATGGTCTTTCCATTAACTTGCACGGATCCTTTGCCCCTGCTCTCAAGCACAGCAACCCAATTTCCTTCATGCTGAACATTTTCACAAACAATTAGTACTCATACTTCATATGCACAGTTTTAAGTTCAAAAAAGTAAATTAATAAACACCAAAATGAGCACGGGTGCAGTTGTTCCAAGCAGTTGGTTCAAAGCCAAGTCTGAAAAACTATCCGAGATCGCCCAAAGATTTTTTACTCCAAATAACTTGCACAGTTTCAGCCCACATATAAACAGTGCCAAGAATTGTTTAAATTTCAGACCGGGAATGTTGACTTTTATCAAAATGGTTGATAGCTTTACAATCAAAACCAGTGATCCAGGAAAAAATGGCTGAGCCACAACAAGTTAGATAGCGGTATCTTATTGCAATCTCTGACAGAAACAGTCCATAAGCTGACCAAAAAAAAAACGCAGAAAATCCAAAATGGCAAAAGAAACATTTTTTTTTTTTTTCAGAATGCAAAATGTCAAAAGAAACTTTTTATTCTTTATTTCTTCTTTTCCCCAAATTCTATCTATTGATACCGTCACTGGCACAAGGGAAAGTCTAAAAACATGGGCAGATGGAGACAAGATTTGGGAATAGAGTCGGGGTAAAGACAAGAAACTGAAGCAATACCTGTGTAAGCCTTATTGAACATAAGGTTGCACTAATTGTTTGGTGCTTGATAGGAAGATGAGCATTTTTGCTAGAACCAATCAAGAAATTTGTCGCCGAAACATGTATAGTTGGGTTCTGCAGCACATATGTGAAAAACAAGTAATATATCTTGAATTGCAAAACATAAACTCCGACAAATTAGAGTACAACAATCAAATTGCATTCAACCTCTGAAAAGAACATAAAGGAAATAATAACAAAAAGAGAATCTTGAAGCGAGAAAGCTCACCTGTGGATACTCTGATATGAGCCTACACCAAGGCGACGTCGTTTCCGAACCTTGATTCTGCTTCCTCAAAGTCATTGAACTCCTCGGCTTATCAACTATAGCAGGTGTAGCCCCTAAAACCCCAAAAAAATGAAAAGAAACTTATTTTAGAGCCCATTTGGCCATGAAAATTGTGAAATTTAAAAAAAAAAAGTATTTTTTTTGTTTGCAAAGTGAAAAATAGCATTTTGAAATTGGAGGTTTGCTCGGTCACGAATACAAATTGGAGTTGTTTTTGAATTTTTGTGAGTGATTTAGAGTGAAAACAACTTTTTGGTGTTCTTCAAATTCCGGAATTCAACTCTGGAATAAAAGTAAAAAGAATATCCATAGCCAAACGGCCACTTACTTCACATGCCCTTTGTACATGATCATCAACATTCAAAGTAAAGTAAACAAGTAAGACAAAGACAGTAAAAAAAAGCAAGTTAACCTTCAGCGATAGGTGCGGCATCATCAACCTTGTCGGCGGCGGCAGCGGCGGCGGTCTCACCGTCGGCAGTATCTCCACCGCCGTTGAATTCAGGCAACTCCTTAGGATTCTCCGTCGGCGACTTCGGTTTCTCCGATGACTCAGCATTAGTATTATCTACCTAAAAAATCACCCCATCCAAACCATTTAAAAAAAAAAAAAAACTCACACCGAACAAATAAAAGAAAAAACTAGAGTAAGGTGAAGTTACCTTGTGGCGCTTAGAGGAAGAATCATCGGAGGAAGATGCTGAGCGTTTAACAGTGGAAGGAAGAGATCCACTTCGTCTTGTTGCAACCATTTCTTTCTCCAAATACCAAAAACTCTGGAGAGAAAGATAGAAAGAAAGAGAGAGAGAGAGAGAGTAGTTTGGGTTTTATTTATTTTTCTTGTCGTTTCCTTTCTTTGTGGTATGTAAATGTGAATTAAGTATATGTGTTATTATGATTGTTGTGTGTAGTTGAGATGGGAGTAGCCGAGGGTTGGTGTAGGAAGGATGAATCCAAATTAAATTTGGATTAGCAGGAGTATTCCACCCTTCACACTTTCTCCTGTTGCCTTTTTTTGTTTTAAGCAGGTGTTTGGACATTAAATTGATTCATATTTAAGAAAAAATAATTAGTATTTGAAGTTATGTTAAGGAAAAAAAATATTTACAAGTTAAAAAAGTATTTCGATAAGGAAATGCAGTTGAAATTTTGTGAGTGAATTTTTTTAAATTTTTTGTTTTATTAGAATCTTGTATTTAATTTTGCAAGCTATCAAGAGTAGAACTACCTTTCTAAATGGATTCTTATTCGATGAGAGAGAAACACTAGCTTCTCTCTAAAAACTTTTTATAACGTTAACATCTAACGGTATACTTCCACCCAAAAATCAGTCGCGTGAACCACGTGCGGCCATCATACAGCCACCTGACGGCCAAATCATGGCGCGTCCGGTGAGGGAACATGCCCAACTCGCAGGGGCGACTACATCCAAAGAGGAATTAGGAAAGAAACCTTCATATGCAAGTACAATTGTGGCACCAGCCGCTTCTCCACCACCGGATAATCAATACGGTTGTCCATCGGTAAAAACTCGGAGAATGAACCACAATGGCGTCCCTGCAGTAATTTTTAAATCCAAGGATTACTATGGAATCATGGCAATGGAGTGCAAGTACACTATAATTGGGAAATTTTTGAAAGGGAGACCCAAAATCGAACTTGTTCGAGATGCTTTCGCAGAAAAAATCACTTTGAAAGGAACGGCCACAATTGAAGCTTATGATCACAGTTCTGTATTCATAAATTTCACAAATGAAGATGACTGCAAAAGGACTATTTTCAGACGGGCGGTTGAGATCAATGGGGCTCAAATGTGGCTTCAGATGTGGCATCCGGACTTCAAGCCTGAAGAAGATTCACCTATGGCTCCAGTTTGGGTTCTTCTTCCCAAACTTCCTTTTCACTGTCACTCATGGCACTATGTGTGTCAAATCTTGGCGCCAGTGGGAGTCCCTCTCATTATGGATGCGGCTACAGCCAACAGAACTAGACCAGGTATGGCTAAAGTTCGAGTGGAAGTTGACTTGACTAAGCTTCTCCCTGATAAAATCTGGGTGGGACTGGAAGATGAATCACACCCACTTAGAGGATTTTACCAAAAGCTAGAATATGAGAGTGTACTGAAATTTTGTACTCATTGCAAAAAACTAGGACATGCTTTAGCTTTATGTAGATTTGCTAAGAAGAAAAAAGAAGTTAGAAACGAAGTTGAAAGTCAAGAAACTCATGAAAATGCTGAAACTAGTAGGAATAAGGACATAGAGGAAAATATCAATGTTGAGCAGGAGGAAGGAAAAGAGCAGTTTGAAGAAAAAGTTGCTGAGATTCAAGCTACAAAAACCAAAGGGGAAAAACACAGAAAAAAATAAAACAAAGGAGAAGGAGAAATGCTTTGAAAGTTGCAAGGAATAAGGGTAAAAGAAGCAACAAAAACAAAGGGGAACAACAACCAAAGGAAGATAAAGAATCAGAACTTGATGAAGGTAATAATGCCCGGCATCAAGACAAAAATAACTTTGGAGACAAAAGTTCTCAACCTGGAACTGAGGTGCAGTCAGCACCAACAGTGGAAGGAGAGAAGCAAAACAAAGTTAAGGAAAATGAGGAGAATGGCATCACAAATCCTGCAAAAGAAAAACAAATGCAAAAGACTGTAGTAGTTATAACTACTTATGATACTGGGGAGGATAATATTCAGGACATTAGTGTCCCCATTGATCCTCCAATTCAAATTCACAATACTTACCAGAGCATAGCTGATGATACTGGATAGTTGGAGGAAAATGAAGAAGTCCAAAGGCAGGATACAGAGGATACTATTCCAGGAGAAAAATCAAAAGAGAATCATGAATAGAGGAAATGCTGACACTAGCCTCATTAGAATTTCCCCTAAGAAATCAGTGACAGATTCTAACAATGACATGAAAGAGCATAGTACTGAAGGACAATCAAAAGAATAGTACTGAAGGACAATCAAAAGAATACAATGCAGTTGACCAGGTCAGCTCTGAAGATGAAGTGGCAGATAGTCTTATCAATGCGTTTGCACCTGAACCTGTAGAGATTGAGGGAAAGGATTCTAATGAGGCTGGACAGAGTTATGTACAATGATAGTTGGTCCAAAAGTTTTCCTGTGGTAAGTGTCAGACACTTACCAAGAACTGGATCTGATCATAGAGTGATGCTTATGAAATGTGGAACAATTGAGCCTCCAAAGGTGAATTATTTCAAATTCCTTCACTTTTGGATTGATCAAGTGGACTTCATAGAAACTGTGAGAGATTCGTGGGAAGCTGAAATCAGAGGAAATGCTATGTGGATCCTTCAACAAAAGCTGAAAAGATTAAGCAACTGCCTAAGTCAGTGGTCTAAAAGGTCCATTGGAAATGTTTTTGATAAATTAAAAGATTTGGAGGTACAGGTGGAAGATGTAGAAGCAAGATACACTTCTCAGAACACTGATCAGAACAGGACTGAGCTTCACTCTAAATATGCTGAGCAAATCCAGTGGCTAAACAAGGAATCTTCCATGCTAAGACAGAAGGCTAGAATCAAATGGCAAGAGTGTCTTGGCTCTTTCTAAAGGAGGTGATCAGGAAGATGGGTTTTTTAGAAAGTTTCATTGATCTAATTCACAGGTTCATCTCTGAGGCCTGGTATTCAATTATGATCAATGGGGTAAGATATGGATTTTTTCACTCTACTAGAGGACTCAAGCAAGGGGACCCTCTCTCCCCTGGTCTATTTGTTTTAGCGGCTGAGACTCTCTCCAAGGCTCTGAATTTTCTACACAACAGAGAAAAATACATTAGTTATACTATGCATCCAAAAGGGCCCTTTATCAACCACTTGTGCTATGCTGATGATATAGTGATTTTCTCATCTGGCAATAAGAGAACTATTAATATGATCATGAAAACCTTAAGACACTATGAAAGGGATTCAGGCCAGCAAATTAACATGGATAAAAGCGTCTTCTTGACAGCCACACATTCTTCTGAAGGAAGAAGAAGAAGAATCAGTAGAATCACTGGATATCAGCATCAATTCTTTCCTATAAATATCTTGGCTGTCCTATTTTTCCAGGAAGGAAAAGGAACTCACACTTTGCTGATATAACTAAGGCTATTATGAACAAGGTGCAAGGTTGGCATGGAAATATCCTATCTTCCGGTAGGAGAGCAATCATAATCAAGCATGTGTTACAATATCAAACTCTCCATACCTTAGCAGCTATGTCCCCACCCAAGGGTATTATCAAACAGCTAGAAGGTTATTTGGCTGACTTTTTCTGGGGTCAATTAGACAACAAGAAGAGGTATCATTGGAGCTCTTGGGCTAATATGTGTTACCCACCTAAAGAGGGTGGAACTGGTTTTAAAAGACTAGAGGATATATGCAGATCTTTCTCAGCTAAGAGATGGTGGAGGTTGAGAGTTGAAGGCAACCTCTGGTCTCAATTCATGATGGCTAAATATTGTCAAAGGGGCCATGTAGTGGCTAGAAAAGCTCAAGGGAAGCATTCCTTTATTTGGAAGGATTTACTGAGGATCAAAGCTGAAGCTGAACCACATATTCTGTGGAAGATCAATGAAGCTCAAGTGTCTTTTTGGTGGGACAACTGGACTGGCCTAAGACCATTAGCTTTGTACCATCACTCTGACAATAATCCTGGAACTCTTAATGTTGTTGACTGCCTAAAGGATGACAACTGGGACATGGAATATATTTCTAAAATCTTTCCAATGGAGATATGTCAGGTTATACATAGAGTGGAAATTGGCCCCAGAAATAGAAAGGATCAGGCTATTTGGACTCACAACTCCTCTGGTAAGTTTTCCTGTGCAAGTGCTTTTAAATCCTTAGAAAAACAATGCCAGAGGTCCCCATTTGGAAGTGTGTCTGAAACAATGGTATTCCTTTCAAAATGGATTTCATTACGTGAAGAGCCATCAAAAGAAAGCTCCATATGTATGATAGTATAAAAGATTATGCTAGGATAGCTGACTCTGAGTGTATTTGCTGTGAACATCCCAAAGATGAAACTGGTTTTCATGTTTTCATTAATAGAGATATGGCTAGTAAAGTGTGGAAATTCTTTGGAGAACCATTGGGCAAATATGCAGAGACAGTATCCAATCCATGATAATGTCCTGGTGGAAATTTAACACTAAGAATTTTATGAACAGAGTAATTTGCCAAAGTTTGCCTGTCTTTATTTGCTGGGAACTTTGGAAATTCTGGAGTTCTGTTAAATATGGTCATAAGAGCTACTATGTCAATAAGATCTGCTATGAGGTTACTCAACACCTAAAAAAAATCATGAACAAGAAGGCTTATAAACTGGAACCAAATTGCAACTGGAGAGGGATCTGTAACATAATGGAGGCTTATAAAACTAGGCTAACCAGCAGACCTGTCATATGGGACAAACCTCCACATAGTGTTATCAAGATAAACACTGATGAGAGTAGTCTAGCTCAAACTGGCAAAGTCGAAATTGGGGGAGTTGTTAGAGATTCAAATGGAGATATCATTATGGCTTTTGCCAAATCTTTGCAATACTGCTCTAACAATAGTGCAAAGATCAAGGCAGCTTCTTTTGGAATCAGCTGGATGGAACACAAGGGTATCAACAACTGCATTTTAGAGGTGGACTCTATGCTGGTTGTCAAATGGTTAGAGGGACATATTCCACCCCGTGGGAGTTTGCACAAGAAGTAGAGCATATGAAGAGAATCATTGAAAGAAGGCACATCAAAATTCAGCATTGTTTCAGGGAAGCAAACACAGTAGCTGAAGCATTGTCCAAATTTGGTAGTAACTCTCAACTTAGTCTGATAGCTAATGTAGTCAATTCTATGCAGGAAATGCCAAGTGAAGCTAGAGGAGCAGCAAGGATGGATAAAACTCAAATGGAAAATTTCAGGATCAGACAGTCAAGATAAAATGAAGCACAACCACAAAAGAAATAGAAGAAGCTACAGGCAGAAGAAGATCACAGGAACTCAAAGCACTAAGAAGCATAAATTTTTGTATAAAAGGATAGCTATTTTTTGTCGGGCAATTGGTAATACCTTCAAGCTGAATGTATTGCATGCCCTTTGTAAAATTAGTAGGCTTTTCTATCATTTTGGTTATGATGTACCATAGTATCATAGTTTGATTGAGAACATAGCTAATTAGAAGTTGTTCTCTAATTAGCAATGTTCTCTTTAGCGATAGGGCATTGGTTATAGAGGATTATCCTTAGTAAATTGTAGAGGGAGTCATGGCGTAACCCTACTCCCATGTATATTTTGCGTATTCAATGAACAAGGTAGGGGTCAATGCCAAACCCCCCAGTGACCACAAACAACAGTAGTCTGTGGAATTGGCTTAAAAAAAAAAACTACCTTTCTAAAGGCAGATATATTATCTCTCTATCTAGCTCCCCGTCTAGCAGTCAAGAGCAAAAAAGAGATGCAACACTCGGGTTATTGAATGATTTAGGATTAGATGAGTAAACCAGCCATAGAAGAAAGGCTCAATAAAAATTAATTAATTAGAGTTTTTGGGAGGAGGTTCCACCATTTACTCGACTATTAAAACCTTTGTTGATTATGGACAACGAAAATCAACTTCCATAATAGGAATGGGTTATCCATCAATTTATTTAAGTGAACCTAGTATACAAGAAATAGTCGTGGGAATGACTTCTTCATTTTGCATCAAGAAGAGATCAATAGAATGGCCTAATTAATCATATGATACTATACAAAGAGGTATGTATAAAAGAAAGAATGGAGGATGACTACTTTTACACTACTGAACAAGGAAACTTTCGTTTCCCGTTATTTGAATCAACGCCGCTTATTTTAATTTATATTCACATCAAAGTAAACTAAGTTTAAGAGGTTCTGATGTCTTATTGAAATTAAGAAGTTTACCTAATTGGATCAATAAACCTAGAAAGTTTCAAGCTTTAAGTTTTAAATTTCAAGTTGAAGTTGAAATAATAAATAAATAAATATTTATTTGAAATAAAATTCAACTACTATTTTGAATTTTTAAAATAAAATATATGGATAATCAAGACCTAATTTAATTTAGATTTAAAAAAAAAAATGAAGTTAAAAAAAAAATGAATTCCTAAACTCTATTTTTCAAACTCAATATTCTAATTTAAAATCTGAACATGAAATAATGAGTCAATTCAATAAACAAACTTTTCTTTAAAATAATCTTCAATTTTTATTTCAAATTTGAAACCAAAATATATGCCAAACATGGCCTTAGTTACTCAGTATCTTAGCTCTCTCTTTTGCTTTTAATCACGGAGCATTTAAGGAGTCAACTAGATTATAATAATGACATTAGAAATTCAGGTAAACAAATTGAATAGAACTTATACTCATTTGCAGTGTAATGAAATTTAATACTATTATTGTAATTTAAGTTGTTATAATATATTGTTAATCCTATTTTCTAGTTATTAATTCTATAATTGCACGTGATCATCTTCTAAATGACATTAAAATGTTTAAAAAGTTAAACTTGTTTAAATAATTAAATGTGGTAAAACTATTAATACTCGTCAAGAAAAGACAATCGAACGATAATTTCCTAAATAGTACATATTATTAAAATAACACGGTTAAGAGCCTGTTTGGATGGGCTTATGCCTATAAGCTGCTTAAGTTGTTTGCAGCTTATAAGCTAAAAAAAATAAGTTGGGGTAGTCTAACTTTTTTTTTTGGCTTATAAGCTGTTTTCAACTTATAAGCTGCTTTAGATAAGTTAAGTCAAATGGACCCAATTATTTTTTTGAGCTTATTTTAAACACAAAATAACTTTAAGCTGGCCAGTCAAACACTCAAAAAAAACTGAAAACAGCTTATAAGTTGGTAACCTGGACTTATATCATTTCAACAAAAGATATTGATAGGACTGGAGATGCAACACATATGTACATGGACCACAAAAGAATATGGGTTGTGTGGTTAAAAGTAAATGGACGAATACTTGAACGGGGGGATTAAAATTCCACACCATATTGACAGAATCTAGTGATTGCAACTTGCAATTTATCATATATCATCCACAGCTTTTTCAATCTAACTTTTTATATTTCCGTTATTCACCTAACACTAAAAGAATTTCTAAAACTCTTAAACAATTTGAAATTTGAAATTTACTTTTTAACAAATGCAGATCTCATATTTATAATCAAGTTTGAAGTTGAGAACGAGTATAAGGAAACAGCGAGAAAATTATTAAAATAATACCTTACATATTTTTAAAAATTGTTAAAGATAATAAAGATAACAATCCATCTTTCAAAGTGGTAGTAAGCGACACTTGACTTGATCGATCAAAATGATCATTCCTAATTTAGAACATCTTAAAGTATATTGCTAAGCATATCTCGTACTAAGATCTTTATTGTTTGTGTTTAATCGATATTTGTACTAAATCAACTTTGATATATATATTTTCTTGCTTTTACAATCACTTTTCATTTTTATAGGTGTGAAGATTTAAACATGCATAAAATACTAAAATCATTTAGATGATCACTAAAAAACTTTTAATGTAAGAATTTCCCTTTATCATGTATATTTTACTATTTCCGACCACAACATAGCCGTTACAGTCGCTTCTATAAATCGATACGCATCGTGCATCTTCACTATCCGTTTAACCGTACAATTATAACGATTTACCATCGGTAGTCATCATATTAAGCTATCACGACTAACCACTTTCACCACTGACTATCGCAATTAGTGTCTTACCAACCACCTTTACCACTAGCATCCAGCACAACCATCATCGCAAAACATCTCTACTACCAAGCACCTCTGCCACCAACTATCATTGTACATTCACCGCCCCTGACTCAATATATAACCACTGTCGGCCACCATCACACAACACCATCTCCAACCCACCCACTAACCATGACAACTAGCGTCAATTGCCATTAATTGTTGGATCATAGTTCATAATTTTAAACAATTTTCGAACAACTATATAAGCTACTATTATTTTCTCTAAGACCTTGTGAAATAGTATTTATTATTAACTACTTAAATTTATATTTATCGATATTTAAATAAAGAAGATTTTTAAATTTAGATGTTGAAAAAAATTTAAAATATTTAAATCTAAATATATTGTTGTATTATTATAATGTGTTATCACATTTAAACATCGTAATCTTATAAAAATAAATGAGGCCTCATAAACATTAATTGAAAAAAATATATGGTGACTAATAATATGAAGATTATAATTATGAATATACTGATTAATAAGATAAAAATTGTTATGGTGAGAATGAATAAAGCAAAAGTTGTTATTATTCATTGTAAGAGCATTTTATCTTTAGATACACTATTACTAATATGAATATTAGGGAAAATGCCTAAAACACACCCTAAACTATGTCTAAATTTGCTGTAACACACCTAACCTTTACGAGAGTCCTATGACCCCCCCCCCCACCCCCCACCCCCAAATATTTTTAAATTGGTATTATTAAGCTCCTAAGTGATGAGTTGACAGAGAGTATGTCTTTCACTCTCTCAACGAGAGTGGGGAGCAGTAAATGTAAATGTATTAAAACTTTATTTTATAAGCATTATCTAGATTTTTTTTTCTTTCTTTTACATTTTCCTTTTCCTGTTCTTTCTCTTCTTTTCCATTATTCTTCAGTAACACCTTTAAAATATCTCACTCTCGCCGAGAAATCACCATGCGACCACTGTTCGCCACTGACCACCGCTAAAAATCACCGGACACCTCACTATCTTTATCGACTTCGCGCCTATAAAGTTACTGATTGCAAAAATCTTTCAGTATGTATAACTAGCAATACCACCAAAGATATAACTCCACAAATAGGCTGGCGACTGTTAATTTTTTTTCACTCCAGATCTGTGAAGAAACCTCTCCCAAATAGTGATTATGTCGAATCCCGTGCTTGCTTCCAATTTCTAAGGTTTTCAAATATTTTTAAACAGGTATTATAAAGCTCCTAAGTGATGAGTTGGCAGAGAGTATGTCTTTCACTCTCTCAACGAGAGTGGGGAGCAGTAAATGTATTAAAACTTTATTTTATAAGCATTATCTAGAATTTTTTTTCTTTCTTTTACATTTTCCTTTTCCTTTTCTTTCTCTTCTTTTCCATTCTTCTTCATTACTACCTTTAAAATATCTCACTCTCGCCGGGAAATCACCATCCGACCACTATTCACCACTGACCACTGCTGAAAATCACCGGACACCTCACTATCTTTATCGACTTCGCGCCTATAAAGTTACTGATTGCGAAAATTTGTCTGTATGTATAACTAGCAATACCACCAAAGATATAACTCCACAAATAGGCCGGCGATTGTTAATTTTTTTTGCTCCAGATCTGTGAAGAAACCTCTCCCAAATAGTGATTATGTCGAATTCTGTGCTTGCTTCCAATTTCTTGGGTTTTCAAATCTTTGTCTCTCCTCTCACACCTAAAATCACAAAAGTATTTTCATTGTCACTCCAAAATATTGAAGTCCCTCAATCAATTCTCAAGAAAAAAACTAATAATCTATTCTATTTCGTGCTTTGATGATTTGACAAACTTATTCGAGGAACCAGATATGTTTATAGAGGGAAGTGTTTTCATACCTGAAGATGGCTCTATTTCTTAGGGGAATATGTGGGGATCTGGTTCTTCAGGAAAATTGATAAGTTATGCTACTTCGTGTTTTGATGATTTGATAAACCTACTCGAGGAACCAGATATGTCTTTAGAGGGACCAAATGAGGAACCAGATATGTTTACAGAGGGAACAGATGAGGGACCAGACAGGAACCAAATATGATCAGTTTCCCTAGCCGTCGTACAATTAACTCTACAGTTGTAAAAGTTGTGGCACTATACCAACTGGCAGCAGCACAACTATAGCTTGCTAAAGGCCAAAGCAAATAATGAAATGCCCCTCTCACATCTCACATGCTCTCTCATATATAAACAACATTTTACAAGGTTTAACCTAACACTTGCAAGTTAGAAAATCACATATATCTCAAGTGCAAGCAGCCGCCTCTCAAGATGATCTCAAGAACAAAGCTTCAACAAACAAAAGGATCAGTTCCCAACCACTGAAGATATCATAAGTCCTTAGGTTTGTTGAGTCTCTGCCTTTCGTTATTAACTTGTATTCTTATACGGCTTTCAAGAAGTGTAATAGTAGGAAAGAACTACCACCATTTTGAGTTTGTTCACTTGGCTAGAGTTAGTCAAGGTGTGTTATTTGCAATAGAGTTATTGTAAGGATGAGGGATTAAGAGTTTAAATCCTAGATTGCAATAGGTTGTAACATGAAGTTGCTCGTTTATAGTGAAGTTGAGAAAATCCTGCTGCTGTAGGTAGTGATTTTTAATCCCTTGAACAAGGAATTTTCCACGTAAATATCTTGTGTTATTTACTTTTAGTTTTACTTAAGGGAACAGATAGAGAACCTGGTTCTCTACACTGTTTAGTGAACTCGTATTATAACACCCCGAAATTTTTAAACTAACACTTGAATTTTTGGTTGACCATATCTTGATAGTAGGGATATATTTTATTTCGCGCTTCTTGAACATGAATTTGAGGATATTTGGAACTTGTTTGAAGTGTTATGGTGTAGTTATGTAAACTACTCCTACTATTATTATCTTAGTAAATTAAGAAATGGAATGGATATTTGATATTTTGGTCAACCACTTTTTTTCCTTCATCCTTAAGAAAGTAATATATAATATCTTTTTGGGCTCTTATCCTCTCCACCCCCAATTTTGTTTCCTCCACCAAAAATAAAACCCCAAATCTTCTCTCCTCTCATAATATTCATCCTCTAAATCAATCATCAAGACTTGTTTTGGTTGAGCCACAAACAACTCCACACGATTGAGGTAAGTTGCTGAATCTCGTTTTTTAACTGATCAGCTGATGGTATTTTGAGCTTATCTCCTTGTATAAAATTTAGTTTTAAGTGAGCCAAGATGATCTGGAAAGCTATTTCATAGATATATAACTGTTGTTCAGGCCCCCAAAACCTAGTTTTGCTTGTATTTACTCAAAAAGAGGTGATGAAGTATAGGGAAGGTGCTGCCCAGATTCTATTTTACAAACCCCCACGTGCTACTGTTAGTATTTTGGGCATATATTTTTGTACGAAATTGACATTGGGGTGATTTAAATTTCTATAGAACCCAAAGACATATATCTACAACATTCATTAAGACCACAAAGGCCAATTTTGTTGTTTACCCCTTTGAAACTGAGTCACAATACAAGATAGTAACACTGTCCAGAATTTCTGTTTTGCTAGTTCAGGGTGATTTTCACTAATATCATGTTTATTTTTAACGTGCTGAAACCATTGAACTTATATATATATATATATATATATATATATATATATATATATATATACCCTTTTACAAGCTAAGGGAAAATTGGCTAAGGAAGTTGACATCTTTACTTGTTGTTGCTTTGGGGATTTATAACTTCTTGATGGTTATTTGAGCTTTAGAAGCTCTAAAGCTCCAAGGTTTGCACCTAAACTTGAACTTTTCTTTCAGTTTGTTTTGGTTGAGATATTGTGAGGAGCTTGAATCTTGGTGAAATAATATCTACTTTAAATTGTTGGCATATTGGCTTTATTGCTACTTGATAGCTTGCTTGTTTTGTGGGCTGAGAAGAATATCTTGAGACACATCAATATGATAACATGATCATTGGGAGTATAATTGTCACGACCCGACTAAGGGGCCATGACGAGTACCCGGAGCTGACTACCGAGCACCACTCATTATATTAATCATCAGACCCCACCTGAACACATATACCCTTCAAGCAATGCACAAATATACATAGGCCCTCACGACTGCAAAAATGATATACAAGAATGTACAATGTAGTCATCATGGGACATCTACTATCAACACATACGTATTGTTACGGGCTGCCTTCGTTGTGACTTGACGCCCATAACCCGTGCGCGCCCAGGAGGGCCAAGAGAGTGTCAGTCATGCAGGAGATGTGCGCAGATGAGTGTCAGCCGCGCGCAGACAGTGTCAGCCGTGCGCGCAGGCAGGGTCGGCCGCGCAGGCAGTGTCAGTCGTGCGCGGGCGACGTGCATTGAAAAGGGGCTCCGACGGGCGAGAGTCAATAAGCATCTAGAGATGCTCTATGGCATATTATAAGAGTGCCAAGGAAGTTTAGCAAGGATCTGGGATGAGCCCATGGGCCGTCGGCGGATGAGGCTACTCGTGAGCCTGAGTGTCAGTCCCGTGCGTTTCCGAGCTATGGATGGAATCTTGGGATTTAGGGTGAGGGGACCCTTCCTAGGATGTTATGGAATGTTCTTACCAAGTTTGGCGTCATTTGAAGATCGTTCACCTAAGGGCTTGACTTAGCCAAGGAGCAGTGTCAGTGATAAAGCTCCCAAAGGCTATATCTCGTTCCACGAGTATGGGGATGAGACGAAACTTCATGGAGGAGTGAACGAAGTCAAGAGAAAGAGTTAGGAACAGACGGCGCCTCATTTGGAGTTCAGAAGAGTGAGAAAGGCCCATTGTGATTCTCTGGCAAAATGATGTCGAGTGCTAGAACTTGGGTTTTTCTTTTTAAAGCATATATAAGGGGGGCAGAGGTGTCACAGCTCAGCCAGCCTCCCCCGTGCGTGCTGTCGGCCAGTCGCACCAAGTGAGAAACCTTGAGGGAGGACCTCAAGGGCCTGACTAGGCATCTCATAGGAGTGTCCTAGGTATCCATACGAGTTAGGGGACTCTATAGACGACGTCGTGCCTGCGGGCCGCGTTGGGCGCACAACATGTGCCGGAGGCTTGACGTAGGAACTGATTATGCCCCGCGGGCTATCTTTATGGATGTTAAAGACCTCCGTGCCGATTGAGTACTCGAGGCACCACTCAAGAGCCTCGTATATTGACTTGTGAGCTTGGCTTGGGTTCAGCCTTGCAAGCAAGGGTCCGTTGGCCTAGACGTGCAGTCGTGGGGTGACGCTGCACCACGAGGGATGGAAGTAAGTTGCGAGGGATATGTTTTACAATGCTATGGGACAACCATAGGCACATGAAAGAGGACCGCACCTGACAAAGGCCAAGGATTGGAAGTTTCCCTACTCGGGCACGACACAAGGCAAGTGTCAAGCTTGAGGATAGGACTGTGCGCGCAGGAGCGACGCTCAGTGCCAGGCGAGGGACGTGCATGTCCGTAGCCAACCCAAGGGGTGCGCATAGACGAGACCCAACATATGAAATGTGCTACAATGGTATGATAGCAAGACAAGGCTGAAGCCTTGACATCAAACGGGCGGCACAAGGAAAGCTAAGCCTCTGAGGCAAGCTTCACCATAGGCATGGGGTCGTGCCAAGAAAACCTGGGATAGAGAAAGGATGGCTTGTAGTCAGGTGGGACTACGGGCGCCGCACGGGCTATTTGTGTGCCGCTGCCGCTTAGGAGGAGTCGGCCCGTGACAGTTGGTATCAGAGCGAAGGGTGAGCATTGTGATGCTGAGTTGATATCACGTGTGATTGATATTAGCAATAGTGGATTGCAGTGCGGTTTGAAATGAAGCCATTGGCGAAGGTTGATCTGGCCAGGGTCAGAAAGACAAGTGAAGCCATGGTTATGTTCACAGCTCCCATGAGCTAAAAAATTTTTTAAGAGCATTGGTTGAGTGTCAGTGCAGAGATCACATCAAAGCAGGAATGATATTCTTCGTGCCAGTCGAATGGGTGAACTCGATACTACTGGTTACAAGGGATTGGTTGCGCGTATTATGGCTAGAATTGCTTTGTCAGCCATGAACTACAACTTTCAGGATCAGGCCACTTCACAGCCGTTGTTTCCGCCATCGTCTATGTTTTGGGAGTTTGATTTTGGGGCATCCTAGTTTTGATTGAAGTATCTTCAGGGGATGTCTTCCGTGCAGTGGATGCTGTTTTCAGAGGGATTCCATTGAGGCATGTTTGGTTGGCTTTTGTGCCATCAGAGGATGGTCATCTTAGTGCACCAGCGTGCTATACTGTTGGGATCTTATTGCAAGATGGGACAAACGGATAGTTGAAGCTCAAATGTTCTTGATTGTGATGAGCCATCAGTTAGTTAGAAACTCTGTTAGCAGTGGGCTAGCAGCTTTGCTGAGCAAGGCATGGACTTGGCTAGAATGTCAAGTGAAGGTAGCAAGCGTTCCAGAGGGTTCACTTGCATCAGAAACTTGTCGGTTCAAAATGTCTGGTCGTGTGATGCAACAAGTAAGAGTTGTTGGCCATTTTGAAAAGGGGAAATAGGAAATATATTTTTTCTTTCAAACAGTCTGGGCTCCCGTTGAGGAGAGGGACATGCCGATGAGTCGGGTGGTCAGGAAAAAGGCCATGTTTGCCAGGTCGAGCAACCATGTTGTGGAGAGCTACGAGCCATGGACTACAAACTTTGGTATTGATCGTGGAGATCCTACAGTGGATGTGACGGACGCATCAGTTGAGTGTCTTTCCAGGATGGATAGACTTAAGTATTGCCTGAGGGCATTGAAAAGCGTCCTTCGAGGGTTGGACGTTATAGGGAAGATAACGGATGCCTAGCCATCTTAAGGGTTGCAATGAATCGAAGGTGAGACCCTAAAAAAATCATGTCGGACAAGTAGGCTTGGTGCCTACAACATGGATCAGTGAGGCGTGCCAGTGAGCCGCGACAACGTAAGGAATGGCCTGAGAGCAGGATTCCTTGCGGGATGATTGAATGTCACAATGAGGTGGAGGCAGCCACCATGTTTGTGAAATGGAAGGCCAAACCATTTTAGTGGGGAGGTAAAATCAGAAGGGAGCCACTACAGAGGTAGGGAAGCATAGACAAAAACCAAGCTGAACCGCTAGACGGAGAGGCATTGTTGGTTAGAATATGGAATTGCGTGGAGCAGGAAGTGGACGGAGTCGAACCGCGTGAAGCGGGGAGATCTTTGAAGAATGATGGACCACTTTGTAGGGAGGCAAAGCTGGAATTAGGCCAAACTGCGAGGGCAGGGCGGTGATGCTGAAGGCGAGCCGAACCACTTAGCGTGGGGAGGCAGATGTATGGAAATGTGTCGAACCACCAGAGTGGGGAGATACAAGAGTTAGCCGAGAAGGCAATGGGCTGAATCACGGATGTGAGAAGGCCAAGGTAAAGTGGGGTTAGCTGAGCTTCGGATTAGATGGGGTTTCCAAGTTTGAGAATGTAGTCTTTCCAGAGCAGAGAGTACTGGGTTACACCAAACGACCGGGGAACCATAGAGATGGAATCGAGTGCTGAGGCACACCGGGATCGTAAGGAATCTGTCGAGGGAGTGACAGTTTAAGAACAAAGATGTTGTTCAGAATGGGCGAAGCTACCACTTTATGGAAATGAAGTACTCACCACGAGTACGTCCCAAGAACTTGACGAGTGCCAAGAGGGTGCAAAGTATGTAAGTGCCAAAGACACCACTGTGGAGCGTGGGTCATGCAGGGGCCGTGTTATACGTCAAAGGATACAAGATTGGGTTTGAAATGCCGCTAGTGCCAGTGTGTGGGCAAGTTAACTTCGATTTATGGGGTAGAGCCTCGATTTGTTTATACAGTTGGTATAGCGGGATCTTGCGGAGGAAAACGGACAAAGGACCATGAGGAAATGGTTGGCAAAAGTTGCCACATCGAGGGATGCCTACCTTGACAAACAAGGAAAAGTGTCTTCCACTTGTAGTGGAGGAGTGTTCGCCTATGAAGAGGCATTGGGCCATGTGAAAATTGAAGGACGGTTGTCTTCCGAAGTAAACGGTAAAAAAGGGGTTGAGTCACAATACAAGACAGTAACACTGTCCAGAATTTCTGTTTTGCTAGTTCAGGGTGATTTTCACTAATATCATGTTTATTTTTAACGTGCTGAAACCATTGAACTTAATTAGATATTTGAAGGTGTATTTGAGTGTATATATATATATACCCTTTTACAAGCTAAGGGAAAATTGGCTAAGGAAGTTGACATCTTTACTTGTTGTTGCTTTGGGGATTTATAACTTCTTGATGGTTATTTGAGCTTTAGAAGCTCTAAAGCTCCAAGGTTTGCACCTAAACTTGAACTTTTCTTTCAGTTTGTTTTGGTTGAGATATTGTGAGGAGCTTGAATCTTGGTGAAATAATATCTACTTTAAATTGTTGGCATATTGGCTTTATTGCTACTTGATAGCTTGCTTGTTTTGTGGGCTGAGAAGAATATCTTGAGACACATCAATATGATAACATGATTATTGGGAGTATAATTGTCACGACCCGACTAGGGGGCCATGGCGAGTACCCGGAGCTGACTACCGAGCACCACTCATTATACTAATCATCAGACCCCACCTGAACACATATACCCTTCAAGCAATGCACAAATATACATAGGCCCTCACGACTGCAAAAATGATATACAAGAATGTACAATGTAGTCATCATGGGAAATCTACTATCCACATATACGTATCTACGAGCCTCTACTAGAGTGCTAGACATAAGGACGGGACAGGACCCCGTCGTGCCCAAATATATATACACAAAATAATATCTCAAAAATGGCACCTCCGGAATAATGGAGTGCTGCTGTAAATCTGCTGAGTAGCTCGTAGGAATCTGGGCCACCTCCCTGCCTACCTGTGGGCATGAACACAACGTCCATAAAAGAAAGAACGTCAGTACGAATAAAGTACTGAGTATGTAAGGCATGTATGATAACATAATAAGAAAATGCATAAGCATAAGAGGAAGGGATGGTTGTACTGCGCGCCCCTTAAGGCGGAATCACACTGGTTTACTTTTACCCTTAAGACATATCACACATACATTCATAAACTGTCTGGATCAACAACATCATTAGCCCGTGTCCGGGCTAATCATCCCATGCCGCCCACTAGTTGGTGCTGCTCGTACTATATAGACACGGTGTAGTAAGCCGCCCGCCTTAGCAGTGTTATCCTGCCATCTATGCACGGTGTAATCATCATCATATACACTTATCGTAAAACATGCATTAGGAATCAATTAAATACTACAACTCTATCGGGGTGACGTAAGGTCGAGAACCCCTGATTCCATTATGGAGTAGTCATGATCATCATGTCTCACCTTGAAGGAACTAGCATTATAAGGTGAGTCTATCAACAATGAATGATATCAAAGAATCATATAAGGATCATTAGCTTCGTAGAAATATCATATCATGAGCTTTAGAGTCTCTAGACTTAGACCCATCATCATCATTATCATATTCATACCATATCGCTTATCTTTATCTTATGAGTAGTTCTTAATAGTCATAGGCTTATAATTTCCGGAATATGAGAAAGTCATGGAAAGATAAAGGAGGTCATATTATAGGAATCGTGCCTTAGAAAAAAAAGGGACTAGCCTTACATACCTTTTCGCCTTTCTAACTTGCCGACTAAATGCTTCCTTCCGAGTTTGTAATTCTACATTCAAGGGAATCCGTGCTAAAAGTAGACAATCGGAAACATACTTGAAGCTAAGCTAAAGCTAATGAAAATTGAGCAGCATCTCCTTTGTTTCTATAACTTTCTCCATATAATATAACAACTCCCAAACATCAATAACAACATTCATAATATCATAATCCGTAATTTGACAAGTTCGACATTATTCAATTCTCAAAATGCCTCTCAAGGTCATCCATAACCATGGCCATGATACAACACTACATTCATCCTCATATAATGCTTCTCCAATATTCTTAATATCATTTATAGAAAGATCATACCCATAACATGTCAAGAATTACGATTCATGTCAATCTACTATTCAAGAATATCACAATTTCCATATTTGAACTCCATGTTCTACTTTCTTCCTCAATCCACATTATTCAACCATTCAATATTCTTAATAGCATGAAATGATCATAAAACTCACCTTTGATTATGTAGGAACGAGTTTTGGATGGAAATAGCTCTCTTGAAGAAAACCCTAGCTCCACTACCAAAGAAATTCTTGACCTCTAGCAACCCTAAAGAGCTTCTTTGCACTTGATTTCCTTGAATTAATGATGTTGTTTTTTTATTTTCCTTGGATTTATGTAAATGGAGTGGGTGGACTATTCTAGAGAGCTGGAGAGAAGTGGAGAAGTTGGAAGAATGAGGAATTGAAGTGGGATCACATTTTTATACTTGAAAAATACTCAGCCCGTCAGGTGTTATACAGACCCTTATATGGTCTGTATAATATTATACGGTCCGTATAAGTGACCGTATTTCACCATCAAGGAAATCCCTTTTTCTGTTGGGTTATACGGACCGTATAAGTGGTCGTATAACTCTACTTTTCTGAAATTATTTCCGCCGTTTCGTTTGATCTCCAATCCTTATGGAACTTTCTTAGCACTTGTTTATCACTTTAATAACAACCTAAGAAGCATTATAACTTTTCCTCAAGACATTATTAAATCAACATTAGGTCGGTACTTGCAAACCCTTCTCCAAAACACGACTTAAGTTTGACATTCTTCAACGAACTTTCTTCTCTTGCCTCAAATGTCTTTGGAATCATGATTGGAACCGTTAAATACCACTTCTTACTTGTAGAAACACCATATACTACTTACCCTGCGTTAATCTGTCCACCACACGACGTCATGAAATTTTCCGAGGTGTAACAATAATTTTGTAATTGAGTTATGAGTATGCTAAGATCACATTGGTGTTATGCGAAGCATTTTTGTAAGACGACTTAATTCGACCACATATACGGATTTATTGAGCATTATTGCATTCTTGATTATGGGGTGAAAACCCTTCTTGATTTCGGATCTTGCCCATCTTGACTTTGGATTTGCATTTCATCTTGATAATGGACCTTTGTCCATTCTCGAGTATGAGTGGAAAGCCACTTTCAACATGGCTCATGATTCTCTTGATTATTGGGTGACGACCCTTCTTGATATGGGCTTCGGTCCTTCTTGATGTGGGCTTCGATCCTTCTTGATAGGGGCTTCGGTCCTTCTTGATATTCGATTGTGCTTGATGTGATAACATGAAGTATGTGTTGGGCGAAATTAACTAACTGAATGCCGTTTCGTGAATTAGCTTCGAAAGATTTCTTGACACTTGGTATTTGAAGCTTCGAAGGCTTTCTTGACATTTGGTATTTGAAGCTTTGAAAGCTTTCTTGACACTCGGTATTTGAAATATTAGTATCTCGAACTATCTTATGGTTTGGTGATTCTCTTGAAGTGTCGTACACTGATTAAGTACTTGGTTATAACTCGGATGACCTTATGTCTTGAACTTACTTCTTGCATTTATATTTGATTCATAGCTCACTATTAAATTAACCAAATGGTGGAAATTCTTGGATTTTTTTTTGAAAGCTTCTTGATATGTGAGATTTTGAATATTGATATCTTGAACTATTTTAATATATGATATTTACTTTCTCGAAAGAATTGTACCTTCATTTAGTTCTTGTTTGATATTTCATTTCCTTGAAACCATTGTACCTTCATTAAGTACTTGATGATGATTTTGACAAGCTTATTCCTAGAATTTATTGTTGTACTCCTTACATAGCCTGCTTCTCTTTTTGATATGAAATGTTAGTTAAGTTTATGTGCCACTAAGCTTTATGTTTAGCGATAGTTTGTTACTATCGTAGGTGATGTTCCGAGGGAGACTTAGTTTGTTACTATCGTAGGTGATGTTCCGAGGGAGACTTAAGGATGACCAATTGAGGTAGACTATTTGGAAGCTTAGATGAAGATCACATTTGCATGAGCATGTTCGTTTTGCATACGTTTGGGGACTTGTACGTGATCCATGTGACACACTTAGGTATGCACTTTTGAAACTTGTTCACATGGGCCTATTTCCGCTACTAAATTATTGTAAATATCTTATTAAACTAATTTCTTCTAAATGTTGAAGTATGAAATTTGCTTTTGTTTCGCAAGTGGTATCCTCCCAAAGGGGATGCTACACGTATGTTCTAACAAAACCAAATTCAGATGATTTCAAGAACATCCCTTCAATCACCCCACAAGCCTTTGCTCTAATACCACCCTAACAACACCACCCCAAGTGATCCAAACAAAAGCAACCAAACCCAGCCCTTCAAATTCAAAACCCACGAATGATTGTAGATCTGTGAAGAAACACTCCAAAACCCATGAAAAGAAACAAAATTCATCGGATAAAATTGCTACATAACCGAAAAAAAAATTGAGCTCAATTTTAACCTAGACAACTAACCATGAATATAAATAATGTATTAGGTGGAGAAAAAAGAAGAAAAAAAGTGCAACAAGAAGAGACAACAGTGAAGATGGGAGGGAGTTAGAGGGAAAGTGGAAGAAAATGAAAAGGAAAATAGAAAAGGAATATATTTAACAAAAGAAAAAGGAAAAGGGAAAAGAAAAGAAAAAATATTGTAAAATGTACACATGGCAGTGCGTGCACAACGCGCTCTACCAGAAATCTAACTATCCAATTTTAAGGTGGAGTTTATTTCATTTTAAAAATATTCAGGGAGGTCTATGACCCCCCGTAAAGGTTAGGTGTGTTACTGTAATTTCGGGCATTGTTTAGGGTGTATTTTAGCCATTTTCCCTTAAGTTATTCCACCTTTATTCCATATAAAATAGGGAAAATAGTTAAAATAAATCCTATACTATTTTTTAAACGGAATTACTATCTCCTGAAATGGTACCACCAAATATGTGTTTGAGTAGTAAAATACACGCGCCCAACTTGTATTTTTCACTAAATATTTTTTTTTAAAACTTTTTAACTTCTTCAATATTTCTCTATGATTTCTTCAAATTTTAGTTTGAAGGATCAAGGCGGTTGTTTATGGTGAAACTACAAAATGATCGATGACGAAAATGGTGAAGTTTGTCATAGCTGGAGTTTGGAGCTTTTTCGACTTCCCTTCATTTCACAGCCAGAAACACTTCATTTCACTGCAAAAAACATCATAGATCATCCACTAAACACCCACCATTAGCGACTAAACAACCACAAAATCTAAACACTCCATTTCACTACCAGAAAACCCTATAAATCAACCACTAAACATCCACCATACGACAAACCCACTTTCTTCTCATTATAAAAAAAAAAAAAAATCACTGTGATTTCTCTATCTTTTTCACGTTCTTAGCAATGAAAAACCACATTTAATCGACACACCCACTGTCCTTGCCATCATCTCTGCCGCACCGTAACAAAGAAAACTGTTGATAGAAAATTAATCCCTTGTGCAAAAAAGTTGGGTTTGTTTTTTGTTCATGAACTTTCTTGTTTTGATTTCTTCAGTTGACCGTCTACTCATGGTGTAAACTTAATTGGGTCTAAACTTAAAAATTTGAAACAATAAGTTAATTATCCTAGTATTTCATTACATCTATGGAGATTGATCTTTGGTTGTTAAGGTTGTACTATATTAATCAATCATCCATATCGTTTGTCAATTCTCAAAATCCATAGGAGTATTTAATTTAGGAATGCACAAAGATGCTTCTGTAATTCTAGATATGGAGTAGTTTGACCCGATTTTGCATTTAAAGGAAGAGCGAAGTGTTAGAAAAGGAAACAACTAATATTCAAAAATAAACTTTTAACATTATTTTGTGTTTCTCACACTCTTGAAGAGGGTGAAATACACTCTATTTGCCACGCCACCTCAGCACGTATAGAGTTAGCAATTCCAGTTTAAAATTGTCCAGGAGGGTCATAGGACTCCTCAAAGTGTAAGTGTATTATTGATGATTCAGGACAAGTCTAGGGGTGTTTTTATGCACTTTCCCCATAAAATAATGCAATTTTTTTGTGTGCAAATTATACCTATATTAGTCATATAATGTGTGGTTTCCGATATTAAAATTCATATAACTCGGGGTAAGTTACACATTTAGCCTATCGGTAAAAAATAATTACATTCGCTATCCAAAATGTACAAAAATACACTATTATGTATTCAGAATGTATATATACATTTTTTGAATATTATTTTGATGGGCAACTATTTATATATTCCCCAAATCCTTGTGCAGAGTTTAATACCGAAAATCAAATATGGTATAAAATAATATCGATTGATATGCCAAGATTGAACTTTAACTTGTACTTCAAACCATTTGGCCCCTAAGTGCTCTAAAAATCACGTTGTCACTCTTCATATAGCTGTTCAAAACATTGTTCCACCGGATCATAACAATGATTTTTCCTTTTGCCTTTTCATTTGACTAGAAAAGTCTTTGCCTTCGTCACCCGAAAGCATAATCCTATTTATTCCATTGGGAAAAAAGAAGACAGGGTACACAACTACAAATTATAATTTTTTAAAGAAAATGATATCCATTGTTAATTCCAAAACCAACGTGGAAAGACGAAATAAAGACAAAATATCAGATAATAGAAGTTCACACCACTGCTATTCATGTTAGACATTCACTCGTCTTTCCACCCTCTTAATTCTTTGAATGATGAAGAAAGGTGACAACCAAAGACGTAAAATAGCTCGTCAAATAAAAGTAACCACTACTGTTATAAGAGACCCCCTTCAAGATCCATTTGTCAACTCCAATGCATTTAACTAATGACATTTTGAAAAGCAATTTTACAGCATAGAAATTTCCAAATGAAGCACAGTATAAAATGGTCTTTGATAGATATTTCCAGAAAGAAGTATTGCACTCCGGGAAGTTTGGGGGATGGGTCAGAGAAGGAAACGATACTTGTCATTACCAGCATTGAAATATGCGTACCATTTAAAATACAATCTACCGTGATACAAAATTTGTCGCAAGGAGTAAGACCTTGCAGCAAAATAACAAGCATACTTCTACACGAGGCTTTTTACCATGTAAGGACCTTCAAGTACATAGCCTAACTTTCTGTAGTAATGCCGGGTTCCGACACCCGAGATAACAGCAATTTTGGTCGACCTATGCTCCCTCTGGGCAATTCGCTCGGCCTCCTCCATCAGCAGAGTACCATAACCCTGGTGCTGCAGTTTATCTGTGTCTCGACCATGAACAGGAACTGCAGTCCCATACACATGAAGCTCACGAACAATTGAACACCTTCCCTTTAGTTCTGGGCAAGTCACATTCCGTCCACACCTCCGCAGCCGTAGCAAACCAACAAGAATATCCTGCCATCATAAGAGAAGAAAAAAGGAATTGTATAATCTGATTCAAGGTCCCTTCTTATGAAGAAGTTAACAGTTATACGACAGACAGAAATTGAGACAACAAAGTTTTTCAGCAATTATATGACTTCCCAGTGCAAGCAAGAAGACCCACTGTTGCAATGGTTTCAAGTTACCAGCACTAATAAAAAGATCTAGAAGACACGTTTAGATTCCACAATCTTGCGTTATTAAATTAAAAAGATAAAAGAAAAATAGCAATATGACTTTTCCTGGCCCATTTTCTCCATTTTTAAATTGCAGGACATGACTTCATATAAATTTCCTTAAAAAAGAAAAAGAAAAAAAGTTTTTGTTTCATCACCTTACAAGAAATTCTGCGCTGATCCCACGGCAGGAGAAGTAAAACAAATCTAGAACAAGTAACTTTTTTATGTTCATGAATGCAGAGCAAGTAACTTCTTTCGGCAGCAAAATGTATTTAGTTCAATTTACAAGTTTGACACTAGAGCAAGGAAGGAGTTGTAGATCAGCAAGAGAAACAGCTGAATTGACATACCTGACGTGTATCTTCGTATGAAAGGAAAGTCTCCCATCCTTCATTTGCTGTATAATCACGGCGAACAAGCTCAACTTCTTCAGGCCTTATCTTGTTGTGAATGTCCTAATATGTTATTCCGATCAAAAGACTTTTGAGTTTGGTGACCACAGTGTAACAGAGGCAAGAAAGTAGATATAAAGTTTCTGCTACCTGGATCCCAGCTTCACGTGTTCGGACATCTCGGCATTTCAAGCCAAGATCATCCATTCGAGCTAAAGCCAATTCTCGGAGATTCCCTTTCTCAACTCCAGAAGTCACTAGAGGCATAGGGATATCACGTTGGACCCTGTAAACACGTGTCCAAGGTGGCACCATAGAAAGAATCCTAGCTACAATGTCTACAAGCTGCTCTGGTGGATAATTTCTATACCTGCACGTATTAACACTTAAAATGACCTCATTGAAATAGTCGTTTCAAGTTATCATCCAACATTATAGCTATTAGTGCTACTGCAAATTACGTTGCATCAGTCAGTCTTATTGAATGATTAAATAAATGATTTAGGCATAGGAAAAACAACAAGTGGGATAACAAAATCCGGAAAGTAGATTATACCTTCCAGTTTTCCACAGTTCATAAAGTCCCGTGCCACGAATAACAAGTGTGGGATAAATTTTAAGTCCATCTGCCCTAAATGAAGGACTTTCAAAGAATTCTTTGAAACTCTCTAAATCTCTTTCAACACCAACATTTGGAAGGTCAGGCATCATATGAGCAACCACCTACAAAAAATTAACAAGGTATAAATACCTCTAAATAGCAACTACGAAGGTAAATTTGACTTTCCTCATTATTTTTTCCATTTTCATTTCTTCTTCAAGGCTCATCTGCAACGCAGGGCTTGATGAGGGTGAAGGGGCGAGGGCATTAGAGGCGGAAGGGTTTTGTAGCCTGGAACTAAATGTAGAGATTTAACCTAAATCACCAACAAAAGGAAATTAGAAAAGAACCTTGAAGCCAGCATCCTTTGCCAAACAAAAGCAATCAGCCACAGCTGCTACAGTGTGGCCTCTATTGGTGTCACGAGCAACGTCCTCATATGTGCTCTGGACTCCAATTTCTAGCCGCGTACAACCATAAGAAAGCATCTGCCTCAGATGAGGTCCAAGGCAGTAGTCTGGCCTCCTATTGGCAAAAAACAACACTATTGAGCACACAACAAAGATATGACTATAATGATATATGCTTATATTATTCCGAGGTAATAGCTCAACCATGAATCTAAGCCTCCAAAGCAATTAAGTATAGCACAATCTGATTCTTGTTTTAGTTCAAATATTTTCCCATCACCTAACTAGTCTTCTGATAATTGAAAATAACAGAAGAATAATTACAACAACGATCAAAGATCACAGAATAATAATATAACTAATAAACCAAAGATGGCAGTGATAATCATAAGGAGGAAGACAAGAACTCAAAATGCATTTTCTTCCCTACTGGAAGTACACTATCATGCATTAAACACTTGGTCCGAACTCAGCTCACACATGGAAAAAGCAGGACAAAGGGAGGAGAATAAGGTTGATAATAAGAGTATATCTCAGTTACAATATATAAGGTAAAAGGTTTCTCGACGTGCTTTTCCCTGTGGATTTTTTCCAAGTGTTTTTTCATGTAGCCAATAGTTACTCACGTTTCAATTGTCATCCCAATGCACTTTGTCGCCCCATGTTCAGAGTATGCAACAGCCTCTTCAACGTTGGCAGAAGTATGTCCAGATAAAGCATCATGAAGATTCCGTATGAAGTAATCACGGTACTCTGCTGGCAATGACATGAATGTGCCTCCCATCAAGATGAATTCAACCTGCAATTAGACATTCATAACTATGAGGAAAACAGCCAATTTCAGAACAATTTTCCAAAATCAGCATAGAATTAGTAGTACTTCTGAGGGGAAAAACCTTGTCAACACTGTGGCCCAATCTCTTAAGTTGATCAATCCGGCCTCGAGCTTGTACATAAGGGTTGTATCTGAAAAAATGAACCACGTAAGTACTTTCCCCTAATTCTGATACAAAACCTGATCTTGTCTTTCCAAACACCACTTTTTGAGTAAGTGAGAGAAAAACAACTTTCTAGTTAGCCATGTCTAAGCAAATGCCACATTTTTTCCCATACAAGAAATAAAATTAAAAGATCAAGACCTATAATACCTGGAGAAGAAAAGCTAATATTCACAGTTTAGTCTATTTATCTTCATAAGAAGAAGAAAAATTCAGTTGATGGTAAATGGAAGGTGTAACAAATACTCCTTTGTCTCAAATTATCTGTCGTATTTCTCTCTTACACACCCTTAAGAAAATATTAATTAGGAGGGGTTTTGATTATTTTACTCTTATTTATGTCTTAAGATATAATCTCTCTTCATCTAATATTGACTATATTAATGTGCCATCTCCCCATAATTGAGGTGTTTGTAGTCTTCAAGAACAATTACTACTAAGGTTAAAATGAAGGAAAAAAAATGAATTTTGTCTTGAACTTCTTAAATGACAAATAATCTGAGACAACTATCCTTAGAAAGCACAACAGATAATTTGAGACAAAGGGATATGTCGCTCAACAATCTCGGGTGAAAAGACACATCAACAAACATTAATGATTATCTTTCTGCAAACATATGATACTTTCAGGTCAGGGGCAGAGCTAGCATGGTAGTCGGGGGTTCGGCCGAACCCAGTAACTTTGGTCTAAACCCTGTATTTGTCTTGAAAAATTCATTGAATATGTATAAATTATTGATTTGGAACCCAATAACTTAAGCGAATTAGAATTCCGAACCCACAAGCTTCAGGCTCCGCCTCTGTTTCAGGTGATAACAGCATAACTTCTCCAATAAAAAATTGAACATACAGATGAACTTCTGAAATCTAAGGCATAATTCAGGATAAAACCTTAATATCATTAGTAGCATCAAAATGCAAATACACTTACATGTATATGTGCGTAAAAAATACATAGAATTGAGTCTCACCTAGCTCGAATAGCCCGCATACTAGTAGGTTCATATCCAGTATACGACTGTGTACTATACTCAAAATCAGAATCAGGTCCACCAGGACAATACACACAAATATTCCCCGTCGTAGCTATATGCGGACACCGATGAGGCTTAGACATAACAGCAACAACAGCTATACCCGAAGCTGTACGTACAGGCTTGGCTCGGAGTTTAGGAAGCAGTGATTCACGTTCCGAGTCAGGTAAAGCAGCAATCATCTCTACCAATTTAGGTGCCCTAGAAAGCCCGTATTTGCGACAAGCTGCTGATTTAAGGGAATTTAGGTCAACATCTTTGCCTTTACGTGAGAGTTCAACCATGTTGTTGACGATCTCTGTTATAGCACGAACTCTGGATTCTTCTTCTGTTAAGCCGAGGGATACTACTCCGCCCCGACCCGGCCGGGGAAGCTTTCGGGTATCCGCTACTACCGCCGCCGCCATAAGAAGATTGAACTGAGGAAAAAAACCCGACTTTTGACCTGAAACCGGTTGCTTTAGTTTATTTTGCTGCTTGCCGATGGACCCGCAATGAGAAAAATGGACGGTTTTCGTTACAATTATTTACAAACTGGTGCTCTACTTATTGGAAAGACAATATTAAGACCCCAGGTAAATGAAAAGGTTTATAGCTTGTCTTCTATAATCAACTTATTTTAAAAAGTATTTTTTAAAAAAGCACTTTTAAAAAGCTATATGTATTTGGCTAATTAATTTTAAGTAATAATTAATGTTTGATCTAACTTTTAAGAAGTACTTCTAAGAGTATTTTTCTCAAAAGTAATTTTTTAAAAAAGTACTTTTGGCAGAAGTTATTTATTTTAATTAATTTCTAAAAAACAGCTTCTGCTACTCTGCACAAGCACTTATTTTCAACTCACTTTTAAAAAAAAACACTTTAGAGAAAAATAAACTTTGACCAATGTGTTACGGATTATCTTATCTTTTTATTGTATTATGTTTTACACAATTTTGAGATTGCGAATAAATTATTCGGGTCTTGATTGAAAATCTAGTTAAGTCCAACTCGTATTTAGACATTGTTTAGTAAAGTTGAATGCTAATTAGGATTTACTTAATTAGCAAATTAAATAAATTAAATAATCTTCAAAAGAAAAAGAAATGCATGGTGATATTTTAAGAATAGCATATAGGTATTTAGTCGTGAGATTACAGATAAATCTCGACGGAAACAATATTAGGTGTTTTTTTTCTCAACTTTTAAAATCTCAATGGGCAAGGTTACTGGTAGGAGGGTAACACATATTCGACAGAATTAGTCGAGGTGTACGGGAATTTGATTCGCACCGACGTCATTGAAAAAATAGAAGTAGGGGTCTGTTGGTAATTATAACGCTGCACCTCACTGGTGCATGGCGTAATGGGTGCAAGTTGCAACTCCAAGCCCCGTTCGCAAGCCTTCAAAGTTCAACATGTCAAATATTTGCTTTAATGGCAAACAGCTACACCATCTAAAGAACTACTTATTACACTTCATAATTCACGTTTATGCTTTCATATATGCACTCTTTAGTCTTGAAAACATGTCAGCAGAGTGGGTTTCGACTTTCGACAAGCAAATACTGACCAATAATTTGCATATAGAATTTGAAAAGAAATTTCTAGGCCTTAATTAATTCATTTGCATAAAAGGACATATCCTCCATCATAAACAAATAGTGCGTCTAATAAGTAGGATGGGCAACTCAACCCAGTAAATGGAAGTGTTTCAGAATGCATAAAAAGCAAACCTTATAATGCCCCATGAGATTGAACAGAATCAGCACTTTTTGTCGATTAATATTTACAGGAAAACTAACAAGGAAACCAACAAACCCATAACAAGATTGACTCCTTAGAAAATTATGTATACACTGATCACTTCTATCTCTTTTTACATCAAAGATGCAGTGAGAAAATGAACGAAAGCTAAACTAGTAGATATGAATACGACAGAGAGAAGGCACTTAATCTGATTTTGAAAAAGGCATCATGATTCATCTTCTGACTCTGAAGTCTCGACTTGGTCTGCTGGCCCTTCAATTGTACCAACAACTCGTCCTTGCGTTGGTTGTTGCAGTATACTCCCAACTAAATAAAAAAAGGAAATTTAATGGGTTAAGCCTATCACATTCTGATGTAGGTACGTATTCCAAACAAAAATATGAAAGTACTTTTCTTCTGTAATTATATGACGGATAAATATTGATGTTCACCATGAAATAGCTCGTGGAAGCTAACATAAGATGTTTCCCGTCAAAATATATATCATGGAGATCCGTCATATAAAAGAACTACCTGATAATAAAGTTTTGCCAAGAAGCTCCTTTGCAAATTGGATTTCTGATTGGTGGGTGCTAATAAATTTATCCTGCATATTTTATTTGTATAAGACAATCAGAATAACGATTCAAAAATCCTTAAGAAGCTGTACATATACACGTAAGAGGGAAACTATTGAACTAGAATCTTAAGCAGTCCTATGAGACTACATGCACAAAAACAGTTTCTTCCAACCTCACACTGAAATTTCCGACAATCTTTGCAAGAAGGCAAAAGCAGAGGCGAATTTAGGATTTCAACTTTAGGTTCAACCTGTAAGTTATGGGTTCAGATATACTACTTGTTGCAATTTAGTGGATTTTTCTATATAAATTTGTGCTCCGCGTCAAAAGTATTGGGTTCAGATGAACCCGGTAACACAATGTTGCATCCAGCCCTCTGCTAAAGCATCAAGAAACAACAATGATCCTAGTAAAGTGAACTAGATGACACTTTACATAACCTTCAATAAATTGGCAAGTGCATCTACACATATGATAGGCAAATATATAACATATGATAATAGATAACTTTTACCAATTCTCCATGAGATAACTCCAAAATATGATCCAGTCTTGCTTGATGTCTCATGAGGAAAGGGCGCAGATGGTTCGTGTACAATTGCTTAGCACCCTGTGTAACACCAAAAAGAGTGCATGACTTTCCAAAAATCCATTTTTAGTGAAAAAGTATAAACTTCAAGCTAAAGCTACATCCTTAACTCTAATTAAGCAGTTCAGCCGAATTCACCTCAAAAGCAGCGAGATATGTTTTTCTTTCCAGGAGGTTTGGCCTGACACACTCGCAAGTATGTAGAGATTAGGGCATTTTCTAATTTTAATTGACAAAAAAGAAGTCACAGAAGGCCCCAGTGATTATTCTAATTTTTAAAGCCAGTTCACTATCCTCACCATTCTCTTTTTTTCCACTGTCAACCAAATTCACTAGCTTCACCTCACCCACCATCCCTAAACCATCCTCTTTTAGACTCCCCTTCCTTGTCTCTTGCTTAAAACGTAAGCTCCACATTCCTTTTCTCTTATTTGAGACCTGGGCTCCACCTACTTGCCTTCTCTCTCTCCTTTTCATCCCTGTAAATCGCTTCATCTATCTTCTCGTTCCAAATGTGTTATTCTTCTACTGTTCCTTGGTTTTCTCTTCACCAGCAGAACCACAAGTCTCTCTTATGGGAAGAGTATCCAGTTAAAGTTGTTAGCTCCGAAAGTCATGGTCTTCCTAATGGAAAAGAGGTACTGGCTATATTTCCCAAACACTTATCTTACGAAATGAGAAGGGGATATATTCAGGAGATATAATCCATGATAGTGAATTGTATTTTGCACGCATCCTCCCCCAAGCAGAATAAGCAAAATGGAAAGGAAAGAAAAAGATAAAGGTCAAGAAACAAAAATAAAAGTTGAACTCACATCAGAAGATGGAAGTTGAAGCCAAACAAGAAATGCGAACTTCACATGATAGTATAGTGGGAACCTATAAAATAAGACAAAGCTCTTCCGTGTTACAAGAGCAAGGCTAGAAAAAGTTGGTATTCCCAAACTAATAACCCCATGGAACCACATGAGAGTGGCTATAAAAAAATTAGAAACGGAAAGGAAAGCAGTTCAGTACCAGTAGAGAAATTTATCCGTGAATGCTTCGACGATACTGAAAGATCCATATACTGCAAGTAATATATAGTGTATATATATGTAGAGAGAGAGAGACAGAGTTACTTATGGTTGATTTAAAAGAGACATGGGCAAGATAATTGCAATCACATAAAAGTAAAGCTAGTTACTGTGCGGCATTCAATCGATGGTGATTAGACCTTGAATAGGTTAAGCACAGGTCACAACTCACCAGGAAAGCAAAAGTATTCAGCGGGAGTGGGGGTTTCCATTTTTTATTTTTTTTGGGGGGGTAGCGGGTCAGTGACAGCTATTATAAAATTATTTACTTCTTCAAAAAACATATCATCATGCCGCATACAAATTCTTAATTGCCTTCAAAAAGATGAAGTCAGTATCGTTATAGGATCCAAAACCAGAAGGAAGTGGAAGAGAAAAACAAACACCAACCTGTACCGATTGCCTACTTTCTATGGATTTGTATATCAATTGATATAGCAAGTAATTCAGATATTACAAGTATAGAAACGCCATTCTTAAAAAAATGAGATGATTTAAAGGAGGATCTAACTTAAATTCTTGTTGTATTTTCTTGTTCTGTAGACCAGCTTCTTTTTATTGCTTTCAAGTGAAACCCCATAGATTAATTTCACACGGTATTAGGGAAATAGGAGGACACATAATAGAACCTAACATAGATACTTTGTGGTGAGAACATCAATCAGTATCTAGTGGAGAAAAGTGGAACTTCAAGATTTGCAAAGCAAAACAATATTTGTAACATTTTGAAAACCATCACCACCTGCCCAGTACATAAGCCATTTCTGTTGCTCCTTTTTATCCCTCATCTCAATTGCTTTGAAGGTAGAATAAACAGGCAAAACAATCGCCACAGAACAGCTGCAAATAACTTTGAAGTTTAATTAGAATCCTCCACTTGGCCAAACAAGATGCAGCTAAATAAATAGAGTGAAAACTTAAAAGTAATAATGGGAAAAGTCAATTGGGATCATGAAAAGAAAAATCTCCAGACTCGAATAAGAGCTCACCATGCAGTGCGGACAACAACATTAGTATTAAGAGGGCTAAGAAGCAATTTTAACCCAATCTGCATCAAAAGAAAGTGATGTGAGACCTGAAAAGAAGAAAAAGACTGTACCTTCTAAATGCATGACATGAATGAAAGTTGTAAGCACGAGGATGAAAGAAAGTTGTAAGCACAAGGATTACCAGTAATAGAAGAGAAGTTTTAGTGAAGCTTGAAAAGTAAAACATGTAAGATGGACCTCAAGGATTGCACAACGTGAGTGGTCAGCCAGTTCAAACACTCTTAAGACTGGAGGAAGGAGTATAGGATACTTACAAATGTTACCGACTTGTCAAGCAACCATAACTGGCAAGAAGATCTAACAGATCATTGTCTGTTTCGACATGTCCTCAGAACATTACAGCATTACAAAAACGACGATACTCTATTTATGCTTCCAACAATCTGATTAATTGGTTTATTATTTTATACTAAAGTATTTATATATTTGGGTCGTTTAGCAATGAGGAATTTGAGACCGATTGGTTGAGATAATTTTATCTAGTCTCATCACACCTTTGGAAGGCCCATCTGGAAAACCCTCATTGTTTCATCCAATGTGGAATAAGCCAAATGACAAAAATGATCCTCTAATATAAGAAATTATCCTGATGTGTCTTTGGCCCTTCATATGACTTTTAAGTGAAATTTTTTAACGTCAATTCGAGGCATATCGGAAATGAAAAAGGCAATCAGTGTTTGTCTGGTACATTATCCTTCATGCCAGACATGACATAGAAATTTAATCGACATGCTATTTCCGTTGTCCAATCTAATCCGGAAGGATTGGATACCCCTTTCCCTAATATAAGGACTGATATACCACGATCCCTCAATCTAGTATTTCAGAGAACGTTGTTCGATCGGAGAGGTAATCACTAAAATCCACCAAGAACTCATTAACAATTCTGTCTTAAGAATGAGAAACCATTTAAGGAAAGAGAGATTTACAATATGCAACAGTTGTTACATGTAATTGCGAAGTCGAAAGTGTAAATCATCTGAATATTACACTCCCCAGTTGCTGCTTCTGGAATCTGGTGTATGTTTCTGAGTCCCTCTGGGATACAATGGGTCATGCTTAAATCTACGAGACATTTTTGGTTTTGCTAAAAGTGGAAGAAAATTCAGAAAAAAGACATGTAATGGTCTGAAAGACTTCTACTATATGTGTTATGTGGCAAGAGAGTGATCAGAAGTGAAGATTAAACTCTCTACTGTCTAACACATTCTTCTTTTAACAGTTTTATGTAATTTTACAACTGTAAACGATTAGATGTTGCTGGACACCTGCATCATTTGTTAGGGACCAAAACGTTTGCATGTAACACTTGATCTTGGCACCTTCTTGGCAAAGACAGAGCCAGGAGTTGAAGTTTATCGATTTTAGATTCTAATTTTTTTCTTTAAGTTACTGAGTTCTAAATTAATAGTAATATATACTTAGTCAATGAATTTTTAAGACAAATACCTGATTCTTGGTGCCGTTTGAATGAATATATCACCACTTTACTTATAAAAAAAAAAGAAAAAGAAGACGCTGCTCGTAACAGGGAGAATATACAGGCGATAATTATCCCGCTAAATCGAAACAACAGGCATAGCCTAAACCCTTAATTGCTAATGATGCTACAACAAATCCCAGTTAAATAAAAAGACACCCTGATTTGCATATGAAATTTAGTATGGACCACAGAACTGGAATTAAAAAGGGTTGTCATTAGAGGCAGTGGCAGTAAGATCAGTGTTTAGGAATAGTAAATATTGGAGAGAGGATACCTCGCTGGAGAGATTTGAGGCAAACATAGCCATTCCTGCCATTTAACAGAGAGAGAATCTTTTTTCAGTTTCTTGGGAATTTGAGCATCAATACTGCAATCTATAGACTTTTTTTTGTGAAATTACATATCACCTCTTCACTTTATGAAAATTCACTCCGCTCCTCTTTCCTAATTTGTTGATCTAACCGCCCTCTTCCTCTGTATAATTGGGAAAATAGCACACTTTTTTTACCGCTAATCAAATTTTAGCCATGTTATCAATGGAAAAAATACTAGACTAGGAGCCCATTTGGATTCACTTATAAGTTGCTTATAACCTGTTTTCATTTTTTTTTAGTGTTTGGCTGATCAGCTTAAAGTCATTTTGTGCTTAAAATAAGCTCAAAAAAATAATTTGGGTCATTTGACTTAACTTATCTAAAGCAGCTTATAAGCTGAAAACAGCTTATAAGCCCAAAAAAAAATAAGTTGGGTTACCTCAATTTTTTTTTTAAGCCACTTAAAATAAGCCCATCCAAACAGACTCTAGAATATCCTTGAGGTGTTTGGCTAAGCTTATAAGCAATTTTTAGCTTATCTACACGGTTGATAAATATTAAAAGTGCTTATAAGTATAAGTCATAAGCCGGTCACCCCACCTTATAATATTTTAGCTTAAAAGCACTTTTAGGTTGGCCAATAATTTTACTATTCTATCCCTAATTATTTTTTATAATTCCTAAAAAACCCTTCTTTAAAAACAAAAGTCGAACCCTCCTCGTGATTTTAATCCTTCACCAGTTCTTCGAATCTATGACTTCTGTAACCTCTTCAACGTCAACAACTCTATTCTACAAATTCTTCTTGGTATTATTTGGGTGAGAAAATTCCCTTTTACGTTTTTAATTTGCATATTACATAAAGCTACATTATGATGTATTTTCTAATTTTTAAATTTTTTGGATCTCCAGTTTGCTACCAATTCCCTTCTACCAACTCGACGTCAATGACCGCTGATTTGTAGGTTTTATAAAGCATGGAACTCGATCTTATTACTCTACATTCTAGGAGATTCGTTATTGGTTTCAAAAGCTAATCAAAACATAAAAATAAATATTATTGATAAATACAAAATATGAGAATTCAAAAAAGAAGTAAACTGAAAACATGAAACCCTTTAATTTAATATTTATTAAGAATAATGTTATCTAATCAATTTTGAACTAAACCTAAATTGAGACATAAATCATTTTGTATTTGAATCAAACAATTTTTTATTTTATTTTATTTTATTTTATGAATCATTCGAAGAGGACAACTATCAATCTGGAATTTGAAATATTGTAATAATCATGTCCTATTAGTATAAACAACTTCAAGTATATTTAGGTCATGTTAACACAAAAAAAAATTGAAATATTGTAATAATCATGTCCTATTAGTATAAACGGCTTCAAGGATATTTAGGTCATGTTAACACAAAAAAATTGCTTATCAACATTTTTTTATCAAACACTTCAACTTCTTATTATTAGTTTCAACACTTTTATCCAAACACGTAATTGCTTATTTTTTAAACCAGTTTCAGCACCAAAAAATGATTATGAGCGCTCAATGCTTATCAACTATTTTAAATCAGCTAAGCCAAATGGGCTCTTATCTAAAAAATTTTTAGTATGGAGAATATATAGTAGAATATAAACACTTAATTTTACCTCTACTATTAGTTGAACATTCCAACTTATAAAATGATCATCTAAACATCTCTAACTCATTTCCATGGTGTCAGTTGAACACTCCGACTTTATAAAATGATCATCTAGACACGTTTAAAATTTATGTGTCATGTCATCGGTTATCCATGAGACACAGTTGATAAGGATCGATTTGGGGGAAAGGCCAAATCAATACCTAAAATGCGGAATTAAAGGATAATAAGAAATTAGGATGAGAATTGAAGAAAAGGGGATGAGAAAATAGGAATAAAAGCTAAACCCTAATGATAATGAATCTATGGACAAACCTAGATATATCTAACTTAGACCCTTCCAATTGGATTCAATCAAGAGAACTTATACTACTTGAAATCAAGGCAAGAGAAATTCAATTGAATCCATAAATGAACAACTCTTCATGAAATCAATGGAAATGAGGGTCACAAGCCAACATTGGAATCCACCATTGTCTATCACTAAAACTATAGCTACCTAGCTAAACAAACTATACTCAACAAGAGTATTCATCTTCTAAGGAATAAATGAAAGACTAAGTGTCTTATTTATACTAAAAGCTCTTACAACAAAGACCCTAAAGTGGCTCTTTGCAAAAATATCCCAACATGGGATCTTCATCTTCCAAACACCAATTGTCTTGCAATTGTAGCCCAAATTACATCTCTATCCTTGAATTTGGGATCTTGGCCATGATTTACATCTTATAGCCATAATTTGCACTTTAGCCCTTTGCGCTTTTAGCCAATTGGTGTAGAAGCCTCCACGATCTCTTCCCATGCTATCATCCAAACATCTCACGTCCTTCTAAGCATTCTTGTTCCATTTAGGATCATATCATCTTCCCTTTCTTCAAAAAGATTCATACTCGAATCCGAACTTAGCAAAATCCAAGGGAAGACATACGAAGACATATTCCTCAACGCATGAGGGTTGGCACAAAAGGCAATAATCATAATTTCACCCCAATGAGGGAAAACTTGTGGTGCAACTACACATTAACCACTACCAAAAACAAAAGTTCCACATATGAGCATCAAGAAATTAATTCCTCCAAGATAGTGTCAAGACTAAATCGCACAAGGTATCACCGGGATCAAAAGGGAAGAGTATACACATATCTCGGTTAAGAGCAAAATCATCTAACCCATAAAGACTCCTTTGAGCATAAGATGCACCCCTATCACACACAAGAGCGTCATCATATGCAAATAAGTAATAAAGAAAGGTGTCACGCAAAATAACTTCTTCACCTATGTCATCCTACAATGTAGCCTCACTAGGTTCAAGAACAATATCATGCATTGAGCCACTAAGATTTTGAACATGCAATGAAGAATTAGCAATTTGTAGGCAAGTATCACTTTCTTTTTCGACATTCCCCTTCTTTAAAGGGCGCCCATCACTTTCAGAGGTCTTTCCTAAATTCGACGTGGGTCCATCAAGTAGGTAACAAACCCTCAAGAAGGACTTTTCATCAATGAGGATGGTGTCAACAAGTTGGTCCACCCCATGTTTTTCATCATGACCAAGCTAATCATCATCACATAGTGACTCACAAAACACACTATAACCCCAAATGTGGCTACATGTTCATCATGACAATACAATCCACTATGCACATCACCCTCACTAGTCATGTTATCATTGAATAAGACATAGATTAAGAGAGAAGATTCCATGAACAACGGCAAATCAAAACATGCAATTTCACTCTCAAAAAGACAAATGTCACCTTTCAAAGCATTTTCATTTTCATGACTAGCCAAATGATCAATTATATCGACAACCCCACTAAATTAAGGCTCATTAAGCACATCACAAAAATTCTCAATTAGTGGACTATCATAGCAATCAAATTGATCAACACAATTATCCACACTAGTTGAAGGCAAATCGATCTTGCAATAAGAATCAACTCGGTCATCGCTAGGATCAACTAGTGGGTGAACTAACAAATCATATGATAATGTATTAACATGCAAATCATAAGGATCAACACTAGGTGGACACAAATTGATCTCACAAGAAGAATCAAGATGGTCATCAATAAATCAACTAGTGTTGGATCAACCATATCAACTATATTGCCAACAACCAATGAAGACTCACTAAGATCATCACAAGGTAAAGGCTCATTAAGCTCAAGTAAGGATAAGTTATCATTCACACTCATTTTAGCATCATGGTTACTCACATCATTTGGAGTATTAAGATTAGCTATTTTACCTTGAAATTCTCATAGAACGTTCTCTTTACCTCAGTTTTCAACCTTGGAGTCCATTAGCTCCTTCGGGAAGCTTTCAACTACCTCATGAAATTTCAAAGTTTGAAGTTCATCATTTGGTTTGCTTCCAAAAATACCTGCACCATCATTAAGATAACTAAGAAAGCAAAGTTATATGAATTAGAATAGGGTTGTGACAACTCCCTCACATCACTCCTTACAACCTCTCTTTTTTCCACTATAGAGTTGTCACTTTTCACTCCCCTCAATATTTTCTCTCTCAATTTCATGGGAGTTGGAACAAGTGTCAAGTACTTCTTTACAAAGGTTAAGGGAACCCTCCACTTTGCTCTTATATTTCGCTTCGCAAGACTTAGATTTCTTCACCTTCATTTGTTGTTCCTTGCGTAAGCATTCCATCATTAGGTGAATCTTTTCTAAATTCTTCTTTGCCCATTGTGGGATTTCGGGACCACTCTCCATAGGACAGGGTTCACTTGCAATTGCTTCATCTTTAGGAAGTACGGGTGGAAAGAGAAGTCTCCATTGTTTGTCCACTACATACTTGTACCATTCTTGCCCATATGAAACCTTATTGCCTTGGAACCAAGGATTCCCCAAACACAAATGACAATTGTCTAGTGGAAGTACATCACACCAAACCTCTTTTTGGTATTTGCCGTGGGTAAAGAACACCCTTGCGCTCCTATCAACTAAGTACCCTTTTTTATCATAGTAAGGGTCTCATTTCATCAAAAACTTTATACCCAATGTCTCAACCACTTGAGGGGCAAGGTAGTTGCCGTGGCTACAATGAATCCAATAGAAGGACATACCCCACACTACCAAGTAAAGTTCACCTTTGTCTCAAGAATTCACCTCTTCGGTTCATTTCGCACTTGAGACCTTGCATTTCTTCCATCACATATCAATACTTCCCTCCTCCTTCCTTCGACATCATAACTATATTGAGAACATGATACCTTTGTATTAGGCTAAGAAATATGATTCATTGTATTTCTTGAAGTAACAAATGTATTCTCTCTACTCTTTCTAGGACGACTCCTACTTCGTCCAACCCACACATTTATACCACTTCCCTTAGAATAGGAGGTATCACAATTCAATGTACGTGAATAGCCACTGGAAGATTCTTCAGAATTATCATGTTCAACATTGCTATCTTCATAGACATAGTCACCACAAAGCGCATAACCATAAGACTCATATTCATCACAACTTCTTAATTCATGCAAGTTTCCACCAATTATTTCATATCGTAAGTGTGAGGAAGGAATATACCTCAAGTCGCCTCCATATCCATGGTGTGTAGCATGAGTCTCTTCATAACTCTCGTCTTCACCATAGGAGTCTTCATTAAGTTCCCCTACTCCTTCATCGTCTTCATAAGGCCCATGAGATCCACTTGTCTCATATTCACCTCCGGAGTAGTACTCTATACCCTCATATCGACCATTGTCATAGGTCACATCATCTCTCCCATTGCCTCCTTCACTATCATAGTCAGGACTACCCTCCATTGCTAGAGGCATAACTCTTTAAATCATCACCACAATATTTCGAAGCTATGGATGACATCCTTATATCTCCTCTCCTTATGACTTTCCTTCTTGTACCTACAAAACGAGCAAACAAGATTAGTACTAAAGTTCCTCACGTCACTCGTATTTGCACTCAAGCTTACCACTCAACCTAAAACTTCTTCCAAAGTTGGTCAAGAACCCTTTATCCAAATCAATTCACAAGGTTGCTAATCTTTGTGAAAGAGTATATTCTTGTTAATTGAAAGATGGACGACTCGATTAAACTAAAGGACTTGAGCCAAAGAAGTTTCAACGAGGTTAAAATGATAAAAGCTTGAAAAAGTATTAGCACAAAAAGAAATGGGACTCAAGAACTAATCAACAACTAAGTAAGGTCAATTACTAGTGTTAATTAGCTTGGAAGATCAAGAAAGGATGAACAAATACCTAACGAAACTTAGAACTTAAAATGAAGTGAAACCAGGTTGAAGAACAAACTATGCAATTTCGGGTAAATTCACCCATATCTAGGGGTTATGGCTTTTCATATGGGTTGCTAATGGCATGTAATATAACCCTGTAAAGGGTCGTTGCGGGCCCACAAACGGAAGCATAAAATGCATTTGAGGAGTGCACTTTGTGGTCCATATTTTGTGACCATAAATCAGCAACAGTAGACAAGTTTTTTGGGTCAATTTGACGGATCGTCTTTGATCTGCGATCTGTAAAATGGGACCATACAAGCAGAAGCATAAAATGCATTTGAGGAGTAAGTTTTACGGTTCGTATTTTGTGACCGTAAAACGGTAACAGTGAGCTCAAATTTTGGAACCAATTCACGCCTTAATTTACGGTCCGTAATTGTCTTCATAAAAATCCTTCAGTGATGACGTATTATATTTCGTACCTTGATCTTTGGGCTGGATTTTTCTGAATATTCCTTGTATTTGAGATACCTTGAGCCCACTATATCATATGTTTTGCTAAATTTGGCCCAACAAACACTTTTTTAATTTTTGTACTTGAAATTTTGGATCAAAAGGCTTCTTTGAGTGTCTTCTTCCTTGTGAATTTATGAAGATGCTCAAGAACACTAAGAACACCCAAAATTCAATGCACTCCAATTTCAACTTGGATTAGCTTCAAATTTCAGATCTAACCTCCTCTCGACTAGGAGAACAAAGCCCACTCCAAATTGAACTCAATTAAGCCTCCAATCAACCAACCCACTTTGTGTTCTTTAAGGTTTGAAGGTCCTTCAATAGTGATTTCTTCAAAACACCTCCAAACACTCTCAAATTCAAAATCTAGCTAGATTTGATATCAAGGAACTCAAATCTAACCTCAAATACACACAAAACACAACACCACAACAATTTTCTTTTTAATTTTGAAAATTTCATTTTTTCCAAAATATGAAGAACCTAGGATTGAGGATTGTAGAAACAACACTCTAGCCTAAGCTCTGATACCAAATGATAAGGATCGATTTGGGGGAAAGACTAAATCAATACCTAAAATGCGGAATTAAAGGATAACAAGAAATTGGGATGATAATTGAAGAAAAGGGGATGGGGTAAGAAGGATAAAAGCTAGACCCTAATGATAATGAATCTATGGACAAACCTAGATATATCAAACCTGGACCCTTTCAATTGGATTAAATCAAGAGAACCTATACTGCTTGAAGTCAAGACAAATGAAATTCAATTGAATCTATATATGAACAACTCTTCATAAAATCAATGGAAATGAGGTTCACAAACCAATAATAGAATCCACCATTGTCTATCACTAAAACTATAGCTATCTAGCTAAACAAACTATTACTCAACATGAGTATTCATCTTCTCATAATGCATAAGCTAAGGAAGAAATGAAAGACTAAGGACCCGCTTGGCGATAAGAATTATTCACTTTTTTGCGGATTTTTTTTTTCACTTTTTTCAAAAATTAGTGTTTGGCCATGAAAATTCCAAACTTGTTTTTCAAGTTTTTCACTTTTTTCACAACCAAAACAAGTACATTTCAACAAAAAAAAAATACTATTTGCAAAAACTATGGCCAAACACAACTCCAACTCCAAAATTCCAAAAAAAGTAAAAAAGTTTTTGGTTTCTATGGCCAAACGCGTACTAAATGTCTTATTTATACTAAAAGCTCTTACAACAAAGGCCCTAAAGTGGCTCTTTGTGAAAATAGCCCAACATGGGATCTTCATCTTCCGAACACCAATTGTCTTGCAATTGTAGCCCAAATTACATCCCTAGCCTTGAATTTGGGATCTTGGCCATGATTTGCATCTTATAGCCACAATTTGCACTTTTAGCCCTTTGCGCTTTTAGCCACTTGGTGTAGAGGCCTCCACAATCTCTTCCCATGCTATCATCCAAACGTCCCACGTCCTTCTAAGCATCCTTGTGCCATTTGTGCCATTTAGGTTCATATCAACAGTGAGGACTAGTTGAGGTGTCCAGATATGCATTCTCAAAGTTAGAGTGTTCAGTTGTTTGTCGAGACCAATTTAAGATGTCTATCTCTGTAATGTGCCAATTATTATGTGCTAGAGTTTGAAACTTTTACAAGTGAAACTGCATCACGTTATGCTAGAGGATAAATTAGAGAATAGTTCTAACTCAATGTTTTAGAAAAAAAAAATCCACGCTTATGTATTTATTTAACTCATGATTTCTATTTTAAAATTTATACTATATTTTATCATTATTCACCCATAATACATATATTGAAACTTTATATTTATTTCACTTATAGTATCTATTTTAAAACTTTATCATTATTTCACGAGCACATCGCATAGCCAAAGTGATGTGTAGTAAACATGACAAGAAATAAATTTGATGTGTAAAATATTTTTCATGAAGAAGGGGTACGTAAAAGGAATTTCACTATAAGCTTAAATTTTACAACTATTGTTGCTTCATTTGTTTTGTTTATTTTGCCTTTTGTTGTTGTTATTTTTCTTTCAAATATTGCCGTGATTTTTTTTTAAGCCGAAGGTCAATTGGAAATAACCTCTCTATTTCAAAAGATAGGACTGCGTACATCTCCACTTATGAAAAAAAACTAGACAGGTTGTTATTGTGTATAAGCTAAATTATGTGTTAAACCTTTATTTTATCTTGTACTCTTCCGTCCATTTTTACTTATCATGTATTAACTTGACACGCTTATTAAGGAGCCAAAAATAAAATGTCAATTTTACAGTATCAACCATAACTATTAGTAAGTCATCTAATGTTGAAATCAATCAAACGTACTTTAAAATTTGTGTAAACACCAACAATTTCTTGAAGTTTCCAACCCAATAATTAATAATAAGAGTAAAATTGGAACAAAATGGTAAATTAGCTCTTGTTTTTTCAAACTAGACAAGTAAAAAAATGACAACTATTTTTAGTATATAGGACAAGTAAAAATATGGACGGACGGAGTATTAAGTCTAGTACTCCTTCTGTCCCAAAATAAATGTATCTTAGCCAAAAAAAAAAAAGCCCCAAAATAAGTGTCACCTCAGAAATGCAAGACAAAAATTGACAAGTGTTTCCAAATATGCCTTTAGCATTTCTCAGAAAATATCTAATAAATATTAGTTTAGTAAACTCCACATTATATTTATTAATTTCTTAAAGAGTTTGAATTCTGTTAAGATGACACTTATTTTGGAACGGAGGGAAGTATTACTTTCTCCGATTCATAATAAGCATTTACTAAGCTTTTTTATTTTGATTCAAAGTAAGTGTACACTTACATAATTAAGAAGGAATTAATTATTTTTCTTCAAAATTTATCCTATCTCAATAAGTGAGTTTTTATGTAATCCAAAAATTATATTTATTAGGCAGTATTTATTTAAAAGTAATTTAGCCAGAAAAAGTTGGTTTTTTTAATGTGTAAAAAGTTAATTGGACAATTATTTTAAATCGACGGAGTAATAAGTTTAGCTTCGAACGGTTCTACACAGTTCTCACACAGTTGCCACACATAACTAAGCACCAAAAAGAAAGTATAACTACGTAATTTTGGTGCATACGACGACTTTCTTTGTATACGTAAATCAAAACTAAATTAATGAGTTGCCCTAATCGAATGGATTTTGCTCAACTCTTAACTCAATGGAAATGTAAAACCCAAAGCTTTAAGCGTTAAACCCTGGAAGGTCATACATCAAATGGCCCTTTCTCTGTCAGCATCCTTGTTCGACCCTTGGCTAAACAACCAACATCGTACAAACTCCCTTCCCAAACCTGTGCAACTCAATACTGTTTCAACCGTCCCTTTCTGTGTTCCATCTCTCTCGATTACAGTGTCACCTGTAACCCCAACACCAAAACTCGACAAAGACAAGTCTGATCACTCTTACAACCATCTGTTCCCTTCACTTTCATTTTCCAATATTCTCTTCTTTAAATCAGCATATAATGTTCAGGTTATAACTGGGGAAAATGAGCCTGAAGAGAAGCTCATTGGCCGCTTTCGTAGAGAGGTTCTCAGGGCTGGAGTTATCCAGGAAAGTAAGCGCCGAAGGTTCTTTGAATCAACTCAGGAAAAAAAGAAAAGAAAGTCTCGTGATGCTGCCAGACGAAACCGCAAAAGGTTTGCCTCCAATTTTGCATTTTCCATTTCGTTTTATTTGTTAGTTTGTTGGGTGTCTTATAGATACTATCAGCCTTGTTCTTACATAAAAAAGATGAAAGTTTACCTTTTAATGGTGTGGAGATACATGTTGCGGTTTCTTTTTTGCCTTTTGGGGGGATAAGAACAATGAGATTATTGAGTGCACTGAGCTTTCTTGTACAGGACGAGGAGAAGTTAGCTAACTCAGTTCCACTTAGCTTTATCGTATTGTATTGTATTTTTCAGTGTTGACTTAGCTCTAGAAAGAAGCATGATCAAATACGGTTAAAGAATTTGTAAAATAACTAAGACGAGAACTTGTAAAGTAGGGAAAACAAGTTCCACAAGTGGCATTCCCTAATGGGTGTGTTGGAAAATGTTTTCTAGGAAAATAAGTGGATTTCTTGCTTATTGTGTTCGGTACGTAAGCAAATAATCTAGACAAATACTATGAGGCGGTTAGAGTGGGTTTGGTTGGGGGGTGGGCGAGTGGGGGTGGGGAAGTGGGTGTAGGTGGCGGTGGGGAAGAGACTATTAATGTGGAGTGCCACTTGTGGAACTTGTTTTCCATTAGGGAAGTCATTTCCTCATTTTTAAGTAACTTGTTTTCCTAGGGAAAATGTTTTCCAAAAATTTTGACCAACCAAACATGAGAAAATTGGAAAACATTCTAATGTTTTCCTCCACACCGAACACACCCTAAGAGACCCTCCCTGCCGAGCATAAGAGATAATTTATCTGGCTCGCATAAGAAGTTTTTCTTCTCTTGTTCTTTGGAGTGAAGTACTACATTCATATTTATGCGCACATGCCTAATGTTGAATCCAGTTCTGCCTAAAATTATTTGATGCTACAAAGTTATATTTATCAGTTAAACCACTTTGAGTTCAGAGTTTTCTTTAGTAAGATCTGCAAATATTAATTCAAAGTTTGTTTCCATACAGTATGTCATTTTGGAATCTGCTGATGTTAGTTCAATGTTTGTTTCCATACATTTCGAAGTATGTCATTATGTGCTGGGGGCAATTACTTACTTTTCCTACTTCTGAATTTTCTTCCATTCCAAACGAACCTTTTGAGTGAGAGCTTGAAAAGTGTTACTCAAGCTTATTTTTATCCTTTGGTGAATACATACTGGACATGCCTTTCTCTAAAAGTTTTCACAGTTCAGTCATGGTCATGACTCATGCCCAGCTCTGGAAAATGCAGCATGCTGGAAATGTCCTGACTCCAGCATTCCAACTAGCTGACCCTTGTGTAAGTAGATGGTATACTAACTTACTGTAAGAAGAAATCAACTAGTGGATGCTTGCATTTCCTTTTTGCTCTTTTGAATGTTTGGGATCGGGTGTTAACCGTTAACTGTCAGTGTTAATTTTCTCAGATAGACACGTGAATCCTGGAAATTTTTTAAGGAAGAAGCATTTTAGTTTTATCTTTCCCCAGGAGCCACAATTGAATGCATTAACTCGTTAATTTAAATGCACTGAGATGATGCCTCCTTTGACGCCTAGCTGTTTCCCAACAATGAGTGATTTTAGTTCGTCAAGTTTTTTGATGCTTATGATAAACCAACATTTACTGATTTCTAAAACTTGTTTGGAATCCATCAGGTGTTGTTTGTCTCTGTCATTTCCTTCTCTGCAGAGTGTCTTTTGGAATTCTCCTAAGGATTTGACATTGCCATTGACATCAGGAGAAAATAATTTGCTTAATTGTTGGTTGCCCAAGACTAAAAAGAAAAACTGAATCGTTAAGATAATTCATTTCTTTTTTATCCCAAAGGAGAACAAGATGTTGTACATTGTTTGTAGACAGCTTACCAAATATATAGCAAGTATATTTGCTAGAGATGAGAAGGTTGGTGGAGCAGTATAGGGAGAGGAAGAGGGACTTACACATGGTATTCATCGACCTAGAAAAGGCTTATGACAAAGTTCCAAGACAGATCCTATGGAAATGCTTGGAGGCTAAAAGTGTACCTGTGGCGTACATTAGGGTGATCAAGGACATGTATGAGGGAGCCAAAACCAGGGTGAGGACAGTAGGAGGAGACTCAGAGCACTTTCCAGTTGTGATGGGGTTGCATCAAGGATCAGCTCTTAGTCCGTTTTTATTTGCCTTGGTGATGGATGGATTGACACGGCAAATTCAAGGTGAGGTGCCATGGTGTATGCTTTTCGCGGACGACATAGTCCTGATTGACGAGACTCGTAGCGGAGTTAACGCTAAGCTGGAGTGTTGGAGACATACTCTGGAGTCTAAAGGGTTTACGCTGAGTAGGACCAAGACAGAGTACTTGGAGTGTAAGTTCAGTGAAGCAACTCAGGAGGCTGACTTGGAAGTAAGGCTTGGTACCCAGGCCATCCAGAAGAAAAGTAGTTTCAAGTACCTTGGGTCTATTGTGCAAGGCAGCGGGGAGATTGACGATGATGTCACACATCGTATTGGGGCAGGGTGGATGAAATGGAGGCTTGCTTCCGGAGTGCTATGTGACAAAAAGGTGCCACCAAAACTTAAGGGCAAGTTCTACAAAGTGGTGGTTAGACCGACTATGCTGTATGGGGCGGAGTGTTGGCCAGTTAAGATCTCTCACGTTCAAAAGATGAAAGTAAAGATGAAAGTTGCCGAGATGAGAATGTTGAGATGGATGTGTGGCCACACCAGGAGTAACAGGATTAGGAATGAGGATATTCGGGATAAGGTGGGGGTGGCCTCGGTGGAAGACAAGATGCGAGAAGCGAGATTGAGATGGTTTGGGCATGTGAAGAGGAGAGATACAGATGCCCCAGTGCGGAGGTGTGAGAGGTTGGCCATGGATGGTTTCAGACGAGGTAGGGGTAGGCCGAAGAAGTATTGGGGAGAGGTAATTAGACACGACATGGTGCAATTACAGCTTACCGAGGACATGACCTTAGATAGGAGGGTTTGGAGGACCCAAATTAGGGTAGAAGGCTAGTAGATAGTCGCGTTATCCGTTCTTATTAGTAGTCGCATTATTGCAATATAATTTCTTGTGCTCCGATTTCTGCTATTATCTGTTATTATGTGTTATTTCCTGTGCTTTGGTTATCCTGTGTCATCTGCTCTGATTTCTGCTATTATCGGTTATTTTCTGTGCTCTGATTATCCTGTATTATCTGTGTCGCTTGCATTATTTCATTTCCATATCGCTTTAAATCTCTTATCCGAATCTCTTAACCTTATCTAACCGTATCTGACTTTTTTTTATGCTTTTATTGAGCCGGGGGTCTTTCGGAAACAGCCGTCCTACCTTGGTAGGAGTCAGGTCTGCGTACACTCTACCCTCCCCAGACCCTACGATGTGGGATTTCACTGGGTTGTTGTTGTTGTTGTTGTTGTACTCTGCATGAGTTGTGATCAATACAACTTGGGGAACAGTCTTTTATATATTAGCTAATTCATGGATTTAGACCACACTAAGCCAAATTTTTAATATCGTATATCATTCCTTAAGTCTCTTAGGTTTGATCTTGTAAAACTCGACCATTGACCATTTTTTCTCATTGAATGAAAAGTACAAATAGATCAGATTGGTAAAAGAAATTTGTGAAATCTTTGTTGTTTCCCCTTTCTCGATCCCTCTCACATAGGTAAAGTGTTTGAACCAGTAGAGAACTCCATCTCTAATCAAATGATATCACATAAAGCAGGATGGGAGAAGCATAATATTTTTCATCACAAAGAACAAAGGAATGGATTTAATGTGCACAGCACTTAGAATAGACCTCTAAAGGAAGGTCTTTTCAGGTAATATTGAAAATGTGATCAGTATTTTTGAACACTGTTATACCTGCATGAGGGTGTTTATACCTTTTTACATGATTAGCTGAGAATAGAGATCACAAATATTCTAGCCTCCAAGTTAGCTTTCTTTTGTTCTGTTGAAATTTTATACAATAGTTACTTCTTTCTTAATATTCAGTAGAAATCATTTTGAAGATGTTGGACCTCTTGTTGCAAAAGTAGCAGAGGAGGACGCCAGTGGTACCTTTAACCTGGAAACAGACTGCATGGACAAAACTTTAAAAATAGGGGATTGGACGAGCATAGTTCATAGCATTAAGCTGCCTCTTTCTCTTACCCTGTCTCCTGTACAGGAGAGGAATGAGAATGATGAAGGCAGCCCTTACAAAACTTCCAAATGATGACACACAATTTAATCCAACGGTGCTAACATTTGAGGAATATAATTGAATTCACATTTATGGTTGTGCTTTGACTTTGGTGCTTAATTGTATCATGTCCTATTTGATTCCCTCTTCTTTACTATCGACCACTGACTGTTGACATCCTTTCTATGAAAATGTACTGGTTTATTAAGCGCAGGTTCCTAAAATGATATGGATGGTTTTGCTGAATTTGTGGTCAGCAAAAGATAGGTTGCCTTTCATCATATTGATCTTGGGAAGTAATAGGAGTGTAAGATTAGGCCCATCCGAGGGTAGTAAGGACCGTGATATTAAATGGGCCTCTTGGAATGGCAACCTACATTTTAACTCATCATCAGATTTATCAGATTTTGACCACTTCAGTTCTTGTGCCTGTCATTGCTCGCTTTTGCCTTCATTCTGGATAGCTTTTTTTAATTGTTCCTAATGAATAACATGGATACGACTAACAATTGTTAATGATGGTTAATCAAGCTTTTCCTGCGTATATGCAGAAGGCCTCTACCAAAAGTTCTACTAGGGGATACACTGGAAACTTTGAAGGATGAGGGGTATAAATCTGATGAAGATAAGTGGGACCTCATTGATGTAGAACCACCCTATACTTGACCTTAATGAGCAATGTGAAAAGGAAATGGCTTGGGAACTAAGGTTTCATTTGTCAGATTTTCTTGAAGTACAAAGAGCTGCTGCATAGTTCTCGCTGATTTTGCTAAAGAACCTGGCTACATCTGCAGTTTGAGGAATATATTCCCCTGAAATGACATAACGGGTACCCTAATGTTTTTCCAAGTTCATCTTAAAAATTAAAGAAAGGTTTCTGTACATCTGAATTTTAGATTTCCTGATTTTGCAATATGTGGTGATTGTTTTGTTCCTAAGGATATTGGTGAACCCCAACATTTGTTGTTCAATTTCTGCCATTCATTTGTTGTTTCAACTAGTCTAAGGATTGAGACTCAATAAGTGGGCCTGTAAAAGTAAAAAAAAAAAAAAAAAAAAACATAGATAACGTTGTTTGTTTCATGTGGGCTTTTGACCCCTTTTCCACCCTATATTTAGTAATGGGGGAGAATCCGTAAATCTGAAACGAGAAAATGATCTCTTATCTTATGATCTGTAGAAGAAAGTGACTACAAAAATCTCCACTGTTATATATTGTCAACCTCAAGTGAAAAGGGCCTTAGTAACTGAAGGATGGGGCGATAGTCAATTTTTTTTTTTCAACAATAAAAATTAAAGAGGATGGGGTAAGTATAATTTTGGGAAGCAAACACTGATTCTGACTTGCGAGGCTAAGAAAGCTTAGCACACATTGGGACCAGTCTTGTTTTTCACATACAAAACGCAAGTCTTTCAGACAAAGGGACTAATTCTTAGCACGCGAAAGGGATGGGAATTTTATAGGCCAATCAAGGTATGGAGGTTGCGTGAAACCAAACTCGACAGCTAATTCAGAGTAGGCCTACACTTTAACCTCGATTTCTTCGTTTACTTCTTATGTACTTTTTCTTTAAAAAAAAAAAAACTTCAGTCGTATGTTAATATAATATACATTTTCTGACAAGTGGAGCAAATCACAAATGGAGCTCTCTCCTTTTACTTCTAACTCAAGGCTCATCTTTTTCTGATGAAAAGATAAATACTTAGAACTGATTATTTAATAGGAAAAATAAAAAAGAACTTACAAATTTCTATATTTGGTTGATTAAAATTTTAAAAAATATTTTTCTCAAAAAAAACAAATTCCTGCAACGTATTGTATAAGTGGCATTTAATGATGATTAACTCCTCCCACCCTACAAGGCGCCACACCCGCACCCCAATGCCCCCACCTCATCGCCATAATAATTCTTATATAAGCAAATATTTTTTTTGAATAAATAAAAATATGCTTTCAACAAAACATTTTCTTTCGTACCAAAAATTAACCCGAAGAGGAAAATAATTGCCATTGTATGTATCTATATAATTGTGGCTTGCGGAGACCCCTTGTCGAATGCTGCCACGCTAAAACTCTCTTTTACATTCTTCAAATTATTACAAATTTCACCTCCGTACACTCTAAATCCTCATTTTCCAATCCTTCACAGAGATACAGTTGATGCTGAACTTCATTCAATCTCAGCCATGCAAGTAATTCACACCTTTTAAGCAACACAAATGCCCAAAACTTCATCTTTTCAGACACCCATTTACAATTACTAATCAGTTATCAAATAAAAAAAAAGTAATTATTGCTCTCAAGTAGAGTAACATCACCATGCTTTTCCATTTTGATCTGAAAGAATTTCAAGAAAAGGTCTCCACTCAGCTCCGACCTTGGCAACGCTCTTTTCAGTTCTGGGTTCGCGCTGCTGATATTTATACTGGTTATAAAGTAACTCCTTTTCCTTCTTTCTCTTACTATTGGTTTATACATAGCCTATTTATATTGTTCGATTGAATTTATGTTTGGGGTTCTTTTTGTGGGTTTGGTAGGTATTTCAGGTAAGAGCAAGTCTGGAGAAGGATGTGCAGAAACAGGAGGTAATGTGGGAGAAGCAGCATGAAGTTGCTGCTGACAAGATATATAGCATGTGTTCTGAGCTTGGTGGGTTTTTCCTCAAGGTACTTGTTTCGATTGCCAAAATAAAGTATCTTTGTCTATAATGAGTTTGTCTTCTAAATCTTCAACTGTTAGAGTGTGATCTAATTTGGTTTCTTCACCTTTTCATCAAATTCCTATGATCTTTATGATTAACAAGTAGTCCTTCCGTCGTGTTTGAATGAGCAGAGAGTTTAAGAGGAAAAAGAAGAGTTTTAAAACTTGTGATCTTAAAAAGACATAGAAATTTCTGTTGCTCTATAAATCATTTCATTAAGGGTAACATAGGAAATAAGAATTTAAATTATTACTACGAATGGAATGGTGCCATTCTTTCTGTGACTGACTAAAAAAAGGAAAGAGTATCACATAAATTGGAATAGAGGGAGTACTAATCTCGGGGGCGCTTCCACCCGAATGAGGAAGTCAAATGATTGTCATTCCTTATGCTTCAGAAGTTGCACATTACTTTGGGAGTAAAAGAAGTGACCAACTTTATTGTGGGGTTTTCATTACTAACGAGTTACTGTGTTATCAAACTGCTCTCTTCGTATTTTATTGAAGAATTAACCTAAATTGCTGCCATTCATATGCTTAAACTAAAAATAGCCGGCGGATATAAAATATATGATATATGTATAATCCATGTGTAATGTGTATAACCGTGTATAGTGAGTGGATATATGTATACCGGCTAAGAAAAGTAAATAGTGAATCCGACCAGCTATGTGTGTGAAGATCCATATTTTATTTAGTTATTTTTAAAATTTATGTTGTATCATAATAGTACCCCTATTTGCTGTGATTAATGATGTTAGGTTGCCCAAATAGTTGGGAAGCCAGACTTGGCGCCAGCTGCATGGGTCAAAAGGCTTGTTACTCTATGTGATCAAGCACCAGCTACACCATACAATGTGATTAGGGCAGTGCTTGAGAAGGAGTTGGGTCAAAGTATTGACGAATTGTTTGAATATTTTGACAAGGATCCACTAGGCTCTGCTTCAATTGCTCAGGTATCTACTTTCCTGCACTCTTTCTCATTCTTGCTAACTTGTAGGATGCTCAAAAAAACACATTTCTTTGCAAGAAAAGATGGAAATCATGGGATGAAAAATAGGAAAACCTGCCAAGTGTTCTATTAAGTGTTCCGTTTGAGTAGTCTTTATTTCTTTAAGCTCAAACTGATAAGAAAGTGTATGGATTTAAAATTTAATCATAGTATTTAATTCATGTTCAAATCTAAAACACTATCTTGTCATTATTTAGTTTAATGCTTGCTGCAAAAGTTATCTTTAATATGTATGGCTTTTTCAGGTTCATCGAGCAAGACTCAAAGGTGACAAGAATGATGTTGTCGTCAAGGTAAGAATTTTGAGTGTCATATTGCAATAATGGTATAATTGTGAGGTTCTAATTGTCGTAATGCTATAGGTCCAACATCCTGGAGTTCAGGAATTGATGATGACTGATATCCGCAACTTGCAAGCCTTTGCTTTATATATTCAAAAGACAGATGTCAAGTTTGATCTGTTCTCCGTTACCAAGGAAATGGAGAAACAGGTGCATAACATTCATGAATTTGCAATATGTCTTGTACTTTCAGACTTTCTATTTCTTTCCTTTTCATATCCTTATTCCTATTTGATATTTCTTACTTTAATGCTTCCTATATGCTGAGCTTCTCCTAGTGGAGCAATTAATTGTAGTTGACTTGATTCCAGAAAAGGGAAGGAAATGAAACTGGGAGTATTCTCGATCCTTCCTATGATTATCTCAGATCCCTTGGACTTAACAAGTTTGTTGTTGTGTTATGGGTGATACTCTGTACTGCTACAATTAAAGTTCTTCCATAGGATGGTATGCCATGTCTCAACTGCTTGAAGCAAAAGATTTAGATAGTCTGTTTTTCTAATTTGATTATCATCTGTTGACCTAGTACGCCTTTACACTTTCATGCCCATTTTCTTTCATTCTTTTGAGCATATGCGAAATCGGCCTATCTTAAGTGCCTGTGACAGCAATTTGTTCAAGCACTTGGAAATGCTCGTTAGAGCAGCTTATAAGAAAATCTTCATTATTCCATTCAATCTAGATCATTGCTTAGTAAGTTTTTTCATTGCTGAAGAATGAAAAAATAGAAGTAGTATCATGCAAGACTAGTTGTTTTTCTTCTATAATCTGAATTAGCTAATGGTTAATGTTATTAATTATGGATTTTGAACTTAACTGTATATACTGAGTGATCCATAAACCAAACCCACCTTTTTTTGTGTGATAGAATTCTTAAACCCTGCTTGTTTCTCTTCTCATTTTGCATTTCTCTTGGGAGCATTCTAATCTATAGTAGGGCTGCCATTGTTGTTTCCTTCTCCTATGATATAGAGTTCTTGCATTTTATTCTGTGCAAAACGTTATTACCTAGAAGATGGTCTAATTCGCTCTTTTTTAATGTGTTGGTTTTGCTTTCTAAAGTGGTACTTTGACTTCTCGAATGTTTGTATGAGGCACTATTGTTTGCTTACAAGACTCTAAATATTTCAAAATCAGTGAATATGCATCAATTATCTGTTGGTATTTGCATGCAGCTAGATCCTCTTACCTGAATTTTATTACTTGATTAAGTGAGTCTAGTAGATTTATAGATTATATTTGTTGACTTTTGCATCTTTGAAGTAATCTGGTTTTAACTTGTTCATTCAAGATTAGCTATGAATTCAACTTTGTGAGGGAGGCTGAAGCTATGGCAAGAATTCGGCATTTCCTTTGCCAGAATAACAAAAAGTCCCCTGTTCGGGTACCTCGTTTGATAGGAGACATGGTCAGCAGGTATGCTCAGGTGAAGAAAATTTGCTTTGTCCGACCTGCATAATGAAAACTAAGATGAGGCTGTTTATTTTTGCTCCTCTTTTGGTGATTTTAATTACATTGTGTTTCTATTAATGTGTTTGACTTTGTTAAGACTTTTTCATTGATTGATAAAGTCGACTAGTTTCTCCACTGTGATGCTCAGTCCATATTATGTGCATGTCAAATCCGTACGCGAGGCTTTTCCTCAGTTCTGGCTGGACGCACTGTTATTTGTAACACCTAATCTTTGATACACGTGGATCACTTTTGTAATTTGCAGTTCGTTTCATTCTCGCTTTAATATAAGCTTTATAGTCTTCCTGATACTGGGTATAAGTATTTCATTTTACTCTGCAAGACAATCAAATCTTTGTTTGCATGTATCATGGATTGATATAGTTTTTTCTGTCGTCCTGTTTTTTCCTGAAAGGAATATTACTTTTGACAACCTACTCATGGAATTAATCCTCATACACTGGGCGACACATGTGCACTCTACTAAAGCCCACATGTGATGGGACTTGAATGTGAGATTGGTTCACCATCGCTGTCTCAAGATTTTTCTAGCAGGATCAGTTAATTTTAATGATACCTTATCAAGTCTATTTTCCCTGGTTCTATATTTTTCTTAATGTTATATATTCTTCAGATAAGTTTGCTTCAGGGAAATTGAGTTTTACAAGTGGTCTGATGTTTTTCTTTTTATAAAGAATATTGATGCATTGATTGGATGACGTGAATATGTATTTTAGTATCTTTCACACATAGTTATCACAAAGGTCAATTAAATATGAACTCCTACATAGAAAGAGATGTGTGGGGGGTGGGGTGGGGGAGGTGTATGTATCATATTGAAGTGTGTGACCACCTCATCTAAATGCTTAAGCTATTAGAGAGAGCATACTTCTATTTACTTAATTATATCTTCTACATGCCCCTTCACATGTTTTTTTTTTTTTCATGGCCAAGTGCGTGGAAATTCTTTTTGAAGTGGGTGACCATCTCATCTAAAAGTTTAAGTTGTCAGAGAGAGCATTTGCTTAATTATGTCTTCAACATATCGGATTATATGGGAGCGGATGCAGGGGGTATGCACAAGACTAGTTCTACAAAAAAGTACTCCCTCCGTCCCAATTTATGTGATATAGTTTGACTGGGCACGCAGTTTAAGAAATAAAGGAAGACTTTTGAATCTTGTGGTCTAAAACAAGCCAAAGATATTTGCGTGGTTATAAATCATCTCGTTAAGCGTAAATGGTAAAGTTTAAAGTTAAATTGTTGCCAAATAAGAAAATGTATCATTCTTTTTGGGACGGATTGAAAAGGAAAGTGTACCACATAAATTGGGATACAGGGAGTAATAGTTAACAAATAGTAAAGGATAGGTGGAGTGACGACATGAAATACTTTTGAAAGAACCACAAAAAGACGTATGCTTGGCCTATCTGTTGCAGAATTAGATCCTGTAGCAGGCACCTTGAAACACAAATTTACGTAATCCACCACTTAAGGTTACCTTTTGTGTTGTATGTTTAGTTCGACAACTCTACTTCTACCCCCTTAGATATGCTTCTAAAGATGTCAAAGGTGCATTTCCATATGCTTATCCTTGCAGCTCCATAAGTTCCCCTCATTTTATCTTATATTTCTCCTCATTTGTTTGATTTTTGGGGCTAATTTTAGTTAGTTGATTGATAATGATGGGAATAACTATTTCTCGCATGAATTTTGGTTTATTTCTGTTGATATTCTTCCCATGTTCACCACCTGAGCAATCACTTTCTTTATGCTGCTACTAGGAGGGTTCTAGGGATGGAATACATTGACGGCATACCCATTTTGAAGCTAGGAGATGAAATGGCAAAGAGAGGCATACAACCTGATGGCAAATTAGCGGCAGCTGCAAAACAGTAAGTCCCTGAATATCCCATAAAATGTTTTTCTGAACCTGCCTGCATGTCATACATAGACACTTTTCCGCGATGTATAGAAAGTCTTCTGCCTTTGTTCTCCTTTGAAGTGGTCTTTTGTCTTGTCTGTGTATATTTGAACCATGTGGAACTCCTGTATGGTGCTCTTTTTTGAAGATGTTTATAGTGAAGGTCCCCTTTTTCATTCTTAAAATGCAGGAATATCCTTAAAAATTTGTCACTTGCTTATGGACAAATGATACTCAAGAGTGGTTTCTTCCATGCAGATCCTCATCCGGGAAACATTCTGATCTGTAAAGGTTCTGAGGCAAGTGCACATTGGAATACCTAAACTTATCTCTGAACTAAGCATTTAAAATCATAATTCTCGCAATTAATATAAAATGGAGACTGTTATTTACATTATTCCTTTCAGGTTGCATTGCTTGATTATGGGCAAGTGAAGGATCTACCTGATGAGCTGAGGCTTGGATATGCTAAGTTGGTTCTTGCGATTGCCGATAATGACCCTTTAAGGGCATCAGAGAGCTACAGGTGCTATAATTTGCCTTGAAAGTTTTTGTTGTAAATTTATATTTTTCCTCTTTCTGCTTTTACACCAGAAGACAATTTATGCGGTGTCTGTTACTCTGTGGCAATGAATCGGAGATATCAGTTACTTTCCTTTGTTTGGGAAGCGGGTCGTGTTTTGCCAGTTGTTATGCACATACACAGACGAGAGGTTTTTTTTTTTTTTTTTTGGGGGGGGGGGGGGGGGGGGAGGTGGAGAGACTTTAGTAGACGCATTTCCTTTAGGGTTGGGGATGGTAGCAGGGTGAGTTTCTGGGGAGAATGAGCTGAGGGAAATTTTTCCTAACATTTATACAATGTCTTGCCAAAGAGAGATGACAGTCCAACACATCTTTAGGTCTCATGAGGGGGTAGTACATTGGGATTTGAGGTTCAGGAGTAATCTACAGGATTGGGAGTTGGAAGAATTTCATAATTTGGTTGAGTTACTGTATGGGCAGGATATGCTGGTAGATAGGTCGAATTTTTGGAGATGGCGGGAGAGCAGAGTTGGATTATTCTCTGATAAGTCTTTTTACGAGAAGTTATTAAGCAGAGATGTATGTGTTTCCCCTAACTATGCTATTTGGGTACCCAGGGCTCAGAGGAAGGTGTTTTTTTTTTTTTGCGTGGTTGGCAGCGAGGGGTGTGATATTGACAGCGGAAAATCTGAGAAGGAAGAAGATCACTCATGTTAGTTGGTGTTTCATGTGCAAAAGTTCGGGTGAAGATGTAGATCATCTCCTACTACATTGTCAAGTGGCTAACCGGTTGTGGAGGATGGTTCTTAATTGGTTTGGGGTGCGATGGGTGATGCCGAGTACAGTGAAGGAGGCATTGCATAGCTGGGGTATCAGAAGGGGGAATAGAAGTACTAGGGCATGGAATGTTGCACCTTTAGCAATTATGTGGGTGACTCAGAGAGAGAGGAATAGGAGAGCGTTTGAAGGGGTTGAACAAGATGTTGTAAAGTTGCAAAATAGTCAGTCTTTTGTTTCTAGTTTCCTTTTGGCGTTTCCATGAGACTCTTCTTTAGAGAATCTTATTTTGATGTGGGTTCTCTATTTTGGTATACGGCTTGTGTACGGGGTTGTTCCCCCAATTGTCAATAAAATTATTTACCTTATCCAAAAAAAAAAAAAAAAAAGGTATTCATGCTCATTACCAATTTTTCTGTTTCCTTGGTAAGATGTCTTCTATATATCTCAGGGATCTTGGTATTGAGACGTTGAGTAAATGCGAGAATGAACAAAAAGAAATGCTTAGGCTGGCACAAACAATGTTTGACACAAAATTACCGCCTGGAGTTACGATGCTGCAACCTTTCTCAGAAGAATCTTCAATAAAAAAAATTGCTGTTAAGGTATGTCTTTAAGTTCCTTGGTTAATGAATATACAGTTATTTGCTGAGAGTTGGGTCTACTAGACTTCTTTAATATTCATTGGAAAAAATATACAAACTTCTCCAAATCAAAGGATTGGATTTCAGATCTACCCTATCCCAATTCTGTGAACCAATGGATCCTTGTGCCTGCGTGAGCACTATATATACTGTAAATAGGACTTTGGCAGTGAAAAATTTAGAGATGAAGACTGATATTTGCTTGCAGTATCAAATACTTTGATAAGTGCATGAACCATGTATTCATCATGTGACCAATTCATCCTTAATGTTTCCCGAAGCATAATATGAGACTGATAGAATGATAATTCCTTTTTCAACGCATGTTTCTTGCCAAATTAGGGCTTCAACCATGTTGATTTTTCCCATTTTCCTATCAGTCCATAAGAAACTTTCGTGAAGAATGAATCCTAAACATACTCTTGTATTACTTCTTAGATTGCTTTACATGATATTATGTTGTCTGGATATAACAACAACAAAAACAACATACTCAGTGTAGTCCCACAAGTGGGGTCTGAGGAGGGTAGGATGTACGCAGACCTTACCCCTACCTTTGTGAAGTAGAGAGGCTGTTTCCGATTGACCCTCGGCACATCACTGCAAAACCAAAACAGGCTAGAAAAGGAAAAAAAATAAAAAATAGCAGCAAGGTAGCAAGATAGATAAAACCAATGAAGCAACAGGTCTCGATGAAAACAAAGTAAAAGATACTACGCAAGTACTAAATAGTAATACTCCCTCATAAAGATGCTACATCCCTCGCCTCCCTACTAGCCTTCTGCCCTAATCCTCGACCTCCAAACCTACCTATCTAGAGTCATGTCGTAAGTAAGTTGGAGGTGCGCCATGTCCTGCTGAATCACCTCCCCCCAGTTCTTCTTCGGGGTGGTATACAGTTGGACTATAACTGCTACTATTTTCACCTTGTAGCTTCGTTTGTCGTTATGTGTAGACATATGTCACAGGGAAAAGAGAATGAGAGTGATGTATATGCCATCTAATTTAGGTTAAAGCAATGTAGCAAGTGTTTGAGGTAAAGGGAGATGTTTTCTTGGAGAATAGCACCAATAGATCATTAAAAAAAAAAAAAAAGGAATAGCACTAATGAGGTGTTCTATGTGAATACGATGGTCTCAAAAGAATAGACACAGATTTCACTTGTTTTTTCTGGATGTCACATGGTTAGTAACTTTACTCAAGATATGTTGATGTCGCTCTGATCTGTGCTGAGTATTTGGTCCTTCAACCTTTCGAGAACGTATCTTTGCTTGTTAGATTTTCAACCGAGTTTATTTTCAAAAAATTTGCTGCAGTCAATATCCCTGTCTATAATTTTACTTGTAAGATATTTCAAAACCACACATAATGTCTTTTACCAAGTTAACTTCATTAGATTTCCTATTGTTTACCATAAATCCCACCTTTGGAAACAATAGCAAAATTTGCAGTGAACAACATTGGTTTCCCTTACGTGGTGATAACAGTTGCCAGCTAAACCAATTGGCGAATTAAAATATGCATATACTGTAAACTTTTCTGAAAATTGTTTGCTTTGATGATAGGCCTTTCCGGAGGAACTGTTTTCTGTTCTCCGTACAGTGCATCTCCTGAGAGGGCTTAGTGTTGGTCTGGGAATGAATTTTTCATGCGCCGAGCAGTGGAGACCCATTGCTGAAGAAGTTCTGTATGTTGCAGGAAGACTTACAGGTATCTTCACTTATAGAATACCTCTTCAAACATGACTGTTCCATGGGCCAAATGGCATTTCCTTGTTTTACGCATTTGACTTTGTGGGCCTGGAAAAGAAGTGGACATTTAATCCCTGCTAATTTGTGATCCAGAATAGTGTTACATTTCAACTTTTGTTTAAATATTTTTGTTCCCTGGTCGGGATGCTCTGCTGCATACAGCAATTTTACGTCTGCAGTTTCTTCTTTCTCCAAGTAGGCCATTTTTCTTTAATATGATAAGATGATTTTCTGTTGGTAACTAGTTCCCGTAGCACAAACTAACCAATTATTCTTATTTGGTTTGGTAGTCCTTCTCTGATATTGCTCATTTACTTGCAGCTAAAGATCGAAAGCAACTACGTAGACGTGGAGCTTCTAGAAGAAGATTTTGGAGATAAGTGTTTGATGTACGGAAATGATCAGGATGAGCATACCTGGAATATGGTATTTTTTGTAATTTATCCTAATCGAGTTGATCCCTTAGTTGCATCGTTGTCGGAGATAATTCTATTACAGATTTTTCCTTCTGAGATTTGTATTCGCATAGAAATAAAGTATCGTTAATACATTGACTACTAACAGTTGTCCCATTTCTGGAAAATTGTTAGGTTGTATCTTAATTTTATATTTGAGTCTTGAAATGGTCTCAACTCAGCAATTTTGGTTTATGTTCGCAGATGTGTTTTACCTTGTGGCTTTTGAGAAGCTTTTGAAATGTAGAGTTTGCTCAGGATTGGCTCATGCATTTACCTTTTTTTCCCCCGTCTTTAATGCTTTTCTTTCCTTGACAGATACGCTTATATCCGGTGGCTTTATATCATTGCAGTTTTAACATCTTGATCTTGGAATAGTCCTGCAACCTTACTGGTCTTAACTCTGAAGTATAAAATTCTAGCAGCCAAGTCTTTTGAAGTTAAATAAAGCCTTCTGATATGGTTAACATTGATCTATATCTCTAGATGTACATCTGTCTATATGATGCGTATATTTGTTCCATTTTTTGTTATCTTTAATTTGTTTCAACCAAAAGAAAGGACGACATGATCTGTGCCGAACCGACTTAGATCCTAAATACTGAAAGATGCCTAGTTCAGGATGCCAGACGCAGTTCTCGTACAAATTTTCTCTTTTACCAACGAAAGACAACGAAAGATGCCGTCATATCATGTGTTTTCTAAAAAAGGTGGCGTTATCTTTGGAATTCAATTCATAATTTCCATTTTTCTGGTAGTAATTACTACAACAAAGTAGAAAATTTTGTATCTCTTGTGGATCACGTTTTGACTCATTGCGCTTTTTCCAAAATAAAAAAATTCGAACTCGATTTACCTAACAATTTTGAGTGGAATTTTGATTTGAATATCAGCCAATGGATTAGTTTTTTTGTGGAAAGAGAAGTGAAAGATGTTGTCTTGTGTTCATATGACGAAGATGTCACTTTCGAATTGCCTATATCTATCTGGACTTGTTCCTCATTGATTACTTTGGATTGGAGTTGTTGCGTGGTTGATAAAGAATCGGTCATAGAGTGGAAGTTGAACTATATTTTTATAGATAATGATGATCTCGCGAAGATACTTTTAGGTTGTCGTGCTTTGGAAACTCCAGAGTTGTCTTCATTTGAGGGTTTTCATCGTTTAGAAATCACTTCTTCAAATTTAAAGAGACGAACGTTAGTGCACCACTGGTGGTTTTATGGCAGAGTTGAGGATTCTTTGGAAATTATTGCATCGTATCTTCAGCATTTGGAGATTTTAGGAGACCTTGAATATCTCAAGTGTAGGCTAGTAAATGTAGATGTCTCCTCTTTGGTTACTGCCAGACTCATTTTTAACATTACATCACTGACATCGTGGGGGTTGATCTTAATGCTGAGGATGGCGGTTGTGGTGAAATTGAGTTATGAATTAGCTAGCAACTGGACGTTGGTTAGCAGAGGTTTGTTTTCATATCAAAAGACTTTATTCACTATTCGATTTTTATTGAAGAATTGTTGTGTGTAAACTTGTGAAACAGGATATCCTTCAGAATCTAATAAAATTATGAACTTTTTTATACATGAGATTTTCAGTGAAAAAATTATTTTTGGTTGAATTATTGATTTTTTTTATCCATATAGAATAATCTTGTCTCCGCCTTTTGTGCCTTTTATGATCTTCCTTTCTACTCTATGAAGTTGGATAATTTTTTATACTGGCAATCATTATTTTAGAAACTAGCATATTTTGCATTGCTGTTCATTAAAATGGCTAGATTTGTCATAGCAATCTTTTTTGTTTGTTTGTTGTGGATTACTTTTTCTTTCTTGTTACTTTTTTCTGTCCTTTACTAATTTCTTCGGAATTATTTCACTAGGGCCTGTTCATGTTGCAACTCAAAGGAGTGTCGCTATCAAAATTGAGATGCAAATGTCTGACTTTAGGGATTTATGTGACAAAGTATAATTTGTATGGAGTAGATAGCCTTTTGCAGAGCTCGCCTCTTTTGGAGACACTCAACATACACTTGAGCTGGGGCGTAATTTCTCTCAATTTATGCTTTGATTTTAACATCTTCGATTTATAGGTTTTAAGTCCTCTCCACCCCAAACCTCACCAGTCCAAAGATTTTCTTAAGGAGGGTGGAAATATATCTTTATCATTAAGAATCTCGGCACTTTAAAGCTTTAAATCAATTTGTCAAGCTAGTTGTTTTCTATCTGGTAAACGGGAATAGTGACAAATTAAACCTCTTTTTTACTTTTTTATCTACAGCAGAACTGTACTTTGATTACAATTTCCAATACTCACGCTTCTGCAAACTTCACTGAGTTGGTCCCTTATCATTCTCAATGAATTATCTACTACTATATATAAGGTTCAACCAAACGCAACATGGTAGTTCTATTAAGACGGGGGAACAGAAACAAAACTAATATTCATGACATTTACCAAGATACCTGTTGTTCAAGAACAATTTTCACAACCCCTTGTAAGCCTTCCCAACCAACTAAAATCTGCCTGACGAATAGAGATTTCAGGCGAGTCACACAGATAAATCTAATCAAACATCCTTATTACGTCCTTAACTTCAAATAAAAAGATTCAACAGCATTGTGAGCCTCAAATGCAACTGTTAACAATTATTTGAGGTAAACAAATACTGCAGACCTCTTTCTTCCAAGAAAAAACCCAAAAAGGGAACCATGTCGTAATCATAGTCCTTTATGTTATTGACAAAGCAAGGTATCAAAACAGAATATTTCATGAGGCTACTTATCATACAAAATGTGGCTTGCATATCTGTTCACCATAATAGTTTCCAGGAAACCAAGAGTTTCAAGAAAATCTTAATGCACATGCACAACATCTAAAATGCAAAAAAAAAAAAAAAAAAACTTCACAAGCAACCAAGCTAACATAACATTTGGTATGCAATATAAGTTCAAAAGAAAAGTAATTAGTCTCGTAGAGAGGTTAAAGATTGATTGCATGAACATCAAAAATGCAATATAAGGCGACATTTCTCATATCCTGAGACAAAACTACTTGCAGAGTTGCAGTCAAGTTACGGAAAGCTCACTCATGGAAGATGGTCACGAAATTGTTGGAAGATCTGGGGCAACCTAAGAATTTCTCAGCCAGTAGAGATGAATATCGGGATACACAGTTCGTTGAACATATCTTGCACGTCCTTCTCTTTGACATGATAACAAACTTCACCAAAACTGGTGCACTCTTTAACAGAAATTCTGAAAGTTTGAAAAGCTTTTCAAAGCCCCACTTGAAATGATTTTTCAAACACACCCCTGAGGAGATAACAATCTTAACTTTCTTGAGGTTGGGAAACACGAAGCTGGAAATCCAACTCTGCAAATCAATACTATCTCCTTTGGCCAAATATCTTAACTCGAACCGCCAAAGGGACGTACCTGATTGGAGACAGAAAATATAATCAGTACCAAATGCAGGCTGGCCTAATGAAATTGCATAAATGTGACAACAAATAATTTTACAGTAGAAGTGCCTAGTACGGAAAAATTTCACAACCGATGAACCTTAATGGTACCTGGAAACTGATTATGTCGGCTTTTCTATCATAAAGATTCATAGCGTATGTGCACCAAGTAAACAGTACCAACCATAATAACGTGAAGCTTTACAGTGACATAAGCAAGATTCTTAGTGATGTTTAAGGATATATTTGCATTTCCTTTAGCAACTTCCCCGGAGAAGAGGGGGGGGGGGGGGGGGGGGGGGTTAAAAATTCATAAAATGAATAGAAGTAAAAAGAGGAGAAAGAGTTCCAGAAAGATACAAGCGTAGATGTCATGTCTATGTTGAGTATCTCCACGTGAGGCGAGGCTCCATACTAAACTTGTTTAGATGCAACTCTAGTGTTAGATATTTGCATTTCAATTCTGAAATCGGCATCTCTTTGAACTGCAACATGCAGAGAACCTGGTGCAGTAATCCCAACCAAACTACTAAGAACGGAAAAAAACAATAAACAACAAAAAGAAAGTACTCCTCAGCATAGTGATAGTGCTCTGACAAATCAAACCATCTAAACACTCTAAGCAACATCAATGTACAAGATTCCTTGTTTCTAGATCTATCTTTTGCCAGTATGATAAAAGAGATACCCGACATTGAAAATTTGGCAGAAGATTGCATAAGCACACATATGTAAATCCAGTTGCCTTTGTGAAATTTGTGCAGAGTTACTCAATTTATAATCTTTACATTCTGCAACTGTGTGCTAAAGATATAATCACTTTAAGTAAGGACATCTGAGTTAAAAAAACAAATCTCTGTGAACCAAGTTCCGATTGTTAGCTTGGTTGCACAACTCAACTTTTGAAGATAATCCTGGACGAGGGTCCTAAAAACGTGATGATAGTCACGACAGTTGTCTTGCTCATCATCAATTTCTTCACCCGTGAGGTCTTTGATACAAGCATTGTTGAAAGTAAGCCTAGCATTAAACACAGAGGACCCTCTACAAGCTTACACTTGAGATCATGAAAATCTCCTGAAATCTCCAAATGCTGAAGATATGGGGCAATAATTTCCAACGAATGATTTCCAACACCAAACAGATAATAACTTTTCAACATGAGTCTTTTCAAAATTTAAAGAATTAATTTCCAGGCGACCAAAACCAAGAAAGAAAGATAATTCCATAGTTTCCAAAGCAGGACAGCCCGATAGTAATTTCACAATATCGTCATCCCATAACATTATAGAATCTACCTTTATGCTCTTTAGAAACTTCCACTCTATGATCTCATCATGATCAAAGTTGTTGGAGAATGAAAAAAGTCGGTCATCGGTGGTTAATGAGATGGATGGTCTCCTTATATAGACCTGGGCAATCCTCCCCTCATGAGTTAGCTTTTGGGGTGTGAGTTAGGCCCAATGCCCAATTTTACATGGTATCAGAGCAGGACACAGATGTCCAGTCCTGAGCGTGAAGTGGGGTGTTGGAGAATGAAAAAAGTCCCTCATCGGTGGTTAATGAGATGAATGGTCTCCTTATATGGACTTGGAGGCCCATGATCCATGCAATGTGTAATCCGAGAAATCATTTGACGAGAACACCACATTTTCCACTTTTTTTGTCAACAGCAATATTAAGCCATCGCCTGGTTTGCCACTTATATTCGTTCAGGCGATCGCAGTTGAGCTCCAATATTTTTATGTTGGGAGAAATGGAATGAGCAAGTACATAGTCAACAAAGGATATGAAGTGTTTTGCATTACGGAAACTTGTATATATGAAATTAAAGTTATATACTGAAATACAGAGATGGTGCCACCTTTTAGAGAGAATGCATGTTGTGAATGCATCCTTCGTTGGCAGAAGAGATAGAATTTGAACAATGAGCGAGTCTGGCAACTCACTGATACGGTCCTCTAGGGTTAATTTTTGTTTCTTCGACAAATTACTAGAGGGAAGCCATCATTTTGGGAGACAAAAAGGATTTGGAAATTGGAATCCTCTCTTCAACCAACAATTTGTTTTTTTTTTTTTTTTTTTTGTGTGTGTATTAGTAACACTTTTAGTCCCGTTATAAATTTTAATTTTATTTTGAACATTCACAAATTTATACTCATAATTATTTCACCTCTTAATTACTCATATGTTATGTTAAATTTATATTGTCACTTTGTATTTAAAAGGTAATATAATTCTATCAATGGTTAAATTTAGCATATTTTGTATGTGAAGGGGCTAAAAATACACATTGCAATCAAAAGTTCCGTCTAAGGCTAAATATGAACTACATTAGACTTAGTTTCACGTTGGACTAATGATAATGAATGAAAGTCAGTCTTTTAGTAAACATATATAAGCAACTCTTTAGTGTATAAGCAATTCTTTAGTTGTCACACCAAAAGTACGGAGGAAGATGGTTGAAGATGATGTTACGCGACGTTCAAAACTTCTGAGGCGAAATTCACTTTTTTATCCGATGACAAGGCATGAAATTGATGGCAACTCTCACTTTCAGAGCCAAAGCTTTGGTTGGCACAATCCTCTATGGAACCCACCCTTCTTCGTACTGAGGAGGGGCCAGTCTTAGAAAAACTTTTTCGAGCAAGAGATTTAAATCGATCTTAGACCAGATCACAAAGACGATATAAAACTAGTCCGGTAGATGGAATCTTGATTTCAAAGTTCTCTCACAGAACCAATTGAGTAGTACTCGTGATGGAGAATCCCATTAATTTGAAAATATTGGGAAAAATTATTGCTCCCTCTGTCCCAAATTATGTGGCACTTTTTGCTTCTCGAGATTCAAACTGTATGAACATTGACCAATATTTTAAGATGTATTTTTTCACCAAATTGATATGAGAAAGTTGCACTTTATAGTACTTTTCATGAAGTTTTCAAATATATAAATTTTAATATTAAAATATTGAGTTAATCTAATCAAATTTAGCTTTTAAAGTTTAGTTAAATTGACTCTCGAAAAGCGAAAAGTATCACATAAATTGGGACGGAGGGAGTCTTGTTTTTCATCATTTTAAGCTTGTAAGTTGTAACTCCATTATCCTACTCTTAATCTGGGAGTAGGAACTAGTAATTGGGCTGAGGCCGCTTCAATTTTGCATGGTATCAAATGGTGCTTAGAGAATGAATTTCATTACATAGGAGCTGAGAATGATTCTAAGCTCTTGGTAGACTGTGTTAATGGTTTTAATAACACCCCATGGAACATTTATGATGAAATTACTGAGCTAAGGAAAGGAATGGAGGAAAATGGTTTTGTCCTCAAACAAGTGTTTAGGGAAGGTAATCAAGTTGCTGACAAATTGGTCAATTTTGGACATGAATGCTCTCACGCTCAAATATTTCATAATTTCAATGACCTGCCAAAAGAAGTTAAAGGACTGATGAACAGTGGCGGAGCCAGGATTTTCATCTAGGGGTTCAAAAATTCTAAAAGGTAAATACACGAAGAAGTCAGGGGTTCAACATCTATTATATATACATAATAAAATAATTTTAACTTTGAAAATACACTGTAATTTTTCGCCGACGTGGTTTGGATCTAACGTGGCTCCGCCCCTGCTGATGAACACTGATAAGTGGGGTATGCCATCAACAAGAGTCTAGTCTACAAACTGAAGAAGTCTTTAATTCATTTTGATCCTCCACGAGTGAGATACTGTCTAACATAGAAGTTCCTTCTGCCTCAAATGCTAGGAGCTTTGGTATTTTGAAGTGTACCAATAGCACTCTATTTATCTTACTAGTTTAGAACTAGTCAAATCTTCTGTGACTAGGGAGCTTTGTAAAGTGTACAACTCTCCCTCAAATCATCGTGTAACATTTTGCTGAAAGATGAATAAAATGCTCAGTTGGTTTTTATTTTTAATTTAAAAAAAAAAAAAAAAAAACTCAATTATCCAGCCTTCAAAGTCCCATACCAAATTTGGGAAGTACTTCAATACATTTCGATATGCAATGACTCTACATATATTGGTATATACATCAACCAACAAAACAATTAATTGGCAACAAGATTATGGGTTTAATAATCTAAGAATCGTAGAAACTGGAAAGCAAAAGGGTTTGAAAATTTTGAAAGAGAACAGAAAAATATAACTATAGCTTTGCATGTTCGATTCGCAGTACACCCTCTTCTTCTTTTAACCGTATCTCTTTCACGTGCCTCTGTTCTGCAACGATGTATACTTGTTGCATCTAATCATATTAATCGTAAGGAAATAACTCAATAAGTAAGAAAATGTTTTCTTTCATACCAAACATACCCCTTTAAAAGCAGCCTCTTATTCCTTGCAGGCCACCCTTAGTTAAAAAAAAATGTTGCAATAAAGCAACCATTGACTTAACAATTTAAAAGAATATCAGTTCCCATCAATTGATACGGGTTAAGTTTCACCTCTTCCTAAGCATGACGTGAACTCATATTAATAATGATTAAGTCAAAATCAATTACCTTACTTTGGCAGCAAAAAGTTCCCCAAAAATAGAGACATAATAGTAAACTAATTCAAGCTTGCGTGGGCTACTGATAGTGCCAATTAATAGTAAATTAATCCGAGCTTTGTAAGCAAAAAAAAATGCAAGTTTTTCTAGATTGGCCAATGTTGTGCACTGCTTAATTTAGTGAGTTCAAGGAAATCACATAGAGATATCTATATACGGTGAGATAAATGAGATTCCTTCACCCTTAATCAGAGATCTTACATTTGAGTTCTAAAATGAAAAAAGTCCTAGTAAGAAGGTTTCTTCCTTAATGAGTTTTACGCGATGTGATCAGGCGAACTTGGATTAATCGGGCCAGTAAATTTCAAATACGAGATGATTTAGAAAAAAGTACCAGGAAGCTTCTATTACCCCTAATTATAATTTTAAAATAGAATTTATACGTGCAAGCATATTTCTTGTTGGCGTTAAGCACAGGCTTAGATATGCCCGCCTATGAATCTAGAATAATCCACTCATGAAAGTAAAAAAATTGCTAAAAATGTGTTTTTTTTTTCTTATGACGTCCACATAGTAATAAGGAATATTATAAACTGCACCTCTGCGCCGTTTCATTTTTTTTTAATGTGCTTTTGACAAATCAAATCAATTGCGTACTTAATTTTTCCATGTTAGCCGGCTGATGTTACCCTAATAGAAGTAAATTCCTAATTAATTGTCAACGGTAGTATTTGATTCCACTGACCTTGGGATTCACTCTTCAACGATAACGGTGGATTGACGTTAGCTATATCACTGAGGGAAGTAGTTGAAATACCACATAAGTTGGGAGGAAAATATGGTCTTGATTAATTTTTACCTTTTGAAGTTGAATTATCTGAGTCATGCTTATCACGATTCTTGATTTACTCATATTGGACTCCATGTTATATTGTTCACGCTCCAGATGTTCAGTTCTAAGCGTGTGAGGGTGTTGAAGTCTCATATTGGTTGTGGGAGCGAGAATTGAGTTTTTATATGATCTTTGTCAGTCCTCACCTCTTGAGCTTTTGGATTTGAGTTAAATCCGATGTCCATTCTCTTGTCACAATATCAAAGTTAGGCCCTTCCTAATTCTGTTCAATAGTAAGTATGCGACCACGATGGTTATTGGAAGAAAAATTGATCTCTTTATATAGTTTTGGTCAATCCTTACCTCATGAACCTTTAAAGTTGAGTTAGGTCTATGTAATATCTATTTTCCTATCAGAAAGAGATAAGAATATTCCTAATTTTCTCAAATTTACTTCTAAACATTGACAATTTAAAAGATATATCTTTTACACTATTAACTTAATTAAAAGATAACTACATACTACTATAAAAAGTGAAATTAGTAGCATGCAAAGTAGGGCATGTCATACATCATGTTTGTTCTTTGCAATACATATATACTAGCATTTAAATTCTAATTTTTAACCTAGTTCCTCGGCTTCGGTTATGTTTGCGGCCAATAGAAAAGGTTTGACATTGTTTTCTTGTTTGAATAAAAATATATAGGAGTAATTATCATGACATAGTTAGCTAAAAAGTAAAACAAGATTCGTAAACGGACTACACATGTTGCACTTCTCAATGATATATCTTGGCTATTGACCTTGTATTTGCTAATATTATATATTGACGATTTGGAAGCTTTTAATGAGAGGACTGAGGAGGAACGATCTTATGTCGTTGTAAAATAAAGTGTATAATCACTACAAAAAAACTGCCAAAAATCGACGGACAAAAAACCGACGCACTGCGACGGTTTAAAAAACCGACGGAAAATCGACTCCCTGCGTCGGTTTTTTTTACATTTCTAATTATTTTAATTAGAAAACCGACGAACGACGTCGGTTTTTTTGGCAGAATTTTGAAAATATATATCCGCCAAAAAAAAAATATATATATAAAACCGACGGACGACGTCGGTTTTATTTTTAAAAATATTTTAAATAATATGCAATTCAATTTGTTTTTTTTTAAATAATAAACAATTTTTTTTAGGAAACCGACGGATAGGGTCGGTTTTTTTTTTTTTTTAATTTTTGGGTCAAATATGGTCAAACGTGCGGGAAAAACCGACGGACAGGGTCGGTTTTGTCCGTCGGTTTTCTTTAAAAACATTCCAGACAGGTTTTCATACCCATTTCTTCTCCTCTTCCCAATTAAACTCCCATTCCCCTCAAACCCTAGCTACCCGCCGCCCAGCGCCGCCGCCTGCGCAGCCCGTCCCCACCAACCCCAGACCCGTTTTGAAGTTAATTAATTGAGGTTAGTTTCTCTTAAATTAGGGCTTTTAAAATTCTTTCAATTTTAGTTTTATTTGTAGATTTTAGGCCTAATGCTAATCTATTTAGCTTTGTTAAACATCATTTGCAATGTTATTAATGTTGAATTTGTGAAAAAAAAAGTAAATTTTATTTGACTAGTTTAGTTGTCATTTTTTTTTTTGGCTTGAGATTGTGCTATATTTCATGTTCTTTGTCAATGTATTTGTGTTAGCTTAGTTATCATTCTTTGTGATATTATTGATGTTGAATATGTGCAAAAATGTATACTTTAATTATTTGACTAGTTTTTTTTTTTTTTGTTGGAGTGTGCTTTTTGTTAGAATTCCATAAGTTATTAGAATTGTTATTGATCATTCCAAATTAGAATTGGTTAAGATTGTGCTTTTCAAAGTTAGAATTGTTACGTTATAGTATTTCTATAACCTCAATACTAAAATGTAGATTTTATTTCTCTAGATTTACTTTTCAATTTTTAGAATTGGTTGGAATTATGCTTTTACAAGTTAGAATTATTAAGTTATGTTAGAATTATTAAGTTATAATATTTCTATAACCTCAAAACTAAAATGTAGACTTTATTTGACTAGATTTACTTTTCAATTTTTAGAATTAAAGTTAGAATCCATAAGTTATTAAAGTTAGAATTGTTATTGAGAATTCAAAGTTAGAATTGGTTGGGATTGTGCTTTTCAAAGTTAGAATTGTTAAGTTATAGTATTTTTATAACCTCAATACTAAAATGTAGATTTTATTTCTCTAGATTTACTTTTCAATTTTTAGAATTGGTTGGAATATTGTGCTTTTCAAAGTTAGAATTATTAAGTTATGTTAGAATTATTAAGTTATAATATTTCTATAACCTCAAAACTAAAATGTAGACTTTATTTGACTAGATTTACTTTTCAATTTTTAAAATTAAAGTTAGAATCCATAAGTTATTAAAGTTAGAATTGTTATTGAGAATTCAAAGTTAGAATTGGTTGGGATTGTGCTTTTCAAAGTTAGAATTGTTAAGTTATAGTATTTCTATAACCTCAATACTAAAATGTAGATTTTATTTCTCTAGATTTACTTTTCAATTTTTAGAATTGGTTGGAAGATTGTGCTTTTCAAAGTTAGAATTATTAAGTTATGTTAGAATTATTAAGTTATAATATTTCTATAACCTCAAAACTAAAATGTAGACTTTATTTGACTAGATTTACTTTTCAATTTTTAGAATTAAAGTTAGAATCCATAAGTTATTAAAGTTAGAATTGTTATTGAGAATTCAAAGTTAGAATTGGTTGTCGGTGAAAGTAGTGTGTCGCAGGAATATAGTCATGTCCAATATGATAGAGTTAATGATATGGTTAATGATGCTTTTGGCGTACAGTCTGGGTTTGAACCTGGGCAAAATTTTGAAGAACCTCCTAATGAAGAAGCAATGCGTTTCTATCAAGAATTAGAAGAGGCTAGTCGTCCACTTTAGGTAGGGAGTCAGCATTCTAAGTTGTCTGTTGCAGTTAGAATGATTAACATCAAATCAGATTGGACTGTTGCTGAAGCTGCTATGGACTCAATGATTAAGCTTGTGGGGGAACTAGTTAGTCCAAAATTCGACATACCTAAGAGTTACTATGAAGCAAAGAGATTGTGTTAAAACTAGTTAATGGTACTTTTGGTTGGACATTTAAATATTTCTGAACTTTGAAGGTCTATTTAGATCGTATTTGATGTGTTTAGATAGTGTTTGATGTGTTTTATTATTACTTAGGGTGATTTTATGTGTTGTAGCTCTTTTAGAATTGATTTGGAGCATTTTAATGTTAGTTTTGAGCTGCTTTTGGTATTGGTTTCTGTGCAGGTGTGGCTGCAGAAAATGCAGGAATTGAATGCAGGAAATTTTCCAGAAAATCGACGCAGTCCGTCGGTTTTCTGGAAATTAATTTTGGAAATTTTCCAGAAAATCAACGGAAAACCGACTCAGTCCGTCGGTTTTCTGGAAAATAATTCTGAAATTTTATGAAAAACCGACGCACTGTGTCGGTTTTGTATTTAAAATAAAAAATTTTAAATAAAAAACCGACGCACTGCGTCGGTTTTTCCATAAAAGATATATTGTTTTTATATAACATAATAAATCAGAAATTAAAAGAACCGACTCTGTCCATCGGTTTTTTTTTTTTTTAAATTATTGTATAAAACCCGACGGACCACGTAACCGACGCAGTCCGTCGGAAAAAACCGACGTGGTCCGTCGGTTTTCAAAAAGCGAGGCTATGTAAACCGACGGACCGTAAAGGGTCGGTTTCCCGTCGGTTTCATTGAAAAAACCAACGCAGTCCGTCGGTTTTTCCCATTTTTTTAGTAGTGAATTCTCCAATAAAATTACTAAAGACATTTAAGTTATAGTTTTGCTAAAGGAAACATAGTTACTATTAGAATAGTTCATGTTTAACCCTGTTTAACCTTAAAATGGAGAACAATTAAATTTATGTGTGATGCCAAAGATATGTGGTCTAATTCAATTCGAGATGAGATTACAAAATAAATGAATAACTAAATAAAAGATGCAGATCTGACCAAATATCAATGATGACTGGCCTCGGGTATCAGAACCGAGGTCGAACCCTTTTACCAGGTATTTACACAATGAATAATGAAGACAACCTTAGAAAATATGAATGAACTCAGATGATTCTATTGCTTTAGTACATGAATTCTCTCTTTTTCTCCGTCGCAAAACCCCCTACAATGAATGGGGTCCTCCTCTTTATATAATAGAGGAGTCCTAACCCTAGTACAATTCTAAGTAAGGAAAAGAAATCTGGTGACAGCTGTTGCTGAGATTGATGCCGAAATATCCGTTTGAGGACGGATATTCCGGTCTTCTCCTCATGGTGGTTAACCGCCTCTGCTTTAGCGCCTCGTTCCAAATCGAGCTTAGACCCTTATCCTCGATAAGCCGGTCGTATTCTGCCCGAACATAACCATGACAACGGGAAACTGAGCATGTCCATATCCTCGGTTTTACCCGTATACAAACCCAAAAATAAACCAACCAGATAGAGTAGTTTGAAATGCTATTACTTAACTTACTCCTAGTAGCTTTGGTTGTTTGGAAACCAGTTTTCTTCTCATCTCGGTAAACTTCAAGTGGCCCACAAAGTTAGCATAGCTTTCATGGAATACTCTAGCCGAATTGAGGTAGACCACCGAAATTCTGGTTTTTGTTTGGTATCATTGTTAATCTAGGGTGTGTCTGGTGTGACGGAAAATGTTTTCCTCTTTTTCCTTATTTGGTTGCACTAAGTATTTTGAAAAATGTTTTCCTCAAACTATGATACTTAAAATATTTTTCTTAAATATTTGACGGAAAACATTTTCCGGATCAATAAAAACACTCAAGGCATCTTCAAGACATTTTCCAACTTGTGTACCAAACACAGGAAAATAAGTAGAAAAATCACTTATTTTTTGAGAAAATATTTTCTTAGAAAGAATTTTCCGTCATACCAAACACATCCCTAAAATAACGTCATGAACCCAAAAGATCATAGACTAAGAATGATTTTTAAAAAGTTGGATTAATTTATATACACTGATAGTGCAAGAAATGTTAACACTATCAATGGATTTTCACTTATAATTGTAGCAGATAACATATTTTATTTTTTAAGATTACTAATCTCACTCTTTTCGGACGGCTACTTATAATTGTCATTTATGTGATCGGGTGATCGGGTAACAGAAAAATTCTTTTACATTCTTCATGTATTGAAGTTAAACTATTAAAAATTGAAAAGAGTGATATTTGCCTCATGAGGCCTCTGATCCAGTAATAAGGTTGTAACATGAGATATGTGAATCAGGAGCACGTTACGTGTTTGAAACTTACCACTGACACGAAGTAAAGTAGGAGTAGGATAGAGAGGCAGACCAAAGGGTTGAGCTGGGGGTGGGAGCAAGAAGTTTATCCGAACTCCTTCGCCAGAAAATTATGCTATATATACGAGGTCAAAATAATTTTTTTTGTACATGTTGAATCTTTTTGGCTTCTTCATATTTTTACTTGTGTATGTTTCAAATCCCATTTTGAAAATCCTACTCTCTTGAATTTTGAATCTATGGGTCAGCTGGAGTTGAGTTAGTTAACTCACAGGGAATTTCTGGTTATTATAAAAAATGATGGTTAAGGTTAGTTTGCGTCATGATATTTTGAATGAGAACATATACTCACCAACCAGGCTGGAAAATGGCTAAGAACCAGATATAAAAGTCCTAGTCCACAGGAACCAATATAGCCCTTAGATTTCACATTGATTGCTCTATGTTTTATTTAATGTTTATTTCACAGACCAACTCTCGCTGTCAAGTCCTTTTGTTAGTTAAATTAGTTACTCTTGTCACTAAAATCAATAGCATTCTGACAAAATTTATCGAAAATATCAATCCGCACAAGAAACAACGCCATGCATGTATATATAAACCCCTCTTCACCTGTTCATTGGTTCTTTCAAGCAGCTTTCAAAATAAATCTCTTCATATTACTACTGTAATTAAGAGATAATAATGACTGATGATATGGCCAATGTTTTCCTATCCCTTGAGCCTTGCAATGTTGATCAAATTGTGTATGACCCTTTGGAAAATGGCCTTTATCTGACTCACAAACAACTGTCTTATTCTCTTAATCCTTACACATCTGTTTTGAAGAGAAATGCTGCTAACGTGATGATTTCAACTTTGTCCAATCAAAGTGGTGATTTTAAAAGGCTGAGGAGAACCCCAAGTCTTGGTGAATCTCTTGGAAGCAATAGCAGCTTTTATAGTACTGATAACAGTAGCAGCAATTGCAGTATTCCAAGAAATGATAGCACTAATAGTGTTAATACCTTGTCATTGCCATCGAAGCTTCATTTTCGCGATCATGTTTGGGCGTTAAACCAAAGGTACCTTGCTGCTGAGGCTATTGAAGAGGCAGCAGCTGATATACTTAATCAAGAGGAGGAAAATGGGGAAGGCATGAAATTAGTCCAGCTTTTAATTACCTGTGCTGAAGCTGTGGCTTGTAGGGACAAATCCCGTGCCTCGGTGTTATTATCGGAGCTACGTGCCAGTTCCTTAGTATTTGGTACGTCTTTCCAGCGTGTAGCGTCCTGTTTCATGCAGGGGCTAGCTGACCGGCTGGCTCTCGTACAGCCACGTGGCACAGTCGGTTATGTTGCTACCCCTGCTATGAATAAAACAGACATTGCCTTGGAGAAAAAAGAAGAAGCTTTGAGGCT